>NC_138989.1:53155424-54486806 GCF_964341445.2 Mesoplodon mirus | reverse complement strand
CATTAATTATTAAGAAAAAAATTTTTAAAGTAAAAAAAACAAACAAAAAACGGACGGATAGAACCCTAGGACAAATGGTGAAACCAAAGCTATACAGACAAAATCTCACACAGAATCATACACATACACACTCACAAAAAAAGGAAAAGGGGAAAAAATAATAAATATTGCTCTCAAAGCCCACCTCCTCAATTTGGGATGATTCATTGTCTATTCAGGAACTGCACCATTGCAGGGTACATCAAGTTGATTGTGGAGATTTAATCCACTGCTCCTGAGGTTTCTGGGAGAGATTTCCCTTTCTCTTCTTTGTTCCCGCAGCTCCTGGGTCTCAGCTTTGGATTTGGCCCCGCCTCTGCATGTAGGTCACTGGAGGGCAACTGTTCTTCGCTCAGACAGGACGGGGTTAAAGGAGCAGCTGATTCAGGGGCTCTGGCTCACTCAGGCCATGGGAAGGGAGGGGCACAGAGTATAGGGAGAGCCTGCGGTGGCAGAGGATGGCAGGACAGTGCACCAGCCTGAGACACACCATGCTTTCTCCTGGGGAAGTTGTCGCTGTATCCCAGGACCCTGGCAGTGGCAGGTTGCACAGGCCCCCCGGAAAGGAGGTGTGGAGAGTGACCTGTGCTCCCACACAGGCTTCTTGGTGGCAGCAGCAGCAGCCTTATCGTCTCATGCCCATCTCTAGGGTCTGTGCTATTAGCCGAGGCTCACGCCTGTCTCTGGAGCCCCTTTAAGTATTGCTCTTAATCCCCTCTCCTCACGCACCAGGAAACAAAGAGGGAAGAAAAAGTCTCTTGCCTCCTTGGCAGGTCAAGACTTTTTCCCAGACACGCTCCAGGCTAGCCGTGGTGCACTAACCCCTTCAGGCTGTGTTCATGCCGCCAGTCCTCTCCCTGCCCTTGGACTGTAGCCCAAGCCTCAGCTCCCAGCCCCGCCTGCCCCTGCGGGTGAGCAGACAAGCCTATCGGGCTGCTGAGTGCTGGTTGGCACTGCTCCTCAGTGTGGAAATCTCTCCACTTTGCCCTCTGCACCTCTGTTGCTGCGCTCTGCTCTGCGGTTCTGAAGCTTCTCCCCCCCACCACCCGCTGTCTCTGGCTGAGAAGGGGTTTCTAGTGTGAGGAAAGCTTTCCTCCTTCATGGCTCCCTCCTACTGTTGCAGGTCCCATCCCTATTCTTTTGTCTCTGTTTATTCTTTTTTATTTTCCCCTACCCAGGTACGTGGGTAGTTTTTTGCCTTTTGGGAGGTCTGAGTTCTTCTGCCAGAATTCAGTGTGTGTTCTGTAGATTTGTTCCACGTGTAGATGTATTTTTGATGTTTCTGTGGAGAGGAAGTTGATCTCCTCCTCTTACTCTTCTGTCATCTTCCCCTAGATCTTTAGTACCATACAGTTTTGATGACTGTAGCTTTGTAGTATAGTTTGAAATCAGGGAGTGTGATATCTCCATCTTTATTCTTCTTTCCCAAGATTGTTTTGGCTATTTGGGGTCTTTTGTATTTCCATACAAATTTTAGAAAATTTGTTCCAGTTCTTTGAAAAGTGATGTTGATATTTTGAAAGGGATTGCATTAAATCTGTGATTGCTTTGGGTAATATGGACAATTTAACCAGATTTATTCTTCTGATCCATGAGCACAATATATCTTTATATTTATCTGTGTACGTTTCAATTTCTTTTATCAATGTGATAGTTTTTAGAGTACAGGCTTTTCACCTACTTGGTTAAATTTATTCCTAGGTATTTTATTCCTTTTGATGCAATTTTAATGGGATTATTTTCTAATTTGTCTTTCTGATAGATCATTGTTAGTGTATAGAAATGACACAGAATTCTGTATATTTGTATTCTACAATATTACTCAATTTATTTATTAGTTTTGATAGATTTTTTGTGGTATCTGTAGGGTTTTATATATATAGTATCATGTCATGTGTAAACAGCAACAGTATTACTTCTTCCTTTTCAATTTGGATTCCTTTTATTTATTTATTTATTTATATATGATTGCTGTGGCTAAGACTTCTGATTCTATGTTGAATACAAGTGGTGAGAGTGGGAATCCTTGTCTTGTTGCTGAACTTAGAGGTAGTGTTTTCAGATTTTCACCATTGAATATGATGTTAGCTGTTGGTTTGTCACATATGACCTTTATTATAGGTATGTTCCCTCTGTATCCATTTTGTTGAGACTATTTATTATGAAAAAAATTTTGAATTTGTCAAAAATATTTTTTTGCATCTATGTTTATCAGAGATATTGTCCTGTAAATTTATCTTTCTTTCTTTTCTTTTTTTTTTGTTTGTTTGTTTGTTTGTTTTTGTAGTGTCTTTGTCTGGTTTTTGTATCATTGTGTCAGTGTATGCTGGCCTGGTAGAATGAATTTAGATATGTTCCTTCCTCTTCAAATTTTTTGGACAAATTTGAGAAAACTATGTATTAAATATTCTTTGCATGTTTAGTAGAATTAACTTGTAAAGCTGTCTGGCCCTGGACTTTTGTTTGTTGTGATTTTTTTAATTGCTGATTCAATTTCATTGCTAGTAACTGTTCTGTTCAGATTCTCTATTTCTTCCTGATTTAGTTTTAGAAGATTATGTTTTAGGAAGTTATACACTTCTTTACATTGTCCAATCTCTTGGCATATCATTTTTGTAGTAATCTCTTATGCTCTTTCTGTGGTGTTGGTTGTAACTTCCCCTCTTTAATTTTGTTTTATTTTTTTTAATTTTATATATTTGGATCCTCTTTCTTTTTCTTTGATGAGTCTGCCTAAGGTTTATCAATTTTGTTTATTTTTTCAGAGAACCTGATCCTAGTTTAATTGATCTTTGCTAATTATTTAGTCTCTATTTTATTTATTATTGCTCTGATCTTTATTATTTCCTTTCCTCTACTAACTTTGGGCTTTGTTTCTTCTTCTTTTTCTAGTTTCTTTAGGTGTAAAATTAGATTGTTTATTTGATATCTTTCTTGTTACCTGTGGTAGGTCTGTATTGGTATAAACTTCCCTTTTAGAACTAACTGCCTTTGCTGTGTTGCATAGATGTTGGAACATTGAGTTTCTATTTTCATTTTTCTCAAAATATTTCTTAATTTCCTCTTTGATTTCTTCAATAACATCTTGTTCTTTGGTAGTATGTTGTTTAGATTCCATGTGTTTGTGGTTTTATTCCAGTTTTTTTTTCTCTTAGTTGCCTTCTAATCTCATACTATTGTGATCAGCAAAGATGCTTGATATGATTTTTATCTTTGTAAATTTATTGAGACTTGTTTGGTAGCCTAACATGTGATATATCTGGAGAATGTTTCATGAACACTTGAGAAGAATGTGTATTCTGCTGTTTTTGGATGGAATGTCATTATATATTAGGTTCATCTGGTCTAATATGTCATTTAATGTCAGTATTTATTGACTGATTTTCTGTCTGGATGATCTGTCCATTGATTTAAGTGGGATGTTAAAGAACCCTACTCTTATTGTATTACTGTCTGTTTCTCCTCTTATGTTTGTTAATATTTGCTTTATATATTTAAGTGTTATTATGTTGGGTGCATACATATTTACAAGTGTTATGTCTTCTTGTTAGATTGATCCCTTTATCATTATGTAATGCCCTTCTTTGTCTTTTGTTACAGTCTTTGTTTATTACAGTCTTTGTTTTTTTAGTCTATTTTGTCTAATATAAGTATCACCACCTCAGCTTTCTTTTTATTTCCATTTGCATGGAAATCTTTTCCCATTTTCTCACTTTCAGCATGTGTGTGTACTTAAATCTAAAGTGAGTCTATAGTAGAGACTCAGTCTTAATTTTTATCCATTCAGCCCAGCCACCCTGTGTCTTTCGAATAGAGTATTTAGTCCATTTACATTTGAAGTAAATATTGATAGGTATGTGCCTATTGCCATTTTTTTCATTGCTTTCTGGTCATTTTGTTGTTCTCACCATTCCTTTTTTTCTTCTTTTTCTCTCTTCACTTGTGATTTGATGACTATTTTTATTATGTTTGTACTATTTTCTTTTTAATTTTTGTGGATGTATTGTTGGTTTTTGGCTTGTGGTTACTGTGAAATTCTTATATAAAAACTTCTATATATAGCGGTCTATTTTAACTTGATGTTCACTTAAGTTTGAGTGCATTCTAAAAGCACTACATTTTTACATTTCCCCTCCATATTTGATGTTAACTTTACATCTTCTTGTCTTGTGTATTCCTTAATTAATTATTGTAGATATATATGATTTTACTAGTTTTGTCTTTAACATTCATACTTACTATATAGGTGGTTGATCCACGACCTTTACAATATTTTTGCTTTTACCAGTGAGACATTTTTTTTTCTTTCATAACTTTATATTTCTGGTGATGACCTTTTATTTTCTGCTTAAAGAAGTCTCTTTTAAATTTCATGTAAGGTGAGTTTAGTGGTGATCTCCTTTAGCTTTTCCTTGTCTAGGAAAATATCTCTCCTTCAATTCTGAATAAAAACTTCCTGGATAGAGTATATTGGGTTGTAAGTTTTTGTTTTTATTTTTTCCTTTCAGTACTTTGAATATGTCATATCACTCCCTTCTGGCCTGTAACATTTCTGCTGAAAAATCAGCTGATATTTTTATGTGGGTTCCTCTGTATGTAGCTAGCTATTTTTCTCTTGTCACTTTTAAAATGTTCACCTTATCAACTTTGTCATTTTAGTTAGAATATATCTTTGTGTGGATCTCTTTGGGTCCAAAATCTTTGGGACTCTCTGTGTTTCCTGGACCCGGATGCCTTTTTCCTTCTCCAGGTTAAGAAAGTTTTCAGTCATCATTTTCTCAAGTAGTTTTCTGTTCCTTTCTCTCTCTTTTCTTTCTGGGACTCTTATAATGCAAATGTAGTATTCTTGATGTTGTCCCAGAGGTCCCTTAAACCTCCTCAATTTTTTGATTCTTTTTTTGTTGTTGCTCCAATTGGGTGATTTCCACTAGCCTGTCTTCCAGATCGTCGATCCCTTCTTTTGTGTCATCCAATCTGCTCTTAATTCCCTCTAGTGTATTTCTGTTATTGTATTCTTCAGGCCTGATTGTTTTGTTTTGTTTTGTTTTAATATTTTCTATCTTTTAATTGAAGTCCTCACTGTGTCCCTCCTTTCTTCTTCTGAGTTTGGTGATTATCTTTATGCCCATTACTTTGAACTCCTTATCTAGAACGTTGATTATCTCCATTTCATTTAGTTATTTTTCTGAGAAACTGTTTTGTTCTTTCCTTTGCAATGTATTTCTTTATCTCCTCATATTGCCTAATTCTCTATGTTTGTTTCAATGTATTAGGCAGATCAACTACATCACACAGTATTGAAGAAATGGCTTTGTGTCATAGGTATTCTGTGTGGCCCAGCAGTGTTCTTTCTTCATCACCAGAGTCAGGTGCCCAAGGAATGTCCTTTGTGTGGGCTGCATATGTCCTTCTGCCTTCCTGCAAGTGCTTCAGACACACTAGTGTGTGGAGCTGGCTTACACTGGAGCTGGCTGTAAGGCCCAGTCAGAAATCTTGCAGGCACTCTGATGTATGGAGCCCGCTCCCAGTGCAGGAGCCACTTTGCAGGGATGCTGGTGCTGGCTGAGCACATCTGCCAGGTCTGGAGGAGCTCCACTACTGGCCAAATGCACATGCTGTGACTGGTTGGTTGGGGGAGAACTTTGGGGGAGCATTGATTATGTCAGGTCTGCAAGTAAACCTGGGGAAGACCAAGTGGTGCTAAGAGGTTAGATAGGGGATGTCATAAATGATACTAAGTCAGCCAGGTAGAAGGTGAGTCTCCCCAAAGAGAAAAAAAAAACAAAAATTTGGTGCCCACTAGCTCCTCCATACCCACAGAAAGTTCTAATAGATCCCTGTTCTTTTGACACACATTTTAAAATTAGTAAGTGAATATCTTTTACATATGACACAGGCACATTTCAGACTGCTGCCTTTGTACTGGGACTCGGAGTGAGTGAGTTTTTGCATGTACCCTTCAAGAGCAGAGCCTCAGTTTCCTATAGCCCTCTGTCTCCTGGATATAGGCCTTACTAATATTCAAAGCCAGATGTTATGAGGGCTCCTCTTCCTAGTTCAGGTGTCCTGGACTTGGGAGCCTAATGTGGAGTTCAGAGTCTTCAATTCTTTGGTGGAAACTCTGAGGCTGTGCTATCTCTTCTACCTATGGGTCACAACACCAAGGGTGTGTGTAGTAGCTAGATCACATCTCTGCCCTTCCTACCTGTTGCAATATGACTTTTCCTTTTTAACTTTTGTTGTGGAAAATCTTTTCTGGTAGTCTTTAGGTAATTCTCGGAGATAGTTTCTCTATATGTAGGAGTATATTTGATATGATTGTGGAAGAGGAAAGCCCAGGGTCTTATTACTCAGCAATGTCATCCTGTCCTCCATGATATGCTGTTTTGTTTGATAACTCCACTTTAGCTCTTTATTCTCCAGTCAACTTCTGAATCTAATGCAATTAAGCATAGAAAAACAAGAATGGGAAGAGCCCTAGTAACAGCTGCAAATCAGCTGAAACAAAGTGGCTATGGCACTAAACACTAAACTATTACCATGACTTAGTAATCAAGATCCAGGAGTTATTTTGATCAGCAGAGAACTCTGGAGGTAATTTTTAACAAATAAGTTTTCCAAAATATAAAATTTATACACAGCCAAATACATTTAATGGAAGTTTTATCACCAGAAAAGTGTAAGCTTGGAAAACACAGCACCAGAATTAACTTAAAACCAATAAGGTAGGGCATCTCAACCCCTCATATAGGATAATGTGACCTAAACACTAAAGATTCCAGTAAAATTTGGACACGCCATCCTCCACCAGGGCATTCTTACCAATATTCATCTCAGGCCAAGAACAATCCTCTTAACAGAAAAAAAAAAAAAAAAAAAAACACAAAACCTTGGGCAGATGAACAAGAAACTAATTTCCATGATAACTAAATGAGACAACCTAATGCTGTCTTTGAGCATACCTGGTCCTACCATTTAGCTTTCAATGAGTGTCTACAAGAGTGAAATGTATCTAGATGCATTGCTATACTTGAGGTATTTTCCTTTGTCTTTTTAACTGAATATGTGGTGTTGAATGCATGTGTGCATGTCTTTTTCTTTCTCTACTACTGTATTTAACATTGGAAGAGATAAAATTTAATTAATTAATGCTCTTAACTCCAGGTATTGTGAAGTCACAACAACTCAGATCCTCCTCCTATGGTTAACTGTATCACAGTAATATACTTTGAATGCAGAAAGGTGGCAAATAAATGGCTTGGTTAAATAACATCTAGAGGGAAATTTCAGTAAGTATTGTAGAAGAATGTGTGACTCTTCAAATTTTTCATCAAACTATAGTAAGAGCAGAGAGGCATGCACAAGAGTTTGAGGCATGTAGTTAGAAGCAACATGCACAGTTAAGAAGGCTAAAGTACTATGCTTTATCTGGAAAAATTAGATAAAATTTTCATGCAATTCCAATACTTAACATTCAATTAAGTTGATAAGCCATGTTTATCTATGGCATTTTGTACCCCTAGCATGTTGTTTGTTGTCCTAGTTTGAGAAACATGACTGTAGCAGTTAAGTGGTTAAGTTGTTTGGACTTTTGGTCCAAACAACCACATTGCAATGATTCCACTTAGGGAATGAATGATCTTTAGCAAGTTTCTTACCTACTGTAATTTTCAATTTAATCATTTCTAAGTTGTAGATAACCCTACTCCATAGGGTTTTTAAGAGAGTGAAATGAAGTGTTACATGTAAAGCACATAGCACTGTACTTAGAACATAATTGTCACTAGATGATCAGCAGATATCATCAATATCATTCATGGTATTGGCTCCTTTAAGATATGGTCTTCTATATATAGGCATCAATTTCCATTTAGGACTAATTTCAGATGACATGCTTTTGAACACACATAACCATAAGGTTGCTCTAGGCACTTTTCAAAATGCTTGGTCCATTGACTATATTCAATGCAATCTGACACCCACTGTGTATAACTTTTATATAATTATTGATCCTATCATGTTACTTTTTAAATAATTGAAGTATATTGGAACCATATGGTAATACCACTTACCTTTTTGTAGGGAATAAGTTTTCTTCTGAAGAAAATAGATGTGCCAGTGTAAATCATTGGAAAGAAAAGGCAAGATTTCAAAATGGAAACAAAAATGCAGAAAATGGGACTTTAATAAATAAGGAGGGAAATGCCTAGCATCTCAGTTTTAGGGTCTTTGCTTATGAATTTGAAAGTTTAAAGCAGACTTGAAGACATTCTTTGATGATACAGCCAGAAGACTCTCTTACATCTAGACTGTTCATGAGTAGGCACAATGGCCTCCCACAAGATTTGTTGTTGTTGTTGTTGACTTGCATATTACTTCCAGATCTAGCTCTATTAAGTTACCAGTTACATTTTCCACCCATGCTTAAATACGGAGGATTAAGAGGGCCCATGTTTAGATTGAATGGGAAGATATGACTCTGGGTCCATTGAAGTGAGGGCAGGAGTAATCAACAGGGGATCCCAAGAAGAACAGAAATCTCTTCACAGAGCAATTCCTTCTCAGCTCCTGTTTGTTTGATATCAACAGAGTCAGTGTGTTTTCTTACAAATTCACCTGTAAACCTCTCATCTTCACAGAGTTATTTGGTCAACCCTAAGGCAATCTTGCTGGAATATGTGTTTACAAAAACTACCTAGCTCAATTCATGAAGGTAAAAACTTTCCTAACTCAGAAACTCTTAAGATATGTTCCATGTGACTTAGAGTCTTAAAGTGGGAAAAACATAATTAACACTATTCAGCTTCAAAGAAGATTATAAACTCTGGCTAATTAAACTTCCCAATACCTCCTTTGTACAGATGTAGTTATAACCCCTTTCTGGACAGGCTAAGACATTTATTCGAGGGAGAAGAATACAGCTGTTCCTCTCCTGAAGGGTAGGAATAAAATCTTCCTACACTCAGTAGGGATCTTAAAGGCTTAAAGTTAAGTTTAATCAAACATTTAATCAGTATAATTTTATTGAAAACCTATGAACCTTACTTTGTGCTCTTTGGTTGTAGGAAAAAAAAAACTGTCAGTATCTCCTGTCTTTGGAGAGTTTAACATGAAGCTTAACAGAGAGGACACTAAAACATTACTTTAAAAATAATGCAAATGAGTTTATAATTAGTTGTGAAATGTCCCCTTCTAGACTACATTTCTGTCTCCATTATGCACACTTTTATTAAAAAATATCTTTCTGAAATGCAAATCCAATCATATTACTCTTCTGTTTATTGTCCTTCCATAATTTCATACGATTTGAAGGATAAATTCCAAACATTTGGAAAAATATTTACTAACTTTCATGATCTTGGTCACTGTTTACCTGCTTGGTTCAGCTTCTTGCATGCCCACTGTTTTTTGCTTGTTTGTTGGTTTGTTTGTTTTTTATAGTATGCAGACCTCTCACTGTTGTGGCCTCTCCCATTGCAGAGCACAGGCTCCAGACACGCAGGCTCAGCGGCCATGGCTCACGGGCCCAGCTGCTCTGCAGCATGTGGGATCTTCCTGAACCGGGGCACAAACCCGTCTCCCCTGAATCGGCAGGTGGACTCTCAACCACTGCACCACAAGGGAAACCCACATGCCCACTTTTGTACAGCAAGCTCCAGTGCTGGAAAATTGCTTGCTAATCTCCACATGTCTTTTTGGTAATTTCCATGCCTATGCTATAATTTCCTCATTTCCCAGAATGCTTTCCCTCTTTCTTTCTCTCATGGACTCCTTCCTCCTTCTATTCCTTTAAAAAACAGTTCAAAGGTCATACATTCTCTAAAGACGCAGACATAGAGAATGGACTTGAGGACACAGGGAGGGGAAAGAGTAAGCTGGGACGAAGTGAGAGAGTGGCATGGACATATATACGTTACCAAGTGTAAAATAGATAGCTAGTGGGAAGCAGCCACATAGCACAGGGAGATCAGCTCGGTGCTTTTTGTCCACCGAGAGGTGTGGGATAGGGAAGGTGAGAGGGAGACACAACAGCGTGGAGATAAGGGGATATATGTATATATATAGCTGATTCACTTTGCTATACACTAGAAACTAATGTACTATTGTAAAGCAATTATACTCCAATAAAGGTGTTAATTTTTTTAAAAAAGTCATACATTCTCTTGACAGCTTTCCTGATTCTGACTTTCTTCTAACCCTGTCTCCTCTGAGTCTCCATAGCATTTTACATATAATAAAATGCAATAAGATAGAATGATTATTAAATGTCCACATTCTACTGTGATTATTTGTTTCTCTCTTATTAGATTATAAATATGAAGAACAGAGATTAGGTTTCATATATTTATATAATTATTTATGTATACCCAGATTCTGGCATAGTCCCTGGGAAATTAAAGTCATTATTGAGTGACTGGATGGTAATCTCAACTCGTGTCCTCACACCAACCCTTCTCACACTATACTCTGCTCTTAGTGAGGGTTCTCTGTCATCCCCAGGACTTTGTATATACTGTTCTCTTGGCCTAGGATACTCTTCACTTCTCCAGGTATGTCACCTGGCTAATACCTACTCATATATCCAGGCTAAGATATTCAGCTACTGGAATGTCACTCTAACAACATTCTCTGACTGGATCAGGAACATTTCATATGTGCTTTCTTAAAAATAGTACATATCCATATCATAAAACTTTTCACTTAGGGATTTTTGGGTGGTCACATCTTAGCCCATAACTGATAATTTACATTTGGAAAAACAACAAAAAAAAAAACCCAAAACTAATGAGTTGAGTTAATAACAGATTCACATGGGTTTAAGCAATCTGAGAAAGTTCCACAATAATAGCTGTGTTTTAAATTAGTAATTGAGTTATAGAAGGCCTGTAGAATGCAAAGAAGGAAGAGAGAATTTCATTTGGAAAAAATAACATCAGCAGAGACTGATACAATAATTAGTGTAGTTGCTGCAGAAGCCCATGAGAAATCAGACTTATCTTTAGAAGGTGATTCATGCTCTGGGGTTGTCCAAGAAAATATGTAGATATTGTAGGGTCAGTTAGGAGAGAGCCAAGGAAGGCACACTCTGTTAATTAGCTTAGGTAAACTAATGAGTCTAAAACTTCATAGGTTCATGTATACTTTGGGGGTAACATGGCATAAGGTGGTAGAGCTTGGTTTTAAAATCACATTTACAGCATCCTGTGTAAGTTTTAAAATTTGTGTTGCTCTGTAATGTATAGAGCTGGAACTTGTTTTTCCTGAAAGTGATCATGACATGATCATTTCAAACATAGATATGAGTGATAGTAAAGGAGACCTGGGTTTGTACTCTGGTTTTCTCTTTGAGTAGCTGTGTGACATTGGGAAAGGTAGATAAGTGTGTTGGGCCTCAGTTTCCTAATAATAGCACATACCTGATAGGTATCATGATTGATGATTGAAGGCCACAATATTTTTTCTTTAATAAATTTTATTTATTTATTTATTTTTGGCTGCATTGGGTCTTTGTTGTTGCATGCGGGCTTTCTCTAGCTGTGGTGAGCGGGGGCTACTCTTCGTTGTGGTGTGCAGACTTTCTCATTGCAGTGGCTTCTCTTGTTGTGGAGTACAGTCTCTAGGTACACAGGCTTCAGTAGTTGTGGCATGTGGGCTCAGTAGTTGTGGCTCACAGGCTCTAGAGCACAGGCTCAGTAGTTGTAACTCATGAGCTTTGTTGCCCCATGGCATGTGGGATCTTCCTGGACCAGGGCTTGAACCCGTGTCCCCTGCATTGTCAAGTGGATTCTTAACCACTGCACCACCAGTGAAATCCCGAAGGTCAAATATTAATAAAGTCCTTGGAACAATGCCAAGCACAAAATAAGTGCATAAATATTAAAATGTTAGAGCTATTATTAAAGACAGTGTGTGGACCTACAAACATTTTAAAAAATGCCTTTGAGACTCAGTTTCTTATTCATGTGGAACTCAGGTGTGGTAGAACCTCTGTTTTCTGTTCTGCAAGATGTCTTCTTAGTCACTCTATTGCAGAAATTCTCAAAGTACGGTTCCAAGACAGGCAACAGCAGAAGCTGGAAACTTGTTTAGAAATGCAAATTCTTGGACCCCTAATGAATAAGAAACTCTGGATGCAAAGTCACTCAGTCTGTATTTTAACTAGCCTTCCAGGAGATCCTGAGGTAGTCCAAAGTTTCAAAACCACTGCTCTATTAGAAAGGAGAACTGTGAGGATTGTTCTTATGGTTTCTGATATTTATGGTTTCTAACAATATGGAAACCCTGAAAGAAGAGTCTGTGAACTTTCAGCTCTATCTTGGTCACAACCATTCATGGATCAGAAGCTTTCAGATGATGTGAATCCATTCTTGTACAGACTCTCAATACACTGAATGTCAGTGTATGTTCTTGCTGCTTTTTAAGTGGTAGGTCAGGTAGATATCATGGGGTTGAGGATTGAAGAGTGGACCTTTGTCTTATCTGTTTCATAAACTATATGAGGAAGGGTAAGAAGGGAATCCTGACAGTTTCAAACATCAGGAAAACAATAGCCCTTTGGATGCTCTCATTTTCCTGATATCTCTCTTTTCTCTAATGCCTTATTTATTTTTCCTCAGCCCTTGGAAAACTCCATGCTTTACTCCCTTGAAAGGAGCTTTTGCTTCCTTGTCAAATCCTGCAGTGATTTTGGAATCTTTATTGGAACTATAGTGGACCCTGTGAATGAACAGAAGGAATTGAACACTCAAATCAACTTTGGTTTCTTCATCAGCCATGGCTGCAGCCACATTGGAAGCTAGTTTTCTTACATCAAGTGTAGTTCATCTGAGTGAGTGTTCATTTTCTCCCACCAGAAGCATAAGATATATGCATAAAGCATATATCTCTTATTAACGTGATTTAGATCCTACTCCTTGAGGAATATTAAACCTGGCATCTTCGCACTAAGGAGAATTTTGACTCTTATCAAGGCAGATTACATATAAAAGATCACCAAATTAGCTGAATGAAACCGGACCTGTGGAGCCAGCTGGAATAACATAAGCTAATCTCATATATATTGTCCTTGATCTCCAAATCTCTCCTGAGATAGAAAAGAGAGTAAGAGGTGGGTCCAGGATCTACTGTATTGGACTGGCTCAGGGGCAAAGCCCAAGGATTCTCTAATGACCAATCAGTGACTCATTATGGTAATAGTCATTAAATCCCCAGGAGATATCTAACCCGGGGATATCTCCTGATATCTTCAGGAGATAAATGACCGGAACTAGAGGCAAAAGAAATCTTCAATATCTGGGTTGTTTCACTCCAAACAACTAGGTAGTCTCTTGAGATTGGACTAGACCATATTAAGTCACAAAACTCTTGCCTAAACGTAGCATAGCTGCCTGATTTGTCTTTCCTTAGGGTCAGAGGTTCTTACACTTAATTGTAAATAAGATTTACTGACTGCAGTGGAGGGGGGAGTATCTTGTAAAATATACTTTCCAGAGCTTCAAGCTAAAAAAAAAAAAAAAAGCCAATTCAGAAGGTGTGGGATTGGTTGCAAGAATATACAATTTAACCAGTGTCCCAGGATTCTCTGAGGTAGACAGCAGATTAGACCATAGCCCTCTAGATTTCAGCACTGTACTGGTATAGAAAGAAAAATAAAAGAAAGGTGTACTAATGGGAAAAAAAATAATGGGAAAGAACACTGGCCCCAGTGCCAGAGCAAAACCTATCTAATCATCCTACTCTCAGGCAGGAGACAACCCCTGTCAGCTTCAGTGCTCCAGCTGGAAGTTCTCACCCTTCTCCCACCAGCTGTGGTCCTTGATCCCAAAAATCTTTGAGGAAAGAAGTTTTGAGCCTCATCTCGTGGCCAGAGGAAGCTTCTATTATTAATATGCTTATTTTGCCAAAGGCCAACTATTAAAAAAATGGAAACATATTTAATGAGTCTTTTTGCTATCACAGAGAATATATATGAAAATTTTTGTAGAAATTATTAGAAACAACAAAAAAAATCTGTCAAAGATTCTTGAGCCCTCTATTCCATAGAGATCCCTAACACACAGTGATATTGAAAGATATTAACCTGAATTCCTTTTCCTATGCCTTTGTCTTATTTCTTCTTTTGAGATTTTTGTTTCCTGTGGTTACACATCTTTGAGTTCAATAAGTACTTATTCTATTTAATTAAAATAAAATAAAATGTCCCTAATTCAATCCAAAGACATCAGTCTCAGATTCAGTAGGACTGAAACTGTCCTTTGATTTGGTGATTTTGGGGGGGCAGGGTAATGATTGTGATATGGTGATTTTTTTTGTTTGTTTTTTAGTGCTTACAGAGGACATGGAAATACCACGATATGGAAGTTGTTTGTCTATATTGGAGGAAATGAACAAAATATTGAAGAGCTTTCTGTGAGATAAGACTTGTATTTAATAGTTTACTGCAACAAGATAATGACTTGCCTATATAGTTTGTATTTATTTTTTATGGTGATAGTAATATTCAGGTAATCATCATATGTAGAGCTAATATCTTGCATATGATATTAGAAGAACCTAATAGAGATCCATTCAAACATTTTCATTCAAAGTTAAACCACTGTTTGTTGGTCTGTTGGAGAGCTAAATAGAAAATTTCACATATTCCCAATTTTACATGAAATTTCAAAAGGTTCAAGGGTCTGTCAGAAAGGAGATTTAAATTATTTTCTAGCAATAAATACTAATATAAAACAATCTTCTTTTTTCCAACCATGTCCACACAGAAAGAGACACACAAGTATAGCTGACCTCATCACCAAGTTTGACCTGGATCCAGTAAAAACGTTCCTATCTTACACTTGAGTCCTCAGTGTAAAACATTCCTATGTTGAAGAAAATAGATATACATTTTTGTCTCTCTCTCTTCATTTGTGCTACAATCTGGCCCATTTTATTAGCATGGTTGCAGTTTATCTCCAAGCTTAAAAAAAAAAAAAAAAAAAAACCTTGAACTTTTTCAAATGTGTGCAGATGTTCTATTTTTTTTCCAAAAATAATTCCATCTCTTTCCAATAGATCCCTGATAGGCACTGCGTTTTTCACCCTTAAATCAATTTAGCTTTAAGCTCAATTTTCCTCAGTTGAATGCTCATCTTGATAAACTCCTTAAGGCTTGGTCCCTAGAGATTTTGTTAAACTTAATTTTATTAAAACTTAGGATATGAAAACCTTGTTTGCATAATTATCTATATTAAATATTTCTACCTGTTTCTATGGAGATTTCACTGTTAATCTCCCCATTTTTTTTTCGGACTTTACCATTTTTTTTAGAATGTACAACTTATTTTCAAACCAGGAAAGTCTATAAAAGGAAAATGTATATTTTTTAAACTGAAATTAACCAAACTCTACACGCTATGCATTGTGTTGGACAAAATGCTAGTGTTGTTACTGTTGTCATTCTGGGTAAAATTTAGATTCTTTTCTCTTTTTCTATGAAATTGGACTAATGATACTTGTCCTATTATATCACACACTGTTGTGAATAATTAAGAAGGTGTTTTACTTGAAAGTGCTCCATGAATATAAAATATTATTATGTTGTCCTTGTTATACCAAGAAGTCATGTCAGCAGGGATTCTTTTAGGGCCTTTCTCCCAGTCAGCTCATCAATAGGCATTTACTTCAAAACTATCATGTGACTACCACTACACTGGGTACTTTGAGATAATCTTAATGTTCCCTGGGCTTCCCTGGTGGTGCAGTGGTTAAGAGTCCGCCTACCAATGCACGGCAGGAACACAGGTTCGAGCCCTAGTCCGAGAAGATCTCACATGCCACAGAGCAACTAAGCCCATGCACCACAACTACTGAAGCCCATGCACCTAGAGCCCGTGCTTGGCAACAAGAGAAGCCACCACAATGAGAAGCCCATGAACCCCAACGAAGAGTGTACCCCGTTTGCCACAACTAGAGAAAGCCGCGCACAGCAACAAAGAAGCAGTGCAGCCAAAAAGAAAATAAACAAAACAAAAATTTAGTGCTCCCTAACAGTGAGCAAGCTGATTTGTGGCTCAGTCATTCCAATTGACCAGTTTGAAATAAAAGATCCAGAAACCGAACTGTCAGGTAAAAGAAATATGAGCCACCTTCTCATCAATATCACTTAAAAGTCAAAGTATCATTCACAGTGTGGGTATTTTCACTTTTGGGGAAACCAAGCAACGCTTTCACCCAATGGAAATTTTAGAAGGTCATAAAGGAAAGACAGGAGAGGATAATTCTCCGTCCCAATGGCAAGGAGCCATATGAATGAATGAAGTCATTTCACATTGCAACTTTTATCTAAGAGAGAAATCTCTATGAGGGGTCTGAAGAACTGAGCACAGACTCTCCAGTGCTCCTCAGATGATGTCAGATATATTTGCCTTCATGGGGAGAAACCAAAATGGAGGTATATATGGGGAGTATTGTTCTTCTCTCTACAAACTTGAAAATAATGCTGCCCCTTGATGTACATTATATTATAAATTAATCAGAGCAGAAATATTCAAATCACCACAGACAGGAGCAGTTGATCACAGAGTGATTGAAAATGATATATCTTTAAAAGAAAAAGCTTAGAGAAAAAGTGGGTAATCAGAAATAAAAACACAATAAAAGGAGGATGAAAGTGGCAATATTTAACAGTGTGGAGGGGAACTAAGTGCCCTATTCTCCTGATTGGTGCTGCCTTTTGTACATGGATATAAGAACCTGATGTCATTGACTGTGTAAATTATAGGCAATCTGTCATTTCCTTGTCTCACCAGACTGTGATGACAAATGCAATAACGTTAGTGGCATCAGGTTTTCAGTGGCTCTCCACCATACCTACTCAGAAGGCAGAACCTTGAATTCTACCACTCTAGGTACTTCTGGAAGCTACCACAGTACTCACATGTGCTCACAACTACTTCTCAACTACCACTCGGTTATTCTGTGTCTTCAAATCCACACCACCACTGCTGCCATTGCTTCTGTGTACCATGTGGCGCACAGAGGGACCACTGAAACTTCCACTATGCTCTCACATGATGACTGGGTATCAAATTCCTTCTCTGAGCTCTATGGATATTGTGGAGTAACATAAATTCCACTGGTCACTGCCACATCTCCTGGACACAATACTTTTGCCAGGCACAGCGTTTTCTTCCTAGGAGCCACTGCCAGTTTCCTAGATCCCAGTGGTTTATTGGAACAACCGTTTTGTGTTACAATCACAATTTATGATATGTACTTATGTTTAAGATAATTGTTTAATGAAATATGTATGGATTTTCCTTCAGAGTGTATGGCTAATCACCCTTTAGAAATCACCATAGCATTTTTATGAACGTTCAAATGATATAACCCCATGAGGGTCTGTTATTATTCAGAATGTGTTCTTAAGTTTTACTTAAGTATAGATAAGTTCACTCAGAATTCAAGCACTTTTTATTACAAAGATACAGCACAATAATATAGAAGCAGCACAAACTTTGGAGTCAGTCTGCTTTGGTTCAAATTCTGACTCTCACACTACTTATCTGTAGAAATTTGACCAAGTTCAGCCTCATTTTTTTCAACCTTTAAAATTGGCATAACATATACCTTAAAAGGTCATTGTGAGCTTTTAACAGGATAACATCTATTTAGGTATTATTACAGTGCTTGGTTAATTAGAAAAACTAAATCATTTGTAATACTTATTATCATTATTATTGGCTGCATTTCCCAGCAGCATCCTAGAAACTTGTTTCTGTGTCAAAGTAGAACTCTTGGGGCATTCTAATTGTGAAGGAAAAGGATAGGACAAAGAAATTTTCACTGATGTATTCGTGACCTAATGTGTTGTTCTATGGAATAGGAAATAAGAAAGGTTGGAGAGAAAATATTTTTGCCCCAAAATGAACATTAGTGGTAAAATCTGGAGCTCTGATCTTGTCCTTCTGGTAAGATTAGCTTTATTAACGCTGCTGAGGAGGTCTAATAGAAGATTTAGCTAAGTGAGCTTGACCTCACAAATTCTATTATCCCTCCCCCAGCCCATCACACCAGCCAGCATGGAAATGGGCCTTTTTATTATAAACTAATTACTATTCACATTTTATCAGCTAACAAATCGATTTGCAAACACTTTTTAAAATTCAGGAACTGCTATATGAATTTGTTGAAACAAAGAGGGTCATTACCAAGTCCTATTATCCATCCTGCTGGCTCTCTCTTGGGTTTTAATTATTCCAGCCACGAATAGATATTGGATAAGAAGGCAGGTCACTGAGGTCCTGCCAGTTTGAGTCTTGTGTGCTTGGTCTTCTTAAACCTGTCAGCCACATGGCCTTCCTTTCCTCCAAGACCCAGCAGTGACAGGAGATAATAGTAAGCAGCCCTGTCTCCTCATCCTCCTCCTCAATTAACCACCACTGAGCTCCGACCAATGCACATTGTAGATCCAAAGAGTCCCTGGGGTTTGGAGAAATTTTAAAAGTTTAGAATAAGGGAGTGGGAAAACTAGTAAAGAAGACATTATTAAAATGAGATCACCAAAAGAGTGAAGTAATTCTGTCGGGCTGCCCAAAGCCCTCCAAGTATGCTTTAGACGCAGGTGCAATGGTTTTGTGATTGACTAGGAAAGGAATTAGAAACTCTGCCCCTGTTTTGTGTCTCAGAAACCAAAGCTGTTAACAGTAGCTAACAGGGAGGGAGTAATTAAGGTGAACTCTCACTGTATAATACTTTTTAGAAACATTAACATTCTTTACCTTCTAATATACTATGTAACATAGTTATTGTGTTAATTTTTTTCAGCTTTATTGAGAAATAAAATTGTAGTATATATAAAGTATACAATGTGATGATTTGTATACTTTGAGAAAGTATTCCCACCATTGAGTTAATGAACACATCACTTTCCATATTTTTCTTCTTTTTTTCTCTCTCTTTATTATTATTATTATTTTCTTTTTGGTGAGAACATTTAAGTTTTAGCAAATTTCAATTATACAACAAGGTATCAAATATATCACCTATATATTATAATCTATAGTCACCATGTTACACATCAATATTTATTGATCTTGTAACTGAAAGAAATTTGTACCTTTTTTACCAGCCTCTTCCTATTCCTCTCACCCACAGAGTCTCAGACAACCACCATATTACCCTGTTTTTATGTTTAGACGTTTTTGTTGCTGTTTTTAAATTCCACACATCAGTGATACAGTGCAGCATTTGTTTTTCTCTGTCTAACTAATTTAACTTAGCATATTGCCTCCCATGTTTGTCCATGTTGTTGCGTGGCAGGATTTCTTTTTGTAAGGCTGAATAATATTCAATTGTTTGTATACACCACACTTTATCAGTCAGTGGAAACACTTTTGTGGTTTCCATTCCTTGGCTATTGTGAGTAATCCTGCAATGAACATGAAGTACAGATATCTATTTGAGATAGTGACTGCCTATGTATGAATACCCAGGAGTGGTATTGCTGGATCATATGGTAGTTCTATTTTTAATTTCTTAAGGAAATCCATACTGTTTTCCATAGTGACTTACCAGTTTTTACATTCCCACCTACAGTGTACAGGGTTTCCTTTTCTCCACATCTTTGCTATCATTTGTTATTTCTTGTCTTTTTGACCATAGACACTCTAAAATGTAAGAGGTGATATCCCATTGTGATTTAGATTTGCATTTCCCTGATGATTAGTGATGTTGAATATCGTTTTATGTACCTGCTGGCCATTCGTATATCTTCTTTGAAAAACATGGATTCAAGTCCTTTGCCCATTTTTACTTGGATTATTTCTTTTTCTAGTTACTGAATTCTTCAATATGAATTTCTGGTATATTTTGAATATTAACCCCTCATCAGATATGTGATCTGCAAATATTTTCCCCCATTCTATAAATTATGATTTCTTGATGGTTTTCTTTGCCGTGCTGAATCTTTTTAATTTCTTGTAGTTCTACTTGTTCCTCTTGCTTTTGTTGCCTTGCCTTTTAGTGTCAAATCCAAAAAAAGAAAAAAGAAAAAAGCATTGCCAAGACCAATCCAGTCAATCCAGTGTCAAGGACTTTCTTTCCTTTGTTTTCTTCTAGGAGACTTATAGTTTCAGGTCTTGGAGTCAAACTTTTACTCCATTTTGAGTTTATTTTTTGTGTATGATGTAAGGTAGGACTTCAGTTATTTTGCACATAAGTATCCAGTTTTCCCAGAACCATTTATTGAAAAAAAAAAACAACATTCTTTCACCATTATATATTCTTGGTTTCTTTGTCAAAAGTTAGTTGAACATATATGCACAGGTTTGTGCTTATGCCCATATCCTACTGTTCTGATTACTGCAGTTTTGTAAAAGTTTTTCAATCAGGAAGTGTGATACCTCCAGATTCATTCTTCTTTCTCAGGATTACTTTGGGTATCTGGGCTCTTTTGAGGTTCCATATATAGATTTTTAGATTGCTTTCTATTTCTGTAAAAAATAACACTGGAATTGTGATAGAGATTATATCGACTCTATAGATCACTTTAAGTTGTACAAACATTTTGACAATATTCGTTCTTCCAATCCATGAACACAGAATATCTTTTCATTTCTTTGTGTCTTCAATTTCTTTCATTAGTGTCTTATAGTTTCCAATATACAGGTCTTCAATTACCTAGAAGACTACCTAGGCCATAGTAAGTGCTGAATAAATATTGGCTTAATAAATGTATCTTACTCACTCTTCTAAATAATGGAACAAATAATTTAGACAACTTATCTTTCTCTATGTCAGATCCAATGTTTTTAATCTGAGTTTTTTATTGGAATGGTAATAGGAATCCTAGTTTTACATTTGCTCTCAAAGTTTATTCCTAAATTGGGAGTCAATTATCCTTCTAGATCCTTGTCTAGAGTTAAGGGCTTGCTGAACTCATCATCTTAATATGTTTGACCCCTCTCTTAATTCTTTGTTTATATTTGTACTATTGCCATAGCTCCAAATCTCTTTTATTTCCATTTCTTACATTTGGTTCAATAACCTATTGACTGAATGATTCTTTCCTTTGGACACAGATGTCCAGTTTTCCTATATAACAGTAGATAATTCTAAACACAAGCCTTCTTCTTTTTTTTTTTTTTTTCAATTTCTCAGGAGGCTACATTTAGTGGCATGTATGCTTAAGCATTAAGCACACTTTTGCATTGTGTATCCTGGAAGCCCATGCTGATCTGTGTCTTACAGATTGGAGTAGGGAAAGGTGGATTCTGCATTTTGATATTTGTAGCAATCCCAAGAAACTCAGCCTGTTTTCATTTTTCAAAGTACAGTGACCTCTCTGTACCTTGTAGTATGTTTGGTATGAAAAACATAAACTTTATTTTAATCTAAGCCAGAGTTCAATTTTGTATAGAGTCAAAGACATGCTGAACTTTTATCTACTGAGGTCTAATTCTGGATAGACCAGTGGATCACTCTTTTCCTAAATTTACATTTCTGATTACTTCAAATTAGATGATACTTTTCCACTTTAATGTTACCCCCTGAAACTAATAATCATTTAATGCACTTATTGTAAATCACATTTATTGATGCTCTCAAACCAAAAAAGAGGTTCATTTTTATTCCCATTCTAAGCTCATATTTGCAATCCATAGATTTAATCTGATTCTCTGTCTTAGCACTTGAGGTTGCATTTCTTTTTTTTTTTTTTGCAGTATGCGGGCCTCTCACTGTTGTGGCCTCTCCCACTGTGGAGCACAGGCTCTGGACGCACAGGCTCAGTGGCCACGGCTCACAGGCCCAGCCGCTCTGCGGCATGTGGGATCCTCCCAGACCAGGGCACAAACCTGCGTCCCCTGCATCAGCAGGCGGACTCTCAACCACTGCACCACCAGGGAAGCCCGAGGTTGCATTTCTTAAATGTGCACTCACAAACACAACACCACAACTCATAGATAAAAAATACCATTTTTCTATATATTGTTCATTATTTTAATAATTTATGATTATAATGATAATGTCTGTTGGTCCCCATTTTGTTTCACTTATCAGTTACTTTATTTTTTACATAAAAATATTTAAGTATCACTGTTTTGTGGGGAAAGAACTATATTAAACATTTTGTATTTTAAGGACTTTCAAAGGCTATATAAATTTTTGAAATACATTTATTTCACTAAATAAAATGATAAAGTGAGATGAGTTTTTTAAAAGCTTAATTTATCAGCTTTCTCATTTTCATAATATTATAAAAATTACATCAATTATATTATGACAAAGGAAGGCCTTTGGTTCAAGGGGATAGATATGAGTATATTAAGTGATTAGAAATGCCTGGGAAATATGTGCTATGCTTGTGTTCTTTCCCTGACACCAATATTTTAATTTTGACTAAGTGTTATTAGCTATCTGTGTCTTTACTGTGGCTGAATTTCACCATGAAAACCCTCATCAGGAGATATGTGTGGGTAGAAGATTTTCCATATTTTATGAGTAGAGTATTTTAGCACATGTGAGAGAGGTCTGGCTTATATTGACTGTGACAAGTCTAACAACCTGGAGTGTCTCAGATGCCATCTCCCTAGTTTAACATCTCACCCAATTTGTGAATGAAATGTAACTTAATGCATTTGAAGTTTTGAATTAATGGAAGAAGAAAGGAAAGCTGAATGGAAGCAAAACTTTCATTCAATGTCCAGGTATATAAAGTTGTCTGGTGATGTTTGGGGCTCCCTTTCTTCAGGTAATAGGTACAAATGTTCTAAACTACATTTACCTTTTGTCCCAATCTCCATGGTATCATACCATATTATAACCCACTTTCATTTTTAAGTTAGTCCTCTGGTACAAAAAAAATTATAAATTCAATCTCATTTTCCCTTCCCAAATGTGTGATGGATCAGACAAAATTCCATTTCTCCCTGAGGATTGTAAAAACGTTTCTAGATATGGTGATCTGCTTGGCTTCTTTGTCTTATTTTTTAAATAATCCAGCAAAAGATATGTTTGTAATATCTGCATCAGATACAACTGGAAAAGAAAGGAAGAGAGTACACATTAAAATGCTGTGAAGTGAGGAATTTAAACCTGAGAAGATTTTAAGGTATTTTATATTTTTGGAGTACAGCACCCTTCTTTTCACTAGACTACAGTTTCAGTGAGAATACAAACTGTGATTATTTCAATCAACCCTACATTCTCAATACCTAGAAGACTGCCTGATATATAGGAAGAAGAAAAAAACTGTATTGAATGAATTAATTAAAAACTGTATTTATTTTTAATGTATTTTTTACTGTATAATTTCTTCCTACAGTTGAACTTGGGACTAACAAGTTTTCAGAAGAGAGAGAGATTATTTGGTATAGGTAAGGATAGTCTAAGAAGATTTTATAGAAGAAGACATCAAATAGATATTGTAACACATAGAACACACTCTCTGTAACAAGAATTCTAGGGGTGATTTACAGCCTACCTTTGAAGGTCCTCATTCAGATTTTGGCATAATATTCACGTCTACTAAAAGGATAAAATACCTGATCAAGAACAATTTCCTTGGGTGCACTGTTGATGATGGAACCATCATTCTGACATTTGAGCTTTGTGTCTCTTGCCACATTTTCATAGACCACAAGCAGAGCTGTTGGAGAGGGTGCTTAGTGAATGAATATGAGATAATGGATGTACCAATAGAAGGAATCTCTGTCTTACCTGAGCTCCCTGGGTAGTAGAATTTGATACAAAAATTAATGAATCAATTGTGTTATTTCATTATGAGTGAGAAAAATTCCAAAGAAACAGGAAGAGGAAAAAGGGAAATGATGAGGGAAGGAGAGAGCCAGTATGCAGTGACTGACATGGCTGATCTGCTTTTTATCAAACAAAGCATCAAAACGTTCCATTTTGCAAGATAGTCTTCCCAGGCCCAGGTAACTGTTACATCATTTCAAGTCAGCAAGTCCTTAGGTTGGAGGAGGGAGAACTGACCCTCAGGTTACTATATTCTATTGATCAAACACTCATCAAGAGGATATACAACACATGTCAGACTTGAGACTTTTCAGAGCCAAGTATGATTCCTTCATCTCATTCATCACTGAAGCTGAAGCCCACAGATGGGAGGCACAGGTTCAGTCAAGGTCATAATCATAAATGTGGGTTGAGAGTTTGAATGCAGTCAGTCTGAGCTTATGCAGTACTTGTTGCTGCGGCTATTACTAGGGAGAAACAACTGGCTCAGGATTCTGGACATAGCTGAAGCTAAAAGACTCTAAGGTGGTACCTAACCTAAGTAGCTACAGGAACAACTGATCAATTGAAGGGCGTTGGATCAGATTTTCCAAATGGAATGCAAAAAATACATGATCCAGGAGGACTCAGGTGGTAAAAATAACTCTATAATTTAGAGAGACCATGATACAAAGGATCTAGGGACATGTGAATCAGAGAAAAGGCAAGAAAAGAAAATGAAGTGTGTGAGGCATATTGAAATATCTAAAGGAGGTCCTTTGGGGAGAATAAATGGAGCCCTCTGATAGTGTGTATCATAATAATGCTTGGCAACTTCTTAATTACTCCTTCAATCCAGTATCCACCAAGGTGCCCACCATTCTCTTTAAACAGATATGGCCTTAGAAAATATAAAGAGGATGAAGAATTTCCAGAATGGAAATAGGAAGAAAGGATGAAAGTAAAGAAGAAAGAAAAAAAGTAAGGAATGGCAGAAAGATATGGAGAATTTCAAGGTCAAGGAAAACTAAAGTCAAATAGGTTCCCACTCTTTTGATGAATATAACACTATTAAGACTTTTAACATTTAAAAAATAAACAATAGATTATATTCTGAGAAATGAAATAAGTATGTTGTGCATATAAAAGAATGGTAGTTAATGTGGAAATTGAGGAACATTCTTTGAATTGCAGATAAAATTTGCCTTACGTTCCTATAGAGCACAATTCAAAAATTACATATTAGCTTTATTTCTGGAAAGTTGCTCTTATTTATATTTAACACATCATCAGTAGATTTCTTCTTAAAGTTACATTACACTTTATTAAGACTACCCAAATTTTTGGAGAGTCATCCTAATTTATTCTAAAGAGTCCTAACATTTCTTTGGAGGGATAATTTTTAATTTCATAAATTCAGGATGTTGAGAACTTACAAATATTGTTTGTTTGGTTTTATTAATATCCCTTAAGAGACCTTGACCTTATTGACAAAGGTAAAAATGTGCCAAATGATACCATCTGAATTTTAATCTCTTTGCTCAACAAATATTTATTGAACCCTGTGTTAGGCCTTCTGTTAGGTGATAGTAATGCAACAGAGAACAAAATTATACGTGTTTCCCAACCTTATGGAGCTCACATTCCAGTGGGAAAGACAGAAAAATGTAGAAAAGCTGAAATAATTTTTAAGTATAAATTTGATAAGTACAATGAAAGAAAGAAGTGAAGGGCAGAAAGACCAAGAGTGGACTTTCTGAAGACCTAACATATACACTCAGATATTAAGAATGAGTAAAAATAAATACCTATGTGAAGAACAAGATAAAAAGTGTTTCAGCAGAAAGGATAGTACATATTTTTCTTTCTGCCTTGAGAAAGAAAGATCATGGGAAATTCAGAAAACTGAAAGAAGTTCAGCATGGTTTCACCATAGATGGAACAAGGAAGAGTAGCTAATGATAAGTTGAAGAAATAGAGGTTAGATCATGCATGGCTGGGCAGACCATGATAAGAAATTTGGGGTTTATTATAAGTGAAATGGGAAAAGGCTTAAGTGTTTTGAGCAGGTTAATGGTTTGATTATAATTTAAGAAGATCACTGGCTGCTAAGTAGGAAATGGATTAAATGGAGCCAAGATGAATGCATGGAGACCAATTAGGAGGTTATTGACATTAGTCAAGGAAAGTGATGGTGGTAGTTTAAACTGGGACACCATAGATCAGGAGATGAATAAATTTTTCTTTCCTTTTCTTTTTTTAATTTCAAATACATATACAATTTTTCCAAGTTTCCAAATATTTTTGTTAGTTTCTGCTTTATAACAAAGTGAATCAGCTATACATATACATATATCCCCATATCTGCTCCCTCTTGGGTCTCCCTCCCACACTCCCTCTCCCACCCCTCTAGGTGGTCACAAAGCACTGAGCTGATTTCCCTGTGCTATGTGGCTTCTTCCACTAGCTATCTATTTTACATTTGGTAGTGTATATATGTCCATGACACTCTCTCACTTCGTCCCAGCTTACTGTTCACCCTCCCCGTGTCCTCAAATCCATTCTTTGTCTGCATCTTTATTTCTGTCCTGCGCCTAGGTTCTTAAGAAATATATTTTTTAAGATTCCTTATGTATGTGTTAGCATATGGTATTTGTTTTTCTCTATCTGACTTACTTCACTCTGTATGACAGACTCTAGGTCCATACACCTCACTACAAATGACTCAATTTCGTTTCTTTTTATGGTTGAGTAATATTCTATTTTATATATGTGCCACATCTTCTTTATCCATTCATCTGTTGATGGACACATAGGTTTCTTCCATGTCCTGGCTATTGTAAATAGAACTGCACTGAACATTGTAGTACATGACTCTTTTTGAATTATGGTTTTCTCAGGGTATATGCTCAGTAGTGGGATTGCTGGAGTGTATGGTAGTTCTATTTTTAGATTTTTAAGGAACCTCCATACTGTCCTCCATAGTGGCTGTATCAATTTACATTCCCAGAAACAGTGTAAGAGGGTTCCTTTTTCTCCAAACACTCTCTTGCACTTAATGTTTGTAGACATTTTTTTGATAGCCATTCTGACTGGTGTGAGGTGATACCTCATCATAGTTTTGATTTACATTTCTCTAATGATTAGTGATGTTGAGCATCCTTTCATGTGTTTGATGGCAATCTGTATATCTTCTTTGGAGAAATGTCTATTTAGGTCTTCTGCCCATTTTTGGATTTTTTTTTTGTTTTTCTGCTAATGAGCTGCATGAGCTGCTTGTAAATTTTGGAGAATTATCTTTGTCAATTCCTTCATTAGGAAATATTTTCTCCCATTCTGAGGGTCGCCTTTTGGTCTTGTTTATGGTTTCCTTTGCTGTGAAAAAGATTTTAACTTTCAGTAGGTACCATTTGTTTATTTATTTTTTAATTTCCATTTCTCTAAAAGGTGGGTCAAAGGATCTTCTGTGATTTATGACATAGAGTGCTCTGCCTGTGTTTTCCTCTAAGAGTTTTATAGTGTGTGGCCTTACATTTAGGTCTTTAATCCATTTTGAGTTTATTTTTGTGTATGGTGTTAGGGAGTGCTCTAATTTAATTCTTTTACATGTAGCTGTCCAGTTTTCCCAGCACCACTTACTGAAGATGCTGTCTTTTATCCATTGTATATTCTTGCCTCCTTTATCAAAAATAAGGTGACCATATATGCATGGGTTTATCTCTAGGCTTTCTATCCTGTTCCATTGATCTATAATTATGTTTTTGTGCCAGTACCATACTGTCTTGATTATTGTAGTTTGTAGTATAATCTGAAGTCCAGGAGCCTGATTCCTCCAGCTCAGGTTTTCTATCTCAAGATTGCTTTGGCTATTCAGGGTCTTTTGTGTTTCCATACAAATTGTGAAATTTTTTGTTCTAGTTCTGTGAAAAATGCCAGTGGTAGTTTGACAGGGATTGCATTGAATCTGTAGATTGCTTTGGGTAGTAGAGTCCTTTTCACAATGTTGATTCTTCCAATCCAAGAACATGGAATATCTCTCCATCTATTTGTATCATCTTTGATTTCTTTCATCAGTGTCTTATACTTTTATGCATACAGGTCTTTTGCCTCCTTAAGTAGTTTTTTTCCAAGGTATTTTATTCTTTTTGTTGCAATGGTAAATTGAAGTGTTTCCTTAATATCTCTTTCAGATTATTCATCATTAGTGTTTAGGAATGCAAGACCTTTCTGGGCATTAATTTTGTATCCTACAGATTTACCAAATTCATTGATGAGCTCCAGTAATCTTCTGGTGGCATCTTTAGGATTCTCTATGTATAGTATCATGTCATTTGCAAACAGTGACATCTTTACTTCTTTTCCAACTGGGATTTTTCAATTTGTTGTTTCTTTCTGATTGCTGTGGCTAAAACTTCCAAAACTATGTTGAATAATAGTTGTGAGAGTGGATAACCTTGTCTTGCTCCTTATCTTAAAGGAAATCATTTCAGTTTTTCACCACTGAGAATGATGTTGGTTGTGGGTTTGTCATATATGGCCTTTATTACATTGAGGTAAGTTCCCTCTATGCCTACTTTCTGGAGGGCTTTTCTCATAACTGGCTGTGGAAGTTGTTGAAAGGTTTTTCTGCATCTATTGAGATGATCATATTGTTTGTCTTTCAATTTGTTAATATAGTTTATCACATTAATTCATTGGTGTACATTGAAGAATCCTTGCATTACTGGGAGAAACCCCACTTGATCATGGTGTATGATCCTTTATTGTGCTGCTGGATTCTGTTTGCTAGTATTTTGTTGAGGATTTTTGCATTTATGTTCATCAGTGATATTGACCTGTAGTTTTCTTTCTTTGTGATATCTCTGTCTCGTTTTGGTATCAGAGTGATGGTGGCCTCATAGAATGAGTTTTGGAGTCTTCCTACCCCTGCTATACTTTGGAAGAGTTTGAGAAGGATAGGTGTTAGCTCTTCTCTAAATATTTGATAGAATTTTCCTGTGAAGCCATCTGGTCTTGGGCTTTGGCTTGTTGGAAAATTTTTAATCACAGTCTCAATTTCAGTGCTTATGATTGGTGTGTTATGTTTTCTATTTCTTCCTAGTTCAGTCTCGGAAGGTTGTGCTTGTCTAAGAATTTGTCCATATCTTACATATTGTCCAATTTATTCACATAGATTTGCTTGTCATAATCTCTCAGGATCCTTTGTATTCTGCAATGACAGTTGTTACTCCTCCTCTTTCATTTCTAGTTCTATTGATTTGAGTCTTCTCCCACTTTTGTTGATGAGTCTGGCTAATGGGTTATCAATTTTGTTTATCTTCTCAGAGAACCAGCTTTTAATTGTATTGATCTTTGCTGTTGTTTCCTTCATTTCCCTCTATTTAATTCTGATCTGATTTTATGACTTATTTCCTTCTGCTAACTTTGGTGTTTTTTTGTTCTTCCTTCTCTAATTGGCTTAGGTATAAGTTTAGGTTGTTTATTTGAGATATTTCTTGTTTCTTGAGGTAGGATTGTATTGCTGTAAACTTCCCTCTTAGATGAGCTTTTGCTGAATCTCATAGGTTTTGGGTCATCATGTTTTCTTTGTCATTTGCTTCTAGGTATTTTTTTGATTTCCTCTTTGAATTCTTCAGTAATCTCTTTGTTATTTAGTTGCATATTGTTTAGCCTCTATGTGTTTTTTTTTTTTAACAGATTTTTCCTGTAATTGATATCTAGTCTCATAGCATTGTGGTCAGGAAAAATACCTGATACAATTTCCATTTTCTTAAAATTACCAATGCTTGAGTTGTGACCCAAGATATGATCTATCCTGGAGAATGTTCCATGAGCACTTGAGAATAAAGTATACTTTGTCATTTTTGGATGGAATGTCCTATAAATATCAATTAAGTCCATGTAGTTTAATGTGTCATTTAAAGCTTGTGTTTCCTTATTTATTTTCATTTTGGATGATCTGTGCATTGGTGAAAGTAGGGTGTTAAAGTTCCCTACTATGAGTGTGTTACTGTCGATTTCCCCTTCTATGGTTGCTGGCATTTGCCTTATGTTTTTAGATGTTCCTATATTGGGTGCATAAATATTTACAATTGTTATATCTTTTTCTTGGATTGATCCCTTGATCATTATGTAGTTTTTGTAGTTTTATGTAGTCTTTGTTTCTTGTAAAAATTGTAAAAAATCTTTATTTTACAGCCTATTTTGCCTGATATGACAATTTCTACTACAGTTTGCTTTTTATTTCCATTTGCATGGAGTGACTTTTTCCGTCCCCTCACTTTCATTCTGTATGTGTCCCTAGGTCTGAAGTGGGTCTCTTGTAGACAGCATATGTACAGGTCTTGTTTTTGTATTCATTCAGCCAGTCTATGTCTTTTGGTGGGAGCACTTAATCCATTTACAATTAAGGTAGTTATCGATATGTATGTTCCTATTACCATTTTCTTAATTGTTTTGTGCTTGTTATTGTAGTTCTTTCCCTTCTCTTGTGTTTCTGCCTAGAGAAGTTTCTTTAGCATTTGTTGTAAAACTTCTTTAGTGGTGCTGAATTCTCTTACCATTTGCTTGCTTCTAAAGTTTTAATTTCTCCATCAAATCTGAATGAAATCCTTGCTGAGTAGTGTAACCTTATTTGTAAGTTTTTCCCTTTCATCACTTTAAATATGTCCTGCCACTCCCTTCTGACTTGCAGAGTTTCTGCAGAAAAATCAGCTGTTATCCTTATGGGAATTCCTTTGTATGTTATTTTTTTTCCTTTGCTCTTTTAAATATATACATATATATATATATATATATATATATATATATATATATATATATATTTGTATTTAACTTTTGGTAGTTTCATTAATATGTGCCTTGGCATATTTCTCCTTGGATATATCCTGTATAGGACTCTCTGTGCTTCCTGGACTTGGTTGACTATTTCCTTTTCATGTTAGGGAAGTTTTCAACTATAGTCTCCTCAAATATTTTCTCATCCCCTTTCCTTTCCTCTTCTTCTTCTGGAACCGGTATTATTTGACTGTTGGTGTTTTTAATGTTGTCCCAGAGGTCTCTGAGACTGTCCTCAATTCTTATTATTGTTTTTTTCTTTATTCTGCTCTGCAGTAGTTATTTCGACTATTTTATCTTCCAGGTCACTTATCCGTTCTTCTGCCTCTCTTTTTCTACTATTGATTGCATCTAGAGAATTATTAGCTTATTTATTATGTTGTTCATCATCGTTTGTTTGCTCTTTAGTTCTTTTAAGTCCTTCTTAAACATTTCTTTTATTTACTCCACTCTATTTCCAAGATTTTCAATCACTTTTACTATCATTACTCTGAATTCTTTTTCAGGCTGACTGCTTATTTCCACTTCCTTTGTTTGGTCTGAAGAGTTTTTCTCTGCTCCTTCGTCTGCTGTGTGTTTCTTTGTTTTCACATTTTGCTTAACTTCCTGTTTTTGGGGTCTCCTTTTCATAGGCTTCAGGTTTATAGTTCCTGTTGTTTCTGGTTCCTGCCCCCAGTGGCTAAGTTTGGTTCAGTGTATTGTGTTGGCTTCCTGGTGGAGGGGACTGGTGCCTATGTTGTGGTGGATTAGGCTGGAGCCTGCCTTTTTTGTGGGCAGGACTGTGTCCTGTGGTGTGTTTTGGAGTGTCTGTGACCTCATTATTATTTTAGGCATCCTCTCTGCTAATGGGTGGGGTTGTGTTCCTGTCTTGCTAGTTGTTTTGCATAGGGTGTACAGCACTGTAGCTTGCTGGTCGTTGATTGGAGCTGGGTCTTAGGGTTGAGATTGAGATCTCTCGGAGATTTCACTGTTTGATATTGCATGGAGCTGGGAGGTCTCTGGTGGACCAATGTCCTGAACTTTGCTCTCCCACCTCTGAGGCACAGGTCTGACACCCAGCTGCAGCACCAATACCCTGTCATCCAAATGTCTCAGAAGAAAAGGGAGAAATAAAGAAATATAAAATAAAATAAAATAAAATAAAAAAATTATTAAAATAAAGAATGTTTTAATTATTAAAAATACAAGTAAAAAGTAGTAAAAGAAAGAAAGAAGAGAGCAACCAAGCCAGAAAACAAATACACCAATGAAAACAAACACTAAAAACCATACTGAAAGAAAAAGAAAAAAAAGGACAGACAGAAACCTAGGACAAATGGTAAAAACAGGGGAGGAGAGGGAGAAGATGGAGGAAGAGTAAGACGTGGAGATAATCTTCCTCCCCACACATACATCAGAAATACGTCTACACATGGAACAACTCCTACAGAACACCCACTGAACACTGGCAGAAGACGTCAGACCTCACAAAAGCAAGAAACTCCCCACGTACCTGGGTAGGGCAAAAGAAAAAAAGAATAAACAGAGACAAAAGAATAGGGATGGGACCTGCACCAGTGGGAGGGAGCTTTGAAGTAGGAAAGGTTTCCATACACTAGGAAGCCCCTTAGTGGGCAGAGACTGTGAGTGGCAGAGGGGGGAACCTTCAGAACCATGGAGGAGAGCACAGCAACAGGGGTGTGGAGGGCAAAATGGAGAGATTCTCGCACAGAGGATCAGCTTGACCTCCACTCACCAGCCCGAGAGGCTTGTCTGCTCACCTGCTGGGGTCGTTGGGGACTGGGAGCTGAGGCTTGGACTTCGGTCAGATCCCAGGGAGAGGACTGGCAGCATGAACACAGTCTGAAGGGGTTAGTACACCACAGCTAGCTGGGAGGTTTCCAAGGGAAAAGTCTGGACCTGCCAAAGAGGCATGAGACTTTTTGTTCCCTCTTTGTTTCTTGGTGCGCGAGAAGAGGGGATTAAGAGAACTGCTTAAAGAGCTCCAGAGATTGGCGTGAGCCATGGCTAAGAGCGTGGACACCAGAGATGGGCAGGAGATGCTAAGGCTGCTGCTGCTGCCAACAAGAAGCCTGTGTGTGAGCACAGGACACTATCCACACCTCTCTTCAGGGGGGCCTGTGCAGCCTGCCACTGCCAGGATCCTGGGATACAGGGACAACTTCCCTCGGAGAATGCACTGCATGCCTCAGGCTGGTGGAACGTCCTGCCGACCTCTGCCACCTCAGGCTCTCCCCGTGCACCGTAAACCTCCTTCTCCCTGGCCTGAGTGAGCCAGAGCCCCTGGATCAGCTGCTCCTTTAACCCCGTCCTGTCTGAGCGAAGAACAGTCGCCCTCCAGTGACCTACACGCACAGGCAGGGCCAAATCCAAAGCTGAGCCCTGGGAGCTGTGCAAACAAAGAAGAGAAAGGGAAATTTCTCCCAGCAGCCGCAGAAGCAATGGATTAAATCTCCACAATCAACTTGATGTAACCTGCATCAGTGCAATATCTGAATAGACAACAAATCATCCCAAATTGAGCAGGTGGGCTTTGAGAGCAAGATTTATTATTTTTTCCCCTTTTCCTCTTTTTGTGAGTGTGTATGTGTATGCTTCTGTGTGAGATTTTGTCTGTATAGCTTTGCTTTCACCATTTGTCCTAGGGTTCTATCCATCCATTTTTGTTTGTTTGTTTGTTACTTTAAAAAAAAACTATTTCTTAAAAATTATTTTTTATTTTAATAACTTTATTTTATGTTATTTTATTTTATCCTCTTCTTTCTTTCTTTCTTTCTTTCTTGCTTGCTTGCTTGCTTGCTTGCTTGTTTTCTACATTTTCTCCCTTTTATTGTGAGCTGTGCAGATGAAAGGCTCTTGGTGCTGTAGCCAGGAGTCATTTCTGTGCCTCTGAGGTAGAAGAGCCAAATTCAGGACACTGCTCAACAAGAGACCTCCCAGTTCTACATAATATCAAACAGGGAAAATCTTCCAGAGATCTCCATCTCAAAAGCAACACCCAGTTTCACTCAACGAACAGCAAGCTACAGTGCTGGACACCCTATGCCAAACAACTAGAAAGACTGGAACACAACCCCACCCATTAGCAGAGAGGCTGCCTAAAACCATAATAAGGCCACAGACTCCCCAAACACACCACCAGACATGGACTTGCCCACCAGAAAGACAAGATCCAGCCTCATCAACTGGAACACAGGCACTAATCTCCTCCACCAGGAAGCCTAGACAACCCACTGAACCAACTTTAGCCACTGGGGAAAGACACCAAAAACAACAGTAACTATGAACCTGAAGCCTGAAAAACGAGACCCCAAACACAGTAAGATAAGCAAAATGAGCAGACAGAAAAACACACAGAAGATGAAGGAGCAAGAAATAAACACACCAGACCTAACAAATGACGAGGAAATAGGCAGTCCACCTGAAAAATAATTCAGAATAATGATAGTAAAGGTGATCCAAAATCTTGGAAATAGAATAGAGAAAATGTAAGAAACATTTAACAAGGACCAAGAAGAACTAAAGATGAAACAAACAATGATGAACAACAAAATAAATGAAATTAAAAATACTCTAGAAGCGACCGATAGCAGAATGAGGCAGAAGAATGGATAAGTGACCTGGAATAAAAAATAATGAAAATAACTAATGCAGAGCAGAATAAAGAAAAATTACTGAACAGAACTGAGAACAATCTCAGAGACCTCTGGGACAAAATTAAATGCACCAACATTTGAATTATAGGGGTCCCAGAAGAAGAAGAGAAAAAGAAAGGGAATGAGAAAATATTTGAAGAGATTATAGTTGAAAACTTCCCTAATATGCGAAACGAAATAGTTAATAAAGTCCAGGAAGCACAGAGAGTCTAATACAGGATAAACCCAAGGAGGAACATGACAAGACACATATTAATCAAAATGAAAAAGAATTAAATACAAAGAAAACATATTAAAAGAAGCAAGGGGAAGACAAAAATAACACACAAGGGAATCCTCATAAGGTTAACAGCTGATCTATCAGCAGAAACTCTGAAAGACAGAAGGGAGAGCAGGTTATATGTAATGTGATGAAAGGGAAGAACCTACACCCAAGATTACTCTACAAAGCAAGGATCTCATTCAGATTTGATGGAGAAATTAACAGCTTTACTGACAAGCAAAACCTGAGAGAGTTCAGCACCACCAAACCAGCTTTACAACAAATGCTAAAGGAACTTCTCTAGGCAAGAAACACAACAGAAAGAATATACTTACAATAATGAACCCAAAACAATTAAGGAAATGGGAATAGGAACATACATATCAATAATTACCTTAAATGTAAATGGACTAAATGCTCCCACCAAAAGACACAGATTGGCTGAATGGATACAAAAACAAGACCCATATAAATGCTGTCTAGAAGAGACCCACTTCAGACCTAGAGACACATACAGACTGAAAGTAAGGGGGTGGAAAAAGATATTCCAGGCAAATGGAAATCAAAAGAAAGCTGGAGTAGCAATTCTCATATCAGACAAAATAGACTTTAAAATAAAGACTATTAGAAGAGACAAAGAAGGACACTACATAATGATCAAGGGATCGATCCAAGAAGAAGATATAACAATTGTAAATATTTACGCACCCAACATAGGAGCACCTCAATACATAAGGCAAATACTAACAGCCATAAAAGGGGAAATCAACAGTAACAGAGTAGGGGACTTTAACACCCCACTTTCAGCAACAGACAGATCATCCAAAATGAAAATAAATAAGGAAACACTAGCTTTAAATGATATATTAAATAAGATGGACTTAATTATATTTATAGGACATTCCATCCAAAAACAACAGAACGCCCCTTTTTTTCAAGTGCTCATGGAACATTCTCCAGAATAGATCATATCTTGGTTCACAAATTAAGCCTTGGTAAGTTTAATAAAATTGAAATTGTATTAAGTATCTTTTCTGACCACAATGCTATGAAACTAGATATAAATTACAGGAAAAGATCTTTAAAAAATACAAACACATGGAGGCTAAACAATAAATTATTTAATAATGAAGTGATCACTGAAGAAATCAAGGAGGAAATCAAAAAATACCTAGAAAAGAATGACAATGGAGACAAGATGACCCAAAACCTATGGGATGCAGAAAAAGCAGTTCTAAGAGGGAAGTTTATAGCAATACAATCCTACCTTAAGAAACAGGAAACATCTTGAATAAACAATGAAACCTTGCACCTAAAGCAATTAGAGAAAGAAGAACAAAGAAACCCCAAAGTTAGCAGAAGGAAAGAAATCACAATGATCAGATCAGAAATAAATGAAAAAGAAATGAAGGAAACAATAGCAAAGATCAATAAAATTAAAAGCTTGTTCTTTGTGAAGATAAAAACAAAAATTGAGAAACCATTAGCAAGGCTCATCAAGAAAAAAAGTGAGAAGACTGAAATCAATAGAATTAGAAATGAAAAAGAGAAGTAACAACTGACACTGCAGAAATACAAAAGATCATGAGAGATTACTAAAAGCAACTCTATGCCAATAAAATGGACAATCTGGAAGAAATGGTCAAATTCTTAGAAGCGCACAACCTGCCAACACTGAACCAGGACGAAATAGGAAATATGAACAGACCAATCACAAGCACTGAAATTGAAATTGTGATTAAAAATCTTCCAACAAACAATAGCCCAGGACCAGATGGTTTCACAGGCAAATTCTATCAAACATTTAGAGAAGAGCTAACACCCATCCTTCTCAAACTCTTCCAAAATATAGCAGAGGGAGGAACACTCCCAAACTCATTCTACGAGGCAACCACCACCTGGTACCAAAACCAGACAAGGATGTCACAAAGAGAGAAAACTACAGGCCAATATCACTGATGAACATAGATGCAAAAATCCTCAACAAAATACTAGCAAACAGAATCCAACAGCACATTAAAAGGATCATACACCATGATCAAGTGGGGTTTATTCCAGGAATGCAAGGATTCTTCAATATATGCAAATCAATCAATGTGATACACCATATTAACAATTTGAAGTAGCAAAACTATATGATCATCTCTACAGATGCAGAGAAAGCTTTCAACAAAATTCAACACCCATTTATGATAAAAACCCTGCAGAAAGTAGGCATAGAGGGAACTTTCCTCAACATAATAAAGGCCATATATGGCAAACCCACAGCCAACATGGTCCTTAATGGTGAAAAACTGAAACCGTTTCCACTAAGATCAGGAACAAGACAAGTCTGCCCACTCTCACCACTCTTATTCAACTTAGTTTTGGAAGTTTTAGCCACAGCAATCAGAGAAGAAAAGGAAATGAAAGGAATCCAAATTGGAAAAGAAGAAGTAAAGCTGTCACTGTTTGCAGATGACATGATCCTATACATAGAGAATCCTAAAGATGTTACCAGAAACCTACTAGAGCTAATCAATGAATTTGGTAAAGTAGCAGGATACAAAATTAATGCACAGAAATTTCTGGTATTCCTATACACTAATGATGAAAAATCTAAAATTGAAATTAAGGAAACACTCCCATTTATCATTACAACAAGAAGAATAAAATATCTAGGAATAAACCTACCTAAGCAGACAAAATACCTGTATGCAGAAAATGATAAGACACTGATGAAAGAAATTAAAGATGATACAGTTAGATGGAGAGATATACCATGTTCTTGGATTGGAAGAATCAACAGTGTGAAAACGATTCTACTACCCAAAGCAATGTACAGATTCAATGCAATGCCTATCAAACTACCACTGGCGTTTTTCAAAGAACTACAACAAAAAATATCACATTTTGTATGGAAAAACAAAAGACCCCAAAGAGCCAAAGCAATCTTGAGAATGAAAAATGGAGCTGGAGGAATCAGGCTCCCTGACGTCAGATTATACTACAAAGCTACAGTAATCAAGACAGTATGGTACTGGCACAAAATCAGAAATATAGATCAATGAAACAGGATAGAAAGCCCAGAGATAAACCCACACACATATGGTCACCTTATCTTTGATAAAGGAGGCAGGAATGTACAGTGGAGAAAGGACAGCCTGTTCAATAAATGGTGCTGGGAAAACTGGACAGGTACATGTAAAAGTATGAGATTAGATCACTCCCTAACACCTTACACAAAAATAAGCTCAAAGTGGATTAAAGACCTAAATATAAGGCCAGAAACTGTCAATCTCTAGAGGAAAACATAGACAGAACTGTCTATGACATACATCACAACAAGATCTTTTTTGACCCACCTCCTAGAGAAATGGAAATAAAAGAGAAGTTAAACAAATGGGACATAATGAAACATAAAAGCTTTTGCACAGCAAATGAAACCATAAACAAGACCAAAAGACAACCCTCAGAATGGGAGAAAATATTTGCAAATGAAGCAACTGACAAAGGATTAATCTCCAAAATTTATAAGCAGCTCATGCAGCTCAATAACAAAAAAACAAAAACCCAATCCAAAAAATGGGCAGAAGATGTAAATAGACATTTCTCCAATGAAGATTTATAGATTGCCAATAAACACATGAAAGAATGCTCAACATCATTAATCATTAGAGAAATGCAAATCAAACCTACACTGAGACATCGTCTCACACTGATCAGAATGGCCATCATCAAAAAATTTAGAAACAATAAATGCTGTAGAGGGTGTGGAGAAAAGGGAACACTCTTGCACTGTTGGTGGGAATGTGAATTGGTACAGCCACTATGGAGAACTGTATGGAGGTTCCTTAAAAGCTATAAATAGAACTACCATATGGCCCAGCAATGCCACTACTGGACATATACCCTGAGAAAACCATAATTCAAACAGAGTCATGTACCAAAATGTTCATTGCATCTCTATTTACAGTAGCCAGGAGATGGAAGCAACCTAATTTTCCATCTTCAGATGAATGGATAAAGAAGATGTGACACATATATACAATGGAATATTACTCAGCTATAAAAAGAAATGAAATTGAGTTATTTGTAGGGAGGTGGATGGACCTAGAGTCTGTCATAGAGAGTGAAGTAAGTCAGAAAGAGAAAGACATATACTGTATGCCAACACATATATATTGAATCTAAGAAAAAAAATGTCATGAAAAACCTATGGATAAGACAGGAATAAAGATGCAGACCTACTAGAGAATGGACTTGAGCATATGGGGAAGGGGAAGGGTAGTCTGTGAGAAAGTGAGAGAGTGGCATGGACATATATACCCTACCAAACGTAAAATAGATAGCTAGTGGGAAGCAGCTGCATAGCACAGGACGATCAGCTCGGTGCTTTGTGACCACCTAGAGGGGTGGGATAGGGAGGGTGGGAGGGAGGGACATGCAAGAGGGAAGAGATATGGGAACATATGTATATGTATAACTGATTCACTTTGTTATAAACAGAAACTAACACACCATTGTAATGCAATTATACTCCAATAAAGATATACAAAAAATAAATGGTAAAAGCAAAGCTGTACAGACACAATCACGGAAAGAAGCATACACATACACACTCACAAAAAGTGAAAAAGGAAAAAAAATGCATGTTAAGAAAAAAGGAAGAGAGCAACCAAATCTATAAACAAATTTATCAATGATAATAAGCTCTAAATACTAAAATAAAATAAACATAAAACCAGAAACAAATTAGATGCAGAAAGCAAACCCCATGTCTACAGTTGCTTCCAAGGTCCACCACCTCAATTTTGGGATGATTCTTGGTCTATTCAGGTATTCCAGATATGCAGTGTACATCACGTTGATTGTGGATATTTAATCCGCTCCTCCTGAGGCTGCATGGAGAAATTTCCCTTTCTCTTCTTTGTTTACACAGCTCCAGGGATTCAGCTTTGGATTTGGCCCTGCCTCTGTGTGTAGGTCACCTGAGAGTATCTGTTCCCACCCAGACAAGACAGGGTTAAAGTAGGAACTGATTAGGGGGCTCTGGCTCACTCATGCTGTGGGAAGTAGGGGTACAGAATGTGGAGCAAGCCTGTGGTGGCAGAGGCCATCATGACATTGCACCGGCCTGAGGTGCACTGTGTGTTCTCCCAGCGAAGTTGTCCCTGGATCATGGGACACTGGCAGTGTCAAGCTGCACAGGCTCCCAGGAGGGGAGGTGTTGATAGTGACCTGTGTTTGCACACAGGCTTCTTGGTGGCTGCATCAACAGCCTTAGTATTTCATGCCCGTCCGTGTTGTCCGTGCTGATAGTCACGGCTCTGGCCTGTCTCTAGAGCTCGTTTAGGTTGTGCTGTGAACCCCCTCTCCTTGTGCATACTGAAACAATGGTCTCTTGCCTCTTACACAGTTCCAGACTTTTTCCCAGGCTCCCTCCCGTCTAGCTGTGGCTCACTAGCCCCCTCCAGGCTGTGTTCATGCAGCCATCCTCAGTCCTCTCCCTGTGATCTGACCTCCGAAACTGGATCCTCAGCTCCCAGCCCCCACCCGCCCTGGCAGGTGAGCAGACAAGCCACTCAGGCTGGTGGACTCTGGTCAACACTGATCCTCTATGTGGGAATCTCTGCTTAGCCCTCTGCATCCCTATTGCTGTGCTCTCCTCCATGGCTCTGAAGCTTCCCGCTCACCCACCCACCATCTCCACCAGTGAAGGGGCTTCCTAGTGTGTGGAAACTTTTCCTCCTTCACAGTTCCCTCTCAGAGGTGCAGGTCTTGTCCCTTTTCTTTTGCCTCTGTTTTTTCTTTTTTCTTTTGCCCTACCCAGGTATGCGGGGAGTATTTTGCCCTTTGGGAAGCATGAGGTCTTCTGTCAGCATTCACTATGTGTTCTCTAGGAGTTGTTCCACATGTTGATGTATTTTTGATGTATTTGTGGGGAGGAAAGTGATCTCCACATCTTAATCTCCGCCATCTTGAAGATCTCTCCTAAGTTTTTCAAATAGTAATCATATGATAGGAAGACGTGTGCTATAGAAATTGTTCATATGTAGTATAATGAGAGACTAGAGAACACCAAGTTTATATTTGATTTGCACAGAAAGGTGGACAGCACAGAAAATAATTCAAGAAGATAAGGTGTTTGAGCTTCATCTTGTGGAACTGAGGACTGGGAAGAAGAAAATTCAAATAGAAGGAATGGTATATGATGAATTTCAGAAGAAAGAAACGGTCCAGCATTTGAAACCATGAAATTATTCCACATGTGGAACAAGAGTGGAACATGTGGAGCAAGAGTGTGACTTAATGGCTGGATGTGAGTGACAGCATGTTGAACAGAGTGACATCATGACAGGATTGTGGTTTGGGAACAGTGGAGGAGGGGGAGTACAGCTGAATTAAATTCCATGGAGGAGAAAAACATCTGTGTGTTGATTGTGGGGGAGAGTGCGATGGTTCTGAGGCAGGAATACTGAGGACCTTGTCCCAAGAATGGAAAGAGGGAGCATGTGGTTAGAAGATTTGCAAAACAGAATGATTTAATCGCTTTCTGGGTTTCTTTTTTTGTGTGTGTCTTTTTAAATACTTAGTCATGGGGCAGAAACTTCTCTTCAAACTCTAAAGGTTCAAAGCACCAGTCGAATATAATTTGGGTAGTGTGGTATTTCAGTTTATTTTATACTTCAGCCACATAATTTCCCACAACATACTAGCCTAAAAAACTAGAGCTGCTAAATTAGTACCCATCATAAGAAATTATTTTTAATTTTCACTCCTAAATTCCTGTATATAATTAATATACATGGCTCCAGTGAACTTCTTCACCTACACACTTATCCTATTTTATTCTGTCAGTGTCTCATTGTCAAAAGCTATTTCTGCATTCCCAGTCCTATTAATAAGATTATGATATGAGAAAATAAAAAATAAAAAGTATTTTATTGTCTTTTTAAAAATATTTGATGCCAATATCTCTATCTATATTTACCCATAAATCTATAAAAAAATTAAGTATTAAAAAGTCATTGAAGATCTACTAGGCACAGTGCTAGGTACTAGATGTGTGCTAGGTACATTATTTAAACTATGTCTACTTTTTATAAAAACTACATAAAGGAAATACTTTAAAACCCTCTTTCTGACTAAGGAAACTGATGTTCTGTAAAGTTAAGTATCCAAGGGCCACACAAATAAGTGATAGGGTTTGCATTTGCCCCAAGGTTTTCCTGATTCTGAAGCCTGTGCACTTTCCTTTCCATCAAAATGTCTTAACTGATCTAGAACAGTGTTTATTAAATATTTTGGTGTCTAGATATCTTTTACATTCTTAGAAAAATATTGAGGACCCTAAACAGCTTCTGTTAATATTGGTTACATCTATTGATACTTACTGTAATAAAAATTAAGACTAAGAAAAATTTAAAATTTTAATTTATTCATTTAAAAATAACAAGCCATTATATAACATAAGTACCTTGTTTTGTGTAGAAAGTAAGTATATTTTATATAACAAGAAAAAGTTAATGATAAGAATGACATTGTTTTACATTTTTGTAAGTATATTTACTCTCTGTCTATAGAATATGGCTGGGTTCTCCTACCTAATTCTATAATCGGGATGTAGGCCATATATCTTTGATGAGGTATATGAACAAAAGCCAGCTTCACTTCAAATATGTGTGAGGGTAAATAACTATGAATTAGATAAGGAAGGACTGTTTTAATAGCCTTTTCTTTACAGATGTGGATTTTTTTGATAGTATACCAAAACTCATCAAATTGTTTCTCATATGTTCATTGCAATGTGGATTATGAAACCATACCAATAAGCTTTGCACACTGTTACATTAAATTATTTTATATATCTTGTTTCTTTGAATTACTCTTTTGTTTGTGCTTAATTTTATAATATTGTGCTTTAGTCATTTGGCAAATATCAATTGCAGGTTTTCCAAATGTTGATAAATTCATTGATTAATGTCACCATCCATCTTATCAGAAAATTAAGTATCAGGAAGATGTTCATCTTAAGGGAGCAGATACAAGTTTTTCGAAATTTAAGGTTTGCTTGAAAACTCAACTTCGAGCAATGGAAAAAATGTTGTCAATTGACTGCCTTGAAATACAGGTTCACATAGTTCATTTTCAAGAAAATATCTCCTCAATACCCAAGTCTGAATAGCCAGTTGTTTTTCAATGTCTTTCAAAAATAACATTCCATTCTTTTTAAAGTGGCTAGTTCAGTTTACAACTAAAGCAATAGCACACATGTGGTTTTGCTTGAGACAATTAGAGTGCTTGGTATGTAGAAGTGCTTTGTCCACTCTTTGTATTTTCACAGACAGAATAGTAAAAAGCTATATACTCAAGAGTTGAGATTTAATAAAAGTAGTACTTTAGCTACTTATTTAAGGGCACTTTTAAATAAAATGCCTTTTGCTTTTCCTAAAAGTATGTGGCAGTGAATATACAATGACTTCTACAGGACACTGCTGCTGGATTTATTCATACTAAGGCATGGCCAGTTACACTCACTATTGTTTTTGCACCATTGGTGCCATTGTCAACACAGTGAAAAAGGTAAATATCATCTTTAAATTTACTACAAGAGTAGTTTTGATTCTGCACTCCCCCTGGAGAGGCTCTTGGGTACCCCCAGGCGTTCACAGACTCAACTTTGAGAACCCCTGATCTAGAAGATCAGTGTTAAGTCAGCTGTGCAGAATGTATAAATATCTGAACTGTGCATATTGTTGTATCTTCCATTTCAGCCTTATATAAATGTCTCTTGAACTTGACTCTCATTTCTGATGGACTGTGAAATTACATAAAACAAATTCACAGAGTATGGAGACATAAATGCTGCCCTAGCTGAGGTGTTTTAACAATGTGAAAACTTCAGAGCTAGTTTTTCCTCTAAAACCACTTTTTCATTTCTATTAAAAAGGTACAAGCTTTTACCCACAAGCCCTTTCCTTCTGAAGTCCTTCCATGCTTGCCCAGATGTCATAAATAATTTATATTTCTAACTACTGAAATAATAGTTTTCAAAACAACTGCTTAGAAAGTGCTTGAGTAAATTTTTCTGATGACTGGTTTAACAATGTTTTGTTTATATTTTTCTCTAAAATTTTTGACAAACATAGAACCAGCATTAAAATGATCAGAACAAAAAGGCTGACATATATGATACAATAGATAGCTATAGCTTTTCTGTTGGCAGAGAAGGCACTTTACATGATTATGTAGACAACAAGAACCAGCGTCCAAAACTATTGTCAGAAGAGATAAAAAAAAAAAAGTAATGGGAACTTCTGTTTGCCTGTCATAACACAGGACCTTACATTCCCCAAAGAACTATAATTCTGTGGTTAACAAAAATTTGTTTATGTTTCTTATTCTCTATGCATCACAACTCAAAACTACTCTAAGGTATTTGAGATTCATTCACCCTAAGTTCTTCCTTTCCCCCTTATCTCATAAATACAAGGGATAAACAAGGAGTATGTCATGTCCTTCCTACACACCTCTCCTCTCCATCCTTTAGTTTCTTTCTTGATTCCAATGTGCAAACCAGCTCCAAAGAGTGTGCTCCCCATTAAAAATAACCAGACCAACTTCTTGCCATTCTCCTGGCCTCACACTCCACATCATGCTCATCCTTTCTCTTCTCTTTCCTCTCTATCTCTCACTCCCTCTCTTCTCATTCCATTTCTCTTTATTCCTAAATGATTATTAAGCGCTCCTCTTTCCATTGTAAAATTAAAGCTTGTCTCTTTATCATGAAAAATAAAGTTCTCTCTAATTCTTCCCTAGGATAGCAGAAGAAACACAAAGGACTTATACCTCTGGGATTAGTTTTGTATCAGAGATGAGGAAATACTAATTATTTTTTATTGGTTTAAGGAAACAGTATAATCCAGGAGTTCATACAATGTAGAGGAAGCTGCCTCATCTTCATACATAGAATCAACATTTACTTTTCTGCACAATTTTCATACTAACATGGAAGAATAAATAGTATTTAATACTATTAATAGTATTTAATACTATTAAAATATGATTATTACTATTATTACAATAATATTATAGTTTATTGTAATAGTATTTTTAACAGGTTTATTGGAGCATAATTGCTTTACAATGGTGTGTTAGTTTCTGCTGTATGACAAAATAAATCAGCTATACTATGCACATATCCCCATATCCCCTCCCTCTTGCATCTCCCTCCCACCCTCCCTATCCCACCATTCTACGTGATCACAAAGCACCGAGCTGATCTCTCTGTGCTATGCTGCTGCTTCCCACTAGCTATCTATCTTATATTTGGTAGTGAATATATGTCCATGCCACTCTCTCACTTCGTCCCAGCTTACTCTTCCCCATCCCGATGAGCTCAAGTTCATTCTCTACATCTGCGTCTTTATTCCTGTCTTGCCCCTAGGTTTTTCAGAACCATTTTTGTTTTATAGATTCCATATATATGTGTTAGCATATGGTATTTGTTTTTCTCTTTCTGACTTACTTCACTCTGTATGACAGACTCTAGGTCCATCCACCTCACTAAAAATGACTCAATTTCATTTCTTTTAATGGTTGAGTAATATTCCATTGTATATATGTGCCATATCTTCTTTATCCATTCATCTGTCAATGGTCACTTAGGTGGCTTACATGTCCTGGCTATTGTAAATAGTGCTACAATGAACATTGTGGTACATGACTCTTTTTAAATTATGGCTTTCTTGGGTTATATGCCCAGTAGTGGTATTGCTGGGCCATATGGTTGTTCTATTTTTAGTTTTATAAGGAACCTCCAAACAGTTCTCCCTAGTGGCTGTATCAGTCTATATTCCCACCAGCAGTGCAAAAGTTTCCCTTTCCTCCACGCCTTCTCCAGCATTTATTTATTTATTTATTTATTTATTTATTTATTTTTTAAGACTCATAAAATGATTTATTCCCCTGTGGAGTAGAAAGGACAGTAATCAAGTATATCCAAAATCATTATAGTCACCACAGCAGCCAGATTGAACTAGAATCCAAATGATCTCTAGACTCCATCATGCATCCTAAGTCCTTTTTTCTCTTATATTTGCTGGTCTTAGAAAAGCAAATATTCATCTCAGTAGCCTTTAGTTGAGGTGGTCATTATGATTTTTGTACAGTGCTATGAAATTAATATTCCCGTGTATATTTCACGTGGGTCCCCTGCATGTAAGAATGCTTTGGGGAGAGCATTGGATTGGGAGAGTCAATATTTCTTTTTTCTTAATTAATTTATTAATTTTAATTTATTTATTTTTGGTTGCATTGGGTCTTCATTGCTGCACGGGCTTTCTCTAGTTGTAGCGAGCACCACTCTTCGTTGTGATACACAGGCTTCCCATTGTGGTGGCTTCTCTTGTTGCAGAGAACGGGCTCTAGGCGTGTGGGCTTCAGCAGTTGTGGCACATGGACTTAGTTGCTCTATGGCACGTGGTATCTTCCTGGTCCAGGGCTTGAACCCATGTCTCCTGCATTGGCAGGTGGATTCTTAACCACTGCACCACCAGGGAAGCCCGAGTTGATACCTTAGAAATGGAGAAAACAAGACTCGGAAGCTAAATGACTAGTCCAGGAAGATACAGGTACCAAGTTCCAGCGTTTATTTTTTGTAGATTTTTTGATGATGGCCATTCTGACTGGTGTGAGGTATGCCTCATTGTAGTTTTTTTCTTTTTTCTTTTTTTTTTTTTTAGTTTCTGCTTTATAACAAAGTGAATCAGTCATACATATACATCTGTCCCCACATCCCTTCCCTCTTGCATTTCCCTCCCTCCCACACTCCCCATCCCACCCCTCCAGACGGTCACAAAGCACCGAGGTGATCTCCCTGTGCTCTGCGGCTGCTTCCCACTATGAATCTACCCTATGTTTGGTAGTGTATATATGTCCATGCCGCTCTTTCACTTTGTCACAGCTTACCCTTCCCCCTCCCCATATCCTCAAGTCCATTCTCAAGTAGGTCTGTGTCTTCATTCCCGCTTCACCCCTAGGTTCATCATGACATTTTTTTTTTAATTCCGTATATATGTGTTAGCATACGGTATCTGTCTTTCTCTTTCTGACTTACTTCACTCTGTATGACAGACTCTAGATCTATCCACCTCATTAAAAACAGCTCAGTTTCGTTTCTTTTTATGTCTGAGTAATATTCCATTGTATATATGTGCCACATCTTCTTTATCCATTCATCCAATGATGGACACTTAGGTTGTTTCCAGCTCTGGGCTATTGTGAATAGAGCTGCAATGAACATTTTGGTACATGTCTCTTTTTGAATTATGGTTTTCTCAGGGTATATGCCCAGTAGTGGGATTGCTGGGTCATATGGTAGTTCTATTTTTAGTTTTCTAAGGAACCTCCATACTGTTCTCCATAGTGGCTGTACCAATTCACATTCCCACCAGCAGTGCAAGAGTGTTCCCTTTTCTCCACACCCTCTCCAGAATTTATTGTTTCTAGATTTCTTGATGATGGCCATTCTGACTGGTGTGAGATGATATCTCATTGTACTTTTGAATTGCATTTCTCTAATGATTAATGATGTTGAGCATTCTTTCATGTGTTTGTTGGCAGTCTGTATATCTTCTTTGGAGAAATGCCTATTTAAGTCTTCTGCCCATTTTTGGATTGGGTTGTTTGTTTTTTTGTTATTGAGCTGCATGAGCTGCTTATAAATTTTGGAGATTAATCCTTTTTCTGTTGCTTCATTTGCAAATATTTTCTCCCATTCTGAGGGTTGTCTTTTGGTCTTGTTTATGGTTTCCTTTGCTGTGCAAAAGCTGTGAAGTTTCATTAGGTCCCAGTTGTTTATCTTTGCTTTTATTTCCATTTCTCTAGGAGGTGGGTACAAAAGGATCTTGCTGTGATTTATGTCATAGAGTGTTCTGCCTATGTTTTTCTCTACGAGTTTAATAGTTTCTGGCCTTACATTTAGGTCTTTAATCCATTTTGAGCTTATTTTTGTGTATGGTGATAGGGAATGATCTAATCTCATACTTTTACATGTCCCTGTCCAGTTTTCCCAGCACCACATATTGAAGAGGCTGTCCTTTCTCCACTGTACATTCCTGCCTCCTTTATCAAAGATAAGTTGACCATATGTGCATGGGTTTATCTCTGGGCTTTCTATCCTGTTCCATTGATCTATATTTCTGTTTTTGTGCCAGTACCACACTGTCTTGATTACTGTAGCTTTGTAGTGTAGTCTGAAGTCAGAGAGCCTAATTCCTCCAGCTCCGTTTTTTGTTCTCAAGATTGCTTTGGCTATTCGGGGTCTTTTGTTTTTCCAAACAAATTTTGAAATTTTTTGTTCTAGTTCTGTGAAAAATGCCAGGGGTAGTTTGATAGGGATTGCATTGAATGTGTAGATTGCTTTGGGTAGTAGAGTCATTTTCACAATATTGATTCTTCCAATCCAGGAGCATGGTATATCTCTCCATCTCTTTGTATCATCTTTAATTTCTTTCTTCAGTGTCTTATAATTTTCTGCATACAGGTCTTTTGTCTCCTTAGGTAGGTTTATTCCTACATATTTTATTCTTTTTGTTGCAATGGTAAATGAGAGTGTTTTCTTGATTTCATTTTCAGATTTTTCATCATTAGTGTACAGGAATGCCAGAGATTTCTGTGCATTAATTTTGTATCCTGCTACTTTACCAAATTCATTGATTAGCTCTAGTAGTTTTCTTGTAGCATCTTTAGGATTCTCTATGTATAGTATCATGTCATCTGCAAAGAGTGACAACTTTACTTCTTCTTTTCTAATTTGGATTCCTTTTATTTCCTTTTCTTCTCTGATTGCTGTGGCTAAAACTTCCAAAACTAGGTTGAATAAGAGTGGTGAGAGTGGGCAGCCTTGTCTTGTTCCTGATCTTAGTGGAAATGGTTTCAGTTTTTCACCATTGAGGACAATGTTGGCTGTGGGTTTGTCATATATGGCCTTTATTATATTGAGGAAAGTTCCGTCTATGCCCACTTTCTGCAGAGTTTTAATCATAAATGAGTGTTGAATTTTGTCGAGAGCTTTCTCTGCATCTATTGAGATTATCATATGGCTTTTCTCCTTCAATTTGATAATATGGTGTATCACATTGATTTATTTGCGTATATTGAAGAATCCTTGCATTCCTGGAATAAACCCCACTTGATCATGGTGTATGATCCTTTTAATGTGCTGTTGGATTCTGTTTGCTAGTAGTTTGTTGAGGATTTTTGCATCTATGTTCATCAGTGATATTGGCCTGTAGTTGTCTTTCTTTGTGACATCCTTGCCTGGTTTTGGTATCAAGGTGATGGTGGCCTCATAGAATGAGTTTGGGAGTGTTCCTTCCTCTGAAAATATTTGGAAGAGATTGAGAAAGATGGGTGTTACCTCTTCTCTAAATGTTTGATAGAATTCGCCTGTGAAGCCATCTGGTCCTGGGCTTTTGTTTGTTGGAAGATTTTTAATCACAGTTTCAATTTCAGTGCTTGTGATTGGTCTATTCATATTTTCTATTTTTTCCTGATTCAGTCTTGGCAGGTTGTACATTTCTAAGAATTTGTCCATTTCTTCCAGGTTGTCCATTTTATTGGCATAGACATGCTTGTAGTAATCTCTCATGATCTTTTGTATTGCTGCAGTGTCAGTTGTTACTTCTCCTTTTTCATTTCTAATTCTATTGATTTGTGTCTTCTCCCTTTTTTTCTTGATGAGTCTGGCTAATGGTTTGTCAATTTTGTTTATCGTCTCAAAGAACCAGCTTTTAGTTTTATTGATCTTAGCTATCATTTCCTTCATTTCTTTTTCATTTATTTCTGATCTGATCTTTATGATTTCTTTCCTTTTGCTAGCTTTGGGTTTTTTTTTGTTCTTCTTTCTCTAATTGCCTTAGGTGCAGGGTCAGGTTGTTTACTCGAGATGTTTCCTGTTTCTTAAGGTGGGATTGTATTGCTATAAACTTCCCCCTTAGAACTGCTTTTGCTGCATCCCATAGGTTTTGGGTTGTCGTGTCTGCATTGCCATTTGTTTCTAGGTATTTTTTTTATTTCCTCTTTAATTTCTTCAGTGATCACTTCATTAGTGAGTAGTGTATTCTTTAGCCTCCATGTGTTTGTATTTTTTACAGATCATTTCCTGTAATTGATGTCTAGTCTCATAACATTGTGGTCGGAAAAGATACTTGATACAATTTCAAATTACTCAAATTTACCAAGGCTTGATTTGTGACCCAAGATATGATCTATCCTGGAGAATGTTCCATGAGCACTTGAGAAAAATGTGTATTCTGTTGTTTTTGGATGGAATGTCCTATAAATATCAATTAAGTCCCTCTTGTTTAATGTATCATTTAAAGCTTGTGTTTCCTTATTTATTTTCATTTTGGATGATCTGTCCATTGGTGAAAGTGGGGTGTTTAAGTCCCCTATGATGAGTGTGTTACTGTCGATTTCCCCTTTTATGGCTGTTAGTATTTGCCTTATGTATTGAGGTGCTCCTATGTTGGGTGCATAAATATTTACAATTGTTATATCTTCTTCTTGGATCGATCCCTTTATCATTATGTAGTGTCTTTTTTTGTCTCTTCTAATAGTCTTTATTTTAAAGTCTATTTTGTCTGATATGAGAATTGCTACTCCATCTTTCTTTTGATTTCCATTTGCATGGAATATCTTTTTCCATCCCCTTCCTTTCAATCTGTATGTGTCTCTAGGTCTAAAGTGGGTCTCTTGTAGACAGCATATATATGGGTCTTGTTTTTGTATCCATTCAGCCAATCTGTGTCTTTTGGTGGGAGCATTTAGTCCATTTACATTTAAGGTAATTATCGATATGTATGTTCCTATTCCCATTTCCTTAATTGTTTTGGGTTCGTTATTGTAGGTCTTTTACTTCTGTTGTGTTTCTTGCCTAGAGAAGTTCCTTTAGCATTTGTTGTAAAGCTGGTTTGGTGGTGCTGAACTCTCTCAGCTTTTGCTTGTCTGTAAACGTTTTAACTTCTCCATCAAATCTGAATGAGATCCTTGCTGGGTAGAGTAATCTTGGTTGCAGGTTTATCTCCTTCATCACTTTAATTATGTCCTGCCACTCCCTTCTGGCTTGTAGAGTTTCTGCTGAGAGATCAGCTGTTATCCTGATGGGGATTCCCTTGTGTGTTATTTGTTGTTTTTCCCTTGCTGCTTTTAATATGATTTCTTTGTGTTTAATTTTTGACAGTTTGATTAATATGTGTCTTGGCGCATTTCTCCTTGGTTTTATTCTGTATGGGACTCTCTGTGCCTCCTGGACTTGATTAACTATTTCCTTTCCCATATTAGGGAAATTTTCAACTATAATCTCTTCAAATATTTTCTCAGTCCCTTTCTTTTTCTCTTCTTCTTCTGGTATGCCTATAATTCGAATGTTGGTGTGTTTAATGTGGTCCCGGAGGTCTCTGAGACTGTCCTCTGTTCTTTTCATTCTTTTTTCTTTATTTTGCTCTGCAGCAGCTATTTCCACTATTTTATCTTCCACCTCACTTATCCGTTCTTCTGCCTCAGTTATTCTGCTATTGATCCCATCTAGAGTATTTTTTATTTCATGTATTGTGTTTTTAATCGATGCTTGATTCATCTTTAGTTCTTCTAGGTCCTTGTTAACTGTTTCTTGCATTTTGTCTATTCTATTTCCAAGATTTTGGATCTGGGAAATAGAATCTTGGATCATCTTTACCATCATTATTCTGAATTCTTTTTCAGGTAGACTGCCTATTACCTCTTCATTTGTTAGGTCTGGTGGGTTTTTATCTTGCTCCTTCACCTGCTGTGTGTTTTTCTGTCTTCTCATTTTGCTTCTGTTACTGTGTTTGGGGTCTCCTTTTTGCAGGCTGCATATTCGTAGTTCCCGTTGTTTTTGGTGTCTGTCCCCAGTGGCTAAGGTTGTTTCAGTAGGTTGTGTAGCCTTCCTGATTTGGGGGACTAGTGCCTATGTTCTGGTGGTTGAGGCTCGATCTTGTCTTTCTGGTGGACAGGTCCACGTCTGGTGGTGTGTTTTGGGGTACCTGTGGCCTTATTATGTTTTTAGGCAGCCTCTCTGCTAATGGGTTGGGTTGTGTTCCTGTCTTGCTAGTTGCTTGGCATAGGGTGACCAGCACTGTAGTTTGCTGGTTGTTGACTGAAGCTGGGTGCTGGTGTTGAGATGGAGATCTCTGGGAGATTTTCGCTGCTTGATATTATGTAGAGCTGGGCAGTCTCTTGTGGACCCGTGTCCTGAAGTTGGCTCTTCCACTTTAGAGGCACAGCACTGACTCCTGGCTGCAGCACCAAGAGCCTTTCATCTACCCGGCTCAGAATAAAAGGGAGAAAAAGTAGAAAGAAAGAATTAGTAGAAGAAAGAAAGAGAGAGAGAAAGAAAGGAAGAAGGAAAGAAAGGAAGGAAGGAAGAAAGAAAGAAAGAAAGAAAGAAAGAAAGAAAGAAAGAAAGAAAGAAAGAAAGAAAGAAAAGAGGGAGGGAGGGAGGGAGGGAGGGAGGATGGAAAGCAAGAAAGAAAGAAAGAAGGGAGGGAGGGAGGGAGGAATGAAAGAAAAAGGAAGAGTGAGTGGAAGAAGGGAGGGAGGGAGGGAGGGAGGAAGGAAAGACAGAAAGAAAGACAGGAGGAAGGGATGGAGAAAGGAAAGAAAAAGAAAGTGAAAGGAAGAAGGGTGGGAGGGAGGGAGGAAGGAAGGAAAGAGAGAAAGAAGGAAAGGAGGGGCGGAGGGAGGGAGGGAGGGAGGAAGGGAAGGTAGGAAAAAAGAAAGAGCAAGTAAAATAAAATAGAATAAAGTATGAAATATAGTAGCATTATTAAAATTAAAAAGTAATTATTGAAAAAAAAACGGACAGATAGAACCCTGGGACATATGGTGGAAGCAAAGCTATACAGAGAGAATCTTACACAGAAGAATACACACACACATTCACAAAAAGAGTGCAGGGGGAAAAATCGAAAATCTTGCTCTCCAAGTCCGCCTCCTCAATTTGGGATAATTCGTTGTAAAAAGAGGAAAAGGGCGAGAAGTCTGAAATCTTGCTCTCCAAGTCCACCTCCTCAATTTGGGATAATTCGTTGTAAAAAGAGGAAAAGGGGGGAAAGTCTTAAATCTTGTCCTCAAAGTCCACTTCCTCAATTTGGGATGATTTGCTGTCCATTCATGCACTCCACAGTTGCAGGGCACATCAAGTGGACCATGGAGCTTTAAGCCACTGCCTCCGAGCCTGCACAGAGAGATTTCCCTGTCTCTTCTCTGCTCTCACAGCTCCCAGGTCTCAGCCTTGGACCTGGCCCCGCCTCTGCTCATAGGTCGCCGGAGGGCGTCCGTTCTTCGCTCAGACAGTACGGGTTTAAAGGAGCCACTGATTCGGGGGCTCTGGCTCACTCAGGCAGAGGGGAGGGAGGGGCGCGCAGTGTGGGGTCGGACTGCGGCGGCAGAGGCCGGTGTGACGTTGCACCAGACCGAGGCACTCCGTGCGCTTTCCTGGGAAAGCCGTCCCCGTGTCCGGGGACCCTGGCAGTGGCGGGGTGCACAGGACCCCCGGAAGGCGGGGCGGACAGTGACCCGCACTTGCACACAGCCCCGTGGCAGCGGCAGCAGCAGCCCCAGTGTCCCACGCCCATCTCCGGGGTCTGCGCCTTTGGCCGCGGCTCGCGCCCGTCTCCGGCGCTTCCCCAAGCAGCCCTCTTAATGCCCTGTCCTCGCGCACCAGGAAACAAAAGGGAAGAAAAAGTCTCTTGCCTCTTCGGCAGCTCCAGACCCTTTCCCCGGACTCCCTCTGGGCTAGCCGTGGTGCACTAACCCCTTCAGGCTCTCTTCCTGCCGCCAGTCCCAGTCCTCTCCCTGCTCTCCGACTGAAACCCGATACCCGAGCCTCAGCTCCCAGCCCGGCTCGCCCCGGCGGCCGAGCAGACAAGCCTCTCGGGCTGGTGTGTGCCTGAGGGCACCGATCCTCTGTGCCGGAATCTCTCCGCTTTGCCCTCCACACCCCTGTTGCTGTGCTCTCCTCCGCTACTCTGAAGCTTTCCCCCTCCGCCACCTGCAGTCTCCGCCCGCGAAGGGGCTTGTAGTGTGTGGAAACCTTTCCTCCTTCACGGCTCCCTCCCACTGGTGCAGGTCCTTTCCCTATCCTTTTGTCTCTGTTTATTCTTTTTTCTTTTGCCCTACTCAGCTATGTGGGGAGTTTCTTGCCTTTTGGGGAGTCTGAGGTCTTCTGTCAGCGTTCAGTAGGTGTTCTGTAGGAGTTGTTCCACGTGTAGATGAATTTCTGATGTATCTCTGGGGAGGAAGGTGATCTTCGCGTCTTACTCTTTCGCCATCTTCCTCCAGGAGCCTCATTGTAGTTTTGATTTACATTTCTCTAATGGTTATTGATGTTGAGCATCCTTTCATGTGTTTGTTAGCAATCTGTATATCTTTTGTGGAGAAATGTCTATTTATCTCTTCTGCTCATTTTTTGATTGGGTTATTTGTTTTTCTGATATTGAGCTACATGTGTTGCTTGTATATCTTGGAGATTAATCTTTGTCAGTTGCTTCATTTGCAAATATTTTCTCCCATTCTGAGGGTTGTCTTTTCATCTTGTTCATGGTTTCCTTTGTTGTGCAAAAGTTTTTAAGTTTTATTAGGTCCCATTTGTTTATTTTTTGTTTTTATTTGCATTACTCTAGGAGGTGGATCAAAAAGGATCTTGCTGTGATTTATGTCAAAGAGTGTTCTTCCTATGTTTTCCTCTAAGAGTTTTGTAGTGCTTGGCATTACATTTAGGTTTTTAATCTATTTTGAGTTTATTTTTGTTTATGGTGTTAGGGAGTGTTCTAATTTCATTATTTTACATGTAGCTGTCCAGTTTTCCCAGCACCACTTATTGAAGAGGATGTCTTTTCTCCATTGTATATTCTTGCCTCCTTGATCAAATATAAGGTCGCCATATGTGCATGGGTTTATCTCTGGGCTTTCTATCCTGTTCCACTGATCTATTGTTCTGTTTTTGTGTCAGTATCATACTGTCTAGATTATTGTAGCCTTGTAATATAGTCTGAAGTCAGGGAGCCTAATTCCTCCAACTCCATTTTTCTTTCTTAAGATTGCTTTGGCTATTCGGGTTCTTTTGTGCTTCCATACAAACTGTACAATGTTTTGTTCTAGTTCTGTGAAAAATGCTATTGGTAGTTTGATAGGGATTGCATTGAGTCTGTAGATTGTTTTGGGTAGTATAATCATTTTCACAATGTTGATTCTTCCAATCCAAGATATAAACACTGTTGCATTCTGTATATGAGTCTGTATCAGTCAAAGTATCCATTAGGGTAATCATCCCAATTCATACATATGTGTGTGTGTGTATGTATGTGTATATACATATATACTTATGTATGTATATAAAATTATATGTAATCTTAGATATATTTATATAGGCTAATATTTCACATGGACTTTCTCTTTTTCACTTTTTCCTCAAATATTTCTATATATGACAAACTTTTTTTTCCTTGTTTATAGATTTTATTTGTTGATATTTCACCTTACTGAAGTAGAATATGATCTCTATAAGGGCAAAGCTTTATCTGCTCACCATTATAATTCCATGTAGTGATTAAAAATATGCCCACAAAATTGTCACATTGTTTCCAAAAGTGGAGCTAATTCCCTTACTTTTTTTTTTTTTGGTATATATATATTTTTTTATTAAATCAGTTATACATATACATATGTTCCCATATCCCCTCCCTTTTGCGTCTCGCTCCCACCCTCCCTATCCCACCCCTCCAGGCGGTCACAAAGCACCGAGCTGATCTCCCTGTGCTATGCGGCTGCTTCCCACTAGCTATCTATCTTATGTTTGGTAGTGTATATATGTCCATGCCGCTCTTTCACTTTGTCACAGCTTACCCTTCCCCCTCCCCATATCCTCAAGTCCATTCTCTAGTAGGTCTGTGTCTTTATTCCTGTCTTAGCCCTAGGTTCTTCATGACATTTTTTTTCTTAAATTCCATATATGTGTGTCAGCATACAGTATTTGTCTTTCTCTTTCTGACTTACTTCACTCTGTATGACAGACTCTAGGTCCAGCCACCTCATTACAAATAGCTCAATTTCATTTCTTTTTATGGCTGCGTAATATTCCATTGTATATATGTGCCACATCTTCTTTACCCATTCATCCGATGATGGACACTTAGGTTGTTCCCAGCACTGGGCTATTGTGAATAGGGCTGCTATGAACATTTTGGTACATGTCTCTTTTTGAATTATGGTTTTCTCAGGGTATATGCCCAGTAGTGGGATTGCTGGGTCATATGGTAGTTCTATTTGTAGTTTTTTAAGGAACCTCCATACCGTTCTCCATAGTGGCTGTACCAATTCACATTCCCACCAGCAGTGCAAGAGTGTTCCCTTTTTTCCACACCCTCTCCAGCATTTATTGTTTCTAGATTTTTTGATGATGGCCATTCTGACTGGTGTGAGATGATATCTCATTGTAGTTTTGATTTGCATTTCTCTAATGAGTAAAGATGTTGAGCATCCTTTCATGTGTTTGTTGGCAGTCTGTATATCTTCTGTGGAGAAATGTCTATTTAGGTCTTCTGCCCATTTTTGGATTGGGTTGTTTGTTTTTTTGTTATTGAGCTGCATGAGCTGCTTATAAATTTTGGAGATTAATCCTTTTTCTGTTGCTTCATTTGCAAATATTTTCTCCCATTCTGAGGGTTGTCTTTTGGTCTTGTTTATGGTTTCCTTTGCTGTGCAAAAGCTTTTAAGTTTCATTAGGTCCCATGTGTTTATTTTTGTCTTTATTTCCATTTCTCTAGGAGGTGGGTCAAAAAGGATCTTGCTGTGATTTATGTCATAGAGTGTTCTGCCTATGTTTTCCTCTAAGAGTTTGATAGTGTCTGGCCTTACATTTAGGTCTTTAATCCATTTTGAGCTTATTTTTGTGTATGGTGTTAGGGAGTGATCTAATCTCATACTTTTACATGATATGACAAACTTTTTAATACATATTCACATATCATAGCTGTTATAAAACCTCTCCCAAACCCTACCCTGGGAAGATCAATTATCCTCTGTGATCAATTAATTATAAATTAAACATTTATACCTTTTCAATTTGTATGTCCTTATGGACATACAAAAGTATATGCTATTTGTATATCTATGTTGGACAAAGCATTTTGGAGGAAATAAAACATCAGCATATGTCTCTAAGGATATGAATAATTGCATATACATTTTATACACACAATAAAAATATAATATTTGTGTATACATAAAAACAAACAATACGTTTTACTTGTCTCTAAAATAACAATTACTCATTTTACACATCAATTGTTATGATATATAAACCCTGATTGTAAGTTCCTTGATGTGAAGTAAAATGGTTTATTTCTATAGCCCCAGTTCCTAGAGTAGTTTCCCAAACTAAGTAGGTATCAATAAATGTGTATTGCATGAAGTTGCTGACTCTACTTTGCAAATCAAACATCTGTCTCTCATCCTTCTAGAAAAAAACATTTAATTCTCAAAACCTGAAATTTGGTGCTAAGTCTGTCACCCCCAGTATTTCTTTATAGTGGTATGTATACTAAGTTCTGTGTATGGTATTCATCTATTTCTTTTTATCAAGTTCAGTTTAATTTACATTGATCTATGAGTAAATATAAAAGGAAAATTTAATTTATTTCTCTGACTCTAGATGGCTTGTCCCTACATGTCCAGATGAATATGTCTCCTGTCCTCAATGGAATTTGGTGATATATAATGTCTTCTTGGCCCCATGACCTGCCTGAACTTTTAACACTGTTCACTTTCCCGACACACAGTTAGTCTCTCTACTGTCATATATTTCTTATCTGTTCTTTCACAATCACCTCTCCCTTTCCTGAACCCTTAAATATTGGTCACACCAAATACTCTAGCTTTTCTTCTCATATCCTCCCATAAATTCATTGATTCTCTGTAAACCAGTTATTCCAAGGCCTGAAGCTTTGTATTACAGAAGCTCCTTCAACAGCACCTGCTTCCATTTCATTAGATGGAAATATGCCAAATTGCCACCATTGTCTGTAAGGGGACTGAGAAATGTAATATTTTTAGCTGTGTATATTTGCTATCCCCAACAGATTTGGAAATACCTTAAAAAGAAGGGAGAGAATGAATACTAGGTGAACAACTATAGTCACCATCTTTTATCATGCAAAACAAACCCTCTTCTTCTTCATGAGCACCCTCGATAGCTCCCTATTGCCAGCCCCATCAAGTTCGGCTTCTGTGTCTTATGGTTTAAACCACTTCATAAAATGGCTTCATCTATAACACAAGACCTTATTTATCACTATTCCCAGCATATTATAAGCTCTGTGCTTACAGGTTTATTCAGGGCCCATAGGTTGCCTGAAAACTGGAATTGACTCTTTGTAGGTGTCCAGCCAAATGACTCAACCAAGCCAAAGAGTGGAAGAAGAAAGGATTTTAATACTTGCAACAAGTAAGGAGAATGCTGGGGATATCTTCCAAAGCAGTGTCTTTCTAAATATCAGGATTGGAAAGTTTAAGTTAAGGGTATGTGCATATATAGGAAGAGGAGTTAGAGTCTTCCAGGTAGAGGTGGAGTCCTAGGTGCACTTGCATCATGGACAGGAGATTTCATCATATAATTGGGACAAAGGTCATTCTAGATTAACAGAGTTCAGGCTCTATTTGATTTAAGTCACGAGCCCCAGCAAGGGTTAGTATCATCAATTCTCAGGCTTCAATCTGGTGGTTGGGTGCTCAAGGGGTTGAGATCCTGTAAAACAGCTCAAGAATGTGCACCAGGGTAGTACTTACCTTTGAAAGTGATCTGGGGGTCTTTACAACTGATTATCTGCAATATAGTTAAGTTATTTTCCTGGTCTGGTAACAGCCTTTTGTTCTTACATTCTTTTGTTCCCTTCAAATCATTATCTATTGAGACCTGAACTTCTGCAGGGCTAAGCATTGCCATCAGGCTTAGATCATAGAATAGCATAGGGCCTAAAATGACTTCTCTTATGTCCAGAATGTTATGTCTTGTTCTTCTTTCTCCTGGGATCCCTGACGCTCTCTGCCTACACATATACTCCTTCTTTTGCTCTTGATATCTTTTTCTCTTTTATAATGTCTTCTTTCTTTATCTTTACTTATTGAATCTTACTCAGGATCCAGCTAAGGTCTCATCACTTAAAGGAAGATTTCACGTCTGAATTGGTTTCTCTTAGGAGGTTTATTAGACGTAGACACTTTTTTTTTTTCCTATTTCATGTCTTTTATTTTTACTTCAACAACTAGAAAGCTGCTAAGGGCAATGACAATGTTTTATACTTCTTTGTGTCTGCTATAATTCCAGTGGACTTTTGAGAACAAAATAGGTGGTGCTTAAGAAATATTTCATGGTTACTACACTGGAGAATGACAATGTGAACCTAGTGTACTTTTTTAATGTTACAAATACAATTTATGAGATTTTTTTCAGTATTTGGATATAACAGTTTTCAGGGTTTTTATATTTTTAATAAATGCTGAGACTGAGTTTCTGATATGCAGAAACTCATGGAAACTCAACAGTAATAAGGTTTGAGTAGGAAGATTTACATAATACTAAATATCATTGTGAATTTTATTTATTTGCTCTGGATTTTCTAGGATAGATATAGCTTGAAAATGCCCTTCAACAGTCCTTGTGATAACAATAAAACACTCATTGAGAAACTAACAGAGCATTATTTTTGTGTATAGAAAATGAAAAGTAATGGAGGAATGGACATCTTTTTTTTACTTATACCTTTACTTATATCTTTACAATCTGATAAATAGTTTTAATTCAACATGATTTAGTGAATAGACCTTGAAAACCCTAACAGTATCTCAATTCTTTTACTACTTGAGAGAGAAAAGACTTGGTAAATGACATTAAGAACATTTATACTATGGTTGGGAGATAAGATGAAAAGTAAAAAATAATCACAGAATGATTATGGAATGCCAACATATTTATCATGTTAATAGCATTTTGGAAGTTTATAATAGATACCTAATGTAGTTGAGAATACTTAGAACCAATTAATCCACCACAGGGCCTTGTACATACTTAGTGTGCAATCTGTAATTTTTTAACAAATATATAAAAAGTAGTTTTAATTTTCTTTGTCTTTTTTGGTAAGCATTTCCGATGTTATTTTGTGATCAGAAAATTTGGTCTGATATTAAACTCTGGTAAACTTTTAGACTTCTTGTATATCTTTTGTGTTAAATTCTTACATACATTATGTATGTTTTAAATAAGTGTGTATTTTTAATTTGATGAATGCTTCATCTTATGTGAAAGTTGTCAGATTTTTAATCTGTCTTGATCAAATAATCTATATTCCTATCATTTTTGTAAAGTTATATTTAGTTATAACTAAAACACAGTAAAATTCATATCATGTGTACAATTTGATGTCTTGACACGTATACACCATACCACAATCAGGATAATGAATATCTGTTATCCCTAAATATTTCCTTATATTACTTGGTAATCCAACCTTGCCTTTCCCTTCTAGGCAACCACTAATCTGCTTTCTGTCACTATTGAAAAATTGACTTTTCTGAGACTATTATATAAATAAAGTCATACTATACATACTCTTTTTTGGTCTGGCTTCTTTTGATCAACATAATTATTTTGAGATTCATCTATGATGTTGAGTATATCAATAGTTCATTCCTTTGTATTACTGATTAATGTCCCACAGGTTGCTTATCCATTCACCTGTTAATGGGCATTTGGTATTTTCTAGATTTTTCATTATTAAAATAAAGCTATTATGAACATTAATGTGCACGTCTGGAATAAATGTATACTTTTGTTTCTCTTTGGTAAATATATAGGAGTGGAATGGCAGGATCATATAGAATGTGTATGTGCAACATTTTAATAAATTGCCAAACAGTTTTTCAATGTGATTGTATCACTGTACATCCCCCGCAACAGTGTAAAACAGCTCCAGTTGTACACATATGTGCCCATTGACGTTATTGCCATTTTTTACAATGTTAGCCATTCTATGGGTGAATAGCATAGTTCACTGTGGTTTTACTTTGTATTTCCCTAATGACTAATGATGTTGAATATCTTCTCATGCACTTATTTGCAAGGTGTATATCTTATTTAGTAAACATTTTCTTATTTTTATTGGGCTTTTGTTTCCTTACTGACTTTTGACAGTTCTTTATGTATTATTTATACAAGTATTATAAAGATATATGGTTTGCAAATATCTTTTTCAGACTCTGGATTGTTTTATTTTTTTTATTATTTTAGTGAATATCAAAGATCATAATTTAATTTAGATGAAGTCAGTTTATCAATCTTTTTGCTTTATGATATATTCAGGCACTGTCGCCTAAATCAGATTTACAAAAGTTTTCTGTATGTATTCTTCCGTATGTTTAAATCATCTATTTAGTGCTAGGATCTAATTTAAATTAATTTTTATATATGGTTGAGGTATGGATTTAAGTTCAATGTGTCCATCCACAGAAGAATGGATAAATACACACACACACACACACACACACACACAATGGAATAATACTCAGCCATAAAAAAGAATAAATTTTGCCATTTGCAGCAACACAGATAGCCTTGTAGAGCATTATGCTGAGTGAAATAAGTCAGGCAGCGAAAGACAAATACTGTATGATATCACTTATATGTGGAATCTCAAAAATACAACAAACTAGTGAATATAACAAAAAAGAAGCAGACTTATAGAGGACAAACTATTGGTAACCAGTTGGGGGGGCAGTTAGGGATAGGGTCAATATAGGGGTAGTAAGAGGTACAAACTATTATGTATAAAATAAGCTACAAAGATATATTGTACAACATGGGACATATGGCCAATATTTTATAATAACTATAAATGCAGTATAACCTTTAAAAATTGTGACTCACTATATTGTACACCTGTAACTTACATAATATATATTTTTTTAAAACTAGATATATCATATGATCCAGCAATTCCAGTTCTGGATATTTATCTGAAGAAAATGAAAGCGCTAATTCGAAAAGTTCTTTCAGGTCCCCTGAAATTGTCCCAGAGTACAGTGATGCTCTGCTCAACTTTTAAAATTTCTTTTCTCACTGTGTTTCATTTTGTCTTCAAATTCCAATTCACTAATGTTTTCTTTGCCATGTCTACTCTACTGTTAATCATATCCAGTGTATTTTTCATTTCACACATTATAAATAAAATCTCTACAAGTTTAGTTTGAGTCTTCTAATAAATGTCTTATCTTGCTCCATTTAACTTTCTGCATGTATGGGATATAGTTGTAATGTCCTTGTCTATCAGCTCTAATATCTATAACAGTTCTGGGTTGATGTTGATTGGTAAATTTTGTCCTTGCTACATGTTATATTTTCTTGCTTCTTTGCATATTTAGTAAGTTCTGAATGGATGTAAGACATCATGAATTTTAGCTTATAGATGCTAGATTCCATACCTATTACTCTGTTGAGCTTTGGTTTGGGACACATGTAAGTTATCTGAAAATAGTTTTATTTTTCTTTGGTCTTGCTTTTAATATTTGTTAGGTTGGATCAGAGTAGTGCTTAGTCTAGGGCTAATTATTTTCCACTACTTATGAAAATCCTTTCTGTGTACTCTATTCCTTGTCATGTGAATCAACAGTCTGGCTGTTGCATGCAGGTACCATTCCTGGCTCTATGTGAGTTCTGGGAAATCTATCCCTACTCCTGGCTGGAGTAAGTGAACAACAGGGGAAGCATTAGAAAGTGAGTTCAGAAATTTAATGAAGGGCAAGTTCAGGTAAGACTTTGTGGGTCATATATGAAAGTCAGATTTTATTTTAAGAGAAATAGGGAGATTAATACTATGGTGATAATCATTTTTGCAATTTATAAATATCAAATCAACATTGTATGACTTAAACTTACACAGTACTGTGTGTCAATTATATCTCAGTAAAGCTGAAAAAATACAGTTAGCTATTGAAAAGCTTTAAGCAAAGAAGTACATTATTTGCCCTTCCTGTTTTACTGAACTACTCTGAATGCTACATTGTGAACAGTATGTAGATGGCAAGATGAAAGTAAGGAACCAATTATAGGGCTTTCAGCAGATGGCATTACATGTGGGAAAAAAGTTTGAAACTGCTTTCCCAATAAAAGTTCTTCAAAAAACAGGGGTAATTTGGGACTACTCTGGCAGTCCAATGGTTAAGACTCTGCACGTTCATTGCAGAGGGCATGGGTTCAGTCATGATTCCTGGTCGGGGATCTAAGATCCCACATCCTGATGTGTTCATACAAAAGAAGTAAACGTCAATCTCTGCCTTCAAAAAGATTTATGATTTATTGGGGAAGATGCTGGGTTGAGTAGGAAGAGATGTTATCTTGATAATGAAATCATTCAGTAGGTGACTTTTGGGATGAGCACTAAACACTCCTGATATTTCTAGAGGTGGAAATGTGATGAGAAGAGGGCACTGTCTGTAGAAAGCATAGCAATAACAAGACCATGGACATCAAAAATTTCATGGTATGTTCAGAGGACATTAGGTAAATGAATTCTACTATAACATTGGTTGTATCAAAGTGGAAGTAAAAAAAGAGAAAATGGAACCTGGTGCCACACTGGGGATGGCATTCAAGAATAAGCTAAATTACTTAAACTTTATTCTCTAAGCAGTAGAGAATTAAAACAGATTTTTTAAATAAAAGGGAGAGTGGGATCAGTGTAGGACATGATTTGAGCAGTACTTCAGGAAGAAAATTCCAACCTACAAAGTTCAAGATGACAGAGAACTGGGATGGTATGGGCACAGAGAGCAAGGGAGTGGAAAGGCTGAAAAAGTTCACACATGAAAGAGTTCATTGTAATGTATTATGGGAAATGTAATGAGGGAATGAACCAGAATGGGTGGTGGTGTGAACTGAAAAGATAAAATAATTTATTGTGAATTTACTACATGTCAGTCTCAATGATAAGTGCTTTCCATGTATTTTCTTACTTATTCTTCTTAATATCCTTTTGATATAGTCATTATTTTTCTGAAAATTAGAAATGAGGCTATAAAGGTTAAGTGACTTGCTTAAAGCTCCAAAGCTGAAACATGTCAAACTAGGACTTGAACCAGACCGTCTTTCATATCCATGCAAAACTTTTTTGTTTCACCACCTTTCAAGAAACAGAATCTATTAGAAGTGTTATCATAAGAACAGGATATAGAAAGAGTAGAAAAAGGAGACAAAGGGACTAGAAGAAAAGTGCTAAACTTAATCTAGCATTTGACCATGGAGAGTGCATTTGTTTAAAAAATAAGAGAAGGGAAGGAAATATTGGAAAGGTAGGAGACATGGGCCGTAATGCTGGGAGGCAAGGAAGATGAGAAAATAATGCTAACACTGATTGTTAAGGAGTTATTTCTCTTCTTGAAAAGACAAACTATGTATTTCTGTCTTCTAAGTTAGGTGGGGGAGGAAGTCAGGCAAAAAAGATCTGATAGATAAGAAAGATGATGCCAGAGACTTCACTTCTCATTCACCAAGTTAGGTCATAAAAAGTTAGGAAGATTAAAAGAGGCAAAATGAATGAGAATTGGGTCAAAAAGAGGTTTTGTGAGGGTTTTTTTTCTGCTACTATTAAGAGATTAGTGAATAGATATTTATGAATACATGGAAGACTATTGAGAACAAAAAAAGACAAAGATCATAAAATGGTATAGAAGTTTTTGATAGAACAGATAAGGTATTAGTAAAATTATATCAGTGATATGAGTGAATTAGTTACCATTGGTGAAAAAAAAAGTGGCATGGCTTCATATGAATTACATGGAAAGGAGTCAGAAAGGTGAAAAAATATAGATTATAATTAAAAGGTTCAGAGCATGACTTAAGAAGCAGACAAGGTCACTAGAAGAGGGAAAGAGTGCTGTCTCTTCATAAAAAGAGTATATTGAAAAACATTCTACTTAAATTTATGGTAGACAATAATCCTTCAGTTTCATAAACCATCCAATCCAAGATGCTACATCTTTGAGGGACACTACAAATAATTATAGAGGTTGCCACAGTTTTTGGTGTTTTGTTTTTCCTGAACCTCACAGAATTCATGAACTCTCCAAAACATTACTGCCATCCTTCCTATCACCTCATGGGATAGGACCTGGCAGCCACGTGGCCTTTGATAGACATTCTTTCATTACAGTTTAGAAGACATTGTTCCTTGACTTGTGGTTTCTTCCCCCATTGACTTTTTCTTTCTTTCTTCTTTTTTTTAAATGAATTGAAATGTTCAAAATTCCCACCAGGCCATGAGGAATTCTATTTTTCAGCCAAACTCTCTCTTTTTTTTTTTTTTTCCAGGCAGGACACATAAAATTTAATTTCCTGACCTCTTTTGCTGATGTATAGCAGGCATTTTTCCACAACATTAGACTGGGTAATCTATTCTTAGGGGAACCTCGTCAAGCCTGACTGATATTCTGCATTTTTCTTTTTCCTAATATATATATATATATATATATATATATATATATATATATATATATATATATATATATATTTTGCTCTTTCTCCCCCTTCATATTTTCTACTGTGGAAATGTGATAATAATAATAAAATATCTAGGGAAAGACAGAATGTATTTACCAATCCATGATGCTAAAATTAAGCGAGAGGTAGAAAGGTCATGTTTTCCATTCCTGAAAATAAAGTGAAATAATAAATTTGAAGGTTGAGAAAAATCCATGAACTCAGCTAGAAATATCCCATTTGTAGACTGTTTTGATACTGATTTCATATTGAAAGAAGAATTTCAGTGTCAATGAAAAGTGCTGGTACAATGACAGCTGTGGAGACCAATATAGTCTATTAATGCAAAGAAGGAGCAAAAATACCATTAGGTTTTCTGCTACTCTGTCAGAATTAGTCACCACACTTGTTTTCAGGGGACTGTCAGCATGCCACCTTGTTTCCTTGACAAGGCTGAGTGCAGGCCCAAGCTCAAAGTGGGCACACTCTTGATTGTCATGATGATGTTAGGCTCTTCCTATTTTTCCTCTCTCTTTATCCTGCAGCCCATCAGAATAAGGAACTCCGTCCACATGTTCTCATTTTTTCTCTCCACAAACAAGACACTGGACAGCTGTCAGACTGGAATAACTTCTACTCACAATCAATTTGTATCTGATTCAAACAACTGAGCCAGAAATGCAATGAGAAAGCCCATTCCCATTACCTACAGGTTTAGGCCAGATCTGGCCAGAGGATGGTGAGAAATGAATGGGTGCAGTTGGTTGGTACAGGCATTCTATCCTGTAATGATATGATGAGTAGCATTAAGCATTTGTTGGGAACTTTCTGTGATTGTGCCATTGTACCAAATGCAGTGCCCATTAGAAAAACCAAGGGGGAAAAGTTTACAGTTTAATTGGGGATCAACTTATGTAAAGAAAACATGAAGCCATATATTCTCAGCATAAAATGGGTGATACCAACAAGTAAAAGCTATAGGAGGTTTAGAGAATGGAGAGCCCAGCATGTACCCTGAGGTTGTTAGGAGAGGCCTCAGTGCCTTGAAGAATGGCTAAGGATTAGACAGGTGGGATTCAGGAGGAAAGGCATGCCTGGGTTAATGAAGTGGCACAAGTGAGAGCAAACAGACCAGCAGTACAATGGAGACAATGAAGTCACATGACCAATCTGACTAGACATAATACTATAGTCCTACATCATCAAAGTGCTCCCACCCATCCCTACTCTATGTATTTCCACGTTCAGTTAAGCTATATGACAATCATGTATATCATAAAGCATCCCTTACAATGAAAGTGAGTTTTTAAACCTCAGTTACTTGAACTTGAGATCTACCCTGTTGAATTTCACTCAAATATTTATTTTATTTGGCTAGGTAAGCCAGGTGCTATATTGTATTTTTGTGTCTTTTTTTTTCTAAGAATATGTCTGAAAATTTGAATAAATATGTAAAGCTAAATATTCTGATTTTATGAACTTTTAAAAAGACATTTAATATTTCATTAGATAAAACAGAATTATAGCTTTAAATAATATTAATGGAGATAAAGTTCACTGAAATCTATGTAGACCACTGGCAATATGTGAATATTCCCAATGGTATAAATAGTTTTGCTTAAGGGATTTGCGTCTTAGGGAAAAGTTTAGCAATGCAGTATATAAAAATTCCAATAATAAAATAATAATAGTATGTTGGATATATCAAACAAATCTGACAAATTCTCACACTTCTATTTTTCATGTTTCACCTACCTTCAGTGTGGTTGTAATGCAGTGAAATTAATGCACTGTCATAGCAAACAATTATCCAAGACCACCTTCCCCTTCTTTAACACAGTGTATTACTAGCAGTAATAGTCGTGTTGAATGAATGAGTCACCACATTTGTTTAAGTGTTTAAGTTTTCAAGACAGTGCTTTATACCATTTAATTGGTTTTAATTTATTTAATTGAAGTATAGTTGGTTTACAATGTTGTGTTAATTTCTGCTGTACAACAAAATGACTCAGTTATATATATATATATATATATATATATATATATATATATATATAACTATTATATATATATATATATATAATAAGCATAAATATAAAATATGTTTTTATTCCAAACTGTTTCCCTTCTCTCTACTATTCCACATTCTGGTCTATGCCATTCAAGGATGCATTTTTAGACAGTGTAGTTGGAGTTGAGAAATATTTAATTGAATAGTGAAGAATATAAATTATTTTTCTTTGAGATAGGCTAATTTAACTATGATTGCTGCAGCAGCAAATGGGTATATGGTCTAACTACAAAGGGTAAAACCAGAATAAACAGTGCCTTGTATGTTATAGGTACTCAAAAAATATTTGTTGAGTAGTTGATTGTATAAATAAAATTCATGGATAGTCCAATTCCAATTAGTTTTCCCTGCCTCATGGGCCTAAATAACTTCAGAGCTTTTCAAAAGAAATGTGACTTCAGCATTTTTTATAACTTCAGTCAGTATCTGGAGTTGTAAACCAAGTCTCTAAAGGGACAAATGGTGAAACTGAAGCTGAAAGAAGAAATGGTCTGACGAAAATTACCTGTCTTTACTCCCATAGAAAGAACATCACATACTCAGTTGTACCAAACTCCCATCTACTGGATACAATAAACCAACCAAAGGAAAGAGCAGAACCATCAGAATGATGTTCTGATAAGGAACAAGAAAGGTTCACTTAAAAAAAGCCCATTTCTGGGACAAGACATTTTGTTCAGGTAGGGTGGAAAAGGAGAAATTGCCACATGAAAAGACTGAGTTCTGAGTTTAGATTTGAAATTCCCCACCGTTAGAAGCGTTGGGGACTTCAACTGGCAACGCATTCCGAAGAGTTCTCTGCTGGCTTTGATGAATGTGTGGAATTGTCTCCTTGTCTACTTGTTACCACTTAAAAAAAAAAGAGAGAGAGAGAGAGAGAGAGAGATCTGACAATTCCAGCAATTGTCTTTAGCTTCTGTTGTTTTCCATTAGCAAGGGGAGCATATTCTTCTAGTGAAACGCAAAAGCTGGTATCCCAGGCTACCGCTGTGCCTTGCAGCATGTGGAACGATTCACTCATTTGGAGAGACACTCTTGGAAAGGTGGTTAGAGACTGTTTTACCACTTTATTTGTCCCAATTATCTGCTCCTGCCTATTAGGGTGAATGGAACATCATGGCATTGTTTATCACGGGCTTTATATTCGCTAATAACACTGTTGTTTATTACTGCAAACATGCTGTATGCAGTCAGCTCCGCTTCTGTTCATTCCCACTGCTCCAAGTTCTGTTTTTTTGTTTGTTTGTTTGTTTTGTTTTCTTTTCTTTTCTCTTTTTATTCCTACCCAAAGCAATTTCGATGAACTTAACAAATTTCTTACATTTTGTGACCGTAAAGATGTCTTCTTCAATTAGGCTTCAGGTTGAAAACCCTAAAGAAAATAGCAGGGTGATACTTACATGCTGGATTGCTCTCCAAGCATATTTCAATGGCAAGTGCCTGCAGGGCCTTTTCCTTCCAGTTGCTCACAGCATGAATACACTAGTTTGAGCAAGCATCAGAGGAAAGAATGCAGCAAATTGTTGCCATTATATCATTTAATCTTCCCCAAATTCCTCGTCCTCCATACACTGTTTTACACAAACATATCCAGGGACACTTCTTTGCCTGAGGCCTGCTGAACACACTTTAAAAAACACCCCTCATGGGGCTTCCCTGGTGGTGCAGTGGTTGAGAGTCCACCTGCTGATGCAGGGGACATGGGTTCATGTCCCAGTCCGGGGGGATCCCACATGCTGTGGAGTGGCTGGGCCCGTGAGCCATGGCCGCTGAGCCTGTGTGTCCAGAGCCTGGGCTCTGCAATGGGAGAGGCCACAACAGTGAGAGGACTGTGTACCACAAAAACAAAACAAAACATAAAAACACCCCTCTTTTGGGCCTGTAGGAAAGATAGCATCAGTATAGTTTATTATTCTGGTGACCACACTGAATTGTGAGAACTCGGCAGTATTCTCTCTCTCTCTGCATGTGCTTGCCACATCCCCATAACTAGGACCTTATTTAATAAACAATTAAGATAGATGATCAATACCTAAACCGGATGAAAGATTCCTTAACTGTGCTGTAGTAAACTGTTGTTTCTCTCCCTCTTTCTTCCTCTTGGAGAGTGTTTGTAACCTAGGCTACATAGAGATGTGCCTGTCAGCACTAGAATATGGCAATGGGGAAGATAGATCTTGTTCAAACTAAATAGATGGATTAGGAAGTGAGGTCAAATAGAGCATCTTGATGAAAAGATACATGCTAATTCACAGCTGATAATTAGGGACGCCTAAGTTTCAAACTGATACTAAAACTCAACTTTACATGATTGGGAAATACAGTTTCTTTTGGAAAGTAGCCACAGAAACAGATATATGTATAGTTTATAAAAGATGTGGGAAGAGTATTGTAATCATGGAAAAAAGCTGTTTTTCAGACTCAGGCCCTCTGCCTGAATCCTCTGAGTGAGGACTTTTTCACTCTAAGACCTTCATTTACTTTTGAGCTTTACTTTTTGAGCTTCAGTTTCCTCATTGTAAAATGGAGACTATAATCATTTTATAATCTTGTTTAAAAGTAAAATATAAGTGTAAATACATCTGTTATAGTAGGAGCCCTCAGTGGACTTCATCTTGGAGATATGGAAACAGAATGGAGATATGGAAATGGAGATATGGAAACAGGAAATAGTACCACTAAACCAGTTATTCATTTTAACAGCAAGAGATAAGTCCAGTGTATTTGAATGTAATCTGCTCTACCTGCCAAAGAAGGTGAAACAGCTAGAATACTTTTTTTTAAAATGTGTTTTATTGAAGTATAGTTGATTTACGATGTTGTGTTAGAAGAATACTTTTTAAAGGTCAAGTTTTTGAAGGCTAATAAGGAGGTCTTAATAGGTAGGAAAAATAAAAAGACAAAAAAAGCCCCCCCAAAACAAGAAGGAAACAAGAGAGAAAAGTAAACTTCCAAAGACTGAGGCACAAGACAATGACAGTTTTAAAAGTTAGGGACTGTTCCAACTTCAGGTAATGATGGAGTAACCTGGTCAGACAACTCCACCACCCATAGATGACAATTATAAAATCTGAAAAAAAAATTTAAGAAAACCGTTTGAATGCAGAACTTTGAAGTATTATTTACTCATGCAAGAGTGATTGCAGCAGGTTAAAAGTTGTGAATTTGCAACACTGGGCCTGAGGACACTCCTCAGTCAGCAAGTACCTCAAGCTACATAAAGCTATAACCTGACAGATTGGAGGTATCAGAGGGCAGATGCTGTGGCTGGCAGAACACTCAGAAAGGTAGGAGTAGAATCCTTCAATGCAAGTAGCTGAAGAGATGAGTCCCAAAATATGAATATAAAAATCCATCCAAATCCTTTGTTCACCATTAAACTCTACATGTAGTTGAGGAGGGGAATTTACAGGGGGCTTAAGGATAAAGCACAAGGTGAAAGGTAAGATAACCAAGCACAGATTCAGTATACAGAGTTTGGAGTTTAAATCTAGATAGGTTAACTTTTTGCTAACACAAAAGTCATTATTCAGAGGAACATTATAGAATTCAGAGCCTCTACATCCAGGATCCAATAATAAAATCAAACAAAACACACACACTCACAAAATTAGACATGTAAAGAAAATAGGAAAATGTGAACCATATTCAAGAAAAAAAAATGTTATCAATGGAAATTGAGTCCAATATCACCCAGATGCTAAAATTAACAGAAAAGTACATTAAATCAGCTATTATAAATATGTTTAAAAGCTTAATAAACTAAATGCATAATGAAAGAAAGAATGAAAATTCTCAGAATGGAAATAAAAAGTACAATAAAGAATCAAATAGAAAATCTTGCATTTAAAATATAATAACTAAAATGTAAAATTAACTGGATGATATTGAGAGCAGATTTGAAATGAAAAAAGAAGAAAATACATCTACTTGAAAATAGATTATTAAAGCATACATTTTAAAAAAGAAAGAGAAAAAAGATTTAAGAAAAAAATCAGATGTGCAGAAACTTGCTGAACAATAAATATTAAGTGGTCTAAAATATGTGCAATTGAGGCTCTAAAAGAAGAGAGCCCAAAAGGGGCAGCAAAAAACATTTCAATAGATAATGGCTAAAATCTTACAAACTTGGTGAAATTTAAAACTCCCAGATTTAAGACGCTTAATAAATTCCTAATAAGAGAACTACAAAATAGTCACTCTTAGTTACATCAAAGTCAAATTTGTGAAATCCAAAAATAAACAGAAAAATCTTGAAATCAGTAATAGAAAATGAAGGAAATCACAGATAGCTTTAAAGTATTGTAGCAGAGGAAAGGGGGAAGCTCTCAATCCAGATGTAGAGAGAAATCAACCTTCTAAAATTAGGGTGAAATAAAAAGGGTTTCAAATAAAAGTGAAACTAGCCCTGATAACCAAAAGTGAAATCAGGGCCATTCTAAATAAGCAAAACTTCTTATTAAGAGAATTCTTTATCAGCTGTTGTGCACATACATGCAGAAAAATACTAAACGTGATTCTGCAAGATAAAGGAAAAATGGCACCAAATCTAAAGGAAGCAATAGTGATCACAAGAAATGACAAGTAAGGGGTAAACATAGTAGAATATTTTCAAATATTTTTCTGAATTATTCAAAAGAATATGACTACATAAAGCAAAATTATATAGAGTTTTATATAATTATACTTTAATTAGAGAATTTAAATAATATAGATTAATTATATATGATAACAGCAACATAAAGAATAGAAGTGATAAATAGAACAAAAAACACTAATTTGAAAAGACATATGTACCTCAATGTTCATAGCATCATTATTTACAATTGCCAAGATATGGCAGCAATCTAACTGTCCATCAACAAAAAAATGGATAGAGAAGAAGTGGTGTATATATACAACCAAACACTACTGAGCCATAAAAATGAGTGAAATTTTGCCATTTGTAACAATGTGGATGGGCTTGGAGGGTATTATGCTGAGTGAAATAAGTTAGACAGAGAAAGACAAATACTGTATGATATCACTTATATGTGGAATCTAAAAAATAAAACAAACTAGTCAAGAAAGAAACAGACTCACATATATAAAGAACAAACTAGTGGTAACCAGTGGGGAGAGGGGAGTACAGAGGGGCAAGGTAGGGGTAGGGGATTAAGAGGTACAAACTATTATGTATAAAATGAATAAGCTACAAGGATGAATTGTACAACTCAGGGTATATAGACAGTATTTTGTAGTAACTATGAATGGAATATAAACTTTAAAAATTGTGAATCACTATGTTGTACACTTGTAAACTGTGTGATATTTTACATCAATTATACTTCAATTAAAAAATGAGAAATGAAATAATTAATTTAAAAGACCCAACTTTATGCTGTCTGTAAAAGGAACATTTTAAGGCCCCAAACAAAGGTGAGGTGAAAAGAAATGGGTGGAAATGTAAAACAGTCAAACACTCATCAAGAAAAACAAAGGAAAGGAGTTTTAAATAAAGAGGGATGCATCATAATGAAAAATACCAGTTCATCAGAAAGTATAATGATGCCAAATATGTAATACTCAATATCAGAACTTCATATTTCAAGGAGAAATAATTGATGGTTAAAAAGGGAAAAACAGACAAATCAACAATCATAGTTGGAGATTTTAAAATTCAATCACAAGTATTGGTAGAACAACTAAACAAAAATCAGTTAAGATCAACTCTCAACTCAACTGTTGATCAAGTCTACACTTGTAGACCTCTACACTCAACAACACAGAATACAATTTTTATCCAAGAAGCAATGTGAAGGAAAATTAGAGAATATTTCTAACTTCAAAATAATGAAAAATACAACATATTGAAAAGTACGGGATACAACTAAATTAGCAGATAAAGGAAAATTATACCTTTGAAAAAATTCATTAGAAAGGAAAAAAATATTTAAAATCAATGACTAAAAGATGAGTAAATTAATCTGAAAGTTGAGACAGAAGATAATAAAGGTAAATACATAAATCACTGGAGTAAAAAACATAGAGAAAATTAAGACAAAGTTCTTTGAAAATACTAATACAATTAATAAATCACTATTAAAACTAATTCAGACAAAAAGGATATAAAAACAAATTATGAATATGAAGAATAAAAAAGATGATCACTATAAATACTCCAAATGTCAAGGAGATCAATTAGGGACCACTATGAACAATTTTATGCCATGAAATTCAATAATTTAGATGAAATAAACAAATTTTGTGATTATATTTTTTTTCTGCTTTTGGTATTAGAGTAGTGCTGGCCTCATAGAGTGAGACAATATTCACTCTGCCTCTAGTTTCCTTAAGATAGTATAAGAGTTGGCATCATATCTTCCTCAAATGTTTTGTGGAATTCACCAGTGAAATCATCTGCACCTGATTGCTTTTGTTTTAGAAGGTTATTGGTTATTAATTCAATTTCTGTAATAAGTATGGACCTATTCATGCTCTATATTTCTCCTTTTATAAATTTTGATAGATATTGTCCAAAGGAATTGGTGTATTTCATAAAAACTACCAAATTTGTGAGCATAGAGTTCATAATATTTCTTTATTTTTCTTTAAATGCCCATGAGTTCAGTAGTGATAGTCCTATTTTTTTTAAATTTCTGATATTAGTAAATAGTGTGTTCTCTCTTTTTCTCCTGACTAGCCTACCTAGAGGTTTATCAATTTCACTGATCTTTGCAAATGACCAGATTTTGGTTTCATTTAATTTTTTCCATTGATTTCATGTTTTTAACTGCAGTGATGTTTTTTTCTAATTCTTATTTCTTTTTTCCTGCTTATTTTATGCTTAGGTTGTTGTTCATTCTTTAGTTTCCTAAGAAAGAATCATATACCACTGAATTTAGATCTCTTTCTGATATGTGAATCCAATGCCATAAATTTATCTCTATAAATCCTATGTTGCAACTCACAAATTTTGCTAAGTTGTTTTCATTTTGCTAACATAAATTTTTATTGAAGTATAGCCGATTTACAATATTATATTAGTTTCAGATGTACAACAAAATAATCCAATATTTTTACAGATTATACTCCATTTAAACTTATTATAATGTATTGGATTTATTCCCTATGCTGTAGAGTATAGCCTTGTAGCTTATTTATTTTATACATAGGAGTTTGTACCTCTTACTCCCTTACCCCTATGTGACCCTTCCCCCTTTCACTCTCCCCAATAATAACCACTAGTTTTTTCTCTATATCTGTAAAAACCTGATTCTGTTTTGTTATATTCATTCTTTTATTTTATTTTTTAGATTCCACATATAAGGAATAATGTATAGTATTTGTCCTTCTCTGTCATATTTATTTAACTAAGCATAATACTCTCCAAGTCCATCCATGTTGTAAATGCCAAAATTTCCTTTTTTTATGGCAGAGTAACATTCTATCTGTGTGTGTGTGTGTGTGTGTGTGTATACACATATATATCTCACATTTTTCACGTCTTCTTTATTCATTCATCTCTTGAAGGACACTTAGGTTGCTTACATATCTTGCCTATTGCAAATAATGCCACTCTGAAAATCAGGGTGCATGTACCTTTTCAAATTAGTATTTTTGTTTTCTTTGGATATATACCCAGCAGTAAAATTGATGGATCATATAGTGGTTCTACTTTTAGTTTATTGAGAAACTTCCATACTGTTTTCTATAGTGGCTACACCAGTTTCCATTTCCATCAACAGTATACAAATGTTCCCTTTTCTCTGCATCCTCACCAACATTTATTATTTGTGGTCTTTTTTGATGATAGCCATTCTTTTAAGCATGAGGTAATATCTCATTATGGTTTTGATTTGAATTTCTATGATGGTTAGAAATGTTGAGTATCTTTTCGTGTCTCTGTTAGCCATTGGTATGTCTTTGGAAAAATGTCGATTCATGTCATGCCTAATTTTTAATCAGGCTGTTTATTTTTTTGATATTCTGTTTTATAAGTTGTTTATATTTTTTGGATATTAAACCCTTATTGGTCATATCATTTGCAAGTACTTTCTCCCATTCAGTTGTTTGCTTTTTTGTTTTGTCAGTGGTTTCCTTTGTTGTGTAAAAGCTTTTATATTTAATTAGTTTGTCTATTTATGCTTTTATTTCTTTTGCCTTAGGAGACAGATCCGAGAAAATATTGCTATGATTTATGTCAAAAAATGTTGTGTCTATGTTCTCTTCTAGGTATTTTATGGTTTCCAGTCTTATATTTAGGTTTTTAATTCATTTTGAGTTTATTTTTCTGTATGGTGTGGTAAAGTGTTCTAATTTCATTCTTCTACATGTAGCTGTCCAGTTTTCTCAACACCACTTATTGAAGAAGACTGTCTTTTCTCCATTGTATATTCTTGCCTCCTTTGCTGTAAGTTAATTGATCATAACTTTGTGAGTTTACTTGGGGGCTCTCTATTCTGTTCCATTGATTTATTTGTCTGTTTTTGTGCCAGGACCATGATGTTTTCATTACTGTAGCTTTGGATTATAGTCAGAAGTCAGAGTACATGATACCTTTAGCTTTGTTCTTTTTTCTCAAGATTGTTTTGGCAAGTTGGGGTATTTTGGGGTTCCATATAGATTTTAGGATTATTTGTTCTAGTTCTTTGAAAATGTTATGGGTATTTTGATAGGGTTTGCATTAAATCTGTAGATTTCTTTGGAGAATATGGACAATTTAACAATATTAATTTTTCCAATTCATGAACACAGATATATTTCCATTTGTTTGTATAATCTTCAGTTTCCTTCATCAGTGATTCATAGTTTTCAGAATATAGATTTTTTTTCATCTCTTTGGTTAAGTTTATTCCTAGGCATTTTATTCTTTCTGATGTAATTTTAAATGGGATTATTTTCTTGCTTTCACTTTCTGATAGCTTGTTATTATTGTATAGAAAAACAATAGATATTTTATGTCAATCTTGTATCCTGCAACTTTACTGAATTCATTTATTAATTCTAATAGTTTTTTGATGGAGACTTGGTGGTTTTCTATATATAATGTCATGTAATCTGCAAATAGGTATAGTTTTACTTCTTCCCTTATAATTTGGATATTTTTTATTTCTTTTTCTTGTCTGTTGTGGCTAGGACTTCCAATACTATGCTAAATAGAAGTGGTGAGAATGGGCATGCTTGTCGTTTTCCTGATTTTAGATGAAAATGTTTCAATTTTTCACCATTGAGTATGATATTAGCTGTGGGTTTGTCATAAATGGCCTTCTAATGTTGAGATAGGTTCCCTCTATAACAACTTTGATGACAGTTTTTATCATGAATGAATGCTGAATTTTGTCAAATGCTTTGTCTGCATCTATTGAGATGATCATGTGATTTTAATCATTTGTTGTTGTTGTTGTTAATGTGGTATATCATATTGATTTTCTTTCTGATATTGAACCATCATTGTATCCCTGGAGCAAATCCCACTTGAACATGATGTATGATCCTTTTTATATATTGTTGAATTCTATTTGCTAATATTTTGTTGAGGATTTTTACCTGTATATTCATCAGAAATATTGATCTCTATTTTTTTGGTACTGTTTTTTTGTGGTTTTGGTATCAGGGTAGTGTGGCCACAAAGAATAAGTTTTGGACGTTTTTCTCTTTTTCAGTGTTTTTGAATAGTTTTCAAAGGATAGGTTTTAGCTCTGCTTTATATGTTTGGTAGAATTCCCCTGTGAAGCTATCTGACCCTGAACTTCTAATTTCTGATTACAAATTCAATTTCACCACTAGTGATTCATCTGTTCATATTGTCTACTTCTTCCTGACTCAGTTTTAGAATATTTGTAGAAATGTATCCGTTTCTTTAGGTTGTGAAATTTGTTAGCATGAAACTGCTCATAGTATTCTCTTATTTTTTTTTCTGTTTCTATGATATTAGTTGCAATTTCTCCTCTTTAAGTTCTTATTTTATTTGTTTTCTCTCTCATTTTTTAAAAAGTGAACCTGGCTAATGGCTTATCAATCTTGTTTACCTTTTAAAAAACATTTGGTTTCATTGATCTTTTTTTATTTTGTCTCTATTTTACATATTTCCTTTCTGAGCTTTACTATTCCCTTCTTTCTGCTGACTTTGGGCTTTATTTGTTCTTCTTTTGCTAATTAATTTAGATGACAGGTTAGGATGTTTACTTGAGATTTTTTTCTTGTTTCTTGAGGAAGACATCTTTCATTATAAACCACTCTTCAGACTATTTTTGCTGCATTCCATAGATTTTGGAAATTTGTGTTTTTATTTTCATTTGTCAAGAGGTATTTTCTGCTTTTCTCCTTGATTTCTTCAATGACCTACTAGTTTTTAGTAGCATGTTTTTTTAGTCTCCATATGTGTGTGTTTTCCCATTTTTCTTCCTCTAATTGATTTCTAGTTTTATATTGTTGTGCTTGGGGCAAATGTTTGACATGCTTTCTATTCTCTTAAATTTGTTGAGATTTTTGTGGCCTATCATCATGTGATCTGTCCTGTAGAATGTTCCATGTGCACTTGAAAAGAATGTGTATTCAGTTGTTTTTGGCTGGAATGTCCTATAGATACCTAATAAGTCCAGTTTGTGTAATGTGTTATTTACAACCACAGTTTCCTTATTTATTTTCTGTCTGGATTATAGGTGCATTGATTCCATTGATGTAAGGGAAGTGTAAATTATTCTAATATTATTGAATTATTGTCAAATTCTCCCTCTCTGTCTATTATTATTTGCTTTATAGATTTAGGTGCTTCTATATTAGGTACATATGTTAACAAATGTTATATCTTATTCTTGTGTAGATCCCTTTATCATTATATTATGCCCTTATTTGTCTTTTGTTATAGAATTTGTTTTAAAGTCAACTTGGTCTGCTGTAAGTATTGATACCCCAGCTTTCTTGTCTTTTCTATTTGCATAAAACATATTTTTCATTCTCTCACTTTCAGTCTGGTTATGTCTCTTGGTATAAAGTGAGCCTTTTGTAAGCAATATATAGATGGTTCTTGCTTTTTTATCCAATCAGCTATCCTATGTCTTTTGATTGGGACATTTAGTCCATTAGCATGTAAAGTGATTATTGATAGGTATATATTTATTGCCATCCTTTAAATTATTTTCTGGTCATTTTTGTAGTTTTTCTCTGTTTCATTCTTTTTTAGTTCCTTCTCTTGAGGTTTGATGCTTTCTTTGTGTGTGTGTGTGTGTGTGTGTGTGTGTGTGTGTGTGGTATGCTTGTGCTCATTTCCCTCCAGCTTTTGTGTATCTATTTATTAGGTTTTTGCATTTTGGTTACCATAGGGTTTATATATGTTGACCTATAACTATATCTACTATTTTAAAACTGATAGTCATTTAAGTTCTAGCACATTCTAAAAGCTTTTCATTTTTTACCTTCCTCCACCATGTTTTGTGTTTTTGATGTCATATTTTACAACTTCACATTTATCTCTTCACTGTTTATTGTATTATAGTTCATTTTACAATTTTTTGTCTTTTGATCTTCATGCTAGATTATTTAAGTGGTTGATCCACAGACTTTACAATATATTTACCTTTATTAGTGGAATTCCTTTCCTATAGATTCTCACTTCTTATTATAGCCTTTTCTTTTCCACATAGAGAAGACTCTTTTTAGGGTAAGTTTAGTATTAATGAACTGTCTTAGTTTTTGCTTATCAGAGAACTTGTTTATTTCTCCTTCAATTCTGAACGATAGCCTTGTTGTTTATAATATCTCCACTTTTAGAGTTTTCTCTTTCAGCACTTTAAATATATCACACCTCTCCCTTCTGGCCTGAAAAGTTTCTACTAAAAAATCAGCTGATAGCCTTTTGGGGATTCCCTTATATGTGACTGTTATTCTCTTTCTATCTTTAGAATTGTCTCTTTATCTTTAACTTTTACCATTTTAATTATGATACATCTTGGTCTGGGTCTCTTTGAGTTCTCTTGTTTGGGACTCTGTGATTCTTGTACCTGTATATCTGCTTCTTTATTCAAGCTCAGGAATTTTTCTGCATAGTTTCATCAAATACATTTTTGACTCTTTTATCTCTCTCTTTGTCTGGCTTATAATGTGAATGTTAGTACACTTGATGTTGTCCCAGAGGTCCCTTAAATGGTTCTCAATTTTTAAAATGTTTTTATTTTTGCTGTTCTGATTGCATATTTTCATTTTCTATCTTCCAGAGCACTTATGTGCTCTTCTCTATCACTCTGTGTGTCGTTAGTTCCTTCTAGTGTGTTTTTCATTTCAGTTATTGTATTTTTCAGCTCTGACTGGTTGTTTGTGATATATTTTAGTTCCCTGTTAAAATTCTCACTGTATTCATCTAGTCTTTTCCCAAGTTCAGTCAGTTAGCTTTCTTATTACTAATGCTTTGAAATCTTTTTCTGGTAGATTATTTATCTCTGTTTTCTTTAGTTTTATTTATTTATTTTGTTATTGTTCTTTGATTCGAAACAAATTGTCATGTCTTCTCATTTTAACTTTCTCTGTTTCAATGAAATAAGGTTATAACAGTTACCTATTTTGGTCCTGAAAGGGTGTCTTTGTGTGGGAGTACCTCCATGCAGTATGCATGTATCCACCAGCTTTGATAGGAGAGCTAGATCTGAATTGAGCACAAGTCACATCTTCCTCCAGTGTGTACTGGCAATTATCACCTTGGCATGAGGTGAATTTGGAGACAGAGTGGCTAGAGACATAGCCAGATGTGAGCTAGGATGTGTCCTATGCTTAGTGGCCATCAGCACCCTATTTGGGGTGGGGTTAGGTAGCAAGGTACTGAAACAGAAGCCCTGAGTGCCAGATTTGAGCCATTTTCATTCCCTCTAAGTATGTGCTCTCCCCCCTCCTGACAATGGCACCTTTGACCCAGAGGAGACATATTTTGCTAAACAAAATTTAAAAAAAAATATTTTTTCTTGAGACTCATATGAACTGAGTTATACTGATATTTCTCTTCATCATAACTGTTCAGTTAAAAATTTGTGTAAACCAGGGCTTCCCTGGTGGCACAGTGGTTGAGAGTCCGCCTGCCAATGCAGGGGAGATGGGTTCGTGCCCCGGTCCGGGAAGATCCCACATGCCGCGAAGCGGCTGGGCCCGTGGGCCGTGGCCGCTGAGCCTGCGCATCCAGAGCCTGTGCTCTGCAATGGGAGTGGCCCGTGTACCACAAAAAAAAAAAAAAAAAAAAAAATTTGTGTAAACATATGTAAATTTTACATAAAAATAACTTAAAAATATAAAGTGAGGACATGAGGTAGATTTCACATTTTCTAAAATTAAAGATTAGGAGAAATGTTTTCATGAAAAAATATCACACATAAAAAAAAAAAAACAGAATAAGAAAAAGTACCAAAACCAGTGGAGATCTATAATTGAAATAAGCCTTTTCTGAAGGAAGGTTAAATTGTAGTAACATCTTATATTCTATTCTACCTTCAATGAAGGTAATCCATGTTTTTGAAAGATTTAAGAGAAATTTTTATAGGTTCTGAGGAAATGAGTAACTAATTTTATATACATAGTAATAAAATAATGAGAGTCCCTCCCCAAACTATTTTTTCAGGTGATAAATAAAGTGGAGGGTGGAGTAGTTTTCAAAGGATGGAGAATTATGTTTCCCAGTGTTATGAAAGAAATTTGGAATCAAACTTTAATTAAGTCTCCCTTAATTAAAGGACTGTGACTGTGGTATGTTGCTCCATTTATCTTAACCTCCCTTATTTCATATAAAAAAGAAATGATATTTCTAGGTTAAAGAGTTGTTAGCAGGAAGAGTGTATGTGAAAGCAACTAGTTTAAGGCCTAGCAGCAGGGGAGAGCTCAAGATTTTATGTATCAGGTTCTACTGAAGTATGAAGAAGTGAAAAAAGAATGGAAAAAGGTCTCAGTTAAAGCTATAAAAGCAGTTGTTTATTTTATGTTAGTTTAGCCCCCAGAGAGGAAGAATTTAAGAAAAGTATGGGGTGGGGATAATCATGGAAATATAATTAGTTATCATTAATTTTATTATTTATTAGGAATTTATTATATACTAAACAGTATTCTAGGTCCTTCAGTTACAGTGATGAACAAAACAAAATCCTGAGTTATGGAACTTGTACTCTATTGGATAAAATATAGTACTCAAACCTGCAGATAGTTCTACACTAACATTAAATATATAGATAATATGCAATGCATTTTTTTTTCCAAAAGAGAAGGGAGTAACCATGGCAACTGCTATACTATTCTTGGTTTTTACATTGATGAAATGGAAGTCTTATTTCCTATTATCTTTCCAATACCCAGCACAGTTTCTATTCAATAAATATCAGTTTAATGCAAGACTTGGGAAAATACCTCCTTAGATTTCCATGCAACTAAGAAGGGAGAGATTTTACATAGTTGAATGAGCATGTTTGCATTGGAGAGATATATTCCAAATGCCCACCTCTTCCCATGTCAGTTCTTCTAAGCCAGAATGATTGAGTCCAGCTGAAAACAATTATACCTGTTATGGCTGTGGGACATGCCCCAATCAAATACTGCCTTTCATTCTCTGTATGCTTTTAGTCCAGGTTGAAAGATTAGACTTCTGCCTTAATTTATGTCACATGTTCTACTCCCTTTTCTCACTCTAAGCTTTGCCTGAATCCCAGATTTTTCCTCTAAGTCTTGAAAGTCTTGGGGGCTTGTTTTACACAGGAGTACTCATCTATGGCTGTTCCACCCACATTGTGAGATCTGGTTCCAGTCTTAATTGAATGCTCAGATTCCAGATAGCAACCCATATATCCTTGAGGGTTACAAATATAGACTTCTGTATGACCCTTCAGAACATAAAATCTGATTAAACATTTTCTGCTTGAGTCTACAATTCTTTTGATCTCTAAACACTGTAATATGAACTGTTTTCCCTTCAAATGACCCACACACCACATAGTGCCCTCAGTGTTTCAAGATGAAGCTCCTTAGCTCTGGTTCTCAACAGTCAAACTTCACTCTCTCTTTATGCTGAACTGCAGGGACTCCACCATCTGGAACACTGTGACAGATAAGCTTATACCCCAGAAAAGCATGGGCAATCTTTTCTAAAATGTGTGGTCAAAGCAAGTCACATGGGAGCCAAAGAAAGAGAACTGAACATATTAAGTGATCAGAGCTAGTGATTTCCAGTATGGAAAGGTGTTCTTCATTTGTAAAGTAAAAGATGCATGAGTATTTGTTCTTAATGACAAACAAATAAATAACAGAAAACAAACAAACAGATAAAACCAAATAATTTTGACTCTGGTAAGATGCCACAGTGTAGACCGGGTTGGAAATCATCTGAGGAAGAATGAGGATGATTTCTTTTCCATACTGATTATTATTTTTCTCTAAATTTTGTATAAATAAATTCATTTTGCATAAACTATTATTTTTAATAAGAAACACACACATTATTTTTCCTCCCCCTTCATAACAGCTCTAATGGAGAGATAATATTTTTCAAGTGTATTAACTTGGAATAATTACTTAGATATGAAGGAAGATCCCAACACAGGATTAATATAAAATGATAGATGCTTAGTCCTATAATGGAATAACCAAAAAAAATAAAATAACATGTACAATAAAGACTTATTAGGGAAACATAAAGACCTTTTATAGTTGTGCCTGGAATGGGTGGCTTAACTTAATATTAAGAGAAAACAGCATTATAGAAAACTAGTCACATTCTGTATTGATTCATTATTTTCAATAAGGATAATTATTTTTAAATATGAAAGGACAAAACATATTTGCAAGAAAATCTTAAAACCAAAAAATTCCAAATTTTCCAAACTAACATAAACATTTTTGTCATTAATTATTGCACTTCAGAGTACTGAGAGAATTTGCAGATAGGGCTATAGAATCAATATTGGTCATCTACTAAGAGTTTTTGGAGGATGAAGAGGAACAGAGGAATTAATGTGATCACATCAATCTAATTTTCACAAAAGGAAGCAAACAACATGACTAAGGTGGTTTGTGGGTAGGGCAAAATATCACAGAGCAATAGTGGATCTCATAACATTTATTGATTTTTTGTTAGTTTGCTTCTCTAAATTTTGAGAAAAAGTTTATGACTGCAAAATTGGCTATGTCAATTCCATGTGCTATAATATTTTTTGCTCTATTATCATTGTCTGTGTTTTGGGATATCAGGATCTTAAAAATGGACATGAGGGGAGTGAGACTCAATCTTCTCCTATCCAACATTATAATTATAAAAAAGATTTTGAATTTATAAGCTATAAATAAGTGAGTCTGATGTTGATCTCAATTAACATTTATTACCATCATCATATTTTTAATTTTTAGGCACACTTATTAAAATAAATCATTGAGCTTAATAAAAAACAACTAGCTACAGATTTACTCTACTTCCTTAAATGCTACTTTTGTTTGATGAACAGACCAGGGAAATGGTAGATAACTTTTGTATATACTTTAACATGGTATTTATCAGCTCCAGGCCCCAAGTGACATCATTTTAGACAAATATAAAAGTGTGAATTGGATTATTTTGAAACTCAATTAAAACTAGTTGACTTCCTGTTGATTAAAGTGGTAATTCCAAATTGGTAGAGAATCTTTCCCAGTATATTCTAGATCTCAATGCTCAGTTTTCACCTTTTGTGCATTTATATTAATGCACTGAAGAAGGCCAGTTCACAGGTTGCTAAAAGCTAAACATAGGTAGAGAATATTATATGGCAAAATCCAATCCAAATATGATTGGTGGGATTTGATTAGGTGTATTTAATGAAAATAAATGTCTTTATGGCCAAATCCCATGCCATATCCATCCTTGGCACTATCTTGAAACCTGTACAGTTTTGAAAATGTCATAACATTCTAATGGAAGAAAGTCAAATATGAAGTGGCAACATAGGACATGGTGATTAAAAAAATTTGGTGCTGTAATTTCATAAAAATGATCACTTAGTTCATACTTTACAGTTTTTGTTATTGGTCAGCTGGAACCAGAATATTCTGTTTTTAAGTACTACACTTCTGGGCAAGAAGGTCTAAATATCATGAAGATGGGGAGTATCTCAGCCTCATATTCTATGATAATATATTAGAGGAAAGAGAGGTGCTTACACTGGAGAACCAGAGTTTCTGATGAGAGCACCAAAATGGTGATCTAAAATTATTTGAAGAACTATAATGTACATGAAATGTAGCTTCTATGGGCATATCTAAGATCAAGGAGTTAGAATCACAAAAGGAATATGATTCTGATTCAGGCAAAGGAGAAATATTCAATAATTAATGTCTAAAATGGAATCAAGTTTCTTAAAAGACAATACTATTTTTAAGCTCTTCATGTTTTATGAAGTCTTAATGCAGTTTGTCAATGATGTTGAAGAGGAACTTATATTACTAAGGATGTAATTTACAACATGGTGACTATAGTTAATAATACTGTGTTGCATATTTGAAAATTGCTAACAGAATATATCTTAAAATTTCTCATAATGAGAAAAAAAATTGTAACTCTGTATGTGGACAAATGTTACATAGACTTATTCTGGTGATCATTTCACAATATAACATTGTCTAATCACTATGTTGTACACCTGAAAACAATATAATGTTACACATCAATTATACCTCCATACATAATAATTAAATTTTTTAAAAGAGAATTTTTCTCAGAAACCTCTTACTACAGAGAACAGATTATCCATAATAAAACAAGGAATGTGATAGGAAAAAAAAACTGCTAATAAAACTAACTTCTAGGAAATAAAGCAAGTTTCATTCCTCTGGCTTATTTTTCTTTTTTCATGTTCTTTATATTACTGTTTGATTTATGCTTACTGGTTTACTCAATAATACATGATTATAATTGTACTTTAAAAGTAAAATAAAGAAAAGAGGAACCTTACACATTTAATATGGTAGAAGTAATATGGTAGGGACATAACTTGGCACAGATAGCTTCTGAAATATCCTCCAATCCTGTGACACCCTTATTAGAAGTTTTACAGTTTTTCTCCCAAGGAGCTCAGTTAGCAAAATTTGAGAAAAGCTGTAGAGGTTTAGTATTATTGTTTCATAACTGTAATAAGAGAATTCTAAAGATTGAGTGATAGATAGCAAAGGGCAGATTATGCAAGTGTAAGACAAAAATTGGTAAGACAAAAATTGGATTTGATGCCTTTGTATAACCAATTGTTAACTTAAGGAATATGGCTGTGACTTGGACTCTACAAAGGAAACTTCTGAACTGTTGAACCAATACATCTGATTTCTCTTTGAAATATAAACTTTTTTCCCCTATAAAATCTAATAAACTAGGAAGTAAACAGTGGCTCTCACACTGGACTTTAATTCTCCAACTAGTCTTCTAGGTTGGTGGGATTTTCTGTATATTTGGATTCTATTTCCAATAAAACAGATTCCTCTGTAAAATAACTGGAAACTTGTCAGTGTTCTAGGGGTGGTGAAACTTCTGAATATGAAATTATAAAATTGTATGGGCATAAATGGGTACATTCTAGTCTAGAACAAAGCTGCAGTGCTTTAGCAATCTGGAGAAGTTCAGTCTGCTTTTGGCCAATAACAAACAAGTTGAAGTCTCATGAAGAATAATGGGTCATTTTCAAATTTCTTCATCCATATTTTATAGTTTTCATAGTATAGGTCTTTCACTTCCTTGGATAAGTTTATTCCTAGGTTTTTGGTTCTTTTTGATGCAATTCCAAATGGGATTGTTTTCTTGTTTTCTCTTCTGATATGGAACCACAAAATACCTTGAATTGACAAATAAATCTTGAGAAAAAAAACAAAATGAAACAACAACAAAAAAATAAAATAAACAAAGCTGAAGGCATCATGCTCCCTGACTTCATAATATACTATGAAGCTACAGTAATCAAGACAGCATTGTACTAGTACAAAAACGGATACATTGATGAATGGAATTGAATTGAGAGTCCAGAAATGAATCCATGCTCTTATGCTCAATTAATCTATGACAAAGTTGGCAAGAATATACTATGGAGTGAAGACAGTCTTTTTCAGTAATTAGTGCTAGGAAAACTGGACAGCTACATGTAAAAGAATGAAGTTAGAACATTCTCTGACACAGTATACAAAAACAAACACAAAATGGATTAGGAAATTAAACATAAGACCCAAAACCATAGAAGATGGCGGAAGAGTAAGACGTGGAGATCACCTTCCTCCCCACGGATACATCAGAAATACAGCTACACGTGGAACAACTCCTACAGAACACCTACTGAACGCTGGCAGAAGACCCCAGACCTCCCAAAAGGCAAGAAACTCCTCACATACCTGGGTAGGGCAAAGCGGAGAGATTCCCGCACAGAGAATCGGTGATGAGCGGCACTCACCAGCCCGAGGGGCTTGTCTGCTCGCCCGCTGGGGTGGGCGGCGCTTCAAGCTGAGGCTCGGGCTTCGGTCAGAGCGCAGGGAGAGGACTGGGGCTGGTGGCGAGAACTCAGCCTGAAGGGGGCTAATGTGCCACAGCTAGCCGGCATGGAGTACGGGAAAACTCTGGAGCTGCCGAAGAGGCAAGAGACTTTTTCTTCCCTCTTGGTTTCCTGCTGCGCAAGGAGAGGGGATTAAGAGCGCTGCTTAAAGGGGCTCCACAGACGGGCGCAAGTCACGACTGAAAGCGCGGAGCCCAGTGATGGGCGTGGGACGCTGGGGCTGCTGCTGCCACCGCCAAGAAGCCTGTGCGTGAGCGCAGGTCACTGTCCACACCACCCTTCCGGGAGCCTGTGCAGCCCGCCACTGCCGGGGTCCCGGGATCCAGGGGCGGCTTCCCTGGGAGAACGCACAGCACGCCTCGGGCTGGTGCAACGTCACGCCGACCTCTGCCACTGCAGGCTCGCCGCGCACTCCGTGCCCCTCCCTCCTGCCCGGCCTGAGTGAGCCAGAGTCCCCGAAGAGGCTGCTCCTTTAACCCTGTCCTGTCTGAGCGAAGAACAGACGCCCTCCAGTGACCTACATGCAGAGGCGGGGCCAAATCCAAAGCTGAGACCCAGGAGCTGTGAGAACAAAGAAGAGAAAGGGAAACCTCTCCCAGCAGCCTCAGAAGCAGCGGATTAAAGCTCCACAATCAACTTGATGTACCCTGCATCTGTGGAATACATGAATAGACAACACATCATCCCAAATTGAGGAGCCAGGAGTCAGTGCTGTGCCTCTGAGGTGGGAGAGCCAACTGCAGGACACTGGTCCACAAGAGACCTCCCAGCTCCACATAATATCAAATGGCGAAAATCTTCCAGAAATCTCCATCTCAACACCAGCACCCAGCTTCACTCAACGACCAGCAAGATACAGTGCTCGACATCCTATGCCAAACAACTAGCAAGACAGGAACACAACACCACCCATTAGCAGAGAGGTGGCCTAAAATCATAAAAAGTCTGCAGACACCCCAAAACACACCACCAGACGTGGACCTGCCCACCAGAAAGACAAGATCCAGCCTCAGCCACCAGAACACAGGCACTAGTCCCCCACACCAGGAAGCCTACACAACCCACTAAACCAACCTTAGCTACTGGGGAAACACACCAAAAACAACAGGAACTACGAACCTGCAGCCTGCAAAAAGGAGACCCCAAACACAGTAACAGAAGCAAAATAAGAAGACAGAAAAACACACAGCAGGAGAAGGAGCAAGACAAAAACCCACCAGACCTAACAAATGAAGAGGTAATAGGCAGTCTACTTGAAAAATAATTCAGAATAATGGTGGTAAAGATGATCCAAGATTCTATTTCCCAGATCCAAAATCTTGGAAATAGAATAGACAAAATGCAAGAAACAGTTAACAAGGACCTAGAAGAACTAAAGATGAATCAAGCATCGATTAAAAACACAATAAATGAAATGAAAAATACTCTAGATGGGATCAATAGCAGAATAACTGAGGCAGAAGAACGGATAAGTGAGGTGGAAGATAAAATGGTGGAAATACTGCTGCAGAGCAAAATAAAGAAAAAAGAATGAAAAGAACAGAGGACAGTCTCAGAGACCTCTGGGACAACATTAAATGCACCAGCATTCGAATTATAGGGGTTCCAGAAGAAGAAGAGAAAAAGAAAGGGACTGAGAAAATATTTGAAGAGATTATACTTGAAAACTTCCCTAATATGGGAAATGAAATAGTTAATCAAGTCCAGGAGGCACAGAGAGTCCCATACAGAATAAATCCAAGGAGAAATGTGCCAAGACACATATTAATCAAACTATCAAAAATTAAACACAAAGTAATCATATTAAAAGCAGCAAGGGAAAAACAACAAATAACACACAAGGGAATCCCCATCAGGATAACAGCTGATCTCTCAGCAGAAACTCTACAAGCCAGAAGGGAGTGGCAGGACATACTTAAAGTGATGAAGGAGAAAAACCTGCAACCAAGATTACTCTACCCAGCAAGGATCTCATTCAGATTTGATGGAGAAATTAAAACGTTTACAGACAAGCAAAAGCTGAGAGAGTTCAGCACCACCAAACCAGCTTTACAACAAATGCTAAAGGAACTTCTCTAGGCAAGAAACACAACAGAAGGAAAATATCTACAATAATGAACACAAAACAATTAAGGAAACGGGAATAGGAACATACATATCGATAATTACCTTAAATGTAAATGGACTAAATGCTCCCACCAAAAGACACAGGTTGGATGAATGCATACAAAAATAAGACCCATATATATGCTGTCTACAAGAGACCCACTTCAGACCTAGAGACACATACAGACTGAAAGTAAGGGGATGGAAAAAGATATTCCATGCAAATGGAAATCAAAAGAAAGCTGGAGTAGCAATTCTCATATCAGAGAAAATAGACTTTAAAATAAAGACTACTAGAAGATACAAAGAAGGACACTACCTAATGATCAAGGGATCGATCCAAGAAGAAGATGTAACAATTGTAAATATTTATGCACCCAACATAGCAGCACCTCAATACATAAGGCAAATACTAACAGCCATAAAAGGAGAAATCAACAGTAACACACTCATAGTAGGGGACTTCAACACCCCACTTTCACCAATGGACAGATCATCCAAAATGAAAATAAATAAGGAAACACAAGCTTTAAATGATACATTAAACAAGAGGGACTTAATTGATATTTATAGGACATTCCATCCAAAAACAACAGAATACACATTTTTCTCAAGTGCTCATGGAACATTCTCCAGGATAGATCATATCTTGGGTCACAAATCAAGCCTTGGTAAATTTGAGTAATTTGAAATTGTATCAAGTATCTTTTCCGACCACAATGCTATGAGACTAGATATCAATTACAGGAGAAGAGCTGTAAAAAATAAAAGCACATGGAGGCTAAACAATACACTATTTAATAACAAAGTGATCACTGAAGAAATCTAAGGGGAAATTAAAAAAAATACCTAGAAACATATGACAATGGAGACACGATGACCCAAAACCTATGGAATGCAGAAAAAGCAGTTCTAAGAGGGAAGTTTATAGCAATACAATCCCACCTTAAGAAACAGGAAACATCTCAAATAAACAACCTAACCTTGCACCTAAAGCAATTAGGGAAAGAAGAACAAAAACATCCCAAAGTTAGCAGAAGGAAAGAAATCATAAAAATCAGATCAGAAATAAATGAAAAAGAAATGAAGGAAATGATAGCTAAGATCAATAAAACTAAAAGCTGGTTCTTTGAGAAGATAAACAAAATTGATAAACCATTAACCAGACTCATCAAGAAAAAAAGGGAGAAGACTCAAATCAATAGAATTAGAAATGAAAAAGGAGAAGTAACTACTGACACTGCCGAAATACAAAAGATCATGAGAGATTACTACAAGCAACTCTATGCCAATAAAATGGACAACCTGGAAGAAATGGACAAATTCTTAGAAATGCACAACCTGCCAAGACTGAATCACGAAGAAATAGAAAATATGAACAGACCAATCAAAAGCACTGAAATTGAAACTGTGATAAAAATTCTTCCAACAAACAAAAGCCCAGGACCAGATGGTTTCACAGGTGAATTCTATCAAGCATTTAGAAAAGAGCTAACACCTATCCTTCTCAAACTCTTCCAAAATGTAGCAGAGGGAAGAACACTCCCAAACTCATTCTACGAGGCCACCATCACCTTGATACCAAAACCCGACAAGGATGTCACAAAGAAAGAAAACTACAGGCCAATATCACTGATGAACATAGATGCAAAAATCCTCAACAAAATACTAGCAAACAGAATCCAACCACACATTAAAAGGATCATACACCATGATCAAGTGGGGTTTATTCCAGGAATGCAAGGATTCTTCAATATACGCAAATCAAACAACGTGATACACCATATTAACAAATTGAACTAGAAAAAACATATGATCATCTCAATAGATGCAGAGAAAGCTTTCGACAAAATTCAACACTCATTTATGATAAAAACCGTGCATAAAGTAGGCATAGAGGGAACTTTCCTCAACATAATAAAGGCCATATATGACAAACCCACAGCCAACATCGTCCTCAATGGTGAAAAACTGAAACCATTTCCACTAAGATTAGGGAAAAGACAAGGTTGCCCACTCTCACCACTCTTATTCAACATAGTTTTGGAAGTTTTAGCCACAGCAATCAGAGAAGATAAGGAAATAAAAGGAATCCAAATTGGAAAAGAAGAAGTAAAGCTGTCACTGTTTGCAGATGTCATGATACTATACATAGAGAATCCTAAAAATGCTACCAGAAAACTACTAGAGCTAATCAATGAATTTGGTAAAGTTGCAGGATACAAAATTAATGCACAGAAATCTCTGGCATTCCTATATACTAATGATGAAAAATCTGAAAGTGAAATCAAGGAAACACTCCCATTTACCATTGCAACAAAAAGAATAAAATATCTAGGAATAAACCTACCTAAGGAGACAAAAGACCTGTATGCAGAAAATTATAAGACACTGATGAAATAAATTAAAGATGATACAAAGAGATGGAGAGATGTGCCATGTTCTTGGATTGGAAGGATCAACATTGTGAAAATGACTCTACTACCCAAAGCAATCTACAGATTCAATGCAGTCCCTATCAAACTACCCCTGGCATTTTTCACAGAACTAGAGAAAAAAATTTCGCAATTTGTATGGAAACACAAAAGACCCCGAATAGCCAAAGCAATCTTGAGAACGAAAAATGGAGCTCGAGGAATCAGGCTCCCTGACTTCAGACTATACTACAAAGCTACAGTAATCAAGACAGTATGGTACTGGCACAAAAACAGAAAGATAGATCAATGGAACAGGATAGAAAGCCCAGAGATAAACCCACGGACATATGGTCACCTTATCTTTGATAAAGGAGGCAGGAATGTACAGTGGAGAATGGACAGTCTCTTCAATAAGTGGTGCTGGGAAAACTGGATAGGGACATGTAAAAGTATGAGATTAGATCACTCCCTAACACCATACACAAAAATAAGCTCAAAATGGATTAAAGACCTAAATGTAAGGCCAGACACTATCAAACTCTTAGAGGAAAACATAGACAGAACACTCTATGACATAAATCACAGCAAGATCCTTTTGGACCCACCTCCTAGAGAAATGGAAAGAAAGACAAAAATAAACACATGGGACCTAATGAAACTTAAAAGCTTTTGCACAGCAAAGGAAACCATAAACAAGACCAAAAGACAACCCTCAGAATGGGAGAAAATATTTGCCAATGAAGCAACTGACAAAGGATTAATCTCCAAAATTTATAAGCAGCTCATGCAGCTCAATAACAAAAAAACAAACAACCCAATCCAAAAATGGGCAGAAGACCTAAATAGACATTTCTCCACAGAAGATATACAGACTGCCAACAAACACATGAAAGGATGCTCAACATCTTTACTCATTAGAGAAATGCAAATCAAAACTACAATGAGATATCATCTCACACCAGTCAGAATGGCCATCATCAAAAAATCTAGAAACAATAAATGCTGGAGAGGGTGTGGAAAAAAGGGAACACTCTTGCACTGCTGGTGGGAATGTGAATTGGTACAGCCGCTATGGAGAACGGTATGGAGGTTCCTTAAAAAACTACAAATAGAACTACCATATGACCCAGCAATCCCACTACTGGGCATATACCCTGAGAAAACCATAATTCAAAAAGAGACATGTACCAAAATGTTCATAGCAGCCCTATTTACAATAGCCCGGAGATGGAAACAACCTAAGTGTCCATCATCGGATGAATGGGTAAAGAAGATGTGGCACATATATACAATGGAATATTACTCAGCCATAAAAAGAAATGAAATTGAGCTATTTGTAATGAGGTGGATAGACCTAGAGTCTGTCATACAGAGTGAAGTAAGTCAGAAAGAGAAAGACAAATACTGTATGCTGACACATATATATGGAATTTAAGAAAAAAAATGTCATGAAGAACATAGGGGTAAGACAGGAATAAAGACACAGACCTACTAGAGAATGGACTTGAGGATATGGGGAGGGGGAAGGGTAAGCTGTGACAAAGTGAAAGAGCGGCATGGACATATATACAGTACCAAACGTAAGGTAGATAGCTAGTGGGAAGCAGCCGCATAGCACAGGGAGATCAGCTCGGTGCTTTGTGACCGCCTGGAGGGGTGGGATAGGGAGGGTGGGAGGGAGACGCAAAAGGGAGGGGATATGGGAACATATGTATATGTATAACTGATTAAATTTGTTATAAAGCAAAAAATTAAAAAATAATAATAATAATAAAAAAAGACCCAAAACCATAAAACTACTTACATTTTTTTTTTTTTTTTTTTTGCTGTACACGGGCCTCTCACTGTTGTGGCCTCTCCTGTTGTGGAGCACAGGCTCCAGATGTGCAGGCTCAGCAGCCATGGCTCACGGGCCCATTCGCTCCATGGCATGTGGGATCTTCCCGGACTGGGGCACGAACCCATGTCCCCTGCATCGGCAGGTGGACTCTCAACCACTGCGCCACCAGGGAAGCCCTACTTACATTCTTTGACATAAGTTGCAGGAATAATTCTTGGCTCTGCCTCAGGCAAAAGAAATAAAAGAAAAAATAAACAAATGGGACCTAATTAAACTTAAGAGCTTTTGCACAGCAAAGGAAATTATCAAAAGACAAATCAAAAAGATAACATACTGAATAGGAGAAAATATTTGCAAATAATTTAACTGATAAAGGGTTTTTATCCAAAATATATAAACAGCTTATACAACTCTATTTTTAAAAAATCCTCATTAAAAATAGACAGAAGACCTGAATAGACATTTTTCCAAAGAAGATATACAGATGGCTAATGGGCATATGGAAATATTCTCAACATCACTAATCTTCAGGGAAATACAAATCAAGATTATACTGTGATATCACCTCACACCTGTCAAAATGACTATGATCAAAAAGATCACAAATAGCAAATGTTGGCCAAGATGCAGAGAAGAGGGAACACTTGTACACTGTTTTTGGGAATCTAAATTGTTGCAGTCAATGTGGAAAACAGATTCCTTAAAAAACTAAAATAGAAATGCCATATCATCCAACAATTCCACTCCTGGGTATATACACAAAGAAACAAAAACATTAATTTGGAAAAAAATATAAGCACCCAAATGTTCATATCAGCATTATTTACAATATCTAAGATATGGAAGCATCCTAAGTGTCACTCAACAGATAAATGAATAAAGAAGATATAGTACACATTTATACAATGGAATATTACTCAGCCATAAAAAAGAATGAAACTCTGCCATTTGCAGCAACATGGATGGACATAGCGTGTGTTATGCTTAGTAAAATAAGTCAGACAGAGAAAGACAAATACTGTATGTTATCACTTACATGTGGAATCTAAAAAAATAAAACAAATAAATTTATAATGCAGAAAAGAATCAGATTCACAGATAGAGAGAACAAAATAGTGTTTATCAGAGGGGAGAGGAAAGTGAGGAGGGGAATGAGAGAGATATGGAATTAAGAGAAACAAAGTACTATGTATAAAATAGGTAAACAACAAGGATGTATGTTTAGCAAAGGGAACTATAGGCATTATTTTTTCTAGCTTTAAATGAAGTAGAATCTATAAAATATTGAATGACTATGCTATACACCTGAAATTAATATAATATTGTAAATCAACTATACTTCAATTAAAAAATAAATCTAAGGTAATTATCCATATGTATGTTCCTATTACCATATTCTTAATTACCTCCACATAATAAAGGCCATATATAAAAAACCCAGAGCAAACATTATTCTTAATGATGAAAAACAGAAAGCATTTCCTCTAAGATCAGGAAGAAGACAAGTGTGCCCATTCTCACCACTATTATTCAACATAATTTTGGAAGTCCTAGCCACAGCAATCAGAGAAGAAAAAGAAATAAAAGGAATACAAATTGGAAAAGAAGAAGTAAAACTGTCACTGTTTGCAGATGACATGATACTATACATAGAAAGTCTTAAAGATTCCACCAGAACACTTCTAGAGCTAATCAATGAATTTGGTAAAGTTGCAGAATATAAAATTAATGCACAGAAATCTCTTGCATTCTTCTACACTAACAATGAAAGATCAGAAAGAGAATTTAAGGAAACACTCCCATTCACCACTGCAACAAAAAGAATAAAATACCTAGGAAAAAACCTACCTAAGGAGGCAAAAGACCTGTATGCAGAAAACTATAAGACACTGATGAAAGAAATCAAAGATGACACCAACAGATGGAGAGCTATACAATCTTCTTGGATTGGAAGAATCAACATTGTGAAAATGACTCTACTCCCCAAAGCAATCTACAGATTCAGTACAATCCCATTCAAACTACCAATGACATTTCTCACAGAATTAGTACAAAACACTTTACAATTTGTATGGAAACACAAAAAAACACCAAATAGCAAAAGTAATCTTGAGAAAGAAAAACAGAGCTGGAGGAATCAGGCTCCCTGACTTCAGACTATACTACAAGGCTACAGTAATCAAGACAGTATGGTACTGGCACAAAAACAAAAATATAGATAAATGGAACAGGATAAACCTACACACCTGTGGTCACCTTATCTTTGACAAAGGAGGCAAAAATATACAATGGAGAAAAAACAGCCTATTCAATAAGTGGTGCTGGGAAAACTGGACAGCTACATGTAAAAGAATGAAATTAGAACACTTCCTAACACCATACACAAAAATAAATTCAAAATGGATTAAAGACCTAAATTTAAGGTCTAGACATTATCAAACTCTTAAAAGAAAATATAGGCAGAAGACTCTTTGACATAAATCACAGCAAGATCCATTCTGACCCACCTGTTAGAGTAAGGAAAATAAAAACAAAAATAAACAAATGGGACTGAATGAAACTTAAAAGCTTCTGCACAGCAAATGAAACCATGAACAAGATGAAAAGACAGCCCTCAGAATGGGAGAAGATATTTGCAAATGAAAAAATGGACAAAGGACCAATAACCAAAATATACAAGCAGATCATGCAGTTCAATAAAAAAAAAGATCCAGTCAAAAAATGGGCAGAAGAACTAAATAGACATTTCTCCAAAGAAGACATACAGATGGCCAAGAAACAGATGAAAAGGTGCTCAACGTCACTAATTATTAGAGAAATGTAAATCAAAACCACAATGAGGTATCACCTCACACTTGTCAAAATGGCTATCATCAAAAAATCTACAAACAATAAATGCTGGAGAGGGGGTGGAGAAAAGGTAACCCTCTGGCACTGTTGGTGGGAATGTATATTGATACAGAAACTATGGAGAACAGTATGGAGGTTCCTTAAAAAACTAAACATACAACTACCCTATGACCGAGTAATACCACTACTGGACATACACCCTGAGAAAACCATAATTCAAAAATATACATGCACCTCAATGTTCATTGCAGCACTATTTACAATAGTCAGGACATGGAAGCAACCTAAATGCACATTGGCAGATGAATAGATAAAGAAGATGTTGCACATATGTATAATGGAATACTACTCAGTCATAAAAATGAACAAAATTGGGTCATTTGTAGAGACGTGGATGGATCCAGAGACTGTCATACAGAGTGAAGTAAATCAAAAAGAGAAAAACAAATATTGTATATTAACGCATATATGTGGAACCTAGAAAAATGGTACAGATGAACTGGTTTGCAGGGAAGAAATTGTGACACAGTTGTAGAGAACAAACGTATGGACACCAAGGGGGAAAGTGGTGGGGGAGGGTGGTTTTGTGATGAATTGGGAGATTGGGATTGACATACATACACTAATATGTATAAAGTGGATAACTAATAAGAACCTGCTGTATAAAAAGATAAAATAAAATTCAGAAATTCAAAAAAAAAAGATACATGTATCCCAATGTTCATGGCAACACTATTTACAATAACCAAGACATGGAAGCAACCTATGTGTCCATCGACAGATGAATGGATAAAGAATATGTGGCACATATGTACAATGGAATATTACTCGGCCATAAAAATAAATGAAGTTGAGTTATTTATAGTGAGGTGGATGGATCTAGAGTCTGTCATACAGAGTGAAGTAAGTCAGAAAGAGAAAAACAAATAGCATATGTTAACACATATATATGGAATCTAGAAAAATGGTGCTGATGAACCTATTTGCAGGGCAGGAAAAGAGACACAGATGTAGAGAACGTACTTGTGGACAGAGCAGTGGAACATGAAGGTAGGACAAATTGAGAGAGTAGCATTGACATATATACATTAACATGTGTAAGATAGTTAGTTAGTGGGAAGCTGCTGTATAGAAAAGGGAGCTCATCTCGGTGCTCTGTAATGACCTAGAGGTGTGGGATTGAGGGACTAGGAGGGAGGCTCAAGAGCATGGGGATGTATTTATACATATAGATGATTTGTTTTGTTGTACAGGAAAAACTAACAACATTGTAAAGCAATTATACTCCAATAAAAAAAGAGAAATCATGTGACTTCTATAAGAATATGGGATTATAATGATCAATAAGTCTGACAACTCTAATACTTTATTGTTTTGCATAAATTTTTTGACTATCAGGATCTGAGTCGAAAATCACAAACAGATAGCCTGTGGAAGAGATGTGCTTCAGAAATGTGCTTTGTCTGCCCTTTTACCCCCTACACTATTTTCAAGCAATTTGAATTATTTGACAACAATGACAAAATTAACAAATTAGGACTGTTTTATGAACTTTTTTGATATAATATGACTTCATCAAAGAAGTGGCTATACCATCATATTCCTAAATCACACCACACTCAATTGGAGATGATTATATGGGACATTTATACCAGGGCATGGAATCTAGAATCTATCTTGGTATGGAAAAGAACATTTAATTTTGAAGATTCTGAAGGTATTTCAGTGTTTCAATTCTAGATCCTTCTGTGAGAGTCAGTTTCATCTGTAAAATGGAGATAGAGTGCCAAGCCCTACAGCTTAGGAAGAGAGAGTGAGAGCCCACTTCAGATATAAGACCTTCTAAAATTTTTGCTACAATTGCTATTATGTGTGGTTTGGATTATTAGAGATTGACTATCAGGCCTTTTCATTCTAAAATTATAAAAGACAATCTCATATTAAACCTTTTCTAAGATGGAAGCCAGTCAATTTTGGTTCCTATTCTGACTGCCATGAAATGGGTTGTCTTTGAGACTTATTTGCAGAAGGAGCCTCACAAGTTTGCCTCACAAGAAGCCTACAAGAAGAATAAAATAAGGTAATTGATGGAGGTCTCTTAGCATGTTATGGTTTTATTTATGTATGAATTTCCTGAACCTAATTTTATATATATATAATTATAGAGAGACTGGATTCATTACTGTTTGTAGCTTAACAATTTAGGCTTTCACAGTGAACTATTAAGAAGTCTTTAGGCCAGAAATCCTGATGTTGTAACCATTCTGATTTGGGGACTGGAGATCTTTTTCTTGCTTATTTACCATTCTTTGTAAAGATAGTCCTGAGCAACTGTTCGGGTCATTAGATAATTAGAATCTTAGTGTTGAAAAGCATATTCAAGCTGATGAAGTCTGCCCTCCTATTGGAAGGCATACTTTAAGAATAATGACTATCAAATAGAAGTTAATTGAGCCTTGAAATGCATATTCTTTTCCATTTCACTTTCTAGCACGCACAGTTGGGATTCCACCCTTGGTCTTCAGGCAGGGACAGTTGGTTGTCCACTGTGGGGAACAAGACTCTCGTGAGACTGTGCAGCATCCCTTCTATCCGTTCTCCTTAGAACATATTGGTTGAGCTTATCTGAACGTAGGGGATGCTTGGAGTCCTTCTGTGCCTAGTTCTTTCAGGACAAGAGGCGATCTTAGATGGAAAATGATTTGGCAATTGCTCTGTGACAGTTTCTTACTGTGTTTTAAGCATTGCAGCCTACTTGAGAGCAAGGACTCTTCATCTATGTTCCTTCATAGAAATTAGTTTTGTGTCTTCTGCAGCAAAGGATCCCTATATGTCTTTCAAGAGAGTTTTACCATGATGAATTTGTTGGATCCACACAACAATTCTGTGTATAGTCAAGATCATTCCCATTTTACAGAGAAGTAAGTAAGGTGGAATGACTTGTTTGAAATTGATAGAAGAAATAAGCAACAAAACTGGAACTGAAATTAAGTTTTCCCTGATTGGTTCTGTGCAGTTTCTACTATTCCACTTTTGGATGTATTATCTGTCTTAAAGCTACTACTTTACAATTGTCTATGTAGACCAAAATGATAAAGCAACTTCTCAAAACTTCTCAAAACTTGTATTCTATCGACTAGTTGTGTCTTTATTTCTATACTAGAAAACACATTTTCCCAAGTTACGTATATGAATTCCTTAATTCAACACAATTATCAGTTAATTTACTAAAAAGGTAGTTTACATGATCCTTTGCATTAAGTGCAATTACATTCAAACTTATATTGCATGCAATACTGAAAAGAAAATCACCCAGATAACACTGATTTTTCATCAAATTATCATGAAATATGGAGTAGATCCTACAATTAGTGTAACTCCATTTATTTACATAGTAATTCTAAACAATTCTAAGTTCTATTGGCCATTTGCAGGTTGATATTATTATACAGTACAAACAGATGTTAAATTAGTTTATAAAAACACCTAGGAACAACTGTAGCAGCAGATTGCTTGTAAGTAATAGGCAAGATTATAAAATTCAGATAATGTGAAATGCAATAGGTTTATACTGAGACAAAGAAAAATACATATAAATATTAGAGGCAAGATGTTGAATAGACTAAATTAAGATAAAACCAAAACAAATGGATTCAATATAAATTAATATCATTAATAATAAAGATAATTCAGTAGGTACCTTCCTGTCAGGGAACTTCCATGCTCCTCTCATCCATTTTTGAGATGTTTGCTATTATATATTCCTTTGAAATTCGTGATAGTGTTTTCTACATATAAATGCATTTATCATATATAGAAAATTAGCAATTCATAAAAAATTATGAATAAAATTTACCTAGAAAATAGGGGGTTATAAAAAGTTCCATATTCCCTCTAATTTATGAATAAGCTGGATATTGCAGTCAGTGAAACTAAGAGTTTTCAATCATATTCTAATGGAAACAGGAGTGCCACCTTCATACAAGTGACATGTCCATATAATGAGGCTGGATTTGATTCCATTTGATTTCTCTTCAGAGATGTTTTATGCAATAAAAACAGCAACAATAATACAATGGCTGCTTGAAAACAAAACAAAATAAAAACAACAAAATAAGCATTTCTACCCTTCAGAAGTTTTTGTTGCCTACATTAATTTAAATAAGATCGAAATTTCTCAACCACAGTTGCAGATTATCTGAGATAAACATTGGTGTAAGGGAGGACATTTTTGAGAGATGGTATTAATGGTATTTCTCTGTAAAAATATGCCAGAATCTTTGATGAAAATATGTACTCTTGCTGAAAACTGTTAATTAATAAGAATTTTTGATATCTGGATTTGTAGGGGAAGAGAGAGAGAGGTCCTTTTGGTGAGAAATTTGAAAGATGTATACAGGTTAGATTGTAAAGAGCATTTTAATTCTGTTCAATAAAATCATTTATTACTCCTGCTACAAAAGAGCCAGCCCTGTTGATTCTCAATGCTTTTTAATGCATTGTGACTAGCATTACAATGACTGATGCAACACAATGTGTAGAGGAAAAAGTTCTGTCTTCCTATCCCTCTCTCTCACCAATCAATATGCTGGAAGAAAATGTCACAGACTCCATTGAAGGTAATAGGTTTAGATCACCATTACACTTTCTATTCAATGAGCTGAGGCTGTTTGGGCCATTTCTGTTGGAAAATTCACCTGTTTGAAATATTCATTTTATTCAATGCAGTAGAACAAATCAGCAGAGCAGTGAGTCGGCTCCACTTCCGGCTTGTACTCTTCCTTCTCTCTGTTGCAGATGCATTCCAGTCCCCACTATACAACCTGGTCTAATTGAAATATATGGAAACCTCAGAAGCAGGGCTGTTTAAAAAATGTAGCAGAAAAAGCAAGCATAAGTTTTTCTTTGTAACCTTCCTTCTACTTCTCAGCACTACTCCCATTCCATCCTGGATGTGGTGTCTTCCTAGTCTCTCCCCCCAAGCTCCTTCAAACCCTCTGTCATAATATGCTCCATGCTAGTCTTCCCTTTGTAAGAAGCCCTGACCTCGGGTCATCCCATTCTTTCTGCTGTCCTTGTCCTGGTACCAGTCCCATGACCCATCCTAGGTAATTAAAATCATATCACACCTAGGCTCAGATGTTCTTGCAAATACTGGGGTAATGGCTTATCCCTTCCAGATACTCCTGAACATTAGAAGATCATCATCTTATTCTTAATGAGTACCTCCTACAAAAGGCTTAGGAAAAGGGAACAATCTCTTCCATCCTATAAGCCTGATTCAAAGATATTTGGCAATGGAATTTTGGTTCATTGTTTCATCTATAAGTGGCATTGAGAAGGGGTATTGTGGGTGGGCAGGTGGGGGTTCAGTCAATTCACAAACTACATCATCTCTGAACTTCCATTTTTTATCTGGCATTCCTCAATTTTTTTTTATGTAAAGTAATGTGCAAATGCAGCTTCAAATCCTCCATCCAAACAGATTGGTGTCCTTAAGTCTGATCTAAATAAAATTGAAACCAACACTGGGTATGTCCAGATGTCTCCCTTCTAGAACCTGAAAATACACAATTGTCAGAATTGGTTATGACCTTTTTTTTTTAAGGCCGTGTTACCTGAGGTCAGGTCAGTCAGCATGTAAGTTTAGAGTCCATTTGGTGACTTATCAGAAGTGTGACCATGGCTAGTTGACATTATGTCTTAGTTTTTTCATTTACCAAGTCTCTAGGTACTTTATGGTTTTTAGGGATAAATGCTTACTTCAGAGTTGCTGTAGAGCTGGGGGGAAAATGATGTATGTAAAGCAATTAAAGTACTTAGCAAATATCTCACCTTGTTAATACCTATTTTAAAAAATTATTTAACTCTTTTTATAAATGAAATAATTCAAATGATCAAACCCATAAGATGTTTAAATGAATGAGTTGGTCAGAGTTCTTTCATCTGATGAACAATCAACACTTTGGAGTTTAGAGCATTTACATGGAAGAGAGAATAAATGGGGTGCTGGGGAAAGTAGAGCAATGGTGAGAGACTCAGCAGGGCCCCATTTTCTTCCAAGATAAACATTGATAGAATACATGGACCATATTTCAACTAATCAAATGATGCATACAACTTAGTTATCAAAACAAAAGTCTTTGGTATTATTACCCTATGAGTAATATTTATACTGGGTCATTAAAAATTCAGATTCCAAAATTCTGGATGTTCTTAGGCCCTCAAATCATTTAACCAAGCAAAGAGAATTCTCATGTTAATGAGGGCAAAAAATTGGATTCCCCAGTTTACAGAGTATACCGAACTGAACAAAATCGTCAGCATAACATTTAAATTACTTTTTTGATAAGCTTGGCCATTTACAAATCATCAGACAATTACATCTTCCAAAAACTATTTAGCATCAATTCACTCTGCCTTTTCAACAATGCACTTGACTAATTCCAAATAAATTGAATAAAATTACCTAGCAGATTGCAAGAAACTGACCTAAAACAATTGCTAGAGTTTTAAATTATATATTGTTAAGCAAAAAAGTTTTCCTTTGCTTCATCATCCATGTTCCTGACATTAACCCTTTAGAACAAAGAGAAAGACAACAATGAACACAGGACCTAAGACCAAGTTCCATCATAAGAATTCCTGTTAAAGAATTTTTTATTAGTTTGTATGCTACATTTGATGGTATAGAGTGAGGTCATTTTTTACACCTCTTTCTACATGTAAGGTCATGCCTTTGGCCTTGCAATTTCTGATTATTAACTATAAGTTTCTTAATAGAAGAGAAATTAGAACTTACAGAATGATGCTAGCATTGAGGGAATCCAAATCGAGGCCCTAATAGTCATAGCATTCTCCCACAAACCAGTGAAATCATTAGAATCTATTCCTTTCCACAGCCACTCTCCTAGGTCCTTAGGGCTCCACTTCTTGAAACACCTAGTGAGCTCTCCTCTAAAGTGTTTGGAGGAAAATATCTAAAATCATAGGGCTTGGACAGTAACTGTATCTAAAAATCCCTGAGGTCAGAGAACATTACTGGCTTCTGAGAATCAAGTTTGACAAATGCTGTTTCAATATACCCATATCTCAAGTGTGTATGTATGAATGGGGTATGGAATATTCTGTATTCAAATATGGGGTACTCCTTTAATTCAAAATATGTCTTAGTTACCCCCACAATCAGTTGGCATTTCATCAGAGGTTATTTTTTTTAATTATATTAACTTTAGCATTGCTTAATGAGAAAAATAAGACTTTTCACTTAAAAGTGAATAAATAACGTGTAATATAAATGCAAATGTCAGTAGTAAATAACCCCATGATTTATTTTTTGTCTGGGCCCTCTTCTGGCATTCTCCAATTGCCTTCAGAAATGATGGACTTGTAACGTGAAGACTGAGATGGCTGCACTGTCGAGTTATAACAAGAAAATTCCCCTGACTCAGTGCATGGTCTTCCACGTAGCCTTGCCCTTGAACGTGCATGTCCTTGTGAGCTGGACTCATCTGGTGTGGTGTTTGGTGTAAACAATCAAGGCAATGAATTCGTCTTGATTAAAGAGATGGGAATGTCAAAAGTCTTGATAGTTATAATGTCCATCAAAGATGTTTCAAAATCCAGTCAGAGAAAGAAATTCACAAGGTATTAAAAGCAGAGGTACAGCTGTGAGACAGAGAGGAAGATAAAAAGCCACATCCCACATCAACTTCTCCAGGTTCTATTCTGCTCCCAAAGGAAAGAAGGGCTTCTGTGGAGTCGGCAGTCTTTGGCTAAATGATATATAATACTTTCCTCCTGTAAATCAGGGTCTTGTGGGGACTTGAGAAAGGTGAAAAGACTGCCGTTGCTCCAGTTCACCCCTTCTGTCAGGGGGACGACATTATAGGACAGTGATCAAGTAAAGAGGTTTTAAAAGACCAGTGGCCAATAATCCTCCATTGAGGACAGTTTTGGACAAAAGTAATGAATTTGATTTACAACAGCCACTGGTCCTAGAATAGACTTGAGCCTCCTGCCTCTCTGTAATTGTTAAAAAGAAAGAGAGAGCAAGAGAGAGAACACAGATGAACATTTTAACCCTTTGTATAGTACTGTTGTCATTCTCATCTTATTAGTTATTTTATCCACTATATGGTCCTAAATTTAATTTCATTTAAAAGTCATAATAGTCTCAGCTGAAGTGCATACAACTGATTATTAATTTAGTTTCAGGGAATGAATACTAAAGAAAAAAAGATACCAATTAAATTTCAATTGGCTATTTTTTAAAGCTGCAAACAGCAGAATCCCCATTTCAATTTAATTAACTGGGAGAGGGAGTTAGAGAAACAAAAACCTTGTACTTTCATATTTTGTACTTGTATTTCCATATTTTTTAAAAGACATTTCTTTTCTAGATGAACAAGAATTGAACATCAAAAACCAATAACAAAACAGATACCACTGGCATGGGACCATTACCATTGCCATTATTACAAATTTGTATTATATTTTGCTACAAACCCAAACAAAAGCCTCTGTGAGAATGGTTCTCACTCTATTTTCTTTCTTGCTCAAGTTTGAAACCACCAGGACAGATACAGATCAAAATTTGTCAAACTACCCCAGAGAGAAACTCAAAAATTACATTTTTCAGTGCATGAAAGAGAGACCATTCCTTGTAGAAGAAAGAATATTCCTCTGTTGATAGAAAGTGAAGTGCAAGAAAGGAGAAGAAAACAAATTCAAAAAATTATTTTCCTTTAAGCCATACAGCTCATTTTCTTCCTTCTTTTAACATTTGTTTTCCCTCTGGGCCAAAGCCAGCTTTATGTTTAGGTAGAGAATTCAGACCAACCAAATACATGAGCGTTCCAGATATCTTCTTTGGCTTAAAACAAACAGTACCATAATTTCTACCATTCCTATTGTCTTTTTAGAAGATTTCTAAATGAAAAAGTCTTCCCAGAAATGTGAAGTAGTAATAATTTAACTTTGATTTGATTTTTTGGGTACCTAGAGTATAATGCATAGCTGAGGAAAGAGTCTTGTTTTTCAGGATTTAAATTGGATAAATACCTGGAAGGTATGTTGCTGTTTTTAGGCTACTGGAAGGGGGCATGAGACAGAAGTGTTTGCAGTTAGAGGTAAGGAAACCAGAAAGAGCATATTTGAAAGTTTCTATCTACTTGCCTATCTATCTATTGATCAATGGATCACTTAATCATGTATCTACCTTTCTCCCTGAAAAAAGAAAGAAGAAAAAAGAAACTTTGTCTGCAATGCTGGGCACAGAGCGCATAAAGAAACCATGGTGGATGAATTGATGTAATTAGAGATTAATAATAAAGAAAAAAATGTGGACCCACTCTCAAAAACCTCATACCTTCTTTTACATTTGTCAGAACTTCAGTTTAAAGACAGAACTCAACATCTCTAAGTTCTGTTATGAGAAGTTCTGTTTTCAGAGCCCACAGCCTGTGGTGGTCTCTCTGCCCCCAAGACCAACCAGAAAGGTAATATTCAAAGATGGGGATTCTGCTCCATTTCCACCATGGAGCTGTAACTGGGTATTACCTAAGCTCTCCAAGCCTTACTTACCTTAGTTAGATGACTCCACAAATATTTATGGAGCCCTTTTGGACCTAGTACCACCCCAGACACTGGGACTATACCAGTGAACAAAGGAAGCCTCAGCTGATCAGGGAGAGACAACAAATGGATCAACATGTAAAGATATGTCAACATGAGAAGGTTTTGGAGAAAAGAAAAGCTATGTGGAGGGCTTGGTTGCTAGGGTGGGGCCTAAAGTTTCCTTTAGGTAAGTATACAAAGGTCTTTCTAATAAGGTTTGGTCTGGGAAGAGAACTGAAGACTTGGAAGAAATCCAGTGTGGGTGAGCCCTGCGGTGGGAACGAGCTATATATTCTCTGAGTGTACTTAGGAAACAGTCATATCCAGATCACAGGAGTGAGGCGAGGGATGGGAGGAGAAGAGGACCAGGAGGTAGGGGCTTAGGAAGGATGTGGAAGAGGAAGATTGGATCCCATCCAATGAGCTTCATAACCATTGTAAGAATTCTGCTGTTACTGTGTCTGAGGAGAGAAACTATCATATCCAGAGCACAAGAGTGAGGTGAGGGGTGGGAGGAGAAGAGGACCAGGAGGTAGGGGCCTAGGAAGGATGTGGAAGAAGAAGATTGGATCCCATCCAATGGGCTTTGTAGCCATTGTAAGAATTCTGCTGTTACTGTGCCTGAGGAGAGAAACTATTGGTGAGTTTTGAGCTGAAGATGGACTTGATAATATTCACATCTGATGTGAATGTGAATGATTATCATATTGATATCTTGTACTATTATGAAAATAAAATGAGATAATGCCTGAAAAGCCAGCACACAAAAGTTGCTATCGGGCTTGAGCAGTGCCTGCTAAGTATAAATATACAAATTTTAGAGCCTATTCCATGGGCTCATCTGCCTCGTCATCAATGTTCTCTCTTGTGTGGGCTTTGCCACCCAACTAGCCTGTTAACTCCTTGAAAACAGGACCATTTTGCACCTTTTTTTCTGTCAAAGAATCTAGATTTGCACATAGTGGCTGACTTAAGTTTTTGTGGATTGATTGGTTGTTATTAGTATTAGTAAAACTGTCTGGTAGGCATCAACTTCCAGTGCAAGCAAATCTTATGTTCGGTTGGAAGGAATGTACAAGGCAAGGCTGGGAAAAATCTCCTTGTGAAGAATGAGAGCAGTCTATCCTCCAGTAATTATTCACTCAGACCCTTGTTCCTGAAAGTCTTTCTTTCCAAATTTCCCTCAAAATATCTAGCAAAGAGTTGGGTATAATTTCAAACAATATGTTTTAAGATTGTTTAATGAGACTGTGAATGAAAAGAAATAATGCCACAGTACATATTTACATTTTATAAGATTAGTGAAAATGTACTTTCTCCTGTCCTATTTCAAAACTACAGTCTGATTTGAAGTTACTCTTTCTGTATTAGAGTAAAATATGTGTTAACCATCCATAATGTGTAAAAAGGCCTCAGGGGATGCAGCAGGCAAATTTGTACCTCTGCCTGGGGCCACATGTGATTGTGGACAAAACACTGAATCCTTGTCAGAGGACACAGATCCTTGGCTGACCTTTGCTACTTGGGGCAATAGGACCTAGGCTGGGCTTTATTGCCCAGTTTCTTCAATTACAAATGCAGGTGCAGACATATGTTATGTAAAAAATCTCAGGGATGTGGTGATAACCAAGCATGAAAATATATATAAAATCACTTCTTAAATTGCTTTAAGGAGTCAGGGTGCAGCATCCCCCAAATAAAGCCTATAGGGGCATTTAGGATTAGGCAAACAAATGTGCAGATAGTAAATATCATAGTAATAGAGTGATTAATATGCACCATAGCAATCAGAGAAAGCTACTTGAAGCAGGTGAGCTTTAAGATGGATTGAAAAGTTACAATTTTCCAATTTTACCTTGTAATTCAATGTCAGGCTTCTGGTGAAGTCACTATTTAGCTTCATTTAACTTGCTTACTTTGCCTTCTTTCTTGGTCTTTATCTTTTAAAATTCCAGGTGTACATTACGTTCTATTTTAAAATTAATTTAGACAAGAAGGTCCTATTTGTTTTTTTTTTTTTACTTACCTCTCATATTTCTTCTTCTTTTTCCCTAAACAGTCTTGAATTTTCTTTATTTTTCTCCTCTTCAACTGGATTTCTGAGATCCTGCAAATTCAAGGATGTACCACCTACCACACTTTCCTTGAGAAATTCTGCGAGGAGTCTTGGATTATATAAGCACTGTCTACCTCTGGCAGCCATTTTGCACTTCATGCTTCCCTCATTAATGTCTTGAAATGTAGCTGATTGCCTCTGTGACCCCTTAATTAAAGACAATTAAAAGTTACTGGGTTACCATGGGGATGACTGATTACCCAGCGGAGTTCACATTTGAGAAGATGAACCCTCAACAGTCCTCTTGCATGAAAAACAAGGACTTAGCCCTCAGGCCCTATTATTTCATTCCCACAATATTAGGAAGTCACCTAAGCTCTTATTAAGGTTGGAACTCCAGCCGCTTTTTGAAGAGAGTTATCCTGCAAAACAATTGCTCAAGTGTCTCTTTATTCCCCTTTCTCAGGCCCCTTCTTTAATCTGCTACCACACAATGGTAGAGATAAAAATGTAGTTAAAAAGCTAAACAAGTTACGCAAGTTAACTAACTAGATACCATTGCAGTCTGTTGCATATCCTAGATTCAGGGAGGGAGCCTTCCAGACTGTTCTCTGTCCCCTTGATCCCAGCACAGTTTTTATTAAGTTGTGAGCAGAATAGTATGCACTGTCCCTGACTCTTTGCTGCAGTCCTGGGTTGACAAAGGCAGGCACAAGCTGCTCTCTGATTGCTATGTCTACCCCCTTGTCTAGTTATTTTTGCCTGGACCACTACCTTCTTCTTTTTTTTTTTTTTTAAATTAACAACAGAAAGAAGATGGAAAAACAGAAAAGTTAATTTTTCCATTTAGTCTGATATTTTAAAATACCATTAACTGACCTGATCCTTCCTCCTAGTTTCTATTTATTTTTCCTTATTTTGTGTTAGTGAACTCCCTAACCCTGTGCTTGGTTGGATACCCTTCAAGATTTCTGTGGAAGGCAATCTTCCTTAAAATGTCAAGGTTATCTCAGAAATCAATAATACACAGTAGCCTCAGTTCCTACTTGGATGACCTTGTCAGTACCATCTGACAGGCTGGGTTTTCTGCCCCCTACAGCTGCTTCTGTCCAATGAGTGGCTGTTCCACCCCTCAATCTGGTTCTCATCCACGCCCAGCATATGGAACCCCTGAAGGAGAATCTTAACATACCCAGACACCTCCCAAAATGTTTTGCCTTCATTAAGTCACTCAAAAGATGTTTAACTGCTTTTGCCTCAAAAGGCTAATAGAGTCCCTATGGGCCCCTCTTATGTCTATGTATAAAAACCCACAACTTTTTCACATTTATTTGACATGTCATCCAAGATGTTTGTCTTCACTAATTTCAGTGGATTCTACCCTCAGGAGTTCAGTGAATTCTATCCTCCAGAGTCCCAGGAGTTCTAGGTAGTTTCTTATTATCTTATTATAATCATGGTTTTCTAGACCATTAATTGACCAATGTGTCTTCTTAATTATAATATTTGTCTTCCACTCCTGCAGCACGAGTCCCCATGTTCAGGACAGAAATCAATCTTTCTAGAGGCTCCTAGGCCTAGCATTGGGATCAGAGGAAGATCAGTACACATAGAGAAAGATCTTATATTATCTAAACTGACTCCATGCAATATTTCATTTGGTAAATTGAATGACAGAATAAAGCACTTTTTAATAAACCTCACCCTCTTCAGTAGTTAAGACTGTTTTTTTTTTTCATTTTTGATTAGAATTTTGAATTTCTATTTAATCCCAGTCATCTAAAATGCCTAGTTTGAAGGGGGTGAGAATGGTAACCCGCAAATATACTCAACCCAAGGGAAATAATAGTACAATGAATTCCCTATGTTTCTTCCAATTCTTTCTACAACTGTGTAAGTTCTTCAAAAAAAAAAAAAAACACTGTATTTGGATTCTAAAAAATGTGATTACTATTACAGTGAGCTTCTTTAATGCACCCTGCATGTAACGCCCCAGCAATCCTTGACTGATTTGCTACCTTCAGTATAAAATAATCTTAATAGTTTTTAAAGCCAATAAGCAGAAACTAATTTCAAGAGCCTGCTTTGTGCACGTTAGATCCTGGCCATGGCACTTAGTATTTTCCACAGATAATTGAAGCATAATAGGTGTGAAAGGCTGACAATTTGGACTTTGTAGGTGGTGAGGAAAGGGTCACTGGTGAGGCCACCTATCCTTTGTTCGTGTGCAGCACAGCCATGTTTCAAGTAGTCCTGGGGTAAGGTTCCCTCGCACTGTGCTCTCAGCAGGACGCTAGCCTGACCTGTAGAGACCACCTCGGAGAGCATGTGTAGTTCACTTTCCGGGACCGGCTCCGTCCTTGATCTCCGTGCTGTAACTGACATCAAGGTGACCAATTAGTGGGCACCATGATGGTGTTTTCTGTGATGTTCGAAGGGCGCAGAGGTCACGGAGATTCAAGCCTTGCTCACTCCCGGGAGGCTGCACAAAGCCATGTCTCTGAAGTCTGACTTCAACACAGCATCCTACAAATGAAGGTATGGCTCCTTTTTTGAACTTGACCAGAAACCTGCTTGTGGAGCAGGGGACTGAAGTGCAGCTGCTCCAGCAATTTTGAATAGTAAAGACATTTGCTGATTGCCAAAACTGAGCTTTACCCTGTGACAAGGTAAACCGGGTCATTCTCAAGGGGAGATGAAGGCAAGACAACCAGGAAAGAAAAGACAGCTTTCAAGGTTTTAGGGACTGGGGGACTAAAACTCTACGGTAAGTGAATAGGCACATACCATTGTGTTTTTGGTTTTTTTTTTTCAAATTCCTATTCCACTAAACATTTTGCCAATATTTGTTTTACATCATGGGTAATAGCCATAGAATCTTATTTTATGTCTCTTTAAAATTTGCAAAGTGTTTTGCCATTCTAGCAACCTTGGTGAGTTAAGGAGATTAATTGTCTGCAAGTATCTGATGAAGCAAAACGAGACTGTTAGAAGCCTGTAGACCTGTGTATTCTTTGCTTTGCTTAGTTGGCAAGAGGACAGGGCCAGTCCAGTGAGTTCATGATGAGGAGATGGATGATCCTGATTGGGAAGACAGGGTACAAGAAGGTAGGTAGCCCTGAGAGAATCAGGCAGGAGGCTGCTCTGATGATCAGAGTCTTGCATACAGAAGATCAGAGACCTTCAGCTCATACAAGTCAAGGAGCAGTCCAAAGGTGAATGGTTAACCTGTAAACAGACTATTTCTGTGATCTGTTTTATCCTACTGGGATGTAGTTCTGGTAGGATTGACAGACTTAGCAAATAAAAATATAGGCCATCAGTTAAGTTTGAATGTCAGACAACAAAAAAATTTAGTATGCCCCGAATACTGCATGAGACATATATATATATATATATATGTGTGTGTGTGTGTGTGTGTATATATATATATATATATATATATATATATATATATATATATAATTTTTTTTCCTTTACCTGAAATGCAAATTTAGTTTGGTGTCCTGTATTTTAGGCCCACACTGGGGTAGGTGCCAGAGCTGGAAGTGTTCTGGCACCAACCAGTAAAAGTGTCAGTCAATGGTTGAGAGTGAGTGGAAACCAGGATCTGGATAAATGGAGACTCTGAAACTTCCAGCTCTGCTTAATCACACAGTATTTTATTTTTTGCCTATTCTGTTTTCTTCTTAGTAGAAAGTGTATAGAAAAATACAACCAAACTAGTATTGATATAGAAGCCAGTTGAATTCATAGGTGGTCCAAGCAGTTTACAGCATCTTTCTACTTCCTGTTTACTTCACTTCTTCTTCTCAGGTCCAGAGCCCTCATAGTTCCTTTGGCTCCCACTCCTACAAATACATTTTGGGCATTCCTCTCCACACACACACACACACACACACACACACACACACACACACACACTTTTGAAATCTGCTCAGTGTTCCCTATAATGTGGCTGAAGCAAATTCTGTAGACTAGACTAAGTTGTGCTGTCTTAACGGATGATGATAGTTTAAATTGCCAACACACAGGAATGCGGCCACCCAGAGGCTGATCTTGAAGTGATGGTCAAAGTGTCAATCACTAGTAGCCAGTGAGATGATGCTTTCAGATTAGGGAGACTTTCATTTTTTCTCAAATCAGGCCATATTGGATACTGCTTGGAAGCAGGGATGGCTCTGCCTTCGGGAAATAGGAAAATCTTTGGAATCTGGAATTAAATTTAGGCTAACTTCCAAACAGGAGTTTCTGTTTTCCTAAAGCTATAACACATAGCCACGTTACTGTGATCCTTTGACCTGCTTTAAAGCTCTTGTCTCACACATTTTCTCAAATTCTGTTACTGCCTATCCAGATGACAATATTACAAATAGCTCTCTCCCTGCCCCCTGAAAAAAAAGGAAAGAAAGGAAGAAAGGAAGGAAGGGAGAAGGAAAGAAGGATAGAGAGAAAAGAAACATTTTACTGGTATGGACCCCAAAGGGACAACACACTTGAATATAGTTATAATATAAAAATAACTCCATGATTTTCCGATGAGAAAGGCTACAAAATGTGCAAATGCCAAGTGTCATTATAATCACAGAGTTCATTTTGCTAAAGAAGCTCATAATTTCTCAGACATTTACCACAGCTCTCTCTGCCCCCATGGAGATGAGTTATAATCAGATGCAACCACAGGCCAATGTCTCTGAGCCAAACTCAAAGGGACTCTCCATTAAAAACTACTAACATTATTCATTTGTCTTTATTTTATGTAGTGATTATATCTGGAGAACGAGACAGCAGACAGCACGTTACTCTTTGAGGCAGGGCTGCTGCCTCATTTTAATCTAATAGCCCACTGCTGCTATGATTGGCATTTGTGTGAGGAAGGAAGAATAACTGTTTACAGTTGAAAATCTTGTCCTTACCCCTCTTGGCTATTTATCCTTTCTCTTTTCTCTTCATTTCTTACTGTTCATCTTCTCTTCCTGCGTCTTTCTTCCCTATGTTATTCTCCCTCTCCTCCCAGTCCCCTCTTCCCTCTTCTCTTCCCTTTCTCCTCCCTTCACCCTTTCCTTCAGGGTGATAGTGCTGTGGCCTCATCCGTAATGCCAGGGGACTGTCCTTTAACTGACAACTGAATTGCTCATGTGAGTTTCCAGAGTTCCAGTTTATTTTCAGTCTGGGTTGTTTTGGGTAGGATTTCAAACTGTATTTACAAAAAGGAGGAAAATGAGCCCATTAATCTCCTTTGCTTTCTCATTCCAGCTTTCTTTCTTTCTTCAAACTTTTTTCCCCCTTTCTCTGAAATAGACTTTGAAAATACGCTTTGGTACCAATAAAATTAATCTGATCAAGTTGTGTCAACTGGAATCCTAAGATGTGCAGAGTCCAATTTTCACCCCTATCCTTGTTAGGAGACCACTCTGGCATTTCTCTTACAGGTGAGGACCTCTGGGAAGATGAGAGGGGAACTTTGCAGGGACAGCCCTTGGAGAGGTAGACCTCCACCTTAGCTATTTCTACCCCTATGTTTCTGTGACTTCATATTTAGCCTTCCCCTTGTCACTAGATCTCTTTCACTAATTCAAAGGTTCCATTCCTTTATCACCAATTTTTTCCTTGCTTTTAGATCATTTCCATCAGTCTCAAGACACGTGATATGTGGTAATCTTAAAAAGAAAACAAACAGTAAGAGGAACAACAGCAAAACAAGCCTTCTGTTTACCTATTAACCACCTTAGCTATAGTCCTATTTATCTTCCCCCTTCTGAAAGCATTGTCTGTATTGCCACTTTTATGTCCTTTATGAATGCACTTTTATGATATTCTAAGTAGATTGTCATCCAACACACCCAAAACTATTCTTGTCAAAGTTGCAGATGACTGTCAAGTTGCTAAGTCCCAAGGTCAATACTTAAGTCTTTGACTATCTGTAGAAATGTGGTACAGGGTGGACAACTGTAAACTGATGACATAAGGAATAAAAATTTTCTTGGGAAAGAAGATTTAATTCAACAATAATTTGTCAGCACTTGTGGCATGAGGTGAGTTGATGACACCAGAGCTGCAGATCATAAAGTTGAAAGAATCAGAAGCCAAAAGAACCATTTATCTGACATTACAATGGGATATTAGAGATAAAATGTGGAGAAGTGGCATTAGAAACATTTTATAATACTAATGATGGCATCAAGATGGCATCATTTTATGGGTGATGGTTGAACATGGTCACAGAAGGGCTGGTAGAATTGGATTGGGGATATTGGTGATCTACCTACAGCAATTTTACAATTATTTTATATATGCTTTTCAAATAGTATATATGACCTATTTCTCACTCAAAGCTGACTGAATAACATATAAACTCATTTCTTGAAAAATCAGGTATTGGCACATGGAGAATGTGGCTTGCAGGGCCACTGGGTTGTGAGGTGTGTTGCCCCACGAGGATGGTACTAGGCTGCAAAACTCTGTCATCTCTCTGCTCTTTGTTTCCTCTCCACCACTCTTATCAGGCTGTCACTTCATGTTGTCAACTTTCCTACTGTTTCTAATCTGCTGTGAACTGAGAAAACAAAAACAAGTATGCTGAAATTGTATCTAAAATAAGACCAGAGAGGGTCTGATTGAAGACCGTGAGAATGACATGAGAAATTTTGCATATTTAAAACCTCTACATTTCTCAGTCTGTATCACTAGAATCACACCCCCTTCCTCATTTATGTCATGTGTACCTTCATGCCTAGGTGTTCCTGTTCCACTCAGTATCGTATAACTCACTGGATATCCAGTATTTAGATTCCCTCCTAACTATTAATTTCCCCTGAGTCCTACAACCCAGTTATTCTCCCATCCTCTCAGGTACTATTGTTTTAAATGTCTCCAACATATTTGTACTTAGTATAGGACCCCTTATATCTTTATCTCTCTAAATCTATACAGTCTCCCCCACACACACCCCCAGTAATTCATGGGCTCCTTGAGGTCAGATACAAGTTGTCTTTCATTTGTTTGACTTTATTTATTTTTATTTATATCTACCTTGTTCCAAAAAAGATTTTAAGTGACTAACAAAATTACACAAGATAAATTGATAAAGAAGTGAAAAATTAAGACATGAAATCTTAGTAGAAAATAAGATGAATTCAAGGATGATATTAATGCACAAATATGTTTGCTGTGATGTTCTCTACAGATTGTTTTGTGTCTTATCTTTCTAATAGCGAACCCAAAGATAGAATCATGGTCAAGTACTTAATTTATAGTAGATATAACATAGACAAGCAAATAACCAAACAAACATAAAGTCCAGTTACTCAAGAAAAGCCTACTTCTTGGAAAAAAAAAAAAACGTTTCCAGGGGTCTTTATAATCCTGAGGCTGTTTCAAGTAGTAAACAAAGATTTTAATTTATTATGTAGCATCTACACAATAAATATGAGCAAAAGAGTTTCATCTGACAATTTGGTATAATGTCCAACAGCTCACTGAGGCCGCATGATCAGGAATTAGATTTTCTACATTGCTACACTCACATTGATTCAAACCATTGATACAAACAATATTCAAAGGACAAACAAGCTGCCTTCTACCCCTGGAAGAAGCCAGTATCAGTTGAACACACACATACACACACCCTGCAAATGTTCATTTTAGATTAGTTGTGCTTTTTATTTGGCTCTGAGAGTAAATGGGACATTTCTAATGAGTGCTCACCATTTTGGCAGCCAGACCACACAGAGATGATATGAACTGCTAACCACCAGGGACAATGTTTGCCCAGATGTGACTCTATCTTATGCTACAAAGCATTGTAAATGTCAAACCCCTGGTTGATATGCAATTCTCCATTTACCATACACAAAGCCTGCTGGAGAACAAAAGGGGCCAGATAGAGATGTGTAAATCATTATAATGGGACCAACAGATCAACAACATCATCCCTTAGAAATAAGATGGCTTGAGGTCATGCTTCTTAGATCAGTAGCCCCTTTTCAAAATGTCCTTTTTATGTTTGTCCTGTTTTTCAAGAGGCACCACGGGCTTTTTGTAATTAAAGTTGTATTGATTTTGTATTTTTAAAAAAGGATTATAAAAAGACTAGCATGGATCAGAACAAAGGCAGATAATGGATGGTAAACAAGAGGAAAGGTAACAGTCCATAAATGTGCTCATAATAATTCTCATATACCTGCTCCCTAAAGTTGATTCAAATACCATTTGTTTCAAATGCCAGCCTATGTACCAACAGTTTCCAAGAGTGATCCTAGTCAGTGACTTACATTTACTATAGCAGTTATGATTATAGGCTTTCTGTCTGCAAAATCTTTAATTCATCTTAAGGAAATATTTGTTCCAGGATCACGAATATAGTGGTTGAGGCCTGGGGCATGATGATAGAAGGACACTTTAGAACTTCAGGTATCTCATTCATTTTAACACCACTGCACACCCTCAGAATGGTCAGACTAACATATCCTCAGGAGGCATATTCAGTTAATGATTAATTTTGCCATAAGAGCAACAAATGTAATTGGGATCACTTAAGAGGAAAAACCTGACCACTTCTGTAGCTCTGTTCACAATGTCTAGTACACTCTTTAGTACTTTTTGAATATTAATTATAGGGTGTACTGCAAATTCCCTAAGTACATAGAAAATAGTCACATAGAAAATAGTCATCAGAATAGAGGTATCAGAAATTTCCCCAACTCCAAACCCCTGAAAATGTCTCCTTAGTTACATCTGCAGTTCTGCTTAGGATATTTCATTGGTCACTCAGTCTACTGTGTGTTGTCTGCCATGTTCTTTCTGCCTTTCTTAGTGTATCTCACCTGAGTTATGTTTCATGTCTAAATAAGACTTAATAGCTTTACTCTTGCCAACAATGACAACACCATTGTGATGGTAGGGCTAGCCCCTGCCACTTCCAAAGTCACTAAATTGTATGGTTCTTCACCTGGACTACTTTTCAAGAGAATGAAGAGATTGTCCTTCTCTACCACTCTTTACCAACATTTCTCATTTTGACCCCCACAGGATTGCTGGTTCCTCATGTGACATCAATAGCTTTATTAGCTGCACTCAGGCCTCAGGTCATGGAGCTGAACCAAGTTCAGAGTCATGCTGCCCTGTTTTCCCTTTCCCCTGCTCCTTTATTGCAATCCCTTCCCTTACTCCTCAGGGGACCATGTGCAAATTATCTCCCTGTTTCAGACAAAACCTAAATCATTTTGCAAATAAATTCAGATAAATGAATTATTGTTATTTGAATCTCAGTTTGTGTAGGAGATTGAAACTAAAGAGAAAATGAGTTGTTAGATTGGCAGTGGTTTCCATATAGCTATTTGTTGTTTACCAGCTAGGATGCATAATGAGGATTTGACTAAGACAATCAGGTGGATACCTGGAATAGTTAAACAAAAGTGATTGATGCTATACTTGTGAAAATTACAAAGGAAAATGTTACCTTTAGAGTCAGGAAACCTATGATCTAGCTGTAGGTCTGTTACTAACTGGGAAACATCATTTAATTTTCTGGGAATGAGTTTATTCTTTCCATTAAATGTAGGGAAGTGTAATCTCTAAGTCAGTTCCAACTTTCTCCTCCTAGGAGAATGAACTTCTATTTTGGTTCTTTGGTACCAAATAAGGGTATATTTTCTAGATGTATCTTTGAAATTTTGCTAGGTCCTAATGGGGGGTCCATAAGCAATCACTAACTCGATATTTAAGGAATATCTGTTTTAAGCAAGACCTTATGTAAAACACCATGAAATAACCAAAGGCTTTTAAGGCATGGTCTTCTCTGTAAACAGATTTTAAGAGATAAAAATGTTGAGAATGTAAGTGAAGTTAACATATGATTTCTGAAACCAAATGTGGGGTGCACAGTCACCTGTACTCAGATGTGATGTGTCAGGAGGGTTTTCAGGATCGGAAATGGGACACAATGGGATTCTGGGTAGAGGGAGAGAATGAGCACATATATTTGTTGGAAAATATCAATAGAAAACGTTTGTGGTTTGTTAACTGGAGGTGATTTTTTAAGAGAAGTGAGTGCCGTTGGCTTGTGACAATCATGGAATCCCAAGGGGAGACACTTGGAATTTATCCCACTCCACCTAATGAGCAATTGGAGGTTTCTTCTTTTACCAGAGAGAGTGAACAACTGTATTCTCGAGATAAAGATTTCTCTGTGAAGATAGAATGTTGATTCTTTATTAACCTTTAAAATCTCAGGTAAAGCTGAAAAAAAAATCTGACTTAAAAAATAAAGGAATGGCATCACCAGAATATTTTAAAAACATCTGTGAATGTCTGTAGTTTGAAAAAGCTCATGGGGGGCATCTTCTTGGGAAGGGAGAGATGAAGAAATAAACATGAATATAAACTCTACATTTGGTTTGTGCCTTGAAGCCATTGGCATTAATTAAGATTCTATGGCTTCCGAACAATTATGACATAATTAAAGTAAGATTCTTTCTACAGTAAAACGTTAAGAAATGACTTTTAGAAACCATGGGAACCATTAAAACAGCACATCAGTATCAAAATGAGCAATATTTACTAGTATTAGCACTATTAAAATGCCTTTTGAAGACAAACTTGGGCAATTATTACTCAGAAAAATTCACATTTGGAGATATAGAGCAGTGATAATTAAATCCCACACTCTATATATCTCTCTTTTTTGTGTGTTTGACAGAAGAGTCTTTAAGAGAATCTATTTTAATGGCACTGAATTAATAAGAAATTCAAACAGAGAAAGGGTACTTAGCAGGAGGTTAGTATTCAAGGAGATGCAACTGTCATTATTATTATTGTTATTATTATTCTTACTCTTTTGGAGGTGCTAAAGCTCCATTTGTGGGATTGGTACACACTCAAACAAGTTCAGCCTCTGGCTCATAAACTTTCTCTAATGGGTATAGCACAACCTTAATTAAAATTGACAATGTGCAGCTAAGCTGGATGATTATGCAGGTCTAATAGATGGCGTATTTGAGACTTGGGTCATTGGTTTGAACCAAATGGTGAGCCTGTGTCCAGCTGATCAAAAGCATCTGCAAAATAAAGTCAGAGCTTTCAGGGAATTTTGAAGTTTTGAATGCTGGACAGGCAAACTCATCATTCTGATTAAAGACAAATTTAGTAAAAGTCAAGCATGGTTTACTTTCTTTCTTGCTCATGGGAATTTGGGCACATGCACAGGAGACATATATGCTGGGGTAGGGAGTAATCATAGTGAGAAATAAAAGAGAGACAGTCAGTAGTCAATTCCTTTCACTCTGTTGGAAAATATGATTAAATCATGGTGGCCCTTAGGAGACACTGACTTAAGAAAGAAAAAGAACTCAAATGCCCCCAAACACTATTTCCACCATTTTTTAAAAGACCATGCATAGTGGGGATGTTTCTGAAAGAGGAAATGAATGAATTTCCTCTAAAAATATTAATGTCCCAAAATAAATGTGAAACATATAAGATATGAGAAGAAATGATGAGAAGGGACCAATGTCATTCTTTAAAAAAATGTACATGGAAGTAATGAGATAAGATACATAAACTACCTTCAGTGTCAAGTGGTGAAGTTTGTGCTCAAACTTTTCTGATTTTTAATTTTTTTTATTCTGAATTAACCAGTCCAAATCGTTATGTATACAATTACAATTTCCATTATGCTATGCAACATGAGAAAGAAAATGCACTTCTAGAACCACCTTCTATAGTTTTGAAGATAAATAGGAACTTTTCAACTAAGACTCCCAAAGCTATAACTCTGGTAGATTTTAGGTAATTGTTTTCTGCACTTTAAATGTTGTTAACAGTTATCAAAAAGATGAATAGGTTGAAGAGGAAACAGTCTTAGATTTCAAGAGGAAAGAATCCAAGTCAAGGAGGTGTTGTGTCTCATTCTCAGTGCTCAGTCAGGATGGCTGGGAAGGGGTCAGTGCATAGCAGGTGGGATGGGAAAGTGGGGTGCCCTCACTGGTTCATCCTTAGCATACCACTTGCATGTGTGTTTTTCTGCTTAGATCATGTCAAAGATAAATAAAGCCTGACACTAGTTAAGTGGTAAGGGCAAATTTTAATCAGTAATACTGTAATAGGGAGAAAGGTCCTATGTGAACTGTGCTTAACTTCAGATTGGACAGAGGTAATTGGATGGTTTAAAGAGTGAGGGGATAGGGAAAGGCTGAACTCAGGCTCCCTGGAATGGGGGAGGCGAAACATTACAAAAAAATCAGTAAGCAGGGTTGGTGCATGTGAAACCCATCTGGGTTTTCAAACTGGCGCTTATTCAAGTTAGGCTCCTGCCCTCTCACTGAGACTGGAGACTGAGCCCTATCTTCAGATGTTGGCTGAAAAGAACAGTAAATTCTTTTGGCCGCCTTGAGTTTACTCAGGCAGACATTTTAAGTGGCAGGGGTATCTTGAGTCATCCTAGGAATGTGGCCTTGAGCTGTTAGGAACTATGTCAGTGTTTGTTCAAGTCTTTATAGGCCAAGCTTGAGGCCTAGTTGAGAAAAGGGTTCAGAGGAGCTTGGCTAGAGTTTGGCCCAGGAGAGACTTTGTCAATCACAAGTTCTTAGGAGGCAGAGGCATATCTATGGAGTTGTTTTTGTGCAGTGCTTAGGTACATTCCTTGAATACTTGCAGGAGCCTCAGGCATTGCACCATGTCTGGCTCTATATGCAGACATACCTTATGTTATTGTACTTCATTTTACTGTGCTTCACAGATATTGCGATTTTTACAAACTAAAGTTTGGTGGCAATTGTGCATCATTAGATGATGGTTAACGTTTCTTTTCTTTTTTTTTTTCTTTCTTTTTTTTTATTCAAAAATCAAGTATATTTTTCGGGCTTCCCTGGTGGCGCAGTGGTTGAGAGTCTGCCTGCCGATTCAGGGGACATGGGTTCGTGCCCCGGTCCAGGAAGATCCCACATGCTGTGGAAAGGCTGGGCCCGTGAGCCATGGCTGCTGAGCCTGAGCGTCCGGAGCCTGTGCCCCGCAGTGGGAGAGGCCACAACAGTGAGAGGCCCACGTACCATAAAAAAAAAAAAAAAAAAAAAAAATCAAGTATTTTTGAATAAAAGTGTGTACATTGTTTTCAGACATAATGGTATTGCACACTTAACAGACTACAGGAAAATGTAAACACAACTTTTATATGCACGGGGAAACTGAAAAAAAAAAAAACATTGTGTGACTCAATTTATTGTAGTATTTTCTTTACTGCAGTGGTATGGAACTGAACCCGCAATGTCTCTGAGGTATGCCTGTAAAATGAACCATTTTCTTACAGAGAACTCTCACTACTACTGGTAGTGGACTGAAGAAAACCCATTGCTTGATCCGAAATTATTCAGTTTATTTGAGGGGAAAAGATACCTGAAAGAAATGGAGAGCAATGAAGATGGGGTAGAAGCGTTTGTCCATTCACTTGGACTCTCTCCTTCACCGAGCCTCACTGAAAATCCTTCTCACCATGTATCTTGCCTATTGTCTTATTTGCGTTTAGCCTTGCCTTTTCCATACCCTGGAATTCTTTATTTTCTACTCTCTTCTGGTCCATTTCATCCTACTGGGAAGTCTCGCTTTCTTGAAGTTTCTGTAGCACTTAGAATTCATATGTCATGACTAAGCATTTTAGTCAAACATTTGCCTTGCTTGCCTTCAATTTCTTTTGCGTCTGTCAGCTCATCTCCCTGATGAGGTTAAAATCTCATTTATGGTAGAGTTTCTTTTATAATTCCCTTGTACTGGGCATTCAATGCTTATGACTGACAGAGTGTCACTGACTAAATACTTTTGCAGAATAATTGCAAATAAAGAGTATCAATTAGGTTATGCTAGGCTATGCTGAAACAGCAAACAGCTCCCTAAGTGTTAAAGACTAAAAATTATAGGGGCTTCCTTGGTGGCACAGTGGTTAAGAATCCACCTGACAATGCAGGAGACATGGGTTCGATTCCTGGTCCGAGAAGATCCCACATGCCACAGAGCAACTAAGCCCGTGTGCCACAACTACTGAGCATGCATGCCACAACTAGTGAAGCTCGTGCACCTAGAACCCGTGCTCTGCAGCAAGAAAAGCCACTGCAATGAGAAGCCCACGTACCACAAAGAAGAGTAGCCCTCGCTCGCCACAACTAGAGAAAGCCTGCGTGCAGTAACGAAGACCTAACGCAGCCAAAAATAAATAAATAAATAAATTTATTTATTTTTAAAAAATTGCAAAGATGTATTTTTCACTCACCCAAGGTTTCTGGCAAATTCTGCTGCCCCCAGGGCAGCTGTCCTCCAGGATTAGCTCAGCTTTGCACTGTCTCCAGGACCACTGAAGCAGGGGAAAGAACTACACAGTAGAGTTTCACTAAAGCAAATATATATTTCTGCCACTACTGCTTCTATTTCATTGGTCAAGGCAAGTCACTGGGAGATGCCAAGACCTAGGGTTAGGGAGTGGCTGAGCCCTTGAAAACTCAGACAAAAGAGAACCAGAAATATTGAGAAGCAGCTGCAATATTTATATCGGTAAGAACCACTATCAGACCCCAAGTAGCAGAAAAAGCACAGTATTCTATAAAGAACACTAAAAGCCAGGAAAACTGATGAAAATATACCAGAGAAAGAATTCAGAGACAAAAATATACATCATCTGATTTCAGAAAGCACAGTTGAGGAATAATATTTTTAGTACAAATGTTTTATTTCTATTTTAGAAAGCAAACTCAAATGGATTATTACACTGAGGGTGAATCAAAAATGGGGGAATACATATCAAAGATATGAATAAAAAACTAAAAAAATGTGTTAACAAATGAAGTAAGTGTGACTTTTGATAAAAAGCAAGGCTAGTTGCAAATTAAATTCATGGAAAAAAAAGGAAGGCTTTATGTGGAAAAGCAAAGTTAAAAAAATGGCTAATTAGATGGTAACATAGACTTGGGATGAGCAGCATCTGACAAGGAAAGATAAGCAAACACCTTGAATTATTGAGTGTATACAAATCAGCATGTCTCCACTCATTCCTGTCAAGGTTACCAGGAGCCAGACAAAGAGATGAATGACACACACCTTCATTATTTAGGCCAATTCTCCACTCTGGCTGGAGGTGATTGCGTTGCCCAGATAAAGTATTTAATGTTTATCCCCAGGCAATGGGTCAGATAGCAATTTATCTCATTTGGTCTCTAAAGAAACTTAGAGAGAGAGAGACAGAGAGAGACACCATGAAATTGCCAGCTTTGTTATCCAAACATCTGAATTCTGATCCCTCACCATTAGCTTGATTGAACACGCTTTGTCTGTTTTAAGTGTTAAAGACATTTCTATATATGTAAATTTGGCCTGAAAGAATATCTGGAGAGGAATGAAGACCATTCTGTTAGGCTATTGTGTCACAATATATTGTCCTTGGAATAGCTTACATATAGAGTATTAAAAACAGAAGTTTGTGTCCCTAGGAAGCAAACTTGACAAAGTGATTAATCTAAACATACAGACTATTTCTATGGCCAAGTCAAGCATTAATGGTGTTGCTTATAGGTCACCAAATTGTGGAATAGAAACGAATGAGACTTTAGGATACTTCAAAACATACAGATTTTTGGCACCATTTAATCTAATCATCCTAGTTGTTGCCTGCATTCCCCCTCCTCTTTTTAACCAGATATGTTGGCTTCCACTTTGTAGGAATTGGGTTTGCCTAATAATGTTTGACTGTCTTGATAAAATTACGTTCTTCAGCATTTTTGTCTTCCTCTGTTTAGAGCTATAACAATTTATTGTGTTTGGATACTAATCATAGCTTCCTTTGAATTTAAGGGTATTTTGTGATAGCTTGTTTTAGTGAATGGCTCTTTCTCAATGGAGCAGAAAAACCTGGTTTGTAAGAAACATGTTTTCTTCATGTTTGTGCCCTATCCCAGATACAGTACCTAACACAATGCCTTCTACATCATAGGCACTCCATAAAAGCTGGTTGTAAAAGTTGAAAAATTGAGCTTTTTGTGCACAAAGCCACATTCTAATATTCTCATATCATATACACACCACCTTCTAACCTCCTTCTCCCCATAAGAGAGATCATTTTCTCCTTCTACGAACACCTGAAACAACTGTTTTAGGCTCATTTCTAAAATAGAGCCCACAGAGAAACAAATGAGGAAATATCAGCCCCTGCTCTGTAGGTTGAACAGGAAAGTTTTCACATGCAGACAAAATTACAAACAGGAAAGATGAAATTTTAAAAGCACCAAAATGTGTGGTTCATACCATATCACAAACATTATGTAAGGTCACTCAAGGAAGAAATCCCTGCGAGCTGAACAGGAAACTAGAATTCTTTGCAGTAAAACCCCCAATTAGAAACTGATCTCAGACACATGTTCATAGTTGAATGTCAATGTCTAGCCACACCCACATATGTCAAAAATAACATCCGTGATAGTGATAGTATTCAACTATGAAGGAAGAAAATTACTTGTTTTGTTAAGATTGTATCTTTAGTAGTGGCATCGAGAGAAGAAAGCAGAGGTTTGTTCCATAATTTCATGTGCTACTTCATGCCACATGGTTGCTTATAACAAGTTTTTGCCAGGAATTCAGACTCTAAATGATATGTAAATGTATGCAGAGGAGCTCAAGAAATCTCTGCTCTGGCCAAGAAGGCTAGAGAAGGAAAACTGTTAGAAATGGTTATCACAGTCTAAACCACATATCCTATATCAGTTGAATCTTCTTCTTCCATGATGTGACCTAGTGAACTGTAAATGTAGAAGTTCTAACCTTCTGTGATGCATCATCTCAGATCTTTGAAAATAAACATTTTTCACTTTTGCTGTAACATTTTTCTTTCTTTTTTTTTTTTACCACTGTATTTTGTTTGTTTGGCTTATAGACAATGGAAATTTATTTCTCACAGTTCTGGAGACTAGAAGTCCAAAGTCAGGGTGCCAGCCTGGTCCAGTTCCAGTGAAGACCCTCTTTTTAGTCCCAGATTGTTGACTTCTCATCATAGTGTCACATGGCTAACAGAGTGCTAACATTTCATTTTGAGGCAGTATTACCATAGTTTATAGAATACATTTTAGAATGATTGGAATGATAAATATTGTACTCCATGCCCCAAATTTTCAAAAAATGAACAAAATCTATTTAAATCACAATTTCTCTTTATAATTAGGAAAAAATGCTTGTGCTTACAATAACATATATTTATAAATTAAGTCTGATTTTCAAGTAGAATAGATACAGGCTGCATTACTTTTCAGATAATCAGATAAAAACAAAATTGTATTTTAAGTAAAATTAATATGTCCTCCTCTTACAAATGGTTGTCATGTTTTGCATCCCTGTCACTGGCACTGCTTTTAAGACATGTCTATCCTCCTTCCTTGATTGTAAGTGCTTTAAGGTGAGGACTGTGGAGTCCCTATAACATTTTATGCAATGCCATCACCATAGCAGTACTAGGTAAACCCTAGCTAGCTGAATGAACTGATCCAAGGTGGACTGTGGCCTTGACTGATAAAGTCCTTGATCTAATTTGGTTTTTCTTCAAACACAAACAAGCAGAATGAAGGAAGCTGAAAGCATTGCTTTGAGCTGAAGAATGCCTAGAGCAGAGAAGACAAATTAAAAAACGAAATTATCACCTCCTTCCAGCTGTTTCTTCCTTACCTGTTATGAACCTTGGCTTAGAGAAGAAAAGTTAAATGGAAGCTTTTCTGTGCATAAGGTCTCAGCCATATTATTTTCTCCTTCCAGATCATATGCTCAAGTAGAATGGACAAACTAGTGTCTCACTGAATTGCTCTCTGGCTCTGCATTTGTTTTCTTCCAGACAGGTTTGCTAACGTGTTTCCAAGTGGCTCTTACAGTAATCCCCCAGTCTGTGGCAGCTGGTTGTAGTCCCACCAGACTTGTGAGGCCTGTTTTCTCTGTGGTCTTCACTTCAGCAGCACAGCTGCAACTGGCCTCACTGGGTGAGCTGGTGCTCAGACGTGAGATTTGTGGAATCCTGGAGGAAGTCCAGTGGGTGTCTGATGTGTGGTGAAAATGCTCTTGTATCCCATTGACTGTGTGTTGAGCAGGTGCAGAATGTCAGTCTCAGTCCTCTCCATCTTTCAGCTAAGCTCCAAAGCTTCAGGGATGAAGGCAGTAAAAGACCACACTGGCTGCAGGGGAGTGAGTGAACATCCCTTTTCCTTTTAGCCAGTCTTTGTGGGTTGTTGCCCCTTGCTTTGTTAAAGTCCAAGTTCTCTGTAACTTAGGTTAGACATGCTGTGCCTCAGCCAGCTCCAGGATCTGTTCTCATCCTTCATCTACTCCTTGGGTGGTTTTATTTTTTCTTAACCTGAAAACTCCAAGAAATAAACCTTACTTTATTTTGTGTAACTTAATTGTGTAACTTTTAATGAATCCAGTTCTGCATGAAAAAATGTAAAAAGAGCTGGAAGAAAAAAAAATGGAAATAAACAAAACAAAATACAGCGCCTTCTTTTTTCCAATTAGAGCCAAAAGTTTACTTGCATTGGAGCACATTCCTGGCAACAGCCAGGCTGTGTTTGTTTTTAATACTATTGTGCCTTGTCATATAATATAACAGCTTTTTATTTTCAATGATATTAACTGTCTGCAGGTAGAAAGAGGCAGAAGACCTCTATAGGGCCTGAGAGTCTTATAAATAAATGAGTTTTTTAACCTCTGCTGTAGTACAGATATATTTTCAATAGAATATTAAGACCCTTTGTGACAGGATCTGACATTTTAAATACAAAAAACACTATGCCCATGGAATAAAAATACTTACTTGGCAGATGAAAAATATTCATGTTCCACTTTTACTTCCTGTGGCTGATAGTACAGAATTCTTTGTTGTTCTGCCCTGCCATAACCACAGGGAATAAAGGAGAAGGTAAGACATAGCTAAATCATAATTACGTGGGGACAAGTCCATTGATGGTAAATCTCAGGGCCAGAAGCTTTTGGTGTACCTCAAGTCTTTAGTCTTGAGTCATCTCCATTGATGAGCGTAACATAGCTGCATTCTCCTGGAAATACTAAGGTTGTCCAGGAAGTTCCAAGTAATCATGAAAATCATAAGGAACATCAGAAGGAAGTTCCAAGTAATCATGAAAATCATAAGGAACATCAGTAGGATTATGACTTAACTCACTTTGTCTTTTAGAATATTTCTAGTTAGGAGCAGAATCCTTCTTACAAAATGCAGAAGACTCCTGAAAAAGGTAATAAATTTCTACTGACTACAGCCTTTGCTGGGTTTGGAATTGTAAACTTTGGGTAATTTCGCCACTATTAAGAACTAGATATTTTTTGTTTTTTAACATTTTTATTGGAGTATAATTGCTTAACAATTCTGTGTTAGTTTCTGCTTTATAACAAAGTGAATCAGTTATACATATACATATGTTCCCATATCTCTTCCCTCTTGCATCTCCCTCCCTCTCAACCTCCCTATCCCACCCTTCTGGCTGCTCACAAAGCACCGAACTGATCTTCCTGTGCTATGCGACTGCTTCCCACTAGCTAACTATTTTACACTTGGTAGTTATATATGTCCATATATACACTACCACTCTCTCACTTTGTCCCAGCTTACACTTCCCCCTCCCCTTGTCCTCAAGTCCATTCTCTAGTAAGTCTGCGTCAGTCCATTCTCTAGTAAGTCTGCGTCTTTATTCCCGTCTTGCCCCTAGGTTCTTCATGACCATTTTTCTTTTTTTAGATTCCATATATATGTGTTAGCATACGGTATATATATATATATATATATATATATATATATATATATATATATATATATATATTTGTTTGTTTGTTTGTTTGTTTTTCTGTACACGGGCCTCTCACTGTTGTGGCCTCTCCTGTTGCAGAGCACAGGCTCCAGATGTGCAGGCTCAGTGGCCATGACTCACAGGCCTAGTCGCTCCACGGCATGTGGGATCTTCCCTGACCAGGGCACAAACCCGCATCACCTGCATCAGCAGGCAGACTCTCAACCACAGTGTCACCAGGGAAACCCCCGGTATTTGTTTTTCACTTTCTGACTTACTTCACTCTGTATGACGGACTCTAGGTCCACCCACCTCACTACACATAACTCAATTTCGTTTCTTTTTATGGCTGAGTAATAATCCATTGTATATATGTGCCACATCTTCTTTATCCATTCATCTGTCAATAGACAATTAGGTGGCTTCCGTGTCCTGGTTATTTTAAATAGAACTGCAATGAAATTTTTGGTACATGACTCTTTTTGAATTATGGTTTTCTCAGGGTAAATACCCAGTAGTGGGATTGCTGGATCGTATGGAAGTTCTATTTTTAGTTTTCTAAGGAACCTCCATACTGTTCTCCATACTGGCTATATCAGTTAACATTCCCACCAACAGTGCAAGAGGGTTCCCTTTTCTTTGTACCCTCTTCAGCATTTATTGTTTGTAGATTTTTTGAAAATGGCCATTCTGACCCGTGTGAGAGGATATCCCATTGTAGTTTTGACTTGCATTTCTCTAACGAGTAATGAGGTTGAGCATTCTTTCATGTGTTTGTTGACAATCTTTATAACTTCTTTGGAGAAATGTCTATTTAGCTCTTCTGCCAATTTTTGGATTGGGTTTCTTGTTTTTTTAATATTGAGCTGGATGAGCTGTTTGTAAATTTTAGAGATTAATCCTTTGTCAGTAGCTTCATTTGTAAATATTTTCTCCCATTCTGAGGGTTAACTTTTCATCTTTTCTATGGTTTCCTTTGCTGTACAAAAGCTTTTAAGTTTCATTAGGTCCCATTTGTTTATTTTTGTTTTTATTTCCATTTCTCTAAGAGGTGGGTCAAAAGGGATCTTGCTGTGATTTATGTCATAGAGTGTTCTGTCTATATTTTCCTCTAAGAGTTTGATAGTGTCTGGCCTTACATTTAGGTCTTTAATCCATTTTGAGCTTATTTTTGTGTATGGTGTTAGGAAGTGTTCTAATTTCATTATTTTCCATGTAGCTATCCAGTTTTCACAGCACCACTTAATGAAGAGGCCGTCTTTTCTCCATTGTATATTCTTGCCTCCTTTAGCAAAGATAAGGTGACCATATGTGAGTGGGTTTATCTCTGGGCTTTCTATCCTGTTACATTGATCTATATTTCTAGTTTTGTACCAGTACCATACTCTCTGGATGACTGTAGCTTTGTAGTATAATCTGAAGACCGGAGCCTGATTCCTCCAGCTCCATTTTTCTGTCTCAAGATTGTTTTGGCTATTCGGGGTCTTTTGTGTTTCAATACAAATTGGGAAATTTTTTGTTCTAATTCTGTGAAAAATGCCAGTGGTAGTTTGATAGGGTTGAGTTGAATCTGTAGATTGCTTTGGGAAGTATAGTCATTTTCACAGTGTTGATTATTCCCATCCAAGAACATGGTATATCTCTCCATCTATTTGTATCATCTTTAGTATCTTTCTTTGTGTCATAATTTTCTGCATACAGGTCTTTTGTCTCTTTAGGTAGTTTTATTCCTAGGTATTTTATTCTTTTACTTGCAGTGGTAAATGGGAGTGTTTCCTTAATTTCTCTTTCAGATTTTTCATCATTAGTGTATAAGAATGCAAGAGAGTTCTGTGCATTAATTTTGTATCCTGCTACTTTACCAAATTCATTGATTAGCTCTTGTAGTTTTCTGGTAGCTTCTGTAAGATTCTCTATGTATAGTATCATGCCATCTGCAAACAGTGACAGCTTTACTTCTTCTTTTCCGATTTGGATTCCTTTTACTTCTTTTTCTTCTCTGATTGCTGTGGCTAAAATATCCAAAACTATGTTGAATAATAATGGTGAGAGTGGGCAACCTTTTCTTGTTCCTCATCTTAGGGGAAATGGCTTGTTTTTCACCACTGAGGACAATGTTGGCTGTGGGTTTATTATATAGCCTTTATTATGTTTAGGTAAGTTCCCTCTATGCCTACTTTCTGGAGGGTTTTTATCATAAATGGGTGTTGAATTTTGATGAAAGCTTTCTCTGCATCTATTGAGACGATCATATGGTTTTCCTCCTGCAATTTGCTAATACGGTGTATTACATTGATTGATTTGCATATATTGAAGAATCCTTGCATTCCTGGGGTAAACCCTACTTGATCATGGTGTATGATCCTTTTAATGTGCTGTTGGATTCTGTTTGCTAGTATTTTGTTGAGGATTTTTTTCATCTATGTTCATCAGTGATATTGGCCTGTAGTTTTCTTTTTTTTTTTTTTTGACATCTTTGTCTGGTTTTGGTATCAGGGTGATGGTGGCCCTGTAGAATAAATTTGTGAGTGTTCCTCCCTCTGCTATATTTTGGAAGAGTTTGAGAAGAATAGGTGTTAGCTCTTCTCTAAATATATGGTAGAATTCGCCTGTGAAGCAATCTGTTCCTTGGCTTTTGTTTGCTGGAAGATTTTTAATCACACTTTCAATTTCAGTGCTTGTGATTGGTCTGTTCATATTATCTTTTTTTCCTGGTTCAGTCTCAGAAAGTTGTGCATTTCTAAGAATTCTTCCATTTCTTCCAGGTTGTCCATTTTATTGGCATAGACTTGCTTGTAGTAATCTCTCATGATCCTTTAGATTTCTGCTGTGACAGTTGTTACTTCTCCTTTTTCATTTCTAATTCAATTGATTTGAGTCTTCTCCCTTCTTTTCTTGATGAGTCTGACAGATGACTTATCAATTTTGTTTATCTTCTCAAAGAAACATCTTTTAGTTTTATTGATCTTTGCTATGTTTACTTCATTTCTTTTTCATTTATAGCTGATCTGATCTTTATGATTTCTTTCCTTCTGCTAACTTTGGGGTTTCTTTGTTCTTCTTTCTCTAAGGTGTAAGTTTGGGTTGTTTATTTGAGATGTTTCTTGTTTCTTAAGGTAGGATTGTATTACTATAAACTTCCCTCTTAACACTGCTTTTGCTGCATCCCATAGGTTTTAGATCATCGTGTTTTCATTGTCATTTGTTTCTAGGTATTTTTTGATTTCCTCCCTTAATTCTTTCAGTGATCTCTTCATTACTAAGTAGTGTAATGTTTAGCCTCTATGTGTTTGTATTTTTTAGAGATTTTTCCTGTAATTTATATCTAGTATCATATATTTGTGGTCAGAAAAGGTACCTGATATGATTTCAATTTTCTTAAATTTAACAAGGCTTGATTTGTGACCCAAGATATGATCTAACCTAGAGAATGTTCCAAGGGCACTTGAGAAGAAAATGTATTCTGTTGTTTTTGGTTGGAATGTCCTATAAATATCAATTAAATCCTTTTTGTTTAATGTATCATTTAAGTCTGTGTTTCCTTATTTATTTTCATTTTGGATGGTCTGTCCATTTGTGAAAGTGGGGTGTTAAATCCCCTACTATGATTGTGTTACTGTCAATTTAGCCTTTTATGGCTGTTAGTATTTGCCTTATATATTGAGGTGCTCCTATGTTGGGTGCATAAATATTTACAATTGTTATATCTTCTTCTTGGATTGATACTTTGATCATTATGTAGTGTCCTGCTTTGTTTCTTGTAAAAGTCTTTCTTTTAAAGTCTATTTTGTCTGATATGAGAATTGCTACTCCAGCTTTCTTTTGATTTCCATTTGCAGAGAATATCTTTTTCCATCCCCTCACTTTCAGTCTGTATGTGGCTCTAGGTCTGCAGTAGGTCTCTTGTAGATAGCATATATATGGGTCTTGTTTTTGTATCCAGTCTTCCAGTCTATGTCTTTTGGTTAGAACATTTAATCCATTTACATTTAAGGTAATTATCAATATGTATTTTCCTATTACCATTTTCTTAATTGTTTGCAGTTTGTGTAGGTCTTTTCCTTCTCTTGTGTTTCCTGCCTAGAGAAGTTCCTTTAGCATTTGCTGTAAAGCTGGTTTGGTTGTGCTGAGTTCTCTTAGTTTTGCTTTTCTCTAAAGGTTTTAATTTCTCTGCCAAATGTGAATGAGATCCTTGCTGGATAGAGTAATCTTGGTTGTAGCCTTTTCTCTTTCATCACTTTAAATATGTCCTGCCACTCCCTTCTGCCTTGCAGAGTTTCTGCTGAAAGATCAGCTGTTAATCTTATGGGGATTCCCTTGCATGTTACTTGTTATTTTTCCCTTGCTGCCTTTAATATTTTTTCTTTGTATTTAATTTTTGATAGTTTGATTAATATGTGTCTTGGCCTGTTTCTCCTTGCATGTATCCTCTATGGGACTCTCTGTGCTTCCTGGGCTTGATTAACTATTTCTTTCCCCATATTAGCGAAATTTTCAACTATAATCTCTTCAAAAATTTTCTCAGTCTCTTTCTTTTACTCTTATTCTTCTGGGACCCCTATAAGTCAAATGTTGGTGCATTTAATATTGTCCTAAAAGTCTCTGAGATTGACCTGAATTCTTTTCATTGTTTTTTCTTTATTCTGTTCCACAGTAGTTAGTTGCACCCTTTTATATTCCATGTCCCTTATCCATTCTTGTGCCTCAGTTATTCTGCTATTGAGTCTTTCTAGAGAATTTTTTTATTTCATTTATTGTGTTGTTCATGATTATTTGTTTGCTCTTTAGTTCTCCTAGGTCCTTGTTAAATGTTTCTTGTGTTTTCTCCATTCTATTTCCAAGATTTTGGATTTTCTTTACTCTCATTATTCTGAATTATTTTTTCAGGTAGACTGCCTATTTCCTCTTCATTTGTTAGGTCTGGTGGGTTTTGACCTTGCTCCTTCATCTGCTCTGTGTTTCTTTGTCTTCTCATTTTGCTTAACTTACTGTGTCTGGGGTCTCCTTTTCACAGGCTATAAGTTGGTAGTTCCCTTTTTTGTGTGTGTGTCTGTCTCCAGTGGCTAAGTTTGTTTCAGTTGGTTGGTGTAGCCTTCCTGGTGGAAGGGACTAGTGTCTGTGTTTTGGTGGATGAGGCTGGATCTTGTCTTTCTGGTGAGCAGGTCCACATCTGGTAGTTTGGTTTGGGGAGTCTGTGACCTTATTATGATTTTAGGCAGCCTTTCTGCTAATGGGTTGGGTTGTGTTCCTGTCTTGCTAGTTATTTGGCATAGGGTGTCCACCACTATAGCTTGTTGGTCATTGAGTGGATTTGGGTCTTGGCATTGAGATGGAGACCTCTGGGAGATTTTTGCCATTTGATATTACATGGTGCCTGGAGACCTCTGGTGGACCAATGTCCTGAACTTGGCTCTCCCACCTCAGAGGCATAGCCCTGATGCCTGGCTGGAGCACCAAGAGCCTGTCATCCATATGGCTCAGACTAAAAGGGAGAAAGAAAGAAAGAAAGAAAGAAAGAAAGAAAGAAAGAAAGAAAGAAAGAAAGAAAGAAAGAAAGAAAGAGATAAAATAAAATAAAAAAGTTATTAAATGAAAAGAATGATAATTATAAAAAAAAGTTATTTGAAAGAAAGAAAGAAAGAAGAGAGCAACCAAACCAAAAAACAAATCCACAAATGATAGCAAAGGCTGAAAACTGTACTAAAAAATAAAAGGAAAAAAAAAAAAACACCCAAAAACGGACAGACAGAGCCCTAGGACAAATGCTGTAGAGACAAAATCACACATAGAAGTATATGCACACACATTGGCATAAAGAGAAAAAGGGAAAAAAAGTGTATATATATATAGTCACTCCCAAATTCCACCTCCTTGATTTTGGATGATTTGTTATCTATTCAGGTATTCCACAAATGCAGGGTACATCAAGTTGACTGTGGAGATTTAATCCACTGCTCCTGAGGCTGCTGGGAGAGATTTGCCTTTCTCTTCTTTGTTGGCACAGCTCCTGGGATTCAGCTTTTTATTTGGCCCCGCCTCTGCACGTAGGTCGCCTGAGGGCATGTGTTGTTCTCTCAGACAGGACAGGGTTAAAGGAGCAGCTGATTAGGGGGCTCTGGCTCACTCAGGCCAGGGGCAGGGAGGGGTACGGATGTGGGGTGAGCCTGAGTCACCAGAGGCCGGTGTGACATTGCACAGCCTGAGGCACACCTTGTGTTCTCCCAGGGAAGTTGTTCCTGGATCATGGGACCTTGGGAGTGGCGGGCTGCACAGTGTCCTGAGAAGGGAGGTGTGAATTGTGACTTGTGCTTGCACACAGGATTCTTGGTGGCTGCAGCCTTAGTGTCTCAAGCCCATCTCTGGGGTCCGTTCTGATAGCCGCAGCTTGCGCCCGTCTCTGGAGCTCCTTTAAGCGGCGTTTTTAATCCCCTCCACACCAGGATATAAAGAGGCAAGAAAACGTCTCTTGCCTCTTCGGCAGTTCCAGACCTTTTTCCGGACTCCCTCCTGGCTAGCTGTGGTGCACTAGCCCCCTTCAGGCTGTGTTCACACAGCCAACACAATTCTTCTCCCTGGGATCCGACTGAAGCCCGACCCTCAGCTCCCAGCCCCCACCCATCTCGGCGGGTGAGCAGACTAGCCTCTTGGGCTGGTGAGTGATGGTTGGCACTGCTCCTCTGTGTGGGAATCTCTCTGCTTTGCCCTCTGCACACCTGTTGCTGCTCTCTCCTCCGTGGCTCCAAAACTTCCCCCTTCTGCCACCTGAAGTCTCCACCTGCAAAGGGGTTTCCTAGTGTGTGGAAACCTTTCCTCCTTCACAGCTTTCTCCCACTGGTGCAGGTCCCATCCCTATTCTTTTATTTTTAACATCTTTATTGGAGTATAATTGCTTTACAATGGTGTTTTAGTTTCTGCTTTATAACAAAGTGAATCAGTTATACATATACATATGTTCCCATATCTCTTCCCTCTTTCATCTCCCTCCCTCCCACCCTCCCTATCCCACCCCTCTATTTGGTCACAAAGCACCTAGCTGATCTCCCTGTGCTATGCAGCTGCTTCCCACTAGCTATCTATTTTATGTTTTGTAGTGTATATATGTCCATGCGACTCTCTCACTTTGTTACATCTTACCCTTCCCCCTCCCCATATCCTCAAGTCCATGCTCTAGTTGGTCTGACACAGACCCATCCCTATTTTTTTGCCTCTGTTTTTTCTTTTTTCTTTTGCCCTACCAAGGTACGTGGGGAGTTTCTTGCCTTTTGGGAGGTTTGAGGTCTTCTGCCAGCATTCAGTGTGTGTTCTGTAGGAGGTGTTCCACATGTAGATGTATTTCTGATGTATTTGTGGGGAGGAAGGGAATCTCCATGTCTTACTCTTCCTCCATCTTGAAGCTCCTTGAACTAGATATTTTTGGACAACTATTATGTTCAAATCCCAGTGAAGGACACTACTGTGGATGTAAAAAAGACATCCCTGCTTTGAGGAAGCTGAGACCAAAAAAAATTAAATAAAATTTAATACACCAAAAATGTATATACATTTCAAAATTGTATAACAATTCAAAATAGAATATTAAATGTATTACACACTGACAAATGGATTGTATAAATGTGCTCTGTGAGTCTGGTGTTAAGTAAGATGGCTGTGTCCTATAATTTATCTGTGGAAGTCTGATGACTTAAAAAAAAAGAATAGTTAAATTACAAGATTTGAAGATTATATGTATGTATGTGTATATACATATGAGGTGACCATTCCAGATGAGTCATTGAGGATACCCAAAGCATAGGAAAGCATAACAGTACAGTGATCAGCTTGAGATGACAAAAATTGTGACAGCTAATATCATTTTTTCACTAAAACTAAAGTATATATAAATTCAAAGTCTTTTAAAATTATTATTATTATTCATGATATCCATGGAGGCTGAATAGGACTGATTTAAACATCATCAATTTAATTATCATTAGCTGGAAACCTGAGTCTAAGATAATTTAAGGAAATTTGCCAATAATACAAATGGTGGTAACTCTTGCTCTAGAAGACATAATATTGTTTTTCTTTGTACCTAATACAGAGCTGTTCTATATTAAGAACAAATTATGATAATAATAACAGCAGGAGGAGGAGGATGAAGAGGAAAGAGACAAATAAGAAGAAGGAGGAGAAGGGGAAGAAGAAAAATGGGATGGGGAAGGCGAGGGGGACGGGGAGGAAGAGTCCAATTTGTGGACACCAAATAATGTCAAAATTCATTAGCTACAGTGAAATTTCAGAGGAGAACACAGTAAAAAAAGAACCAAGCAGAATATATCTATTTGTTTGTTTGTTTTTTTCCTTTTTTTCTGGTTTCAAAGACTTGTACTGCTGGTGTTAGCCCTTTTGACTAGATGTGATGTCAGAATGTCTTTGGTCCACTCTCTTTCATTACCTTGGCTAGGAATAAACAAGAAGTAGCTCTCAGTCATTGTTGCTGAGGGGTCACACTTATAATGTGACTAACAAGATGATAATTTAGCTCTTTTGGCCAGGACCCCAAACCAGCAACAGGTAAGTCAACTGCTATTGCATATCAACCTTTCAGGCTCCTGCGTTCTTGTGCAAAGTGGTCCTCTGCTTACTGCAAATGGACAGATCTCTTGCAAAGTCCCTGGATGATTTCAATTCCTACATAGAAACACTGAAAATAAAACAAAATCAAAAGCAGGAGGCACATAGCACAGATTGTATATGATTCTCACTTTTGCCCTTTCTTCATGTTGATCAGCTCCCCATAAGGCATAAGTCTTTTAATGAAGTGAAACTTCCTGTTATGTAGAGCCTGTGGTGTATGCTGGGTATACATTCAGAGTCAGAATTATGTTAGCTGAGTTCTAATCCTGGCATCACCACCTATCTAAGTGGTGACATTGGAAAAAATATTTTACATCTCTGTGCTTCAATTTTCTCAGCAGTTAATTGGGAATAATTACAATGCTCATGTTGTAGGGATGTTTAAGGATATAAAGGATGTGATACATGCACAACCATAACAGTGCTATGTATTTCATGCTCTTTCTATTAGATTGCTCTTTTGAAGACACCTGTTGCATCAAGAAGAGAATGGGATTGGAGTAAAGAAAACTGAGACCTTCTAAGTCTCTTTTTCCTCATCCATTACCAAAATAGCATTCATATTTATTTTCTTGGTCTATTAGTCAAGGTAGACAATGCAAATATTGTGTTAATCCCCAAGCCTCAGGGGTTTAACACAATACATGTTAATTTCTTGCTCCTATGAGTTCAGTGAAGGTGTATGATGGGAAGCTTCCCTTGCTGTGATCCCTGGCCCAAGGTCCCTCCATCCTCTGGTTCTGCCTGGCTTCATGGTTTCCAAATCCTCTCAGTTCTGTCCATGGGCAGCAACAAGGAAACGTACAGATAGATTTGTTGGGGAAGTTTGTAGCATAGGTTGTGAACAAACAGAACTCAGAAAACAAGGGTTCCACAGCTTCTCCATATGGCTGAGACACAAACTCAACCCAACATCCATATTGGTCTCTATGGCTCTAGGGTTCTTAGGGCCACAATAAAAATAAGGGGGAACAGGTAAACTCTGGAAAGCTTTATGTTAGCTTTTCCTTAGCCCAGTCATGCTAGACAAGGCATGCTAGACATTCTTCTTGGAGGAAGAATTATTTTTAATCACTTCTAAGAATTCTTTAAGGTAATGTTTAATTAAATCACTACAGTTGGAAGGACCCATAAACCAAACACCTTGCTACAGCCACCATGACAGATAGGCATTCAGGTTTGCCCTTTCATTTTGCAACAGCTTTCATCACTAGGCCATCTTTTCACATGGGTATGGTGATAGTGGTTCATATGTACTGCACATACTCTAAGTAGTTTAGAAGTATTAGCCCAGTCAATGCTCAGGACAGCAGTTTAAGGTGGTACTATCACATGCATACCTATTTTACAGAAAATAATGGCTAGAGAGATATATTAATGTATCCAGAGCTACAGAGAACTTAGGGAATTAGGCAGTCCAGGCTCTTGATTACCCTACCACATACTGCCTCATGGTAATGTCAGCTATTTATCCTCGTTAGGATCTTAGAATATAGACAGAAAAAAAGAGGTTTTTTTATTGCTTGCTCCCTTAAGTTATTTCAAAATCCATTTCAAGTAGAAGTAAATAGAGGGTTTTTCACGTGATAGCTCTCTTGAATCCCTATTCCTTGTCTTTCTCCTCCCAGTCTTCTCTCCTCCAGCTCAAATTCCCCAAGTCTTTCAACCACACTTCAAAGGAGATCACCATCATGCTCTCTCCATACTCTAACTCCCTAGTTGTGAATGCCTCTTGAAAGGTTGTGCCAAAAATGGAAGAAGAAAAAGAAAATTCTGTAGTCTAGTCAGACCATAATGATATGAGACTCTTGTCTTTATAGATCTGTTCACTAAATCACTTTCTCTTCATCTTCAGAGTGTATTTCTTTCCAGCAACTAAGGGACACTGAATTTGCGGTTTCTTTTATAGTCTGAGAACTTTCTGGAGGCATCATTCTTATCCTCTCCCCTTCCAGTCCTCTCTTACCCACTCTTATTTCAAACGTTTATTTCACTGAAGAAACACATCAGATTTAAAATTTTAACTTTGGAAAGAAGACCTTCCATGCCAGGCTCGATTTTACACCTTATGCTTAAATAAATGCCTAAATGTTTCTTTTACTGCAAAGACCTTTCTAAGCTTTTAGTTTATTAAAATTGGTTTAAATAACCTTCTTTTAATTATTGTACTCAAATACAATGTTAAGCCCAAGCTTATTTTCAACAACCAAAATTAGAAAGTTGTTTTAAACATGTTAAATTTGGCCTTTAAAAAAAAAAAGACAATCTGCCAATTTTCCATTATTCAGAGCCTCAGACTAAACTGGCATTTTAAATTAAGTGTCCTGAAATGCCATCACAGAGAGAGGCTAGAACATCTGGTTCCATGGTACCCTGGCTTACTCCTTTGTCACCCAGGTGGGAGGTAATGTGGGTTCTAAAATGTGTTAAACTATTATAATGTTCATCAATGAAAAAAACCCTTGTAGATGGAGCCAATTGGAGCTCTGTGAAACCCTGTATAATTACTATCTCCACTTTGTCTTGATTGGATTACAGTTTCAAAGTTGAATTCCTGCCTGGGGAAACAAAATCCCTCTATTTATAAAACACAAACAAATAAGCAAAAACACTGGAAAGTTTTGCTGAATGAGTTTTGTTGGCAGTCCCTGTAAGATATCAGAAATTTGACACTCCACCTTCATTTCATTCCACTGTTTGGCATCATCACACCCAGGTGGACTTCTATTTTAATGATATAACTCTGTCTTGAGAATTATCTCTTCTTGTAAGGATGGAGAGTGAAGTCTCATGTAAAGTCATCATCAGGTATACGCATGCCTGTTTGCCCCCTAATTGTCAATGCCTTCTTAAAATGTACCTGTGCCTCTCAAAAAGAAAGAAAAGTATTCTGGAAGTATCTAATTCAACTAAAATAGCATGTGGTTATTGTTCACATTGGTCTGTTCACTGAATTTCTCTCATTTCAGTGAAAAAGTACATTTCATTTTTAGCACTTGCTTAACCCTGAGTTTGTGGCTTATATTATAAATTGGGAACTTTCTGGAAGTATCACTCTTCATCCTCTTCCCCTCCCCTCCATGTTGTTACTAGAAAGATTAGGTTTCCAAATCAATAAAGAAGCTTTATTTGTTCTCGTATCTCCAGTCTACTCTAAGCAGGCCTGGGTCTATGCTCAGCCCTGATTATGAACTTTTGAGCCCAGTACATGGGGAACTTTCCATTCACAAATTAGAATGGAAATTCTGCCAATCATGTTTTCCACTTTGTCCAATGGATTCCTAACCTCCCAACGTTTTGAACTCAAACAGTGTTGGATTTAAAAAACCCTGCCTCTCAATGGATCAAAACTGCTCTTGGAACAGATAACATCAGTGGGGCCATCCCTAACCACCAGTACTCACCAAGACTGTGGGTTGCTTTATGGACATTACCTCCTGTGACTGGCAGGTGGTTCCCCTCTTCCCACTTTCTCACCCACCAGAACAAAGAGTGCATGCAACAAGCCCCAGTGTTTCCACATCACTTCCAGAGTTTCCATAACACAAGCTCCCTGCTTTCATTTGCAGTAATGAGAAAAGCTCACAACAGTTATCACCACTTCCCTCCTTATTGTTCTTGTTTGGAAATGGGCTATAAAACTTTACCACCTCATCATTATAGATCACTTTACAAAAATAAAATAAAATAAATAAAATCTAATTTACATTTTGTTCCAACTGGTTTTCTTGACTGACAGTTGTCCACAGCTCAGTGGCTGCTCTGTTCAGTGTACTTTAATTTTGAGCTTTCAAGTATTTCCGAAGCCCATTCAGAAGTAAATTCTCAAAGAAAATTGAGCTCTGTCATGGATGGATTAGTACTATAATAGTTGGTCACATATCTTGCATGAAACCTTTCAGAAGCAAGGCAAATGAGAAGGAAATGAAATTCATTTCATACTTCTTGAAGCACGCTAAGAGACTTTCTCTCCAAGTAATCTGTGAAGTAGCACTGGTTTATTGGAGGTTCGCATAACTACCATTACATTATACCTTGTCACAATCTCATGTATTGGGTGACTGCTTTTTCTGAACGGATGGTACCTGCAAAGTGCTCTCTGAAGGCACTGAACAGCGAGTGTCATTTCTTTGATCAAAATGTATAGGTCTAAGGAGTAGCATAAATAAAAGTACTTTAGCTAAATTGGAACATTACAGGTCAGAGGTGAATGAAATCTGAAAAGCAGATATATGGAGGAGTCATCACATTTGCTTTATGCTATATTGATGAGCCAAAAGATCAAAAAGGGAGGGTGACTGGAGGAAGTGGGGTGGGGGATAGAGAGAGAGAGAATTGCTATTAGATATACCTTATGGGAAAACCAAAAGCTTTATTCATTTTAGCAATACCACAATGTGGTATTTATTTATTTTGAAAATTGCAATAATGCCAGCATTTCACTGGAAACTGTGTGTGTGTGTGTCTGTGTGTGCGTGTGTGTGTTGCATATCCTTTTATAATAGCATGTGATAAACTCTTTGTGGTATCTAACAAAAACATATGTAACATATTAGTAGGAAGGTACAGTGAAAGCCTGCATGTAAATTTTATTTTGATTGATCACTTTTTGCTTTTCAACAACATTATTTCCTTAAGGACAATGAAACTATAGAAAAAGTGAAAAAAGGTCAATTACTAGTTTTTGTTTGTTTGTTTTGTTTTGTTTATTTTTTGTAAACAATGACAAAAACAGGGTATGATTGATTTTTTTCCCCCTGCAGGAATCGATTGGCTCTTTAGGTTCTCTGCAACTTGCTGCCATACTGTGGTGAACAACAGAGAACTGAAAAGTTTGACTCGGCAGCTCCTAAGGGACACATTCACTCAAAGTATAGAAAGAAAGGACCAGAGATGAGGATTGTTCCAATCCTGTCCCGGCCTGGATGTATAGATGAGTTGCAGTGAAACACAGGGCAATCTGAGTTGAAGTAAGCTGGAATATAAACAGAATTGGTTTGGCCACCAATCTCAGGATCAGGATGTTGTCTTCCCAGCAGAGCGGGAGGAGCCATCTGTGCTGAGTGATTTGGGAGCGTTGGAGAGCTGATATGTAATCCTTCAGCGACCATTGCTGGGTTCACACTCCTTCATTAAAGACCCTATCATTTGGGTTTTTAAAGGCTGTCAGAGAAATTGGAAAGTGTCTGGGACTGGAGTGTACAGGTATGGAAAGAAGAAGGGTTTTGAAAGGAGAATGGGAGGACATTAAAAGTAAATCTTATTTTCTAAAACAAACTTATGGTTACCAAAAGGGAAATGTGGTAGGGGAAGGATAAATCAGGAGCTCAGGATTAACATACACATACTATTATGTATAAGATAGATAACTAACAAGGATCGACTGTATAGCACCAGGAACTCTACTCAGAGTTCTGTGATAACCTATATGAGAAAAGAATCTGAAAAAGAATGAATATATGTGTATGTATAACTGAATTACTTTGCTGTACACCTGAAACTAACACAACATTATAAATCAACTATACTCCAATAAAATTTAAAGAAAATGTAAATCTTATTACTCACATTTCGAGTACCTGCCCCTGTGAGAACCAGTTACTAATTAAATAGTTAATTAATTAATTTAAAAAATCTACCCATTTTTATTCCACTAACTGTTGCTTAATTTCAAATTCTTTGGTAATAGTGTTTCATGCAGCTGGGAGAAAGATGAGATCTGGATTGTGCACACCTGGTTGCCCCCTACAGTGGCCACTCTGTTGCAGTGTTTACTTTCTAACTTCCCATTTCTGTCAGACACAGAGGACTTTCTGTGAAGTGGTACCCCCTGCCATCATCTTTTTCTTTAATTTGGGCTTTCTGACAGGATCTCTGCTTCTGTTGTCATTGTTCCAGATTAAAAGCACGCTTATGCAGGTACCAGGTAATATTGATGACACCAACAAATAAATAACAGAATAAATAACAAATAATAACAAATAAATAACTGTGATATTTAGGGAAGAAGTTACTAGAAGCAGGTCATTTGAGGTGCCTGTTAAATGTAATTATAAGGTCCTGATATTCTGATTCTGTAGAGCTTTCCTGTGTTAGAGCTTTAGACTGTACCTTGTTCATAAGCCCTCAATGATGCTGACACCAAGAATCTGTAGACTTCCTCTTGAGTGACAATTAATTATGATTCATGGTAGGAGGCAGAAACCTAGAATTCTAATGTAAAAACTCTATAATTCTCAGTTTATCCACAGAAAAATTAGGGTAAACTATCCTTGTCTTGCCATTTTTCAGGGTTGTGTGATTAATTAAATGGCACGAAAAAGCTTTAAAATATATAGTCACTATATATGTGTTGAATGAATGTTATATGAAATAATGTCACAGGAAGCTATTATTACTGATGTACCTATTATAGCTAATAAGCAAAAAATCAAATTGTTTATATCAACTATTCACTGCAGTGTTAAGATATTTAGGGTGCAATAATGATTTTATGTGTCTGTGTGTTCCGAGATAATCATCAATGTAAAGAAGGATGTTGGGTAACATATATTTTCTGCTTATTCTCCCACATGCCTCAAGTACTTGGACAATTGGTATATTTGATTTAACATAAATCATTTAACATAGCTGGTCAGGAATGGAAACCAATCTGGTCATAGTTATATTTTTAAAAAATAACAACTGTAAAAACATAAAATAAGGAAACCAAAAGTCACTAGGAAAAAAGAAGACATTTCTCTAAGCTTAATTTATTTGAATCTTTATGTTTGAAAATGCCAGTGAAAACAGAGCAGGTAGGCTTCCCATATTCTCTTAGACTTTAGTGGGTACCTCGTTTTCAGTTGTGACTTATTCGTTGGCCAGGATATCTAATAGTCAAGTCTGTATTGTAATTCTAGGCATTTATATGACTTTTGCTACTCTTTAGGCAGGAAGTTGCTGTCACATGTCTCTTTACTATAGCAAAATTATCCCTAGCAACGCAAAGTCCCTTCTGGAGGAAATGTCGCAAAAGTCTATTCAGAGAACAAGCTTCCACTAAGAAATATTTTATTCATGTTTGAGAATATAAGCACAGGATAGTTTTTAAAAAACACATTAGAATGTACTAGTATCCTCCACTAAAAAAAGTTTTTTTTTGCAAATACTTGGGAATTTGTGCAAGTATTCTTTCCAGCTAGGAAATGTCACTGCAGCTGAATTTAAATCAAGTGTTCATATTTCTTTGGGGATTTTCAGATCAGCAAAAGAAATGGAATATTTACAATTTGGTGCATAATTCATTTTCCGTGTGTAACTTCATTTTTTTTTCTTTTTTTAGGCTGAATTGTGCTGAATTTTAGACAAAAATGGAGATCATAAATTATTAAGAATCATTCCAGAAGCTGGAATAAGTAGATTATTATTAGCATCATTATCATGGTGGCTAATAAAAGAACTTAGCAGGAAAGAAAAAAAAATTGGATCTAAGATTGCTGACAAAGGTAGCTTAATGTTTTAGTGCTTGCATATTTATCAGAATCCATGTGGGACAGAATTTTCTTGAATCACCACTCTGATCTATGTGCTTATATTCTGTACTTATATTCTCCAGCTGCAAAACCCAAGGCACATTTCAGGGCTGTCAGCCTACTCTCCTTCTGGCCTATCTCCTTTTGAGAGCTGGCAGGGTGATAACATCTTTTAGCAGGTGGTTGTGAACTCAAGGCAGGTTTTCATTCAATGGGGATTGGAATCCACCAGCAGGCAATGGACTCCCATAATCCCTCAGGAAGGTCAGTTCGGTGTGCTGACTTGTGAGGCAACAAAGGATTAAATAGCTCTGTAGTTGGCTTTACCTTAATATCCTCATTCATTTTCCTTCTGCTCTAAAACTTTTCCAGTACTAATGTATATCCCCATCTGAAATCCAATCATTAGTCATTCATTCCTTTAAGTGGAATTATATTCTCTATAAAACCGTTAAACTCCTTGCCAGGGAGTACTCACTGATTTACTTTTTCTGATAACCAGGAACTAGTTGCTGGCAGTGGTCTGAACTCATGAAGTCTGGTTTCAGTTTGTCTCCGCTGAGACTGCTATAAAGAAGGTCCCCTGGTGAGTGGTGAAGAGGTGAGGCAGGACTCATTTCCCCGTGTGACAACACCTGCCTTCCTCCTGCCCCTGCTGCTCCACACCCCCTCCCACATTTTCCTTTATAGACTCCATATAAAACTGTATGGGTATAGCAGCCTTTAATGAAAGATAAAGACATTGCAACTACAAGAAATTAAAATCTGTGAGGAAGATAATTAATTAATTATTATTTTTTAAAATTGAAGTGTAGTGAATTTACAATGTTTTATTACTTTCCAGTGGACATCAAAGTAATTCAGTTATATATATTTAATTTTTCATATTCTTTCCATTATGGTTTATTGCAGGATATTCAATATAGTTCCTTGTGCTATACAGTAGGAACTTGTTGTTTACCTATTTTATATATAGTAGTTTTTTTTTTTTTTGTGGGTTCTTGGACTCTTTTTTTTTTTTTTTTAGTTTCTGCTTTATAACAAGGTGAATCAGTCATACATATACATCTGTTCCCACATCCCTTCCCTCTTGCATCTCCCTCCCTCCCACCATCCCTATCCCACCCCTCCAGGCAGTCACAAAGCACCGAGCTGATCTCCCTGTTCTATGCAGCTGCTTCCCACTATCAATCTGCCTTACGTTTGGTAGTGTATATATGTCCATGCCTCTCTTTCGCTTTGTCACAGCTTACTCTTCCCCCTCCCCATATCCTCAAGTCCATTCTCAAGTAGGTCTGTGTCTTCATTCCCGCTTCATCCCTAGGTTCTTCATGACTTTTTCTTTAATTCCATATATATGTGTTAGCATACGGTATTTGTCGTTCTCTTTCTGACTTACTTCACTCTGTATGACAGACTCTAGGTCTATCCACTTCATTAAAAATGGCTCAGTTTCGTTTCTTTTTATGGCTGAGTAATATTCCATTGTATATATGTGCCACATCTTCTTTATCCATTCATCCAATGATGGACACTTAGGTTGTTTCCAGCACTGGGCTATTGTGAATAGAGCTGCAATGAACATTTTGGTACATGTCTTTTTTTGAATTATGGTTTTCTCAGGGTATATGCCTAGTAGTGGGATTGCTGGGTCATATGGTAGTTCTATTTGTAGTTTTTTAAGGAACCTCCATACTGTGCTCCATAGTGGCTGTACCAATTCACATTCCCACCAGCAGTGCAAGAGGGTTCCCTTTTCTCCACACCCTCTCTAGCATTTATTGTTTCTAGATTTCTTGATGATGGCCATTCTGACTGGTGTGAGATGATATCTCATTGTAGTTTTGATTTGCATTTCTCTAATGATTAATGATGTTGAGCATTCTTTCATGTGTTTGTTGGCAGTCTGTATATCTTTTTTGGGGAAATGCCTATTTAAGTCTTTTGCCCATTTTTGGATTGGGTTGTTTGTTTATTTGCTATTGAGCTGCATGAGCTGCTTATAAATTTTGGAGATTAATCCTTTGTCAGTTGCTTCATTTGCAAATATTTTCTGCCATTCTGAGAGTTGTCTTTTGGTCTTGTTTATGGTTTCCTTTGCTGTGCAATAGATTTGAAGTTTCATTAGGTCCCATTTGTTTACCTTTGTTTTTATTTCCATTTCTCTAGGAGGTGGGTCCAAAAGGATCTTGCTGTGATTTATGTCATAGAGTGTTCTGCCTATGTTTTCCTCTAAGAGTTTGATAGTTTCTGGCCTTACATTTAGGTCTTTAAACCATTTTGAGATTATTTTTTTGTGTATGGTGATAGGGAATGATCTAATCTCATACTTTTACATGTCCCTATCCAGTTTTCCCAGCACCACTTATTGAAGAAGCTGTCCTTTCTCCACTTTACATTCCTGCCTCCTTTATCAAAGATAAGTTGACCATATGTGCCTGGGTTAATCTCTGGGCTTTCTATCCTGATCCATTGATCTATCTTTCTGTTTTTGTGCCAGTGTCACAATTTCTTGATTACTGTAGCTTTGTAGTATAGTCTGAGGTCAGGGAGACTGACTCCTCCAGCTCCGTTTTTCGTTCTCATGATTGCTTTGACTATTCGGGGTCTTTTGTTTTTCCAAAAAATTTTGAAATTTTTTGTTCTAGTTCTGTGAAAAATGCCAGGGGTAGTTTGATAGGGATCACATTGAATCTGTAGATTGCTTTGGGTAGTAGAGTCATTTTCACGATATTGATTCTTCCAATCCAGGAGCATGGTATATCTCTCCATCTCTTTGTATCATCTTTAATTTCTTTCATCAGTGTCTTATAATTTTCTGCATACAGGTCTTTTGTCTCATTAGGTAGGTTTATTCCTAGATATTTTATTCTTTTTGTTGCAATGGTAAATGGGAGTGTTTTCTTGATTTCATTTTCAGACTTTTCATCATTAATGTACAGGAATGCAGGAGATTTCTTTGCATTAACTTTGTATCCTGCTACTTGACCAAATTCATTGATTAGCTCTAATAGTTTTCTAGTAGCATCTTTAGGATTCTCTATGTATAGTATCATGTCATCTGCAAACAGTGACAGCTTTACTTCTTTCCAATTTGGATTCCTTTTATTTCCTTTTCTTCTCTGATTGCTGTGGCTAAACCTTCCAAAACTATGTTGAATAAGAGTGGTGAGAGTGGACAGCTCTGTCTTGTTCCTGATCTTAGTGGAAATGGTTTCAGTTTTTCACCATTGAGGACGATGTTGGCTGTGGGTTTGTCATATATGGCCTTTATTATGTTAAGGAAAGTTCCCTCTATGCCTACTTTCTGCAGGGTTTTTATCATAAATGGGTGTTGAATTTTGTCAAAAGCTTTCTCTGCATCTATTGAGATGATCATATGGTTTTTCTCCTTCAGTTTGTTAATATGGTGTATCACATTGATTGATTTGCATATATGGAAGAATCCTTGCATTCCTGGAATAAACCACACTTGATCATGGTGTATGATCCTTTTAATGTGCTGTTGAATTCTGTTTGCTAGTATTTTCTTGAAGATTTTTGCATCTATGTTCATCAGTGATATTGGCCTGTAGTTTTCTTTCTTTGTGACATCCTTGCCTGGTTTTGGTATCAAGGTGATGGTGACCTCGTAGAATGAGTTTGGGAGTGTTCCTTCCTCTGAAATTGTTTGGAAGAGTTTGAGAAGGATGGGTGTTACCTCTTCTCGAAATGTTTGATAGAATTCGCCTGTGAAGCCATCTGATCCTGGGCTTTTGTTTGTTGGAAGATTTTTAACCAGTTTCAATTTCAGTGCTTATGATTGGTTTATTCATCTTTTCTATTTTTTCCTGATTCAGTCTTGGCAGGTTGTGCATTTCTATGAATTTTTCCATTTCTTCCAGGTTGTCCATTTTATTGGCATAGAGATGCTTGTAGTAATCTCTCATGATCTTTTGTAGTTCTGCAGTGTCAGTTGTTACTTCTCCTTTTTCATTTCTAATTCTATTGATTTGAGTCTTCTCCCTTTTTTTCTTGATGAGTCTGGTTAATGGTTTATCAATTTTCTTTATCTCCTCAAAGAACCAGCTTTTAGTTTTATTGATCTTTGCTATCATTTCCTTCATTTCTTTTTCATTTATTTCTGATTTGATCTTTATGACTTCTTTCCTTCTGCTAACTTTGTGGGTTTTTTTGTTTTTCTTCCTCTAATTGCTTTAGGTTCAGGGTCAGGTTGTTTACTCGAGATGTTTCCTGTTTCTTAAGGTAGGATTGTATTGCTATAAACTTCCCCCTTAGAACTGCTTTTGCTGCATCCCATAGGTTTTGGGTTGTCGTGTCTCCATTGCCATTTGTTTCTAGGTATTTTTTTATTTCCTCTTTAATTTCTTCAGTGATCACTTCATTAGTGAGTAGTGTATTGTTTAGCCTCCATGTGTTTGTATTTTTTACAGATCTTTTCCTGTAATTGATGTCTAGTCTCATAACATTGTGGTCGGAAAAGATACTTGATACAATTTCAATTTTCTCAAATTTACCAAGGCTTGATTTGTGACCCAAGATATGATCTATCCTGGAGAATGTTCCATGAGCACTTGAGAAAAATGTGTATTCTGTTGTTTTTGGATGGAATGTCCTATAAATATCAATTAAGTCCATCTTGTTAAATGTATCATTTAAAACTTGTGTTTCCTTATTCATTTTCATTTTGGATGATCTGTCCATTGGTGAAAGTGGGGTGTTAAAGTCCCCTACTATGAGTGCGTTACTGTCGATTTCCCCTTTTATGGCTGTTAGTATTTGCCTTATGTATTGAGGTGCTCCTATGTTGGGTGCATAAATATTTACAATTGTTATATCTTCTTCTTGGATCAATCCCTTGATCATTATGTAGTGACCTTCATTGTCTGTTCTATTAGTCTTTATTTTAAAGTCTATTTTGTATGATATAAGAATTGCTACTCCAGCTTTCTTTTGATTTCCATTTGCATGGAATATCTTTTTCCATCCCCTTCCTTTCAATCTGTATGTGTCTCTAGGTCTAAAGTGGGTCTCTTGTAGACAACATTTATATGGGTCTTGTTTTTGTATCCATTCAGCCAACCTGTGTCTTTTGGTGGGAGCATCTAGTCCACTTACATTTAAGGTAGTTATCGATATGTATGTTCCTATTCCCATTTCCTTAATTGTTTTGGGTTCATTATTGTAGGTCTTTTCCTTCTGTTGTGTTTCTTGCCAAGAGAAGTTCCTTTAGCATTCGTTGTAAAGCTGGTTTGGTGGTGCTGAACTCTCTCAGCTTTTGCTTGTCTGTAAAGATTTTAATTTCTCCATCAAATCTGAATGAGATCCTTGCTGGGTAGAGTAATCTTGGTTGCAGGTTTCTCTCCTTCATCACTTTAATTATGTCCTGCCACTCCCTTCTGGCTTGTAGAGTTTCTGCTGAGAGATCAGCTGTTAACCTGATGGGGATTCCCTTGTGTGCTATTTGTTGGTTTTCCCTTGCTGCTTTTAATATGTTTTCTTTCTGTTTAATTTTTGACAGTTTGATTAATATGTGTCTTGGCGTATTTCTCCTTGGATTTATTCTGTATGGGATTCTGTGCCTCCTGGTCTTGCTTAACTATTTTCTTTCCCATATTAGGGAAGTTTTCAACTATAATCTCTTCAAATATTCTCTGTCCCTTTCTTTTTCTCTTCTTCTTCTGGAACCCCTATAATTCGAATGTTGGTGCATTTAATGTTGTCCCAGAAGTCTCTGAGACTGTCCTCTGTTCTTTTCATTCTTTTTTCTTTATTTTGCTCTGCAGCAGTTATTTCCATTATTTTATCTTCCACGTCACTTATCCGATCTTCTGCCTCAGTTATTCTGCAATTGATCCCATCTAGAGTATTTTTCATTTCATTTATTGTGTTTTTAATCGATGCTTGATTCATCTTTAGTTCTTCTAGTTCCTTGTTAACTGTTTCTTACATTTTGTCTATTCTATTTCTAAGATTTTGGATCTTGGAAATAGAATCTTGGATCAGCTTTACTATCATTATTCTGAATTCTTTTTCAGGTAGACTGCCTATTACCTCTTCATTTGTTAGGTCTGGTAGGTTTTTATCTTGCTCCTTCACCTGCTGTGTGTTTTTCTGTCTTCTCATTTTGCTTATCTTACTGTGTTTGGTGTCTCCTTTTTTCAGGCTGCAGATTTGTAGTTCCCGTTGTTTTTGGTGTCTGTCCCCAGTGGCTAAGGTTGTTTCAGTAGGTTGTGTAGGCTTCCTGGTGGGGGGGACTAGTGCCTGTGTTCTGGTGGTTGAGGCTCGATCTTGTCTTTCTTGTGGACAGGTCCACGTCTGGTGGTGTGTTTTGGGGTGCCTATGGCCTTATTATGTTTTTAGGCAGCCTCTCTGCTAATGGGTGGGGTTGTGTTCCTGTCTTGCTAGTTGCTTGGCATAGGGTGACCAGCACTGTAGCTTGCTGGTCATTGACTGAAGCTGGGTGCTGGTGTTGAGATGGAGATCTCTGGGAGATTTTCACTACTTATGTGGAGCTGGGAGGTCTCTTGTGGATCCGTGTCCTGAAGTTGGCTCTCCCACTTCAGAGGCACAGCACTGACTCCTGGCTGCAGCATGAAGAGCCTTTTATCTACCCGGCTCTGATTAAAACGGAGAAGAAGTAGAAAGAAAGAATTAGTAGAAGAATGAAAGAGAGAAAGAAAGAAAGGAAGGAAGGAAGGAAGAAAGAAAGGAGGAAGAGAGGGAGGGAGGAAAGAAATAGAAAGAGTGAAAGGAAGAAAGAAGGGAGGGAGGAAGGAAGGAAAGAAAGAAAGAAAGAAAGAAAGAAAGAAAGAAAGAAAGAAAGAAAGAAAGAAAGAAAGACAGGAGGATGGGAGGCACGGAGGGAGGAAGGAATGAAAGCAAGGAAGGGCAGAGGGAGGGAGGGAGGAATGGAAGGTATGAAAAAAAGAAAGAGAAGATAAAGTAAAATAGAGTAAAGTATAAAATATTGTAGCATTATTAAAATAAAAAGGTAATTATTGAAAACAAACAAACAAACAAAAACCGGATGGATATAACCCTGGGACATATGGTGGAAGCAAAGCTATACAAAGAAAATCTCACACAGTAGCTTATGCATACACATTCACAAAGAGAGAACGGGGAAAAAAAATCGAAAATCTTGCTCTCAAAGTCCACCTCCTCAATTTGGGATAATTCGTTGTAAAAAGAGGAAAAGGGGGAAGAATCTTAAATGTTGTCCTCAAAGTCCACCTCCTCAAATTGGGGTAATTCGTTGTAAAAAGAGGAAAAGGGGGAAGAATATTAAATCTTGTCCTCAAAGTCCACCTCCTCAATTTGGGATGATTCGCTGTCCATTCATGCACCCCAAAGATGAAGGGCACATCAAGCAGACCGTGGAGCTTTAGTCCGCTGCCTCCGAGGCTGCACAGAGAGATTTCCCTGTTTCTTCTCTGCTCTCACAGCTCCCGGGTCTCAGCCTTGCACCTGGCCCTGCCTCTGCATGTAGGTCACTGGAGGGCATCCGTTCTTCGCTCAGACAGGACAGGTTTAAAGGAGCCGCTGATTCGGGGGCTCTGGCTCACTCAGGCCGAGGGGAGGGAGGGGCAAGCAGTGCGGGTCGAGCCTGCGGTGGCAGAGGCCGGCGTGACGTTGCACCAGCCCGAAGTGCTCCGTATGCTTTCCTGGGGAAGCTGTCCCTAGATCCCAGGACCCCAACCGTGGTGGGCTGCACAGGCTCCCCGGAAGGGGGTGTGGACAGTGACCTGCACTCACACACGCCTCATGGCGGTGGCAGCAGCAGCCCCAGTGTCCCCCGCCCGTCTCCCAGTCTGTTCCTTTAGCCACAGTTCCCGCCCGTCTCTGGAGCTTTTTTAAGCAGTGTTCTTAATACCCTCTCCTCACGCACCAGGCAACAAAGAGGGAAGAAAAAGTCTCTTGCCTCTTCCGCAGCTCCCGACTTTTTCCCCGGACTCCCTCCAGGCCAGCCGTGGTGCACTAACCCCTTCAGGCTCTCTTCCCGCTGCCACCCCCAGTCCTCTCCCTGCGCTCCAACTGAAATCCGATACCCGAGCCTCAGCTCCCAGCCCCGCCCGCCCCGGTGGCCTGAGCAGACAAGCCTCTCGGGCTGGTGTGTGCCTGAGGGCACAGATCCTCTGTGCTGGAATCTCTCCACTTTGCCCTCCACACTCCTGTTGCTGTGCTCTCCTCCACTACTCCAAAGCTTCCCCCTCTGCCACCCGCAGTCTCTGCCCGCAAAGGGACTTCTAGTGTGTGGAAACGTTTCCTCCTTCACGGCTCCCTCCCACTGGTGCAAGTCCCATCCCTACTCTTTTGTCTGTTTTTTTTTTTCTTTTTTATTTTGCCCTACCCTGGTATGTGGGGAGTTTCTTGCCTTTTGGGGGGTCTGATGTCTTCTGTCAGCGTTCAGTAGGTGTTCTGTAGGAGTTGTTCCACGTGTAGATGAATTTCTGATGTATCTGTGGGGAGGAAGGTGATCTCCACATCTTACTCTTCCGCCAACTTCCTCAAGATCTCCTATGTATAGTAGTTTGTATCTACTAATCCAAAAGCCTTAATTTATCCCTCCCCCAACCCCCACCTTGGTAACATAAGTTTGCTTTCTCTGTTTGTGAGCCAGTTTCTGTTTTGTAAATAAGTTCATTTGTGTCATATTTTAGCTTCCACATATAAGTGATATCATATGGTATTTGTCTTTCTTTTTCTGACTTAGGAAGAGACTTCTAAAATGTCTACTGACAGATAAAAGTTCTCCAAGATTTAGAAATGGATGGAAGAACTTCTTACTGTATTTTATTTCAATGGGTTGCTGGAGATTGTTTAGCAGAGGCTTCAGGTGTTCAGATGAAACTATAGGAGCATGTACTTTTTATTGTCTTTTTGTTGAAGATGTTATTTTACAATTCTGTAGGGGAAGAATGTGGAATATATACAGTCCATTTTTTTAATGATATTTTTAGCATAAGCTCCATATGTTTTAAAATTTTGCCTCCTTGGGCTCATCAGGAGTAAGAAATAGGACCATTAGTGGCTTATATGCATTTTGACTCCTCTCTTAGCTATACAAAGTCTAGACAAAATTTGTGAGATGACACTAAATCAAGTTTGGAATCAAGTCAACATTTTTTCTTTAATCTCTGGGTATGGAAGTCAGGCAATTTTATTCTTCCATCTACATAACAAAAGACCCGGGCAGAAATGCTTTAAAGACAGGGCATGGAAGACAAGTTGATAATAAACATTTTTATATTTGAATTATGGAGGATAGTAGAGAAAAACTGGAGATATGTCACCATATTTTGTGGCTGTGAGTATTGTAGATAATAGGTTAATTCAGTGTTACTCAATGTGTGGTCCTTGGACAATAACATCAGAAGCATCTGGGAGCTTGTTAGAAGTACACATTTTCCAGCTTCACCCCAGATCTGCTTAACCAGAATCTCTGGAGGTGAGGTCCAGGAATTTGGATTTTAACAAGTACTCCAGTTGGTGGCGATGCATGCTCAGGCAGAACTCTAGAGTGAGTAGGGCTCCAGATCACATGCATTCCCTTACCTACCACTTGACTTGTAAGCTTGGGTGCTTGTCTATGCTACACAAGTAATCTCTAAATAGGATTTGCTTTGAATGTGAGCTCCTATGCTAAAAAGGAAAAAAAATAAATAAATAAAACGACCTTCCCATTTTGTGGATGGTTTTAGTGATTACAGGGTCTTCTGTCTTTTCAGATTTATTTTTGAACCAGTCATATGGTTTACATATGGAAAGAAAGCAGGTACTATGGTAGAAAACAGGAAGAGTTGACCAAGAGGAGGTCTTCTTGCTTAGTTCACATTAAACCTTCATGGTCACTCTCTTTCTGTGTGATTTTTTTGTTTGTTTTGTTTCATATTTATAGAAATATATTAAAAATGTATTAAGAAAAAACAAGTAACAAACAAGTAACATTTACTTGAGAAAACATTATAAAAAGACAAGAAAAAGATAAAGAAAGGGGTAAAAATAAATAAGATTAATTGGAAAAAAATGAAAATGAAAAGTAAATAAGATACATTAAGAGACAAGGTAAGACAATAAAAATAAAAAGGAAAAAAATTAAGTGAGATAATCATAGTACAATAAATAAATAAAGCAGAATTGTTAACTTGCATTAATTTAGCAAAATCACACATTTAAAATAGGAAAACATATTATTTTTCTTTTATAGTATCAATATAAAAACCAAGAGTTAAAAACTACAGGCAGAGAAGCATTATGGCTTATAGTTAAGAACATGTTTTGGTATTAGATAAGTACGTGTTCAAATACTGCCTTCAAGACTTATACTCTGATAATAGGAGAATTTTTTTCAATATATCTTAGATAATTTACATAATTGATATGGCAGCAATAATTGTGGTACACATTCTAGAGGAGCATTTCTTGATATGAATGTGGTAACATGGCAAAACATTTAGCACAGAGCCAGACTTTACTAAACACCTAAGTATTATTACTTTCTTTTTTATAAAAAAGAGATATTTTCTTCTTTCTCACTCCTCTCCCATCCCCTCCCCTTCCCTTTCCCTCCCTTCCCTTCTCTTCCCTTCCCTTCCCTTCCAACAACTCAGTCCTAAAGCCATTAGGTGGACAGAATGAAGTAAACATAAATATGGGGGCTAAGAAAAGCCATTGATGGGTCAAATAGAGTGAGTAGTACATCCACGAAGGAGGAAAGTTCACTATGGGGAGTCGGAGCCCCATTGAAGAGAGAAGGATTTCAGCATGTGTTGGTGCCCTGATGTGGGTGTCAGAGAATTAGCCAGTGGGAAGGGCACCCACACAGAGGAGAGGAACATCCCAGAAAGTGTGTCAGAGCTGAAGTGTGGTGATGAAACAATTTTCAGTGTTGGAGTCCAAGCAGGGCTCAAGGTGGGACAGTCTGGCCCAGGTTTTGAAGCCCAAACAGGAGAAACCATGGAGATAGGTCCATATAAGGTTTCAGAGCCTGAATGGGATGAGGTGGGCTTCAGTACAAGGTGGGGAGAATGGCAGTGTTGAAAAGATATACAACCAGGTCTCTCAGAGACACAGAAGTATATTTATTTATGTGAAAAACAGTTTGATATACTAGTTAGTAAAAAAGGTTTACAAAGCTCTTTCCATAATATGATGTAATATTAAAAGTACATAAAGTGTGCATTGAACCATTTCTGGAAGAATGTACCAAAATATCCTAGTGGTTATCTTAGTGTCATGAGATTAGTAATCTCATTACCATATTTCTTTCCTTGTTGTTATTTTTCTCTATAATATTCATGTTTATTCAATCAGTTATTGAATATCTACTATGCTTCAGAAAGGTTCTTGTGATACATACATGAATATTATCTTCTTTATCTTTGAAGAATGCAGTAGTCATGTATTATGAGTTCTAAAAGAAGAGATGTCTGAATAATTACTTTTAACAGTATATGCTTAGATTGATTTAACATTTCTGCCATCAGATTCTCATAGCTAAGACAAGATCAAGTGTAAATCACTTTTCATTGACAAGTAGAGGTATCTATATATAAGTGGTCAGGTGGACCCTGACTGAGATATTTAAACCAATCTTAGAGTTCATACTATACAAAACAAAGATAATGGTAATACCAAGGAAATGTATATTCTGGTTGATTTAAGGAGAATACATGTAATGATAATCCATGAGCAGCTATTCTGACACTTCCAGACTTCAGGAACTTTTCTGTAAATATGTGATAACTTTGAAAGTTGAATCTACTTTTCTACAAATAGATAGGTTGTTATGCATGGGCTTTAACAGGTAGAATCACCTTTGGTTATGTCTATAGGACATAAAGTAAAGTGGAGATTTGGGAGTTATTAGGGTCTAATTTGATCTATGTAGATAACCAGTCCAGATAATAAGTCCTTTGGGTGAGTTATTTGTACTGAATTATCTGGTTTGACTGTCTACCTGTAAACATAGATCAAATTAATAGGATAATTGTCAAACTTATTCTTTAGCGTGTGGTGTGTGGACTTGCTCTCAGGACGTAATTGGCACTCTGGGAGAGTCTAGCTCAAAACTGAGTAAAGAGTAACAATAACTAATGGAGACTCTGCTGACTCTAGTAGAAAATACAACTTGTTGTGGCTATACCCAAAATTGGGTTTTTGGAACCAGATATTCAGAATTCTTAAGGGTAGTCTGTGTCCAATGATATATACTCTGAAAAAGTTGACTAATTCTACTTATGTTTTTCAAAATCAAACATGGAAATGCCAACTTTAACTCTGATTTATAGAGGGAAGGGATAATAAAAACAATTTTAAAATGCACTAGTGAAAAATAAATGGACACTAGAGAGAGGTCAGTTAAAACAATTTTAAATAGCATTAGTTAAAATTTATTTTTTATTAGATAATTGGCCTTCTGAAGGTTGACTGACAAAAATACGTTTATGAGGAGAGTAATACATGAATACAATAATTATGTCCTCAAAAATGACATTTATCAGCATTCAGATCTCATTATGTATTTTCAGAAAAATACAGAAATGAGGGAGATTGTGTAAATGATAAGGCAAAGGCAAGATTTTCCACTATAGAAAATGTAAAATATTCAGGGTTTCTGAGGAAACTGTCAATGTATTACCCTGCAAGTAACATGAAGAAAAGTTATAAGTATCATTATTTGAGAGATCTATTTTGTTAGATACAATAATACAAATATCTATATATGCTTACCTCCGTTTCCACATAGTACTCTGAGTTCACACATACTAGCTACTCTGGGTGGAGTTGTCATAAGAGGTGGAAGTGATGGAGAGAATCAGCCACTGAGTCATCAGTAAAGCAGTCTACCAATCAATGAGGTAAGTAAAGCACATTTTCTAGATGTATACTATTGACTGTCATAATGTGCTACTAGCTGTGAGTAGGTGCAAAGAATAACAAGAAATATCCCTTGGATTCAAGGGACAAAATGACTAAGTAGGGAACTGAGCATATGAAGTGAGAACGTTAGCTAAGACCAGGGGACTATGTTTGCCAAGTTCTGAAAGAGTGCTGTGGGGTGGCCAGAGGTGCCCGGTAAGGTCCCTGGATCGGCAGTGTTGGGATCATCTAGGAACTTGGTAAAGTACAAATTCCCAGGACCCAACTGAGATACTAAGTCTTAAACTTTGGGAATGGGTCTTTGTACTATGTCTCTCAACAGGCTCTTCAAGAATAGCTTATAAATCATGGAAATATCTAAATAAAAGGGGGTCACTGTGCATGTAGAGTTATGGAGAAGGATAAATTTGACTTGAAGTTTGAAAGATGGATATCAGGATCTAGGAACCTGGAAATGAAGAGAAAGCATTCCAAACAGAGGTAGAAGTGAGAAACAATAGAACTTCACTCATATTCCTGTTGGAGAAGTCATCTGTTAAGTTTTATGCATATTTTCATATATTTTTGTACTCAAGTGGACTCTGAAATTTCTAAGGGTAGAGACCTAATTTTAATTATCCTCTCATTACAGTGTTTCACATTTAAGAAGTGCTCAGAAAACACAGAAGGAGAAGGAGAAAGTGGATCAGAATGAGGAGAGACAAGGAAGAAGAAAAAAAAAATGATATATGTAGACTCTGCGATAGGGTGAAAAGCACACTAGATTTAGAGCCAAAGATAATGTATTTAAATAATATGTTTGGGGCTTCCCTGGTGGCGCAGTGGTTGGGAGTTCGCCTGCCGATGCAGGGGACGTGGGTTCGTGCCCCGGTCCGGGAGGATCCCACATGCTGTGGAGCAGCTGGGCCTGTGAGCCATGGCCACTGAGCCTGCATGTCCGGAGCCTGTGCTCCGCAATGGGAGAGGCCACGGCAGTGAGAGGCCCATGTACAGCAAAATAATAATAATAATTATTATTATTATTATTATATGTTTGAATCTTACCATATTGCCTACAGTATTCCTTTACTCTAGGTTTTGTTTTTCTCATCTACACAATGGCAATGACAAATTCCACCTCAGTGATGTTGGTGCAAAATAGATTATCTGATGTAATTTAATTTTTCTGGCATCATGTCTAGTCTGTGATATTGTGTGATAAATATTTATTAATACTGAAATAGTGATTTTTTCTGTGAATGTTCAAGAGCATGGTGCCCCCTGGATTCTCTTCATTTACTCCTTTCTTCATTCCTATAGTCTTTGCAATCTTTTTTCTTCCTTTTACAGTCTTTTTCATGCTTATCATTTGTATCTGCATTGTCAGATTCTTATTTAATCAATTTTCTCATCATTTTCTTACATAAATTGCTAACATTTATAGAATGATTAATAAGTGTCAATGAAAGGGCTAAATATTTTTTGTATGAATGATCTTATTTAAAAATCACAAGTAATATAAGGATCCTAACGATTTTTAATTTGTGGACAAAATCCAAGATTTCAGAAAGATTCAGATAAGATTTCCATCAACATACGGATATTAAGTGTGGGGTAAGTTTAAGCTTCACAACAAAGACGTGACCACTACATCAGGCTGCTTCTTCAATCCCACAATCATCCCACTATGCTCAACTCTCTAGAAAGACAAAAACAAAAGTTCATAAAAAATGACATCAAACTATTTAAACCATCTACAACTGTATACCATTTAATTTTAGGAATGTCATTTTGTTTATGTTGCTTTGCATCTGTGGTGTTTATGTAAGAACCTGATAAGTCTTTCAATTGATGGATTACAGTATATTTAGGTGTCCCCTGTCATATTTATGCAGAAAACTGGGAAGTGTTACCTGAATGTAGTTGACAGCCCAGGTAGTGTTTTCTGGGTCACCTTTCCTTAGCCAAATATTCACTTGTTTGTTTGCTTAATGAAGAGAGATATCAAAATATAATCACATTTACACACTTTGTATATATATACCTATACAAATACACACACACACACACACACACACACACACACATATATATATACACACCAATAAAGAAATTAGTAACATATTTTAAGTAAGATATCCATTCACAATGAATGCATTTTAAAAATGAAACATTTTATGCTTAAATGGTAAGTTTCAATATTCTGGAAAATTCACTTATTTGCAACCCTTCCTTCCCAAACAATACTCAATAAATAACAAGTTGCGCACATCCCTTTATTGTGGGGCTATTGCCTCAATTATGTGTACAATCGCTTCATTTTGCAACTTCACTTTGCCTGTGTAGGGCATTGCCCTGGTTGGTAATTGTGTGGCCTATTGTTTGCAGCACATGGATAATTATTATGCTGTGAACATCAATTTGTTGTATTGTGCCGAATGGTGCTACTTCCCGAGGGACGTGATGATAGCTGTGATTCTCCTCAGTAGGGGGTGGGATGTTGCTCAGGGCTAGAGCTCTGCCCAGTAATTCCCTCTTTACAAGTAAGACTATACATAGTACATCCTAGAAGTCCTTCATTATAGCATTTTTTTCTGCTTGTTAACATCATTTCACGCTGGATAGGTACTAGTGTAATTTTCCATTTTGTTTCATCAAATTAAGGGAAGAAAGGAGACTGTCTTACAAGTCTTTTATAGACAGTTGGTCATTTCATTAACACTTTTCATATTCTTGCTTGTCATGATGACTGACGATAGTAAAAAGATTTTCTTCCCATTAACTTATGAGAGAACAGTGCTTTTACTTATTTATTTATTTGGGGGCTGAGAAATATTGATCTACCAAAGAGGACATTTATTAAAATGTAACCAGCATCTTGACACTTGCAAGTGGTGCACACTTTAACCGATTAAATAGTCATGAAGAAATAAATCAATACATCTTGGATTCCTCTACTCTGATCTCTGCCAGCAAAGTGGCCTCACAAATTAATAAATAAATAAACAAATGTGTTTACACTGAATGTTTAAAGCACTTTACATTTTAATCAGGAAGTAAAAGGACATTACTAATATTGGTTGGGTAGGTGGTTTGGATGTGGTTACTTTTGAACAAACCTTGTGATAAATAAGAAATTGACTACTGAAGTTCCCAACCACAACAGGACTAAAGCCTGTCTGTGGGACTAAGGCAACTGTGGCTGGTTGTCCTAGGAAATGGAGGGGGAAGTTCATTGGAAATTCACTGGGGAGAGTTCTTATTAAACTTTCGTTTGTTTTCATTTGTGTTTTTTTTTTTTTAATCTCAGTTTGCATAGCCAAAGTGTTCCAAATTTTTCAGCCCCAGTGTTGGGTAGTTTGGTGACCTGGAAGAGATGCAGGTCACATCTCTGTGTACGTGGGCACAAAATAAATATTAGTGATGTTAATGGATTCAGTAGTCAGTCATAGTTGATTTCCCACCGAATTCTAGATTCTAGCACAAAAGCCATTAAGTATCTTCCAACATGTTTGGATATTCTCAGAGATGTGGAGCTCATAATTAACAATTTTTGATATCATAGATTTTTTGAAACTTTGTGACTATTTTGAGCCATAATTTTAGACCTGTTAAGAAGCCACTAACTTTTTATAGCTATGCTTGCCAAATTTCATCTTCTTGGTTTTCATTTATCATTTTAGGCTACTGTGATGGTCAATATCCCTGCCAGGCTTGTGACACTTGAGCATTTGAAGGGTATTGCCATACATCAATAAGAGCAGCTTCACTGAATCCCAGTGCAGGGGCTCACTGACAATTAGCTTTTGCTCAAAGTTTTTCCAACATTATTATATAATTTCATTATCCTTGATATAGAAATGCATTTCTCCAAGGTAATGCCATGATTTCTAGCTTTTAAAAAAAATAAAAACCTTTACTTTACAATTCAAATTCATATACACAAATGAATAGAGCACTTGATCCAGCACTCAATGTATTTATTTATACTTATTTATATTATTCTTAATCTGAGGAGAAGATTATGAAGATGTTTTATTGGAGTGGGTGGATATTAGAAATATACATTTTTAAAATATCACATTATCAGTTAAACAGTGTGTCAATGGAGCCTTTACTCTATATGGGTAGTCTAGATAATCCATGTGCCTACAAAAGTGGCTGCTCTATTCCTCCAGGATGAAGTGGTCTGTATCAGGTAAGAAGAGATTATATTTATATTAGCATAGATGAAATGGACATGATGTATATTTGTTTGATCTTATCTACCTAACCTTTTAAAAAAACAACATTAATTGTGATTTCAATGTGTTTATTTGTAAGAGAATTTATGAGGGTTAAGTTTCTTGATTTTGGCCTTATATGGGTATTGAAATACAGTGTTATAGTTTAGCTGTAACTATTAATTTTTTCCCTACCAATTATGTCTACAAAAGGAATTTCCAGGCTAGAGGTATCCATAGAATATCTTCTCCATAGAATCATGCTCCACACGCCTCCTTAACTTTCCACAATGCCTTTCCTGGCAGTGTTGCCCCATGAGATAATCTCTGTCCTCCCTCACTTCCATAACGTAAATAGCTCCACTGCACATTTCCAACTTAATTACATTCCTCTGAGATTACTTCTCTTCTTGATTCATGTTTTAAATCTTGGTTCTCTACCTTGAATATAAGATCTTTTAAGGGCAAGGATAATAAATGTTGATTATATTTTATCCTTTGACATATTTAGCACATTTCTGGGCATATGGTATATGTTCTGCATGTTTTTGCATTTGGATTCATTTTATTCATAGCATCATGTTTAAGAGTTGATTCTTCATTCAAATTCTTATCTAGGCAAGGTCTTTGATTTTAAAAAAATACACAGTGACTTCATATAGGTTGGTCTTCACTTCAGTTATCTTCTAACCTTGGTATTATAATCCATCCTTGTACTTATTTCCCTTTATTGTTATTTTCCTGGTTGATGGTAATATTGTTAGGACTGGCCTTAGAGATGTGGCTGACTCACTAACTTGTGATATGGAAAGAGTTGCAAATTCTGAAACAGATAAGTCAACTTTATTCCAAAAAATCATTTCTTTATATGAAGTAGTAACACTTGTGATGTTAAACAAGGATAAACAAGGATGAAGGATGTATAATCTTACAGGTGAGGAAACAAGATGTAAGGCAGTTACAGGCACATCACATGCTGCCAGATTAATTGAAAACTATCTTATACAAAAGAGACATCAATTAGTCTTTGTTGAAAGAAGCTGCATTTTGGAAGGAGAATGAATGTAAGGATATCACTAAATGGCCAAAACACACTATGAATATAAATTTCAACTGTTCTTAGTTTCTAAAGGAAAGTTGAACTAACAAAGAAAATTTCCACATGTTTTTGACACATTTTTTAAGTCAACCAGTTAACAGTGAACAAAAAAGGACTCGAAGAAAAAAAGGACCATCTCCTAAAATCAGTAAAGGTCTCATAACCCAAAGAGATACGAAGAAGCAAAACAAAGCAAAAAATAAAGTCATTAAACTCAAAGAACAAGCTAAGACACAAGGACTGTGGAGATAAAGGGAAAATATGTACAAAGTGTAAGTACAGGATCTTATCTCACTTAAACAGAAGAACAATGGAAGCAGACTGCCTTCCCTTTTCCACTACATACAGTTGGGGTTGAACTGCAGAGATAGTTGGGGGTGGAGCAAAGGCTGCAGAAAGGTTTTCACTGTTAGGGTCTCCACGAAAGTTTTTTCAGCCTAAGTTAGTGAGGGTGTGTGTGTGTGTGCTTGTGTATATATGTGAGCTTATATTATATTGACTAGCATTTAGTATTACATTTTCTAGAAAGTCATGCAAACCAAATGTATATCACAGTGTCCCTCACAGGAATGTACAGAGCAGAAAACAGCAGTCTGGGTTTGGCTGGGCTCAGGCTGTTAATTTTTATTTTTATTCTATAGTTTATTTCCTTTACAGCACAACTTTTTCCATTTGAATGACTATATATACTATCATTATTTTATGTAATATAATATGGAATAGTATATATAATATAATCATTTTACATAATATATACTATATATATTTAACTACATATAGTTAAAAAAAAAAAATATATATATATATATATATATATGATTCTTCATCAATGAGGTTGGTTCTCATTGCTTTATTTCTTTCTGAGGTGCTTCTATAAGAACAATAGTCTCATCTTAAGGTGCACAAGACTCTGGTTTATTTAGGACATTCCAAGTGTTGAATGACCTTGGTTCTTTTATACAAAATTCCATGCCAATACATTTATAGTATTTTAGAAATTCAAGAATATTACTATTTATTTAGTGACAGAAAAGACTGTTGAAGACACACAATTTATTCCTAGTACATCAGGTGAATAGGTTAAAAAGAGTCCTGTGAAATGGACCCAGGTTAGTTCTTGTGCTAATTCTCCTTCTTGGTGTAGATGGAGGCTTTTATCACATCTGGGACTGGGAGCCAACTCATTTGTAGATTCAATCCTACCCATGCACACTTATTCAGACACTGTTACCAATGGTGTGATGACTAATCAGCAACTAAATTATTATTTCCAACGTTTTTCTTTAGTTATATTTGAGTGCATCTACTTACTCAGCAAACACTCCAATGAAGTAACATTTCCTATGTTTGTTATTATGTCCTTTGTGTTGGTTGCTGAGGGAGTAACAAAGAGGTGTTGGACATGTTTCCTGCAAAATGAGACTATATTATCAGGAAGGAAATAAGTCATATCTAAATTACGTGTAGATGATTGTGCAACAGAGTTTAGGGAAGGAAAAAAAGAATCCTGCTTAGAGTGGCTTAACAGTCTTCTGAAACACCTTAATCATGGACACACACTACCCTTGCTTTCTTTTTTTTTTAATTTAACTTCCTCTCTTTCATCTTTCCAATAATTCAGTCTTTTCAAAGTGTAGGATGTGTAACACTAACACTATACAAGGTGACTTCCATGCAAGATTCGTACTCATTCCAATAGCTTGTGCATGAAGCATTAAATATCACTGAAGCACATAATGAGAGATTTATTCCCTTTTCAGTTCTATTTCAATGCTACTGATTGTATGGAGATGAAAGTCTCATTTGGGGGTTAGTAGGTCCCTATATCTGAGCTAATATCAAATATTCAACAAAATTGGAGTAGACATTAAATTCAGGGCCTTAAGCTGGCAATAGGTAAGAGCTCCACTTTCAAAATATTGCTTCAATTTTGTTGTCTTTATCTTAGCTTTTGTTGCTTTAATGACTTAAATTCAGGAAAAAAGTATATATATATATATATATATATATATATATATATATATAATATATATATATATTATATATATTTGTATATATATATATGACTTATTTATAAAAATATATATATGTATATGATTTATTTCAGGGATATGAAGTTTCCTGAATAAATTGGCTTAACATAAAAATATTGTTTGTATTAATAGAAAATAAATAGACCTGTAGGTGGTAGTTGAAATTTGGAAAACCTCACACCAACCCAAATCCCCTACAACTCAAGTCACACCTGTTCTGGAGGTTTCCTTTGTTAATATGGAGCCTCAGTTAGCCTCCTTACCACTAGCATTCTTCTTAGCCTTTTAATATATCCTCCTAATAGTGCCTAGCAAATGAGATCGATGTTCATTTGATATATATTGACTGACTGAGGTAACAATTAACCTAGGTAGTCAAAGTGACAAGGACTTAGATGTTGGGGAGTAGAGAGCAGAGCATTGCAGATCAGTGAAAGGGGAGCATCCAAGGTCCAGATAGCATTCTGAGTTGAGTGTGGTACAACAACCACAAATAACCTGGTGTGGCATGTTCTTAAAAGAATGGCAGGAAATAAACCTAAATATCTGACTAACAGCTCTGAATAACTTGCTCCATGCATGTTGCTTTCCATTGGACTTCCCCTTAACCTCATCACACATATTCTGCCCAGTCATGATCCACCGAGACTACCATTGACAGCAGGCCTCACTTGACCACCACTTACATTTTAATATAATTTTAGTGCTTCTGCTGAAGCAGGCTTTTCTGCCTTTCTTTCTTTCTATTTTTTTTTTTTTTTGGTAAGCCTACAGATTCACAGAAAGACCATGTCTCATGTTAAATCTAAATTGTAATATGTTCTAAAGTTCTATTCATCAATTTTCCTTAAAGTATATCTTATTATTTTCCATGATCTGACCTCATGCTCAGAGCAGCAAGTAAAGATAATGCAAGGAGTACCTTTGGTAATGGTTAGCATCCTATTTTGTATCACCATGATCTGCCCAATGTTCAGCATAATGTGAAAGTCTTAACAAAACAGCTGATAAAGGGAAAAACCATAACACTAATAAAAGCCCCATGCTTGGAGGATATGTTTAATAGTTCTAACATGTATAACATTAAAATTTTATCAACAAATCAGGGAAAGGACATTTTGTACACAGAAATCAATTTACCCAGCAACTATCTGCGAGACTTGCTTGCAAGTTATTTTGCCTCAAAGAATACACTGTTTTTAAACCTAATTCTACTGCATTTTAGATTGTATAAAGAGAAAGGAATGTGAACATTTTTGCTCAAAGCATAAGTGAAAGAGCCAGAACACTTCCAAGTACTACAGACAAAAATAAGTACTTTGGTTAAATAAAATGAAATTTTGTAGCACCAACTTTCCTGAGTGTTTAAGCCTTTGTTTAAAAATTTTCTCCACATACATGAACTGCTCTGTTTCTTTGACTAATGGGTCAATCTATTTATCAAAGGAAAGCAAGAAGGCCACAGGTTATACCAGCTTTTAGAAAATGAAATGCAGTGGCTAAGATTATGAACCATGAGTTCAAAATCAGAATACAAGTTTGCAAGTCACATAAACCTGAGTTTGGGTGTCAGTTTTAATGCTTATTGGCTGACTTTGACTAAGTTAATTCTAAATAAGCTTCTGTTTTATTATCCATAAAATATGGATAATTTGTTATACGTAATATTGTAGTTGTTGTGAGGCTTACGTTACATAATAATTAAAAGCTTCTAGCATAGTGTCCCAACCACAGGGGGCACTTACTAATTGCTAGTTGTCTTCCTGACCTTGCCCTATAATGGAAGAGCTTCAGACCAGATGAAATCCAGAAACCCCACTGCCAATGAGATCTGTGCCATTGCTGTGTCCTTACAGCAGTGCTGGTGCTCTCACTATTAGAGCAGTTTTACCCAAAGAATAGCAACTCCTTCAAGGAGGTTTGACACCTGAATATAACACATCTGAACATAGCAAGTCCACGTGTTGCAGTCCAACCAGCCATCCTGATGCTTCCTCTGCTTTGCCATCACTTGCTCTGTACTACAAACACAGCCCCTCAGAGCTGTCCAGGCTTCTAGTTTTGCTCTTTCATTTTCCAGAGGAGATCAACAAAGCTATGATAGAAAAGCAAGTAGCGGACTTGCTTAAAGTGTTACAATAGGGAAGTGGAAGAGCAGAAATAAGCTCACAGTTTACTGACAGCCTTTTATTTGTATGAGGTCTGCTGTAGCTTTCGGGATGAAGAAAGTGTCTCAGTCCTCAAGCAACTCAGGATTTGAAAGAGAACCAAGCTGTAAAGAGTTAGGCATCTTAGGTAAGTGCACTTAAAAATGCAAACCAATGGGGCTTCAGTCCAGGAAATCTCTGGAGGAAGGGAGTACAGAGGCTGGAGTCGACCACAGGGATAGACAGGAGGTTTCAGATGCTGAGTGGACACTGGATTACCTCCCTTAATTTGGTCAAAGGAGCCTGAGGACCCTGGTGCACAGTCACCGAGGAGAAAACAGTTAGTCAGCTGTGCATGTGAGGAACAGATGTGAGGGCTAAGAAGAAAATAACTTAAGAAAGGACACTTTGATGTAATTATTTATTTCAGTTAGAATTTAGGTTATTTTTAAAAGCTAAATATTTCCATTAATTTAATTAAAATATTCAAATTTGTATAATCCTGTAGTATCTTACCTCAATATAAAATGATTCTATTTTAGACTAATAATAGATCGTTCAGCCTTATTGCTCTTTTCCTGAAGTTACACAAATACACACGTATACAGACATACACACATACAGACAACCCTTATGCATGCATGTGTATGCATATACACATGTATGCAAATATATGAATATGTGTATATATACACACACACAAACACACATGGGATGCTTTGCACTGCATTTGATTATACATGTCAAAAACATATTGATGAAGTGAATTGCTTTTTCCAAAGTGCTTTACTTCTTCCCATGATTATTCCTCAATAAAGAAGCTGTATGAATGGAGTGGCAAAGTGTGGGCGATGGAGCAGACAGCCTGAGTATGAATTCTAACTTAGCTATTAATACTGTGACCTTGGGCAAATGACTTGACATTTGTCCCTCAGTTTCCTAACTGTGAAGCAGCAATAATAAAAGTAGCCATGTAATTAGCTAATGTGTATAAAGTGCTCGAAATAGGGTTGTCTATAAAGATCTAAGTAAGCATTAATTCAATAAACATTGACTATTAGCTGCTATTCCTTGCTATGATAGATAGGAATGATATTATTGTTCTGGTTTTATTAATAAAAAGCTGGTTGGAAGCCAGTTATTAAGTTTTTGGTCACTTGACAATATATGACTATATGGGTTAGGAATGAAAAAGTGAGCAACTTATTATAAGAAAGCATTTGAAATGCAAAAAGGAAGAAGCTAAGGCATCTCCATTTATGTTTAAGTTATAATATCTACAGATAAATCAAGTTGCTGACTCATTGGATATAAAAATCAAGCCACCTACTCTACATCTTAGAATTGTTAGCCTCCACTTGTCTAGTGAGAGCTGTCACAGCTGGAATGTTGAGGCTAAGCACAGCCCCAAGCTCAGCACAGCTCCACAGAATGCCCCTCAGCCCAGCTCACTGCTACCTGGGAGGCAGGATGGGTTTTCAGGACAATGAGCATTGGCTCTGGATAGTGTAGGTGTGATATGTGTGTGTGTCCTGAACCCTCCTGAAGGGTTACTGTTTTTTGGGTAAAACTGCACTAATAAAAAGAGAGCTTCACCACTGGCTGGCATGCACAGGCCAGCCTAGAGGGCAATCCACAGTGGAGAGCCAGCTGAGATCCCCTTCTCAGTCATGCCCTGCTCTGCCCTGGGGTCTGCACTCAGGAATTAGAATTTGGAAGCATAACTGGGAAAGCTAAAAAATGTGCTGTTATCTCTATTTTTTCTTTTAGGTATGGCTGGAAATCAGAAAGCACTGGAAGTACACACTTTCAGCTGAACAATTTGGTCATACTCAGAAATAGTTTAATTTAGAGACACAAGCAGGTTTCGTTTTTATTTTGTTGTCTCTTTGTTTAATTTTACAAAAGATAATACACTTTCTGGGTGTTCCCATTGATTGTTTTGCTATTTTGTAAATTAAAATTTCCAAAATTTCATTTCATGTAATATAAATTGGTTATGAAATATTTCTATAACAAATTTGTATGATTAACACCACATTAAACAAAAATAAGTAGATCTGTTTACTAAAGGGCTTCTGTGGTATAATAAAAAAATATGGGGTCTTTGTCCCCAATTTTTGGCACAGAGTTTCAAAAGCCCTTGGAATTTTCTCAGTGATAGGAGTGTCATTATGCTAATGAGATGACTCTTGAGGTCCCTAGATGGCTGCAGTATGAGGGCTGGTTGCAGAAAAAACAACTACTTGATTAGATGGTTAGAACTTTCAGCCCTACCGCAGATCTGTAGGGAGGGAAAAAGGACTGGAGACCGAGCCCAGTCACCAATAGCCAATGATTTAATCAATCATGCCTACATAATGAAGCCTCAATAAAAACTCTTGAACAACAAGGTTTGGGGAGCTTCTGCATTGGTGAATATCAATGTCCTGGGATGATGGAACTTGTGGAGAGGACTCTGTGCCCTTCTCCCTTACATTGTGCTATTTATTTCTTCCATTTGGCTGTTTAAGAGCTGAATCATTTAGAATAAAATTAAAATTTAATTATAGCACCTTCCTGAATTCTGTGAGTGGCTATAGAGAATTATTGAACTTGAGTGTGGAGTGTCATGGGAACCCCCAAATTTGTAGCCTGTTGGGCAGAAGTACAAGTAACCTGAGGGTACCCAAGACTTGTGGCTAGTTTCTGAAGTAAGGAAAGTCTTGTGGGACTGAGCCCTTAACTCACGGGGTCTGCACTCACTCCAGGTGCTTAGCATTAGAACTGAGTTGAAGTGTAGGACGCCCAGTTGGTGTAAGATAATTGACTATTGTTGGAAAAGGTGTAACTTTTAAGATATGTTAAAATGTATTCAAAATCATCATGAGAAGGACACTCAATTTCCAAAATTATTGTTTTGCTCTAAGATTCTTCACTTGGGGAGAACATCACCGGGCCTTATAATACTTGAAACATACTTAGAAAATAATTTTATAGGTACAGCTTTAACATATCCAGTATTGTATTCTGCGTCTACCTTTGTGTCAGAGACTGTAAGTAGAGCAGAGTGAGAGGAATAAAAAAATTAAATGCAACTGATTTTTATTGTTCTAATTTACCAGCCAAGAAGAGCCCCTCTGCCTGCTTCAATTTCTATTTTTAAAGTGAGGTTTTGGCTCTTCTTTAGAAAATCAACTTCACAATACCTGGACTGGTGAAAATTATGATGAATCTCAGCAAGAATGAATGGTTTCTAAGCAGATATAAGAGGATTTTGGAGCCAGATGGAAAGAAATGTGGGTGATCCTGAAATGAACCCAGGGCCTCGATCAAGTTTGGCAAACACAAAGTCAATAGTGACCAGTCGGGCCTCCCTGGTGGCGCAGTGGTTGAGAGTCCGCCTGCCGATGCAGGGGATACGGGTTCGTGCCCCGGTCTGGGAGGATCCCATATGCCGCGGAGCGGCTGGGCCCGTGAGCCATGGCCGCTGGGCCTGCGCATCCGGAGCCTGTGCTCCGCAACGGGAGAGGCCACAACAGTGAGAGGCCCGCATACCGCAAGAAAAAAAAAAAAAAAAATAGTGACCAGTCAGTTAACATAAAAGAAAGAAGCGGTTTGGGGAGTAAACATGTGCATGTCAAGAAGAGAACTGTTTTTCAGCTTCTATCAATTCTTGCCATCCAGCAATCCATGCCCAATATTGACAGCTCTCCTGATTTTTCAAAAAAGGCAGAAATCTGAATCTTATGTGAAACCTCAATTTTTTTGCAACAAATTTTAATTTAAAAAAATACTGTGTGGGCAATAAAAAATACATCTGTTATCTGAATTTGGATCACTATGTGTGGTTTGCAAAGATATTCTCTTGGAATATAAGACTCTTCATGGTCTAGCCCCAGACTACCATATTGCTAATAGTCCTACTTGTTTATACTCTTGATCATAGTGAATTACATACACTTCCTCCTAATTTTTAAAATTTCTTTCTTTGCCTAGGATTCTTGTTGTATTCTCATAACATCAACTAACCTACTCCCTTTTTTGAAAAAGAATTTGCTCAGGTATTATTTCCTTTGTGAATCTCTTCCTAAAACATTTCTCTTTTGCCTACATGGTAGATTTGCCACTTTCTCCTCTGTATACCAGTAATGCATTAAAGTGCTTCTAACACAGCTGCATGGCTTGTATTGAAAGCACAATCTTACATACCTATCTTGTATCACATATTTAATATGCAATGTTTACACATCCTGCAAATCTGCCTGTCAGATGGATCCAGACTGGTAGCTGTTTTGCTGCCTGTAACTCCTCTATTCCCTGAAGATCATTGTATAATCATCTTTTACTTGGTTTCTTCATTCTGTTTACTTGGCTCACTTCTCCCCAAATCTGTTTCTATATTATGTGAACATTCCAAGACAAAATTAAGACAAGGTCATCAAAGGCAAGAAAATTCAAGGCAGTTTCACTGATGATCTGAGGATGATGGAAGAAAATTAGAAGGCAAGAAATCAAACCTACTATCAATAGTTACTACTAGATATAACTATTACTAGAGTGACAACTGTACTCCAAACAAAAATGTCCCTTACCAGCTACTTATTTGCTTTGCCTAGTTGTTTTCATGTCTGGCAGGGTGGTATGCCTTCTCCTAACATGTGTGCCTCCAACTATGTTCCCTTTCCCAGAGTTTGAGCTTCCCCTCTCCCTCTTCTCTGAGGATCATTGAGAAGGGAGAAAAATACATTTTGACCCCCTTTTTTTCTCTCAGTCTCTTTCTCAGTCTCTCACAAGGACAAGCAAATCTTTTACATTTTTATGCTTACTATCATTGATATACTCTGCTTTATTCTGTTCTCTCTTTTGTTTTTCTTCCAGGTTTATTCAGATATAATTGGCATACAGCACTGTATAAGTCTAAGGTATACTGCATAATGATTTGACTTACCTACATCATGAAATGATTACCACAATAAGTTTAGTGAACATCCATCATCTCAAATAGGTACAAAATTTAAAAAAAAAAAACACATTTTCTTATGATGAGAACTCTTAGGGTTTACTTTCTTAACAACTTTCACATATAGCATACAACTATGTTAATTGTATTTAACATGTTATACATTACATGCCTCATACTTATTTACCTTATAACTGGAGATTTGTACATTTTGACTACCTTCATCCAATTCTCTGTATATTTTTTACAGAGAAATTTTACTACTTATTTTCTAGAATTTCCCAATTTGAAAAAGAAGTTCCTTCTTCCTTGCATACATAAAGGACTCATTTAAGTTACTTACCGTTCACCTTATCAGGGGAATAACTCAAGTTCACAGATGACTCTAAACTCTTATATAGAGGAACTAAAAATTGCTACAGTTTTAAATAGCAATTTTAGCCCCACCTTAACTGACCACCTCTCTGCCAGTTCAGATCATAAGCTTTCCAAAACATCAGAGTTCAGATTTAGTTATAAGGTCCCATTAAAATCATATAACCTGTGTTTAACAGGGAGAAACAATCAACTACTGATCTGAAACACTGAGAAAAGGAGAACATAGAACTGTCAGCCTAATGTTTAACACTATGTGAAAATAAGATTTCCGATTTTGCTAGAGGTGGGAGAAAGTTGAAAATAATATTTTGTTTTATTTTAAGTTACTTTCAAGTGTTCGCTACAGTGATTTTAGGTATTATTCCTGAAGATGATCTCCAAGGAGACTATGATTTCAAATACACCACCAATGATTTCCCCATTTCACAGCCACCATTGACATGGTATTATTCCAAGAACTCACTTGCAAATTAACAATAAGGTACTGACCAGAGCTGAATCCTCAAATGTTCCAGGAAGAAACCTTATCTTAGACTACATTTGAAGTATCAAACTATTTAAAAGTAATTGACGTAGGCAGTGAACCGTGGAGCCACAGGCTCATGAATAACACAGATAGGGAAATGAATGTGCAGGTGAGTTTTCTCCAAGGCAAGCATTGTAGGTCAAATGCTGCTCTGTAGTTTCTAGTTACAATTCATAATTTTTGGAGGTTCAAACTCTGTTAACATCCTATTTCTAGACAATGGGCTAAATGGCTCTGGAAATGGTATTATAATGACACTGGAAACAGTAACTATTTATATATATTTGCATGTTATTCATGGAAAAACTCATAGTAACATGATGAGCAGTTACAAATAATCATAATACAGTGTGACATTATTACTATATCATAAAATTTTATCAGACTGTTGATTTGTATGTCTTATCTTTGACAATGAATACTAAACTTTGCATGATTTACAATCAGTAGCACAACTAACTGTCACTTGTATATTAAAATAGAGGACTTGTAGCAAAATTAAAAAAAAACAACAACACCTGTTTCTTCTCATATCATTTCTCCAGAATAGTTATGTAATCTTTACCACTAAAATACAAATATGGTAGTCACGAGATCACACATAAAACTAACTAGGAGGAAGTATACAGAAATTGCATTCCTCTTCTTAAAATATTTTTCTATTATAAAAATAATCTCTTTTCCTAGGAAGCCTGGAAAAATTTACAAATGAAGAAAGAAAAAAAAATCCAGAAGCAATGAATGTTAAAAAATTGGTACACTTCATTACAATAACATTTATGCTTTATTGTTTGCACTTGAGAGTAAACTGACTATTTTGTTTGATAACAAGGAATTTATAGATAAGACTTTGAATGAGACATCATCTATGGTTATTATTCTATAATTTTTTTAAATCATAGAATGTCTTAGGTCATTCAATATTCATTTTGAAAACCTCTAAATAATTTCTTAAGTTCCTCAGCATGTGTGGAGATAAAAATTATGTTTTTTTCTTTGGAATTTTCCTGCTAAAAGAAACACATTTCTTATTCTGGGAAAGTATCAAAAGGATTAACCTGAAGTACCACACTTTTCCCTGTGGCTATGGAAACTACCTTATAATCTATAGTATAATTCAAGTGAAATTCCAAGTTGAGAATCACAAAGATTACAAATAGACATGCAGAGTTTTATACCTCAAGAGCCTTGATCTTGAGTTCTCCATCTTGTTTCATTTTCAGTCAATTTAATAATTACTGAGTTAAGTTTAAAAACCATTCTATTATTAGCCGTTAATTATCTTACAATATTTATCTATTATCTTATAATTTTGAAATATAAAGTTGTCATGAATTGATGAAGTGTAATCTTTATTCTGCTGTATTCCAGAATTTGAGATTGAAGAGGAGAAGTCTGAGGCAAAGCCATTATCCCCTTTGGTATTCCTTTTTTTTTTTTTTAATTCTACATGTCTATTTGTACAAATATTTTTATATTTTTTCAACTAAAACCATTGTCAGAATCTATGAAAGAGAGGTTTCTTGTCATTGATTTCTTGGAGCTATGGTTAAAACTCTTTTATCTAAATCTAAAAAATAACCCCTTTCCTCTGATTCAGGGAAATTTCTTTCACTTGAAAAAAATGATTTTTTTTTACCTATTTACTTCTTTATTTTATATTTTATTGTACATTGTGAGATTTTCTAGTTCATCCTATTCATGAATTATATTAGTATCTTCTATGAATGTTCTTATTTTTTCTTGAATTATTTGTTTACTTTACATCTTTAAAACACCTTTTTCTTACTTTTAATTTTATTCCAGTTTTTTTAACCTCAAGAGTTATTTTCTTATACATTTTGTTTACATTTCATGGAGGCCAAATAATCCTTACAATCTTTTGAAATTTTCAGAGTTTTCTACATTTTTTTCTGATTCCTGTAATAGATCAGTTTAGGGGTCTGTTTTAGTTAACAACTGTATATTCAAACTACCTCAAAACTTAATGAATCAAACAAAAATGTTTCATCATCACTCATGTGTCTGTGGGCTGCCTGTGGGTATTGGATGATCTAGACTAGGTTCAACTGGGTTAGAGTGGACAGAGAGGCTCTATCCTACTTGTCCTTTATCCTATTTCTGACCAACTGGCTAGCTCAGACATTCTTTTCACCTGATGATGATGGATATGCACAAGGGTAAGCCAAAGCATGCAAGCCCTTATAGGTGTAGGCTCAGAACTGGCACACCATCATGTTTACCTCATTCTACTAGCCAAATCAAAGGATGGGGAAATATACTTTGACCCAGACCAAAGTCAAGGAGTGGGGAAGTATATTCTGCCTTAGTGAAAGGAATTCTAAAATCATACGGCAAAGGGCATGTATAAAAGTAGAGGTGAAAAACTGGGGTCAATAATACAATCCACCAAGGGTCTACTATTTTCTAAGTGTTTGTATGTGGTTCCTCTATCCTTATAGTACAGCACATCTTCTATTACTCTTTTTTTTTCTTATTTAACTCATATTTGAGCAAATTACAATGTAAAGAGTGTCAGTGATTTTCAACAGATAGATTGTATGAATTTGCCTTAACTATGGTTATGTCAATTTGTTTGTTGGTATAATACCCTTCTTTTACCTACTGAAGGATTTAAGATTGCATGCTACAGTCTCTAAGTCAATTCCTGGTGTCTATCAGGCATGTATGTAATGTGGTTTTGTGGAAATGAATAGCAATGATCCCCATCCTTCTATTACCTGGCTCTTTGTCTTTTAGGGTAGATGGGGTTCATGAGATATTGCAGTACTCAGAATACTCTGACTCAGGGACTTTCTCTGTTGCTCTCCTCCTAAAGTGTGTTTAAGGACACATCTTCCAGAATGTAATATACCTCTATCACTTCTCTATGCTTCATGCTCATCACATTATCACTTGCTCTTTTGTTTTCCATGACTTGCACTTTTAAACCAGTAAATCTTCATGGTCTTAGATTTGGTAATGTATTGTTAGATATGATGCCAAAACCATAAGCAACAACAGAAAAATAGATAAATTGAACTTCATCATTTGGACTTCATTAAAACCAAAATTTTATTCACCAAATACATTATCAAGAAAAGGAAAAGGACAACTAACAGAATGGGAGAAAATAGCTGCAGATCATATATTTGATAAGGATTTAGTGTTCAAAATATATAAAGAAATCTTACAACTGAACAACAAAATAAACTGACAGTACAATTAAAAAATAGAAAAATGACTTGAGTAGGTATTTCTCCAAATAAAATATACAAATTATAAAGATGCTCAAGATCACTAATTACCAGAGAAATGCAGATTAAAAGTGTAATGAGATACCATTTTACACTTACTAAGATGACTATAATAAAGGAACTAAAAAGGAAAATAACAAGTGTTGGCAAGGATATGGAGATATTGGAATATTTGTGCATTGCTGATGGGAATGTAAAATGATACCACCACTGAATAAAAGTTTGGTAGTTCCTGAAAAAAAGAATCATAGAATTCTCATGTGAGCCAACAGTTTCACTATATATATACCCCAAATAATTGTAAACAGAGATTCAAACAGATACTTGTACACCAGTGTCCATTGCACAATAGTCAAAAAATCAAAACAACCTAAAGGTTCATCAACAGATGAATGGATAAACAAAATGTAGTATATAAAATATTATTCATTCATAGAAAGAAATTAAATTTGGATACATGCTAGAACATTGATGAACTTTAAAAATATTTTGCTATTATACTATGTGAAAAAAAGCAGACACAAAGGAAAAATGATGTATGATTCCACTTATATAGCCAAATTCATAGATACAAAAATAGGATTAGAGGTTACCAGGGATGGGGTGTGGGGAAGGGAAATAGCTTTTGTTTGGGGGGATGAAAAAGTCTGGAAATAGATATTATTAGTGCTGGATTAACATTACGAATGTAATTAATGGCACTGAATTAAACATTTAAAATAGTTAAATTTTTTTTTCTTATATATGTTTCATCACCATTTAAAAAGTAAGAGATAGGGGGAGCATGATAGCCTCTAAAATTCTGCCCAGGCTTAGACTTGAAGAATAACCATGAATGTTTCTAAATCTGTCCTCCATTTTAAGTGGTGCTAAAAATAGAAATGTCTCTTCCTTTACTTCACTCTGTTTCCATTGTTTTATATGTGTATTTAAATGAAATTACTTATTAGATTTAATTGTAATAATTTTCTACTTTACAGACTAGATACTCCTGGATAACAAGAACTTTACAAAGTAGCTGGTTCCAAGAATGTCCTGAATTGGGTAAATGTAAATTAGTGACTGTCTAGTTGTTAAATAAATGAATGACTCTCTATGTGTGGAAATGAGGACATTTCTACTGAAGCAAAGTGGGTAGGACTATATGGATGGCTGGTATCTATCATTCCAAGCACTGAATCTGACACCATGTGTTTTGTATATTTCCTTACCTAACATATTTGCAAGTTAAATTATACTGTGATAATTTGCAATATTATGTAATATGTATATTCTACAACAAAACAATAGAGATATTAATATATAAAGATTCTTAATCTGATAATATTAATCATAAGACCCTATACTAGTGTATTTTCTATACCTTGCTATAAGAAACTTTCACATATTTATCTAATTCAATCCTACAAATAACTCCATTGGATTAGTAGATTATGAGTTATTATTATATCCATCCATAAAAGGAGTGACCTAAAGTCAAAATAAATTTAGTGATTTATCAAATTCATCCAGTGAATTAACGGCAGAGGTAGGGCAAGAACTCATATAGTTGACATTAAGATAACGTGCTGAGAGTTTCTGTACTTCAACAGACGTGCTGGAGAGTTTCTGACGAGAAAGTTGCTGTGAGAGGGAAGATGTTGCTGTGCACGTGGACCCTCTCTCTGCGGAGATACCTTATGAATGACCTGTGCAGCCATCAGGAAAGAGGATGATCAAGGGATGGCCATGGCACACAGCACATATGGAGCATAGACACAGCAGGCTTTTCTGTAGCTAGCATCAATTACAGTGAAAAGTGAGGTATTAATTGGTGTCCCCTGAGCAGTCTAACTCTCCTCTTTGAGATCTGAGGCATATCTAGGAATAGGGGAAATAAAAGAGTGATGTGAATATAACCCCCATTGGGGAAATCAAAGAACGCTTATGCAAATGGTTTTCAGTTTCGTGGGTTTAAGGTAGGGAAATCTGTCAAATCACTTAAAGCTAGGTACCAGGGCTCGAATTCCAGGATGGAAGTTTAGGAACCTCATCTTTATCTCTTACTCTATTCACTAAGGTAAGGAACAGAGACAATAATGAAATCACAACACTTCCAGAACCCAACTGGATAGGATTCCATGTTGCCCCAAATGATTGACAATGGTACGAACAGCTGCTCTTTTTCAATGTCATTGATATTTGACTCCTTCCTCTTTTTGTTTTTCTCTCCCGAATCTTCTCTTACAACCATGCAGCCCCAGCAGTAATCTTCTCCCACTCTGTTTTATTTCGTTCCTTTATTCTTCTCCCTTCCAGACACTAATCCATGCAACCTTATCTTGCCTAGGTTGCACTTTCAGCATTAACTCTAATCTGTCATTCAGTGTCTCATGACAATCCATCTTTTTTCACCTTTGCATACCAGTGTGGTTGCATAGGCTCTGAGCATTTACACTGGGATTATACACCAATGAATATGGTTCTCTCCACATGGTCAGGAGCATTTGGAACTACAAGTGAAAACGAAAAAACAAAACATTTGTATGTCTTGTGTATATTATGTCCTAGTATGGAATTGTTTCTAACCTGATGCTCATTGCCGTTTAGTCACAGACAAAATCTCATAGGACTCCAGGTTAAATTATCATGTGCTTCTCTCTCCAAGGTGTTGCCTGCTATAAGCTAACTATTCTAATATTTATGTCAAATTAGGGAAAGTATTGTCTAAGCCTGGGCCAATAGGAAGAAAGCGTTACTGGAAGATGAAGCTGGAAGACGCTGAGTTAATGACACTGAAATACCCCTCTGATGCTGTTGTCCTCAAATAAGAAGTAGAAGGTATATGGCTAAGAAGAGCACACCTGAGCAAAGGGACATTTTCTTTAGTCAGTTTCCTCACAATTTAATGATATAAGTTATAGCAAGTAGCTGCCTCTCTCTAGGTTTTGATTTTAGCATCTGTAAAATGAAATAACTAGATCAGGGGTCTTTGCACTGTGTTCTGTAGGGTGCCAGAGTTCCTCAGGGGTGACTCAAGGTGCCAGGGTGAGTGAAGGAAGGGAGACAGGGTGCGGGGACACAGCTAAAAACCAAGTTGCACTGCAGCGTCACTACAGCAGGTTTTATATATTCTAGTCCCCAATAAAATCTCCTTTGAGAAGGATTGTTATAAAGCAAAGTTTGTACACCTAAGGCAAAATAGTTCATGGGGTCTTGCCGAAGTTTATGAACTGAAATAAATTATTTTATATAAAAATGTTAATTTATATATATATTTTTCAAAAGGTGCTTCCAGGTGTCTCTTTTTTCTGCAGTATTCCAGAGCATTAAACCTTTACTTAACTTCCCTCTCTTGCCTATGTTCAGGTTTATTATGAAGGAGAAAGATAAACCAATTCCAGTTCATCTATCCCAATCTTATTCATGGCCAAGCAATAACAATTATCTCTGTCTTTACATTTTATCCCATCTCTTGCTATTTCTTGTACAGTAATGAATTGTAACAGCTGCTTCTTGCTGACTTCTCTCCCATATAATTAATGTCCTAAGATATTCTATTTACTGGTGAAGCAGTTTGAATCAAGAAGTGATTACTTTTAGAGTAAACAGAGCTGCTAAACCCTCTCCACAAACAAAGCTGACAGCAGTTTTATTTTTAAATTAATCAAATTGAAATCCCCAAAAGCTTCAAGTTTGGGACTTCTTACTTATTATGTGTATGTAGGTATTTTACATGTGAAAACTATATTAATATTTAGAGCAGAAGATAGGAAAGTACATAGATCAAAAAGAATTGCTTAAATAAAAAAAAAAACTGATAACAATGTCACCAGCCCTTGTTTCCTTGTTTGGTCTAAACTATAAGCCTTCATATCAGCTGAAAATAACAGAGAAGAGAAACTGTTTATTTAAGAACATAGATTCAATTCCAGAAAACATTAAAATTAGATAGTGAACTTTCTGAGTACAAAATCCCAATAATGACTGAATAGAAAGGAAGAAAAAGAAAAATGTATTGCCACTAATGTCACGGTGTGGATTTTTCAGTTTCAGTGTTTGCAGTGGTTCTTGCATTTTTGTAATATTTTGAAATGTTGTGGTGTGGACTCAGGCTTCCCTCTACATTGAAAGGAGTATTACTCACAGTTATCAATCGATCCATGCATATTAACTAAGTGACAGGTTGATTAACCTGATGACCTTCACATCTTAAAGTCTGGCCCTTACCTATATAAGCACTATAGGGTCCCAACCCCAGCCATCTCCTCAATCTACCACCACAGCTTCAACACCTTTCCCTGAGTGCATCCTCTTTTAAGATTTCAGGCGTCTGCCTCCAGCCACTACTTGTGACTCATTCCTTTGTATATCTGCTTCCTTAGGAATCTCTTCATGGTGTCAATTTAATTCTTCAAACTTAAAAACTAATTGTGTATTTCTTCCTTTCTTGCTCTCTTCTTCTCCAATAGCTAATTCATGTGGATTCTTTAACATATTTTTTTCCATTTCCAATCTATCTGCCCATATTCATCTTTTCATTACCTCAAATGTGGATATGGAAATAACCTTCTAAATGGTCTCTCTGTCACTCTGCATTGCCCTCTTCACTTCATGCAATTCCTCACTGCTAAATTAATCTTAAATCTTCTTTAATCAAGCATCATAACTAGTGACATTCAGATAATCAAGAGATCATTGAGGGTCGAGCAGGTAGGGATGGTGATGCTGAGGAGATGGGCCTTAAAGTATGAGCAGAGAGGATGTAGATAATCAGAGCAGAGGTTGGAAACAATTCCCCAAAAAAGAAAGAGCATCAAGAAAGCCATGGATGGCGAGCTTCAATCGCATGCATTGGATTGTTTCCAAGTCTCCTGTCTGCCTAGACTTAACATGAATTCAACTCATTTACAACTCTCTGACAGACATGCTCTTTTGCAAGGACAGAGAAATGGTTTGACAGCTTGGCTTTTTTGAATGCCATCATTGCCCTCACATATGACCTTGTCATATTTGCATATTGTTTCACAGGGAATCTGAACTTATCTTCTAAGCTGTATCAGTTACACTAGTTTATTCACACTCCCCAAAACATAATTCTAACCTTTGGAGCATGCTTTTTCTTTATCTAGAAGTCCCCCTTTTCCAAATTCTAATCTCTATCTTATAAAATTCTATCCCAAGCTGTAACCTCCTTTGCCTTAGCTATACTTCATATTGCTTTCAACACTCATCAGGCACACTGCCTGAGTTTCTTTGTATTGTTAGTATCTTTTTAATGTGGTTTTATACCATATAATTTTTTTAAAATATATAAGACCTCTTAGTTCATTGGCTTTTGTAGTATTTAAAATGAAGTACAAACTTTCATATTCTATAACGTGTGTTGCTAAAAATTAAAAGTCTCCAAAGCCTGTCCTTAAAGCAAAAGGTTAATCGTTGAATTAATCAGGATGGAATACTGTTGTGTCTGGAATACTGTATATGAGTGACAAAGAATTCTGGCATTTCAATTGTCCCGATCAGTTGACACAAACAAGCATTTTCCTACCAGAAACGTCATTGTTTGTCACAGATTTGAATCAATTTATATCTTTTAATACTGTAGCCTAGGTCACTAATCCTGACCCAACATGGCGGCGGGGTCCGGGGCGGATTCCAGAGGCGGCGCAGGCTGAAGGGGCGTGAGGAGGAGGCGCTTCTCCACATGGAAAGCAGGCCCACAGCGGCCCCTCCCCACGCGCGGAACCTGCGGCTCGGCTGCCACAGAAGATAGGGTGCCTCGGCTTTTCTCCTTTTCCCTCGCCCCGCTCTCTGTAGTGCCGAGGGCTTTGTTTTCGTGAGGGAGTACAGGAGCTTGGGGGGTTGGCTGTTTGCTCTTCAGTACTATGCTTCTGCACCCTTTGTCGTGGATAGTAAAATCTCAGCCCAGCCAGGGGGGTGTTACTAACATCCTCATCACCAGCCTGATCGCCGTCCAGAAACGCTCGCGTCTGGCCTCCTTCCGATCCAGGGATCCTGTCTCAGTCCCAGGAGCTTCCTGTTGACTGTAAGTCGAACCAGGCTTGCTGGGAGAGGGAACCGAAGCCGAGTTTTGTTGGCTACTTTCCCAGTAATGGTGATTTTGGCTTGTCTTGGGACAGCGTGTTCTTAGAAGATGCTGGCAACGTCCCAGCAGAGGAACTGGGACAGGTATTATTGTCCCATTTGACAGCTGTGGAAACTGAGGCTGCCACCCCAACGAACGTGGAGCAGCCACAACTAGAATCCTGCTCATCTGAATCCAAGCACCTTTCCTACTGGCCTTGCAGCCAGTCACTGAAGCAGAAGGAAGAGGGTCCAGAAGGTCCAGAAGGAATTGGGAAATGATGAGGGTCAGTCAGTGTCCAGAAGGGCTGAATATTGAGTGTCTTCTGCTGAAATCACTTCTGCCCTGACAAACTCACAGATTAACTTCCTCTTCGTATTTCCTCTTTGGTGGGGTTATCAGAACTATTAATGTTGGGACTGTTGGTTTCCTTTGTGGTTTTTAGCGAAATTCAGAATCATCTTTGACAAATATGAAATGGTACAATCATATGTGTCAGTATTCTGGTAATCTAGAAACTTAGGAAATGCATATAAGGGTTTGAAAAAAAAATTTTTTTTCAGCTCACTAAATGAGCCAAAGTTAGGAATAGGCATTCACATTAACTAAAAGGTAACATTGTGCTTTATATGATTTAGCTGCTAAAACTTCATTTGCTCTTGACTGTCTTGGGCATTAAAATTTTCATGTAAATTTATATTTAGCTTTTTTTTTTAAACTAGAAAATAAATTCATTGAGCTGCTACTTTTCTAAACTTCTATGTAAAATAAAGACAGTATTTTTTTGTACTAAACTCTCACCCTCAAAAAAATCAACTCAAAAATACTAGTTTACTCCAATTCAAGGGATGAAGTAGCTTTGAAGATGTTCTGTATGGAGTTTTAAAGATGAGAGAGGGTGTCAAAATCCTACATGTTTTGTTATACTCACTTCACTTTCCTTCCCTTAACCCTCATTTTAATTCTTTTTATTACTTCATTCCCTGTTTTCTCTTTTGGAATATTTATCTAACAAGATCAAGCTTCAGTCTGTAAATATTCTGGAGACTTTTCAATCTGGAGTCTCACTTATCTCCAGGCGTATTTAAAACAAACGGGACAAAGAGAATCTCTAAAGCCTCACTGAGTTTGGTATAATAGAAATAGCTTTCAAGTGAAAATCTGTTTATTTGTGAAAAGGACAAATGAAGAAGCACACCCATGTGTCCCTCCCACACAGCAGGAAGGTCTGGTATGTATGGGTTAAGGAGGGATAAGGAACCTAAATCATGGAATCCCTGGGTGAGTCTGTTGGATGAAAAAGCTAGGGGAAAACTTGAACTAAATTAATGAAATAGGTTAAGTCCCTACAAAAGTGAAGCACATTATTTATTTAAGTTTATTAATGCTTACAATTGTTTGACTGATGGAAAGTCTGAAGGATTTGGAGTTTTGTTGGGGCCCACTCCCTCTCACCCTGGAACATGTGATTTTGCCAGGAAGTGGTTGTGTGTGGAATAAACCTCTCCTGCCTGTGTCAAAAAAAAAAAAAAAAAAAAGACTGTAGCCTAACTAGAAGTCAAACTTTTATTTAAAAAAAAAAAGAAAATAGTGACAAAGACACCAAAAGTACACAATGGGGAAAGGATAGTCTCTCTATTAAAGCTCTCTTAAAATTGTTACTTGGTACTACTATTATTGGAAATAGTATGGAAAGTACTCAAAAAATTGAAAATAGAACTATCATATAATTTAGCAGTCCCACTTCTGGGTGTATATCTAAAGGAAATGAAATCAAGATCTCTAAGAGATATCTGCACTTCTATGTTTATTGCAGCAGTATTCACAAAGCCAAGATATGGAAACATCCTATAATGCTCACCAACAGATGAATGAAAAAAATAATGTGGTATATATACACAATGGGATATTATTCAGATATAAGCAAGAAGGAAATCTTGCCATTTGCAACCACATTGATGAAGCTTGAGGGAATTATGCTGAGTGAAATAAACCACACACAGAAAGACAATTACTGTGTGATCTCACTTATATGTGGAATCTAAAAAAAAAAAAAAAAAAGATTGAACTCATAGAAACAGAGAGTAGAATGGTAGTTACAGGGTTTGTTGTTGACTGAGGTAAATTAGGAGATGCTGGTGAAAAGGTTCATACTTTCATTTATAAGATGAATAAGTTCTGGAGGTCTAACATAAAGCATGGTGACTATAGCTAATAGAGTATTGTATAATTGAAATTTGTGAGGAAGGTAAATCTTAAATGTTCTTACCACAAAAAAATAAATAAAAAGGTAACTATGTGAGGTGGTGGATACATTAATTAGCTTGATGGGGTAATTTCACAATGTATAAGGATATCAAAACTTCACATCATGTACCTTAAATATATGTAATTTTTAGTTGTCAACTATACCTCATTATAGCTGGGAAAGTTTTTAAAATGAGTACCAAAATGAAATTATTTCTGAAAAAAATGTTCTGCAGGTAAAATTTTATAGCCTTTATAAGAGTGGGGCAGCTAGTAGGATCAGTCGTTGGCTGATCTCTACACGTATGCAATTGCTCCTCCAAGTCTTAGCAAATTGTAGGGAACAGGATGAAAAAAATTGATGGCCTAAACTTTGGGCAGTATCTACAAGTGGGTATAGCAATTATCAGTAATGGTTGTGACAGGAATTGACATTCTATAAAGAGAAATGAAAATATGTAGAGGCTAGAGACAAGACTTCATGAAGAAAGACAAGAAATGGACTTTAGTCTTTCTCTTAGGCTATATGTCTTTAATCTTGAGAATAGAATTGTTTATCTGGTTATAGTGTTTCCCTTCCTGGGTTGGAGGAAGCATATAATCATTGTGAGTGTCCAGAAGACAAGTTGTGAGCTTGGTTGTGGATATGTGTGTGTGTGCCTGTGTAGTAAGCTGAATCAGGGTGATTACACACACTAGGATGTATGAGGGACTTGTCTTTTATCCTTCTTCGTTTCTCCTCTTATTCTGATGACTAACATGGTATCTTGTCCATAGACATAAAGATAAATACATAAATTGTTTTTATTGTCATACCACGATATCTTTTGCTAAGTTCTTCTTAATTATCATATTCATCCCTGATAAAGGAAAGAATTCAGGAGTCATCTGTGTGGTTTGTGTTGGGCTCATGAAACTATCACTGGCTTTAATAACCTCCATCAAATGATCAGGACTGGGGAATATTGACCTGGACTATAAAACATAAAATGTGGGTTGTGGTTCCTACTCTGTCACTTGGCCAGTGTGTGAATCTTCATGAAATCATTGAACTTTTTTGAACCACAGTTTCCTTATTGTGTTTGGAATGACTTGATCCAAGAAATTTCTCCCAATTCCTTCCATTTCAGCAATTCCATTAATCCATAAAAAATATGTGTGGTTTCAGGAGCCCTTTTTCTCATGAGGAAATAATATGGGCAGTTTTGTAGCATGTTATGCCACCTTTGTTTTCCATATTGATCTTTTGTGTGCTGAATCTACATAACACAATTAAACTCTTTAGTATTGAAATCAATTCACAGTTCTTCACAATCTGGTTCTAGCCTATTTTTACCTCTTCTTAGAATCCCTAGTCTTCATTGTAAATTCTGTTTCCAGTCAATTTGGTTCTATTACCACCCTTAAGTTAAATACCTATAGTACTTCATTACACCCAAGCCTTAACAAGTGCTAGGTCAGTCCCCTGAAACAGTCATCACACATATCACCTAGCTTACCTGTAAGAATGGTTACATAATAACCATTAAAGTGGTTAAATAAATAACATTATTTTAAATTTTTGAATTAATTATTTTATTTTTCAAACACATATAGTGCTTACTCTCTATCAAGTATGAGCTCTTTGTGAATATTTCAGATATTAATTTCCTCATTTTATTTCTCAACACACTGACTACATGGTTCCTCAGCTAAGGAGATTCTCTTTTGAGAATGATGGACACCTCTGATTTGTTAGGTAACTGGTAAATTCCATAACCTTAATTCTTCATTTGTACTTACCTAATGATTAGTTATGTGGAACCATAAAACTATGGAATATTCCCTTTACTAGCTTTTCCTTCATGTTTTCTCACTGAGTATTCATATAAAGAGGACCTCCATAGCACACAGTGTAGAACTTGCCTCATATCTTGGAAGAGCAAGAAGTCACTCATAATACGACTTTCTCAAATACAAAATGGAAAAACATAAATAGTCCCAAAATATTTCCCTTACCTAAAACATATGAAATTCTATTATTAGGATTTTATTTATCAAATAAGTGTTGACTACTCTAAGATAAAATTTAAATAATTCTGAATTCTCACTAAAATTTAGTCAAGCTCTAACTATGGTCAAGCCACTATATTAATCTTCAAGTACATACAAATAAGTAGTACCATCTTCTGTAAATTTAAAATATAATGGGTTTATATATCTACATAACTATAACTCAAGTCAATAAATTAAGAGTGTCATATAGAAAAGTGCTTTGGGAGAGAAGAAAAGGGAACCATTCTATGATCCTAAGGAAAGAGGAGGGAAGTCTATTAAAAGGTGCAAGCATTTGTGCTGAATTTAGAAGTATTAATTTTGAGGAAAGACTGAGGGTAGAAATGTGAGTACTGACGGAATAAAACATCAAAACATGTGTCCATGAGGTAACCATCTCTTTCAAGGAATGAGAATTGCACAGGGTGCTTGGTCAGTAGAGTTGTAAAAGAGGCATTTTGGGAGATAAGACTGAAGAACTTTCCTTTGGCCAATTTATTGAGTGCTCTGGGCTTTATTCCTTGAGCACAAGGATGCCATTCTGCATTTGGATTAGAAACTGAGTCAGAGGTTATCCTTGGACTAGGAGCTTCAGGGCACAGGAAAGAATGTGCCCACAAGGTTAGAACTTTAAGCATTGCTCACTAATTCTCAAATGTGTACGAATTTCTCATCACATGGCAGGCTGAGATCAGGCCCTATAAGTAGAATGGGAGATGATTTTGGAAAGGAAGGCACCGCATACATTGATCATATCTGAAACGGGGCAGCATGGGGCTCCCGGAGAGGCCCAGGAAAGGAACAATTCAGTGAAAGATGACAGAGGCAGGGAGAGGCAGGGAAGCTGGTGGGACTCTGCTTATAATGCTGACCATTTTGACTGGTCGCAATCCTGTGCATGTGAGCTAAAAGAGCATTTGCAAAAGACTTGAGTGAACTATTAGTGCTCTCTCAGAATTGATGTTCATTAAATTATATAAAAGATCAAACATCAAGCCACAAGGAATAATTAAGATAGGACTTGCCATTGCATTAGTATATTCAAGTTTTTGTGTGTTTTTGACTCACTGTGTGGGTGACTGAGATAGAGGGAACTTCTGGAGGATCGTTCATTTCATGAAGGAGAAAGTTCTGTATTTTCATTTTCAAATTGAATTTGCATGCAGAGACTGATTGAAGGCAAAGAAATATGCCTAAATCTTTCCCATTGAGGGTCAGCTTTCCAATGCTCTCATTTGGATTGTTGCTAGTAAACAAGCTGAAAGAACTTCACCTGTATGACACATGGAAGAATCTGTTTAGCATCCAAAAATTAAACTTTTTTATGTAAGTAGATTTGTAATTTCATTGAATAATAAAAAAAGCATGCATTCATCATCCTCCCTCAAAGATCTCCATCTGTGGATTATGTATCTCCTAGACTGTATACACATAATGCCTACAAGAGAGAAAAGCAAGTAGCAGACCCACTGACATTTCCAAACTGACTGCATTTTTGATTATACTTGATGCTTTTTCTTAATTATGGCTGTAAAAGGGAAAACTGTTTATATCACTACAGACATTTTTTTTCTTAATTTTTAACTTTCTTTTCTCTGATTTAACAGAATAATACATGTTCCTTTTAGAAAATTTGGAAAACACAGAATGACAGTAATCAGGAGAAACAAAGAAAATTGCATAAAATCATATCAGCCAAAGGAAAAATAAATACATTTTGGAAAAACTCCCACAGACCTATTTAACTGTCTCACTTTCACTAAAGTAATTCTTGGTCAATATTTTATGCATTTACTAAATATTTATTGCTCACATTATATGTGCCAAACATTGTACAAAGATGGTTATGACAGAGTCACTTAGATGTCTAGATAGAAAGATATCTAAATAATCAATTATTATACAACATAATAAGTGTTATAAGGATGCCCATTGTCAGGACACTATGTGCATTATGGAGTATAGGTCTTGCAGATGCCATGTGGGTTGTGATCCAGTCTCAGAAATGATGACATGTAAGTGATTAATGCCAATTTATAAATCCTAACCATGTTTTAAAAAGTAAACTCAGTTTTTGACTCAGAATTACATTATTTCACTAGATGCTTTATACCATGCTTGACCATACATAATTATTTAACAGTTCTAAAGGTGAAATTCAGACTATTGTAGGATATTCAAAAGAAGATTCTGCAGGCCCTGTACACCATGTGTCCTTTGCAGTGGTACAATCAGGACAGGGATTGCTTTACTTACATATAACCAGACATTTAAGAACAATTCAGAGCATAGCTGTAATATCTTCACTTCTTTAAGGATAGGTCAGAGAGAAATTTTAAAAGCACTCTACAAAGAACCAAATTTTTGGAGATTTAGAAACAAGCTTTCCCAGGGGAATGGCACTTTCAGAAGTTGCCTTTGCTGAAGAAAAAGAGGGGGCTTGGCAGTAGGTGGGGGAGAAACCAGGTGTTTGGTGGGGGGCTTGCCTTGGTAATAGGAAGAGGGAGAGAAGCATCCATTTTCCTCAGGGTTCCTTAGGCCTCCTCCATCAGCAGACCAGTAATAATTCCACATCACCTGCTGCCAACTGAAGAAGATCTGATTAGAGATTAGATTGGCCTAATGAAGACCCCTTCCATCTCCCAGCTTCAGCAGTTCTGCAGGTCACATTGATTTCTTCATGGGCATGTCAAGCAAAGAGATATCACCTCAATAGGGAAGAGACCAACTCACCTTGAAAGACTTGCATCTGAGGTCAAAGAGAGAGATCCCTCTCTCAACTCTGAAACGTTCTATTAGTTTTCAAATCCAATTAAGTGATATTCACAAATGCGGTTACAATAGTATTTGATTTATAAGGAATCAACTTGCATACAACCCCTGAATAAAGCCCCTGTTTCAGGGCAAGATTAATAGAAAAGGGCAAAGTCCTAAACAGTCAGCCAAACCCACAGCCATGAGTCTCAAGTAGAGAAAGTGAAATCAAGGGCCAAGGGAACTCACATTCAGCCAGTTAAGGGTAGAAGGTGTTTCAGGGCAAGGCAATCTAAACACAATCTGGAGACACAGGCACAGACTGAAATCATGGCCCATGTGATGGCTGCCAAACTTTGCACCACAAGTCCTGCTTGTAAAACAGAGGGAATGATGCCAATGCACAAATAAACTCAAGAGAATTGTAAACACTGAGTGCTTATTGGAGCTATATATCCCACTGTAGCAAAGGTGCTATCCAGGGATAAGGGGAAAACAAATAAACGAGGGAGAAATTGTAGAAAACACAGACAGCACTTAGTAGTTATTCATACATTAGCAAGCTACTGAAGTCAGCTACAATGACAAATTGAATTTTCCTAATAGTATTAGAAATATCTTCCACAGTGTGGAGTCATTATATATTTCCAATCTGATTTTCCATAATTTCCTCTACAGACCACATGGTGACCTTATAAACCCTTCATAAGGTCTAACTAGTTCTCTTCAGAAACACTAAATTTCTCTCCAGGTTCCAAATGTTTTAGATCCAACCCAATCCCTGCCCCCTCTGTGAAGCCTTCTTTATTAAACCAGCCAATAATAGCCCTCTTTCTTGAATACCTTTGATATGTATTATTTGAACAAGTCACTTGATGATTATTAAATTAATATATATTTTGCTCTACCCAATTATATGTCCCTTGGTGGCCAGATCCATGTCGTATGTAAGCCCTTGTAAAATCTATGATACAGAAACAGTGTATTAAAAAGAGAAAATGTGATTTATTAGCAACTTACCACAGTATTTTAATTTTGTTCTATATTCTTCAAATAAATTATATTCAGATGTGAATGTATATGAAATTTTACGTTAAATGCTATTTAAGAATTTGCTTTATGTATTAATCTCATTTAATTATTACTGATGAAAAGTAGAATTATAAATCTTAAGATTGGATGTAACTTCAAGAGATTTCCTGGCTGACCAATTTTCTTGTTAACTTGGAACCTGTGATGTACTTAGTGTAATGCCTTGCTCAAAGTGTGTGCTCAGGAAACATCAGTAAAGGAAGTGTTGGTTCAGTGAGGTGTAGCTCCTTCAATGAGCAATCCTTGCTTGTTCTGATTGCATTTGAAGGGTCCAATTTTCTCCTTGTCCTTTGAGCAGGATTTAGTTACCTGAACAGTCTCCTCTCCATCCTTGGCTGGACCTCTCTGAACCTATCTCTACGTTGCATTCTTTCCTTATACCTTACCTCTTTAGCTCATGTCCTATATTATGGTTTCCAACTTCAATCTTGGCTTTCTTCACCACCCTGATTCCCAGTGCTCTTTCTGTTCATCAGCCCTCCATCCAGAGTGGAGGACCTAGAACTGAGGAGGTCTGTGAGAGAGTGATCACTGGTCCAGGCTGGAGCGGCAAGGTTGCTGAGAAACTACTCCTTCCAAGTCCATGGTCATGGCAGAGGACCATAGGCTGTCCTCACACCTACACAGTTGACCAAACATAGTCTGCCAAAAATCCACAACAGAGCCCTTTTCTCCTTCAATAGTCCTCTAGCACCTGCTCAGGAGAAAGTTTAACATTGTCCTACTGTAAAGGAGAAATTCTTGAGGCACTCCATTCACTGTTGCAGAGCATGTATTGAAGAGTGAATTTGGAGCTAAGAGAAAATATTTTCATAACTGGAACATTCTTGCATAGGATGTTAAAATAGGTGTCTGTCCCAAATGCAAGAGGGGTTTTACTCAGGAGTTGTATGCCAGTTGATTTCTTATAAATCAAATACTATTGTAACCACATTTGTGAATATCTATCATTTAATTGGATTCAAAAACTAATACAATGTTTTAGAGTTGAGAGAGGGATCTCTCCATCTTCTCTCTATCATACTATGTATTATCAAATTATATATTATATATAATTATACATATTCTAGTATGTGAATCAAATATATATATATATATATGTACAACCATATTTACAAAGTATATATAAATATATAATATATGAGAGAGGAGGGGGAGTGAGAAAAAAGAGAGATTCTGACTGAATAACTATTTTCCTGTCTCCAGAAATATACTTTTTTTCAAATTAAGTTAATAATTAAATTTGTCTGATTACAAATAAGCTGGATATATTACCCTTTAAATGATTTTATTTGTACAATATAAGATATATAGGTAATGAGAATAATTTCCATTGTTTATCAACACAAATATTTTATTATTTGAAGAGAGTGTAAACATTTTAGCATAACATAAGATTTGAGATTTAGTATATTAAATGTAAAAACCAAAACATTTTTTCAAAATACAAGTGACTATACTAGAACTATGAGAAGCATAAAAGCTCAGGTCTAGAAAGACCCTCCTTTATGAGGAAGTCAATGTACAAAAATGTAATATTGGAGAATACATAAAGAAATACAATTATTTAAGCTGTACTAATATACATGCAATGAGAAAGTAGACTGATTCCATCTTGGCCAATAGTTTTTTACCCACAAGCCTTGGCTCTTTGATCAGGGCTAATCTAACTCACAATGCTTTGTCCTCAACTCAGAACATACTTGCGGAAGCCTAGCACAGCTTCCCCTGGGTTTTAGGTAATTATGGACTTTGTCTTAGGAATCAGAATTTTTGGCTTACTCCAAATTTCTCTTATCCAAGGAAACATTAGAATAAACAACCAATATTGCTTCTTTCTATGTACAATTGTGAAATAACATGGTGATTTGGGATCTCTCTTATTGTTCTAGAATTGTAAGTAGGCCCCAAAGCTGGGGACAAATAGGGATGATTAGTCAATACTAATCTCACAAGAGCTGCAGCAAAAATTCAGGGCCAAGTGCTCTCTGGAGCTCATTAAAAGGTGGCAGAGTGTATTCTGCTACCACCAACCCTCTCAGCAAGTCTCCTGATTTCCTGTTAACATCAGAAGATTGTGGAAGTAAGTTAAGGAAGTAGGAGGGGCTGGAAGTGCAATATTTGTGGTGAGGTTATATGCCCCACTCTTGGTGAAGAGATTCTAAGTGAAGGGGTACCTCAGAAGTATTACTTGTAAAGAAATACTGACATTTTAATTAGAAATGGCCCTTCTGAGCTAAGGAAACTGCAGCCCAAATGCCTAGTGCAGAGCAGTGTGATGACCCACAGGGTTTGGAGGTCTATGAGCGTATAGAGGCGGATGCTAAATTCTCGTTTGCAGATTTCTGAAGGCAGTTGTTTACTAGACCAATTTCAATGGCAGTATGACTCGAAACTGTGGCATAGTTTTCCCTGAAACCACTGAAGTTACAGAAGAGAACCCCAGAGCATACAGGGTTTCATGTGAAGGATCACAGAGCTTAGAGGAGAACACAGAGTCATCATGACAAGAGTAAAGTGTGCCAAGGCTGCCCCTCTTTAATGGGTGTCCTTGGTGACAAAGGGGGCCAGGATGAGGCTTAGCACAATTCCAAAACTCAAGCAGACCACCCACATTTACATGGAGTCCATAGCTGTAGGCTAGGAGCTATTGATAGAACCATTTCTGGCTGAAGCTAGACACAAATGGCTTTCTTCCTTTCTAAGAGGATGAGAAATCAAATTGTATACAAAAAAATATCTCTACTTAATTCTCACTTACAGCATCCAAGCACAAAAAAATTTTGCTCCTGAAACGGAGGGAGAAGGGTGTCCCAAATTAAGATCATGCCCCTACTCCACAGACTCCATCTGGAGTGAGAAGAGTGTAAAGACAGACACCAACCTCCACTGCTACTCCCTTGAGTCACAAACCCACCTGCCCCTGGCAGAGGGAAAGAGAATAATTTAAATCAGATCTGAGTTTCGACCTTTTTTTTTTTTTTTTTTTTTTTTTTGACAGTCTGGTTCCAGAGTCTGTATTCATTTTTAACACCTTTATTGGAGTATAATTGCTTTACAATGGTGTGTTATTTTCTGCTGTATAACAAAATGAATCAGCTATATATGTACATATATTCTCATATCTCTTCCCTCTTGCACCTTCTTCCCACCCTCCCTATCCCACCCCTCTAGATGTATACAAAGCACTGAGCTGATGTCTCTGTGCATTGCAGCTGCTTCCCACTATCTATCTATTTTAAATTTGGTAATATATATATATGTCAATGTCACTCTCTCACTTCGTCCCAGCTTACCCTTCCCCCTTCCTGGGTCCTCAAGTCCATTCTCTACATCTTCGTATTTATTCCTGTTCTGCCCCTAGGTTCTTCATAACCATTTTTTAATTTTTTTTAGATTCCATATATATGTGTTAGCATACGGTATTTGTTTTTCTCTTTCTGACTTACTCTGTATGACAGACTCTAGGTCCATCCACATCACTACAAATAACTCGATTTTGTTTCTTTTTATGGCTGAGTAATATTCCATTGTATATATGTGCCCATCTTCTTTATCCATTCATCTGTCAGTTGACACGTAGGTTGTTTCCATGTCCTGGTTTTTGTAAATAGAGCTGCAATGAATATTGTGGTGCATGACTCTTTTTGAATTATGGTTTTCTTAGGGTATATGCCCAGTAGTGGGATTTCTGGGTCATATGGTGGTTCTATTTTTAGTTTTTTTATGGAACCTCCATACTGTCCTCCATAGTGGCTGTATCAAATTACATTCCCACCAAGAGTGCAAGAGGGTTCCCTTTTCTCCACACCCTCTCCAGCGTTTATTGTTTGTAGATTTTTTGATAATGGCCATTCTGACTGGTGTGAGGTGACACCTCACTGTAATTTTGACTTGCATTTCTCTAATGATTAGTGATGTTGAGCATCCTTACATGTGTCTGTTGTCAATCTGTATATCTTCTTTGGAGACATGTCTATTTAGGTCTTCTGCCATTTTTGGATTGGCCTGTTTGTTTTTTGTTTTTTGTTTTTTTTTTGATATTGAGCTGCATGACCTGCCTGTATATTTTGGAGATTAATCATTTGTCAGTTGCTTCATTTGCAAATATTTTCTCCCATTCTGAGGGTTGTGTTTTCATCTTGCTTATGGTTTCCCTTGTTGTGTAAAAGCTTTTACGTTTCATTAGGTCTCACTTGTTTATTTTTGTTTCCATTTCTCTAGTAGGTGGGTCAAAAAGGATCTTGCTGTGATTTATGTCATAGAGTGTTCTGCCTATGTTTTCCTCTAAGAGTTTGATAGTGTCTGGTCTTACATTTAGGTCTTTAATCCATTTTGAGTTTATTTTTGTGTATGGTGTTAGGGAGTGTTCTAATTTCATTATTTTTATAGCAATACAATCCTACCTCAAGAAACAAGAAACATCTCAAATGAACAACATAATCTTACACCTAAAGCAATTAGAGAATGAAGAACAAAAAATCTCCAGAGTTAGCAGAAGGAAAGAAATCATAAAGATCATATTAGAAATAAATGAAAAAGAAATGAAGGAAATGGAGTTTAGAACTTTTAACTGGACTGCATGTTTAATGTTTGAAAGTGATGAAAAAGTTTGAACAAAAGCCCTGAGATCCAGTTGAGGTCTTAGGAAGGGATGGGGCCGTGGACAGAACATAGTAGAAAGCAGTGACTAGAGAAAAATATCACTTCACATTTACTCTCCACTGAATTGAAGCTTCTTAATAAACTGGTACACAGCTCTGCTGAGAATACAAAAGAAACAGAAACACATAGAGTACAGTTCCAATCTAGAGACAGCTAAAGGAGAAGGAACAGGTGAGCTGTGAGTGTGGGGGCTGAGCAGGAGGGGGCGGGCATTGGATATACAGAGTAAAGATATAAAACTCTTGCCCATCCAAAGTTATTTATGTAGGTGTAAATCTTGAACCAAGGTTTCGGAATCAGCCTCAAACCTTTCTGAATGCCATCCCTCAGTAGAATGGGGGAAGGATACTTCGAGAGCTCACTTCTACTACTGCTACTCACAGGCATTGGCACTACCAAATGAGGCAGTTATACCTATGATATAGTTGTCACAGCAGATACACACAAAGCTGAATGACTACAGGTTCACTTCCAGGAAAACTCCTGAAGCATCAGTAGAAGAGGAACTAGTTTAGCATGTTTCTCTAGTCATACCAATGATCTTTCCATACCAATTACATGGGAACTGGGCTAGACACCAGGCAGTTTTCTGATTTGTTTTGGAATGAAAGGTAGAGGATATCAGAATGCATGCCTTTACTCCAGTGGGATAAGAGGCACTCGACCAACCTGTGTACCTTATCTTGAACAGCTATGCCAAGTACTCACCTGACCCCAAAGTATTGCTCCACACTTAGATCTTCTGAAGGCATCTCTTCTGAAAGGTCAGTGGTGCTCCCAGAAAAGATGTATGATCTGAACATTAGCTGGCTCTCTATTTACTGCCATCAACACAGCCTGTATCTAGCAAAAAAAAACTTTTCTCTCAACTTTTTCTCTATTCAACTCAAGCATCATTTGGATTTGTTAAACACTCATTAATTTTGGATATCCTGAAATTACCCTGGAAAATCCAAAGCCCTCTTTAAAGAAAGACGGTTGAGATATATAAATAGTAAAGGTATTAGAGAAAAATGAATGGAAAACAGTCTTCCAGAGAGAAGTGTTTCCAACTGTGTGAGTCATTGGTAATGCTGGGGGAAGTCGTCAAATGGACATGACTGCCTGTTGGCCCCAGAACTGGACCTGGGCAAAAGGAGGCTCCTCACCTCTCCCCCATCCTTGGAATGCACCCTCTGCCCACTGTTCCCATGGTGGGAGATGGCTTCAAGGATGCAGCCTTGAGAGAGTAATGGTTTGGTGAGACCATCTGGACAGTGTAGGAGACTGAACCCCATTAAGGCCTCTCTATAAACTCTTAAGGTTCTGGCAGGTGGGGGCAGGATCTACTAGTCTTGAGGCACACAAGACAAGCCTCCAGTGTAACTTCTCTTCTTCTTAATACCACCAGCTACAAATCTGGAGTGGCTGCCTCTGTATTTGGGGCCTGTTTGCAAACCAAGAGGTAATGTTAGTGTTTACTTGTTATTTCCCTGGATTTAGCCACTAGATTATATTCGGAACCCTGAAGAATTGTTGAACAAAAAACCCCAAAACAAATGAAATATACTTTTTCCTGGCTAATATCCTCACGTATTTGAAAGATCTCCCAGTTTTATACGGTTTGTGGCAATACTTCCTCATGTCAAATTAAAAAAAAATAATAACTTTCAAGGGCTCATTTTTCTCATATTTAGCACAAGAAACATAATGCCAGTCTAGTATCTGTCACTGAGTTGTTGTGTGGGCCAAATAGAACAGTGTAACTGAAAGTATATTTTAAACTATGAAGTAGTTTACATATTTTAGTATCTACTAAAGTATGTGAGGGTGAAATTGCTCATAGTATGTTTTTGTTTTATAATTTAATTTGTTCATGTGTGATTCACATTTTGTACAGTAAGGGCAAAATGAATGAGAAAATAATATTATACTTTTTTTTTTTTTTTTTTTTTTTTGCGGTATGTGGGCCTCTCACTGTTGTGGCCTCTCCCGTTGTGGAGCACAGGCCCCGGATGCACAGGCCCAGCGGCCATGGCTCACGGGCCCAGCCGCTCCGCGGCATGTGGGATCTTCCCAGACCGGGGCACGAACCCGTTTCCCCTGCATCGGCAGGCGGACTCTCAACCACTGCGCCACCAGGGAAGCCCAATATTATACTTTTTTAATGCAAACATTTAACTCAGTCCTTGCAAGTTCTGCTTCAACAGAAGAAAGTCTTGAAAGAGCCAAACAGGCTGCTATTGCTGGAATTCTTCTTGCTCTCTGTTCTTTAAAGGAACTAATATTAATTCAACCTTCAAGGATGAATGAACAAAATCTTTAGGATCTACTTCTTTGCTACACGGGCATATAAACACAATAATGAGGATGAAAGGGAATACTCAACTTAAGACATTCAACTTGAGAATTTGGGGTATTATTGAGATAAATGAGATATTATTGAGATAAATACATATTATTGAGATAAATGGCTAAACAAGATTCTGTTATACCAAGATTAAATCACAATGTCCAGCACAATTATGTCTTCAATGTGGGCTTGAAATAAAATTATTCAACTTTTATGAAATAAGAAAATGCCATAAAAAATGCACCAATGTTGTTTTCCATCCAAATATTGGTCATATATTCCTTGGAATCAGTTAAGCCATTGGAAAAGAGATCATGCAAAACATTGGTGTTGGAAACTCAAGTATTTAGTTACATGGATATGGCAATATTTCTTCTTATCTCCATACCTGCATAAAATTAATCTATCTCCCTCAGAGGATCACCACATTTCCCTCTTTTCCTTGTACAGGTGGCCTTTCTCTCTCTTTCTATTCCTTTTGCCTGAGATCTCTTCCTCCTTCCTTTCTATCATGCCCTCATTTTCTATACCATTATATAGAACTTTAAGTACTTTGTGCGATTTATGGCATTGCCTTTTTTTTAATTTTATAATTGTGTTATCATAATTTATTAATATATATATATATATTTCAAAATATTTTACATAATTTTTCTCTCAGTGTTATATGTTTGAGATTTAACCATGTTTCATATATAGCTGTATTCAATTCATTTTAACAGTTTATTCTGTCCTTTTAATTTACATAATTTATTTATCTGTTTTGCTTTTGTTTCTGTGATTCATCTATGTTGAAAAATATACCTAGAGTTCATTTGGTTTCACCTCTGTAAATTATTTTATTTAGAAATGGCCAACAATTTACTTATCCATCATGCTGATATTGGGTCTTTTTGTTGTTTCCAGGTTTTTAATTTAATTTTTTATTACTAATCATGATGCAATAACCACACATGAACACGTCTCATTTATTGAATAGCCTATACCCATTCTCTGATTAATGAGAATTAAATTTTTTCTACAGTACCATATTTCAAAACTCATAATATACATATTTTTCATATTTTAACAACTCTACAATTAAGACACACCTTAAAATTGATGGCATCTTACAATCAGTCTAAGCCAGAGGACATCTGTGATGGGAAATTTGTTATGTGCCTACTTATGCATTAATTTAGTTGTTATTCCTGGTGGCATGAAAGGATAATCATAATTCCTCAATGTTTCAGTCAACAAATCATTCAATAATTATTCAAGGAAAAAATATGTGTCCTAAAAGTTGCCTGAAATGTTTTATTGATAACTTTTGGTAGCATCAACAAAGTGCCAGCATTAAAACTTAAAGAATAGGTATCTGCAGCTTGGGTGAAAATTCTGGAGATAATAATGAAGCACTTTTTAAGGAAATGAGAATCACCAGCACTTTTAATGATACAAAGAATGGTAATCTAAGAAAAAACATAAACATTGATAACTCTGAGTGGAAAAATAATTCAGAAGATTCAGACTCTGAATGAGAAAATATTTCCATAATATCTTAGTCAGTTTATTGAACTTATAATTTTCTTTATATGTATGCACAGGTATATGTTTGTGTGTATGCATATATGTATATACATACACACATACACATGTACATGTAAGCCTAAGAGTTCTTTTTTTTTTTTTTTTTTTTGCGGTATGCGGGCCTCTCACTGTTGTGGCCTCTCCCGTTGCAGAGAACAGGCTCCAGATGCGCAGGCTCAGCGGCCATGGCTCACGGGCCTAGCCGCTCGGTGGCATGTGGGATCTTCCCAGACCGGGGCACGAACCTGTGTCCCCTGCATCGGCAAGCGGACTCTCAACCACTGCGCCACCAGGGAAGCCCCTAAGAGTTCTTTTAGTAAGTATAAAAGTAACTGTTTATGCACGTTTGATATTAGTAAACATTTAGGTATATAGTTTAATTGACAGTCATAGTATATATATTTAGATGTAATGAAATTGGGTATATTATTTTAAGTGTTGATATCTGGTATCAGCCTTGTTCTTCAAAATTGTCATGTGTATTCAAGGCCCTTAGTTTTACCACACGAATTTTATGATAAATTTACAATGTTGTTGGATTTCTTTTGGAAGTCTATCAATGCATAGTTATGGGGGAAATTCAATCTTACAATATATGTTTTCTTCAATAAAGCTTTATAATTTTCTCTATGAAGTTCTGACATATTTTCAGATAAGTTTAATCATGGTTATCATAGATAATTTTTATTTTAAAAGCCATCAATTTAAAATAATATTTTCTAATTGCTGGTATATATAAATGACATTGATTTTTATATATTGAGTTAGAAACAAGCAGTCTTATATTTTCAGATTTATTTATTATTTATTGCTTCATTTATTAAATGCTATACAGAAATTTATTAATGACCTCCCTATATAATTCTGTATTATTTTCTAAACAAATTTTATAATTTTGCCAATAGCAGTTATGTTATTTCTTCTGGAACAAATTCTTTATTAACATCTTTATTGGAGTATATTTGCTTTACAATGGTGTGTTGGTTTCTGGTGTATAACAAAGTGAATCAGCTATATGTGTACTTATATCCTCATATCTCCTCCCTTTTGCATCGCCCTCCCACCCTCCATATCCCACCCCTCTAGTCGGACACAAAGCACAGAGCTGATTTCCCTGTGCTAAACAGCTGCTTCCCACTAGCTATCTATCTAAAATTTGGTAGTGTACATATGTCCATGCCACTCTCTCACTTCATCCCAGCTTACCCTTCCCCATTCTTGGGTCCTCAAGTCCATTCTCTACATCTGTGTCTTTATTCCTGTCCTGCCCCTAGGTTCTTCAGAATCATTTTTTACTTTTTATTATTATTATTATTTTAGATTCCATATATATGTGTTAGCATATGGTATTTGTTTTTCTCTTGCTGACTTATTTCATTCTGTATGACAGACTCTACCTCTATTCACCTCACTACAAATAACTCAATTTTGTTTCTTTTATGGCTGAGTAATATTCCATTGTATATATGTGCCCATCTTCTTTATCCACTCATCTGTCAATGGACACTTAGGTTGCTTCCATGTCCTGGCTTTTGTAAATAGTGCTGCAATGGACATTGGGGTGCATGTGTCTTTCTGAATTATGGTTTTCTCTGGGTATATGCCCAGTAGTGGGATTGCTGGGTCATATGGTAATTCTATTTTTAGTTTTTTAAGGAACCTCCATACTATTCTCCATAGTGGCTGTATCATTTTACATTCTCACCAATAGTGCAAGAGGGTTCCCTTTTCTCCAACCCTCTCCAGCATTTGTTGTTTGTAGATTTTCTGATGATGCCCATCCTAACAGGTGTGCAGTGATACCTCATTGTAGTTTCGATTTGCATTTCTCTAATGATTAGTGATGTTGAGCAACTTTTCATTTGTTTGTTGGCAATCTGTATGTCTTCTTTGGAGAAATGTCTACTGAGGTCTGTCCATTTTTGGATTAGATTGTTTGTTTTTTTGATATTGAGCTGCATGAGCTGCTTGTATATTTTTGAGATTAATCATTGTCAATTGCTTCATTTGCAAATATTTTCTCCATTTGCAAATATTTTCTCCTATTCTGAGGGTTGTCTTCTCATCTTATTTATGGTTTCCTTTGCTGTGCAAAAGCTTTTATGTTTCAGTAAGTCCCATTTGTTTATTTGTGTTTTTATTTCCATTTCTCTAGGAGGTGTGTCAAAAAGGATCTTGCTGTGATTTATGTCATGGAGTGTTCAGCCTATGTTTTCCTCTAAGAGTTTTATAGTTTCTGGACTTACATTTAGGTCTTTAACCAGAAACAAGCAGTCCTGATGAATTCTCTTTTTGAATTTTATTTTATGTATTTTTTTATACAGCAGGTTCTTATTAGTTATCTATTTTATATATATTGATGTATAGATGTCAATCCCAATCTCCCAATTCAACCCACCATCACCATCCAGCTTTGCCACTTTTCCCCTATTTTTCATCCTTAAGTTTAATATTAAAAAAAAATGGAGATACTCTTCATGAGGAAAGGGTTTGTTAAAAGATCATAGATTATTTTTTCAATCGTGAAAGTTTGTTGAATAATATCAAATGTTTTTATAATTTCAGATGATTATATAGGATTTTTTTCCTTTGATCTGCTAAGTAGTGAATTCCATTAATATATTTTAATTTGTAAAATATCTTCATATTCTTGGGATATTCTCAAATTGACATATGTGTATGTTTGAACACACTGCAGGATTCCATTTTCTGCTGTAACACAGGCTATATATTTTAATGGCTATATAAAAGTACTCTAAAGTCCAACTATCATGTTTCAATACGAGATTTATCACTTACCAGCTAATTGACCTTGAGTCAGTTTCTTAATCACTCCATATTTCAGTTTCCTCATGTATAAAAATAAGTATGATGAAAATAATAGTCCATCTTTCATAAGAGTAATTTGATTCATGTGACAATATTTCGTACCTTATAAGATGACCTGCATAATAATTAACATATAATTATTTCTTATGTAAAAGTAAACAACATTTGGGGGGACTTTAGTTAGATATGCCTATTGTTATTTCTTTTTAAATACCATCTATCTTTTTTCTGATTTAAGTAAGAGATAACACTAAATTTTCAAATGATTTAAGAAGTAGCCACTTTTTTTAAACAACTCTATAGAGTTATTATTTGCATACAACAAGCTGCACATATTTAAAATGTACTATTTGATGATTTAAAATATGTATCCAAAAGCAAAATTATCACCACAATCAAGATATATCACTCTCTCAAATTTTCTTGTGCTCATATGTAATTCCTTTTTCCTGCCCCACTGGGTTCATCTATTCCTCAAGTAAGAATCGATCTGCTTTACCTCATTGTATATTAGTTTGCATTTTCTGAAATCTTATCTAAGTGCAATACTACAGTAAGTATTCTTTATTATTTGGCTTCTTTCATTCAGCACAACTACTTTGAGATCCATTGATGCTGTTGCCTGCATCAATACCTCATCTTTTTTTATTCCCAAGTGGTATACCATTGTGTAGAGATACCACAATTGGTTTCACCATTCACCTTTTGAGGAACATATGGATTGCTTAAGTTTCTTGTTTGTTACAAATAAAGATGATATGAATATTCATGTGCAAGTCCCTGTGTGGACATATGATTTCACCACTTCTCGTGGGTGGATACCTGTGAGTGGGATGTCTTGGTCATATGGTAGATGAATGTTTAACTCTTTTGAAAACTGCCAAACAATTTCCCAAATAGTTGTACTGTTCTATATCCTCACAAGCAGTTTATGAGAGTTCACTTCTATCACATGATCAACCTCTTCCTAATTTTAGACATTCTAATACAGGTGTATAGAGGTTTCTCATTGTGGTTTTAAATTGCATTTTCCTAATGGCAAATGGTATTAAGCATTTTTTTTCCTATACTCATTTGTCATCTGTGCATCTTCTTTGGTGAAGTTTGTGTTCAAATCATTTGTCCATATTTTTACTTGATTGTTTCCATTCTTATTATTGAATTCCAAGAGTTATTTTTCGTATTTTAAATAAAAGTCTTGTACTAGAGATATGTCTTGCAATTATTTTCTGCCAACAGAAATTTAGGCTTGTGTTTTAATTCTCTTAGCAGTATGTATCAAGGAGCCTAGGTTCCTAATTGTGATCAGTTCCAATTTACCAATTTGTCTTTTATATTCTGTTCTTTTGTAATGAATCTAACTGTTTGCCTAATCTCAGATCACAAAGGAGCTCTATGTTGTAAATGTTTCATACTTTTCAGGTATTTTTTTAACTCTATGATTAATTTTGAGTTAGCTTTTGTATATGGTATAAGATAAGAATCAACATTCATTTCTTTGTAAGTAATATCCAATTTTTCTAGCACCATTTGTTGAAAGAGCTATCTGTTGTCCACTGAATTGCCTTCGTGCCTTGTATGAAAATCAGTTCTCCATATATGTGTAGGTCTACTTCCAGACTCTCTTTTGATAATTAAATCTATGTGTCTATCTCTTCATCAAGACCACATTATCTTGATAATTGTAGATTTATAATAAGCCTTGAATTCAGGTAGTTTTTGTCCTTTAAATTTACTCTTCTTTTTGAAAGTTGTTTTGGGTATTCTAGGGCTTTTGCATTTCTATGAAATTTTAGGTTTTGCTTGTCAATTATTACAGCAATTCTGGAATTTTTATTTGGATTGTATTAAATCTATACACTAATTTGTGGGAAGTTTTCTGACTTATCGGCAAAGCATCTCTCCTTTTGTCTATGTGTTCTTTAATTTTACTCAGGATTTTTTAGTTTTTAGCATACAGGTGTTATAGATATCTTGCCACATTTAACCCTAAGTATTTTATATTTTTGGAAATATAGTAAATGATAATTTAAATTTTAAATTTCTCAATTTTTGTTGCCAGTATGTAAAAGTAAAATTGTTTCTTGGACATGATTCTTCTGTGTGGCAACCTTATTAAATATACATATTTGCTTTAGTAACATTTTGTAGATCTTATCAGACTTTTTACATATTTATATTTTATCTGCAAATAAAATAAACGGTTTAACATTTTTTTTCTTTTTAATTAGGTGCATTTATTTCTTTTACTTGTGTTGTTGTACTGGCTAGAACTTCCGGTACAATGTGGAATAGAAATTCTGAGAGGTGGCATCCCTATTTTGTTTTTTATCCTACGAGAAAAGTGTTTAGTCTTTTACTGTTAAGTATGCAATTTTTCATAGATACCTTTTATTAAGTTGAGGAAGTTTCCTTCGATTCCTAGTTTTCTCACTGTCTTTTTATTTATTTTTTATTTTTTCAGTACGTGGGCCTCTCACTGTTGTGGCCTCTCCCGTTGTGGAGCACAGACTCTGGATGCACAGGCCCAGTGGCCATGGTTCATGGGCCTAGCCGCTCTGCAGCATGAACCCCTGTCCCCTGCATCAGCAGGTGGACTCTCAACCACTGCGCCACAGTGGAGCCCTCTCACAGTCTTTATCAAGAATAGATGTTGAAAATTTTCAGGTGTGTCTACTTAGATGCTTATATGAGTTTACTTTTTTAGTTTCTTAATTTTGTGAATTAAATGATTTATTTTCAAATATTAAACCAACCATCAATACATGAGATAAAATTCACTTGATCATGGTATATTTTCATTCTCATTTCATATATTATAGGAATTGCTAAAACTTTATCTTGAATATTTACACTGAGAGATATTTATTTGTAGTTTTCTACTTTGTCAGTCTTTGTCTCATTTTAGCATCAAAGTAATGCTAGTCTTGCTGAGCAGGAGACACCCTCAATTTTTTTACATGAGTTGTGTAAAATTAGCATTAATTCTTTCTTAAATATTTTGTAGAATTTACCAAAGTGGTTATCTGGGCCTGTAGTTTTCTTTGTTGGAAAGTTTCAAACTACAAAATTAATATTTTTATTATAAATAAGATTATTTAATTTATTAGCTATAGAGAACAATTTTGGTAGTTCTTTTTATTCAACGAAATTTTCCACTTAATCTGAGTTGTCTAGTTTACAGGCATGAAGTTGTTTACAATATATCTTTATTATCCTTTAACTATCTGTAGAATGTATACTGATGTTACCTCTCTTACTCCTGATATTGGTAATTTGTGTCTCCCTGCCCCATCTTGTTCTTATTCCTAATAAAACTAGAATGTTATCCATTTTATTTATTGTCTCAAATAATCCACTTTGGTTTATGTCCTGTTGATCAACTCATTTTTCATTATGCTTCTCTCGGTAACATTATTGCTTTGAAATATACTTTGTGTGATATAAAAATGAACACTCCAGGGTTTCTCTGGTGGCACAGGGGTGGAGAGTCCACCTGTCGATGCAGGGGACACGGGTTCATGCCCCGGTCTGGGAGGATCCCACATGCTGCAGAGTTGTTGGGCCTGTGAGCCATGACTGCTAAGCCTGCACTCCCGAAGCCTGTGCTCTGCAATGGGAGAGGCCACAAGAGTGAGAGGTCCACGTATGGCAAAAAAAAAAAAAAAAAAAGAACACTCCAGGTTTCTTTTGACAAGTGTTAATGTGAAAGACCTTTTTTAATATACATAAAGAAGGTATATATACATACACACACACACACATATATATATATATATATATATATATGTCTTATGTCTATATGTGTATCTATATATGTCTTTTTGTTTCTAGAGCAGTTTTATATTTTATTGTTTTTTTTTTTATTTTTTAACATCTTTATTGGAGTATAATTGCTTTACAACGATGTGTTAGTTTCTGTTTTATAACAAAGTGAATCAGTTATACATATACATATGTTCCCATATCTCTTCCCTCTTGCATCTTCCTCCCTCCCATTCTCCCTATCCTACCCTATAGGTGGTCACAAAGCACCGAGCTGATCTCCCTGTGCTATGCGGCTGCTTCCCACTAGCTATCTATTTTACATTTGGTAGTGTATATATGTCCATGCCACTCTTTCACTATGTCACAGCTTACCCTTAACCTTCCCCATATCCTCAAGTCCATTCTCTAGTACTTCTGTGTCTTTATTCCCGTCTTACTCCTAGGTTCTTCTATTTTTTTCTTAAATTCCATATATATGTGTTAGTATATGACATTTGTTTTACACTTTCTGACTTACTTCACTCTGTATGACAGACTCTAGGTCCATCCACCTCACTACAAATAACTCAATTTCATTTCTTTTTATGGCTGAGTAATATTCCATTGTATATATGTGCCACATCTTCTTTATCAATTCATCTGATGATGGACACTTAGGTTGTTTCCATCTCCTGGCTATTGTAATAGAGCTGCAATGAACATTTTGGTAAATGACTCTTTTTGAATTATGGTTTCCTCAGGGTATATGCCCAGTAGGGGGACTGCTGGGTTATATGGTAGTTCTATTTGTAGTTTTTTAAGGAACCTCCATACTGTTCTCCATAGTGATTTTATCAATTTACATTCGCACCAGCAGTGCAACAGTGTTCCCTTTTCTCCACACCCTCTCCAGCATTTATTGTTTCGAGATTTTTTGATGATGGCCATTCTGACATGTGTGAGATGATATCTCACTGTAGTCTTGAATTGCATTTCTCTAATGACTAAAGATGTTGAGCATTCTTTCATGTGTTTGTTGGCAATCTGTATATCTTCTTTGGAGAAATGTCTATTTAGGTCTTCTGCCCATTTTTTGATTGGGTTGTTTGTTTTTTTTTGTTATTGAGCTGCATGCACTGCTTGTAAATTTTGGAGATTAATCCTTTGTCAGTTGCTTCATTTGCAAATATTTTCTCCCTTTCTGAAGGTTGTCTTTTGGTCTTGTTTATGGTTTCCTTTGCTGTGCAAAAGCTTTTAGGTTTCATTAGGTCCCATGTGTTTATTTTTGTTTTTTTTTTCCATTTCTCTAGGATGTGGGTCATAAAGGATCTTGCTGTAATTTATGTCATAGAGTGTTCTGCCTATATTTTCCTCTAAGAGTTTGATAGCCTTACATTTAGGTCTTTAATCCATTTTGAGCTTATTTTTGTGTATGGTGTGAGGGAGTGTTCTAATGTCATACTTTTACATGTACCTGTCCAGTTTTCCCAGCACCACTTATTGAAAAGGCTGTCTTTTCTCTACTCTATATCCTTGCCTCCACTGTCAAAGATAAGGTGACCATATGTGTGTGGGTTTATCTCTGGGCTTTCTATCCTGTTCCATTGATCTATCTTTCTGTTTTTGTGCCAGTACCATACTGTCTTGATTACTGTAGCTTTGTAGTATAGTCTGAAGTCAGCGAGCCTGATTCCTCCAGCTCCATTTTTCATTCTCAAGATTGCTTTGGCTATTCGGGGTCTTTTGTGTTTCCATACAAATTGTGAATTTTTTTTCTAGTTCTGTGAAAAATGCCAGTGGTATTTTGATATGCATTGTATTGAATCTGTAGATTGCTTTGGGTAGTAGAGTCATTTTCACAATATTTATTCTTCCAATCCAAGAACATGGCATATCTCTCCATCTGTTTGTATCATCTTTAATTTCTTTCATTAATGTCTTATATTTTTCTGCATACAGGTCTTTCATCTCCTTAGGTCGGTTTATTGCTAGATATTTTATTCTTTTTGTTGCAATGGTAAATGGGAGTGTTTTCTTAATTTCACTTTTAGATTTTTCATCATTAGTGTATAGGAATGCCAGAGATTTCTGTGCATTAATTTTGTATCCTGCTACTTTACCATATTCATTGATGAGCTCTAGTAGTTTTCTGATAGCATCTTTAGGACTCTCTATGTATAGCATCATGTCATGTGCAAACAGTGACAGCTTTACTTCTTCTTTTCCATTTTGGATTCCTTTTATTTCCTTTTCTTCTCTGATTGATCTGGCTAAAAGTTCCAAAATTATGTTGAATAAGAGTGTTGAGAGTGGGCAACCTTGTCTTGTTCCTGATCTTAGTGGAAATGCTTTCAGTTTTTCACCAGTGAGGATGATGTTGGCTGTGGGTTTGTCATATATGACCTTTATTATGTTGAGGAAAGTTCCCTCTATGCCTACTTTCTGCAGGGTTTTTATCATAACTGGGTGTTGAATTTTGTCAAAAGCTTACTGTGCATCTATTGAGATGGTCATATGTTTTTTCTCCTTCAATTGTTAATATGGTGTATCACATTGATTGATTTGTGTATATTGAAGAATCCTTGCATTCCTGGAATAAACCCAACTTGAGCATGGTGTATGATCCTTTTAATGTGCTGTTGGATTCTGTTTGCTAGTATTTTGTTGAGGATTTTTTGCATCTATGTTCATCAGTGATATTGGCCTGTAATTTTCTTTCTTTGTGACATCTTTGTCTGGTTTTGTTATCAGGGTGATGGTAGCCTTGTAGAATGAGTTTGGGAGTGTTCCTCACTCTGCTATATTTTGGAAGATTTTGAGAATGATAGGTGTTAGCTCTTCTCTAAATGTTTGATAGAATTCACCTCTGAAGCCATCTAGTCCTGGGCTTCTGTTTGTTGGAAGATTTTTAATCTTAATCACGTTTTCTATTTCAGTGCTTTTGATTGGTCTGTTCATATTTTTTATTTCAAACAGTAGCAAAGATCATTAAAACTAAAAGCTTGTTCTTTGAGAAAATAAACAAAATTGATAAACCATTAACCATATTCATCAAGAAAAAAGAGGGAAGACTCAAATCAATAGAATTTGAAATGAAAAAGGAGAAGTAACAACTGACCCTGCAGAGATACAAAAGATCTTGAGAGATTACTATACGCAACTCTATGCCAATAAAATGGACAACCTGGAAGAAATGGACAAATTCTTAGAAATGCACAACCTGCCAAGACTGAATCAGGAAGAAATAGAGCCATTTTAGATTCACAGCAATATTGTTTGGAGGATACAGAGATTTCCCATATACCTGCTGCTCCCAGACAGTCATAGCCTCCCCTATTAGCAACATCCTCACCAGAGTGGTACATTTGTTACATTTAATGAGCCTACACTGTCATAGCATAATCACTAAAGTCCATACTTTAGGGCTAACTCTTGGTGGTGTACTTTCTATGTGTTTTGACAAGTGGCATGTGACACTTGTATAGTATTACACAGAGAATTTTACTGCCCTAAAAGTCCTCTGTGCTCTGTTGTCCTTCCCTCTCTCCCTCCCTCCACTACTTCCAGCAACCACTGATCTTCTTATTGTGCCTCCATGGTTTTGCCTTCTTCAATATATCATACAGTTGTAATCATATGCGTATGTAGCCTTTCAGTTAGGCTTTTTTTCATATAGTAAAATGCTTTTAAGATTCCTCCATGTCTTTTCGTGAATTGATAGCTTATTTTTAGCTCTGTATACTAGTTTGTTGTCTGAATGTACCACTTTATTCATTCGCCATAGTTGCTTCCAAGTTTTTATAATTATTCATAAATTTTCTCTAAACATCTGTGTGCAGCTTGTTGTATCTGCTTAAGTGTTCAACTCTTTTGGGTAAATACCAAGGTGTGAGATTAGTGTGAGATTGCTGAATTGTATGGGATCCTGTTTAGTGTTGTAAGACTTCATCAAACTATGCTTGAAAGTGCCTGTTCCATTTAACAGGAGTTTTCATTCATGAAAACTGCTGTTGCTCTACACAGTCACTAGCATTTGGTTTTATCAGTATACTGGATTTTGGCCATTCTAATAAGTTTGTAGTGGTATCTCATTGCTTCAGTTTATATTTCGCTAATGACATACCATGTAGAGCATCTTTTCTTATAATTTTTGCCATTTGTATATCTTTGATTAAGTGTCTGTTAAGGTATTTGATTAATTTATTTAATAGGTTTGTTTGTTTTCTTACTGTGGACTTTTAAGAATTTTATGTTAATAAGAAATATCGGTATGTAGATTTCTTTTCTTGTAATGTCTATGTGTATTTCAGCATAAGAGTAATGCGGGTCTCATAGAATGTATTAAGATGTATTCTTTCTGCATCTCTGCTCTGAAAGAGATTATAGAGAATTAGAACAATTTCTTCCTGAAATGGTGAACACATTTGGAACTGGTGCTTTCTCTTTTAGAAGGTTATTATTGATTCAGTTTCTTTAATAGAATAGACCCATTCAGATTGTCTATTTCTCCTTGTGTAAGTTTTGACAAATTGTGTCTTTCAAGGAATTGGACCATTTCATTCAGGTTATCAAATTTGTGGGCATAGAAGTGTTCATAATACTCCTTTATTAACCTTTTAATGTCCACAGTGATGTAGCGATGTCCCCTCTTTCATTTCTAATATTAGTAATTTGTGTCTTCTCTCTCTCTCTCTCTTCCTTTTTTTTTTTTTTTCTTTTTTTCCTCTGGTTAGCCTGGCTACAGGCTTTTTGATTTTACTGATGTTTTCAAAGATCCAGACTTCAGTTCCACATATTTTCTCTATTGATTATCTATTTTCAATTTAATTGATTTCTGCTCTATTTATTTCTTTTCTTATGCATATTTTTTTTATTTAATTTGTTCTTCTTTCTTCAGTTTCCTAAGGTGGAGACTTACCTTATTAACTCTAGAGCTTTCTTTTTTTTTTCTAATATATGCATTCAATGCTACAAATTTCCCTCCAAGCACAGCTTACACTGCAACCCATAAATTTTGATAAGTTGTTTTCATTTTCATTTAGTTCAAAATATTTGTTAACTTCTCTTCAGGTTTTTTTCTTTGATTTATGTATTATTTAGAAGTGTGATGTTTATTCTCCCTGTATTTTGAGATTTTCCATGAATCTATTACTGATTTCTGGTTTAGTTCTATTCTGATCTGAGAGCACACATTGTATGATTTCTAATCTTTCAAATTTGTTAGGATGAGTTTTATTTTTTGATTTGTTCTGACAATCTCTGTATTTTTACTGGTGTACTTACCACTGATGGTCAAAATGATTATTGTTATATTTGGACACATGTGCACCATATTTGTTACTATTTTTCTGTTTGGTGCCCTGGTTCTTTGTTCCTATTTTTTATTCCACTTCTTATTCCCATTATTTTTGAATTCTCAGAATGTAGTAGCAATAATCTCAGTGGAAATGTGCGTCTTGTGATCACAGAATAAAAGATTTCATTAAGGATTGTGGAACAGAGAAATACAAGGAGCAAGTTTTCTTGGTGAGGTGCTTGAATGTCTCCACTAGCCCTGGATTCCTTAATCCCCCATGTTTTGTTACATGAGTAATAGGAAACTTTTTCTGGTTTATTATCTCTATTCAGCTTTCTGTTGTTCAAATAAAGGTAGAACCCATTCTTAAATGACATTTTCTAAGTTTTGGGGGTTATTTTTTTGGTTTATGTAGGATTTGTTTTCTCTACTTTGTTTATATTTCCAACTAAAAAACTATCTTTATAAATAGCATATATAGAACTTTTGTGTCTTATAGCATTTAGAACTTATTTCTTGATACTTTGCTATAAAGAATGTGGGAGAAATACTCCTATTAAAAAATAACTATCTTCTCTGAAATCTGACCCTCAAATTCAGTAGTGTCTCCAATCATTGTGTCAATCAAAAACACCATCATAAACATCTGAAGTGTCTCAGGGGATATCAGTGTATCTTTTAGAAATTACTGGTTTAAATTTTCCTTGGTATCTTTTAATAACATTTTGTTAATTTATCCACATACATCCTGTACCTCTTCTGTTTGTTTTATAAAAATAGATTATGCATTTCTATTGGTCTTCTAAAAGCTATTTTTTGTATGTGTGAACTTTTAAAAACTGTTGTATCCAGCAATTTCCTAAACTTTCTTATTACTTCTATTAAAAATTTATAGTTTCTTTCAGTTTTTTATGCAGTCATATTCCCTGTAATTAATTATTTTATTTCCCCTTCTCTCTCGTTTACTGTCTCTTCAACTGGTTAGGATCACCAATACAACAGTGAATAGATGTAGTTGTAACAGTATCAATTTCCTGAAATTAAAGAGAACTGTTCTAACTGACTCACTGGAAAGTAAGATGTTAATGGGAAATTTTTTATACTATTTATCAGGTTAAGGAATCTCCTTTCTAGTTGAATCGCAACTAGGTGAAAAGTATTGTTAAGTGCTTTAAAAAATTGTCTGTTGAAAGAGTCATGTTATTTTTCTTCTTTATTAATGTGGTGAAATATATTAATACATTATTGTCCTTAACCCCAATATCATACATTAGCTTTATGATTTTATACTATACTAACATTTAAAACAATATTCCTTATTTAGCCAATTTTGTTGTTTACCATTTTTTTCTTTAGTCATGATTTTGACAAACCTTAATTTATTTAATATATTTAAATATATTTCTAAGAATTAGAATTCAGAAGTTTTTCGGGATAAAGATACACGGTTTATCTTTTTGTTGATTCTCAGTCTTGTTGACTTAATTTTTTTCTATCAATGAATATTTAGCTAAATTTCATATGTGGAAATTTTGATTGGCCTCAATTGAAGACACGTTTCCCCAGAGAGAACTTATCTTCTTTTCAGAGTAAAAGTGGTGCTACCAACCATGGAACTCTGTACTCTTAACTTGCATTTTCCATGTGGGTTCTGTAAATGTGAATTCTAGAATCATTTAATAGCAAGATTATTATTACAAATTATTAGATAAAATTTATATATTAAATTTTAATATAATAAATTATGTCTTCTCTGAGTGTATTTTATTAATATAATAATTATTTTATTATTCTTAAAACGTTTTCATCTAGAAGGACCATGGAAATAGGTAGGCTTTACTTCTGACATATTTTCCTAATGTGGATTTTTTTCTAACTTATAGTGTCACTGAAAGTGTAACTCCTTCAAAATTCTGCATTTGTGCAGGACAGAGAGTATACATCAAGTTCAACCCACTCTTATGGACATAAAGCCTAATTTGGTTTTATCAAAGTGTTATTAATTCCCAAGTCTCCAGGTATCAGGAAACAATACTTGTTCCAATAATACTCCCAGCCTCTCTGATCACTTACCACTCTGGCTTCAATACAATAGGAAAATTTTTTATTTTAGCCTAAGTAGTTTTATGAATTGTATGTTAATATAATTAATGCATTCAAAAGGATCTCTTTTTAATGATTCCTCCAGCCCCCAGGTGTTTTCCAATGGGTAGGTTTTCAATATATTCTGCAGATTTTTTTAAAAAAATAAATACTTTTCTATTTTCTTTATGACATCTGTTTCATTGAACTTGAATTCTTATGTTCTATTATTTTGATATGATTATCTTCTCTCTGGCTTATTATCTCTTTCAGATGGGCTAATATTAAGATCTGTTGGATTTGTAGAAATCATATCTGGAGATTGTCGTGGGGATGCTGCAGGTGGTGAAGGGCCAAGTAACAAGAACTATTCCTTGAGGTCATGTGGATAAAAAAATACAAATAAAATCTAGTCTTACACATGAATAAATGATAGTGTAGTAAAAGAGAAAAACATGTAAACTATTATTGCAGTATAGTATATAAGAAATATAGGACTTTATGAGAAAATTATATAATACAGTAAAAATTTAGAGGTTTGCATAGAGTGCAGCAAGGAACAGTGGATCCAGTGACCAACACTGCCTAGGAAATGCAGGAGAATTTCCTCCACACCCAGGTGTGGAGTAATGAATGTACAGCCTCAAGAGTTTCAGACCATGGGGGCCCATTTAGCAGGTATTGGATTAATGCCTTGCTTTCAACTTAAAGGTATGAAATTGGAGAAATTTTGGAAGAAGTGGCAAACATCAGTTATAAACAATAAAACACATTTGACAAATAACTTGACTGAAAGGAAACTGCTCTTTGTTTACAATGTAGTCCAACCCTAAGTCATGGGTATATTTATTATATTTTATCTTTCATTTAATTATTCCTATATTTAATTTTGATTTTCACTTCTGACTTTTACTTTCTGTTCATCACATATATGTTGTTAGTTATTCCTGTCAGTTTTTTTCATCTTATCTCCACATTTAGCACACTCTTTTTTTTTTTTTTTTTTTTACATCAGGCCAGTCAGAGAAGTTGAAAAATCACATTTGTTACTCTACACAGATTGAATCTCTAAACCTAACTGGCTGGTCGTTTCAGAATATGTTGATTTTTCATTAAAGGAGTCTGTTAGACAGCATAAATTAATATTTCTACTATAAAGAAAATGAAAGATGCAAGGCATAAGCTTCACCCATCCATCCATTCAGCCAGTCAGGCCTTCTAGATCACTTACTTTCATGGTCGCTTTCACATGGAAAAGAGTGCTGCACATAGGTATCTGGAGAGTGAATGAGGGGAGTTACCTAAGATTCAGTATTCACTTACATAAAAAGAGGTAGCCAGAAGTCATGTTCACCAAAGTCAATTTTAGCTCTAACATGTAACATTACAAGCAATTATATGATTGATTGTGGTCTGATGACTAATACTCTTACTAAACCATAAATAGATTACTAAAATAGTCTTCCTCTATGTACGAGGTGAAACAAAAGTGAGAGAATTAGGTAAGCAACCCTACTGCTCTCAGCATTATAAATAAATAAATAAATAAATAAATAAATAAATATATATATATATATATATATATATATATATATATTATTAGAGAAATAAAGGGCACCTAGCTGACAGTGATTAATGCCTGGCCAATCATGTGCTCATATTCTAGGCGACACTCTCACTATCATAGAAAAAGGGTGGCAGGGCTCTCAAAGACCAGTTTTCACCACTGCATTCTATTGAAAGAGTTTATGTATCAACCAAAATGTAAGTATATTCGGAGGGAGTATGCCTTGAGGAATTTTTACCTATTAGAGACATAAGGAACATTAAGAATATATCCAGAGGGCTTCCCTGGTGGCACAGTGGTTGAGAGTCCGCCTGCTGATGCAGGGGACACGGGTTCATGCCCCGGTCCATGAAGATCCCACATGTCGCGGAGTGGCTGGGCCCGTGAGCAATGGCTGCTGAGCCTGCACATCTGGAGCCTGTGCTCCACAACGGTAGAGGCCATAACAGTGAGAAGCCTGCGTACCACAAAAAAAAAAAAAAAAAGAATATATCCAGAATAGAAGTTAAGAAATGGGTAAGGTATGTACTCTAAGAGAAGAAACATTGGACAGTAATCAGGAGACATTATTTAATCTTGGGTATATCTTTAACTGGATTAAAAGCATTGGACAATCATTAATGTTTTCTGGGTTTTGATTTCTTCATCTGTAAAATAATTTGATTGTCAGATAATTAAGATCTCTTTGTCAAATATAACCAGAACCAGACTCTAGTTAAAGCAATAGGCACAGATTTTATTCAGAAGCTATTTCAACAGGAAAACAATAGACCTCAGTATGGAACTGGGTTTAACTCCATGTACATGAAGGACAGGTGGGATATAAAGCCAATAAGCAGAATAGGGGCTGGGTCAGTGGATGAAAAATTACTAAGAAAAATATCCCCAAAGGATAGGAGATTCTTGCTGAAGTAACTTAACAAGATTTTGCTGAAGGCAGGCCAAGATGACCAGATATCAAGAGTGTGTGTAGGGGCGTGAATTCTCATTAAACTGACTTAGCAGGATTCCTGTTAAAACTGAGGTAGACAGGCCCAGCAGGGCCATGATGGCCTAGGCATAGTTGAAAATAGGGTGCAGAGAAGCCCGACAAAAATTTGGTCAAGGAAACTTTCTTTGTTGCCTTCCATACTTAACAAGGGACTATTCCATGATGTTTAGGTTAATAGGCCAGAATTTATTTTGATCTGAGAGTATAATCTCGGAGAAGCAGAGCAAGGAGGGAGAGGTCAGTGTTTGACATTCAACTTGTCCTTTTGATCTGGACAGGCTCAGGCTTCAGAAGTTGCTGGGGAGGTAGAATTGGCTGAGGAAGCATTGTACGGTGTGTGCTGGTGAAAATCTAGGCATAAGAGTCTTCATGAGATTCCCAATTGAGTGTCAACATTTGCTAAAAACAAGATGAGACAGAGAAGGAATAGTCAACTTATAAAATTATAAACTCACAGAATTGTAGAGATGGGATCTAAGGATTAATATTCTGATTATATTACCTCAATGAGTTAACTGAAGCCCAAAGAGATTAAATAACTTGGCCAAATTTACTAGACAAAGAGTGGAAGATTAAATAGCCTACCATATAATGTTCCATCAGTTCATTTTTACAGCATATTCCAAATTTTAAAAGAATGCTAATTACCAGAAAGAGGAGGTATCTCAGGAACTAATATGCAATTTACAATGCATACAAATTTACATAATCTTAAGAAATCAACAATGAATTACAATGCCTCTGTAGGTCTATCTGATCTGTGTTTGGTGCTGCTGATGTAAGAAGATTAAAAAAAAAAAACTTCAGAGAAATAGTATTTCATATCTGTGTTTTTTGTATCTTGCAATATCCTTTCTGGTCAAGTACCCTATCTCAGGAGCAGGTATTGATTTTTTTTTCCAGCTACAGTACAATCCTTCACCCTTACCCACCACATCCCAACTGTTTCTAGCTTGTAATTATAAAATATTAAAAGCACAGTAAATCATGTATTTTCCCATACTTGGAATATTAAAAAGCTAGCTGCAGTTTAGTAATAAAATAAAATTATTGACAATAATGAGTTTCTGGAAAAAAGCAGCACTCTTGTTTGCCTAAGCCATTCAGAGCAGGGAGTTTGAAGAAAACTACTGGCAGTTACTCATTGCTCAATTCATAAAACCATATTTTTTTCTGCACTGCTGAGATTCCCCAAGCTGGATTCAAGTTGGGAAAGGCAGTCTACTTAAGAAGAATCCTGGTATCTGTGTCAGAGTATCTGTTTTCTCGTCCTGGCTCTGTCAGTAAATAACACCATTACTGTTGATTTAGCTTCAGGGAGAGATGAGAGGGGTACTCTTTTTGTTAGATGTGATACAGGGAAAAGTACTTTCTCTAATCATTTCACAAATGTTTTATGGGATTATATATATATATATATATATATATATATATATATATATATATATAGAGAGAGAGAGAGAGAGAGAGAGAGAGAAAGAATGTGGAATTTCATATTGTTTTTTCTTCTAGGACATTAATTCGAAAAATATTATTTTTTATTTTGTAGAGGGATATTTTACAAATAACTTTTTTAAAAGTATAAATATTATTTATATTTCTGTATTTGGGTGAGAAAAATGGACGCCATTTTTACATTATTGGTAAGGTGCACTTTGAGGGTTAAGACTCGTGAATGAGAAGAGTAGGTGACAGCATCATGGGCTGGACTCTGGTACGTTTACTACATCTGCTGCCATCCTCTCCTTGCCCCAGTATCTGGACTGAGCCTTACTTTCCCCATCCTCTCCCGTTCATTGCCACAAATTGCACCCTGAAGTCTCCAGCGAGTCTTGTTTCCCTTTGTGGGAAACCTCATATTTCACCTACTGAGACCAGGCCCTGGGAGCATCCCATGTGGTGTTCACAAGAAGAAAGCATTTCCTGATTGAGGGACTTGGTGAAGAAGCCAGATGCCCCATCACAGCATGCTGGCACTTGGGCTGGGTCAGAAAGAGAGAACAATGCTCTGAAGCTGTTCTTCAGTGGAGAGGTGCCAGGTACTGGTAGTGAAGTTCTCCTGGGAAGATTTCTGGGTCCTGACTGCTGCCAGGAAGGACAGCTGACCCCTGTGACAAAGAAATGGCGTGTTTTGAGTTACTCTGACCTTGTACCATGGCTGACATGGGATTGACACCTCAGGAGCCTGCGTATAGCCTCTAAGAAAAAAAGGGACAGATCCTTATGCACAGAGAACTGTAACCGTGCCACAGGTCTGAGGGCTGGGACTTCCTGCCTGATCCTGCTCTTCTGGAAATAAAACACTGCATGAAAGAGGCAAAGACCCTACTCACCTACTTTACAGTGAAGGATGCAGTCAATACATAAAGATATTAGGCCCTGAACCAAGATGGCAGAGCAGAAGGATGTGCTCTCACTCCCTGCTGTGAGAACACCAGAATCACAACTAGCTGCTGGACAATCATCTACAGGAATACACTGGAACTCACCAAAACAGATACCCTACATCCAAAGACAAAAGAGAAGCCACAATGAGAGGGTAGGAGGGGCACAATCACAATAAAATCAAATCCCATAACTGCTGGGAAGGTGACTCACAGACTGGAGAACAATTATACCACAGAAGTCCACCCACTGGAGTGAAGGTTCTGAGCTCCCTGTCAGGCTTCCCAACCTGGGGGTCCGGCAACAGTGGGAGGAATTCCTAGAGAATCAGATGTTGAAGGCTAGTGGGATTTGACTGAAGGACATCGACAGGACTGGGGGAAAGAGAGACTCCGCTCTTGGAGGGCACACACAAAGTAGTGTGTGCATCGGGACCCAGGGGAAGGAGCAGTGACCCCATAGGAGACAGAATCAGACCTACCTGTTAGTATTGGAGGGTCTCCTCCAGAGGCAGGGGTTGGCTGCCTGTCACCATAAGGACAAGGACACTGGCAGCAGAAGTTCTGGGATGTACTCCTTGGCGTGAGCCTTCCCAGAGTCTGCCACTAGCCCCAGCAAAAAACCAGAGTAGGCTCCAGTGTTGGGTTGCCTCAGGCCAAAAAACAACAGGGAGAGACACCAGCCCCACCCATTAGCAGAAGTGGATTAAAGTTTTACTGAGCTCCACCCACCTGAGCAACAGACAGCTCTACCCTCCACCAGTCCCTCCCATCAGGAAACTTGCAGAAGCCTCTTAGATAGCCTCATCCACCAGAGGGCAGACAGCAGAAGCAAGAGGAACTACAATCCTGCAGCCTGTGGAACAAAAACCACATTCACAGAAAGATAGACAAGATGAAAAGGAAGAGGGTTATGTACCAGATGAAAGAACAAGATAAAACCCCAGAAAAACAATTAAATGAAATGGAGATAGGCAACCTTCCAGAAAAATAATTCAGAATAATGATAGTGAAGATGATCCAGGACCTCGGAAAAAGAATGGAGGCAAAGATTGAGAAGATGCAAGAAATGTTTAACAAAGACCTAGAAGAATTAAAAAACAAGCAAACAGAGATGAGCAATACAATAACTGAAATGAAAACTACCATAGAAGGAATCAATAGCAGAATAACTGAGGCAGAAGAACAGACAAGTGATCTGGAAGACAGAATGGTGGAATTCACTGCTGTGGAACAGAATAAAGAAAAAATAATGAAAAGAAATGAATACAGCCTAAGAGACCTCTGGGACAAGTTTAAATGCAATGACATGTGCATTATAGGGGTCCCAGAGGGAGGAGAGAGAGGAAGGTACCAAGAAAATATTTGAAGAGATTATAGTCAAAAACTTCCCTAACATGAGAAAGGAAATAGCCACTCAAGTCCAGGAGGCACAGTGAGTCCCAAACAGGTTAAACCCAAGGAGAAACATGCTGAGACACATAGTAATCAAATTGACAAAAATTAAAGACAAAGTAAAATTATTGAAAACAGCAAGGGGAAAATGACAAATAATATACAATGGAACTCCCATAAGGTTAACAGCTGATTTCTCAGCAGAAACTCTACAAGCCAGAAGGCAGTGGCATGATATACTTAAAGTGATGAAAGGGAAGGACCTACAACCAAGATTACTCTGCCCAGTAGGGATCTCATTCAGATTCGATGGAGAAATAAAAGCTTTACAGACAAGCAAAAGCTAAGAGAATTCAGCACCACGAAACCAGATCTACAAAAAATGCTAAAGGAACTTTAGGAACTAAAGGAACTAAAGGAACTAAAGCTAAAGGAACTCTAAGTGGGAAAGAGAAGAGAAGGAAAGGACCTACAAAACAAACCCAAAACAATTAAGAAAATGGTCATAGGAACATACACATCAATAATTACCTTAAACGTGAATGGATTAAATGCTCCCACCAAAAGACACAGGCTTGCTGAATGGACACAGAAATAAGACCCATATATATGCTGTCTACAAGAAACCCACTACAGACGTAGGGACACATATAGACTGAAAGTGATGGGATGCAAAATGATATTCCATGCAAATGGAAATCAAAAGAAAGCTGGAGTAGCAATACTCATATCAGAAAAAATAGACTTTAAAATAAAGTTACAATAGACTACATAATGATCAAAGGATCAATCCAAGAAGATATATCACCTATAAATGTATATGCACCCAACAAGGAGTACCTCAGTACATAAGGCAAATTCTAAAAGCTATAAAAGAGGAAATTGCCAGTAACACAATAATAGTGGGAGACTTTAACACCTCACTTACACCAATGGACAGCTCATCCAAACAGAAAATTAATGAGACACAAGCTTTAAATGACACAATAGACCAGATACATTTAATTGATATTTATAGGACCTTCCATCCAAAAACAGCAGATTACAATTTCTTCTCAAGTGCGCACAGAACATTCTCCAGGATAGATCACAGCTTGGATCACAAATCAAGCCTGAGTAAATTAAGAACATTGACATCATATCAAGCATTTTTATGACCAAAACGCTATGAGAGTAGAAATAAAATACAGGGGAGAAAAACGTAAAAAACACAACCACATGGAAGTTAAACAATACATTACTAAATAACCAAGAGATCACTGAAGAAATCAAAGAGGAAATCAAAAAAATACCTAGAGATGAATGACAATGAAAACACGATGATCCGAAACCTATGGGATGCAGCAAAAGCAGTTCTAAGAAGGAAGTTTATAGCTGTACAAGCCTACCTCAAAAAACAAGAAAAATCTCAAATAAAATATCTAAACTTACACCTAAAGGAAGTAGAGAAAGAAAGACAAACAAAACCCAAAGTTAGCAGAAGTAAAGAAATCATAAAGATCAGAGCAGAAATAAAAGAAATAGAAACAAAGAAAACAATAGCAAAGATCAATAAAACTAAAAGCGGGTTCTTTGAGAAGATAAACAAAAGTGATAAACCATTAGCTAGACTCATCAAGAAAAAGAGGGAGAGGACACAAATCAATAAAATTAGAAATGAAAAAGGAGAAATTACAACAGACACCTCAGAAATACAAAGCATCTTAAGAGACTACTAAAAGCAACTCCATGCCAATAAAATGGACAAGCTGGAAGAAATGGACAAATTCTTAGAAAGGTATAACCTTCCAAGACGAAACCAGGAAGAAATAGAAAATATGAACAGAACAATTACAGGTAATTAAATTGAAATTGTGATTAAAAATCTTCCAACAAACGAAAGTCCAGGATAAGATGGCTTCACAGGTGAATTCTATCAAACATTTAGAGAAGAGATAGCACCCATCCTTCTCAAACACTTCCAAAAATTTTCGGAGGAAGGAACACTCCCAAACTCATTCTATGAGACCACCATCACCCGGACACAAAAACCAGACAAAGATACTACAAAAAAAAAAAACGAATTTACAGACCAATATCACCGCTGTATAGAGATGCAAAAATCCTCAACAAAATACTAGCAAACAGAATCCAACAACACATTAAAAGGATCAGACACCATGATCAAGTGGGAGGTATCCAAGGGATGCAATGATTCTTCATTATATGCAAATCCATCAATGTGATATACCATATTCACAAATTGAAGAACTAAAACTGTATGATCATCTCAATAGATGCAGAAAAAGTTTTTCACAAAATTCAACACCCATTTATGATAGAAACTCTCCAGAAAGTGGACATAGAGGGAACCTACCTCAACATAATAAACATATATGAAAAACCCACAGCAAACATCATTCTCAATGGTGAAAAACTGAAAGAATTTCCCCTAAGATCAGTAACAACACAAGGATGTCCACTCTCACCACTATTATTCAACATAGCTTTGGAAGTCCTAGCCATGGCCCACAGAGAAGAAAAAGAAATAAAAGGAATACAAATTGGAAAACAAGAAGTAAAACTATCACTGTTTGCAGATGACATGTTACTATACATAGAGAATCCTAAAGATGCCACCAGAATACTACTAGAGCTAGTCAATGAATTTGGTAATGTTGCAGGATACAAAATTAATGCACAGAAATCTCTTGCATTCCTATACACAAATGATGAAAAATCTGAAAGATAAATTAAGGAAACACTCCCATTTACCATTGCAAAAAAAAGGATAAAACACCTATTTATAAACCTACCTAGGGAGATAAAAGACCTGTATGCAGAAATCTATATGCCACTGATGAAAGAAATTAAAGATGATACCAACAGATGGAGAGATATACCATGTTCTTGGATTGGCAGAATCAACATGTGAAAAATGACTATAAAGCCCAAAGCAATCTACAGATTCAATGCAAGGCCTATCAAATTACCAATGACATTTTTTCCAGAAGAAGAACAAAAAATCTTAAAATGTGTATAGACACACAAAAGACTCTGAATAACAAAAGAAGTCTTGAGGGAAAAAATGGAGCTGAAGGAATCAGACTCCCTTACTTCAGACTATACTACAAAGCTACAGGAATCAGATGATATGATACTGGCACAAAAACAGAAAGATAGATCAATGCAACAAGATAGAAAGCCCAGAGATAAACCCAAAGACCTATGGTCAACTATTCTATGACAAAGGAGGCAATGATATACAATGGAGAAAAGACAGTCTCTTCAATAAGTGGTGCTAGGAAAACTGGACAGCTACATGTTAAAGAATGAAATTAGAACACCCCCTAACAACATACACAAAAATAAACTCAAGATGGTTTAGAGACCTAAATGTAAGACCGGGCACTATAAAACTCTTAGAGGAAAACATAGGAAGAACACTCTTTGACATAAATCACAGCAAGATCTTTTTTGATCCACCTCCTAGAGTAATGGAAATAAAAACAAAAATAAACAAATGGGACCTAATGAAACTTCAAAGCTTTTGCACAGCAAAGGAAACCATAAACAAGATGAAAAGACGGCACTCAGAATTGGAGAAAATATTTGCAAACAAATCAATGGACAAGGATTAATCTCCAAAATATACAAACATTTCGTGCAGCTCAATATTAAAAGAATCAAACAACCCAGTCCAAAAATGGTCAGAAGACCTAAGTAGACATTTCTCCAAAGAAGACATACAGATGTCCAAGAAGCACATGAAAAGCTGCTCAACATCACTAATTATTAGAGAAATGCAAATCAAAAGTTCATTGTGGTATCACCTCTCACCAGTTAGAATGGGCATCATCAGAATATCTACAAACAACAAATGCTGGAGAGGCTGTGGAGAAAAGGGAAGCCTCTTGCACTGTTGGTGGGAATGTAAATTGATACAGCCACTGTGGAGAACAGTATGGAGGTTCTCTAGAAAACTAAAAATAGAATTACCGTATGACACAGCAATCCCAGTACTGGGCATATACCCAGAGAAAACCGTAATTCAAAAAGACACATGCACCCCAATGTTCAATGAAGCACTATTTACAGTAGCCAGGTCATGGAAGCCACCTAAATGCCCATCGACAGATCAATGGATAGAGAAGATGTGGTACATATATACAATGGAATACCATGCAGCTTTAAAAGGAAAGAAATTTGGTCATTTGTTGAGACGTGGATGGATTTAGAGACTGTCATACAGAGTGAAATAAATCAGAAAGAGAAATACAAATATTGTATATTAACACATATATGCCTAGAATATATATTTTTTAAACATACCTAGAAATATATACCTAGAAATATATAAAATATATATTAACCATACCTAGAAAATTGGTACAGATGAACTGGTTTGCAGGGTAGAAATAGAGACACAGATGTAGAGCACAAACTTATGGACACCAAGGGGGAAAGCCGGGGGAGGATGGGGGTGGTGGTGTGATGAATTGGGTGATTGGAATTTACATGTATACACTCATGTGTATAAAGTTGATGACTAATAAAAACCTGCTGTATAAAAATATAAAAAGAAAAAGAAAGTAAAGACTTATGAATGACATGACTTAGAAATTATAAGAGTGTACCTTTCCCAACTAAAATGTCAGTACCCTGGCCTCTTTATAGGGAACAGTAAAGTGGTTTTCTGTGTGTGCATTTCCATTCTGCTGAGAACATCAACAACTAAGCTCCAAACCTGGTTTTACTAATAATGATGCTCATTTGCATTCCAAAGGAACCTGTATTCTGGGCATTTTAGTGGGAAAACATCATTTACAAATCATGGCAAGCAAAGAGAAAATAAACATCTAATTCCACACAATAAAATGAAATTTTTTCTATGTCATGAAAAGATCTGCATAAAAAGTGAAAAAAATGCCTTTAATCATCCAGATATTTATTCTACTTGTCAACATATGTGAGGAAATCAGTAACATAGAGGTAATTTTTTTCTCTCTCTCTTTTCATCCAGGGCTGTCCATTAGAACTTTCTGCTATGATGGAAATATTCTGTATCTGAATTGTCTAATAAAGCAGTCACTCATCACATGTGACTGTTGAACACTTAAAATGTGGCTACTACAACTAAGGAACTGACCCTTTAATTTTATTATTTGATTTGCATTTGAATATCCTCATGTGACTAGTGACTACCATATTGTACAGTGTGGTTCTAGATGTTTGTTTTTATCTTTTATTACAATTTCAGAGAAACTTATTGTAAATAATCCTACTTGATGGCTGACTAGACAATTGTAATTTTCTCCTATGCTCCTTTTTAATCTCAAGTTCAGGAAACAAACAACTGTTAGACTGAACCCCTCTCTGATGTTAGTTCTATCGTCTAATCCAATTATGGGAAATTAATCCCTTTGACAGAAGCTGTTTTATTTACTTAATAATTATAATTTTTATTAATTTTGGTGTAAAATTATTGCACTTCACTAATAAAAATACAAGTTGGCAAAAAGCCTCTGTTGGCTCACACATAATCTTATCCTTGAATATTTTGTGATGTGTAATGGTAAAACCACCCATGACTCCCACAGACATAGGAACTACCTTTTTTGCCACATCAGATGCCTTTCAAAGCCAGCCTCTGTTCAGGATGCAATGCATCACAGTTATCCCAGGTCACCACGTGTTCCTCTGTGTCATTTCACACAGGGACACAACATGACATGATGTAATTAAAGGAACACAATGTGGTGGCTCCCATTAGAAAGAAAAGACTCTTTCCAGATCAGCTTATAGGTCTCCACTCCAGCTGCCACAGAGAAGCTCTGAAACTTCTGCTATAAAAGCTAGCCGAGGACACCAGGAGGGCAAAGGGTAAGCTGGGACCAAGTGAGAGAATGGCATGGACTTATATATACTTCCAAATGTAAAATAGATAGCTGGTGGGAAGCAACTGCACAGCACAGGGAGATCACCTTCGTGCTTTGTGACCACCTAGAAGGTTGGGATAGGGAGGATGGGAGTGAGACACAAGAGGGAGGAGATTTGGGGATATATGTATATGTATAGCTGATTCACTTTGTTATAAAGCAGAAACTAACACACAATTGTAAAGCAATTACACTCCAATAAAGGTGCTAAAAAAAAAACTAGCCAATCTTCTGTGTTCCAATGCACAAGGTCTCTACATTTCAGCCCATGTCTATTAAAAGCCAAGTCAAGCACTGTCAGAGAGTGTTACAGACCTCCTCCCTCAAACTGTAATCTTATCATCTCATAAGCTAAACAGTGTTGGGGTTGGGTGTGTACTTAGATAAGAGGCTTAAAAATGAAGGTAGTCTGGTTGAATCAGGAACTCAATCCACCTTCCTAGTCCAAAAGAGGATCCCAATAATCAGTTAATCCCTGCTCCTAATGCCTTGTCCTGTGAGCCTAGACCGACAGCATGCTCACGTATCGCACATTGTCTTCTTCTCAAAGTTGGGGAAAATCTGGTCCTACTTGCCTGGCTCTGTTCCAGTTCAACTAATTGCTTCCTCTGGCTTTAAATTCCCCCTGCAATGTCTATCGAAGGCTGACTCTTCATTTACAATTCTAAATGGTTATGCCCTGTTGCTGTGTGCTGGCAAGCAGCTGCTGCTCTCCATTCCAGCTGTGGTGGAATTTTGCAGTGGCCAGAGTAAATTGTACACATGCTATATTCAACCTAGGAAGGAGAAGTCATAAAGTCCTGGAGCTCATCCCAATGATACGTGCCATTTCAGTGAAAAATTATTCTATATAACCACATAGATGCAAATGCAGAAATATACTCCCACAGTCTAGACTTGTTAACTCACTACCATCTGTCTGAGACAAATTCTCCAAAGGAAACCAGGGTGGTGAGGCCAAGTGTGGATTGGAAGTTGTGAAATTGGAAACCCTTAGTTTCATGATATTTATTTTTATTTTTTGCTTTAGCAGGAAGATGCTAATTTAAATCAGTCATTGAAAAAATGTATCCATGTCAGTTTACAGAGTTTTGTTTAAACACTATTTTTGTATTTTAAAAGAGGGATGATGTTTTGCTACCCATGAACATAATTTTTAATATTCCAGGAAATGGAGATCATAAAATGTTTGGCTTGGACACATATATGAGGACGTGAGTAATCATTTGAAATGACTCTGTTTTGGACAAAGATTTTCCCTTGCTCCCTTCTAATTCCTTTTTATTCCCTATTTCCATAATAACTATGAAATATTTTGATCATTGGGAGTTTCCCTCTATGACACTTCTCATTCTAATCTACATTTGTCCTTCATAGTATCTTATACACCTAAACAATACCTTTTTTCATATAGTTTCCATATTTTATTTTTTTTAATTAATTTTAATTTTTTAACAACTTTATTGGAGTATAATTGCTTTACAATCGTGTGTTAGTTTCTGCTGTATAACAAAGTGAATCAGCCATATATATATACATATATCCCCTTGTCTTCTCTCTCTTGCATCTCCATCTCACCCTCCCTATTCCAACCCTCTAGGTGGTCACAAGAAACCTAGCTGATCTCCCTGTGCTATGAGGCTGCTTCCCACTAGCTATCTATTTTACATTTGGTAGTATATATTTTTCCATGCCACTTTCTCACTTTGTCCCAGCTTACCCTTCCCCCTTCCCGTGTCCTCAAGTCCATTCTCTATGTCTCCGTCTTTATTCCTGTACTGCCCCTAGGTTCTTCAGAACCTTTTTTTTTTTTTTTAGATTCCACATATATGTGTTAGAATATGCTATTTTTTATCTCTTTCTGATTACTTCACTCTGTATGACAGACGTTATGTGCATCCACCTCACTACAAATAACTCAATTTCATTTCTTTTTTATGGCTGAGTAATATTCCATTGTATATATATGCCATATCTTCTCTATCCATTAATCTGTTAATGAACACTTAGGTTGCTTCCATGTCGTGGCTATTGTAAATAGAGCTTCAATGAACATTGTGGTACATGACTTTTGTGGAATTATGGTTTTCTCAGGATATATGTCCAGGAGTGGGATTGTTCGGTCATATGGTAGTTCTAGTTTTAGTTTAGTTTTTTTTTTTTTTAACATCTTTATTGAAGCATACTTACTTTACAATGGGGTGCTACTTTCTGATTTATAACAAAGTAAATCAGCTATACATATACATATATCCCCATATCTCCCCCCTCTTGTGGTTCCCACTCATGCCCCCTATCTCATCCCTTGAGATGGTCACATAGCTCCAAGCTGATCTACTGGTGTTATGGGGCTGCTTCCCACTAGGTATCTATTTCACATTTGGTAGTGTATATATGTCCATGCCACTCTCTCACTTCATCCCAGCTTACCCTTCACACTCCCCATGTCCTCAAGTGCATTCTCTATGTATCGTCTTTATTCCTATCTTGACCCTAAATACTTCAGAACCATTTTTTTCTTTTAGATTCCATATATATTTGTTAGCATATGGTATTTTTTTTTCTCTTTCTGACTTACTTCACTCTGTATGACAGATTCTAGGTCCATCCACCTCACTACAAATAACTCAATTTCATTTATTTTTTTGGCTGAGTAATATTCCATTGTATATATATGCCCATCTTCTTTATCCATTCATCTGTCGATGGGCTTAGGTTGCTTCCATGTCCTGGGTATTGTAAATAGAGCTGCAATGAACCTTGTGGTACATGGTACATTAGGAATTATGATTTCTTAGGGTATATGCCTAGTCATGGAATTTCTGGGTCATATGGTGGTTCCATTTTTAGTTTTTTAAGGAACCTTCATGCTGTCTCCATCGTGGCTGTATCAATTTACATTCCCACCAACAGTGCAAGAGTGTTCCCTTTTCTCCACACCCTCTCCAGCATTTATTGTTTGTAGATATTTTGATGATGCCCATTCTGACCTGTGTGAGGTGATACATCATTGTACTTTTGATTTGCATTTCTCTGATGATTAGTGATGTTGAGCAACCTTTCATGTGTTTGTTGGCAATTGGTATATCTTCTTTGGATAAATGTCTACTGAGGTCTTCTGCCGATTCTTAGATTAGGTTGTTTGTATTTTTGATATTGAACTGCATGAGCTGCTTGTATATTTTGGAGATTAATCATTGTCAGTTGCTACATTTGCAAATATTTTCTCCAATTCTGAGGGCTGTCTTTTTGTCTCATTTATGTTTTCCTTTGCTGTGCAAAAGCTTTTAAGTTTCATTAGATCCCATTTTTTTTAATTTTTGTTTTTATTTCCATTTCTCTAGGAGGGGTGCCATAAAGGATCTTGCTGTGGTTTATGTCATAGAGTGATCTGCCTATGTTTTCCTCTAAGAGTTTTATAGTTTGTGGCCTTACATTTAGATCTTTAATCCATTTTGAGTTTATTTTTGTGTATGGTGTTAGGGAGTATTGTAATTTCATTCTTTTACATGTAGCTGTCCAGTTTTCCCAGCACCTCTTATTGAAGAGGCTGTCTCTTCTCCATTGCATATCCTTGCCTCCTTTGTCAAAGATAAGGTGACCGTAGGTGTGTGGGTTTATCTCTGCGCTTTCTATCCTGTTCCATTGGTCTATATTTCTGCTTTTGTGCCAGTACCATACTGTCTTGATTACTGTAGCTTTGTAGTATAGTCTGAATTTAGGGAACCTGCTTCCTGCAGCTCCGTTTTCCTTTCTCAAGATTGCTTTGACTGTGTTTCCATACCAATTGTGAAATATTTTGTTCTAGTTCAGTGAAAAATGCCCTTGTTATTTTGATAGGGCTTGCATTGAATCTGTATGTTGCTTTGGGCATTATAGTCATTTTTCACAATGTTGATTCTGCCAATCCAGGAACATGGTATATAGCTCCATCTTTTGTATCATCTTTAATTCCCTTCATCAGTATCTTATAGTTTTCTGCATAGAGGTCTTTTATCTCCTTAGGTAGGTTTATTCCTAGGTATTTTATTCTTTTGTCACAGTGGTAAATGGGAGTGTTTCCTTAGTTTCTCTTTCAGATATTTCATCTTTGTGTATAGGAATGCAAGAGATTTCTGTGCATTAATTTTGTGTTATGCTACTTTACCAAATTCATTGATTAGCTCTAGTAGTTTTCTGGTAGCATCCTTAGGATTCTTTATGTATAGTATCATGTCATCTGCAAACAGTGAGAGTTTTACTTCTTTTCTGATTTGGATTCCTTTTATTTCTTTTTCATCCTTGATTTCTGTGGCTAAAACTTCCAAATCTATGCTGAATAATAGTGGTGAGAATGGGGAACTTTGTGTTGTTCCTGATCTTAGAGGCAATGATTTCAGGTTTTCACAATTAAGAATGATATTGGCTGTGGGTTTGTCATTTATGGCCCTTATTATGTTGAGGTAAGCTCCCTCTATGCCTACTTTCCAGAGAGTTTTTATCATAAACGGTACTGAATTTTGTCAAAAGCTTTTTCTGCATCTATTGAGATTATCATAGGGTTTTTCTCCTTCAATTGGTTAATATGGTTTATCACATTTATTGATTTGCCATATTGAAGAATCCTTGCATTCCTGGGATAAACCCCACTTGAATGGTATATGATCCTTTTAATGTGCTGTTGGATTCTCTTTGCTAGTATTTTGTTGAGGATTTTTGCATCCAATTTCATCAGTGATATTGGCCTGTAGTTTTCTTTCTTGGTGACATCTTTGTCTGGTTTTGGTAACAGGGTGGTGGTGGCCTCGTTGAATGAGTTTGGCAGTGTTCCTCCCTCTGCTATATTTTGGAAGAATTTGAGAAGTGTATGTGTTAGCTATTCTCTAAAAGTTTGATAGAATTTGCCTGTGAAGCCCTCTTGTCCTGGGCTTTTGTTTGTTGAAAACTTTTTAATCACAGTTTCCATTTCAGTGCTTGTGATTTGTCTGTTTATATTTTCTTTTTTTCCCTGGCTCAGTCTTGGAAGGTTGTGTTTTTCTAAGAATTTGTCCCTTTCTTCCAGGTTGTGCATTTTATTGGCATATAGTTGCTTGTAGTAATCTCTCATGATACTTTGTATTTCTGCAGTGTCAGTTGTTACGTCTTTTTCATTTCCAATTTTATTGATTTGTGTCTTCTCCCTTTTTTTTGTGATGAGTCTGGCAGTTGGTATATCAATTTCTTTTATCTTCTCAAAGATCCAGCTTTTAGTTTTATTGATATTTTCTATGTTTCCTTCATTTCCTTTTCATTTATTTCTTATCTGATCTTAATGGTTTCTTTCCTTCTGTTAACTTTGTTTTTTGTTGTTGTTGTTGTTCTTCTTCTTCTTCTTCTTTAACTAATTGCTTTAGGTGTAAGATTATGTTGTTTATGTGATATGTTTCTTGCTTCTTGAAGTAGGACTCTATGCTATAAACTTCCCTCTTAAAACTGCTTTCACTGCATCCCATAGATTTTGGGTTGTCCTGTTTTCATTGTCATTTGTTTCTAGTCATATTTTGATTCCTCTTTGACTTCATCAATTATCCCTTGTTTATTTAGTAGTGTACTGCTTAGCCTCCATGTATTTACAATTTTTATAGTTTATTTTTTCTGTAATTGAGATCTAGTCTCATAGCATTGTGGTCAGATAATGTACCTGATACAATTTCAGTTTTCTTAAAGTTACCATGGCTTAATCTACCCTGGAGAATCTACCATGAGCTCTTCAGAAGAAAGTGTAATCTGCTTTTTTTTTTTGGATAGCATGTCCTATAAATATAAATTAAGTACATCTTTTTAATGTGTCATTTAAAGCTTGTTTTTCCTTATTTATTTTTATTTTTATTGAACTGTCCATTGCTGAAAGTGGGGTGTTAAAATCCCCTACTATGATTGTGTTACCATCAATTTCTTCTTTTATGATTGTTAGCATTTGCCTTATGTATTGAGGTGCTCCTATTTTGGGTGCATAAATATTTACAATTATTATATCTTCTTCTTGGATTGATCCCTTGATCATTATGTAGTGTCCTTCTTTGTCTCCTGTAATAGTCTTTATTTTGTATGATATGAGAGTTGCTACTCCAGCTTTCTTTTGATTTCCATTTGCATGGAATATCTTTTTCCATCCCCTCCCTTTCAGTCTGTATGTGTCCCTTGGCCAGGAGTGGGTCTCTTGTAGACAGCATATGAATGGGTCTTGTTTTTGTATCCATTCAGCCAATCTATGTCATTTGTTTGGAGCATTTAATCCATTTACAATTAGGGTAGCTATCGACGTGTATATTCCTATTACCATTTTCTTAATTGTCTTGGGTTTGTTATTGCAGGTCTTTTCCTTCTCTTGTGTTTCCTGCTTAGAGAAGTTCCTTTAGCATTTGTTTTAGATCTGGTTTGATGGTGATGAATTCTCTTAGCTTTCGCTTGTCTGTAAAGGTTGTAATTTCTCTGTCAAATCTGAATGAGATCCTAGCTGGGTAGAGTAACTTTGGTTGTAGGTTTTTCCATTTCATCACTTTAAATATGTCCTGCCACTCCCTTATGGCTTTCAGAGTTTCTGCTGAAACATCAGCTGCTAACCTTATGGGGATTCCCTTGTATGTTAATTGTTGCTTTTCCCTTGCTGCTTTTAATATTTTTTTCTTTGCATTTAATTTTTGATAGTTTGATTAATATGTGTCTTGGGATGTTTCTCATTGGGTTTACCCTGTATGGGACTCTCTGTGCTTCCTGGACTTGATTGACTATTTCCTTACTCATATTAGGAAAGTTTTCAACTATAATTTTTTCAAATATTTTCTCAGTCCCTTTTTTGTTTCTTCTACTTATGGTACCCCTGTAATTCAAATATTGGTGCATTTAATGTTGTCTCAGAGGTCTCTGAGTTTGTCCTCAATTCTTTTCATTCATTTTTATTTATTCTGCTCTGCAGTGGTTATTTCCACTATTTTTATCTTCCAGGTTACTTATTCGTTCTTCTGCCTAAGTTATTCTGCTATTGATTCCTTCTGGAGTAGTTTTAATTTCATTTATTGTGTTGTTCATCATTGTTTGTTTGCTCTTTTTTTCTTCTAGGTCTTTGTTAAATGTTTCTTGTATTTTCTCCATTCTATTTCCAATATTTTGGATCATCTTTACTATCATTATTCTAAATTATTTTTCAGGTAGATTCCCTATTTCCTCTTCATGTTTTTGGTCTGGTGAGTGTTTACCTTGTTCCTTCATCTGCTGTGTATTTCTCTGACTTCTCATTTTGCTTAACTTACTCTGTTTGTGGTCTCCTTTTTGCAATCTGCAGGGTCATAGTTCCCGTTGTTTTTTGTGTCTGCTCCCAGTGGGTAATGTTGGCTAAGTGTGTTGTGTAAGCTTCCTGGTGGAGGGGACTGGTGCCTGTGTTCTGTTGGATCAGGCTGGACCTTGTCTTTCTGGTGGGCAGGACCACGTCCAGTGGTATGTTTTGGGGTGTCTGTGAGCTTATTATAATTTTAGGCATCCTATCTGCTAATGGGTGGGGTTGTGTTCCTGTCTTCCTAATTGTTTGGCATAGGGTGTCCAGCACTGTAGCTTGATGGTTGTTGAGTGGAGCTAGGTTTTAGTATTGAGATGGAGATCTCTGGGAGAGCTTTTGCCATTTGATATTATGTGGGGCTGGGATGTCTCTGGTGGACCAATATCCTGAACTCTGCTCTCCCACCTCATAGGCTCAGGTGTGACAACTGACCAGAGCACCATGACCCTGTCAGCCATATGGCTCAGAATAAAAGGGAGGGAAAAAAAAAGAAAAAGAAAGAAAGAAAGAAAGAAGGAAAGAAAGAAAGAAAATAATATACAATTATTAAAATAGAAAAAAATATTAAAAATTTAAAAGTAATAAGAAAAAGAAAGAGAGAAAGAAAGACAGCAACCAAACCAAAAAAACAATCCAACAATGATAACAAGTGCTAAAAAAAATACCAAAACAAAAGGAGCATACACATACACATTCACAGAAAGAGAAAAAGAAAAATTATATATATATATATATAATATATTATATATATATATATATTATATATATATATTATATATTATATATATATATAAGAAGAGAGCAACTGAGTCAATAATCAAATCTACCAATGATAATTAGATCTAAATGCTAAACTAAGATAAGCATAAAATCAGAAACAATTTAGATGCAGAAAGCAAACTCCAAGTCTACAGTTGCTCCCAGAGTCCACTGTCTCAATTTTGGGATGATTTGTTGTCTATTCAGGTATTCCAGAGATGCAGGGTACTTCATGTTGATTATGAAGATTTAATCCACTGTTCCTGAGGCTGCTGTGAGAAATGTCCATTTCTCTTCTTTGTTCACACAGCTCCTGGGGTTTAGCTTTGGATTTGGCCCCACCTCTGCATGTAGGTCACCTAAGGGCCTCTGTTTCCAAACCAGACAGGATGGTTTAATGGAGAAGCTGATTAGGGGGCTCTGGCTTACTCAGACCAGGGGAGGTAGGGGTACGAAATGCAGGGCAAGCCTGCAGTGATAGAGGCTGGTGTGATGTTACACCAGCCTGAGACGTGCTGATTTCTCCCAGGGTAGTTGTCCCTGGATCACGGGACCCTGGCAGTGGCTAGCTGCATAGGCTCCTGGGGGGGAGGTGTGGATAGTGACCTATGCTTGCACACAGGGTTCTTGGTGGCTGCAGCAGCAACCTTAGCATCTCTTGCCCATCTCTGGTGTCTGTGCTGATAGCCGCAACTCGTGCCCCTCTCTGGAGCTCACTTAGGTGGTTCTATGAATCCAGTTCCCTCAAGCACCCCAAAACAATTGTCTCTTGCCTCTTAGGCAGTTCCAGACTTTTTCCCAGACTCTCTCCTAAATAGTTTTGGTGCACTAACCCCCTCCAGGCTGTCTTCACGCAGCCAACCCCAGTCCTCTCCCTGGGGTCTGACCTCTGAAGCCCAAGCCTGAGCTACCAGCCCCCACCTGCCCTGGCAGATGAGCAGACAAGCCTCTCAGCCTGGTGAGTGCTGGTCGACACCGATCCTCTGTGCAGGAATCTCCACTTTGCCATCTACACCCCTGTTGCAGCACTCTCCAACGAGGCTCTGAAGCTTCCCCCCACCCCCACTTCCCCATCTCCACCAGTGAAGGGGTTTCCTAGTTTGTGGAAACATTTCCTCCTTCACAGCTCCCCCCCAGAGGTACAGGTCACGTCCCTATTCTTTTGTCTCTGTTTTTCCTTTTTTCTTTTACCCTACCCAGGTACGTGGGGAGTTTCTTGCCTTTTGGGAAGTCTGAGGTCTTCTGCCAGCATTCAGTTGGTGTTCTGTAGGAGTTGTTCCACATGTAAATGTATTTCTGATGTATTTGTGGGGAGGAAGGTGATCTCCATGTCTTATTCCTTCGCCACCTTGAAGGCGCCCCCCAGTTCCCCTATTTTAGATCCTCAGTTTTCTCATTAACAAGCAGTCTCCTTAGTTTAAGAGGAAACAGCCTGCTTAAAACAATTCCCACTAAAACAAGCATCACTGTGTTTGTTTGCCTGTTTTTCTGGTTCTTTAAACCAGTCGAACACATCCAGATATGGGCTTTAGGGGTTTTATTGAAGTTTCTTTGTTACCCCCTCATTTGTTCCAAACCTGCTCTTTTTCTAATCGAACCTCCACTAAACTTTGAAATCCTGCTGCGTGACCCACGTTGCAATTAGGCCCGAGGCAGTGTAGACTTGGCATTCCACGTTCTTAACTTTTGATTCTGGGGTTTCCACTTGCTGAGGCTGGGCTTGGTGAACTCCAACTCTCCTCACATCAAGAAAAGTTTTCTCAAGATAGAAACATGTCCTCTGCTGTAGACAGGCCACATCTGACAGCCTCCTATGGAGTGTAAGAGTTCAGGAGAGGGAGGACAGAGGACTAGATTCATAGAATTGCCTTTAACTCTCCTGTGCTTATTATATTTGGAAGAAGTATTTTGGATTAAAAGTCTAGAGATCTGACTTCTAATTCAAAAGTTGTAATTATTTTCTGTGTCTTTGGGTAAGTCAACCAATCTTTTTAGATCAAGATATTGTACCAAATTAGATATTTTAAACTATATTAGTAGTTATTTAATAAAAGTACTCACTCCATGCAGCAATTTGGAAGCCAGATCCAAGATAGATTCCTGTCCAGATGAGAGTGTTTATTAGCACTCAGAAACTTCATGGCTTCAATTTTCTTGGCTTTCAAGACACTCAGTCAGTTCTCTCTTTGACAGATTTCTAGGCTAAGTAGGAAGCTAGCTAATATTTAGGAAGCATCTATTATTGTTTGTTTACTTGTATATACTGTTTTACTTTACCTAAGTCTAATCTGCTACAATAGATGTTATCTGTAGTTGGTGAAGCTGAGGCAGAGATTTAAATAACTTGCCCATGAGACTACAGAAGTGTAGGTGGAATGTTTGACTCCCAGGCTGTGAGTCTGATCTCCCTCCTCACTCAGATGTGTCACACCAGCTCTGGAACTTCCTTCTCTCTGTAGTTATGGAGTCTACAAAGAACTCTACACATGTCTTTATTGATATTTATTTGACAGTGTCAGTCATGAATTAAAGAATCAGAATTCCAGCATTGTAAAGTCCTTTCAGTGCTATTTGGTTCAGCTTCCTTAGCAGAGTTGCATGTTTGCTCTAGTTATTCTTGTCTTTAAGAATAAGGGATGTCCTGTTCATCAGGCCACCTAGCCAATGTGAAATGAAAAGCATGCTGCTATCACATCCCCCAAACTGACAAAGAACCTATTTCAAAAGGCTGTAGATTATTTTCTAAAATTAAAGAATCATTAGAGATGGAAATAACAAATGCTAAAGAATAAATAATTCTGAAATAATTGTTTCTATTTCACTATAGAGATACGTGCATAGGAGTAAAGCCAAATTGTAAAACAAAAAAAGTTTGAGTTTCTGATTTCCACTGCCCTGTAATCAGGTAGCTATGATAGTATGACTTCTTCAGCATTCAGTTAAACCAGAGTGGAGAGATGAGACTCACTGCACTTTGGTAGGCTAAAGCTAATTCTCCAAACTCTTCACATACTTCAGCTTTGGCTGTTTTGAGTCACACCCAGGTTTTGGATGGTCACTTTAGGATTTAGATGGGAGTCTCCCAGGCTCACCTTATCCTCCAGTGGAGGACCACCTGAGTGTGCTTGTAATGACATTACCTTATTTCTCAGGCTCATCAAGAGGTCTGGTATATACTATTTTATTCAAGGCCCAGTTTCTTCTATATATTCCTTTCTGACCACACCTACACAGGCTGCTATATCTTACTTGTGAAATCTTATTTAGACTCACATAACACTTAATTGCATTGTGTTAGTTCTCTGTTCTCTAGTTTTCCTTTTAACATGATATCCAAGGACAGCATCTATGTGGTGTGAGGGCTTATTACCAAGGAAAACAATAGAAGGTACTCAGTAAATTATTGCCAAATAAAAGCCACACATTTCACTTACATCTCTGTTATCTCTGAATGAAACTCAAAGAAAGATCTAAAATGGGGAGGCAAATTTGAATTAGACCAGAAGTTCTAACCACAAACCCACCTGCTTTGTTCAATGTGAGTGTATGCTGCATTTAATGAAATCCAGAAAAGCATTGCCCTGGTCTTTCAAAGCCTTGGGTGTGCATCTCACCAATAAATGCCCAGGTCACTGAGAGAAATGAATCCCAAGTATCTGAGTGGTATATTTCTTCCTGGATCAGGCTGTCTATTTAATCACTTTCCAACAGCCTCCTCTATTCACATGTCCACTTGATCTACATTAATTATTTTAACTGACATCCTTGTTAAGTGAAATTGTTTTTCCTAGCCAGACTATAAATAGCCTCCACCTTGTTCATCATTTATCTCTTTGGAGATCACACTGGCTGCATTTATAAAGAAAGAAAGTCATGACTTGGCCAAGATACAGGAAGCAGCCCTCTCTAGGGGCAAAGGAATTTCACAGTTATTGGAGAGACACAGCTTATTTTTTTCCCTGACAACACACCCAGGACAAGGCATCGGCTTTCCTTTAAGTGTGAAAGATTGCTTTTTGTAGTGTTCTTTCTCTGCTGTCCAAGGAGGAGGTGAAAGAGAAACACCAGTAATAAGGGAAAACAGCAGGAAAAACTAAAACGAATAAAGCCTCATCTTCTGTCACCTCTCTTCATCCACACAACCATACACATACATTACAAAGAAAGGGTTCCAAGGTTAATTTATTTTAAAAGAGAAGAACAAGAAAGGAATAAGTTTTCTATGACTATATGTAAAATGGTTAAGATTAGTTAATTTCTCGATTTCTCTAGACCATTCAAATAACTGACTACTGAAAAGGAGATAACATTCAGTGTAGAATATATCTAAGAGATTCCAGCTCATATTACTGCTTTTCTGCTGAGATATTAGGACCCCCATATATCATTCAGCACTTGATTATATTACACTAACAAACAACCCCATAATTTCAATGGCTCATAAAATCAAAACTTTATTTCTTACTCATGCTATGTCTCCATCTACGGTCAGCAGGGTTTTCTGTTCCATGTCATCTTCAATCAGGCATCAGTGGAGACTTCATGATTTTGAACATTACTAGTCATCTGCAAAGGTACAAGTAGATAGCAAGTCACACATAGATTGTAAAGGCTTTTGCCTGGAAGTAACATGAAACTTCTGCTAATATTTTATTAGCCAATGTAAGGCACATGGCCTGGCCTGGCTCTAGGGGTACAGGGAAGTGCAGACTTGCTATGTATCTAGAAGGAGGATAGCAGACATATTGGTTAAATAGCATGGATGACTTCCTTGAATCACCTTTCTCAGTATTAACTATGAATTGATACGTTTTTCCTGCAGGCTTTCCTCTGATCTAGCTCAAAGTCTAGAATCTCTTGGAGATGCAGAGTAGTCTCTATATTAGGTTTGGTTTTGCCTACTCTTGACTCAGACATATACAAATTAAAAAAATAAAATAAAAAAGTCACTTTGTATGGGCATCATATTGACTATTCAGAGGCTGACCAGCAAAAAAATCAATTAGATTGTCACTTTCTCTGTTTAAAACAATTCTGCTGTCATGTTGGTTATTTCAGTGATCTTAATTAACAATTAAATTCCATCGGCCATTCTATAGTCTACTCGGTTGTGTGGCAGTTAACTATTGGGAAGGTGCAGTAAACAAAATAAATAAGGGCAAAAGCACTCTATTTTGACCAAAATTATATTACAGACAGTACCTGTGTATTGTTCCATATTATTCCAATTTTTCTTCCTTTTTTTGTTTTGTTTGTTTGTTTGTTTGTTTTACATTAGCTTTAATATTTCATTTTATTCTTTGCAAAGGTAGGGTGGGTGGAAAATTAATAATTTCTAGTCATATTTAAGTTTATGCTGTGAGTTTTAGAAATTTGGAGTCTGTAGCTAGAAATACTGATTTGCTACTGCTCTTCATTCTCTTATCTCATTCCCACTTCTCTCTTATTTTCTCAATACTTCCTATTCTCTCATTATTTATTCTCCAGTTCTTTTTACCTCTCTCTTATTTATTGCATCTAACATCGCAAAGCGAGACAGATCCTGGAATTTTCCCAATTATAAAAGCTCAGATTAACTATAAGTTTAAAGAAATGAACGTTTCCATATTAGTCAAAATTCATTCAGTAGCAAGGTAGAGATTCCTGATTCAAACTAAGTTATATTTTTTAAAGCGTATGTATTGAGTTATTGGTCTAACAAACTACCCCAAAACTCAGTGACTTTAAGTAACAATCATTTATTTTCTTTCAAGAGTTAGTTGGTGAGCTGATCTCAATTGAACAGCTCATCTTTAAGGTGCAGATATAGCTAGGACTTGATTCTTGCTATGGGTCATGTCCATTCCATAAATGTAAATTATGAAGCTCAGGCTGAAGACAAGTAGCACTTTTCATGGAGATGAAAGGGGCACTAGAGGATAAGCTCAGTGGGACAAATACATTTTAAGCCTCTGTTTAACATCACATTTTTAAGCATCCCATTGGCAAAGCAAGTCGTAGGGAAGAACTCAACATCAAAGTAGAGCGGAGTATACACCTCCTATGGAGGTGGTAGCAAGGGAAGGAGTAATTTGTACAGTAATCTCATCCTCTACAATGAGCATTATATTGGTTTATGTATCTGGGAAGTCCAAGGGCAGTAATTAAACTGTGTGCATAGTCAGATCCAAATCAGGTCATTGCTTTGCTCCATCTCTCTTGCTCTCACTTCCTCCATCTCCATCCCTGATCTCTCATTATGTTCATTTTATTCTCAGGCAAGTTTCCCAACATGACTAAAAATACAGCCTCTTGTACTTTGAGGCTTACATTCTTATGTGTTATTATCCAGATGGAAAAGGGACTTTTCCTCCCTCAGAATCGAAACATCAAACCTCAGAAAAGCTTATGATTAGATTAACTGATTAGTTTAATATACCTAAAATCAGAGGAATAGTCTATAAACTATTGATTGATAAACTTAGATGAACCCATATGTTAAGAAAGTGGGGCATGATAATTGACAGTCTCAGTAGAATACTGTGGAATTAGGGTAAGATGGCACCACAAAGGAAAACTGGGTGGTTTTTAAAAGCAAAGAAGTGATTAATGCTGACCAGGATAAAACAAAATATGTCCATTACAGCAATACTGTATAATTAATATGCATACATAGTATACAAAATAGTAATTATGTGATTCCAAGAAAATAAATAGATATGGAATGGAATTTAATGGAGTTTACCCATTTATAAAAGTTCAGGTTAACCCTTTATCTGAGTATTCAGGAAGGGAAACCATTCCCTCAGTTCCAGATTGCAAAGGTATCTTTTCACTTAAGACTTACATAAAAAGTGATTATTGTCACTTTACCTTTAAATATATAGAAAATAATATCTATATTTAATTGAAATGTTTATAATGAGATTCTGATAAAAAATTCTTGAGTGGCCAGGGAGCTTAGAGGTCCTATAATATAGCACACTAATAAGGAGATAAAGGCATCAAGATAACAAGTGATCCGGTCAAAGACATAGCTAGATATTGACAGGACCCAGCTGGATCATACCATGTAAGTTAAAATAAACAAGTAAAAAGACTAATTTGGGATTAGATTCAACCAGACCTGTTGCTTAAAAAGATCAAATTAGTAGAGAAATGGGGAGTCTCCTCTTCATTCCTTAATTTATAGAAGAAAACCATCCCTGTCTCGACCACATTTCAATTAGAGAACACTAGAAGGTCCAGTCATACCAATTTTTTACAATTCAGAGATTGACAAGGATGTTGAAATGCATCCCCTACTGCCCAACACCCAAAGTTGTAAACAATTACATCTCTCTTCAGCTTTCCAAATTTCATCACTGATTTCTAGCCAAAGCCATGCACTTGGTTGTCCCTTGACAAAATGAACTTCCATCTTTAATTTCCTGGTTTTGTTCCTATATTTTGGGATAGTAAATGAATAAGATGTGCAAAATAGAGGGTCAGCATGAAGAATAAAGGAGTTCAGTCGAAGAAGTAGTATATGTGTTTATGAGTGAGGAAATCACATTGGCAGCCATTACAATGGTGTCTGTTTCTTCTCTGGGAGGGCAGGCTTAACACCATATGTGAGGTGTACGTATGCCCACCTGACAACATTTAGAGGAGAAGAGGGAAAACAAAGACTTTTAGTTCAGTTAGAGTGTGAGCTGAATTGTGTTCTATTCTTTCTCACTTTGGCCAGAGCCAACTTAAACAAATCTTCATTTTCTTCTCATGCTCCATTTCCACCAAATGTCTTTTCAGTTCAGATGAAACCTCTCTCAGCCAGACTTTACTTCTGTCTTGCACTGTCATAATTACAGAAAATTGCACTGTTTGCTCAATTTCTGCAAATTGAGCTAATGCAAAGCTATGTAAATTATTTACCGAAAAGGAGCAAAATCAAACAAGTAAATGGGTTTGTATTGCACATTAAGGGATCGGAGTGGCACAGCCAGCATCTTAGTTACGGAGCCAGCTTGATTAACTCAACCTAGGGCTATATAGTGGGACTGTCCTTTTTTGGCTCCAGTGAGCATTAGAAGGGGTGCCCCTCACTGTACCCCCAAAACCCTAATTAGTTTTTTTTTCCAAGTTCTGAGTCAGCTGGAGTATTTGGAGAAGTCAATATTTCATAGTCTGATTAAGGTCTTCTACTGCTTCTCTTCTTCATCATTATTTCCTTTCCCTTCTTTGTCATGACTTTTAACTTTTCCTTTACTTTTCTCTTCTTCATCAAAAAGAAGTTGGCATTCTGGAGTAATGGCTAACTAACAGTGCAACTTTTAATTCCATGTTTTTTCCTCCTTTGTCCATCTTCTTCTGTAGCATGCTCACCCATGATTCCTTGAGAGTTTACATTCTCTATTTTTTTTCTCTCCCCAAACACTTTCCGCAGACAATCTCATTGACTGTCATATCATCAACTGTTACCATCAAGGAAACAAATAACAAATCTTAGAACTTTTTACAATTTGACTAACTTTCTGCATCCCATCGCCCCCCTCCTTTCAGTCGGCTTTCTGAGTTGAATATTGCTGTCCAGATGCCCGACCCTCTGCAGAATTTTAAATAAGATTGTTCTTGCAGGCATTTGTCTTTCTGTTTTCCACTTTTTCTTAATAGAGAACCATTCTCTTAGTTACCTGGGCTCGAAGTCCCAGAATTATATTCTATTCTTTCTTCTCTTTTGTCAAGTTAAATCAATGTTATTTAAAAATCTTCCTTTATAATGTTTTTTGTTCTTATCCAATATTATTTTCTTCCCTTGCTGTGCTCCTACTTCAAACTCTGAGTATCCCTGTCTTTGATATTCCCTGTTTTGTGCTCATTGCCCATTCTTCCCATCCCCCTTTTAAGGGACATTTATCTAACATGAGACTCCACCTAACCCCTTGACCAGTGCTGATGATGTAAGAGATCAAGGTGGTTATGGCTGTTAGAAAGCTTATAACCAAATTTGGGAACACCGCTAACCAATTTAAGGAAATTACATCATGTGTTATGGACTGACCTCACATTTACATTCATTTTATCTTTCTACTTTTACTTTCTTGTTTACACTACTTTTATTTTTAAATTTTATTATGTTCTATGTTTTTTTTGAAAATTGCTATAAATAAAGATGTTCCAGCCATTGAATACCTCGTAACAGACCATGCCAATCATTTTGACATTAAACCAAATCAGTCATTCATTATTATCTCTAACAGTTTTAGGGGACAGCTGACTGAGATCAGTTAGGTAGTTCTTGCTTAGGGCATCTTATGCAGTTGTAATCAATGGCTGGGGCTGGAGTCATCTCCACGTCTTCTTCACTCACATGTTTGGTATCTGATCTAGGAAGACTCAGATGCCTGACAGAGGAACAGCCTGGGAGCCTCTGGCATCTCTTCTTATTGCTATGTGGTCTCTCTAGCATGACAGATTCAGGGTAGCTGGACCTCTTAAAGAGTGGCTCAGGGATCCAAAAGTGCAAATCCCGAGAAAGAGCTAGGTAGGATTTCTATCCTTTCTTAGGCCCTAAGAGAAGTCATATTAGGAAGTCATATGCCCTAACGTGTGTGGCATCCTATTGCTTGAGACAGCCACAAAAATTGACTCAGGTTCAAGGGGAAGAAATGTAGTCTCCACCTTTTGGTGGGGGAGTGGTAAGGTTCTGGAAGACCATGTGCAATGTAAGATGTTATTGCATCCATTGTTGGAAAATACAATCTGTCATCCTGGGTTAAGATATAACATAAGCAAAAATATTAAAAAAACATAATTTATCTTGCCACCTCCAGTGTTTGTCACCTACTAACACAACTTGCTAAAGATTAATGTCCCTACAGCATGAGCACTTATCCTATAACCCTCTTCCAATCAATAGACAACCATTCCCACTTTTTTGATGTTACTTTGTGTCCTGTGATAAAAAGGTTTCTGTGGTCAAAAATTGTTAAAACATTTAAATAAGTATCTACACTACAGGACTTGTAAGCATGCATTGCAAATCTTTAAGAAGGATGTAAGTCATATACAATATTCTTACAACAGTTTATAGAAGCCTTTTGTTCAGAGTCCCTATTAACATTTTTCAGTGCTTGTATTCTGTTGAATGCACTATGGAAAGCATTGGTCTACATAACACTGTCACAGCTCCTTATGTACAAGGTAATCATATATTCTGCTATCAAAACCAGGTACTTTTGAGGACTTCCCTGGCAGTCCAGTGGTTAAGACTACACACTTCCACTTCAGGGGACACGGGTTCAATCCCTGGTGAGGAAACTAAGATCCCACATGCCACAGGGCATAGACAGAAACAAACAAACAAACAAAAGTACTTTTTTTTTTTTTTTTTTTTTTTTTTCAGTACGCGGGCCTCTCACTGTTGTGGCCTCTCCCGTTGTGGAGCACAGGCTCCAGATGTGCAGGCTCAGTGGCCATGGCTCATGGGCCCAGCCACTCTGCAGCATGTGGGATCTTCAAGGACCGGGACACAAACCCGTGTCCCCTGCCTCGGCAGGCGGACTCCCAACCACTGTGCCACCAGGGAAGCCCAAAAGGTACTTTTGAGAGACTGAAGGTTGCTATTAATAATCAGAGCTGTTAAGTATTCTGGACAACCCAGGATAAGCGTCATTCTATTAATGTAGCACTGTAGACTCTCCATGCTGGGTCCTAAACCAGCCTCACAACCTCATGCCTGTGTATTTATCAACATAGCCCCAATCTCCTGCACTTATAGGATTTTTGGACATAATGCATTCTTTCCACTCTCTATACCTGTATATTTTTTCACCTGGAAAATGCTCCAATTCCCATCGGAAAACTTTTAAAGTCCTCCAGTGAAATGTACCACCCCCTTGAATGAAGTACTTGCCCAAGGCAAACTGCTACCCTATACAGGTATTCCCCACTCTTCAAGAGTTTGCTTTATACCACTTCACTTTTACAAAAGACCTACATTAATACCTTTTTTCACTGACTGACAGAAATCTGAAGAAGATTTTCTCTTATAAAAAAAGGCAAAACACAAAAATTATTCAGCGTTTGTTTTTTCCACATTATAGAGATAGTGGACACCCAAAGAGTGAAAGCAGCATAGCCAAGCTCCTTCCCTGGGAACCACACTCAGCATCTCTCATCAAGCAGCCATGGCTTTGAACTATCTCTGGTAGCATATGTGCTTAATCTCAATTTATTTTTTGCCTCTGTTAGAAAGATCTATCCTGAGGTAATTGCTTATCCACTTTAGGACATTTTGGCTTATGAAAGATTTCATAGGAACACTTTAATTTTGGATAGCAGAGGAAACATGTAATACAGCCACCTACGTCCATGCCTCCTCTTTCCTTTACACTGTGAGATGCATGAGTGTTGCATTAATAATTTATTTTGTTTGAACTGATAGACATCAAACCATATCATATCTTGACTACAGACAGATAGGTATAACTTCCATATTAAAATGTTAAAGTAGAAGTCATTTTTACTCAAATATTATTAATTAAAAATGGTTTGGAGGACTAATGTATTAGCCTTTCCTAGTGCTGAGTATCAAAGGAGAAAGAAGACATTGCTCCAAATTTTTTTTTTTTTTTTTTTTTTTTTTGCGGTACGCAGGCTTCTCACTGTTGTGGCCTCTCCCGTTGCGGAGCACAGGCTCCGGACGCGCAGGCTCAGTGGCCATGGCTCACGGGCCCAGCCGCTCCGTGACATGTGGGATCCTCCTGGACCGGGGCACGAACCCGCGCTCCCCGCATCTGCAGACAGACTCTCAACCACTGCGCCACCAGGGAACCCTGCTCCAAATTTTGAAGAGGGGGCGGGATTCACACATGTCATATGGTGAGTTCAAATACATACAAAGGTTCAAAGCAACAAATTAGTGCAATAAAAATCAATTGATTTTATGACCATTGACAAAAATAAAATCTATAATAATATGTTGGCATTATTATAGTCTTAATTTATCAAAAAGGTAAGGGGATGTGATTGACTAGAACTTTCAAAAGTGGTGTAAGAAGGAGAGGTTGGGCTTCCCTTAAATAGCACTTTTTTAATTGTCTTAACCATACTGCCTTCCATACAAATCTTAGTTGTGAGTTGGTTTTCAAATTGGAAAGGGGAAAACAGGGATGAAAGATACTCTACACTTAAGGTAAATTATAAGAAAACTGGAGGGCAGGAACATTTATGTTTACCTATTTTTATGTATTCCCACAATGCATTGAACTAACTAATCATGTTTATCTTCAGAGCCTTGGGTGTAACTCTTAACCTCTGGAGGAAGATCTCACCTTTAAAAAAGAGCAATGAAAATGGGGAGATATGAGTTGTAGGAATGTCCAATGGATAAGATGTGAGCAGATGCAAGGAAGTGAACGAAACTAGAAAAAGAAAGAAAAGAATGACCTACATCAGCGGTACCCAACCTCTGGGCCATGAACCAATATTGGTCCACGGCCTGTTGGGAACCGGGCAGCACAGCAGGACATGAGCAGTGGGGAGCAAGCAAAGCCTCATCTGCTGCTCCCCATCCTTTACCATTGCTTGCATTACCGCTTAACCATCCCCTCCCCAACCATCCGAAGAAAAATTTTCTTCCACAAAACTGGTCCCTGGTACCATAAATGTTGGGGACTGCTGAACTACATAATTAAGTTGATTTGAAGGCAGCAAAGATAGTGTGGAAGTGGGGGGCCTAGATATCTGAGGATAACAAATACACACATGAGCAAAGCAGGAAAGAGCTTTGAAGCCAAAGAAAATATATTTACATTTTAAAAAGATACTAAGGGTTTAGCTTGAGGGGAAGAATGACATGATTATTGGATAGCAGGGAGAATTACCTTCTCAGAAACATTCTGAATTAGGTGAAAACAAAAGCTATGGAGAAAAATTGTCACTGAAGTTTTCATATCAGGGACATTGAGCAACATTATGAATGATATATTTACTAGCACTATTTACTGGCAGAAAAGGTATAAAATTAACACATATAATTGGTTACTATTTTGATCTTCAGATTAAAGTCAAGAGGTAATTATCAAAGTGTCAATCTATATATTTATATATCTATAGCTATATCTATAGTAAGAATAAATGACTATAGCTACTAGAAAATCTATGTTCTCAAATTCTCATGTATCTTTTATCCAGTTTCCCAGCTCTGCATCTAATTCAGTTTTAGGCTATCCTAGAAAGTGAATCATCAATTTATTGGGGAGCCCTGTCATTCATGGTACAAAACATTTTTCAAACTTTGAAAACTGAGTCCTCTTCCCACTTCTCTTATCACTCAGACTCCCTGTCTCAAAAGTTTATTCACTCCTACTTCTCGAGTTACCAATTATAAGAAGATAATGCACAAATACACACATTCAGGTGATATATCTCTGAACTTCACATGTGTTTAGCCATCTGCTCACCTGACATCTCCTCCTAAAAATTTCAAATACTTAAATCTAGATATGTTTAAAATTAAATTTGATGTAATAATTTTACATGTTTCTTATCTTTGCACAAGGCCCTATCATATATCTAATTTATGCAATCTGGAAACTAGGAATCACCCTGACACTAACTATGCATGTTTAATTCCAAGTGTTACTCATATCACTGTCTAAATATCTTTTTATCCCATCTGTTTCTTTTCATATCCACATCTACAACTTTTATCCAGGTTGTCATCTTTTCTTTCTAGAATTTTGATGATAGCCACTTTACTGGTCCATCTTTATCTCTTCTCTTCTTTTTTTATCTCTTTTCCATATTGTAGCCAGTGTTATTTTCAAAATGCAAGTTTGAATCATATTTTTTTCAGCTTAATATCATTCAAATCTCATTGTTCTTAAATTCTACTTCGTATTTCTTAACTTGGCCTTCAAGATCGGATATGATCTAACTCCTACCTACCTCTTTGGCTTTATCTTATTGTTTAATCTACCCCACTATTGCTGTTTCAGTCATTCCAATCTCTTCTCTTTGTTCCTTTCAGACTCTGTGATCAAACCTCCCTTGCATTTTGATAGTATGGAGTTTTCTCTGCCTCCAACTTGAAATGTTTTTCACTATCATCAGTCATTACTCTCATAGTTCAATAGCCATTTCTTCAGGAAGAGGTCCCTAACTTCCCAGGCTGAATCTAATCCTACCAGTCATGGAACCATGTACTTCAACTTTAAAGCACTATAGCTGTTACAGTTTTACATTGGTTTGTGTAGTTGATAATGTTTTTCTGTCTTATTAGAATGTGTTCTATGATATCAAGTGTTGCATTTGTTTTCGTTATTGTATTTCCAGGATCTTGGACTGTACCTTGCACATATTAAGCATTCAATGAAGATGTTAGATGGGTACATTATCAATCAATGAATCAAAAGGTAAATGATAGCCCAGATTAATATAAATATCATATCTTTTTGTTCTCACCAGATATATAATAGAGACTTGACTCCATATGAATGATAAAAGTACAGAAAGGTAATTAATTATTGAGTTTATTTTATAGTAAACTCCAAAGTAATGCATTATTCCAGTGAGAGATCTTCTTGATGGCCAACGTTTGTATGTCAAGGTGCCTGGACTGTTTTTTGGCTGGTGTGAAAACTTAGAGTGAGGAGCAATAAAAGAAAGAAGTACAGCAGGCTAAAGCCATTTGGCAGTAATGAGGAAAGGAGTGATTGCCAACAACTGCACTTTTCAGTGAGACAAGAATGTGATCAAAGCAATTAAAACCTCAGGGATCACGCATCAAGTCTGTGTACTTGCCAGCCAGCAATCAAATCTTCATCCAATGTACCAGAAAATGCACTGGCAGGAAACCAGAGCCAATTTGTATATTGTTATGAAGTGTCTTAGTTTTTATCTTTAGGAGTATGATAATTCATCTGCCTATTGTCCTAGAAAGGTTGTTCAACAGGAGTTCCAAGCAAAAGGCTCAGTCATCAGTCCTGAGATTATTAAGCCAGTTATACGGATCAGGGACTACAGATCACAGATACTACAGAATTATTTCATATGCCCCAGTTTTGTTTTAGGCACTGAACTATGTTCCGAGGTGCATGTGTCAGTGTATGTATTTGGAGGGGACATTAAAGTCTTTGTATTCAAATAACTTATTTTAATTTAGCATTCAACAGTCTCAGCTTCCCTCTATAACCTGAAGTTGACCAATAAATTTACAAAAGGCTTACCGTGTCCCATGCATTGTTGTAGCTATCTCATGTGCCTTACTTAATTTAACCTTCACGACAAATCAATGCTATGGATTTCTATTATGATCTCCTTTGAGAAGATTAGGAAACTGAGACGTAGATATGTTACAAAACATGTCTGAGATGGGGATTGAACACAGGTCGTGTTACTGTAAAACCTGTGTGTTAATCACTGCAGGGTTTAGCTCCCAACGTCTTTGCCAACTCCAAAATAATCTGTACTATTTGTTTAGTTGAACACTTGGGGGATATAATCTTAAAGCAGCAGTATCTCAATGTATTAATTCAATGACATGGCCAGAGAGAAGAAGGAGTCTAAACATTTGAGTCTTATGGGATTTGTCTATGCCAATTTCCAGAAACACTGGTAAAACAAATGCAAACACCTTAGCTATCCATACTATTTTGCCAATAGTGGGACCTTAGGTAAAAGTTATTCACATAATTTCCACTTGGCAAGCATACATGGAGTTTGAGTCTGTCCCTGAAGAAGAAACTAAACTACAGTGTAGTTGATAAGCTATGACCAGGCATGCCAGGTTAATCTCTCTTGGGCTTTTGTGATTTGAAAGAAAAAGGCAGCATGTGCCCATATTCTGGTCACCTGAACACACAGTTATGATGGGTTTGGACTAGATGCTAACCATTATTATATAACTATCATAATACAGTAATATGGAGAAAGAGGAATAATAATAATGAAATTAACCCAGATCAAGATTCTGGATATATGCTTTTCATCCAGAGAAATTTGGAAGATCTATTAGTTTGTTGTAATTTCTGGGGAATAAGGTTATGGTATCAAAACTCTATATCAGCTTATTGCCACTAGCCTCTGCATGTAGGGTCTCCTTTGAGGAACTTGAAGAGAAAAGGAAAAGCAAACACACCTAATCATCATCATCACCATTATCATCATCCTGCTTTACATAACTTATTAACCTTTTCTAAACATGTATCCCTTTGGCTCAGTTAAGTAAACTGTAACTTATATAATATCTGTAGGGCTTGATTGCATGCCTAGCAGAGTCTGTTTACTTCTTTTGGTTCCCTTCATTAACGGTGTTCATTTTCTCACAAGCCTCAAATGCCTACCTAAATAATACAGACAGTGAGTAATAGTGTGTGATAGGGAACCAACAGAAGTGTAACTTAGTGGCTGTAGGTATGAAATTTAAAAGAATATTTTTGCCTCTCCCCACCTCACCCCACTTTAGCTGCCTCATTCCCATAATGGTGCATAGCCCACACTGCATTTTTCTTTGAGAAACAGAAGTAACACCCATGATTTATACTGATATCTGTATAATGAGGATTTAAGTCAGCATGCATCCCTGCCTGCAATGTTTGCATCTTATCATTATGTTTCAGTTTCAGTACAAATTTTCCAGACTGTTAAAGGAGCCTCAGACAACTGTGAGGGCATAGATAGATAGTGTGTGGGTGGAGGTGAGGGGTGTGGAGGGTAATGAAAGTGCTTCCAGTGTCCCTGAAATCACACAGCAGAAAGACCTACTTGTCCGCCAAAGAGAGACTAGCTGGCACTGTGGGGTAGGGGGGTGACAGGCAGACAGATAAAGTGGCTCTTACTCGATGCACTTGTACCTAAGCCTCCAAATGGCAGTCACAACATCCTTTCCATACAGCAGTCTCCCTTGACATTAGAGAAAATATCACTGATACCAGCCTGCCATATGGGCTTCTCCAGGCAGGACATCTGCTGTGTGCTGTTGAGGCACATGGTGGAGACGAGAAAGGTTTAACATTTTTCATTAGTGTATGCCATAGACAGTTGAACTCCATTATAATGTCTGCAGGAAGAATCTGATCCATTCCATTATCACAGTGACAAAGAGAAAGGATGACTTGTGATTTCAGAAAGGTCACAGTGAACCCGTGTTCAGCTGTAAGCACTCAAGGTATGATGCTAATAATGGGAAAAAGGGTTTAAAAGATGAAGTTTACAGTCAGACAAAAATTAACATTTAAAAAGAAACACTTATCTATGAGATATTCCTATTCTTCTCTATTTCTGTCTCCTAGAAATTGCTGGTTGTTAGTGTATTTATATATAAATATGTTCTTTCTCCTTCAAGAATTCATATCTGTTGTCTGATTATTCCCATACTGAAGTGATAGAAAGAAACGTCAGTTACTGTGGGAGTGACTGTGATGTCACAAACAGAAGACAATTGTTTCATTGTGCTATCAAACAAAAGAAGGAAATAAATTAGGAAGGGGAACGCTGATGGTTTATCTGCATTTCAGGCTATAGATGGCTAATTATTATTAGTTCTGTTGGCAATCTTGGAAATAAGGTTAATCATTAGGGAATTCCTGGCATACAAATGTGTTTGAGGTGTGGCATGTAACTGCACTAGAATCCACATTTTATGGTGACATGTCTAAAATAGTGACAAAAATTAACTATTAAAACATCATCTGCAGAACTGATAATAAGATCAGGCAACTGGCTGCCCCCTCTGGAAAGCCTCTCTAATCTCTCTAATTAATGAAAATCTCTCTGATAGCTGTTTATCTCCTACCCATCCATTTATTTACTTGATACAGTGTATATTATGCTAAAAAAGGAAACAAATCATATAAATTAATTAATTATAAATAACTCTTCTTCATTACATTGATTGTAGTCAGTAAATGTTCAGAATCACTGAGACCAATTTTTTCCCCCTCTCTTGACTTTGCCTCCCCAGTCCCTGGCTTTTGTTGTTGTTGTTTTTGTTTTTCATTATTTTTAATATTCAGTAAATACTATCTGAATTGAATCTAGTGTTAGGTATTCCAGACTCTGCAGCTTTAAGACGACTCATTTACATCTTTGTATATTTCAGCTTCTTCCCAATTAAAATCAACAAATACATGTTAGCACTGTTTGTTGCAATCAAATTAATTCTTTTTTTAAAATCTTTATTGGAGTATAATTGCTTTACAATGGTGCATTCGTTTCTGCTTTATAACAAAGTGAATCAGTTATACGTATACATATGTTCCCATATCTCTTCCCTCTTGCGTCTCCCTCCCTCCCACCCTCCCTATCCCACCCCTCTAGGTGGTCACAAATCACCGAGCTGATCTCCTTGTGCTATGTGGCTGCTTCCCACTAGCTATCTATTTTACGTTTGGTAGTGTATATATATCAAATTCATTCTTATACTGAATATTCAACCCTAAATTGAACTCTAGTATCAGCCTTAACTCTACCAGCCTATCTGACAGGGACCAAGTTTATTCTAGTTCACAATGACCAAGACTTGCATGCTAGACACGAGGATCTGATAGGCATAAAACTACTCCATCTTTTTGACTTTTGCCTCATACATCTAATAAATTCTGGATCTTACAGTTCTTGCCATCCACTCTTATATATAGCCAGATGACATCCCAAATTATCTAATGCTACTTTTGCTAAAATAATTGCCCAGTCACTGTATATTTCCTAGTACTTACTTCTCTGAGCCAGTATGCCAGTATATGATACTGTGGACAATTTCTCCCTTTTCAGTTTTTTCTTTCCCCAATCCCTCGGATTTTTCATGCCAGTCTCTCCTTTACATTTCTAACAATCCCTTCATGTATTCTCTTAGCATTATTATATTCTACTCAGTCTCAAAATGTATACATGATTTTAATTCCTTCCTTGGCCTTTTGTCTCTTCTCACTCTAGACATTTTTACCTAGGAAGTGAAATTTATAGTTTGAGTATCAATGACTGATTCCCACTACTATGTATTTTCTTAAATTACATAGATAATGAAATCAATGTTTCAAGTTCAAATCTCTTAACTAAACTGACTTTATATTAACCATCATTCCTTGAATGTCCCATAGGTTGTTCCTATGCAATTTAATACAAATTAATTAATTGAGTAACACATTTACCCTCCACATGTACAAAACTTCCTTGCCTTAGGAATTTCCTGTTTCAATCTATGGCCAAATTATATAAAGATTTCCAACATCCAATTAATTTCAGAACCTGTGGATTGTGCTTCAGAAATGTTTCTGAAATCCCTCTCCCCTTTCTTGATTCTTATAGCAATACTTTAATTCAGACTCTCATCATTGTCATGCTGTTTGATTTTCTAACTGGAATTCTTGTTTCTAACCTCTCCTCCTCTCAAACATCAACAGCTGTTCACACAACTGTGAGCTTCTTCTTTCTCAAACACAAATATAACCATTTTATTCATTCTTCACAAATTACCAGAAGCTTGACCAAGTTGAGCAATTTAGTAATATGTGTTAAAAGTCTTAAAATTTGTTCTGCAATTACACTTTTAGAAACATTCCATTAGGAAAAGTTGGACAAATTAGCAGTTATGTACATGAGAAAATGTAAACCAAATTATTGTTAAAAATATCAAAAATTACTCACAAATCAAGACTGCTAAATAATGTATGCCAACTCCATATAATGAAATACAGTAGAAATCATTATTATATTTTTTTAACAAATCTATGTTTTTTTCTAAAATAACATTGAAAATATATCTTTAAAAAGTTACTTATAGAAAATTTAGCTCTGGTCAAGATGGAGGAACAGGGAACATACTTATCCTCTTACCTGAAACAACTAAAAATTCAGACAAAGGATATGAAATTATGATTCTTAAGATATTGAATATCAGTCAAAGGACATTTATCCATGTGAAACAGGAAGCAAAAGAAGTGAACCCTACAACTGTCCCAGATCTGCCTGTATAAGTTTTCCAGGATTGGGCATAAGGTAAGTGATCCAAGTTGGACCTTTGAAGTTTTCCTAAAGTAGATGATACAAAGCTGGGAGTATGGGGAAGCCAAGAGAGGTATATTTTACAGGACAGGATACTAGAGAGAAGAAAGATGCACAAAGAAAACTTTGGAGTTCTGCAGAGGATCCTTATCATGTTTTCAGCTGAGTACTGAATACCTCATACATGTAAGGAAAGGAAAGTAGACTGAGGAAAGAGATGCACAAAAAGACTTTAGCAAACAGTACTCAGAACTTTCACAGGACTGGAAATAGTTCATAGCACCGCCAGCAGTGTAGAAAAACCTCATCATTCATCAGACAATAGTGGTGTAAGAGAAGGAATTTGTCTCAATAGTGAGGAGAAAATAAGATCTAGAAACTTAAAAGTGAGGCTTAAAGGATCAATTAAATTGCTTAAAACCAGTGATAAAGAGAAAATCTTAAAAGCAGCCAAAAGAAATGGCACCTTATATAAAAAGAATATAGAATACAAAGATAACAAACTTCCCCTTGTAAGTGACTGGAGCCAAAAAACAGGAGAACAACATTTCACAAGTACTGAATGAAAAACTGTTAGCCTAGAATTCTATACCCAATAAAATGTTTTCCAAAAATGATAGTGAAAGAGAGACTATTTCAGACATGAGAATGTTAGAGAATTCATCATCAGCAGACCTGCATTTCAAAAAAAAAATATTAAAGAAATTCCCTCAGAGGGAAATAGTACTAGAAAGAAATCCAGATAAACCAAAAATAATTAAATAGTATTAAATAGTAACTATGTGATTAAATTTTTTAAATTGCCTATCTAAAACAAAAACAAAAATGCATTGTATAATCTATAGCATAAGTACAAATAAAATGTATAACAATAAGAATCCAAAGACTGGAAAAGGAGAAATTGATGTATACTGTCTTAAGTTTCTTAAACTATATATGAAGAGGTATAATATTACTTGAAAAAGATGGACTGTGACAAGTTAAAGGTATACACTATAAACCCTAAAGCAACTACAAAAATTTATAGTGAATGAGCTAATAAAGGGTAAAACATGGAATTCTAAAATTTCTCAATCCAAAAGAAGGCAGAAAAAAAGAAAAAGAGAAGCAAAGAAAAAATAGACTACAACAAAAGCATATGGCAAGAGGACTGTTTTAAATGAAATAGTATCAGTAATAACATTAAATATAAATGACTTAAACATCTAAATTAAATGTCTTGGATTGTAATATTGAATGTAAAATTGTAGATTTAATTCCAGACTACCTAGAAGAAAGACACTTTATGTAAAATAACTAAAAAGTAAAAGAATAGAAGTAGATGCATCATGATAAGAATAATTAAAGGGAATCTAGAGAGGCAATATTAATAATTTATATTATATTTTATCTATATTTTATAAATAATCTATAATATTTATGTTTATTTTTAATAAAATAAAAGGTTTGCCTCATTGACCTTATGCTCTGCTGGTCTAGAGGTCTTAGTACCAAAGGAAATAATGTTTTTCTCAGTGCACACAACAAATATTCTGTTGAACTGAAAGCTGAGATGGCCGCCTGGTCACTTTGAGCTCCTCATGCCTCTGAATCAATAGGCTAAGAACTGAGTTACTGTACTGGCAGGGGTACTTGATCCTAAGTGGGAGAAATTGGGTTGCCACTAAAAAAATACAGGTAAGGAAGAGTATGTTTGGAATATAGAAGATTCCTTGGAATGTCTTTTAGTATTATGATATCCTATGATTAAAGACATAGGAAAACTACAATAACTAAATTAAGGCAGGGCTTCTAATGGCCCAGATCCTTCAGGAATGAAGGTTTGGGTAACCCCAACCAGCCTATAACCACCTGACATTTTGAAAAATAAGAACTATAATGGTTATGGGTATTTATTCTTTATTTTCTATAAATGTGAGTATATGTATTAAACAAAAATTTTCCTCTGATTTCCTTATCATCTAACATATGGTAGGTATATTAATAATAGTTTACATCAGAGTATTTAAGTTATGGGATATTGTGGAGAGTAAGGAATGTTGCTGAAGGACTTTGCATCCTTATCTGAGAAAAGGGTTAGTATATTTTCAATATATGTAGGGTAGCTGTGTCATGTTAGACAGAAATATGACTTCATTATTTTCTTTATTTGGAGTTTAAGTATGGTTTAAAAAGATATGTGTCAGTACCAAGTTGACAAGAAGTGGACTATGAATAGTTAGTTTTATGTATCAACTTGGCTAGGCTATAGTCCTCAGTTATTCAATTAAACACTAAACTAGGTGTTGCTGCAAAGTTTTCCTGTAGGTATGATTAGCATTTGCAAGCAGTTGACTTTAAAGGAGATTAGCCTAAATAACCTGGGTGGGCCTTATGCACAGAAATGAGTTTTCTCTGAAGAAGAAGAAATTCCATCTGTAAATTGCAGCTTCAGCTTATGCCCTACAGGTCAAGCCTACCCTTTCTAATGACCTACCATATGGATTTTGGACTTGCCTATCCAGGCCTCATATTTGCATAATCCTTGCATATATATATATATATATATATATATATATATATATATATATATATATATGTATATATATATATCCTACTGGTTCTATTTCTTTGGTAGAACCCTGACTGATACTATACATATGAAAATTTTACCGTTAGTTATCTCTTGATGATTCAATTTTCAGTAGTGTTTTTTTATAATTTTGAATAAAAATTGGAAAATAAATATGTTTCTTTTTAAAATGAATAAATGAATATTATCTTCTTTAAGTATTTTTAAAAATTCCCTACTTCAATATTCTCTATACTTTTTTTCTTCTTTTTTTTTTCTTTCTCTACACTTTTTTAACTTTGTGCTTGTGCTATTTTTGCTCTTTTCACTGTGCACTGCAACTATTTGTGCCTATTTTTTCTCTCCTACTATTTTGTTTGTTGTCATGTAAGGGTGTGTCTAAAATGAATATGGGTCAGTTACTTAATATTTTATAGAATTGAAATTTTAATAATAGTATTATTGTACATGTTCCCCATTCTGGTACCTGAGTTCTTGTCTGGTGATGGCCATGCAATCTTGCTGCCAGAGCTATCACTTATTTCTTGAGTACTATTTTTATTTATGAGGTCTTAGTGTGCATGAGGTCTTACCTGGTCTATTTCATGCATGATACTTAAAGAGAAAACATGTGCCCCATAGCAGACTAAGGGCTGGGGGAAAATCTTGAGAAAGAAAGTGAGAGGGAGATAGACAGAGTAAGTCAGGTTCAATTTTTTTCATAACCTGCTATACCTCATTTAAGCATGACCCAAACAAAAGCAGATGCTCCATCTCACTTCTGGAGTTGCTGTAGATCCGTACTTTGATATCAGGATATTCATTATTTACTACAACAGACAGAAGCATTGAGGATTGAGGACAACAACTAGATGGGGCGTTGGGAATAATCATTTTAATTATTATAGTGTGAGATGGAGGAGCTTGACATCATAGCAGCACCTTGATGCATAAAGTTGTTGCCTGAATATCTCAAAGTGCAGCATTTGCCTACACATGACCAACCTTTCAAAAAAAAATGTTGCTTGTACACTAGTTTGCAAGGTTGGTTTGAAACACTTAACACTCACATCCACACATATGTAGGTGTGTGCAGACATATACATGTATGTCACCTGGCATTTTTCAATATAAACTATTGGATATGAAAGTCCATCCTTTCTTTGGATTTAGTTGATTGATATTTTTAGCCACATGAAAGATTTTTCCTTCAGCCTAAAGATATTCGGAGAAAATTAAGAATGAGGACTAACCTGGGTTAATTAACATTAGAATCATCTGGGGATTTTGAAAAACTAGCATTATCTGGGCTCCACATCTGGATATGAGATGTAGGCATGAGCATAAGCCATTCAGACTATAAACTGTATCTCCTTGTGCTTTTGTCCTGGTGCTAAATTAGGGTAGTTCTCTATCACCCCCTTCTAAGTCAGGATCCTGAGTTATGTTGAATACAAGGAAGAATTTGTTTTCTCATAGGTAAACTGGATGTTCCAGAGCTCTAAGCAACAAGAACAAAACCGTACAAATAAGAATGAGAAGAAAAAAACAACATGGGATTTTCCAGTGATTTTTCAATGACAAAAATATCTGGGAAGAAAGCTTGATGGCATGAGTCTTAGATAGAGTAGGCAACAAAATATGGGTACATTACTTTCAAGAAAAACATGATTATTAAGAGAAGAGAGTAATTTGGGTCAAGTAGATGTAGATAAGCATGGATATTCATGAACTGGGAGATAAGGATATTTGAGGTACATGGACACAAGTAAAGTTAAAAAAGGAACAGACATGCTATTGTGGGAGTGTGGCTTTGGCTGCCCATGCAGACGGAAGAAATGAATTTTTTTTTTCATAACAATCTCAAATTTGGGATATAAAGTATGATTACAGAACATTAGTTCCTGGTTTCCTCTTCCAGTTAATAACTGGTGAGATAACTGCTTATATTTTCTGTCATGATTTTGTCTCCTAGAATGTAGAAGATGAGTTTTAGAGCATTCCTATTTGGCCACACTAGATCCTGCTCTCTTTTATACCTTCCCTTTTGCCAACACCAAGGCTGATAATGACATGAGGTAGGATGTATTCAAGCCCTTTTACAATCCCTGAAGTCCATCCTGATGGTAGGATCCTATATTTTATTGACAAATCTCCTCTAATCCTGAGTCCCTTCTTGCTTGTATTTATTTGTTTCCCCATTTATGTGTTTCTCCCACTTTCTACTCCAGCTTTTGCTGTGCCTGACCCCTTAGTCCAGTAGTTATTAAATCTATGTGGTAAAGTTTGCTGTTATGATCTTCTCTGTTTATATCTTAAAATAGCATCAGTCTTTTTCCATCCATGCCTTTTATATTACCCTGTGGTACACCATAGGTACTACCTGGGGAAGCCTTGGCATCTTCCTCTGTACTGACAGGGTTAAATCAGAAACCAGATAAATTCTAGATTTAATCCTGAGAAACAAGAAAAATCAGCTTTTGGAATGGATCTGCTTTTATCCTTTGCATAGGTTAGGAGGTGAACAACCAGGATGATGAAATAGTTCAGCATCAAACCAAATAGGAGTAATATAAAGAAGCATGTTTAGTGCTTAGTTTAAAAAAAAAAAAAGAAAAGGAAATTCCATATCTCCCCTCAAAAGTTTTTGACTTTAAGAATGAAAATAAAAGAAGCATATTTGTCTCAATCCAAATACAGACACCAGAAAGACAAACTGGGACTATGCAATGAAGTAGTTTGCAAGATAATACATTGAAAATGTAATCATGCATAAATCATGCACAAAGTAGAAACCACAAATTCTGTATTTGGCAAGGCTTCAGTTCCTTTGCATAATTCTTTATTTTCATCTTGCTGCTTGCATTCTCTTCTCATAGAAATAGCTACATAAAACAAAGACATAAACTGTGTGCAATTAAAATGGGAAAATAGCTGAAAGGAATGTATTGATAATTATGTTAAAATCTATACCGTAAGGATTCTTGCATTGTTAGTCATCTAATTTGTCATCTGTTGACATCAGCATCTCAGTTCTCCCCAACATCTGAAGCTTTGTTTTAGGCAACTTCTTTCAGAGTGAGCAAATTTATGTATCAAGTTGACAAAAATATAACTGTATCTTATAGAAAGAGACCATTGAGTAACCTCTGGCACTTATATGGACTTTCATGAAGACAGAACCATCTGTGAGAGGCAAAGCTAAGGGAGAGAGTTTCCCTTGACTAAAGCAAGTGCTAAAATGGTACCCTCAGTAGCAAGGCTGGCTGTGGTTAACTGGAAGGAGAAGGAAAACGTTGAGTCATTTTCTGTGTGCAGAGTCCTGTTTACCTTCATAACCTTGAGTGAAGTGAGTTTATTTGGGGAGATAGGGTGCACTGTCTTTACGTATAGGGAGGGCACTAGTTATTTATAACAGCCTTGGGGACACTCATTATAGCCTCCCATATCTTTTCTCTTAATTATCATTGCTTGGTTCATGAAGCTCAGATATACATGATCTCTTCTTTCTGTCATGATCTATTAAAACATTAAAACTCTAAATCTCATTTCCATTGGAGTTTAAATGTTGCATTGTAACTTCAGATAAAATCTGGCTCTGATGTTAAAAATATTAAGGTAAGAAGCAGTATGATATACTGCTAATGAGCAGAACTATGTAATTCTCCCTGAATGCAAATCAGTGATAGTCCAGGTTAAACAAACTTTTGTATCTCAATTTCCCCATTTGTAAAATTGTAATAATAACAGTACTAACCTATATGATTGCTTTTTGAGATTAAATTAGATAATACATAAAAATAATTTAGTAAATCATCTGACACTAACTACCATTTATTGAAATTTTATTGACAAGAAGAATAAAGAAAAGAAAAAAATAGAAAAAAAAGAAGAAAATAAAGAAAGAATGGTAAGATCCAATAAGTCAAGGCACATGATAATGTAGGAAACATTTTTTTAGCTCTTACTATGGGCCAGAAGACACTGTGTTCAGTGCTTTTAAAACTCATTACTGTTCTTTGACATGGGTAATAATATCTCCATTTGAAAGGTGTGAAGGCTGGTGACTAGCTTATCAAGAATCACACTTCCAGTAAATGACAGAATTTGAAAGAGACAATGGAAGCTGAATTCTCAGTCTTTATATTGTTATATCTAAAAATAAATTTTGTTTTTTCTTAAATATTAATAAATCAAATCAAAATAAAGCAAATCAAAATCAACAGTCATTTCTTTGTATTACTTATGCTGTGCTTTCTCTCTCCTTCCTCTAGTGGGATGTAGTGGGAAAACGTTTGGATAAGCAATTGGGATACTTGTGTTTTTGTCACTAATGCATCACATCGAGAGATCTGTGTGTAACATGTGAAAGTGTTCTGAAAACATATAAAACACCATATAGACGAAAGACATAGCAAAACAGATTTCACAGGGACTGCTGGGGAATTTAGTATACTGATGGTATCCAATCCCAATTACACTGCATAAGGCTGCTGCCCGAATCTTACATTTCAAAAACTTGAGAAAATGCAACTAAGACTTATGACATATTTCAAGCTTTTCAAATATATTCGTTAAAAGAATATACTCTTTCCTCTCTGCATTAACTAGTTTTTGACCTCACAGTGTTCACTAGTTGGTGAGCCTTTCATCTTCGCACCCAGCTCTATCGTCACATTTTCTCCAGGATTTGCAACACCCAGAAGAGTATGAGCACCAATGGAGACAAAAAATCTAGTCCAAGGAGCCCTGCATATAATTGTTGGTAAGTTCATTACAGTGGCAATGGAGAGAAATAGAGCATTCATAATTTAGTTAAGAAGAAACAAACATCAAAGTGGACTGCTGTGGTATAAAGCAGTGTCAAAATGAGGCAGTTAATTCTGCTCTGGAATGACTCATGCACCAATAACAAGCCCTTATTTAGAACTGCATGGAGCATGGCCAGGGCAGAAAGTGGCAATTCGATCAAAGTTTGGTCACATAGGGAGAAGTTAGGGTGGTGAATTAGGAAGTAGACATGGTTTCCTAGAATCCATTGCCTGTCCTTTGTTTTCCTCCCAGTGCTATTTCCCACCCTTCTCAATCCAGTGTCTCACATTGACTTCACAACCCAAAATTCTCCACCAGTCAGTTTTAAAACCTTGCAGTAGCATCTACATTTTGCCTTTATTGTTTACCTTGCATTGTGTCATATACTGTCATCAAAGTTAGCAGGGTCCCCTCAATCAATGCAGGGGAGGTGGACCTCTTCTCTTCTGTATTAGCTCTTATTTATTAAGCACTGGTATATATGTATCAGTATAGTGTTATGATTTATTGATCATATATTACAAACAAGAAAAGTGAGGTTAATAAAAGTGGAGTGACCTGCCTGAAATAACATAACTAATAAAAATCAGGATTCAAAACAACATCTAAATCCAAAATGCAAGCTTTTTTCCTAACCCGAGGTTTCCTTGGTATAAATATGCTCTGTAGAAAAGAGACAATAGTGTTTTCTTTCTCCAAGCATTTTATGAAATGTTTATAATTCTATTCTGTTGATGGATGTAGCTCAGTTTCTGGAATTCATCATCGGCATAAGCAAAAATCAAACAAACACAAACAAAAAGGAAAGAAGGAAGAAACAAATAAGGACAGAAGAACCTATTTTACATCTTTCACATCTTTTAAATAATTAGAGCTTTTATATATACCAGGTTATGTTTTGTCTGGTCATTTCCAAAGTAATGTCTCTCCACTGAATCGCAATATTTATTTCCAATTACACAAGTTCAGTAAATATCTATACTATCCCACATTAAAGCATGGGTTAATATGGTAAAATACCCTTACAAGTACTCTGTTCTTTCTTACTGATGCTCCTTCCCTTTATGCTGGCATGTTTCACTAGTTTACCCTCTGAATTTCTTGAAATGTTATTTCAAATCCCTCCTGAAACTTTGAAAAGTATGCATCTATTTGAAACCTACAATTGTTTAGCTAATTCTTCCTTAAAATCAGGAACATGTTTGAGACAAAGATGATTCTATCAAAAGAGGTTGCCTGCCTCTCCTGTTCCCCTTTCTCCAGAAGACATGTGCAGTAAGGATGCATGTTGAAGCTTTGAGAAGACATCACCATTGGCAGAAGACCACACAGCGTTTAGATACAGAGTGTAGCAGAGTTAAGTGCCTCTCTTTACTATACCAACGTTACAAACAAAGAATGGAATTATCTTATGATGCATCAAAATTGAAATTCTAAGGGAAGTAACTTTTAGAAAAAGCACAGAACTTTTGAAGTTTTGCTGCATTTTTATTGGAAAAAAATCTATTTTAATATTGAAATAATTTCTCCACAATCAACTGGAAGATTTTTTTAAAGAATGTTTATGCTAGGAGTTTTATTGTGCTAGCAAGATAGTATCTCTTTCATGGCTTATTGCAGTAGAACAAAGCAAATCCTACCTAGCAAAATGCTTCCACATGCCAAGTGACAAGGTCTAAGGAGCTTTCAGGAAATCAAGAAGTCTGAACACTGCGGAGGGCATTTTAATATATTAAATTCAAAAATTATTTAAATTTGCTTTCTTACTACTGGTTCTCTACTAGAATGAGAGCTCAAAGAGTGTTTTAATTCTCATTTTTTTCTCAACCCATATTAACACTCAAAGAATCTTTGCTAATAAAGCAGTATCTCAATAAATATTTATAAACCCTTCTTCTGTACAAAGCTCTTAGCAGGATATTAGAGGGTATACATAAACATAAGCATATTTGTCTTCTAGAATTGTGTGACTCAACAAGGTATAAGTAATACAGTTTTAAAAAACTAAAGCAATAAACAGAGTGTCCAGAAATTGGTCCAGGGAAGGCATGCTATAGGAGTGCAGCCCAGGATGGGTACATATTTCCTGTCTCCCAAACTGGAACCTACAACAAAGAAACCTGGTGAGCTTGGAACAAGAAATATTTCAGTGGTCTCATTTGGATTACATACATAGGATAATGTTTTCAAGGATATGTTTTAAAAATCATTTTGCTTCAGTTCTCATAGCCTAAGTGATGGAATAATTTGCTCAAGCTCATGAACAGGATTAGAGACCAGGTCTTCTGACCCTGAGCCCTGTGCATTTGTAGCAATTCAGGGTTTACTTTTCTTCAACTAGCCAGCAGTACTCAAAGAAGGGAGACTTAGGCTGATGCCCAGCAAGGAGAATATTAACAGCCTAAGCTTCAGAATCAGTCAAACTTCCACTTTGGATTTTAGCTCCAAAGTAGAACTGCTATGAACACCTGAAGATGAAGCGGGGAGAACACTTATCCTACCAGGCACGGGAAAGGACAATGGAAAATATCTAGTGCAATCCTTGACATGGGCTTACTATTATTTTTTTTTCTTTTTTTAATTATATGAGCTAAAATAAATTTATCTGTTTTAATGGGATTGACTGTCTAGGTAAAGAGAAGTGGAAAAATAGCTTAGGTTTGAAAAGTATCTGTTCTCTCAGAACACAAGAAAATGATAAAAAGAGAGTGTTTAGAGGATATTGATGTTGTAATGGGGTTGCTATTTATTTATACAACATGGATTGTATGAATATTTATTCTGGGGTAAGCACTGGGGATATAGGAGTGCATGAGATAACAAGGTCTTTATACATACTCTGCTCAAAAGTGTGTTAAAATTAATAATGTGATTATGAAAAGAGAAGCACCTGGACTCCATAAACACACAAAATAGGTAGCTATTCCTGAAATGAAGCCAGTTGGGAGAATCAGGAAAGACCCTTTTTTTCTGGGAAAAGAGCCTCTAATTTGAAACCTGAAGTAGGTAAAGCAGAGGAGTTGGAAAAGCAAAAACTGTTCCAGGCAGAGGGAACCATACACATAAATGCTTAGAGAACAAAAGAGTATGGTTTATTGGAGGAATAGGAAGTCCTTTAGAATGTCACCAGGTAGTGTGAAGTAAGTAGTGACAAATAATGGGGTTAGAGACATGAAAATGTGACATTATACCAAGCTGGGTCATATAAGAGCCTCTGTGAAGTTTTGGGTTTATTATTATTATTATTATCCTTAGACTTTGGAAAACCACTGACAGGTTCTGGAAAGATTTTGGATTTTCCTAGTTACAGTGAGGAAAATAAGACTGGAGATGGGTAGTTGGAAGGTAAGGCAACCAATTAAAGGCATTGGGAGAATCCAGGCATTGGTGATGTTACTGGAGATGAACTGGTACTGAACTGGATGGTGGTCATTGGGAAGACACAATGTGAAAAGACTTTTAGCAGTTAGGATCAACAGGACTTGGTAACAGATTAGATGTGAGGTGCTGAGAGATAAGAAGTGATAGGTAGTATAGAAGGTAAGAAGTGATAGGTAGTATAGAAGGTAAGAAGTGATAGGTAGTATAGTGATTTCTGGTTTAAATTGATGGATAAAATTCCGTGATTAAGGAAACAAGAGTAATGCGGCCAAGTGAACAGAAGTAGGGGAAGGTCAGGGATGATGACCGTTTCGATTTGATACCCAATCTGCAATTAGCATGCCAACTTACCTAAACTTTTATTCATTAGGCATTGCACAAGTCAAGAGCCAAACATGAGTGAACTGCTTCTGGCACTTTCCAGAAGAGCTGGTGTTTACTGAACCGCATGTCATAGAGAGTAGGACGAAGAATAGCTTTTATTATATAAAAATTTAAAGTGCTAATTGAGTTTAAAATAGTGAGTTAAATAATAATTTAAAACTTATGAATAACAATGTATTCCCTGCTCCCTCCTTAATCAAAATAAAGAAAAAAAGCAAATAAAAATGGTAGAAAATGCCATTTTTCTATTTGTATCAATTGTCCTTAGAAGGGAGAATAAGCAGGTAGATTTGCTCTGCTTATCTGCACAGTTTTCTTCCTGTTTGCTTTCAAAATCATGAGACTTCTTTCAAGTTTTCACTTTTATGAATTGCTAGCCATGCCCCCCAACACTGAGCAAAATTTGTAAAGATTCATTTTTCCATCATCCATCAAGTTATCTTACTATAATTTGGATGTATCTGTTCTGGAAGGGACGTCAAAGAATGCTGTTCCTGAGTGTTACCAAGGGGAAAAGAGGATGGGTGAGACCAAGGGTATTGGGGCCATCTCAGAAGTCTTCATGAGGAAATTGATGCCTCCAGAACTCTTTGCTATGTAGTCTTTCTTTCTCTCATATTTGAGGTTTTACTAGGAGTCTTGGGAAGTGGCTAGTAAGTGTACACAAGGTCTCTCTGTTGGAGAAAGGTGGGTCATAGACTTAAGAAATGAGGAGATGATCTGTGGGCTCCACACAGATCAGGGACCATCATTCTTCCCTCTTCAGAATCTCTTTTCCAGGTCCTTTCTTGCCAAAACCAAAGTGTGACTACAGTAGAGAAAAAGGTCAGAAGCCAAGGCTTGATTATCTCTGTGCCCCTTGCCCTTAAACATGCTCAATTTTAATTCAGCGATGTGCAGTCCCACTTCCTATCCCTCAAGCTGAATGGAGCCCAAGGTTTGTGTCTGGGAACCCATGGAAGAGAGGGTCTCTATTTATTAGTATCAGTTTCTGCTATTTACACCAGATGGTTAAATGTTAGCTTTTGTATTTGACCTTTTACCTCCCCTCCAAAACCATGTGGCTTAACTTTATGTTTTAGCATATTGCCCAGAAGAATTGGCTATCTTTACCACCTGTCACTCAAACACAAGGGGGGAGGGTACATTTAAACATATAAATAAAGTGTGATTGCAGGAATATGGCATGCCTCAACCAGAGGTAATATCCTCTCACAGATGACTGGTGATGCTGGTCTCACACCTGGTCTTCAGAATGCTGCCATCAAAGGGAAACTGGAGAATGGTCTTGATGAGAAAAGAACCAACTCCAGTCAGGAGTTGGTTATCTTATCTTCTGAAAAACTAAGGACTGTCCCCCTAAGTATTTGTTCCTTCTCACTGGGAAGCCCACCATCAGACAGCAAAAGGAGAAGAATGGAGAAGCCAATTGCTGCTGGCCTCTGGGTTGTAGGGCAAATTGTAGTTTTGCCTTATTAGCATCACAGAGAGCTAGGAGTGGATAAGGTGGTTGAGATGATGTGTATCATCCCAGAACAGACCATCCAAGTAATTACAACATCACAGTTCTTTATTTTCTGCTCAGACGTTACCCTGGACTCATTCTGTTGTTTCTTTGGTGAGAATGAAGTCAGCTTTGATGGTGACTGAGCTTCCCCTGTTGGAACAAAGGACAGGAAGTTCAATCACCCTAGCATTCAAAAGGGCTAGCCATAACATCTGTGTGTAAGTTTTTGTACAAGTGTGGTATGTGAGATGTTTGATTCAGACCTTATGGATAACAGTAGAATTTTTAGAAAAGCAGCCCGTTTCATGATCTGGATTGATCCACATCATGACCAAGAGACTGAATTGTACTCAAACTGTCTCAACAGCTCAGATGTATTATGCTTGCCCCGAACCTAGGCATAGCTCGCAGGGGCATTTCCCACATGATATACATAGGTGGATAAGAAAGACAAAAAATAGCATTAATCACACTAATACGGGCGGAAGAAAAAAAAAATGAAGCCAAATACACAAAAGCAAATCAAAATCTGCCTAACTCACCAACTCTGCTTTCTGTATTTGTGTGATTAATTTACTTCATGTACATTGTACAGTTAGCTTTACCACAGTTGCTGGATTCATGTTTAAAATAATGGCAGTATTTAAGGACAAAAAATACACAGTGATTATCACATTCCCCTTAATAAATGTTACTTACTGATTGGAGCGGCACGTGGACCTGTAAGACCCATTTTATGTGGCAAACCTTAATTATTCTACTCCCTCAAAGATACTGCTAGTATTTAAAGCATATTATTTTAGAATAAAGGTTTCACTTTGCCTAAGCATTAAGACTTAAAAAAAAAAAACATTTAACTTTGACATTTCATTTATAGGAATTTTAATTATCTGGATGGTTTCCTTTAAATGCTAGATGTAGGAAGAGAAAATTTGTACCTATATAGAAGAAAGTGCTCCCAGGACTCCCTAATTTTCATGTGTTATGAATTTTAATGCTTTATATGGGTCAGGTTTTCATAGCCAAGAAGAGGGAATACATTGGCCTTAAACTATGGTACAGTTGTAACAGTATTTTTAGTCTCTGTTATGGGCAGAGAGGAAATATATTTTGTTTCTTTTTTCTTTTTCAGAAGTTCTTACAGCAGAAGGAAGAAAGCCCCAGGCATCTAAGAAAGATCTGATATTTTCTTTTCTTTCTTTCTTTTATTTTTTAAAGAATATTTATTTATTTATTTATTGGCTGTGTTGGGTCTTCGTTATTATGCGTGGGCTTTCTCTAGTTGTGGCAAGCGGGGACTACTCTTCATTGTGGTGCACAGGCTTCTCGTTGCAGTGGTCTCTCATTGCAGAGCATGGGGTCTAGGTGCACGGGTTTCAGTAGTATGGCATGCGGGCTCAGTTGTTGTGGCTCGTGGGCCTAGTTGCTCCACAGCATGTGGGATCTTCCTGCAACAGGGATCAAATCCATGTCCCCTGTGCTGGCAGGCAGATTCTTAACCACTGCACCATCAGGGTAGTCCCAGATTTCGCGTTTTCACTATTTCCTTTTTACTTAAAAATTTTTTTTCTAGACAATGAGGTAGAAATAAAACAGACTGTATCTGCATAGCTTAAAATCAGTGGGACATTGTCTCATGGACAAAGGTGATGAAACTAGCAGCAGGCCCTCCCAGCAGATAGAATCAGTCATCCATTACAGTGCAAGGCTGATAATATTGGCTATCAGAGCCCCCACCACCACCCCGTTCCACTGTCTGTCTCCAACCCCTGACAAGAAACTTTCATTCATGTGTCCAGAGTCTCGATTGCTTCTCAGTGCTCTGGAATGTTACCTGGCTACCCACCATATCTCATTGTACCAATCCTAGCTACATATTTCTTGTACCTTCTTCTATCATATCAAAATCTACCTAACCTCTCTACTATCTCTATCCTGGGTCTTGACTTGCAATGTGATCAACAGATTTAGAGTAAGCTATTAGCAGTAGATACTATCTCAACAACTCTGTGGGTTATTGCAGATAAAACAGCAAATGTGAGGACAGATGAAAAAGAAGATGCCAAAACATCATTTAATTTGTCATTGTTTCCAGATAATATATGCTCTTCAAGTTTTAGCTACGTGGAGGCATAATAGTTTGGCTATAATAAGTGAATCACCAATGGTGTATTCTGCAGCTCATAACAAGTAGATGTGGGATAACATCTGTGCAGGTAAACAACTGTTCTTAAAATAAAGGTGTGGGGCTTCCCTGGTGGTGCAGTTGTTGAGAGTCTGCCTGCCAATGCAGGGGATACGGGTTCGTGCCCCGAACCGGGAGGATCCCACATGCCGGAGAACAGCTGGGCCCATGAGCCATGGCCACTGAGCCTGCACGTCCGGAGCCTGTGCTCCACAATAGGAGAGCCCACAACAGTGAGCAACCCGCGTACCACAAAAAAAAAAAAAAAAAAAAAAAACGGTGTGGCTACAGCATGTTGACAACAAGGCAATTTGTTTACTTAGACAATGGAAACTACATTTGTGATTTTGCATAATTTAAATAATGGGGAACTCTTCTTTTTTTTTTTTTTTAGTATTGATAACCAATATGTTTTCTTTTCTGAACTTCCAGAGTACACATATCCTACACCAACAATTTAATTCTGATGAACAACTGAGATTTACTTCTCTCCAGTAGTTTGTACATGTAAATATTGTCTCTTCCACATGATATTTGAAATAACATCTTTTGAATTCCCCACAAGTGTCAAGTGCAAGCCTAAGAAAGTGACAAATACTCTTGGAATTCTCTTGTGTTTTAAAGTCCCCGTGTATTGGGTAGACCACTGCCAAAAAGCCTAACATTGTCCTGTAATTGCACACTTGCCTCATCCCAGGGAATCAATTTAAGTGAACTCTTCTGCATCTTAAAATAAAACTGTGCCAGTTTTTTCATGATGTAGTTAAGCCATAACCCACAAACTTCAATAAAGTGGAATATTTTCAAGGTCAGGAAAATCTAGGAAAGCTCCATCCCCCACCTCCTGAACTCCCTCCCTGGACTTGGAATGGCTATCTGTTGCTCTGGCAGATTTATAGTTCATTCACACTGTGAGTGATAGGAGGAGGAAGTGAGCAGAGTTAATCAGAGCTAAGTAGTTAACGAGCAGAGGGCTAACGAGCTGGTGAGTTAACGAGCTAAGCAGAGAGCTAATGAGCTGCTGTTTCCCACTACATGGGAACAAATATATCTTTCAGGTGATTGTTTACCTTTAGCATTCTTAGCAGATGTCCACAATGATAGAGCTAAGTCTTTGACCACTCCCCAAACATCTCAATCTAAAGAGAATTCAGCCATTCCTTCAGTCTTAAGTATATGTGCTACCATTGTGACCTTGAAATGAAATCCCCTTATTTTTTAACATAGGCTAGTGGCCACTCCAACATGTTATGTTTCATAAATATTATACTTATTTACATTAAATTAATAAAGATTACCTACTGGGCACCTATTAATACTAATTAATAGATATAGTACTAATGATGTGGAAGAATAACAAAATTTAAAAATTAGTGTCTATCCCTCAAGAGTTGGCCAATTAATTGGGAGGAGACCAGCCAGACAGTTAAAGGAATAGAGAAAATAAGTATTAGGTGTCAGTAACAATTGTCACTAGGAATTCAGAGAGCGGGGATACCATTGTGTAGTGGAGTACAGAATGGGTCTGTGTGGTCAGGGAGGTTGTGCTTTATCCAGCCTTGAGAGTGAGGTCATGAATTAATTGATATATTATATAGATAATATTTTAAAAGAAAGAAAGAGTAAAAACATGGCCTGAATCAAAATTGGCTAATTATGCCACACTTACCCCAGATCAAAGTTGCATCAGTTATGTGTGAAGTACTCCTTGCTCCCTGCTGCTGAGCCCAGTTAGCAGAGTTACTGGAAGATCTGGGACTCACTGGAGACCGTGGGACAGCAGACTAACTTAGATGGGGTCTCTCAGTGAGTCAGCCTACCATGAGTTTGAAAAGACATCACATTTCACTAGAAAATCAGTTGATCTAGGCCATTAGGCTACAGGTAGCTCTACTTTGTAAGTCTCTCCTCCACTCCGGAGATCAATGGGCTAACCCAAAGATAAAATAACAAGAGTCAGTTACCAATGTAAATTGGCAACATAGAAAAAAATCACAAGATGCTATTCATCTATGTAATTAATGAATAATAAACTATTGCTTTTAGATGTAACAGTTACAGATTATTGCAAGAGACTCCTAAATAGCCTTTCTGTTTTCTTATCATTCTTATTCATTCGTTTAAAAAGAAGAGTGTTAATTGAAACTATCCTGTGGCAATGATTGTTCTTGGCACCAAAAATAAAATAGTGCCCCCTGAATATTGCTGTTTTCATGGAACTAACCTTAACTGAGAGTGGCAGAAAACAAGAAAATCCACAAAGGAATAAAGAAACTATTTATTTTAGTATGTGCTACACCAAAAAAAAAAAAAATGCAGAATGAGAGGAAAGAAGATGAAAATGGGGTAGAGGGCAGGTCTTTGTAGAAAGAGGAGTCAGGGAAGGCCTCACTGAGGGGGTGACACTTGAGCAAAGACCTGAGTGGGGAGAAAAATGAAGGTTTAAAACAATCAGAGAGAAAATAATTCCAGGTAAAGCAATCAAGGCTAAAGGTTTAGACAAGATAAAGAAGTAGGTTTGAACTGTTTACTGATAGCAATAAGACGAGTATGAGTGCATCCGAGTGAGTGAGGGTTAATGAGTGAGCAGAGGTCACCATGGAGGATATTGTAGGTCAAAGAAAAGAGATTATGTTCCATTCAACTGTGATGGTTATTTATTGAAGGACTGCAAACAGAGGAGTGTCATTAAACAATTTTCATTTTAGAGCATTTATTGCAGGTGATCTGTGTATAACGCATTAAAATCTAAGGCTTTCTGAAATGAAGGAGAACAGGGGAAGTAGTAGGTCTCTTGGATAGTGAAATAGGAGATGGGTTCTTTGAAGGTATTTTTAGACATGTTAACTGAAAAGAAAAAGGGTAATGCATCACATGAGCTTTTGGGGTAAAGACATAGAGTGAAGGAGTCAAGAGAAGATGAAGGTTAGAGTACTGTACTCAATATCAGGTTCTGGAGAGTGTTGGTTGTTGATGATGACAAAATCTAAGGCATAAACATGGGAGTGCAAGGTTAACAAGAGGTAATAGGGAGTGAAGGAGTCAAGTAGTTGATAAGAATGTGTCCAATATAGATATTGAATTGCCAAAAACAATGACAATGGAAATGATGGCAAAGCCAGGGAGACAGAATGATACAGGGTGGGAAGGAGTGGTAATCCATAAGATCTGTAGAAGACTGTAATGAGAAAGAGTTGAGAAAAAAAGAGAAAAAAAGAAAAAAGAGAAAAAAAGAGAAAAGAAAAAAAAAGAAAAAAATGAGAAAAAAAGAAAAGCACCAAAACACTACTTGAGAGGGTGACAGTATAAGCAATATTCTCAGAAGATAGTCAAATTTACTCAGATCAAAAAAAGTATAAAGTGTATAATATAGGAAATTTTGATGAAGATACTAATGGCACTAATAAGTACTATTCATTGAGTACTCTACAAAGAGTGTTTATATAATTTTTTGTTGCTGTTGTTGTTCCAAGTGTTTTATGTGTATTCACAATTTGAATCCTTATAGCAACCATATTATTATGTATGCTTATTTTTTTCTTTTTCATAGATGAGGAAACTGAGGCATAGAGATGTTAAGTAACATACCTAAGATCACACAGCCAGGCAAGATCCTATACCAGGCAGGATGAACTGTCCAAAGAGTACATTAGAATGTAAATTAGATCTGATGGGTCAGAAAGAGATGGAACACGGAGAAAAGAGTTACATTAAAGAATTAAAAAGGTCAGAAAAACCATATGTGAGTCTGTGTGACAATGGAGAAACAGGGGTCTTATACTTCAGGTGGCATCGAAGGGATAAATGTGAGACCTGTTGAGTTCAGTGCTATTGGTCCCTCAGCAGAAAAGGGAGAATTTATGATCTCCTTCAGGTCTAAATCCTTATGGAGGTTGCAGGGATGCCAGAGTCTATGGGTGTCTTAGTTGGGTCTGGGTAATATTGCTAGGGGCAATAGGAGGTCCTTAGATAGTCTTTCTAACTAGAAGCTAGATCACCATTCTATTCCATTTTGTTGTCATCCCCATCCCCAGAGCACAGCCTTTATATCATTCCATGTATTAAAATATAATGTTTCCTCATTTATTATCTACAGAGTAAAATCCAAGTTATTTTAAATGGCATTAATGTTCCTCCATTAACTAGGTCCAGTCAACCTATCTACTCTTTTTTTTGGGTTTTTTGACACTGTTTTTCATAATTCTTTAAGGACTAGTCAAATCAAATGAATTGCAATTGTTCATATACTACTATGATGTTTTCTCATGAAGAATGCTGTACTTGATAAGCCCTTCAGATATTTCTATAATCATGAACCTTACATTCTTCCCAACTCTGCTCAAGGATGGCTTCTACTGACAAGGATTAAGCAACCCTCCCTTCCTCTGAATTCTGCACAGTTGTGAGTCTATGCTTTACCACTGCTATTCTGGAGAGCTTAGCTTGGCACACTCAGAGTAATTTTTTTTTTTTTTTTTGCAGTACACGGGCCTCTCACTGTTGTGGCCCCTCCAGTTGTGGAGCGCAGGCTCCAGACGTGCAGGTTCAGCGGCCATGGCTCATGGGCCCAGCCACTCCATGGCATGTGGTATCTTCCCAGACCGGGGCATGAACCCGTGCCCCTTGCATCGGCAGGCAGACTCTCAACCACTGCACCACCAGGGAAGCCCTCAAAGTAAATTTTAATGATTAAAAAAAAATAGTAAGAAGATGGTCAGGAAAATCATTGTAAAGGAAGAAGGAATTGGAGTGAAGTTGAAAGATGTGGGGCAGGCTTTGGGTGAGTGGGGAAAAGAGGAAAGCAAAATTATTAGGGAAAGAAACAGAAACTCAGATTCGTGAAAGTGGAGTGTACCTACAGAAAGGCCAGGGGAAATTTTGCTAGAAAGATAGTTCTGGATCAAATTGTGTGTCATTTTGAATGCTACACTGAAGAGTACTGAATTTTTATTCTCTTATATTTTCCACCTTCTTGTATTTCAAAATAGACTTTCATAAAACATCACATTGAAGCCAAATGGAAGCTGAAGCTGAACACCTTCAAGCAGGTAAATAGTTGTCATTCAAGATGGTATCAGGGCTTCCCTGGTGGCTCAGTGGTTAGGAGTCCACCTGCCGATGCAGGGGACACGGGTTTGTGCCCTGGTCTGGGAAGATCCCACATTCCATGGAGCGGCTGGGCCCGTGAGCCATGGTCACTGAGCCTGTGCATCCGGAGCCTGTGCTCTGCAAAGGGAGAGGCCACAACAGTGAGAGGCCCATGTACTGAAAAAAAAAAAAAAAAAAAAAAAAAGATGGTATCAAAGAGCATGGATTCCAAAATCTTATATGCAAGATGATTCTATAGGGCTCCAAATAATCTACAGCTACTGAACATGACAGTTTTATAGACGAAAACCCTGAATGCCCTCTGCTATTCAAAGGGCAGATAGAATCATGACTTGAACATAGAGTTGGCATGTAGGCATACATTAGCTAAGACTATGTGGGTAAGAGTCTGGAGAGTTTAGACTGGATGTGAGACTGCTGGCCATTTGCCTGACACTGAATGTGTCCCTCCAAAATTCATATGTTAAATGCTAGTGTCCACTGTGATGATAGGTGGAAGTGGGGCTTTTGAGAGGTGATTATATTAAGTTGGTAGATCCTTCATGAATGAGATTTGTACCCTAATAAAAGAGGCTCCAGAGAGCTCCCCTGTTACTTCTGCCAAGTGAATTTACACAAAGAAGATGACGGTCTATGAACTGGGAAGCAGGCCTTCACCAGACACTGAATGGGCTGACACCTTGATCTTAGACTTCTCAAGCTCCAGAACTGTTAGAAATAAATGTTTGTTAAGTCACCTAGACTATGGTATTTTTGTTATAGCAACCTGTACAGACTAAGACACTGACCCACAAAGGATAAAGGCCAACTGTTTATATTATAATATTATGGGAAACCAGTAAATACCCATTTAACTTTCTCTGTATGAATCCATTCATTCCAAAAATATTTATTAGGTATTTTCCATGTGTTAGGCATTGTTATAGGCATTAAGGATATAGAGGTTAAAAAAGAGAGAGGCAGAAAAACAGAGAGAGACAGAGAGAGAAATAAGTCTTTGTGTCCATGGAACTTATTCTCTGTACAAAATGGGTCTGAGCTCATACAATGATCCCCATGGACAGGCAACAAGTCTCCAAGGAGGTTTTCTTAGTTTGAAACTGAATCCAGGTCATTACTAGGGGTCATGATGAGTAGAGTCAAGACCTCTAGGAAAAGAAGACTGGCTGGAGTTCAGACTTCACTGTGGGGAACTGGAGTACTCTCAAAGACCCCAAACAGCAGGAGCCTGAGAACTACTGGGCATGTATATCTATAGAGGTGGGGGAATGTAGCAGCAGTGTGGGTATTTAGGCTCCAAGCTGGACCTAAGGAAGTCAGATTAATGTCTACATCGTACCTCCTGCTAGGAGTGAATCTCCCATTCTGATAAGCATTTTTATAGGGAAGAAAATGAGTTGAAATGACCTTGGTTTTTTGTGTGATAAAGGATGGAACAGAAGCACAGGGTAGTGGTCTAACACAAGAATTCCAGCGGTAGCTAGATTTCATTTTCATTGCTTACTAACTGTTACATGTGGAGCTATTTAGTTAAACCTCTTAAACCTCAATTATCTCTTGTGTACAGTATTCCTGTTTATAGGTAAACTGCATGTGTATGTGACACATATGTGTATTTGACTGTTTATGCATGTGACAGAGAATGACATGAGATGATGCATTTAAGACTTTTAGTATAATGTCTAACACATAGGAACGTAAAAATTGGCAGTCATTCTTATTCCATTTTAGTAGCCACAATTAATAATAGAAGCACAACCAGAATATAACAGGGTTGGTTTGAAGCAGTGGGTGATAAGAAAGATGGGGAAGATGTGTGAGGGAGGAAAGAGGAAGAAGGATGGGAGCTTCCAGAAATATACAATCTCATTTTCCTGACTGGGCAAGTGAAGGTGTATAAACCCTGTGCTATGACATAGAATTTCATTCACATAAATATGTAAAAAAGACTGAGTCCTCCAGCAGAGGTGTAACCTGGATATTGATTTGCACATGATTGATTAAACCAACTGAATTTCAATTTTCTTATTGTAAAATGAAGATAATATTAAAGTTTTTCCCATAAGAATATCTTGTGCATCAATAAAGTCATGAGTGTAAGTGTACCTGCCTAATGCTTAATTCATGCTAAGTGCTCAAAAAATATTTATTCATCCAAGCCTGTTTAGAGTTAGATTAAAAAAAAAAATAAGAAGCATCATTTCCTGACATGAAGTATCTGCGGTAGTTAGCTTTATGTGTCAAATTAGCTGTACCATGGTGCTCAGAATAATTAATCAAACATTATTCTGGATGATTTAATGGAAGTCTTTTTTTTTTGATAAGGATAACACTGAAATGAGTAGACTCTGAGTAAAACAGATTACTCTCCATAATGTGAGTGGGCCTCATCCAATCAGGTGAAAGGCCTTAATAGAACAGAAACTGACCTGTCCAGAGCAAGAAGGAATTCCATTGGTAGACTGCCTTGGGCCTCTAACTGCAACTTTTCCTGAGGTTCCGGCCTGAGGGCCTCACCAAGCTATCAGATGGGACTCTCCAAGCCTCCACAATGAGGTGAGCCAATGCCTTAAATTCTTAAAATTCCTTAAAATTATATATCTATATCTATATCTATATTTATACCTATATCTATATCTATCTAGTTTCCCTGGAGAAACCTGACTAATAATATAGCTGAACATTTTTCTATCAGGATTGAACTTTGAGTGTCGCAGCCAGAGAGACTGAGAACCCCCAGCAGCCTTTCCGGGTGGGATACGTTAGTAAAGTGTATAGTTCTGGGATGTAGCAATGTGGCAGAAGACTGACAAAAGCACAAGCAAATACTAACCAGTACTGGGGTAACGAATGATATCTGCTTAAAATAAAAATTCCCTGAAGAGGTGTTGGCAGATAGCACCCTGCAAGATCCCACTGTAATAAAAGCTGTATATTATTGGAAACATGCTGAACATTTTTTGTTACTAATAGTGAAACATTTTTCCACTTCATAGTCAAGCTTAGCTTTTCTTAATTAATTAAAGCTCATAGTTCAGGAAACTGTTTCAAATATATATTTAAAATTGAAATATCTTAGTTGGGTGGATCTTAGTGGCACTTTAAAACAATTGCATTGCTATTTTTAAAACAAATTACAGCAATTGTTATGAATTGAATGTTTACGTCCCCCTAAGATATATGTGAGGAAGCCCTAGCACATAATGTGATGGTATTTGGAAACGAGTCTTTTGGAAGTAACTAGGATTAGATGTAGCCATGAGGACAGGGCCCTAATGAGGACATTAGTGATGCCAGAGAGCCCTTTCTCTCTCTGCGAGGCGAGAGCATAGAGAGAAGGCAGATTTCTGCAAGTCAGGGAGAGGGCTCTCATCAGAACCCAACCATGCTGCCCCCCTGTACTTGTACTTCCAGACCCTAGAATGTGTGTTTTTAAGCCCCTGAGTCTATGGCATTTTGTTATGGAACCCTGAGGTGACTAAGACAAGTATGTTACCATTAAAAATAACATTTTAAAGTAGAGCAACAAAAAATTCTTATACAATCACTTTTTTATCCTTTTATATTATAGTACAGTATTTGTCTATATGTATGGATATTTTTCACATCATCACTGATCTTAAAAATGACTACATTTAAGTCATTATTCTTGTGCTAGCACTGGTAAATTAAGTAAGTGCATGGCTTACAATTGCACCAAGCTCTTTTTAAACAGAATTTTATGAATATGTGGGACCCAAAAGATATATGTTAGGGCTTCCCTGGTGGCGCAGTGGTTGAGAGTCCGTCTGCCGATGCAGGAGACACAGGTTCGTGCCCTGGTCTGGGAAGATCCCACATGCCGTGGAGCGGCAGGGCCCGTGAGCCATGGCCGCTGAGCCTGCACGTCCGGAACCTGTGCTCCGCAATGGGAGAGGCCACAACAGTGAGAGGCCTGTGTACCGAAAAAAAAAAAAAAGATATATGTTAACCTATAAACTTAATTTATATCTTAACCCAGTAAAATTTTATGATCACAGACAATGATACGATGAATTAAAAAAAAATTATATATGCCCTAGATGGCATCATACTAACGTTTGCATAAATAGTGTATGTTAGTTCCATTTACATAAATGGTTTAAATTGTGGCTATTTCTATCATTAGGTGTATTAATAGTGAGTCTTGTGGCAATTTTAATGGAGCCTGTTTGCCGTCATTGGCCCTCAAATTAAGGCTCTTATTACTCTTCTCTCAAAACAGGTTTATATGTCTCTCTACCCTTAAAACAGGACCCTGCTGACACAATAAATTTCAAAACACTTTTCAAAATATGTATTATTAGAAACTTTCCTTAAATGGCAGAGGCATGTAATCGGAAAATGTAGCATCTCACTTCCCTCAGGTTCTAGGTAAGTAAGGAATAGCATGGCTATTGGGAAGTCTTTGTTAACCAACCCAACTGAGAACTCCTCCCTGAGAAGTTACTACTGCCATGCTCAACCGAGATTATGTTGCCAGGGGTACGCTGCAATTAGGTGTTGGCTGGTCTCTCATTAAGCTTGGCTAAGGGTCAGACTGCTTGTTCTACCTTTAGCTTTCAACCAAGGTCATCAATTCCTTATTATTTCCATATTTGCATAATGAATGAAATACCCATCGATAATAAACCTGAGAATGTGAAACACAGAGTTGCACAGGGGACATTTACTCTTGTAAATATTACATCTTATTGTTAAAAGGGCTAGGGATTGGTGTTTGTGAAAGATTCCAGGAAGAAATGTGTTTGATATAGAACTTAGTCATCAAATTAAAGAGCTAGAACAGTATTTCTTTGTGTAGTAGCTTAAGTGACTGTGTGTGTGTATGTGAAAGAGAGAGAGAAGACAATAAAGTATTTTTTTAAATTTATTCTACTTCTCTGTTTCTGGATAGGAAGACAACAGCAGATCATGAATAGTGAATAGATATTTATCTATTATGTTTTCCAAGAAAATATCACAGATTTTCTATTTGATGCATACCTTATATTTTTCTCCAACTGACCTCATGCATTTTGACAACTGCAAACAATCAGTAAGACTCTTGACTATAAATTGTCATGTTTTCTGAATTCATTATGAAGCTACCCAGCATTGGAGGACATCCAGAAATCCAGACAAGAGTTTTTTTGGGGGAGTAGCTTCTACTTCACCCTACTTTATCCAGACAAGTATGGAACTTTTTCTATTATACTTCTTTTAACTGTTACATATTCTTCTTCGTTTCTAGTTTAAAAAAATATTAATGGCGAGTACCCTCTGAATACTCTGTATTGCCAAGTGCAAAATGAGCCACATAAATGAGGAAGTGAAAAAAAATATGGCCCTCGCAGAGGTAGCAAAGGAGATATATGTATACACACATACATGTACATACATATATATCATATATATTAATATAAATATATGTATAAATAAAATGTTTAGGGAACACAATAAAGGACAATTCATCCTTGTCTTATGCAGCAAGAAATTTTAGATAATTATTCTGGAAGAGGTTGATAATTGTACAGTGCAGACTATACAAGTAAGAAGGAGTGAAGGAATAAATTCAGTATAGGGAAGCTTCAGGTTCAGTGTGATTTCATTTATTCCAAAATTGGCTGTAGCGATAATAGTTCCTTGAATCTCTATAGTGTCTTAGAGCTTTTTTAAAATTTTATTTTATTTTTAACGTGTTTATTGGAGTATAATTGCTTTACAACAGTGTGTTAGTTTCTGCTTTATAACAAAGTGAACCAGCTATACATATACATATATTCCTATATCTCCTCCTTCTTGAGTCTCCCTCTTACCCTCCATATCCCACCACTCTATATGGACACAAAGCACTGAGCTGATCTCCCTGTGCTATGTGGCTGCTTCCCACTAGCTGTCTATTTTACATTTGGTAGTGTATATAAGTCCATGCCACTCTCTCACTTCCTCCCAGCTTACCCTTCCCTCTCCCCATGTCCTCAAGTCCATTATTTAAGTAGAGAATGGAATTGTTTTAGAGCTTTTTAAAGCTTTCTTGCACATCATTCGACTTGGTTATTTTAACTAAACTGTAATGTAGGTAAAACAAGTTCTATATTTTATCTGTTTATTTATTTATATGACAGGTGAAGACATTGATTCTCAGGACAGTTTGGTGATCTTTATCAGATGTATGAGTAACCAGGGGATAGAACTAGAATAAAAGTCCTCTTGGTAAACCAAGCTCTTCATATTCCTACTCTTGCTTTATGTAGTCCAACTGGAAGTGACCAAACCTGTCTGACTGGCTCACATTATTACATCTGTGGGAAGAGGTTAGCTTTGGTGGTTTATATCTAAATATGGAATTTGTTTTATGAGATTAGTTAAATTATTTTCTGGATTAAATAATTCTACAATTTTAGAGATATGTTTCTTTTAAGAATCACATGACATTTGATTATTCAATGCTACAGGACCATTAGTGAAAACCTAAATAAAGGGAATTAAAAACAAAAACAAAAAATCATTAGGAGTACAGTGATGGTAATATTAATATTAATTACATAGAGAACATGAATGTGTGTGTATGTATATATATATATATATATATATATATATATATATATATATATATATATATATATATATATATATATACATACACACACACGCACATTGTCTATTAATTTTAGAAAGCTGGTATTTTTTTTTCTCCCTCTGTATATGCTGTTTTTCTCCCAGTTCCCGATTGAACACCTTATTTTTAAATATTTCCAAATAATTGCTGGAACTTTCTCCTGACTTGAAGGATGCAATTGGCAACACTTCCTGGAACACATGTTCAGAACACATCCAGGTTTTGAGTCACTCTCCTGGGAAATGATTTCAGGCTGTGCTTCTCAGTGGGAGGTTTCCTGCTGAGAACTCTGAAAAATTTCTGACATTCAATTGCAAGGCACTTGTTCTTTGATGAGGTCATTGTTATTGTTTTCTGTTTTAGTAATGTCTTCCTCCATTAGTGTTTCATAAAGTCAAACAAGGATTCATATTCAGATGCCCATACCTTCAATTCAACCCAACTGAGGCAGCTTCAAGTCATTCCAAAGACTCTGAAACTGCTTAGGAAGAAAAGACAAAGGATGTATGGACATTTTCACTCTGCTTTACCTTTGTAAGGGAAAAATATTATTCTTTTCAAGAGATAAAAATTTAACTAAATAATACTCAGAAGTTAGTTTACTCTTCATGCATTTTTCTCAAAGCAGTCTCCTCCTACCCCAGCCTCAGTTGAGCTGTGTTCATCTCACATCTACAGGGTGCCCAGAGTCTGTCCTGCATCACTCTTCTTGTCCTTTCATTCTGAGGCTATTATTATGGATCCTCCTCAGTTTTAATGGATAAAAAAGCTTATCCCCTTTTTTCAAAATCCCTTATGAAAATATTGCAAAAAAAGAATTTCTTTTCTCCCTGGATGATGATGATGATATTTCTAATATGTCAGTAGTACGTAACAGGCACTCAATTGAAAAATTTATAAATATTACCACACTTCATTTATGGCAACCTCATGAAATCGATGTTACTGTGACCATATTATTGGTGAGGAACCTAAAGGTTAGAGAATCAATTACCCATGATCACCCAGCCAATAAGTGGTAGAAACAGGCATTCAAAACCAAATCTGTCTTGAACAGTGTTCTTCATATTTACATTATTTCAGATAGGAAAACCTGCTCCATTAAGGTAGGTTTTTGCTTTTTTTTGTGTGTGTGTGTGGTATGCGGGACTCTCACTGTTGTGGCCTCTCCCACTGCGGAGCACAGGCTCCAGACGCACAGGCTCAGCGGCCATGGCTCACGGGCCCAGCCGCTCCACGACATGTGGGATCTTCCCGCACTGGGGCACGAACCCGCGTCCCCTGCATCAGCAGGCGGACTCTCAACCACTGCACCACCAGGGAAGCCAAAGGAAGGTTTCTGAATGCTCACCAGATGAGTAGGGACAATCTAGGCTCTACTTATCATAGTCACTCAAGGACTCAGCCTGACACAGGCTCCTTACATGTGTGATTTTTCATGGACAAGACAGGAAAGAAGGAAGTGGTAAGATGTACGCTGCCTCTGAGAGCTGCTGCCTAGACATGCCTCATTTTACTATATTTTTGGGCTGAGTCAAGTCCCATGACCACCCCTATATTTAGGAGCATGGGAAATTGTAATTTGACATGGGCCTGGAGACACAGGAGAGCTGGAATATTCCTAAAAATCCCTTATAATACACACCATGCTTTAAGCGTTTTATCAAAATATAACTTCTTTCTGAAACTCTCACCATGGTTGTCTAAAAGTTCTCTTATCTTATTCAGTAAGTTCCTAAGGTTTATTCCATTTAGGAAATCTTTGCAGACTGATTAGAAAGTGGAGGTTGGATTTGGATTTCTCTATTAGTTGGTGTCAGGTCCTAGCCTGTAATAAACACAGCCCTAACAATTTCCTCATTTGAATAATGGTAACCCTAGGATGTAACTTAGCTAGAAGATGAGAATAAAATCATCTGAGAAATATAAAAGTGGCTAAAATGGGCCCTGGAACATGGTAAATATAAAAAAATATATATCTCTACTTCCACTCTTCTTCTTTTCCTTCTTTCAGTTCCATGTTATATCTTGAAATAAGTCTGTATGAGAACTTGTCTTGAATTCTGATTTGATGACTTCTACTACATGAACAGTTTATCTTCTCTGGACTTCACTTTCTAAAGTAACTTTTTGCTTAACATTTTTATGAATTTAAGAACATTTGCATCACTAAGAAAAATAGCTACATTGTGATCTTTATTAAAGTCTTTTCAACTGCAATGATTCTCTATAGAAATGCAAACATAACATTATAAAGCACAATCTAATCTGGGTCTTCTATTTACTGACTTGTCACCTCTTCTTGGACAAGCCATCAAGCCCCAGTAAAATCAGTTTTCCCATCCTATGAGGCATGAAGAAGTAGAAAAATTTTCATACCAGTGGTAAAAAATCAATTAGCTGTCTTCAATTTCTGGGAAATAAAGTGTGAAATTAGGGCTTGGGCATGTGTTTGAGCAACAAAATACTCACACCCACTAAAGACACATTCTCTCACAGACTCCTTCATCCAGGATTTTCCTATTTCACTATTTTTTTAAAACATCTTTATAGGAGTATAATTGCTTTAAATTTGTGTGTTAGTTTCTGCTTTATAACAAAGTGAATCAGTTATACATACACATGTGTTCCCATATCTCATCCCTCTTGCATCTCCCTCCCTCCCACCCAACCTATCTCACCCCTCTAGCTGGTCACAAAGCACCGAGTTGATCACCCTGTGCTATGCGGCTGCTTCCCACTACCTATCTAGTTTACATTTGGTAGTGTATATATGTCCATGCCAATATCTTGCTTTGTCACAGCTTACCCTTCCCCCTCCCCATATCCTCAAGTCCATTCTCTAGTGGGTCTGTGTATTTATTCCTGTCTTACCCCTAGGACCTTCATGATATATTTTTTCTTAAATTCCACATATATGTCTTAGCATACGGTATTTGCCTTTCTCTTTCTGACTTACTTCACTCTGTAAGACAGACTCTAGGTCCATCCACCTCATTACAAATAGCTCAGTTTCATTTCTATTTATGGCTGAGTAATATTCCATTGTATATATGTGCCACATCTTCTTTATCCATTCATCCTATGATGGACACTTAGGTTGTTTCCATCTCTGGGCTATTGTAAATAGAGCTGCAATGAACATTTTGGTACATAACTTTTTTTGAATTATGGTTTTCTCAGGGTATATGCCCAGTAGAGGGATTGCTGGGTCATATGGTAGTTCTATTTGTAGTTTTTAAGTAACCTCCATCCTGTTCTCCATAGTGGCTGTACCATTTCACATTCCCACCAGCAGTTCAAGAGGGTGCCTTTTTCTCCACACCCTCTCCAGCATTTATTGTTTCTAGATTTTTTGTTTGTTTGTTTTGTTTTTGTTTTTGTTTATTTGCGGTACACGGGGATCTCACTGCTGTGGCCTCTCCCATTGCGGAGCACAGGCTCTGGACGTGCAGGCTCAGTGGCCATGGCTCACAGGCCTACCCACTCTGCGACATGTGGGATCTTCCTGGACCGGGGCATGAACACATGTACACTGAATTGGTAGGCGGACTCTCAACAACTGCACCACCAGGGAAGACATGTTTCTAGATTTTTTGATGATGGCCATTCTGACTGGTGTGAAATAATATCTCATTGTAATTTTGATTTGAATTTATCTAATGATTAATGATGTTCAGCATTATTTCATGTGTTTGTTGGCAGTCTGTATATCTTCTTTGGAGAAATGTCTATTTAAGCCTTCTGCCATTTTTGGATTGGGTTGCTTGCTTCTTTGTTATTGAGCTGCATGAGATGCTTATAAATTTTGGAGATTAATCCTTTGTCAGTTGCTTCATTTGCAAATATTTTCTCCCATTCTGAGGGTTGCCTTTTGGTCTTGTTTATGGTTTCCTTTGCTGTGCAAAAGCTTTGAAGTTTCATTAGATCCCATTTGTTTATTTTTTATTTTTTTCAATTTTTCTAGGAGATGGTTCAAAAAGGATCTTGTTGTGATTTATGTCATAGAGTGTTCTGCCTAAGTTTTCCTCTAAGAGTTTGATAGTGTCTGGCCTTACATTTAGGTCTTTAATCCATTTTGAGCTTCTTTTGTGTATGGTGTTAGGGAGTGATTTAATCTCATACTTTTACATGTATGAGCCCAATTTTCCCAGCAGCACTTATTGAAGAGGCTGTCCTTTCTCCACTGTATATTCCTGCCTCCTTTATCAAAGAAGGTGACCATATGTGCGTGGGTTTATCTCTGGGCTTTCTATCCTGTTCCATTGATCTATCTTTCTGTTTTTGTGCCAGTACCATACTGTCTTGATTACTATAGCTTTGTAGTACAGTCTGTCCTCAGGGAGCATGATTCCTCCAGCTCCATTTTTCATTCTCAAGATTGCTTTGGCTATTCGGGGTCTTTTGTGTTTCCATACAAATTGTGATTTTTTTTTTTTTTTGTTCTAGTTCTTTGAAAAATGCCAGTTGTAGTTTGATGGGGATTGCATTGAATCTGTAGATTGCTTTGGGTAGTAGGGTCATTTTCACAATGTTGATTTTTCTAATACAAAACATGATATATCTCTCCATCTATTTGTATCATCTTTAATTTCTTTTGTGAGGGTCTTATAATTTTCTGCATACAGGTCTTTTGTCTCCTTTGATAGGTTTATTCCTAGATATTTTACTCTTTTTGCTGGAATGGTAAATCGGAGTGTTTTCTTGATTTCATTTTGAGATTTTTCATCATTAGTGTATAGGAATGCCAGAGATTTCTGTGCATTAATTTTGTATCGTGTTACTTTAGCAAATTCATTGATTAGCACTAGTAGTTTTCTGGTAGCATCTTTAGGATTCTCTATGTATAGTATGATGTCATCTGCATACAGTGACAGCTTTATTTCTTCTTTTCTGATTTGGATTCCTTTTATTTCCTTTTCTTCTCTGATTGCTCTGGCTGAAAGTTCGAAAACTATGCTGAATAAGAGTGGTGAGAGTGGGCAACCTTGTCTTGTTCCTAATCTTAGTGTAAATGCTTTCAGGTTTTCACCATTGAGGATGATGTTGGCTGTGGGTTTCTCATATATGGCCTTTATTATGTTGAGGAAAGTTCCCTCTATGCCTACTTTCTGCAGGGTTTTCATTATAAATGGGTGTTGAATTTTGTCAAAAGCTTTCTCTGCATCTATTGAGATGATCATATGTTTTTTCTCCTTCAATTTGTTAATAGGGTGTATCACATTGATTGATTTGTGTATATTGAAGAATCCTTGCATTCCTGGAATAAACCCCACTTGATCATGTTGTATGATCCTTTTAATGTGCAGTTGGATTCTGTTTGCTAGTATTTTGTTGAGGAGTTTTGCATCTATGTTCATCAGTGATATTGACCTGTAGTTTTCTTTCTTTGTGATATCCTTGTCTGGTTTTGGTATCAACATGATGGTGGCCTCGTAGAATGAGTTTTGGAGTGGTCCTCCCTCTGCTATATTTTGAAACAGTTTGAGAAGCACAGGTGTTAGCTCTTCTCTAAATATTTGATAGAATTTGCCTGTGAAGCCATCTGTTCCTGGGCTTTTGTTTGTTGGAAAATTTTTAATCACAGTTTCAATTTCAGTGCTTGTGATTTGTCTGTTCATATTTTCTCTATCTTCATGATTCAGTCTTAGCACGTTGTATATTTCTAAGAATTTGTCCATTTCTTCCAGGTTGTCCATCTTATTGGCATAGAGTTGCTTGTAGTAATCTCACATGATCTTTTGTATTTCTGCAATGTCAGTCGTATATTCTCCTTTTTCATTTCTAATTCTATTGATTTGAGTTTTCTCACTTTTTTTTCTTGATGAGTCTGGCTAATGGTTTATCAATTTTGTTTATCTTCTCAAAGGACCAGCTTTTACTTTTATAGATCTTTGCTATTGTTTCCTTCCTTTCTTTTTCATTTAATTCTGATCTGATTTATATGATTTCTTTCCTTCTGCTAACTTTGGGGTATTTTTTGTTATTCTTTCTCTAATTGCTTTAGGTGCAAGGTTAAGTTGTTTATTCAAGATGTTTCCTGTTTCTTAAGTTAGGATTGTATTGTTATAAACTTCCCTCTTATAACTGCTTTTGCTGTATCCTGTAGGTTTTGGGTCATCATGTCTCCTTTGTCATTTGTTTCTAGGTATTTTTTGATTTCCTCTTTGATTTCTTCAGTAATCACTTCATTATTAAGTGGTGTATTGTTTGGCCTCCATGTGTTTGTATTTTTTACAGATATTTTCCTGTAATTGATATCTAGTCTCATAGTGCTGTGGTCGGAAAGGTACTTGATACAATTTCAATTTTCTTAAATTTACCAAGGCTTGATTTGTGACCCAGGATATGAGCTATCCTGGAGAATGTTCCATGAGCACTTGAGAAAAATGTGTATTCTGGTATTTTTGGTTGGAATGTCCTATAAATATCAATTAAGTCCATCTTGTTTAATGTATCATTTAAAGCTTGTGCTTCCTTATTTATTTTCATTTTGGATGATCTGTCCATTGGTGAAAGTGGGGTGTTAAAGTCCCCTACTATGAATGTGTTCCTGTTGATTTCCCTTCATAAGGCTGTTATGCCTTATGTATTGAGGTGCTCCTATGTTGGGTGCATAAATATTTACAATTGTTATATCTTCTTCTTGGATCGATCTCTTGATGATTATGTATTGTCCTTCTTTGTCTCTTCTAATTGTCTTTATTTTAAAGTCTATTTTGTCTGATTTGAGAATTGCTACTCCAGCTTTCTTTTGGTTTGCATTTGCATGGAATAACTTTTTCCATCCCCTCACTTTCAGTCTGTATGTGTCTCTAGCTTTGAAGTGGGTCTCTTTTAGACAGCATATATATGGGTCTTTTTTTTGTATGCATTCAGCCAATCTGTGTCTTTTGGTGGAAGCATTTAGTCCATTTACATTTAAGGTAATTATCAATATGTATGTTACTATTCCCATTTTCTTAATTGTTTGGATTCGTTATTGTAGGTCTTTTCCTTCTCTTGTTTTTCCTGCCTCGAGAAGTTGCTTTAGCATTTGTTGTAAAGCTGGTTTGGTGGTGCTGACCTCTCAGCTTTTGCATGTCTGCAAAGCTTTTAATTTCTCCATCAAATCTGAATGAGATCCTTGCTGGATAGAGTAATCTTGGTTGCAGGTTTTTCTCTTTCATCACTTTAAATGCCTTGCCAGTGCCTTCTGGCTTGCAGAGTTTCTGCTGAACGATCAGCTCTTAACCTTATGGAGATTCCCTTGTGTGTTATTTGTTGTATTTCCCTTGCTACCTTTAATATGTTTTCTTTGTATTTAATTTTTGACAGTTTGATTAATACGTGTCTTGGCATATTTCTCCTTGGATGTATCCTGTATGGGACTCTCTGTGCCTCCTGGACTTTACTGACTATTTCCTTTCCCATATTAGGGAAGTTTTCAACTATAATCTCTTCAAATATTTTCTCAGTCCCTTTCCTTTTCTCTTCTTCCTCTTGAACTCCTATAATTCTAATGTTGGTGCATTTAATGTTGTCCCAGAAGTCTCTGAGACTGTCTTCAGTTCTTTTCATTCTTTTTTCTTTATTCTGCTTTTCAGTAGTTATTTCCACTATTTTATTGTCCAGGTCACTTATCTGTTCTTTTGCCTAAATTATTCTGCTATTGATCCCATCTAGATTATTTTTCATTTCATTTATTGTGTTGTTCATCCTTGCTTGTTTCATTTTTTGTTCTTCTAGGTCCTTGTTAAATGTTTTTTGCATTTTGTCTATTGTATTTCCAAGATTTTGTACCATCTTTACTATCATTATTCTGAATTCTTTTTCAGGTAGGCTGCCTATTTCCTCTTCATTTGTTAGGTCTGGTGAGTTTTTATCTTGCTCCTTCATCTGCTGTGTGTTTTTCTGTCTTCTCATTTTGCTTAGCTTACTGTGTTAGGGGTCTCCTTTTTGCAGGCTGCAGGTTCATACTTCCCGTTGTTTTTGGTGTCTGTCCCCAGTGGCTAAAGTTGGTTCAGTGGATTGTGTAGGCTTCCTGGTAGAGGGGACTAGTGCCTGTGTTCTGGTGGATGAGGCTGGATCTTTTCTTTCTTGTGGGCACGTCAACGTCTGGTGGTGTGTTTTGGGGTGTCTGTGCACTTATTATGATTTTAGGCAGCCTCTCTGCTAATGGGTGGGGTTGTGTTCCTCTCTTGCTAGGTGTTTGGTGTAGGGTGTCCAGCACTGTAGCTTGCTGGTCGTTGAGTGAAGCTGGTTGCTGGTGTTGAGATGGAGATCTCTGGGAGATCTTTGCCATTTGATATTATGTGGAACTGGGAGGTCTCCTGTGGGCCAGTGTCCTTAAGTTGGCTCTCCCACCTCAGTGGCTTAGCACTGACTCCTGGCTGCAGCAGCAGAAGCTTTTTATCCACACAGCTCAGAGTAAAAGGGAGAAAAATTAGAAAGAAAGAAAGGAAGAAAGAAAGAAAGGAGCGAGGGAGGAAGGAGGAAGGAAGCAAGGAAAGAAAGAAAGATGATAAAATAAAATAAATTAAGATAAACTAAAATAAAGTTATTAAAATAAAAAAAATAATTATTAAGAAAAAATATTTTAAAGAAAAATAAAACAAAAACGGACGGTTAGAACCCTAGGACAAATGGTGGAAGCAAAGCTATACAGACAAAATCTCACACAAAAGCATACACATACTCAAAAAGTGGAAAATGGGAAAAAATAATATATCTTTCTTTCAAAGTCCACCTCCTCAATTTGGAATGATTTGTTGTATATTCATGCATTCCACAGATGCAGGGCACATAAAGTTGATTGTGGAGCTTTAATCCACTGCTTCTGAGACTGCTGGGAGAGGTTTCCTTTTCTCTTCTTTGTTCTCACAGCTCCCGGGTCTCAGCTTTGGATTTGGCCCGCCTCTGCATGTAGGTCTCCCAAGGGCGTCTGATCTTCGCTCAGACAGGATGGGGTTAAAAGAGCAACTGCTTCGTGGACTCTGGCTCACTCAGGCCGGGGGGAAGGAGGGGTATGGAGTGCGCAGGTAGCCTGAGGCGGCAGAGGCTTGCGTGATATTGCACCAGCCTGAGGCGTGCTGTGCTGTGTTCTCCTGGGGAAGTTGTCCCTTGTTCCCGGGACCCTGGCAGTGGCGGGCTGCACAGGCTCCCCAGAAGGGGGGTGTGGATAGTGACACAGGCTTCTTGGTGGTGACAGCAGCAGCTTTAGCATCTCATGCTCGTCTCTGGGGTCCATGCTTTTAGCTGCGACTCGAGCCCATCTCTGGACCACCTTTAAGCAGCGCTCTTAATCCCCTCTCTTCGTGCACCAGGAAACAAAGAGGGAAGAAAAAGTCTCTTGCCTTTTTGGCAGGTCCAGACTTTTCCCCGGACTCCCTCCCTGCTAGCCGTGGTGCACTAACCCCCTGCAGGCTGTGTTCACGCTGCCGACCCCAGTCCTCTCCCTGCACTCTGATCGAATCTGGAGCCTCAGCTCCCAGCCCCGCCCACCCCGGCGGCCGAGCAGACAAGCCTCTCGGGCTGGTGAGTGCCAGTCGGCACTGATCCTCTGTGCGGGAATCTCTCCGCTTTTCCCTCTGCACCCCTGTTGCTGTGCTCTCCTCTGCAGCTCTGAAGCTTTCCCCCTCTGCTATCCACAGTCTCGGCCTGTGAAGGGGCTTCCTAGTGTGTGGAAACATTTCCTCCTTCACGGCTCCCTCCCACTGGTGCAGGTTCCATCCCTATCCTTTTGTCTCTGTTTATTATTTTCTCTTTTGCCCTACCCAGGTACGTGGGGGCTTTTTTGCCTTTTGGGAGGTCTGAGGTCTTCTGTCAGCATTCAGTAGGTGTTCTGTAGGAGTTGTTCCACCTGTAGATGTACTTCTGGTGTATCTGTGGGGAGGAAGGTGATCTACGTGTCTTACTCTTCTGCCATCTTCCACTCGTCATGACTCTTTGAATTATGATTTTCTCAGGGTATATGCCCAGTAGTGGGATTGTTGGGTGGTATAGTAGTTCTATTTTTAGTTTTTTAAGGAACCTCCATACTGTTCTCCATAGTGGTTGTATCAATTTACATTCCCACCAATAGTGTAAGAGGGTTTCCTTTTCTCCACACCCTCTCCTATTTCACTTTTGTACAAAAGTTTCCATGTCATCCACATGTCAGAAAATAGGGTGAAACATAACATGAGCATGATAAAAAATTAACTGTAGGTAGAAAGATGTCTCCACATACCTACTATTTACACAACCTGTTTATTTAAAAGTCTGACTCATTCTAACTACATTTTGTAACTTTGCAAGTGGTTATTATTAGAAAGTTGTTCTTTTACAATAGAAGATTCAGGACTCTTTGCGGTTGAGCACTTCAATTAATAGGTCTAAAACTCTAAAAAATGAATAGTCTGCATTTGTAAAACAATCAGTGAATTAACCAATGACTTGATTATTGCTTCCAGAGCACCTACTAAGTACTAAATACTGCGTTAATAACTATAGGAGACTGTCTCATTGAAATTATAAAGAGGATACATGGAGGAAAACACCTAATAATGTATTTTTCAAGTGACAAAAATTTTTAAATAATGGTATATTTTCCAGTGACAGGAAAATGAATATTTCCAACAATATAAGCTGTACCATACAGAGGAACAAGGGAGCATTTGGTGGTTTGAACACCAAAATGAGTTAATGACATATGATCCAGGTTTTTGAGGACGTGGATCGTGGAGGGAAATGTTAGAGACTGACCTAAGAAAGATATCAGTAACCATAATAGTGTCAATTAGTTCACCCTAAGGCAGCATTGGGATTTTGTTTTAGTTCAGCTAAGTCAAGTTAAAATTATTTTTAGAAGCTACTTTAACTAAGTCATATAAAGGGGTGAGTAACATAAAAGTAATATAAAAGTCTAGAAAGCAGCTGTCAATGACAAAGATTTCTGGATTTAGTTTCCAGCAATACCTGGAAACTAAATGGCAGTGAGCTCTGCCACTCAGGAATCAGGCCTTCTTCAGTTCCGTTTGCACTAAGATACTGAGCTGGGTTCATGTGAATTGGTTCCATTGCCAGGATGCATGCCAGAATACTTTGTTCTTCCTGGACACTCTTTAGGCTCTGGCTCAAGATGTAAGTCATTCTTTCTGCATTTGGTCTCCAGTTTGGTCTGCATTTTTGTTCTTTCTGACATATACTGGTCCACACCTGGCCTCAGGACACAATTTGTTGCCTCTCAGTCACTCTCAACCTGAATGTCTTGGATATGCTTTTCAGGAGTTTTGTTTGTTTTGTTTTATGTGTTCCTATCAGCATGTCGTTAAGGGCCGTCACCCTCTTCACCAGAGCTTCTAAGCCTCCATTTGCCTTTTTCTCTCCTTTTGGCAAAATATGTTGTTGTTTCTCTAACTCATGCAAATCTTGTTCTTTAAAAGCATTTATAGTACCTGATGCAGAGTCTGTGCTTAATCAATTTTTGGTGAAAAGAAAAAAATTAACTGATGTCTTGACTCCAGGAATGATCCAGTCTTCTGTCCTACCAGTAACCAGTCCTGCTCCTTGTTTTGATGAGTTATTATTCAAATTCTTCCCATGAGAGCATTTTTATTCAGAATATTGTCACTGCCATTTCAAGTTTATCAAAAATACATGTAAAATATAGGAAATATAGCAAAAGCAATTTCTACAAGGGAGAGGAGATAAATAGCATAGTAAATAAAGGCTTGCCAATCTTCCAAACTGAATTGTATTGGTAGATGAAGATCTACCAGAGTACAGAATCCCTTTCTGCAACTCTACTGGAGGAGATAACAGTTTTTCCAACTATAGTTTATAAGTCAATAAATCCAGACCCACTATTTGTAAACTTCTAAGGGTAGGGGTTATATCACCTTTTTCTTCTGACATACTTAGTAGTACATTACAAAGGATAATAAATGTAATATAAAAGGCTAGATATACAAGATAAACAAGATTATTATTACATAATAACTTATTACACATGGTTTTTAAAATTTATATTCAACAGGCAAGTTAGGGGAGAAGGAAGATACTTTCAATGTAACTCCTATACACCCCTCCACCCTCAACAGTCTCCTCTTTATCTTTCTCTCCTTTTGTTCAGTCAGCAAGAAAACAAGCCCATCAGTGCTGGGTAAGTCAGTGACTATGCTATTGATTCTATATTTATTTGTCATAAACCACTGGTGCCACACTATAGCACTGTGATGGTAATGTATATAAACATATAGTAGGAAAAAGAATCATCTCTAAAAACTAAAATGTATAAATGGTTATTTAATATATTCTGATCTATTTAATGGCACTTTCTTTAGTTTTCTTCTTCACCCTTTTGGATTAACAACAAATATTTTAGGAAACTCAAACACTCAACTGTCAAAATTTTCCAAATGGCTGTTCACTCATATCTGGGTACAGGAAGATACTATAGTGTAAAAAAATACAACTCCCTTGTACTTATTAGAAAATGAAAAAGGGAATTATGTGATATCCAGGATATGAGAGATTCCCAGAGAGATGTCCCTGCCCTTAATGAGAAATCACAGAGAAAGCTGCCATCGCTTGCCTGGGTGCCTGGGCTTATCAGCAGGTCTCAGAGTTTAGGCCTCTGTGATATTGAGTGAAGATTATAAGCCAGATGGGCCACAAATTCTGTCAAGCCTTCTTGGCAGCTGCTCTCATTACAAAAGCCAGCCAGCCTTTTCCAAAAATAAGAATGTGAAGCAAATTGGGCTTATAGACCCTTATAATGCAATTGCACGCAGAGATAGGGGCCTGAGCCGGCAGGCAGAAATATTATTGATGGCTGGTGAAAACAGGGAATAAGATGTTATTAAGGCAACTCAGAGATAGATATCAATAGCTAATATAAAGCCTTTATTGGTTTACAGGCTCTAGGAAAAAGGTTCACAGCTTCGACCCTTTACTTTGCTTTTAATTTCACTGGAGGTACAAAGTTTATGAATAAAACATATCTTCACTCATGATTCTGATATTAGTCACTACTTTCTCTGTCCCTTGGCCACCAGAAGCAAGCAACAGACACTAAAAACATGAACCTTAAAGGCTTTAACTGAGGAAGATAATTTTGTGTGTGTGTTGGAATGAGAGAGGACCATTTTCTAGAATCACTAAAATTGAAGGAAAATAATAAATTGCATTTAAAATAAAATTTACAGAACAAAATACCAAGGTATAACATAACATTCAAAATAGCCCATGTGATAAAAGAGAAAGGAACTTGCATGATACAGTAAATCCAATTGGAAAGGACAGTTAGGATCACCAAAGGTCCCAATGAGTCAGACTTGTAATGCTTAAGGAAACATGGCTTTGAAATGATATTTACTTGAGAGTAAGGGATCCGATGGAAGAATTAATTAGTACTTTCTTCAGACTTTGCATATTACAACTGAGACTGATTCTCAGTTCCCATCTGCCAGGCATCACCACAAAGGTGACAGTTTTGCTCAGTTTCTTCCATTCTAGTAGAAATAATAGCTAAACTGCATGTAAAACTGACTGAACTAATCAACCACTCATTTGATGGACTATTATGCAATCACTGCACTTTGTTCCAAAGTATTTATAAAATCAAGTGTGATGCAGCCCAGTTTGTATTACAATTAGTTTAGAAATAGAACTCAATTTGCACTACTCCTCTCTCCCCTTCCCTCTTCCACCCCTCAAAAAATGTAGAAAGCACAAGGAAGGCATGCATCGTTTATGTCTCTAACCAACTCACTGGATGTGAATCTATGTAATCTGAAAAGGCATTTTTATCTGGTATATGCATCTCATTTGGTCATGAATAGATTTTTTTAAAAAAAGACAATTGCTCCTTCCACAGACCACACAACAAATGGTGGGTACACTACAATGGTGTCCCTGTGGACATTCTTTAAGTTTAAATCTTTACCTTGCTAATGCTCACACACATCACATATCAACTGTAAGAATATCTATACCGTGTTAAATTAGCTGAAGAAAATACGAGAACTTTAAGAAATTAAGTAAAAATAGACACTGGATTGACTGTACCAACAGAATTGAAACCTATTACTGTAAGAGTTCATTTTTTTTAACGTTTCATCTAAGTCATTAGACTGAACTAAGCAGAATTTGTGATATCTGAATAACTCGTTGCTTTTCAAAGAATATCCCTATAATCTTGGGTTATTGTGGTTATAGGGTCCACATTCCTGGACCATTTAGAAACCTTGGGTTTTCTGATTATATAACAATGGTCATTTAAAGCTGTCAGAAAATAGTCAAATGCAATGTGCATGTTAATGTCAAGCTCACATCAATAGTAATTTCATTTTAACTGTATAATTGAGAATCAAATAATTCTATTTAATTACCCAATATTATCTGTGATTATTTTTGTGAATTTTAATTTCCAGTATTTTGATGGGTTGCAAGCACATTGAAGAGTTATGATGTTACATTTTTAAAATTAAAAAAATTAAATATCTGTCTTTCTATCATGAAATATTTGGTGATATTCCATATACTTAACAAGTACAGTATAGTTGTTAGAGGGTTTGCTCATTATCATATGCATTTCCTTAATGGAAACCCCTACTTGAATATTTTTGGATACAGGCCTTAAACCCATTTGGTGCCATCCAGCATAAGAGGGGACTTGTATTTCTTCTTCTCCCATCTATCTACTGGTCCTGCTTACCCAGACTCAGCCTAGGTGAAACAAATCCACGAAAATAATTGTAACTTAGAAAGTATCTTCTGTAAGGGGGCAGGGTTGTTGTAGAAGGAAGGGAGGGTGTTAGATTAAAAAAAAAAAAGATTCCGTATACTATGAGAACAGAGTTAAACTTTTTTTTTCCTTTGCAATTTTGAAATAGCATACAATTATAATCAAAATTGTCATGCCATCATATGTAAGCTGATAGAGAAGAAACTTTAGTTCTGACAGTTGCTTTATTTCGACTCCTACAGGCTCCAAAGACACTAAAATACTGTCTCATTCTATGGCCTCATTTCTACATCTTATAGTGACTATGTCCACAGGGCCACTCAGTGACATAGGATTATTCTGGTGCCTTTCTGCCCTGTGCTGTCAGGTCTCCTTAGCACCAGCCTCACGGTGTCTCTGAATTGGCAATTGGCATACAGAAGTGGGAGCTCAGAGGTTTGTAGCAGACAGATTACTGAAGTACTAAGTATAAGAGAAGAAACAGGAAATGTACTTTTGTGCCTCCTATTCTTGCTGGTGTTGCAGAATTCTTTAATCACATTAAAGTCTAATCATGTATCCTAGGACAGTATCACCTAATTTTCGCATTTTTAATTCCCCCCCCCCACCATGGGCATAGTTGGGCCCAGCTTCACTGAATAGAGAAGGGGACTAACTTGCCTTGGTTAAATAGTATAAATTAGACACTACTCTAGGTACTTTTAATATATAATAGCTTAATAAGTATAAACTGAATTTCTTAAACTACACGTCTAGTCTAACCATTTATTTTCAAACTGAGTATCGGAGTATTCTCACAAATACTTGAAGTCTCCATTTTTCTCATTCAGAGGAGATCACTGAATTTGAATACAATATAACAGTTCTGAGGTTCTCTTAACTTACTACTAAAACTAAAAAAAGGAAGACTTCTTTACATTCGACTAAAATGGAAATTACCTTTTCCAATGTACAAAATCAAGTTATTTTTTTTTTTATTTTTTTGGTTTCTTTAAAAATATCTTAATAATGAAAATAAGTATCTGTAAAAAAATGAAAGAATATGAGAGAAATAGAGATTCTAAGTAGTTTTAGATACACAATAATTTAAAAAGGCAAAAAAAAGAAAAAACCTCTAAAATACTCAAATATTTTCTCATTAGCTATTGCTAAATGCATGGGAAGCTCAAGTGAATGGCTTTATACTCTTGGATAAAAATGAATGAAGGAGAATATAGGTTTACTTATGAATGTTGATCCAGAGAAGACTTTTCTGGCTGTTTCCAAAAATATTGTACTTAGAGTTCTGACTTAATTTGGGCAGAGTAAGAATGCATCTGCTCCCTCTCTTTCTGCTTCCCCAAACTAAATGAAAACCACAGAAAAAAAAAATTGTGTAATGCATCTAGGAGTGATTTGTAAATCCAAATCAGTGTAAGAGAAACGACCATCATTAGCTTAGTGATGGCTGGATTGGGGTGGGGAAAGATGTTATGAGAAGATATCACTGACTGTATCAGAGAGAGAGCTGAAAAGCAGGGCATTCAATGCAAAAACTGCACAATGTAGTGACTGGAACAAAAGTTCTATATTTGAAATAAGAGGTTTTGGAATACATAAGCTGACTGCTAAAACTTCTTGGGGACTTGCTTGGCACTATGGAATATCTGAGGAAAAAACACACAGTGCACCTGTGTGATATTGTTGAAAACTGTGGCTGTCCTTTCAGCAGGGTTTAAGAGAGGTTGGGTTTTGTGAGCACCCTCCCAGCTGCCACACTTTGCTATTGAGGAAAAGTGGAAAACCAGCTCTCTCTTTCTGCCTCTCTCTGTTTCTATCAGTCTCCACAGGTTTCCATTTCATTCCAAGCTTCTCAAATATGCAGTCAGACATTTTGCATGGAGAGAGCTGGGTCGGGGGCTCACTGTTCCCTCTGTGGACACCTGGCCCAGGAAAAATGACCTTCACACCAAGATTTGTAATATTCACATGATTTCTATGAATATAAAGAAGGACAGGAATTCCACCCATTGAAAACAAATGAGAACAAGGATTAAAGACATTTTCCACAGGATAGATACATTTAAGAAATATTTTGGACAAATCAAAAGATTTTAATAAAACAAATACCCTCTATGAAACAAGCTCCCAAAGGAGATATAAATATTTTAAGAACAAAATACTAAGATAACAGAAATAGACAATAACGTGGAAAAGATCTGGAAAAAAATAAATAAAATGAAGAACTTATGAGAAACTATTGAATACAAGACAAGAGAATGAACACTATTGAAAGCACAGCCAAGAACATAAGAATAAGCCTGAAAGGAGGATTAAAATTAAGTTTAAAAAATAGTTGAAAAGGATTGGAGATATAAAGCTAGATATGAAAATAGGCAAAGTAAAGGGATATAAGCATAATCAGTATCCCAGTAGAAGGGCAACCAATAAATGAGAAAAAATGATCTAATTCCAGAAAATTTCCAGAAAAGAAGTAAAGACTAAAATAAATACTAGTTGAATTCCCTGGTGGTCCAGTGGTTAGGGTGTTGCACTTCCACTACAGGGGGCACAGGTTCTATCCCTTGTGAGGGAACTAAAATCCCACAGGTGAAACACACACACACACACACACACACACTCACAAGTTGATAGGGAAAATTATATCCTAGAGAAAACTGATATACGTCACTCTGGAGATACATCCTGGTAATATTGCTGGACTTCAGAGGTAAAGAAATAATTTTAGGGACTTCCCTGGTGGTGCAGTGGTTAAGAATTCACCCTCCAATGCAGGGGACACGGGTTAGATCCCTGGTCTAGGAAGATCCCACATGCTGTGGAGCAAGTAAGCCTGTGCATTACTACTACTGAGCCTGAACTGTAGAGCCCAAGAGCCACAACTACTGAGCTTGCACGCCACAACTGACCCCATGCACTGAAACTACTGAAGCCCATGGGGTCAAGGGTCTGCATGCTGCAACCACTGACCCCGCATGCTGCGACTACTGAGGTCCACAGGCCTAGAACCCATTAACTGCAGCAAGAGAAGCCATCACAATGAGAAGCCCACACACCAGAACAAAGAGTAGCCCCCGCTCACCACAACTACAGAAAGCCCTGTGCAGCAAAGAAGACCCAACACAGCCAAAGGATAAATAAATAAGAATTAAATAAATAAATAAATTTAAAAATACTGCTTCTTTAAAAAAAAAAGAAAGAAAGAATTTTAAGGGTATATAAGTCAAATTCTTTTTTAAAAAAATCAAATCACCTGTAAAGGCAGAAATAGTAGACTGACTTCAAACCTCTCCAAAGACACATTCGAAGTTAGAGACAGTGTTGTTTATAGCTTCATCTCAGAAAATATATTGCTTATATTTTCTTTGCAGCCCCAACTGTCATATGGGTTCAATGTCAGTTGATAGATATTTTCAAACTATAAAGAGTTTAGTCAGTGAACTCTTATTAAAGAACAACTAAAAATATAATGTTTATCCAACAAAGAAGTAAATGGAGAAACATCTAAAAGGCTAGATGTTGAGCACAAAGTTCATTTAAAAGTAACAGGGACTTCTCTGGTGGTCCAGTAGTTAAGACTTCACACTTCCACTGCAAGGGGCGCGGGTTTGATCCCTGATTGGGGAACTTCCTCATGCTGTGCCGTGCAGCAAAAAATATATGATGATAATAATAATAATAATAATAATAATAATAATAATAATAATAATAATAAATAAACTGACTTTCTCATTTCAAAAATAAAATAAAAGTAACAGGAACACTGAACTAACTCTCTGAAGCTTATGAGCCTCAGACTCAGGCTCCCTCACATAAACACGCACTTTCCAAGGCTGGAAGTGTGTATTTTGGGATCGGGGCTTCTCAGTATTATGTTCACTTGTGGTCATAGATTTTAAAATTTGCAAACAAAATATACTTTAACACTATGGGTTAAGACTTCCATCCCTAGTTTCCCTTTCTGTTATCTATCCCCTTCTGTTGGAAAATACACAGACATTTTTGGGAATTAGCTAAGAGAAACTGCCTTAGGAATATTTTTAGATGGAGTTCAATGTGATAAATTCATGTGATTCACTGTCATTTCCTTGAACAATGGTAGGAATGTCTAATTCCCACCATCCAATGTAGCCCCTGTCAAGTTACAATGTAAATTCAAAGGTTTTCTGTCATCCTAAGTGCATATGCACCAGAAATGTGTGAGTAGCAAAAGAGAACAAGATTTGAAAAGGATGGAGCTAGACTTGGTTCCTGGAAAATCTTTTTGATTATCAATATTTTTTTCACCATCACCTAGTCAAAAGTACATATTTCCTCATATTAATATAGTGTATAAATTTATAAACTCACAGTTTTCCTTTTTAACATTTCTGTTGAGAATGATATGAAATAGAAATGCTGTGCTTGCAGAGCATTAATCTATATCAGTGCTAAAATCAGTAAATCTATTTGTGTGGGATGTCATACCTTGAATTGTGCCTTATTGTACACTGTGACATATCTTGCCCTGATTGTCTGAGGGGTGCAGATGAAACTGAATGAAAAATGTTCACTGGAACAACAAGTAAAACACAGAAAACAAACAAATTAATATGTGATTTTATTATTTAAAAGTGTTTAATCATGGTGCAAGAAAATTGAACTGCTCTGAAATCATATAGCTTGCTATGAAAAATATCGTGTTAAAGATTATCCTAAATTTGGTAAGTAAGATATAAAGTTGTATGCTATTACCAACAAAAAAATTATGGAGCTGCAAGAAACTTTTCCATCTGTAAAAAGGTCAATTGACCATTCTAGAAAACAGACTGAATTATAATTTTTATTCATATTATAGAAATTTTGTAAAATAATTGATCATATGAGAGTGTATAGCCAAATAGAGAAACAGATTATACATGTGTGTCTGACTGCTGATAAAAATATGTAATTTCATGAGATTTTGGGAAACACATTTATTTAATTTTTGACATTTCTAATTTGCTGTGATTTCTCAGTCAAAAGAAATAATAGGCTTTTTAAACTTCTTTTTCCAATATAGTTTTGTGTTATTTTAATTAAAAAGGGCTAAATCGTTCATGCTCTGAGACCTGTCAAACCCAGATCCACCGTTGAGTTAGAAAAAAAAACAAAATCTTACATAACATAAATCATGACAAAGTAGAAATAAAAATATAATTAATGAAAGAGGAGACAGATTTAAGAAGGTCAGACTGTGTGTAAGTAGGTTGATTCCTTTGTTATTTTGGATGAGTTAGGGTAATAGATTTTTTTTAAACTAGAATAATACCCAATTAACAGGAGTATATTATATAAATATAACAACTAAAGGATCTAAGAAAAACATATAAGTACAATATTAGATGAAAGATGAAAATAAAAAGCCCTAAAGATTAAAAAGACAGTTCATTTTCTTCTCTTTCATGATATGAGGTTTCAGTTGTTACTGATAAAGCTGAAAAAACAAGAGAGAGGCATAAGAATATTTTCTAAAAGTATATTTTTAAATGTTAAAAATTATTTTCATATAAATTCATTAAATTTCATGCAATTTATGACAATACTAATTTTGTAGGGTAAAAGGGAGAATGTGGTAATTCATTGTCATTCACGTGGCAGTGCTAATAAATACTCCTTGGGGAAAAGAGATATTAAAATTATAAATGGAGTGGAATACAACTGATTGAAAATATACAAATATCAAAGAAATAAGAGAAAACATATATGTTATAGTGACATTTATGTATTAAGAAATACTGAAACTATAATACAATTTTAAATTTTAAATAAAAATTCCATGGAATTTCTCTAGAAAGTAACTTAAGTATCCAATTTATTTGGGACCTTTCCTAATCTAATTGTAAAAAATCTAAGTTTTCACAAGTAATAGACGAGCTTTTTCCAAATTTATATGATGGATCTGGCAAAATAATCCCTGAGAAGGGTCATGCTTTACAAATCCCTTTATAAATTAAATTTTAGAAACTCCCCTAAAATGAGTACACTGTGTGCATACTTTGTGTGTATCACAAAAATAAATCCTTTTCTGAAGAAAGATGTCTTTTTTCCAGCCTTCTTAGGGCAAAATAAATAGATAATTACAACTATGTTGACATCTGTCTATTGAGTAAAGCAGAATGAGCCCTCACCATAGTTGGGGTTTCAGTTCTAGGCCTGACTGCATAGCCATTTTGGAACCTCTGTCAACAACTGGGCAGAAGTGTGATTAGATTTGGGCGTGGAGGGAAGTAGAAGGATGAATAGATTACCCCTCTCCCATCTGAGCCTTAAAAAACACGCATTATTGCACCCATGACATACCCACATGGTGACTGTCCTGCTTTGAAAAATCCACATCAAAGTCAATGCAAACAGACAGAAACATTCACCTTCAAAATTCTTGAACTAAATCACAATCTGCAGGGTGATGTGTGGGGGCAGTCATCTATTTATTTCCAATTACCTGAGAATAGCAAGAAAAAAATTTGCTTCCAAGATTCTTGCACCCCAGCTAGTCGTCAGCTTTTTGGGACATGACATGGAGGGTCATTAATGCCAAAGTACATTTTTTCCAGGAGAACTGATGAAATGTTTCACTGTGCTGTCTGTTGTTAGCTCAGCTGCTACTTGCTCTGGTTGTACTTCAATTTCTCTTTTCCTTTTGATTTTGGTCTCCCTTTTTTCTATTTTACTGAGTAATATATGACTCTGAATGATGTGTATTATGGGAAACTGATGTTAGGTATGTATGTTTGACACAGCTGCCAAGAAAACGGCTTAGCCTACAACTCTAAGTAGCACAATTTATTGTTCTCTATCCTCCACTCACCCATATATAATGGAAAAGGAGAGAAGAGATTGAAGAACTATAATTTTAACTTTCTCTCCATATACTTAAAAGGAACCCAATTCCCAATCAATAAACTTGAAGCAGGCTGTTCCTTCTTATGGGACTTTGTGTCCTGAGATACATGTTCCACTGCAACACAACTGTCCACTGGCTTTAGGGGCCCTTACTCACCTAACAGGAGGGTAACTGGAGGCTCAGGTATCATCATTGCATTACCCAAAGCTAGAGGCTCTGAGAACAGCTCCACCCCCTTTACTAAGCAAGTGGAGTGATACCTTGCTCCTTCTACTCAACATAGAAACGTCTACACATTCCAGATTGGCCTATGGTGATGGTGAGACTCTGGGGGAGGAAATTCTTCAGTCTAATGTTAGAGGAAATTTTAATTTTGTGCTTTCAGTTTGCCGTTATTTGATGGTTGATATATATTAACTGGCTAATACCCATCAGTATCCCTGTGGTACAGGGCATACGAACTTCTATTTTCCATTTAATTCTATTTTACATAAATAATGCTTTGTTATGTGCTTAAATATTTGTGTAAGAATAGTCAATTAACTTATTTAATAAAAGTACATATATTGGAACAATTAAAAAGGTTTGATAAACAAAAATGTAAGTGCAGGCAATTTTTAGACATTTCGCCGGAGATCAAAAAAATTGTATTTGTGTGTATATCAGAGAAATGGAAGAGGAGGTCCTAAGAGTTTTAATGAGGGCAAGAACCATCAATAAGAGAAAAAAAATATTCATGCAGACTAGACTACTAACCTACTACTATTGTTGGCTACTGAGAGATTATATATACTTTATCTAAGACTGTTTATGTGTTTATGAGTGTGTGTGTATGTACATGTGTATTGTTTTACATGCAAACATATCTATACAAGTATGTGTATTTTGAAGTGTTGGAATGAGAACACATTATTCTTCCAAAAAGTTTAATCAGAAAAAATATTCTTCTTGGAAATGAGATAATAGGATTGAAAAAACCTATGCAAACTGTAACACATTCCACATATGCTAATAATTGCTATTTGAATTGTATTTGTTATTGTAATTATTAATGCCAAGTAAAAGGATCACTTTCTAGTGGAACAGTGAGGCACTTTAAGAAGTTTGCTGAAGATATAAATTGTTCTACATTGGATTGTCACATTTTAGAATATGAGTATATGGGTCCAATGTAGTACCTCAAATCTTTAAATGCAGAAATTAAATTTTTCTGGTACAATGTGTTCTTCACCAAACTATTTTGACTATTTCCTAGTAGCTTCTGTTTTAGGTAAATATGTATAAAATTTTTATCTGTATTGATTTTTTTTAGCCTTCTCAGTTATAACACATACTTGGAGGCACCAATGCATAATCAAGATAGAACTTGATACACTTCTATAAGTCACAATTATCTGAATGGAGAATCCATTTATTCCACTATATAGCCAAACTGCCAATTCCTCTATGTTAATTCAATTATTCAATGAATATTTACATTGTGTTAATACTCTGTGCCAGGCATTCTGTCTTCTAATATTGCTAATATAGCCATAACAAATACCCATAATCTGCCTGCCTGGTACATTGGGTCAGGTTGAACTTCCCTATTCATTAGGTCCAGGGGAGAAAATTAAGTAACCCCAAAATATTTAAACTCTTTTCATTACAAGATTTCCTATGGAAGATTAAAAAGTTGGGTGAAGTAATGCTCCCAAACACATTCTATGAGGCCACAATTACCCTGATACAAAAACCAGACAAAGATGTCACAAAGAAAGAAAACTACAGGCCAATATCACTGATGAACTTGGATGCAAAAATCCTCAACAAAATACTAGCAAACAGAATCCAACAGCACATTAAAAGGATCATACACCATGATCAAGTGGGGTTTATTCCAGGAATGGAAGGATTCTTCAATATATGAAAATCAATCAACGTGATACACCATATTAAAAAATTGAAGGAGAAAAACCATATGATCATCTCAGTAGATGAAGAGAAAGCTGTCAACAAAATTCAACACCCAGTTACGATAAAAACCTGCAGAAAGTAAGCATAAAGGGAACTTTCTTCAACATAATAAAGGCCATATATGGCAAACCCACAGCCAATATCGTGCTCAATGGTGAATAACTGAAAGCATTTCCACTAAGATCAGGAAAAAATACAAGGTTGCCCACTCTCACCACTCTTATTCAACATAGTTTTGGAAGTTTTAGCCAGAGCAATCAGAGAAGAAAAGGAAATAAAAGAAATCCAAATCGGAAAAGAAGAAGTAAAGCTGTCACTGTTTGCAGATGACATGATACTATACATAGAGAATCCTAAAGATGCTACCAGAAAACTACTAGAGCTAATCAATGAATTTGGTAAAGTAGCAGCATAGAAAATTATTGCACAGAAATCTCTGGCATTCCTATACACTCATGATGAAAAATCTCAAAATGAAATCAAGAAAACACCCCCATTTACCACTGCAAAAAAAAAAAGAATAAAATATCTAGGAATAAACCTACATAAGGAGGCAAAATACCTGTATGCAGAAAATTATGACACTGCCGAAAGAAATTAAAGATGATACAAATAGATGGAGAGATATACCATGTTCTTGGATTGGAAGAATCAACATTGTGAAAATGATTCTACTACCCAAAGCAATCTACAGATTCAATGCAATCCCTATCAAACTACACCTGGCATTTTTCACAGAACTAGATCAAAAAATTTCACAATTTGTATGGAAACACAAAACATCCCGATAGCCAAAACAATCTTGAAAACGAAAAATGGAGCTGGAGGAATCACGCTCCCTGAGGTCAGACTATATTACAAAACTACAGTAATCAAGACAGTATGGTACTGGCACAAAAACAGAAATATAGATCAACGGAATAGGATAGAAAGCCCAGAGATAAAGCCATGCACACATGGTCATCTTATCTTTGATAAAGGAGGCAAGAATATACACTGGAGAAAAGATAGCCTCTTCAATAAGTGGAGCTGGGAAAACTGGACAAGTACATGTAAAAGTATGAAATTACAACAATCCCTAACACCATACACAAAAATAGGCTCAAAATGGATTAAAGACCTAAATGTAAGGCCAGAAACTATCAAACTCTTAGAGGAAAACATAGGCAGAACACTCTATGACATAAATCACAGCCAGATCCTTTTTCACCCAACTCCTAGAGAAATTGAAATAAATAAATAAATAAACAAATGGGACCTAATGAAACTTCAAAGCTTTTGCACAGCAAAGGAAACCATAAACAAGACCAAAAGACAACCCTCAGAATGGGAGAAAATATTTGCAAATGAAGCAACTAACAAAGGATTAATCCCCAAAATTTATAAGCATCTCGTGCAGCTCAATAACAAAACAACAAACAACCCAATCCAAAAATGGCAGAAGACCTAAATAGACATTTCTCCAAAGAAGATATACAGACGGCCAACAAACACATGAACAAGTGCTCAACATCATTAATCATTAGAGAAATGCAAATCAAAACTAAAATGAGATATGATCTCACACAGGTCAGAATGGCCATCATCAAAAAATCTAGAAACAATAAATGCTGGAGAGGGTGTGGAGAAAAGGGAACACTCTTGCACTTCTGGTAGGAATGTAAATTGATACAGCCACTATGGAGAACAGTATGGAGGTTCCTTAAAAAACTAAAAATAGAACTACCATACGACCCAGCAATCCCACCTTGGGCATATACCCTGAGAAAACCATAATTCTAAAAGAGTCATGTACCAAAATATTCATTGCAAATCTATTTACAATAGCCAGGAGATGGAAGCAACCTAAGTGTCCATCATCGGATGAATGGATAAAGCAGATGTGGCACATATATACAATGGAATATTACTCAGCCATAAAAAGAAATGAAATTGAGTTATTTGTAGTGAGGTGGATGGACCTAGAATCTGTCATACAGAGTGAAGTAAGTCAGAAAGAGAAAAACACATACCATATTTTAACACATATATATGGAATTTAAGGCAAAGAAAAGTAATGAAGTATCTAGGGGTAAGAGGGGAATAAAGACACAGACCTAGTAGAGAATGGACTTGAGGATATGGGTAGGGGGAAGTGTAAATTGTGACAAAATGAGATAGTGGCATGGATATATATACACTACCAAACGTAAAATAGATAGCTAGTGGGAAGCAGCCACATAGCACAGGGAGATCAGCTCAGTGTTTTGTGACAACCTAGAGGGTTGGGATAGGGAGGGTAGGAGGGAGGGAGATGCAAGAGGGAAGAGATATGGGAACATATGTATATGTATAACTGATTCACTTTGTTATAAAGTAGAAACTAACACACCATTGTAAAGCAATTATACTCCAATAAAGATGTTAAAAAAATAAAATAAAGCCAATAAAAAAAAAGAAAGTTGTGTGAGAAGAGACAACCTGGATATCAGGTACAATTAGATCAAGAGAGAGATACTTGGTCATAAAAGCCTTATCTGTGAAAGAGAAATTTCAGAATCAAATATTCAGTTTAAAAAGAATGCTTTTTGGGTCACAGGGAGATTTGGAGATGGGGAGTCAGACTCAAAGTCAAGAGCAGTATTCTAGGAAAGAGATGTGAATGCTTGGACTATACTGGTGGTGATGATTGGCTCAGTACCAGGATTGAAACTCACCTCTGTCTGGCATCAATGCCAAGGAGCTCACCCCACACTCTGATAGGCAGCAAGGTCAGAGTGTGTGTTCTCCTTGTAGCCTGGTATAGCAAATCAGAGCCAGCATTTCTGAGCTGGCCTGTCTGTGCTCAAGTCCAGCCTCCATGCTTTTCTCATTGTGTACACCCTAGAAACTATCTACCACTCATTGCCTCAGTTTCCTATGTTGTAAAACGAAGATGATAATAATAACACCTAACTCATGTGGATGATATAAAGAGTGAATGAGTTAACATTTATAAATCTTTACCTCCAAGTAAACATCACACATAGGCAGAAAGATATAGATATCCATTAAATAAAATACAATTTTCAATGTGTACTAGGTATTGAAACCACCTGTGCAAATGTTATTTTGATGTACTTCATTCAGATATCCTATTTTCAAATGAACGTGAGAAAATAATTGTTCATTTGACTGTGTCCTTTCATTACTTTTTTGGTGTAAACTTTAACTTCAGTTGCTTAATTACTTAATTGCCTTCCAAAATGCAAAATACTCAGCACTAGTCTACAAAATAGCTATTATCTTGAAAGTTAGGCAAACACATTTGTTTTTACTTTAACTTCATGCAGGTGAGGGGAAACAGTTTTTACACCCTGGATAATTCTGACATATAACTAACATACATGTAACTAACATTTTATTTTATTCCCTCTGTTGGTAGATACTATGTCACTTTTCTCAAAAATGGTCTTGTAAAAACAAGATCCAGGGCTTTCCTGGTGGCGCAGTGGTTGAGAGTCCACCTGCCGATGCAGGGGACATGGGTTCGTGCCCCGGTAAGGGAAGATCCCACATTCCACAGAGCGGCTGGGCCCGTGAACCATGGCCGCTGAGCCTGCGTGTCTGGTGCCTGTGCTCCACAACAGGAGGGGCCACAACAGTGAGGGGCCCGTGTACCGAAAAAAAAAAAATGAATTCATCCCTTCTTTGGCTGAAGTAGTTTTAGTTGAGCCCTGAAAATTGCATTATGCTGGCTATTGCCACTATTGAAAATTTCATCGTAGTTTTTCTCATATGCCAGGAAGAATGTATTTGCTAAACCAATCATGAATCCGATACAAGCAACTGGTAGAGGTACACAAGACTACCACAAGGCTAACTGAGGCAGCCCACAAGCAGAGGTTGGATCAAAGCCAAGCAATCTGAATAGGACAGAATTTCAATGCACTCAGCCTCATTGTGATGACTCATGATCTTATCAGTTACTTGGATTTGTTACTGGGTAGGATGTTGGACAGTTATCATTTCCAAAGTTACAAGTGCCCAATAAAACAGAAAGTTTCTCTAAACACCCAGCAGGATTCTTACTCCCAATCATGCTGCCTATTTGCAGAGCCATGCCTCCCTGTGGCTGGGGGATGGTGGGAGTTATGGCTGAGAATCCTTTTATAGATATCTTCATGCTGTCATGGTCTTGAATCATTCTCTATCCCTTGTTTGCCTCTATTGGTATCTTTTTTGTCTTGGATTATTGTTACCATGGTGACAGCCATGCAAATAAAAACACTGAAAAGAAATTTAAACTTTGCTAAATTCACAGGGAAAGAAGAAGGATAACTAAAATAGACGTGATAACTTGGACATTTCCTGCTGCTTTACAATTGAGAACTAGAGGCCAAAGCTCAGAAAAAAAGTATTTTCAAGCAGATCAGGCAGGGCCATTCTAGCTTGAAAAGACTTGAGTCCAAGATTGAAATGTTTTAAACATGCTTACATAGCAAGATTTTTTTTTCCCCTGCATGCCATGACTAGATGTGATTGACATTGAAAGGAAAGGGGATATAGTAGAGAGAGGGCAGGTTTGAAGGTGAGAATGTCATGAAGATATATGGTCTTAAGTAAAGTGGTATGTTCAAAGTGGAAGATTCACATGGTTTAGTTCTTTTCTCTGCCAGAATCCAAGAAGACTCCAAGGCATTTCTACAAAACGGTGATCATGCTGTTTACTTTATGAAAATATCCCTTGGTGACAGACTCGAGAGCTGCCCCTGTGCCTAACTGAACAAGGGGAAGAATTGGAAAGAAATGGCAGGACCAGGTGGGGAGTGGGCTTCAAGAATGAGACATTTTCACTGAGGCAAGTGTATACTTGAAAAGGTATTCAGAATTCAACCATATCCTATATAAGGAGGCTGCCCCCTTTTTGAAGGGACCTCAGCAGCACAATAGGCTGAGGACTATCAGAGACATACCATACATTTGTCTCCTCTATTATTTGCAGTCAGTTCCCTAGCTCAAAATTGTACTAGAGAGAGGGAAGGAAATGGGATGTAAAGTGAGTTTAAAGTTTTTAAATGACTTGAGTTTTTATAGCTAGATCAACTGGAAAGTTATGGTTTCTGCCCAATATGTCATTAAAATACAGGAAAGGGAGATTTAGCAGAACAGCACTGAACCCAGTGGTTGGGGAAAAGATTCATATTTATACCCTACTGCATAATTTAGAATCATCAATAAAATGGTGATATATAGTATGTATAATATATATGTAGCAAAAATGAATGATAAATCATCTTGTTTATTTGAGTGTTTACCTGTTTATTTTCTCTCTTCTTACACTAGATTATAAGCTCCATTAGAATCCCAACAAAATAAGTGAATTTTATAGTTATGCTGCATTAAATCAGCCTAAAAATTGTAAAATATAAAAAGCAAATTTTCTCAATCCATCAATGTTTATTATAAGACATTCAAATTTTGAAGGATCTCTGAGTCCTTTGCTGTCCTGAGACTCAATATTTCAATTGCTTATTTCCCCATTTTTCACTCAATAAATATGTATTCAACTGCACGTTGAATATGGTTGAATATAGTTGAATATGCATGCACATTGCAGTATGGTAGAGAGTGTAGGGACTGCAAACATACTTAAGAAACAGCTTTTTCCAAAGAACATAAAATCTGAGCTGGACAGACAGGGTGAAATTCAATTAATTAGTTGAGAAGCAGGTATAAATTAGAGAATGAAGATGTATTTACAGATGCCAGTAGCTTTTCAGAGCACTGCCATGGGTTGGTGAGGTGTGTGATTCTCAGGGAAGGAGTCACAGAGTTATAGAATGCGTGGAGGCTATTGACAGTTGTTGAATGTATTGGTTGGAATAAGTGAGGATGTGGAAGAAATAAACTGGGACCATTAATGAGATGTGGGGCCCTCTGCAAGGATATCATTAGGCATTTGTAGGGTCTAATGGGGGAGACCCTAGAATACAGTGCTGAAGACTTTGACTTAACCTGATAGGAAACCACACCATACCACCTTTCTAAAGAAAGCCATAGGGCTTTCCTGGTGGCGCAGTGGTTGAGAGTCTGCCTGCCAATGCAGGGGACACGGGTTCTTTTTTCTGGTCTGGGAAGATCCCACATACCATGGAGCAGCTGGGCCCGTGAGCCATGGCCGCTGAACCTGCGCATCCGGAGCCTGTGCTCCGCAACGGGAGAGGCCACAGCAGTGAGAGGCTCACATACCACAAAAAAAAAATAACAACAACAACAAAAAAACCATAAAAGACAGGATTGGGCTAGGGAGAATAGGCAGAAACTACCAGCAGCCAGACTAGGTATGTTTAAGATCAGGGTTGGGTCTAGAGATTGGGGTGAGTCTCAAGATTCCAGTGGGGTCAAACTGTATAGAGAGTGGAAATATATAGAGGCAGAGTAAAAGGAATTGTGTTCTTCTTCCTACCAATCACTATTATAAATCTAAATTTATAATCCTAGATGTAATATTTGCAATGTGGTTAACATGATTTTAGAAATGTACTGGGGTTAATAAATGGAGAACAGTGATTCTAACCCAAACTTCCTTAGCTAACTGGATTGAACGGAGAAATTTAGAGAACTATGGAGAGCAGTTTTTCTCCCCATGGTGTAATCCAGGAAATGTATTAATATAAGATTATTACATCTGATGTAAACAGTAGGGGCCGGTATTCCTGAAGCTAGATACTTGTATGATCTTATGACTCAGCCACTGGAACATCCACAAAGTGAACAAACTGAATTTATGTTCTCTTCATGTTGCTTTCATCCTTAAGAAAAGCCCTATAACTGCTGATCAATATGCTGTGCAGAGCCTCTTCCTGAAACTGCTGGATAATTTTTACTGTAGTTATAATTATAACATTTACTCATATTTTGGCATAATTACTGATTCTCACAGTAGCTTCACTTGAATATTTCAAAATCATTTGAATATTAATTTAAAATATATTTCTTCTGTTTTTTCTTTTATTTTTAGCTGCTACAGTTGCTGACTTTCTAAGAGAAGCCAAAAGGGATGTCACTTCCCTGAAGCCTGCCCTGAACTTTGCCACCAAGTAATGAAGTCAGAGCACATGTATCCTGCACTATTCATTTGTCATTAATTATGACATGTGAAAATCTCTTATATTTTTTAACTCTTTCATTAGTTTTAACTCTTTGTATGCTTGGAAATTAAGGAAACTTTTAAGTTCTTTGATAGAAAATGTGGCGGATCGAAAATAACTGTAGTCATGAAGCAACGTTGTTATTTCTTCTTAATAACTATTATATCTGAATGCAACAAAATATGATCACATTTGCTTGAATCATTTCCACTTGTCTTTTAGAGCCAGAAATGGCTGAGTAATATTCCATTGTATTTATGTGCCACATCTTTCCATTCATCTGTAAATGGGCAATTAGGTTATTTCCATGACCTGGCTATTGTAAATAGTACTGCAATGAACATTGGTGTGCATGTGTCTTTCTGAATTATGGTTTTCTTTGGGTATATGCCCAGTAGTGGGATTGCTGGGTCACATGGAAATTCTATTTTTAGTTTTTTAAGTAACCTGCATACTGTTCTTCATAGTGGCTCTATCAATTTACATTCCCACCAACAGTGCAAGAGCATTCCCTTTTCTCCACATCCTCTCCAGCTTTTGTTGCTTTTAGATTTTCTGATGATGCCCATTCTAACTGGTGTGAGGTGATACCTCATGGTATTTTTGATTTGCATTTCTCTAATGATTAGTGATGTTGAGCAGCTTTTTTATGTGCCTCTTGGCCATCTGTATATCTTCTTTCAGGAAATGTCTGTTTAGGACTTCTGCCCAATTTTTGATTGGGTTGTCCTTTTTTTAATGTTGAACTTCATGAGCTGTTTATATATTTTAGATATTAATCCTTTGTCTGTTAATTCATTTGCAAATATTTTCTCCCATTCTTAGGGTTGTCTTTTCATCTTGTTTATAGTTTCCTTTGTTGTGCAAAAGCTTTTAAGTTTCATTAGGTTCCATTTGTTTATTTTTGTTTTTATTTCCATTACTCTAGGAGGTGGATCAAAAACGTTCTTGCTGTGATTTATGTCAAAGAGTGTTCTTCCTATGTTTTCCTCTAGAGATTTATAGTGTCTGGTCTTACATTTAGGTCTTTAATCCATTTTGAGTTTATTTTTGTGTATGGTGTTAGGGAGTGTTCTAATTTCTTTCTTTTACATGTAGCTGTCCAGTTTTCCCAGCACCACTTATTGAAGAGACTGTCTTTTCTCCATTGTATATCCTTGCCTCCTTTGTCACAGACTAGTTGACCATAGGTGCATGGGTTTATCTCTGGGCTTTCTATCCTGTTCCATTGATCCATATTTCTATTTTTGTGTCAGTACTATATTGTGTTGATTACTGTAGCTTTGTAGTATAGTCTGAAGTCAGGGAGCTCAATTCCTCCAGCTTCATTTTCTTTCAAACGTTGCTTTGGCTATTCAGATTCTTCTGTGTTTCCATACAATTTTAAGATTTTTTTTCTATTTCTGTAAAAAATAACATTGGTAATTTGATAGGGATTGCATTGTAGAGACATGAATGGACCTAGAGACTGTCATGCAGAATGAAGTGAGAAGAGAAAAACAAATATCTTATATTAACACATATATGTGGAATCTAGAATAGTGGTACAGATGAACCAGTTTGCAAGGCAGAGATAGAGACACAGATGTAGAGAACAAATATATGGACACCACAGGGGGAAAGTGAGAGTGGGGGGTTGTGGTGGTGGAATGAATTGGGAGGTTGGGATTGACATATATACACTAATATGTATAAATAGATAACTAAGAAAAAAAAAGAAATTGACTGGCAATTTTCTTTTTGTACCTCAAATGCTTAATACAATCTGAATTGTCGATTACCTTGCTCTCTATTTCTCACAAAATTTCCATCACCTATCAGTATCTTCGTGAATCCTTTCTCAGACTCTTTCATTTTCTTTCACCTTACACTCTGTCTGAAAACAGAGAAACTGGTTTGTGCAAATATATTAAGTAAGTGGTTGTCTTTCCCAGGTAATATAGTGACTTAGTCACTCAAAGAAGTAATAGTAGGAAATTTTAAAAGCTGCTCTTTTATTTTATTTTTTATTTTATTTTATTTTTTTTGTGATATGCGGGCCTCTCACTGTTGTGGCCTCTCCTGCTGTGGAGCACAGGCTCTGGACGTGCAGGCTCAGTGGCCATGGCTCACGGGCTCAGCCGCTCCACAGCATGTGGCATCCTCCCGGACTGGGGCACGAACCCATGTCCCCTGCATCGGCAGGCGGACTCTCAACTACTGCGCCACCAGGGAAGCCCAAAAGCTTCTCTTTTATTGGGACACCTTTTGTTATGACAGAAATCCAGCTGGATAGATAACTGTCTATCCTGCAAACTGGGCAGCTGAAACTTTCAGTGATCCTAGAAAACTTTTGTTTTTAGAGTGTTAATACAAAACCCTTTGGATTGATTTTTTAGTTCTTTTTGAGATAATTGTACTTTCTTTGCACAGATTCTTCTTCTGATGAACAGAGAAGAAGGTACCATTGTAAAGAGATGCCCCAAAAGGAATTGTTGAACTCCAAACTGCATTATGGTAGCCACATTAAGAAGACTTCTAGCACTTCCTTGGTGACACAGTGGTTGAGAGTCCACCTGCCAATGCAGGGGACATGAGTTCATGCCCCGGTCTGGGAAGATCTTACATGCTGCAGATCAGCTAGGCCTGTAGGCCATGGCTGCTGAGCTTGCGCATCCGGAGCCTGTGTTCCACAACGGGAGAGGCCACAACAGTGAGAGGCCAGTGTACCGTAAAAAAAAAATAATAAATAAATAAAATATTTCTGAAAAGTTCTTCAAACTTTTCTGTGACATCCAATGGTCTTTCTCAACCATAGACTAAATCCAAGTAGACCTCACATAACTTGGTATTTTGACAGTCAATCAATACTTTGTGATGTAGCCAAACAGTTGTTCAAATTTCTCCATGGTTTTAAGAGCTTCCAAGTTTTGGCAATTATCAATAAAGCTGTTACAAAGATCTGTATGCAGGTATCCATGTGTACATAATTTTTGCTCCTTTGGGAAATTACCAAGGATTGTGACTACTGGAGTGTGTGGTAAGTGTATGTTCAGCTTTGTAAGAAACTGAAAAACTGTTTTCTAAAGTGACTGTACTATTTTACATTCCTACCAGTAATGAATGAGAGTAATGTTGCTTTACATCCTCGTTAGCATTGTTGTTGTCATTGTCCCAGATTTTGGCCATTCTAATAGGTGTGCTGTGTTATCACATTGTTGTTTAAATTTGCATTTTCCTAATGACATATAATATGGAGAATCTTTTCATATGTTTAGTTGCAAATACTATATCTTCTTTGATGAGGTGTCCATTTAAATATTAAGCCAATTTTTAACTGGATTGTTTGTTCTTGTTACATTTTAACAGTTCTTCATATATTTTGGATAATAGTTCTTTATCAGATAGGTCTTTGTAAATATTTTCTCTCAGTCTTCTTACCCTTTTGACATTATCTTTATCAGAGCAGACGTTTTTAAATTTAACTGTCTAGACCTAAGTAGACATTTCTCCAAAAAATATATAAAGATTGCCAACAAACACATGAAATGATGCTCAACATCATTAATCATTAGAGAAATGAAAATCAAAACTATAATGAGATATTGTCTCACACCAGTCAGAATGGCCATCATCAAAATATCTACAAACAATAAATGCTGAAGGGGGTGTGGAGAAAAGGGAACCTTCTTGCACTGTTGGTGGGAAGTTAAATTGATACAGTCACTATGGAGAACAGTATGGATGTTCCTTAAAATCTAAAAATAGACCTATCATATGACCCAGCAATCCCACTACTGGGCATATACCCAGAGAAAACCATAATTCGAAAAGAGTCATGTACCACAATGTTCATTTCAGCTCTCTTTACAATAGCCAGGACATGGAAGCAAACTAAGTCTCCATCAAGAGATGAATGGATAAAGAAGATATGGCACATATATATAATGGAATATTACTCAGACATAAAAAGAAACAAAATTGAGTTATTTGTAGTGAGGTGGATGGACCTAGAGTCTGTCATACAGAGTGATGTAAGTCAGAAAGAGAAAAACAAATATGGTATGCTAACACATAGATATGGAATCTAAAAAAAAGAAAAGAAGGTCATGAAAAACCTAGGGGCAGGATGGGAATAAAGACACAGACCTACTAAAGAATGGCTGTGAGGACAAGGGGATGGGGAAGGGTAAGCTGGGACAAAGTGAGGGAGTGACATAGACATATATACACTACCAAATGTAAAACCGATAGCTAGTGGGAAGCAGCCACATAGCACAGGGAGATCAGCTTTTTGACCACCTAGAGGGATGGGAGGGAGGGAAGAGATATGGGGATATATGTATATGTATAGCTGATTCACTTTGTTGTAAAGCAGAAACTAACCATTTTAAAGCAATTTAAAGCAGTTATACTCCAATAAATATGTTAAAATAAATAAATAAATAAATAAATAAATAAAATGTATGAGGAAGAGCTGTGGACCATAAAAGAAAAATAATTAACTGCCTAGATTAGCAATCTTTTTTTTTCTTTTATGGATTGTGGCATTTGTGTTACCTTTAAAAAGTGAGCACCATGCCCAAGGTCATCTGGATTTTATCCTATGCTATCTCCTAGGAGTCTTATAGTATTTCATTTTAAATTTAGTTCTGTGATCATTTTGAGTTAATTTTGGTGGAAGCTGTTAAGTCTGTGTCTATATCTATTTTTCTGGCTATGCATATTCAGCTGTTTCTGGACCATTTGTTTCAGACTGTCTTTGCTTATTGCATTGCCTTTTTTAGTTTGCTTATTTTATTAAAGATCAGTGGACTATATCTATGTTGGTCTATTTCTGGGATCTTTATAATTTCCATTGACTTATTTGTCTTTTCTTTCATCAATATCACATTGTTTTTATTACTGTAGCTTTTTAGTAAGTCTTAAATTTAGGTAGTGTCTGTCTTCCAACTTTGTTCTCCTTCAATATCATCTTACCTATTCTGGATCTTTTGCCATGTCTTATAAAATTTAGAAACGATTTGTTGATATTCACAAAAAGAACTTGTTGGGATTTTGTTTGGGATTGCACTGAATGTATAGGTCCACTTTAAAAGAACTGACATCTTGACAATATTTAGTCTTCTTATACATGGACATGGGATATCTCTAGATGCATCGGTCTAGTTTTTTTTTTTTTTTTCATTAATCAGAGTTTTGTAGTTTTCCTCATATGGACCTTATTTGTATTTGTTAGATTTATATCTAAATATTTTATTTCTTTAAATGCTAGTGTAAATGGTATTTTGTTTTTAATTTCACATTCCACTTGTTCTGGTATATAGGAAATGGGTTGACTTTTGTATATTAACTTTGTATCTTACAATTTTGCTATAATCATATATTAGTTCTAAGAGACTTTTAGTCAATTCTTTTGGATTTTCTACATTGATGATTATGTCATCTGCAAACAAAGACTTATTTGTATCTTCCTTCCAAATATGTATGTATGTGTGTGCATATAAATATAAATATATATATATATATATATATATATATATATATATATATATATATATATAATTATTTCCTTTTTCTTATTGCATTAGCACTCCAAGTATGATATTCAAAAGGAGTAGTGAGAGGGAACATCCTTGCCTTGTACCTAATCTTAGCAGGAAAGCTTTGAGTTGCTCACCGTTAAGTAGAGTGTTCGCTGTAGGTTTTTTGTAGATATTCTTTATCAAGTTGAGGAAGTTCACCTCTATTCCTAGTTTACAGAGAGGTTTTATCACACATGGGTGTTATATTTTGTCAAATGCTCTTTCTATTGACAAGATCATGTGATTTTTTTTTCTCTTTTAGCTTATGGATGTGATGAATTACATTAATTGATTTTTGAATGTTGAACTCGCCTTACTTACTTGAAATAAATCTCACTTGGTTGTGGTGTATAATTATTTTTATACATTGTTGAATTCAATTGTCTAATATTTGGGGGTCAGGAATTTTTTTATTTGTGTTTCTGAGAGCTACTAGTGTGTAGTTTTATTTTATTATAACATTTTTTTTTCTGTTTTTGACATTAGGGTAATGATGGCCTCATAGAATGAGTTAAGAACTATTTCTTATGCTTCTATGCTCTGTAAGAGATTGCAGAAAGTTGGAATAATTTATTCCTTAAATGTATAGTAGAATTCACCAATGAACCCATTTGGGACTGATGCTTTCTCTTTCAAAAGTTATTTATTATTGATTCAATCTCTTTAATAAGATAGGCCTATTCAGAATGTCTATTTCTCTTAGTGTAAATGTTGGAAAATGTTATCTTTCAAGGAATTGGTCCATTTCATCTAGGTTATCAAATTTGTGGGCATAGTTGTTCCTAGCACTCCATTATTATCCTTTAATGTCCATGGGATCTGTATGTTTTAGCTTTCATTTCTGATATTATTAATTTGTATTCTTTTTTTCTTTTTTCTTAGTTAGCTCAGCTTATTGATTTTGCTGATCTTTTCAAAGAATCATATTTTAGTTTCATTGATTTTTCTCTACTGATTTCCTTTTTGCATTTTCATTGATTTATGATTATTCATTTTATTCTGCTTGCTTTAGATTTAATTTGCTCTTTTTTTTTTCTAGTTTCCTGAGGAGGAAACTGAGATTATTAACTTTAGATCTTTCTTCTTTTATAACATATGCATTCAATGCTATAAATTTATCTCTAAGCATTGTTTTCACTGCATCCTATAAATTTTGATAAGTTATCTTTCATTTCCATTTGGTTCAATTATTAATTATCTTGAATTTTTTTCTTTAACTGATACATTATTTAGTAGTATGTTTTTCTTTTTTATTTTGGGATTTTCTTTATCTTTCTGTTATTGATTTCTAATTTAATTATATTGTGTTCTGAGAACAGATATTGTATGATTTCTATTCTTTAAAATTTGTTAAGGTGTGTTTTATTTTTTGATCCATTCTTAAAACCTCTTTCTTTTTCTTGGTGTATTTAACCACTGACATTCAAAGGGATTATTGACATATTTAGATAAATATATTCCATATTTGTTACTGTTTTCTACTTGTTTCCCTGACTCTTTGTTTCTATTTTTTCTTCTACACTCTTTCTGCCTTTTATGGTTTTACTTATTTTATTTGACAGCATTTTCCATCCTTCCTTAACATATCACTTATACATCTTTCTTAACTTTTTTTTTTTAGTGGTTGCCTTAGAGTTTGCAATCTACTTTTCCAGTTAATCCAAGTCCACCTTCAAATAACATATAACTTCATGGGCAGTGTGGATACTTCATGAAGACAAAATTATCCAATACTACATATATATATATATATATATATATATATATATATATATATATATATATATATATATATATATATATATATATATATATATATGAGGGAAGGCATTCTATAGCCTTACAATTAGATCTCCGTCTTTTAGTGAGCCAGTGCCTCTGGACTATAAGCTTCACAATTGTTTCTCAGCTTTTCTTCTTCCCATCTGAGATAGAATAGGATGGCTAGAGTGGGTTCAAGTTCACTATTTCCCTTCTCCCATATAAGAGGATAGAGCTGACTGGAGTTGGGTATTTCACTTCCCTTATGTCAGTTAGGCTCTGATAATTTCCCAGCATATTAGGCTCTGGATAACTAGTTTCCTCTGAGGGCAGGACTTTTAAGAAGAACAGTGCTCTAGAGTATTTCAAAATGATTCCTTTACCCCTCCCGCTGCCAGAAGCACTGGAGAGATTTTCTCTGTTATTTACTATGGAAACCAGGTTGAGATCTTGGAGGTAAATCTCACAATACTGTAAGGATTCCCCTATGACTGAGTTCCTCTGGATTTGTTAACTCTTAACTGTGCCAGCAGGGAACCTCCAGCAGTTCATCAATTATAGTTCAGGTTTTCCTACTCTGGCACTGATTCCTATGGCAGTTTCCATGGTGAATTTTCTGTTCTGGTAAGTCATGATGACCTGTATTTGCCTGTCTGTCTCTCCAATCTTTGGGGTAGCAGGTTGCCCCTTTCCTATCCATCTCCTTATGTATCCTGGAAGAGTTGTTAATTGTCCATATTTGTTTAGCTTTTTACTTGCTCTTAGGACAGAGTGGCAATTTTCAAACTCCTCACTTGCAGACCTGGAAATTTGGAAACCTCTCAAAAATAGTATTTTTATTTCTAACAACCATAGAAATATAAAGGATGAAAAAAAGTGTTAGGCAGGTATATCAGAGAGTTCAGTATACCTTATTATTATATAGAAGTTAATCACTAAAGACTGCATCAGCATTAAATGGTATGTAATCCACTTGTGTAAAATGACCAAGTCTTATTATTTCAGACATTAAAATAAGCAAAGCAGATTGAGTATTTAAGCCCTCAGTGACTAATTCAATCCATAAATGTTCAATGTGGTGCAGTTGTCTTTAATGGTAGAACTAGTGAAGAACGTGAGTGGGAAGAAAGGTGGAAATGAAAGTTATTGATGATCCTTGATGTGTATACAATAATCTCAGCAACATATGAATTTTCTATTATTAGCCCGATGATACATATGAGGAATCTGACACTTACAGCATTTTGTAATTAGCTGAATATTACTCAAATAAGGGTTGATTGTTAAATCCCCTATATGCTGATGAGTCTGATACTTGTTGACAAATATTAAATGCCTCAAACTTTGCTGGCCATTTATACACACATTGCTTCATCTACTTCCCCAAGCAGATTTTAAGCTTGATGTCGTATTTCCATGTTATATCTGAGGTAACAGAGTGTTAGAAAAATTCTGAAAATTGATGAGAAATTTTATCAAAATAATAAGTGATGGGTTAGTTTTGAAATAAAATCTAACAGAATTCACTGTGACACTGTGTCACACTATATGCCACCCACAATCCAACAAGAAGGAAATATTATTTCTTGAATTTTTTAGAGTTATGGTAGTACAGATGTTTTAGATTTATAATCATATTTGCAACTTCCTTACCAAGTGAAGAAAAGACGTGATATTTGGATTTCCAAAAGAGACTATGTGTGAGCATAGAAATACTTGCAGTATTTTAGAGTTTACAAATATTTTTCAGATGAATTATCTTGTATTGTTGGTCCTATGTCATTATATATGATGAATAAATATTTACTAACTTTTATTTTATTCCTTATAGAATTTAAGTCCTCAGGGAGCAATAAGAATATGTGAATAATTAGGAATGTGTTTCTGATCAGCTTTATGGTTTTTCTGGTTCAGGGATATTTTCTACCAAGAAGGCACCAAAGTAATTAATGACTTGATAAGAAAATTAACCCCGTTCCATTCATATTTTTGTCCAAGGGAGAAGCTTGTGTCACTAGCAACTCAAATATGTATACAGACAAATTTGCATGCACCCTATGCTTTAACTTTTCTTTACAATTTTTATTTTCTCTCTGCCACCTCTTGAATGTGCTCTGTAGCTGGAAATTAACTTGGTAAAATGGCACCCCATTTATTTATACCGAGAGTTCCTCAATCAAGCTTCAAGTCCTCTAGGATAGAAATAAGCATTCTTTCTCTTCACTTATATGTACTCCCTGCAATTCTGTTACCTATTTTGAAATATAGTATTATTTTTGTGTACTAAGTTCTATTACCCTCTATTTCTCCCTGCCTCCTTCACAAATAGGGTGCCAGAGTGCTTTCTCTGAAACTTTCTTACATTTTCCATTCCATTGATGTAAACGTACTATTAGTCAATTCAACATTCAAGATGAGTTCATAACACTGACTTAGAGAAGAGCATTACAGTATTTTCCATATCATTCTCAATCACATCCTCACTGTTTTTCTCAACATTGTACATTGAAATACTCACAACGATGCATAGAGCCTTTTCCTGTGAGGTTACAGTGTACAGTGAAATAAGAATACTTTCTGGTAATACATTACTTGTCACACAGTGATTTCAATGCACATTGTTAGCAAAGAAAGATTATTACCATCAATTTAATGGGAACTGAAACACATAGTTAAATTACTTTTTCAAAGTTGAACAGAAAGTAAGTTACTACATTATGAACATAATTCATGTTCCTCTCATTATAGTGTTTAATTCCATCTAGTGGAACACACTTCCTTTCAGGCTGTCTTCTACATAACAATTTAATTCCCACTTGGCAGAACAGAGGCTCATATTCATGGATATGTGTATCCGCTATATCAAGGCAGAATCTGGGTTTACCTAATCACATGGTGACATGTCTTTGGCTGGATGGAGCCAAAGGGAACTGCTTCACTACATCTAAAACTGCTCACATCTTCAAATGTCCATAGACTTACGAAAGCAGATTGAACACAGAATCATTATAGAAATTTAGAGAAAAGAGAATAGTTAAAAAATAGAGAATAAAGAGTATAGTCAAGAAAAATAGAAAAAACATCACTTGCAACTCAACCCTGAAGTAATTTAGGTATTGCTTTCTTCCATTATGTGTATAGACATATGTGTGTGTATTTTAAACATTGGGATTATAACCTAGATACAATTTGTATCTTTCATTATCTATTTTATTAATTTTCATTACCATTAATTAAAAACAAAATTTTAAATCTTTATATATATTAGTCAAATGATCAATCTCTTCTTTTTGGATTGTTCAGCTTTTTACATTGTTTAAAATATACACTATCCTGAGATAACTGAGACATTTTCCTAAATCGTTTTTTTTAAAGAAATAAAAATTATATTTTTAAAACATAAGAATTTATTCTATCTCGAGTTTATTGTATTTTATGTTGATGTAGCATTAAATCAATCAAAACCTCTGTAGCATTGAAAACCAGGCATTAATGTTTTTTAAAATCCTCTCAGTTGATTCTAATATGCAGACATCATTGAGTACAAGTACTTCATGTAAAACATAAAATAAAATGTTACATATACACAAAAAGTAGTTGTTTAATTTATTTATTTTAAAAAAGTTATTGTTTTTAGTATGTAAAATTTCCTCTGTTGTGTTTTTATCCTCTTTTCACACCTCCTACTCTCTCCTCCACTTATTTATAGAATAAAATATTTTTCTTACTCTTTACCTTTGCATTTTAAAATATTCTTGAAAGTCTACTACTTAATTTATCAACTTCTGATGGGTTCTTTGACTCTCAACTATTATAAATAAGACAACAGAAAGTTTATTCCACTTTTCATCTTTCCAAATCCTACCCATTTTTTCAGCTGTGTCGTTTCTACACTTGTAGATCAATGACATATTTATTCTATTCTGTCACCACATTTCCTATGTAAGTTTTTGTTTTGATCTACTAGTTATTTTGCTTTCACCTTCCAGGAGTTTCCAAAATCTCATCTGAGCCATATTCCTTCAGGTTTTTCATGTTCAAAACTATAGTAAGTCTTTATCCTTGAGAAAGAGTTTATTGGGCTGTAACAATTTTGGCCTTCATTCTGCCCCTTTAGAATAACCTATAGACACTCTTTACTTCTTTCTGCACTGACTGTCACTGGAGAGAAGTCAGGCACATTTCTGATTATTTTCCTGGGGAGGTTCTTGATCTTTTTTTTTTTTTTTTTTTTTTTTTGTCTCTGTGACTGCCAAAAGAATGTGTTCTTTATCTTTAAAGTCCAATAATTTCAAATATATATATATATATATATATATATATATATATATATATATATATATATATATATATACATGTTGGTAAGGACCTTTCTGAGCCAACTTTCCCTGAAATATTCTATAAATTTTCTATTTATAAATGTAAGGATTCTTTCATTTTTGGAATGATTTCTTGAATAAAATATTTAAGTGTTGTGTTATGTTTTATTGTTTTGGTTTCATTTAGTTATTCCTCTGATGCACATATTGTTTTATGAGTTTATTATGGATACTGTTTACGGTCTTAAACATCTCTCATTTTTCCTTACTTTCTTTATGGTCTCTTTTTTTCTCTATTAGTGTGTTTTTCTTTCTCACATCTATCCTTTATAGTTTATAATATGATAGTAGACACATAATAGCTATATTTTCTACTAATTTTCCTCCATTTTTCTTGTCTTACTGTATATCTTCTCACTGTTGCTACATGTACTCATTTTTTGTAATACTTATATTTAAATGAGATGGAATTTTCCCCAGAACAACTAAATGTAGATGGTTCCTATGTAAAGAATGAGAGGTCAGGGCTTCCCTGGTGGCACAGTGGTTGAGAGTCTACCTGCCAATGCAGGGGATGAAGGTTCGTGCCCCGGTCCAGGAAGATCCCACATGACACAGAGTGGCTGGGCCCATGAGCCATGACCACTGAGACTGTGCATCCAGAGCCTGTGCTCCACAACAGGAGAGGCCACAGCAGTGAGAGGCCCACATACCACAAACAAAAAAAAAAAAAAAAAAGAATCAGAAGTCAGAGAAGTAATCAAGATTTATCCATTCAAGGCTGTAGTTCCTGTAAATATAGAGAAGGCTTGTTTCTTAAAAACATGGCCTGTACACCTAATATTGACTCCTTTGTCCTAGGATCTAATCTGACTGAGAATACATTCTGCCACCAACACTCAGGTCCTTCCTTTCTTTCACTGGCTACTTGTGCCAAAGTATAAAGCCCTTTCTTCCTTCTCTCTGCTCCTGGACTTCTTGCACTTCTGTTAATTCCAATTACTCCCCAAATTCATGTTCTCTTCAATCCCTTCTCATAAAGTAGCCAGTCAAGGTAAAACCCTTACATTTGGGGAGTAGTTATTGGCTCTCAATTTCTGAGATCTACCACCCTAACCTACCACTTTTCTTTCCTTTCTTCCCTCCTTGTCCCCATATAGATGTAGCCTTCTGCCTAGGTTCGGCTGTCTTCAGTTTTTCTTTTTCTTTTTTTTTTTTTTCATTTTTAACTCACAAACACAAAATTAGTAAAGCATGTTTGGGTTATTTGCTTGTTTACTTTTGTTTTTTTTGTCATCTGTATTAATCCCTATGTTAAAAGGTGAAATTTTGTTGGCACATTATCTTGTATTGGCACAAATTATTTCTCAACTAGACCCAGACACACTGGCAGCACACAGAATGAAAACAATATTCTGAAAATTCTCACATAAAGACACTTGAAGTGTCTTTGTTGTTGTTTTCTTAAGTGGGATGACAAGTATTTGTCAAAGTCCCCAATATATGGAATGTTAGTGGAATTTTACACAATGCTCCTATATCTTGAAACAAAATATATTCATAATTTAGCTTCTTTCAAAGCTTTTGGAGGACCTTAGATTTACCATTAAAATTAAGCAAATAAAATTAAAATGACAATGATATGTACTTACAACATCTATAAAACTCATCATTACATCAGAGAGGAAAGGGAGACTCACACTACTGGAGGAACTTTATGCTATTAACATTTAAGTGTTTGCTACACAGGCAGGCTTCTTTGATAATATTATTGGTAGAATGTTCTCACAATGTAGTTCAGGACATACACAAGTGTGTAATTGCAACTTTATTAGTGAGCCAGTAGGAAGGCAGGGATTGTGGGAGATCTCTCCATTCTTATTGGAGAGAGTAAAACTAATGTTTACATCTTTCTTTATTTTTGTTTGATAGGCACATGCTGGAAAATCAAGGAAAACTCACAGTTGAGAAAAAAATCTGACAGAAATCAAGAAATCAAATAAGAAGACACTGAGCTCCCCTCGCCTCAAAAACACATAAAAACTACAGTGGCATACAGAGCTACTCTTTCTGAAATGGGCTAGGAGACTAGCAAGATGACTCTCCTTCAACAAAGGCTATTAAATAAAGATCCAGTAGGAAGGAAGGAGAAAGGATATGTTCAGGACCTGTACCCTCATTAAGTATACAAAAGAAGAGGGGTATATCACAGGCTTGGGGAACCTCCAGGGAACTTAGGGGTATTTTTATTGTTGTTGTTTATTTTTATTATTATTATTTTTTAAAGATGAGTACACTTAATCCCCTTAAAAGCAACACTATCTGGTGTGTGCTAGAGATGGTGGCTGGAGAAAGTTGCTAAATACTTAGCTGTGAGGTTTACACCTTATAATTGAAGGGACACAATTTCAGCCAATGTAGTTGATATTCTAAGGGAAAAATAAATAAGGCATGTAAAAGGTGTAATTATTAAATAACAAAAACAACAAACTGAGTATATTATGGCATATGAAAGAGAATTAATGGGATGAATAAACAAAAGTTTGAATAGTCATTATCCATAGGAAGACAGAGAAGGATATTTGAAATATGAATTAAGCCAAGAAGCTAGGTGTAAAGAAGAATCAACTGGAGATACTGGGTACCTATAAAATAAAATTTTAAAAAAGACCTAAGCTAAATGAATAGAAGCTTTGAATACTGAATAGATACTCTGAAGAAATGAATTTAATTTATTTAGTGGAATAAAGTTGAAGAGAGAAAGAAGTATAGTGAATATATATAATAAGATAAGAAGGCAGAAATAAATACTAATATGAGAGTATTACTAATAAAAAATAGGTTCTATTCATCACAAAAAAGCTAGAGACTTAAATTTGCATAAAAAGGAAACATCTGAAAGACGTTGAATTAATGAGGAACACTTCAAGTGTTCCTTGAAGTGGAAATTTATATATATATATATATATATATATATATATATATATATATATATATATATATATATATATAATTCTACTTATATAGATCAATAAAATATTTTGTAAATTAAATGCCCACTTACAACTATTAATACATTTATTAAATTAATACCTACATAATTACTATATATTTTAGAAGAAGACATATATATAAAACATATTTGACATGAAAGTCAGAGCCAATGAAAGGGGAGAGAATAGAAATTCAGACTGGGTAAAAAGAGAATAAAAAGTAAAACAAAAAGGTAGCTTTGTAAAGACTAATGATGAGTTTGATAAAATCAACTCTAAAATTGGAGATTAAAATTTAAAAAGCTGATGGTCAAACATGTACAGATAGTTACGTTGTGAAGACATGTATTAGATGTAAAGTTACAGGCACTTTTTAATACTGAGTTGACATTGTCATAAATATTGTTAATTTTATTACTGCAGGATCATTAAACTGAACACTTCTGGGATTAGGTGATGGAAATGAAAACAGAGGAAAGGATATAATTTTTTTTAAGTATAGTGTAGAAGGAATGCATTATAGCCACAGTAGACATTAGAGCACTAGATTAAAAGATAGCTACAGCAAAGTTAAATTGACATCCAATTCTATCAATTTGGGCATGAACACTCTTGCAAAAAGGGGCATGGAAATAAAACTTGGAGCTGGACATGTGTTTATTTGTGAGGGCTGTGGACTGGAGGACAAGACAGGGCATTATTTACAGTAAATATTGAGAAGAACAATAATATTCTCACCTAAAGTTTTCTACAGTATTCTGGACAAACTAAATGGGCTAAATGGACCTAATGGTTGATCCTGAGAAATTTTAGAAAAGGTTTCATATGTATCCTCTCCTGAAAAAAGAGTCTGACACTCATAAGTTTCAAATATGAATAACTCCAAGGAGATTCTACGTCAAAGTAACAATTTTCTAGCAAGGTTTTCCTTATCTTCCTTTTCTTCCTACAAATTAGGCATTACAAATATGCCCGTTGAGATTCTCACCTGAACATTTGGCTCTTTATAATCATGCAGCATAGCAAAATTTATATATAATAATATTTATTATTTATTCATTTATGAAATAAACAGTTCTTGATTTCCTATTCTGACCAGGCAACATCCTAAGAACAAAGTATAACACACATAAAATGAGAGCTCTGCCAATGGTTTAACTCATATCTTTGTAAACATGAAAACAAGCATAATTATGCAAGAAAAGTGTGACAATTAAGCAAATAATAAGATATACAATGATTACCTAGCTGCTATGGTATCATAAAAGAAGATAGCCTGACTCACCCTGCACAGAAGAGCTGGTCAGGGAAGTCTTGATGACATGGCTGCAGGGTCACATATTGAAAGTTAAATAAACATTTGTCAGAAAAAACAAAGAAAGAGAATGTTGTGCACTTGGAGAAGGGCAAAACATGGGAGTCACATTATGATTATTATTATTATTTTTTAATTTTTGGTTGCATTGGATCTTCGTTACTGCACAGGCTTTCTCTTGTGGTGAGTGTGAGCTACTCTTCGTTGTGTTGTGTGGACTTCTTTCATTGTGGTGGCTTCTCTTGTTGAGGAGCACAGGCTCTAGGCACGCGGGCTCAGTAGTTGTGGTTCACAGGCTTAGTTGCTCCACGGCATGTGGGATCTTCCCAGACCAGGGATCGAACCCATGTCCCCTGCATTGGAAGGCAGATTCTTATCCACTGTGCCACCAGGGAAGTCCTAGGAGTCACATTATAAGCATGCTTAATATACATGAATTAAAATAAATGTGCAGCGCAAGCCAAAAATATGAAAATTTGTTTCAATTATTGAGAAAAATTTGGCTGCATTGAATTTGTGGAGCAAGAATACAGTATGAATATCATACTTTATGGCAGTTTTCAAAGGAGATTACAGCAATGCATCAATTGTTGATATATGCACTGGATTTTTAGTCTAATACTTGTGTAAGCATATTGGTAATGTACCAACATTGTATTTCAAAATGCCTACAGTATGATGGGAAAGTACATGATGGAGTTCAAGGGATGATGTTCAAGGGAGACATATTCAAAGGGTTCATAGGCCCTGCTGATGACTTAGATTTCTTTCCTAATATTTAGTGACAATTTTAATCAAGGTAGTGACAGAATCAACTTTAAGAGAAATAAACACAGTGATGTTTTTGGACAATAGATTGAAAAGAGGCAAGCCTGGAGGACATGAGGAGCAGTTAGAAGATAATTTCAGTTATCTAGTAGGAGATTATGAGTTGAGTCAAGGAAAGAACAATGTGGTTGGACAAAGAGGACAGATTCAACTGGCTTGAAAGCAGGAAGAGCAACAAGACACAGTGACCAAGCATAAGGAGAGGGAGAGGCAGAGAAAGGGAGGGTGATATTTTTTGGTATCTGGCTTGAGAAACTCTAAACATGGCATCATTATATAGCACTGAAGAGGATGCATTTTACTTGGGATACTATTGGAAATCCAACTGGAGAATTACCAGTATCTTAAAGTCTAGACAAAAGATACAAAATTGTGAGTAATTTGTTAAAGTGACTCAGTGGTTAAAGACACAAAAGTAGATGAAGTTGCCTAGAAAGAGTTTATGGAATACTATATTTACATTTTTTAAAATTTAATTTGATAATAACTTGGTTATTTATAATCAATTTTGTGATAAAACTTACTCATGAGACAATCATCTGTTCATGACTTAACATCTACGAGGTGTATTTTTGTTTCTATGTTCTTATTATTCTAATAAAGGGCAGCATTGTGCCCTTGAAACAGCCCAGACTAGTCTACATCTGATTTCTGAGTGGATAAAATGAGGTAAAAAATCTAATACACATGCACAAGGTCTGACTTAGAGTGAGCATTTTACTAAAATTAGCAGACTTTGTTTTTGTATTTTTTTTTCCAATTCTGTGGGAATAGGCCAATAATTGGCACAGAAGCAATAGTTATGGATTATAGAATGATGTTGAGTGCCTTAATAGGGTGTAAGGATTTTAATTGATTCCATTCAAAGACAAGATCAAGGGGCAGAGGACACAGTTAAGGAAGAGAGTTTCATATTTTCAACTACATGAACCATTACTGTTTCTTCCTTTCTTCTGAACTTTCAGTTACAATTCTTTGAAAATCAGTAAAAAAAAAAAAAATCTCCAATTTAGGCTTTTATAGTGCCTGTACAGTCCACTAGGAGAAAATTATGCCTGGTCTGATAGAAAGAAAATAGATTTAGGAATCAAATCATCTTTCAGATTCTAAATCCATATTAATACACTATGAACTGAGGGCCATAACTTAACTCGGTGGGGCTCAGTTTCACTATCTGTTAAAAGGGGTACTACATACTTGCCCTGCATATATAAAAGGTTCCTGATGAGAAGAAAAAATAAAATAGAAATATATTAAAGTAATATAAAATGTTAAAACATGATATTAATAATCTAATTATATTTATATTTAAATAACCTATTACCATGTGATCCTTAACATTTTAAAGTAATATGAGAATGTCAATCTTTCCTTTTATTTTATGCAATGAAACATGTTGAATCATACATGCCAACAAATGAAAATGGCTACACTTGCACATATATGTGTGTGCTCATCTCAATATGTTTTTTGGCTTCTTACCCTAGGGTTTCAAATTAGGAATACTTTTTACATACAGTTTTTATAAAGACTTCTTTTATGAGAAAATGTGCTCTGAAATAGTGAAATTTATAATCATTATATGATGGTATGTCTTCATTTATTCCAAGATACTATCAATTATAAAATGTACTGTTATTTCATGCTGCACTAAGAAGGGAGGTGGTGAAAGCATAGCTACTTAAGCTCCAACACATATCAATCTTAACTTCAGAGTTATTAAAATGTTAAGGAATATGTACATAGGTTCTCTGATAACTGAAAACGATGTCTTGAACTTGTGCAATCATTACATTTTTTCATACATTATCTTAATTCGTCATCACAAGATATTAATATTTCTCTTAATACAGAGTAGTGGAACTATAATTCACAAAAATAAATTATTTGTGTAATATCACAGAATATAAGACATTTGGGCAACAGCAACCCAAGTATTCTCCTAAGGAACTTTGTTTTCTCCTTGTACCATGCCTTATAAAATAAAAGAGAAAAAAAAATTGGGGAGTCATAGAAACTTGAAGATAGCAGGAATAGAGGCTCTAATCCTTGCTCTCCATTAATGCAGAGGTCCATTCCACTTAGTAGTTTATTTTATTTTCTGGCTTTGACTGAACATTTCTTCTGAAGTTAATTTGATTTGAGAAATTGATATGACCCAGTGAATAGAGAGATTTAGGATCCTAAATATGATAAGTAAGGAAACAAGAGGGAGGAACTCACTATAGATAACAAAAATAACATCAAGTTGAGTCATGTTAAGTTCGAGGTTTTTATGGTGCATCAAAATACTGTTCTATAAAATGTTGGTGATGTAGACTTTCAATTTCAGCTTAGAAATGTGGAGACCTGAAAAGAGCAGTACTCCTATGATTAAAAAAAATAAATTACTGCACCAATCTTCCCCAGAAAAAGAGAAACAGAAAAAAATTATTCCAAGGTATGATGCCCAAAACTTCCCTAATTTGATGAAAACCATTAACTTACATATCAAAGAAGCTCCATGAATTTTGAGTAAACACAATGATATTCATACCTAAACACATTGTAATGAAACTGTTGGTAGACAAAGATGAAGAGAAAATCTTGCAACTAGCCATAGTAAAATGGCACATTAAGTACAAGGAAAAACAATAATAAGCCTACTTCTCATCAAAATCAATCATCAGTGCAAAGGCATAGAAAAACTATTGAAAGAAAGGAAAAATAAAGTGTCAATCAATAATTCTATACCCATAAAAACTATACTTCAAGAATGAAAGCAAAATAATGACATTTCCAAAAAGGAAAAAAAAAAAAAAAGACAGAGAATTTGTTATTAGAAGCCAGATACTAAACGAAATTCTGCAGGCTAAAAGGAAGTGACTCAGTGATACTAGATAATTTGAATCTGTGAAGAAATATAGAACACTAGTAATAGTAACTATTCAGGCAATTATAAAGGTAGCATAGACATTTTTTTCTATTTTTTTATCTTAAATGATTTAAAGACTTTCTATAAGACAATATTTTAAATATATTATTGTAGGATTTATTTAATGATTTAATAAACACACACACACTAACTTGTACCAATTTCAAAGCCAATATTATAAGGTGACAAACTCTGTGACCCATTCATGTAATATTCTCCAAAAGACAAGCAATACTATTGGAGAAGAGACAGACATTGCCAGAGGTTAGGGAAAGAGAGAGGGTGACTATAAAGTGATAGTTTGAGGGAGAATTGTGATGAGATTGAATGGTTTAGCATCCTAATTATGGCAGTAATTACACGAATCTATACATGTATAAATATTGACAGAAATAAACATCCTGCAAAGTAAATTTTACATAATGATAATTTAGAAAATACAATTTAAATTGATAAAAATGCCATATGATGGAGATTGGGTCAAGATGGCAGAGTAGAAGGACGTGTTCTCACTCTCTCTTGCAAGAGCACAAGAATCACAACTAACTGCTGAACAATCATCAAGAGGAAAAACACTGGGACTCACCAGAAAAGACACCCTACATCCAAAGACAAAGGAGAAGCCAGAGTGAGACAGTAAGAGGGGCACAATCATGATAAAATTAAATGCCATCACCAATGGGTGAACAACTCACAAACTAGAGAATAATTATACCACAGAAGTCCACCCACTGAAGTGAGGGTTCTGAGCCCCACATCAGGCTTCCCAACCTGGGGGTCCAGCAATGGGAGGAGGAAGACCCAAGAATCGGACTTTCAAGACCAGGGGCATTTGATTGCAGGACTTCAACAGAACTGGGGGATATACAGACTCCACTCTTGGAGGGCATGCACAAAGTCTTATGTGCACCAGAACCCACGGGACAGGAGCAGTGGTCCCATAGGAGACTGAACCAGACTCACCTGCTAGTGTTGGAGGATCTCCTGTAGAGTCAGGGGGCAGCTGTGGCTCACTGCAAGGACAAAGACACTGGCAGCAGAAAGCAGAAGTTCTGAGAGGTACTCATTAGCCTCACCAAAGAGTCTGTAGGCTCCAGTGATAGGCCATTTCAGGCCAAACGACCAACAGGGAAGGAACACAGCCCCACCAATCAGCAGACAAAAAGATTAAAGTTTTACTGAGCTCTTCCCACCAAACAACACCCAGCTCTGCTCACCACTAGTCCCTCCTATTAGGAAGCTTGCACAAGCCACTTACACCAGAAGGAAGACTGCAGAAGTAAGAAAACTACAATCCTGCAGCCTGTGGAATGAAAACCACAATCACAGAAAGATAGACAAATGAAAAGGCAGAGAATTAGATCCTAGATGAAGGAACAAGATAAAACCCCAGAAAAACAACTAAATGAAGTAGACATAGGACAATATCCAGAAAAAGAATTCACAAAAATAATAGTGAAGATGATTCAGGACCTTGGAAAAAGAATGGAGGCAAGGATCAAGAAGACGCAATAAATGTTTAACAAAAACCTAGAAGAATTAAAGAATAAACAAACAGAGATGAACAATACAATATCTGAAAGGAAAAATACACCAGAAGGAATCAATAGCTGAATAACTGAGGCAGAAGAATGGATAAATGACCTGGGAGATAGAATGGTGGAAATCACTGCTGCATAAGAGAAAAAGAAAAAAAGAATGAAAAGAAATGAAGACAGCCTACGAGACCTCTGTGAAAACATTAAACACACCAACATTCACACTATAGGGGTCCTAGAAGGAAAAAAGAGAGAGAAAATACCCGAGAAAATATTTGAAGAGATTACAGTCAAAAACTTCCCTAATATGGGAAGGGAAATAGCCACCCACGTCCAGGAAGTGCAGAGAGTCCCAGGCAGGGACAAAGAAAAATTATTAAAAGAAACAAGGGAAAAAAGAAAAATAACATACAAGGGAGCTCCCATAAGTTTAAAAGCTGATATCTCAGCAGAAACTCTGCAAGCCAGAAGGGAGTGGCATGATATATTTAAAGTGATGAAAGGGAAGAGCCTACAAACAAGAATAATCTACCCAGCAAGCTCTCATTCAAATTTGACAGAGAAATCAAAATCTTTACAGACAAGCAAAACCTAAGAGAATTCAGCACCATCAGTCCAAACCTTTGCAACAAATGCTAAAGGAACTCCTCTATGTGGGAAAGAGGCTAGCAATTTAAAACAACCTTGTACATATATTGTTGCTATATCAAAACCTCATGGGAACAACAAACACAAAAACTACAATAGACACAGACAAAAAAAGAAAAAGTAACCCAAACACAACACTAAAAATGTTCATCAAATCACAAGAGAAGAGAACAAAAGAGGAAGGAATGAAAAAAAAAACCTACAAAAAACCCCCCAAAACAATTAAGGAAATGACAATAAGAACACACATATCAATAATCACCTTAAATGTAAATGGATTAAATGTGTCAAGCAAAAGACATAGACTGGCTGAATGGATATGAAAACAAGATCTGTATATATGCTGTCTACAAGAGACCCACCTCAGACCTAAGGACACATACAGAATGAAAGTCAGGGGATGGAAGAAGGCATTCCATGCAAATGGAAATCAAAAGAAAGCTGGAGTAGAGATACTTATATCATACAAAATAGACTTAAAAATAAAGACTGTTATAAGAGACAAAGAAGGACACTACATAACAATCAAGGTATCAATCCAAGAAGAAGATATAACAATTGTAAACATATATGCATCCCAATATATAAGGTAAATACTAACAGCCACAAAGGGAGTAATCAACAGTAACTCAATAATAGTGAGGGGGATTTAACACCTTACTTACACCAATGGACAGATCATCCAGACAGAAAATACATAAGAAACACAGACCTTAAATGACACATTAGACCAGCTGGACTTAATTGATATTTATTGTGCACTCTCTCCAAAAGCACAAGAATACACATTCGTCTCAAGTGCCCATAGAAACTTCTCCAAGATTAAGCACATCCTGGGACACAATGTGAGCCTCAGTCAATTTAAGAAAATTGAAATAAAATCAAGTAAGTTTTCCAACCACAAGACTATAAGATTACAAATAAACTACAAGAAAAAAACTATAAAAAACACAAACACATGGAGGCTAAGCTATATGCTACTAAACAACAAATGGATCACTGAAAAAATCAAAGAGGAAATCAAAAAATAACTAGAGACAAATGAAAATGAAAACACAATCCAAAACCTATGGGATACAGCAAAAGCAGTTCTAAGAGGGAATTTTATAGCAATACAATCCTAACTCAAGAAACAAGAAAAATCCCAAATATACAACCAAACCTTACATCTAAATGAACTAGAGAAAGAAGAACAAACAAAACCAAAAGTTAGTAGAAAGAAAGAAATCATAAAGATCAGAGCAGAAATAAGTGAAATAGAGACAAAGAAGACAATAGCAAAGATCAATGAAACTAAAAGCTGATTCTTTGAAAAGATAAATAAAATTGATAACCCTTTAGGCAGACTCATCAAGAAAAAAGGGAGAGGGCTCAAATCAATAAAATTAGAAATGAGAAAGAAGAAGTTACAACTGACACCACAGAAATACAAAGGATAAAAAGGGACTACTATATGCAATTGTATGCTAATAAAATGGGCAACCTGAAAGAAATGGACAAATTCTTATAAAGGTATAACCTTCCAAGACTGAACCAGGAAGAATTAGAAAATATGAGCAGACCAATTACAAGCACTGAAATTAAAACTGTAATTAAAAACCTCCCAACAGACAGAAATCCAGGACCTGATGGCATCACAGGTGAATTCTATCAAACATTTAGAGAAGAACTAAGACCTATCCTTCTCAAACTCTTCCAAAAAATTACAGAGGAAGGAAAACTCCCAAACTCATTCTATGAGGCCACAATCACCCTGATACCAAAACCAGACAAAGATATCACTAAAAAAGAAAATTACAGTCCAATATCACTGAGGAACATAGATTCAAAAATCCTCAACAAAATACTAACAATTTGAATCCAGCAATACTTTAAAGGATCATATGCCATGATCAAGTGCGATTTATCCCAGGGATGCAAGGATTTTTCAATATCTGCAAATAAATCAGCATTATACACCACACCAATAAATTGAAGTATTAAAACCATATGATCATCTCAATAGATGCACATAAAGGTTTTGACAAAATTCAACACCCATTTATGATAAAAACTCTCCAGAAAGTGGACATAGAGGGAACCTATTTCAACATAATAAAGGCCATATATGACAGACCTACAGCTAGCATCATACTCAATGATGAAAAGCTGAAATCACTTCCTCTAAGAACAGGAACAAGAGAAGGATGTACACTCTCACCACTTTTATTCAACATAGTTTTGGAAGTCCAACTAGGTCAATCAGAGAAGAAAAAGAAATAAAAGTAATCCAAATTTGAAAAGAAATTAAACTGTCACTGTTTGCAGATGACATGATACTATACATAGAAGATCCTAAAGACACTACCAGAAAACTATTAGAGCTAACCAATGAATTTGGTATATTTGCAGGCTACAAAATTAATACACTGAAATCTGTTGCATTTCTATACACTAACAATGAAAGATCAGAAACAGGAATTCAAGAAATAATCCCACTTACCACTGCATCAAAAAGAATAAAACACCTAGGAATAAACCTACCTAAGGAGACAAAAGACTGTACTCTGAAAACTCTAAGACAGTGATGAAAGAAATCGAAGAAGGCACAGACAGGTGGAAAGATATACCATGTTCTTGTATTGGAAGACTAAATATTGTCAAAATGACTATACTACCCAAGGCAATCTACAGATTCAATGCAATTCCTATCAAATTACCAATGCCATTTTTTCACAGAACTTGATCCAAAAATCTTAAAATTTGTATGGAGACACAAAAGACCACAAATAGCCAAAGCAATGTTGAGAAAGAAAAATGGAGTTGAAGGAATCAGGCTCCCTGACTTCAGACTATAATACAAAGCTGTAGTCATCAAAACAGTATGGTAGTTGCACAGAAATAGAACTATAGGTCAACACAACAGGATAGAAAGCCCAGAAGTACACCCACACACCTATGGTCAATTAATTTACAACAAAGGAGGCAAGACTATACAATGGTGGAAAGACAGGCTCTTCAACAAATGGTGCTGTGAAAACTGGACAGCTACATGTAAAAAAATGAAATTAGATAATTCTTTAATACCATACACAAAAATAAGCTCAAAATGGATTAAAGACCTAAATTTGATACTGAACATTATAAAACTCCTAGAGGAAAACATAGGCAGAACACTTGCTGACATAAATTGCAGCAATATGTTTTCTGATACATCACCCAGAATAATGGAAATAAAAACAAAAATAAAAAAATTGGACCTAATTAAACTTGAAAGCTTTTGTACAGCAAAGGAAACCATAAAGAAAATGAAAAGATAACCCACAGATTGGGAGAAAATATTTGCAAATGATGTGACTGACAAGTGATTAGTCTCCAAAATCTACAAACAGCTCATGCAGCTTAATATCACCGAAACAAATAACTTAATCAAAAATGGGCAGAAGACCTAAATAGACATTTTTTGAATGACAAAGAGGCACATGAAAATATGTTCAACATTGCTAATGATTAGAGAAATGCAAATAAAAACTACAGTAAGGTATCACCTCACACCAGTCAAAATGGTTATCATTAAAAAGCCCACAAACAATAAGTGCTGCAGAGGGTATGGAGAGAAGGGGACCCTCCTACACTGTTAGTGGGAACTTATATTGGTACAGCCACTATGGAGGACCGTGTGAAGCTTCCTTAAAAAACTAAAAATAGAGCTATCATATGACACTGCAACCTCACTCCTGGGGACATATCTGGAGAAAAACATGGTCTGAAATGATACATGCACCCCAATGTTCATTGCAGTACTCTTCATAGCCAAGACATGGAAGCAACCTAAATGTCCATTGACAGAGGACTGGATAAAGAAGTTGTGACCCATATATACAATGTAATATTACTCAGCCATAAAAAAGAATGAAATAGTGCCATTTGCAGCAACATGGATGGACTGAGATATGGTCATACTGAGTGAAGTCAGATAAGAGAAATATCATATGATATCACTTATATCTGGAATCTAAAAGAAATGATAAAAATGAACGTATTTACAAAACAGAAATGGACTCACAGGCTTAGAGAATGAACTTATGGTTACCAGAGGGGAAGGTTGGAGGGAAGGGATAGTTAGGGAGTTTGGGGTAACAGGTACACGCTGCTATATTTAAAAAGGATAATCAACAAGATCCTACTGTATACCACAGGGAACACTGTTCAATGTTATGTGGCAGCCTGGATAGGAGAGGAGTCTGGGGGAGAATGGATACATGTATATGTATGGCTAAGTCACTTTGTTGTGAACCTGAAACTATCACAACATTTTTTGTCAGCTATATTCCAATATAAAATAAAAAGTAAAAAATTAATTAATTAAAGTTATCATATGATAAGCATTATGACAGAGGTGAACATAAGGTGCTATGGGTGCATTTCTGAGGGCCATCATCTCACACAACTAGAGGAAAAGGTAGCAGAGTTATTTCTAAGGGGTAGACCAAAATTAGCCAGTTGGCTCACTAGGGGTGTGAAGGGAAAGGAAGGTTGCTCTCAAATAAATTCATACATGTCTGAAGGCATAAAGTAAAAATCTTAGGACATTCATGAAATTGTAAGTAATCCTATATAGAAAGACATTAGAATGAATAGGAGAGCAACAAGTGACAGTAAGCAGAGGTCAGCTCATGGAGAACATAAAAAAATGTCATTTTATCCTGAAAGCAATGGAGAAGGACTGATAGTTTTGAAATCCAAGGAGGAACACAGAGAGATGAATATTTCAAAATGGCCAAGTTGGTAAGAAATAAGATCGATGAGGCATGGAGTGGATGAGGAAGATGGTCTAGTCTGTAATGTAGCATGAGAGAACATTTTTGTGGTGTTGGGAGTGTTCTGTATCTTGAGTAGAGCATACATATATCAAAATGCAAACCATATGTTTAAAAATAGGTGCATTTTATTGTTTATAAATTGTCCTTCAATAAAGTTGATTAAAGAACACTATAAAGATGATTCAAAAGAACAAACCACTCCTACACATCACAACATGAGTAGGTCACATAAACATAATATTGAGTTAAAAAATGAATCTATTTATAGTGTGTTCAAAAACAGATAAGCTAACCCAGTTAAAAACCTTTTAAAAAAAAGGTTACTTTTTGAAAAGTAATGCCTGGGAGGGTCCTAAGGGGAGTTGTCTGTGTGCCAGTGATATTTTATATCTTGAACTGCTGGAAATAATGTCCATATGTACATTGTAAAAAGTCATTGGGATGTACTTATAATTTATACATTTTATATAAATCTGCTGAACATAAATTTAGAAAAAAAATGGAAAGGAAAAACAAAAAGGAGAGTAGGAGAATACAAAATGAAACAATCAGACTGAATAAGGAATCTAACCACATTACAGATATAGGATATATGCCCACTAAAGAGGATGGGGAAGGAAGGAACTAACCTAAATAACTTTGTAAAACAGTATTTTTACCAATCACTGTTAGGCTAAAAATAACAACAACAATATAACAACTACCAAAAAAACTGTACACAAACAATTTACAATGATTGGTAAATTTATTTTTTTCACAGGAGTCCAGGTAAGTGATTCTGACTTTACATGTATACAAGGTTTGGAAAAGCAAATATATTGGAGATAATGAGATTCAGGCTTCTTTTTGTAAAACAAAGAAGTTAAAAACAGGTAAAACTGGAAAGCATGGAATGAACCCTGAGGGGGTGTGTCAGCATGAGAGATAACAGAATGAATGCACATTTATTTTGATTGATAGATTAGATAGATAGAAAGATACACGATAGACAGATAAAGTAAATATAGATATAAATATATACATGGTTAGTAAACACACACACATTTCCTAGCAAGTTTGCTGAGAAGGCTTAAAATCAGTGAAAATTCATTAGCAATGAGCATACCTCTTGGTCTTTAAATATTATTTTCCCAAAAGGATCTGATCTAGGGTTCCTTAAAGAAATATTTGAATCTTGAACTAGGGATTGGAAATACCAGAAGGCCCTGAAGAATCATGTGGGACTAGAAATTAGAGAAGTGCTATAAAGAAAAACAAAGGAAAGGTGCATGTTAAAAGGACAAAGGAACCAATATGAAAGAACACTTAATGGCCAAGCTGAAACAATTTAAGCAACTATAAAAAGATAGTATGAAATTTTGACTAAAAATATATACCCATGAGTCCATCCCAATGTAAATAAGCAATTGAAGAAATAAACAAACAAACAAATAAATAATGAAGTAATGATAACTTCCTTACAGAAAATTTCCAGCTAATATATGAGAAACTGATGTGGGAAATGTGAAAAAAGTCATGATTAGAACAGCCAGTAATACTTGTTGCAGGTAAGATCCACAGTGAATGCTAAATTAGTGGGTAAAACTTAAAAGAGAACAGGTTATCCTTATATCTTCAAAGTATCTCCCCCAAAATATTTTCAATTTTTGTGGTGCTTTTAGCATATATTTTTGACCCTTGAACAATATAGTTTGAACTGCATGGGTCCACTGATCCAAATTTTTTTTTCAATAAATGTAATAAATACCTATATTTTCTTACACATCTTTAAATTAACTAAATGTAGAGAAAAGTTCATGTATGATTATGTGGAATCAAAAGAACTAGGGCTTGAGTCTTGATTCTATCCAGAATTTTTCAGCTTCCTGTCCTTGAGTAAGTCTGTTATCAATTATTTTGTTTTCAGGCAGTCAGCAGTACACAGATTTTCAACTATGCAGAGGGGATGGAACACTCAACCCCCTATTGTTCAAGACTTGACTATGTTTAAAATTTATTTCAGAGTTCTCCTTTCAGGAATTGAAGCTTAATTCTCCTCCCCTTGAGTGTGAGCTGGACTTAGGGACACCTAAAAACAAAGCATGGAAAGAGGAAAAATAGTAACTTCACAGTGGAGAAACATGAAAAACACCCCCTTCAGCAAGTGACCAACTTTAATCTCATAATTTAAAACACAAAATAAGATGAGTTGAGAAAAGTATTTCATTTCTGTGCTATCCTTTCCAAATATCCTTAAACTCAGTCTAACCATGAGAAAACACCAGACAAAAAAAATGCTCTACCAGATAACTGATCAAAAGTGTGAAGGTCATGATAAACAGTTAAAGACTGAGAAACTACCATCCATGAGAAGAGAATGAGACATGATGAGTAAATGTAATGTCAGATCCTAGATTATATTCTTATAGAGAGAAAGGACATTAGGAGAAGACTGGTGAATAGTGTTGTATTAATGCTAATTTCTTAGTTGTGATCATTGAACTGTTGTTTTACAAGTTGCCAACGTTAGGGGGAACTGAGTGAAGGGCACCTGGGGTCTCTTTGTACTAACTTTGAAACTCTTCTGTAAGTTTAAAATTATTTCAAAATTAAAAAAAAAAAGAAAAAAACAAAAATATTATGTTGGCAACATAATTCTGGAAGACAGAAATAAAATAGAGTTATAAATTTGGGAGTTGCATTTGAAGAGATAGAAGTTGAAACTCGGAGTAGAAGAAAAAATAGATCACCTGGGGACAGTATGCATGGTTTTGAGAACCATGAAACATTAGTCTTCTGGAACAATCAAGTCTGCTCCAGATTTTAGCAAATAGAAATTCCGAAAAACTTTACCTGTGCATTTGAGAACACTAATGGTCATGGTGCAGCTTCAAATATTGCAGACACATTATCCAAATTTGATCTCAATTTCTGATCCAAAAAGTAACAGACTCTCATACTTCATTCAATTATATTTAATACAAAGTATTTATTTTATATTTTAAGAGACTCTTGCCAAGGATGTGATGAATAAAGTACTTCACAGAGAGCCTAGTGGAAAATAGTCACTGAATAAAAAGGTGAAATAAGGTAAAATATTAAAAATGAATTTTAATATTCACTTTTAAAGACAGAAGTCGAGAAAAAGTGAAAGATGTTATAGTTAGATTCCCTTGAAAACTGATCTTAATTAATTTTGATGATAAAAATTGGGGTGGATGGAGGTTAATTTGAAGAATTCCAAGGGAACAAGGATCAGCAATAAAGGGTCCTCAAAATACTGGCCTATTGAAGTACCTCCTGTCTCTTAAAACATTTCTATTTGATTCTTGCAGCTTTTGTCCATAGAGATAAAAATCTTACCAATGTGGTTAGGTGGACAAAGGTATGAGACCCTGAATATGAGGCAATATCTCTTTGGGGATTTTGCTATTTTTGTACCCATTGCCTCATCACCCCACTTATCTCACCTCTGAAATTATTACTTTGAGCAAGTTCAAGTTAAATGATGAAGTGTCTCCAAATCACCAATGCTTCAAGCCTCAAATAGCATATTTACCCTTCTTTAATTATAGATTTTTAAATTAAAGGTTTATAAGAGCAATAGGGCCTTTATGAAGCTGTCTTAAAAGTGACAGATACAGTATATGTAATGACAAGATTTACTACCTAAGTAAACAGTCAAGAAATACTATAATGAACTGCAGCAATCCAGCTAGGATGTAACAGGGACATGAATCAGTGCCTCATTCTCCCTTGAAGGCAGCATTGGTTTTGTGCTCCAGGAATGAAGGGGTTGAGAATTACCATTATTGTTTTAAATGGAATAACAATGACAACTGGAATTAGAATTTGACATTGAAATTTATTCTGAATTTTTAATGAAAACTGCTGTTAAGTATTTATTTCAAGTTTCTCTATTAGCTGGAAATACATTCATCTGTATACTAAAGTCACTAAGAAGATGGATAAAAGAAAAAAAAACTTTGCTACTTTCAAAGTCATTTTCTAATAATTCAACTGTGAGACATTCAGACACTCAAAACTGAGTGTCAATTGACTGGAAAGAGCTTCCTCTTGGTCAGGGAAAATAATTCATATATCAATGTTATCTTAAGTGATTCCTTTGAGTGATGATATGTAACCACCTGGGAACAAAGACATGAACCCTATCGGACTGTGCTGCACATTTATAACTATTGGGATAACTGAGCCATGATTGCGTATTGTGTGCCCTGCATAAAATAAGTCCCCAAACTTTTCTGAAAGTGGCCTAATGCAGCAATGTAAAGTTCCAGGTATTTTTAGAATCCTAAGGAATCAGAACTATAGGAAATATTACCTCTTAATTATAATGCATTTTCTCTTAGACTTCTAATTTTATACCAGATACAGTTGTGAAAGCCAAGCAGCCTACAACTCCCCTTGTATTCCCTTTTCTGGGTTTTCTACCACAATATCTCCTGTGACAACAAGACAGAGCAGAGACTTACTGAAACCCAGAGTGGTTGGGTTGAAGCTATGGCAGTAAACACTCTGATACTATTATTAAGTTCCAAACTTTCATATTCCATTCAGAGGCAAGTATGTTATAGTGGAGTTCCTGAGCATAACCAGAAGAAAAATTCTCTCTCCTTTTGCCACCATGAAAATCGTCAACTTGACTTTAGCATCCACTAGCTTAATCTCTGTTCTAAGGTCAACTTTGCACTCTTCATTGAACATCTCTTTCCCTGGTTTCTACAGATTCCCATGAAAGAGGCACAATCAAGGGCAGAACTGACATAATTAAAATTAAAATTAAAAGAATTTCAATTACACCTACAATATTCTTGCCCCTTGATTATGCGTTGTGAAGATTTTTTCCATAAAATAAATGAACCCTTATCACATGATAAAACGTATGGTTTCTGTTGGCAGAATAGTAATTGAATGCTGGCTCCTCCCCATTAGTGGTGTAACCTTGAGCAATAGCCTCTCAACTCTCTCATCTTTAATCTGGGAATAAAGAAGATATCTATCTCAGAGAGCTGTGTGAGAGAATTAAGTGTATAAAGGTAGAAAGTTCTCATGGAATGCCTGAAAACACACAGAAGCATTCAAAAATTAGATTTTCAAAAATATAATTTAAAAATTATATTTACTTTATATATTTGCATTATTTTGTTTGAAAATGACAGTAAGCATAATCAAAATGGACTTAGGAAAAGGAAGGATATTTACTAGGTCATATAACTGAATAGTACAGGACAAAAATGTATTAAGTCATGGCTTAACATCGGGTTTTAAACTATCTCATAAAAATCTGCTTTTGTCTTTCATGTCTTAGTTTTGAAACCTCTGTGAAGACTGTATTCTCAGATATGTGTTTAATATAGACATAAGATGCTGCTAGTAGTTTTCCAGACTACACCCTTCCCAACTGTTATTCCAGCATTTCCAGTTAAAGTGTTATTATATGACAATTCTTGAACAAATTTTTGAAGCCAAATAAATGCAACACTGATTGGTTTATATCTAATTTATATCATCTTCCTGATGTAAAGATCTTTTTGGAACCATATGAACTGATTTGGACACATGGGAAGAAACATGTGATCCTAGACAGAAATTGCAGAACTATTATCCAGAAGATGATGAATGACTGCAAGCCTTCAGAAACAGTGTCCATTACAACCTAGAAATAAGATCATGATCTCATTATATGCATGGAATTCATTGGCACAAGACAATGGAAATTTAGAACACTACAGAAATGATGATGAAAACAATAGGATAATAAATGATGATGATTACTCTGCTTTTATATTCAAAAGTTTTTCAATTTTGAAAGAATTCCACATATGCATTCTCATTTTTTTTCTGTGTAGCATCCTGTGAGATACACGTGGCTTCCTCTTTACCTTTGTACTCAGAAAGAAACTGAGGCTCAGTTTCATTAAGCAATTTTCCCCAAGGCTATAAAAATAGCTTGAAGCAGCATTAAGATTGGAACCAATACCTACTATCTTTTTTTTTTTTTTTTTTTGCGGTACACAGGCCTCTCACTGCTGTGGCCTCTCCCATTGCGGGGCACAGGCTCCGGATGCGCAGGCTCAGAGGCCATGGGTCATGGGCCTAGCTGCTCTGCAGCATGTAGGATCCTCCCGGACCGGGGCATGAACACGTGTCCCCTGCATCGGCAGGCAGACTCTCAACCACTGAGCCACCAGGGAATCCCCCCTACTATCTTTTAATCTTGGACACTTTCATTATATCACTTTATTGTATTAGAGAGATCTAACTGGTGGTTTATATCCTGGGAAATGTCAGAAGGAAGGGGTATCCACGTTAGGTATTGACACTTTTATAAGATATATGATGTGGGTAGCAATTGGTAAACACTGCCTGTTTGATGCTTTAGAATTCTACTATACAATACTGCTATAAAAATCATGCCACTCTCTCTAGAGTGGGCAAAAAACTTAGTTAATGGAAAAAATGATTAGAGGTAGAAGGCTGCTCAGCAGCTCTAATGTTCTCAATTTTGTTCACAAAATAACTTGTAAACCATTCATAATATTCTACCAGTACCTCCTTCTCTTGATTTATAATATCTTTTTTATGTGTTCAGAATGGAATCAATGGTCTGGAAGAGCACAGGAAGGTAGTGTTTCCCAGAAGAGATGATATTAGAAAAAAAAAGTGCTACCCTTGCAGCTTTTGATGCACTTTCTCATTGGTCTACAGGTTTTTTTTTTTTTTCTCAACTGTGATCTGGAAATGTACAACCAGAGGATCTCAATAAATGCTCCTGTGTGTGACTGGCTAATTTTACTAACATCAGTTCTCTCTGAAATGATGCCTTATTTACTTGGTAACAGAAAAGTGTGGCATGAATGAGGAAGTTGTGGGCACAACTCTGTGACTGAGAGAAAGGAGCTGCCACTCCTGAAGACAGGGAATCCAGGCTTCACATTTCTCTGTGAATAACAGTTTCAATAGGACTAAATATTAATGCATCTATCTTTCCTTAAAGGTACCACTTTCATGAAGAAAATAGCCTCAATATTTGTGTTGTTTTTTTTTTTTTTTTTGGTCTGGGGCTGTTATTGTCACTGTTTTGCTAATGAAAAAAATAATTTTCTCTGTCATTCATAGCTTCTTTTCCAGTCTTCCTTTGAACTAGTAAAATGCATTTTCAGAAAACTTTGTTGGAATTAAAAGTGCCCCTTAACCCTTGACAAAGTAAAATTAAATTTAACCTCATGGACATTTAATAAACTATCATCCAGTTGTCCCAAAAAGCCATACATTCATTTATGCAGCCAAATTATCGAGCTTTGAGAAATATAATTTCCTGGAATTTGAAAGATTATGTTCCTATTGCTCTTACCATAAACTAGAAGCTCAGATTTTACTTGGAATTACTGCTGCCCTTACTCGAGACAGTTATTTGTCATAAAAAAAAAATTGTAGCGCATCACCATTTCATTCAAGAAAATCTAATTGTTTGCCAAAATCCATCATATATTTGTCACTTCTGCTATGGTATCAAGTAATGTAAAATAGTCATAAATGTTGTTGTAAATATGTGATTTATATCAGCTTTGCCTTAGGGTAATTTAAATAATTTATGGTAAAAGAGCTAATTTTCTCTTTCTTATGTCTGGTGATTATAGAAAAAGCTAAAAAGATGAATCAGTTGTCAGGTCAGGTAGTAAGCTCCTATATTGTGCCATGATTGTGTTCTAAGGATTAAGAATTGTTATCATTTAGCGAATTCTAAATGCAAAGATAAAACTCAACGTTTATGATGAGATTTGAGATACTGACACATAAGATGATCAGCCTTTGGGTTGTGGTGTTGAATCATGCTTAATTAAGCAAAGGTGAAAAAAGACTTCCTAAGAACTTGCCTTTAGATAACAATGCCCCAAATGCCACAGAAGCCTATGATGACCAAGAGAAGAGCTTACTCTATATTGATTGAAACTAATCCCTGCCATGCTCCAGGAATACAGTCAGAGACACCTATTGTATTATTGCAGGGAGAAGAACAAATTCACACTTGACTAAGCAAAGGTGCAACAAGATCTATAAATCAATGTGAGTTGGGTCTCTGTTCTTCCAGCATACAAGAATGGCTTGCTGGAAGCTCTTATTGTTTATAGAAGCCAGATTTGTGTGCTACTTATTAGTATAGGAAAGCAGATTTTCATTAACTGCATGAGGATGAGAACAAATATCTCTTTCCCTGCCTGTGCACCTTTGCTCCTCTCTGTAGCATCTGAATTTGTGGACATTGAATCTGGCTGCCTTCTGGTCCAGAAGTTCTTATTTACCTGAGACCACATACAAAATAATTGTGAATGTGTGATGGTAGTTTTTTATGTTCAAAGGATTCATAAATTTCACTCCATACCTCCAAAAGTTAAAAAAAAAATACTGATCTAATCCAGTGTTCTTGTATCACAAAGAAAGAGGGGGTACACAGGACTCAAGTGATACAGTAAATATCCACTGCTTAGAACAGGCAGACGTGAAACTACAGCAAAAGTCTTCAGTCACTCATACAGCCACTACTTCTACAAGCAGACTGGCCTATTTTCAGTACTGTGCCACAGGTAACCCACACACAGAAAAAAAAAAATTAAAAGGAGTGAAGGAAGGGAAAGAGGAAGTAAGCGAAAGAAAGACAGAAAGAGCTAGAGAGAAATGCTGGAAGCACGATCCTTCCAAATGTTAAAAAGCCTGTATCCTCTATTATTAGCACAATTATATATCATTTGCAGATTCTGTTTAGGATTATTATTTAAAATAAAACTCTCCTCTTTTTTTTTTTCACAGAGGCAATTATTAAGATATTTTTTTTTTTCCTCGAAGGGAAGAACCATCTCTTTATTTTGAAATAATAGGTGGCCTCCTAGTGGCAGGAACCTGCTTACATATGCCGCCAGGATGGAGAAGGGTATGGGGAGGGGACTGTGTCCAGCCCCACTGTACCTGTAAAGCTCAGATGCTTAGGATGTGCAAGACTTGGCTTTTTTTAAGGTAGTTCTAGACCATCTCCAAAATTAAATTATGTACTACAATTTTAACTCTATTAAATATAAAAGCTACTGGTAAAATATATCAGTGAATACATACTGGTCAACTAGAGAGAAATATAAGATGATTTTTTTTAATACATCAGTGGTTGATTGGACAAGGGATCCTACACATCCAAAACAAAAGATCCTGGAGCAACATCCCACCATGTACCATAGACAGAAGGGAGAATATTGGAGCAATCTTTGCTACTAGGGGGGGAGGGAGGGTATCATTTATAGGGGGAATTGATATCAGATTGGCTCATCAATTATCAGGGAAACTAGCAGCTGAGGCAGTAGGTTGGCAGTTACTAATTAAGCCCTATAATTTAGAGAATTGGATAGTCACATGAGTGAAGCAGGAACTGGTCAGGCAGGGGATATATAGAGTTATCTTCAATGGCCTGACCATACACTCCACCCCTATATAACCTGCATGACCCTTACAATACAATGATCTTTTTTAACTTCACCTTTTAATCTTATCCTATTAAATTTCAGAACCCATCAATGTAAATGCAAGATAATTTTCACAGAATTAATAGATATCACATTGAATAAGAACTTATGTAACAAATACAAATTCCTGAAATTTGGCCGGCCTTCTCATCTCTTTTATTACAAAGACATAAGGTTTATACTATTTGGGGGAAAAGGCAATAATTGTTATTTTGCCTATTTTATTTAGCATTCATAAGGATAAATTTTACTTTGTTTACTTCATAAATTAAAATATGGCTACTTGGGAAGATTTATAAGATCATCCCATTGGGTCTAAACACATGAAACATAACTTATCATCAGTTATAAATAATGTTAAAGGGCAGGCATTCTGCAAATGTTGTAAAATTATAACCAGAGGCATGGATAGAGCAGAAAGTGATATAGGTGAGGTGATTACATTTATCAGCCACATAAGGAACTAGCATTTGACTACTTCATGAATAGAGGCATGCAGCAAGCACTACAATTAGAGTCATGAATCATTTTTGATTGTTTTGTGTGTGCGTGTGTGTGCGTGCATGTGCATCTTGTAAAAGTAACTTCTTGCTAAATCCCAAAGTCAGTTTTTGGTCTTTCTTTTATTTGACTTTTCAATGTCATTTTACATAATTAGCTACTCCTTTATGTCTGAAATATTTTTTTTCAGTCTCTTTGAAACCACACTCTTCTGGTTCTCCTAATTCATTGGCCATTTTGGCTTAGTCAACTTTGCTCTACTTCCTTATTCTGACCTCTATATGTCCTTTAGCTCCATACATTTCCTGGATGAATTTATCCAGTCCCCTCTCATTTAACTATCAAAACATGCTTCTGACACACAAATTCTATCACTGACCTTTATCTCTCCCCTGAAACTCAAACTTATATATCCAATTGCCTAGTTACCATTTCTACTTGCCTATCTATTCAAACATTTCAAACTTCATTTGTAAGTAACTAGTAAGCAAACTAACAAAATGATATCTTCTCTCTATACCTTATATTCCCCAGGTTTTTCCATTTAAAGTCGTCATTCAGGTCAAAACCAAAATGCTCTCCTTGATTCTTCTCTTTCCTCACACCACTTCCTTCATTGTTTTATCCATTAGCTAATTTGGTTGATATCAGCTTCAGAATATTCATTATTTTCATAATTCCTTCCATTTTCACCACTATTACCTCTGAATAAATCACTGCCATTCCTCAGAGATTACCATAGTAACCTTCTCTTTTTTTATTGTGGCTCCTCTTACCTGTGTGATCCATTCTCTGTGCAATGGCCAGATTGTTCTCTATTTTATAAGAGTATACCATTTTCATGGATAAAATTCTTCTATGACTTCCAATCATACTTAGAATAAATCCAAATCTCTTGCCTTGGCTTTATTGGCTATATCACTCATGCCTATTTCTCCAATATAATTTCCTAAGATTTTATCTCTTATTGACAATGTTCTAGTTCAAAAACCTTCCTTCCTACATTTATACATGTGAGTCTCCTTACCATTTGCATTCCTTGGGGCTTCTGTCTGGAACTACCCTCCATGGATCTCACCCCCTCATTAGATATTAAAACAAATGGCACTTTCACTGAATGTAGAGGCAAACAATCCACTACCATCCCATACCACTTGCTATTATATTCCACATTATTATTTTCTGACTTCTTTGCTCTCTAAAGCCATAGAATTTACTATTGGTCAACTCCACAAACCCCAACCATAATTGTGCTCACCATAGGAGTAATGACTTTTATTTTATTCAACATTGAATCATCATCACCTAAGTTAGTGCCTGATATATGACAGGTGCTCAAAATGTTATTATATATACTCACCTGTCATTTTCATCATTGAGTCACTCACTACATAAATAATTTTCTTAGTAAATCAAGTATAACAAAACTTGGCTTAAACTCGGAATTAAGCAAAAATGTAGATATTATAATATCCTGATTTAAACTAAGCATTTGAATTTTAGGGGCAAAAATGGAAAATAACACCATACACTTATATAGTAATTTAATAACATATTAAGAAAATAAACTAAATCCATGTGCTTGATTCAGCTCAGATTGAGTCAGTACATCTATATTTTCTCCTTCTCTGTCTGTCTGTGAAAATCTAAAAATTTATGTTCACAATGAAAACTCTTAGTACTTGTGAAATTTGTAGTGGGGGGAATATTTTGTTTTCATCTTTTGACTGGTCTGTCTAAGGTAAACAAATTTATTTGGGAATTTAGAATTGGTTTTGGATGGTCAGAAGTAGAACAAATGCAACCTTACCAGTATTTTTGTTTCTGTTTTTGTTTTACATAATAAGCTTCCAAATTATTCACTATTCTCTAAATTATATTAACAGTTGTATAAGGACCTATAAATATCATATGAGGTCATCTTTTTATCATCTAAACTGAAAAATGTCCAGGGAACCCAACAGAAATAACTGTGATCCTGAAGGTGTCTCTGTGGCAGGTTGGCAGCTCACACTGATGTGGCATCCATATCAGGTTTAGACCAAGTCATGCTGAGCGTCCCCATCTGACAAGTGGGTGGTCAGAGGCTTGGAGAAATCATGGTCCAGCTAGCTATAGCATGGCTATGATGGATTAGAACCAGCTCTAGATCCAACTCTTGTGGCTATTTAAAATACCTTTATATTATATTTATGGGGAGAGAGGTGATGCAAATAAATAAAAATGATTCATTCTACTCACTTTGCCTACCTTACTCAAACGTGATTTTCAAAATAGTGTAAGAAATGTATTTTTGTCTTCTAAACAAACACTTCCCAAAAATTGATGTAAGAAGTTAAATTTACAGGGTCACTCAAGGTCTCATTCTGAGAGGACAGAAAAAAAGAAGGAGCGGGACTTTGTAAATCATGAAGATTAGAGAACTGAAAAGGAAATCTTTTGAAGAATAGGTCATTGGTTTTGATATTAGGGGATAAGGTATGAGATGCACTTTGAGGAACTGTAACCTAACCAAGCAGCTCACAAAAAGTGGTTTTCATTAAAAGTTGCCATTTATCTTATTGTGGTGAGTTTATCTTACTATGAGCTGTCATTGAAAGGATAGGGAAGTACTGTGACTTCCTGTAGCACAGCAGATATCGAAAAAAGATGGATGACAACTTTTTAATGACAGACAGTGTTCTCCAAGGCTTATTCATCTCGTAAGATTCAGGAGCAGCCGCCATCAATACCAACCTCTGGGGCTGAGCGGAAAGGAGACATTAACAGAGTAAATTCTATATTAGTATTAAAATCTTGAAATCTTAGGGAAATTTCGATTTTCTTTGGAATCTGTCCTGTTCACACTGGAAAAAAAAAATCTCATGATAATGAGACAAATTTGTATTTTAATATTTTATTTTATTTTTAAAATATCTTTATTGGAGTATAATTGCTTTACAACATTGTGTTAGTTTCTACTGCACAACAAAGTGAATCACCTATATGTATACATATATCCCCATATCTCCTCCCTCTTGAGCCTCCCTCTCACCCTCTCTATCCCACCTCTCTAGGTCATCACAAAGCATCGAGCTGATATCCCTATGCTATGCAGCAGCTTCCCACTAGATATCCATTTTTATTTTAATATTTTAGTTTTGGCTTTTTAAACAATGTATATTTCTTATAATTTAAAAAATTTTCTGGATAAAATTTAACAGTAAAGAACCTATTTTTTTGAGCCACACACTCTTGAAATCAATCTGCTTTCTGTGTCTCAATGCTCTCATCTATAATGTAGGAAATAGTAGTGTTCCTAATTCATGGGGTAGTGTTAAGGATCTAAGAAGATAAGAAATAGAATAACAGTTGTTATTGCTATCAGTATTAATTAATGATGTCCTCTGTGCTTGATGTTGGATTCAGGGAATCAAATCTACACTCTCTAAGTAAGACAAGCAGCTCTACAAACTGTCACCCAAACAAGCTGAGATAATGTTTAAATATCCTATATTTAAGTCCATCTTATACCACCCATCCATATATCCCAATTATGAAACCAATGACTGGAGCCCTGTATTCTTTTGTACCATCAAGTGCTAATTGACCATTCAGAGACAACTTCCCCTGCTTCTTACTGAGTCTTCTCAGTTGGGCTGGCTTATGGTAACCTCACCTTTCTTGGCCCTGAGAGCACATATTACCCATGTCACACATATTGGTCCTTTTTTATATATTGCATTCTATCATTTTGTACTTGAATCTTTCTCTCCCAACTAGGTGTACACTCCTTGAGAGCAAGTATATGCTATATAGATTTTTCCATAGGCTTCTGAAGCAATCTTATCCAGTGTGAGGCAAGAAATTAGAACTCACTAATGATATTACCTTAAAATAATATAAATTAATTTACATAGACTAAATTTAGAATACCATCATTCTATTTGTCTTCCCTAAATCCTTAAAGTGAACAGTGTGATGGAGAGACAAAATACTAATCTCAAAAATTTTTCAAACCTGCATTTTAGAACTGACTTCTAGGAAAAAATTAAAATGCTTAGCCTTTTGGAGCTCAGTTTCACCATCTGTTGAATAACAAATTTGAACAGGTAACCTTAAGATCCACTCCAGATAGAGCCTTATTGATTGTTATTTTATTAACTGTTTGAAATGCAATCACTAATTGTAATGTACATTTCCCAAAACTGACCCAGCATATGTTCTAATCACATACAATGGCATTGACTCACAATTTTAAACAAAGAGAAAAAATGGCAAGTAATCACTATGTGTTTTACTTTCAAGCACAGAATGATATTGAAAATTTATAAAACCTGAGAGTCATTTCCTTTTAGACTGCTCTAATTCCCTTCAGTGCTTCATTTGGAGGATTTTTCTTTATTTCTCCATTTATCAGATTCTTAAAAACTCTGAAGAATGAAGTTAACTAATTGTCCATTAGATGCCATGGATCTTTCATCTATTTAATAATTTCTCCTTGATACAGTTCCTCTCATTAGATAGAGCTGTGAGCTTTGCTGTGCACTCACAGGTGGTATCCTGGCTTCTGCAGCAATGGGCACTTAATCTACAGGAAAGTCTGTTTAGACAGGGATGTTTTAATAGAGAAGTCCACATCCAACCTCTCACTCCTGTCTAAGTACCTGCTGGTGATGATCACTTTGCTTCCTGCTGCTCTAAGTGGTGTCATTAAAAGAAATGCAACTTTTAACACAATTGAGAAAGGGTGTAAACTTCCTTCATCTGAAGGTCAGCTCCACCAAACATTTAACCTTTCTACTTCCATCAGTTTAATCATTATGAAGAAATCAGGTAATCCTTATCTTTAAGGAGTCCTAAGAAATAATTGCATTGCTCTTTTTTTTTCTCTCAGCAATTGGTGAAGGAGGGGAAGAAGGGAAGAATAAACTAAAATTTAGAACATTAATTGTTGTTCATATATATATATAGATAGATAGATAGATAGATAGATAGATATAGATATAGATATAGATATAGGTTAGAAGACCCAGAACATATTTAGGCGTTTGATATAGTTAAATATCAGGGATAGATTTCTTCAGCATCCCCTCAATGCTCTGCCCTATTGACATAGAATGTATCAGGTGATAAATTGTCAGTTTAGGATTATCATTATTAGAACAAGAATAAGTAACAATTTAGCAAAATGTGGCAAAGATGTTGAAGTGAGATTGGATGATTGCCCATTTTCTATGTTTATTGAACAGATTACTGAAGAATAAGGAAATAAATTAAATGGTGAATGAGTAGTTTAAGCTTTCTAAAAAATAGATTTATACACTAGTTTCCAGTTTATACACTAGTTTCTGTTTATTGAACAGATTACTGAAGAATAAGGAAAATAAATTAAATGATGAATGAGTAGTTTAAGCTTTCTAAAAAATAGATTTATACATTAGTTTCCAGTAAATCTCACAGGTACTTATCAAGAAGTTACAGGAATATATCACTTCCTGGGGTATGTTTCAAAGAATCATCTGATATGACATCTGTCCTCTAGATTCAAAATCTATTTGGGTAAAAGGAGACAAGTATATATAAAAAATAAAATATAGAATTAGACATAAAACAAATAGAGAAAACTATAAGCCAGCATAAAGTTAGGTACTACATTAATATAGTCAAGTACAAAAATAAAGCATAAAACTTATGTTAGCAATATATAGTCAAGATATTTAAGAAATGACTATGATTCAGACTAATGTCCCATATGAAATTTGGACTTGAAATGATTTTTGAAGAAACAGGAGAGAGAAATAAATTTTAAATAAGGAAACATAGTGCATAAAAGCTGAACCAACTTTAACTCAGGGAGTTTTGTGCAAACACTCAACAGGGAAGAACTCTACCTCTTCATCTAGCTCCTGAAGGAGGTCATCGCTTTAGTACCCACATGGTCTCCATGTCCACCTGTTTTATTTTTTCTTATTTCCATTGTGTATTTATAAAATTGCACCCTCCACTTTCAATAGCCTCAGGGTACAAGTACCAATAAAATTGCCATTGATTAAAGTATTAAAATACATGAAAGGGAACAATAGCCAGCAGCAATAATGATTAAACACATAAGTATCAAACAAAACAAAATCGTATTTAAAACAACAGCCTCCTCAAATCTACCCTTAAAATGTAGCAGGCCAGCTTAGAACGTAGAAAAAATTGGGTGAGTTTTAACTACACACAACAACCTGGGCTATAAAATATAACAAAACTTTCATATTACTGTTTGACTCTTACTTTCTGGGTAGTCTCAGTATAATTCTTTTTCCTCTCTGTGTGCCTCTGTTTCTTTAGCTGTCAAATGGGAAGGATACAATTCATCATAGAAGATTACTGTCTCCCAAGGATGTTGTGAGGAGGAATGAAATAAAAATTTTCAAATAACTTAAAAAGTAGACCAGTACAAATATTAGTTGTTCCTAACATTACTTATCTTTCTAACATTTTTAGAATATTTAATCCCTGACTGTGCCTTTACTCTGCATCTAATAAAATCTGCATTTTTATTGATAAACTCTGGTTGTAGGTGTTATATATCATAAATATGGAAATACTATATAAATGCTTATAGTTTTATTATTTTGAATACTTATAACTGATGACACTGTCACAGAGATAAAATGACCCTACCTACTATGACACATTCCAAACCTTACCAGGCACATTTCTAAAGTCCTTTATTGAAACAACAGAGATTGAATCATACCAATTTTATGTTAAGACTTCAAAAGCCATGATCACGGGTCTATACTGCCACTTTTCTGTCTAGACTAGTCAATACCACTCTACGAGATGAATTTATCTCCCAAGGAGAACAACAATCTCATTTCCTTTTAAGCATTAATTTCCAAGTGAAATTCTAGAGGACTATTCTTTATTGTAGTATTCACAAAGTCTGTTTCAAGCACTTAGCAGATATACGCACATACACAGTCATAGCATCAGCCATTCTGACTGCTCTGTATGCCAAATTCTCATTCTCATTTCTTTGGAAGGAGGGGACACTGTTGGTCCTTATACTCATTGCAAATAGATATTGTGGGAATAATTCAATAAAAATAACACCAACTATGCATACTACCCAACAAGAACAAGAACAAGGCAGGAACAATTGACAGAGATGTGTTGTTCTCCAATTTTCACTTTTTTTTTGGCTATTATTTAACTATCTACTTTCAGATATAAACTAATTGAATACCTTGCTGTGCCATTCAACTCAGCCATAGAGATAGTAATCACAGTATTTCTTTCTTTTCTAAATTTGAACCAATAGTTGACTTTCCTATTTTTCCCCTATTGCAAACTATCAAAGAAGTAATAAAATTATTTAATTAATTAAATAATTAATAAGTATACAGTGGTGTTTTTACACAAAGGTTTCTAGTTCTACTGACATTATAATGCTAAACCAGACAAAGAAAGTGTATTGACAGAGCATCAAGATTAATTAATTGATGTCATTTCATCCTAAGAGCAGTGGGCTGAATGTTCTTTCTTGTTGAGCACTGGTGAGAGGTTGTCTTGCTACTGACAACAACAGATTACAAGAATTTGATTCCATAAGAATGGTTTACATACTTAAATCATTAAAAACTCAGAAACATTTCTACTGATGTTTATGCCATATCTTCTGCTTAAGATGAATAAATACATAATTCGAAGATCTGGACAGAAACTGTTAACAGCAAGACAATATATGGTAAACATTTCCTTAGACATTTGGCAGACCTTTTTCAAACTATGAGTTTTCACAGCAGGGACATAGGGATGCATCCCTATTAAAGGAAAGAGGTCAAACAACTGGGAATCTAAGGCCAACCTTACATGTTGCTGGATGAAGCACTTTGAAGTAAAGAATGTTTGTATGCTCCACTGGACATAAACCTAGATTTTCTCCTACAGTAATAAAGATCGAAATTTTATTTATTTTATTTTAATTTATTTTATTTTATTTTTGTGGTACACAGGCTTCTCACTATTGTGGCCTCTCCCATTGCAGAACACAGGCTCCGGTCACGCAGTCTCAGTGGCCATGGCTCATGGGCCCAGCTGCTCTGCGGCATGTGGATCTTCCCGGACTGGGGCACAAACCTGTGTCCCCTGCATCGGCAGGTAGACTCTCAACCACTGCGCCTCCAGGGAAGCCCAGAAATTTTAATTTTTTATACTAGAGTTACCCTTTTGGATTATGATAATTTTGACAGGTTTTTATTTATTAAATGCCTTTTAATGGAAGTCTTTATCATATAATAGGCGTTATAGCAGTAAACAAAAGGAACTCAAGTTGGGAAGATAAAATAAATGTAGAAACACAAATATATACTACACGATGTGAAGGTAAGAGTTAGGAAGGAAAATAAAGCATGGCAAGGAAATGGAGTGTAATGAAGATAAGAAAAATGAAGTAATTTTAGTTGATCAGGAATGACTTTCTATAGAAAGCTGGAAAAAGTGAGCATATATCTGTGACAGGAATGTTTGTAGGGGGAAAAAAAACTCTTCAGGACTGTCAAAGTGTTCCTGTCCTTTTTGTGAAATAGAAAGGTAGCCAATGAAGTGAGCTCTGTGAGAAAAATTAATTATTCCAATACAAATTATTGTAGTCAATTAAACATTATGAAGAATTTTTATCTCATCATCAATTTTGTTTATAATAATCCAGTGCAGTAGATAGCACAGATATTGTCTTCTATTTTCAGATTAAAACAAACAAACAAACTGGATTCAAGTATTTAGTTCTATTGTCTAAGCTGTTGGTGGGGAGAAGGTAAACCTCAGAGCTAAGTTGATTGACTTGAGGTTTAGTACCTTTTCCAATACTCCACACATTCTCTGTTCAGAAAGTCATACTAATACTTGGGAGATTTCTTCCAACTCTATAAAGAAGTCAATATCTCTAAGAATTTTCTTCCAAACAGAGTACATAAAAAATATATATGTTCATATGAATGGTCATACATTAATACGGAGATATAGAAAAAATTCTGAGATATTTAATTCTCCAAATCAGGAGTCTTATAGAATTGAATGTGATGGATTTGGAAGAATTCAAAGAGAACATAGATCCTAATGGAAAAAAACATAACACTGTTAAGAAAAAGTTGCCTTCAGGTTATTTATTTCCCACTTCAAATGCTGTAAAATAAAATGAGGCAGTTGACAGCCGAGTACCACTGGACATCTTAGTGGTAGGACACTGTAAAATGTCTTGGGCCCTCTAGTTTACCCCAGAAAGAATACTTGTAGTGATATAACAACTCTTACACAGTGAGAGGCCCTACATCCAGAAGATGTCCTGAAACAGGTGAAAGTGCATTGAAATAAAATGTACAACTAGTTACTCCATTCTACTTGTGTTATTAGAGGGTCCACAATTAGCAGCCCAATCAATTACTCTACAAGTCCATCCAGAGTGACAACAATATCTGTACTTCCTCATGATGGTCTGTCTTGCCCATTCCTTGGCAAACTGAACTAACTCACAGTAAAATGTAAAGCTGACCATAGTTGTCTGCATCAACTTTGCCTTTAGATAGGAATTTTCTGAACACACATGCATGTGCACATATACACACATGCACACACTTTATCTCTATTTGTCTCTATTGCACTTTAGATGTGAAATATTCTTTTCTCTGTTCACTTGTTTTATTCTCTCAATCTAATCTCAGAATACATATGACAATGTGTAATGGGTTTAAAACATACTTTTACATATATATAAATGTACAAATGTGAAGTCACTGTGTCCCCAAGTAAATTAAATTGATGTGTATATATGTGTGTCTAAGTGTTTTTAAAAAATAAAAACCTTTAATAAATATATTTTTACAAAGCAGTGATTCTAGAAGATGTAGTTTTGTTCCTTTAGGAAATGCCTTAAAAGGCAGGGTAAGGGGGACTTCCCTTCTGGATAAAATATGTTTCACTGAACAAATCCAAGAAACTTTGGAGAAGCTTATATACTCCTGACAGCCCATATGTGATAAGTGTATCAAGATTTAGTGTCCCTTTATTAGTTTCTTTTACAAGAGAACACCACAGCTGTTAAATCTGAATCATTGCCTTCATTTTTCCTGATATAATCAATATGAAAATGGTGACTACTTGGATATTACCTCAATGTGAGTTTTTCCAACTAAATAAGGTGAGAGCAACCTTATTGGATCACTCACTGATTAGAGTTCTGATTGATGCCTCTTCTTTTATTTCCACTCCCCAGGTTGAGATAATGCATATGCACCTGAATTACTGGGCCTGGCACCTATTTTTGAAACAGACTCTTTCTAATATGTTTGCTGAGAGTTTGGGGAACAAATAGGCTTCTGGGGAAGTGTAATTATGGCCAGAATCTGCCCTTCCATCTCTCTTTTATTTTCCATAACTTCAGACTAAAAATAAATATGTCCCAAAGCCTGTAGTGTGTTTATTTCATTATATTGAACAATGTGCTGGTCCAAAACAGTATTGGGCCAGCAGCTCAAAATGCAGATACTTTACATTTTCTGCTGAAACACTTTCAAAGAAGGAAGACAGAAAAACATATAAAACTCATCCCCCCCCCCGCCAAATTCAACTGACAAAATCTTTTGCTATTATCTGAAAAGATTTGACATTAAGTACAAAGACAATTGAGTTTGGCTGAGAAAAGTGGTTCTCCTGTTGTTCACTTCCTTCAGTGGAGCAGACTGGTACCCTGGAAATAAAATGGAGAGAAAGCATCTCCCTTAGAGACCCAGGAAACATAGCAGAGAACAAAGCAGCTTTTTGTCCACTGCAAGGACAACACTTTTTTAAATGGACAGATTACTTGTCCCCTCCTGGAGCCACAATTCCACTTTTATCTTACTCCCATTATAATACTGCATTTACTTGAAAAAGAGTAGGAAGTAGAGCAGGAAAGGCAGTGTGGGTGATTATAAGAGATATGCATGGAAGATATACTTTCCTCAAATATGACACAAAGTTTTTCTCTAAAAGTCAAGTATTTTATGACAGCAAATGACAGATATCTAACTCTAACTAAAGAAAAGAAAAAAAAAAGCAGAATTTATTGTGTTATATCAGGGGTCAGAAAACTATGGCCAGCAGCCACTATTTGTATAAATAAAGTTTTATTGGAACAAAGGCACAATCATTCCTTTATGTATTGCCTATGACTATTCTCACACTACAGCAGCTGAGTTGAATAATTGAGGCAGAGACCACCTGGTCCTCAAAACCTAAAATAGTTACTATTTGGCCACTTATAGATAAGTTTTGTCAATCCCCTCTCCCCATGTATATAATTAAATCTTCTAGAGATGGTTCTATATTCAGATATGTTTAACACGTAGGGACTCACTCTCTCTCTTTTCCACTCCATGTCTTAGCACTAGCATCCAATATGTTAGGTTCATTCTCATGTAATCTTGCCTTGAATTGTTACAAAGAATGTCACTGGTAGTTCAGATTTATGCTATCATATTAGCAACACTTTGAGAAAACAAAACATTTTTCAAATAGGTGGAGCACAAGCTCATGGGGGCTTCTGGCCTGACATGGCTAGTATTCTCATCCTTGAAACTGTTCACTGGGACCAATGAGATGGAGTAGTGAGACTGGGCAGGCCTGTGTCACACATTCTCTAGTAGGGACATGGGGAGGATGAGGCCAACTCAAACACCATGTAATGAACATGACTATTACTGATTTATGGAGAGTGGCAGATCAAGGAGAAGTGAGGCTCATTTAAAGAACCTCCATGTTAATGACAGTGGCTAGAAAAGGAAAAGTGTTGGTAGCCCAGCTTGCTTAGGTTTGTAGTTTTTACTTGCTATTCAAGGGCATAAAATACTAGACCATGTGTTTAAGCCCCTAAAGCCATCAGATACTCTACTTGAGTGGATATTTGATACTAGTAATTGGACCTGCTATTACTCTAAGAGCAAGTTTAAACTAGAATCAAACTGAACAATATGATATTAAAAAAAAAAAAGTTGGTTCACACATTCTATCTACTGACAGGCACAAAAAAAACTATTTTTTTGCATATTTCATAAATTCATACAAAAATATTTATTGAATCTTATTCATTATTGTGGTATGCTCTACTTTTTAGGTGCTGAGTACAATAATGTGAGGATATACTAAGAAATAAGTTATTAGACTATAGATTAGAGAACTTAAATGACTTATATGTCTTTAAAGTACCCTGTAAACTCTCTGTTATGAGGAAACAGATACATTCTGAAGTCTCAAAGTAAGAGAATATCTCTATTAACTAAAATTATCAAATAAAATTTTAGATATCCATATATCATCATAATAGTACACAATATGTTATGTGAATATATTAAAGAGAGAAAAAAGCTCATGGACAGAATAGATTAAGGCAAAATTACTGGATATGGAAAGAAAATGGGAGAATGCAAAGACATTATAATAAATAGAAATGAAAAAGAAGATCACTGACATAAGAAAGTTTGATATACTGTTTAAGAGGCTGGGCTTTGTGTTTTAATAAACCTCACTTCAGTTGCAGGCTTTGTGTTATTTAGCTTCACAAAGCTTCAACAAATTAATATATAAATTGTATGTACTTAACATTTTAATGATAGAGAAAATTAATCTATATCTATATATAGAGTGTCCAAATACAAAAAAAGCGTAATAAATTATAAATACACAGAATATTTAAAGTAGAGTAACATAAAATAAAATATATACTGATTAGCAAAATAAATGTAAATTAATTAAAATCCACTTATAAAAATACCAAATCTCAAAATCAGGGGGAAATTAAGGCCAAGAGAAAACATTCTCTAAGGTGACAGCATGGATAGTACCAAAAATATAAGAATAGAGTGAGAATATTATTTTTTAGACAAAGTAAAGTCTAAAGCAGTTCTCATTAAATTGCAATGAAAAGAGTCTTCTCACAATATATATAGCTTCCATATATAATGGCCACACAATTTTATGGACCAAGTCATTTATCAGAAATTTATATATGTTTTAAGATACTGAGAAACAGTTTTTATGAAGCCTCAAACATATATCTATCAGCATTATACACAGACAGCAAATGTAACAAATACTCAGTGTGGAAATAATTTAATATAGTAAGTAGAAAGGAGTGAAACTATTTCTAGGCACGATGAAGTAAAAAGTACTGGACTTGACTGCCTAATATAAACAACTGGAGAACTAAACAAAATTAATGGAAATATTTTTAGCTCTTGGACAACAGGCAACATAGCACTGAGATCATGGGAGGAGGAAAACAAATGAGGTGAGTTATACAGTCACCCCAGCTTCCTCTGTGGGAAGTTTCTGTGGAAGAAACTTCAAAACCATGGAGGAACACATAACACTTTCAAAAAGAGGAAGGACTCACCCTGAACCTCGTGATTTTTCTCAGTTGAGGAGGTGGAAGTTGGAGTTCAGGAAGTCTGAGGCAGCTGGAAGCTGTAGAGTAGAGATACAGCATGGATGGACCACTCAGACAAAGACCTCCAAAAATCACTATGAATTCCACTTGAGGCTTTGCTAAGTATGAGGACATGGAAAAATAAGAAAAACTCCATGAGGCTGGTCAAAGAATGTCCAGGGATAGTACACTTGTTGAAAGAATGTATACTTTCCATTTAAGACTGAGTGAGGCAAAGTTGTATGTCCCAACTTTTATTCAACGTTGCATTGGACTACTATTCCAAGCAATAAGGCAAGGATAAAAATACAAAGAGTATTAAATGAAATAAAGGAGATAACTTTATAGCAGAGAAAGTAATTAGAGAACTAAAAGTATAAAAAGACATTCATATTATGATTTTGGTTTTTAATACCCCTAAGTCAGTAATTGTTAGAACAAATTTTCAGTAAGGTTATAGAAGATTTGAACAGCCTTATGAAAAAAAAAATTACAAAACTGACATTTATACAACCTTAAATTCAACAATGCAAAATACACATTTTCTTTCACTTCACAAGGAAGAGTCACCAAGATAGACAATGTACTAGGTCAAAAAAAAAAAAAAAACTCAACAAATTTCAAAATAATGAAATTACATGGAGTACTCTTTATAACAACAAATATTTGGAAATATAGAAACACTATTTTAAATAACTAATGTGTCAGAAAATAAACTACAATGCAAATAAGAAAATAATTCAATATGAATGATAATAAACCAGAGCATAATAAAATATGAGGGATGTAGCTAAAACAGTTATTAGAAATACGTATTTTAAAATGTTCATGTTAGAACAGAAGAAGGTTTTACAAATAATGATCCAATAAGATTCCAACTTGAAAATCTAGAAAAATTTGCACAAATAAACCCAAAGTAAGTAGAAAATAAATAATAAAAATAAGAGAAAAAAAAATCAGTGTAGGGCTTCCCTGGTGGCGCAGTGGTTGAGAGTCCGCCTGCCGATGCAGGGGACACGGGTTCGTGCCCCGATCCCGGAAGATCCCACATGCCGCGGAGCGGCTGGGCCCTCGAGCCATGGCCGCGGAGCCTGTGTGTCCGGAGCCTGTGCTCCGCAACGGGAGAGGCCACAGCAGTGAGAGGCCCGCGTACAGCAAAAAAAAAAAAAAAAAAAAAAAAAAAAAATCAGTGTAATAGAAAATGGAAAAAAAATGGGGAAAATCAACAAATGGCAAAAATGTTTCATAATATATATGTTAAGGAAATTGATAAAACCAGAAAGAACAATAAAGAAGAGGGAAAATTACAAGTTACAGTATTCGAAATGAGAGTGGGAATATTATTTAAAAAATGACAAGGATACTATAAGAAAATTATATTTAAGACCACTAAACCTCATGAATATAATTAATCTAAACAAAATATTTGCAAAATATTCCACATCTTTATTTGGCCAAACTTTGCTTACTTTTAATAAAGGTATCAAGGTACGTGACTGGGAAAAACAAACAAAGAAACAACAACAACAACAACAAAAATTCAACATAGGATCTTGGAAAAACAGGCTTTCTGTATGAAAGAAAGAAAGCAAAAATGAACCTCAACTCTCTATCTGACATCATACACAACCATTTATTTGAAACTTGTCATAGATAAACCTAAACATAAAAGCTAAGGTATAAAGCTTTCAAACAAAGTAGAGGAAAATATTATGTAAACTTTGGATAGAGTTTTTTAGATAAGAGCTTAGAACAACAACAAAACATAATAAACTGGACTATATTAAAATTAAATATATCTTCTTTTCCAAATAAATCATTAAAAAATGAAATTATAAGCCACAGATTGAGAGAAAATATTGTCCATAAATATAGCTGATGGACTTGTATCAGAATATATTGGTAACTCCTACAGATCATTTTTTAAAGAGACAAAAATCCAAAAATGCAAAACACTTGTGAACATCACAAAATAAGAAAAAAAGAATAGTTAAGAAACACATTTAAAAGAGTTTGATGTTACAGATATAAGAAAATAGAAAATTCAGACTATAAGTTAACAATTCACACCCACTAGTACTGATAAATTACGAAATTTCATTACCAAATGTTCTTGAGGAAATAGAAAAACTGGAACCTCATAAATTTTGGGGGGAGTTACAAATGTAGCAATGACTTTGGAAATAAGTTTTTTTTAAATAAAGTTAAATATATACAATGGAATATTACTAGGACATGAAAAACAATGAAACAATTCCATTTGCAGCAACATGAATGGACTTAGAAATTGTCATACTGAGTGACATAAGTCAGACAGAGAAAGACAAATATTATATAATATCACTTATATGTAGAATCTAAAAAAAATGGTTCAAAAGAACTTATTTACAAAACAGAAATAGAGTCACAGATGTAGAAAAAAAATAACATGTTTACTGGGGGGAAAGTGGGGTATAAATTGGGAGATTGGGATTGACATATACATACTACTACATATAAAATAGATAACTAATAAAAATCTACTGTATAGCACATGGAAATCTACTCAATACTCTGTAATGATGTATGTGGAAAAATAATCTTAAAAAGAGCAGATATATGTATATGTGTAACTGATTCACTTTGCTGTACAGCAGAAACTAACACAACATTGTAAATTAACTATACTCTAGTAAAACTTTTTAAAAAATAAAATAAAAATAGATCTGCCTTGCAATGCAACAGTTCTCTTAAGGAGTTACCAAGAGAAATAAAGATGTCTTCTGAGACAGACTTTATTTCTAAGAGTTCTAAACTAGAAGTAATTTAAAAGTCCATCAAGAAGAGAATGGAAAAAAACAAAATTATGATATATCCAAACATAAAATATTCCTCAGAAGTTAAAAAAAATGAACTGCAGATCAATAAAACCAAATGTAGGATTATCAACAATTATGTTTAGCTAAGGAAGCCAGACACAAAAATTACCAGTTACTTAAAGTCTTAGGACAGATAAAATTCCATCCTGATGTGAATCAGAGCAGTGGTTGGGGAATGGAAGTAGTCTGAAAAGTATTCAAGGGATCATCCAGGTTAGTGGAAATTTCCATATTTCCATCATGGTTGGTTGAGATGGTTGTATACTTGTTCAAGTATTTGTCAAAACTCATCTAACAGAATGCTTAAAATTCATTCATTTTAAATTCTGTATAATGTACAATAGATAATCAAGCAAGCAAATAAACAAATGTATAAACAAATAAAAAATAACAGCAATTACTTCTGGATGACTGTCCCCTTCCAAAACAACATTCTAGGCAACTACATGTAAACTGCTTAGCTTAATATTCTGAGCACATAACACTGGCCATAGTACAATAGTCCCCCCTTATCCACAGTTTCTCTTTCTGTGCTTTCATTTAGACCAACCTTGGTCTAAATATATCAAGTGGAAAATTCCAGAAATAAACAATTCATAAGTTTTTAATTACACACTGTTCTGAGCAGCATGATGAAATTTCATGGATCCCCACTCCATCCATCGGTATCATCTTGGCTCAGTGATCCAGGATCACCTGAAGTAAATGATCCTCCTTCTGACATATTGTCAGGAGATCAATAATGCCCTAATGCTGCTCACCTCACTTCATGTCAGCATGTAGGCATTATGTCATCTCACATCATCACAAGAATAATGAACACAGTACAATAAGATATTTTGAGAGAGAGACCACATTCATATAACTTTTATGATTAATGATTATGATTATGATTAATCATAGCAGGTTTTTATGATTGTAGTATTTTATTATTATTGTTTTTAATCTCTTACTGTGCCTAATTGACAAATTAAACTTTATCATAGGTATGTATGCATAAGAAAAAAACATATACATATGTTTTTTTGTTGTTGTTGTTTTCTGTGGTACGCGGGCCTCTCACTGTTGTGGCCTCTCCTGTTGCGGAGCACAGGTTCCGGATGCACAGGCTCAGCCACCATGGCTCATGGGCCCATGCTCCATGGCATGTGGGATTTTCCCAGACTGGGGCACGAACCCGTGTCCCCTGCATCAGCAGGCAGACTCTCAACCTCTGCACCACCAGGGAAGCCCCATATACATATGTTTTAGGGTTCAGTACTCTTCAGTTTCAGGCATCTACTGGGAGTCTCCATATATGAAGGGGGATTATTGTACTCAACAGTTCTTCACCTACATTTTCTTATCATCTCTAAAATATGACGATTGACTGATTAAAATACATCAAGCACATACTACAAAATTTAGAACCTAGTCTAAACAAAATGCATAATAAATATTATTAATTTTTTAAATTATTTTTAAAGAAAACTGAAATAAACATAGATCAAGATGCATACAGTTTCTCCAAAGTAAATTCATAGCTTCACATACTTTCATTATTAAAGAAACAGAAAAAGTACTGAAATATATCTTTTGTCAGACATTTTGGAAAAGAATAGCTAAATAATAACAACTCAATACACAGGAAAAATAAAATAAAATAAAATAATTAATGAATGTGTTAAGTTAAAACAGGGAGCATGTAATTTAAATTCAAAAACCTCTTATTTAAAACAAACTAAAAACGCACAAAAATATGAAACTTTAAAAAGACACAAAAGAAAATAATCTAAGACATGGAGTTTAAAAAGGCTCTACAAAACTGTATATATATGCTTTATGATATATTTGCTAAAAATTGGATAAGCTTTTTGATATACATGAATTTCTGGGAAAGTATAAATATAATTACCATAGAAATATAGAAGGTTAATAATGAAAAATCATAAAGATGTTGACAAGCTTGTGATAGATTTAACTTCCCACAAGGAAAGACAGTTTTACCATTGAGTTACTTCAAATTCTCAGATAAGAAGTAGTTTCCACAAGCTATAATTTGTTTGAGAAAATGAAAAAATCTCAAAACTCTCCAAATAATTTTTGAAACCTACATTAAACTACACAGATAATGCTCATTTCTATCTTCAGTTTTTGGATATATGTGTGTGTTAAAAATCTTAAATAAAATATTTATTGAGTAATTTTAACCATGTATCAGATGAATATTTCTAAAGAAAGAACCCTTATCCCAGAATTGTGATTTAATATTAAAAAATGTATACTTTAAGCATTTAAAAATCTATAAATGTAGTGCAAAAAAAAGGTAAATATGGAGATGTATATTACTTATATTAATTTCAAAAATATATTATTGTTTGAAATAGTATTAAAATACTTATAAATAACCAGAAATAGAAGTGTGCTTCATAATCCAAAAATATATATATAAATTATTACAGACAAAAGCAACCCTGAAATATTAGAATTCTCAATAAATGTATAACCACTATTACTGCTAAAAATTTTTCAAGAAGTTCTAGCCGAGTCAATAAGACATAAAATATATTAAAGGTAGCAATTGATAGAAAGAAGGAGACAAATTATCATTGTCAATAATATTTCTAAATTATACATGTAGAAAATCAAATATAGTATACAGAAATAAATTTAGAATTAGTAATTAATTTATTGCCTCAAACAGTGAGCATGTCTGTGTATCATAAAGAGTTAAAACATTTAACAATGCCATGAAGCAAAATTTTACAAAATGCTTAATGTAATTTCTATTGTAATTGTCAGCCTTCCCAATAAATAATAACAATAATTATAGGATTAACGTGACTCATTTAGTTTTGTAGGAAATGGAGCAAGAATGGCCTGGTAATATAAGGTTGGCCTTGAGGGATTGATTTTAAAATTTTCTAAAAAATAATTGTCAAAATAATTATTTTCAAAGACCATTAATGTGAGTAAATCTTGCCTCTGAATATTTCAGATAGTAAATGGGTTATAACTGTTAAAGTAATAGAAAATGGAGATGAAGCTTGAAGATCCCTAGAGTATATAAAATCAGTTAAGCCATGTAAGAAAAACTTAAGTTATTTCTTATAAATGCCTCTGATATTCATACATTAAATGTAAGTCATCTTTCTGAAATGGTATAACAAAATCACTTTTAATATATCCCCTGCTGTCTGGTCACCCCCGTTGCAATAAAAAAAAAAAAATCACCGTAAAGGTTAAACAGCTTCCTCATTTTCACTTTATGAGCCATTTTGTGACATCATACCTCTGAGCCTCTTACCAGTTTCAATAATTCAAGTTTGAGGTATTCCTGTTTGCAAACAGTTTCTCTCTCACTCAATAAAATATTCATATCAAGTAAACCCCTCTGAAATTGCTTTCAATACAATAAGTGAAATGACAATATATTTTTTTAAAATTAATGTACCATAAAATATTCTTTTCAAAACAGATATGTGTACATTTATGTGTGTAGCATAATATATAATAAAGATAACCTTCCCTATCACTGAAAAATAGAATTTTAAAATTAAGAAATTGTTTGAATAAAAATATCATTAGAGTTTTAATTCATATTAAAAAAAATTTTGTAGTAGATTACTTAAATACATCACAAAATTATATGAAAAATAAACATTTGAAGAATTTATAGGTAAAAACTGATTTTAAGATTGACAAATATTAAGGATAAAAAGATACAGGAAAATAATATGTTTTACCACCCCAAATTTTATTTATCTGTACTATAAAATTTGACAAAGTAATTAAAATATAAATGAAAAATTTGGAAATATTTTTAATGTTTCAGAAAAGTTAATTAGCCTTCATAAATTAAGAGAGTTTTAAAATTAATTAATGAATTAACCTATTTTTGGCTGTGTTGGATCTTTGTTGCTGCACACGGGTTTTCTCTAGTTGCAGCAAGTGGGGGTTACTCTTCATTGCAGTGAGTGGGCTTCTCATTGTGGTGCCTTCTCTTGTTGTGGAGCACGGGCTCTAGGCGTGCGGGCTTCAGTAGTTGTGGCACATGGGCTCAGTAGTTGTGGCGAGGGCTCAGTAGTTGTGGCTCACAGGCTTTAGAGTGCATGCTCAGTGGTTGAGCTGCACGGGCTTAGCTGCTCCACGGCATGTAGGATCTTCCTGCACCAAGACTCGAACCTGTGTCCCCTGCATTGGCAGGCAGATTCTCAACCACTGCACCACTTGGGAAGCCCAAATTAAGAGATTTTTAATAGTTAGTGAGAAAATTCTAAGTTTACAAAAGAGAAAATAGTAAATGGTGTAGATATTTCAGAAAAAAAGTGAAAATGCCTAATAAAATATTAAAAAAATGTTTGCCATCATTAGTAATCAAAAATATGTGAATTATGGCTTCCCTGGTGGCACAGTGGTTGAGAGTCCGCCTGCCAATACCGGGGACACGGGTTCGTGTCCCAGTCCGGGAAGATCCCACATGCCGTGGAATGGCTAGGCCTGTGAGCCATGGCCGCTGAACCTGTGTGTCCGAAGCCTGTGCTCCACAACAGGAGAGGCCACAACAGTGAGAGGCCGTGTACCACAAACAACAACAACAACAACAACAACAACAAAATGTGAATTATATAATTGGGTTTTTATTGCATTAGAAAAGGTACTCAGAAAGTGCATTGAAACAACTTTTTCATCCTCTTCCAATGGAATGGTAAATTAATATACTATTTCAACATATCTATTTGCCAAATGAATCAAGAAACTTACAAATGATAATATACTTTAAACTAGTGATTCTTGATCAGGATTATATAAAAATAGCAATAATCTATAGAGACTAGTATGAATGTACAAAATAGCAAATTTTATTTATTAACAATAGAAAAGGGAAACAAATGATGAATCATATGTAAGTGGCTGTGTAAATCAATATCTAAATCAGGAATTGCTGAACAGCTGATTAAAATCATATATTTGAGAACCATTTATAAGAGAAAACATGCTCATGATATATTATGAGAAATCAATATATAAAAATTTAAATAGATTAGATTAAGCCATTTGAAATTGTTAGTGTCTGGTTGGTTTTGATCTAAAAAATGGTAATATAAGATTCGATTTCATAATAGTATGATTTATAGATCCATGCAGAAATTCCAAAATATTTATTTAAAATGTAATTCTTAGGATATTTATAGAATTTCAAATTGTTCAAAAATACATGTATTATTTCTATATTTGAAAAATAATTTAAAATATATACTTTGTTTCAAAATGGATTCATTAACATTTTGACACCTGCCCTCTCTCTCCTTTTTTCTTTCCCTCATACACACATACACAAAACACACCTGCATATACAAACAACACATACAGAATAATAGAGTTAATTGAATACCTCTTATGTGCTCTAAGATAGACTAGGAAATTTGAAGAGGAACCTAAAATAGAAGTTACACATTCTAATAATTTACTAGAGAAGATAGAGTATATATATGTAAAACAACAGATTAATAATTTGAATTTTACATAATTTCACATCAAAATGATACACATAGAGATCATCATAGAGAGGTTTAATGAACTTCAGACTTGAGTTTGTCCCTGTTAAATAGGATTTGGGTATGTAGAGATTACAAAGGCTTCCTATCTTATGCATTTGGTTATTTCCCTAAGAATCTAGGCAAGATAATGTGGACACTTAGATAAAACCCATTGTCTAGTTCACATGCTTTGTCAGTGGAGGGTCAACAGAATGATCTTTTGCTGTGAAAGATGGCATAGTAATTGTGGGCCCTTCAATAAGTAACATAAAATGTAATCATGAAGCAGCCTCCAGAACCACTCAGCCAGGAAATGTTGAGATGCATTTTGCACCAGAAAATAGCAGCTGTCTTAAAAAAAAAACAGTTTCTTATTGATTAGAGAGTAAGGCAGGCCATTTTTAAGACAAATTTCCTGGAAACCTTAACATGTTGTTTGTCACCATGAAGACGGGAGATCAGCTCGATGCTTTGCGATGACCTAGAGGGGTGGGTTAGGGAGTGTGGGAGGGAAGCTCAAGAGGGAGGGGGTATGGGGATATATGTATACATATAGCTGATTCACTTTGTTGTTCAACGTAAACTAACACAACACTATAAAGCAATTATACTCTAATAAAGATATATAAAAAAAGAAAATGTGTGCAGTTTGTTCCAGAAAAATTCATTTAACAATGAAAGGAATGTTAAGATTAAGAATCCAGCCACTGTCTTTCTAGTTCCATACCAACAGTAAACCTATTGTATAACACCCATCAGGTCTCCCTAGGTAAATTCCTACCTATGTTGGAAAAATACCATCTATATGCTGAAGACTCCAAAATCTGTATCTCCATCCTCAGTGACTTCCTTAATTACCAGTAGTAGCATCTATTCAATGTATCATTAATGACTTCTAATATAGCGATCATATATATTCAAAAAATAGCTATGGATTTATACTATAAATATGTTCCCTATATGTCTTCCCCATTTCAGGTACCAATAGGCACCATGTCATTGCTCAAGAAAAAAATCTAAACATTATCCTTCCCTCCACAACCAATCCATCAGATCAATTTGAGCTACAAAACATGTTATAAATGATTCCACATTTCTAAATCTTTACTGTTAACTTTCATATTGAACCAATTCCTATAAGATTTCAATGGCCTCCTACTGGTCCCCCTCTTTATTGTGCCCAATATCCATATTCCTTTTACCAACCAGAGTGATCTTCTAAGGATGCGGCTTAGATTATAAGACCATTTTAAAGCATACAGTAGCTTCCCATTGCACTTAAGATAATCCAAATAACTAACTCTTGGCTTACAAAATCCTTAAAAGATTCTGACTGCTATCTCTAAACTCACCACATAGGACTTCCTTTTCACTTCTACATTTTAGCACTCTCCATTTTATTGTGTTCTGTACATTTTTTCAAGCTGTTTCTCATCTAGGAGAGATATTATAATGTTTCAAAAATATCTAGTTCTTCTCTGACTAGGCAGATGAAGTTTCACTCCTAAGCTCCCTCGACAATTGAGTGGGATGTTTGGTAAGATCTGGCCAATGAAATGTAAGCAGGCAAGACACGTCACTTCTAAGCTAGGTCACTAAAAAGCCTATATGTGAATCTGTAGAATCTTTTTCCTGACCTTACTATCCATAAAAGCCTTGTGTTGTACATGGTACAGCCAAAATATCATGGAATCTCAGTCAGGTGAAGCCTAAGCTTGAGATCATAACAGGCTCAATGAAACAGAAAACATGTCAACCCTGGTTAAATAGGCATCTGGAGAAGTAATTTTTTACATGTTAAATAATGGTAAAGTGATTATCTCCTGACTAATAAGTCACCTTAGAGTCTTTGAGTGAATTAATATATTTGCCTAAAGAATTATTCCCACTTATCATTTTATACTTCACTTCTGATCATTTAGATTTTACTTTAAGTAACACTCATCAGAAATACCTACTGTGATAACACAATCAACATTAGACCCATCTATCTGGCATTCAATATAATTTCACCTTTTAAAAAATTATCTGTTTATCATTCTCTGATATTTTTTGTGGTTCATTTATTTATTTATCTGCTTACTGCCTATCTCCCATTACTGTCAATAAAATGACCTCAAGTTATGTTTGATGCTTTATCCCTAGGACTTTTATTATATCTTATTATAGCCTGAGACATAGAAAGTGATCAAAATTATTTCCTAGAATACTTGTCAAATTATCAATTACTATTTTACTTATTTTGTATTGAAGATTCTAACTTTAGGATTCTATTTCTATGGTACCAAAGTAAAAAGTACATTAAGTCAAAAGGTCAATAATTACCTACAGAATCAGTTCAACTAGCTTCTGAAAATTCTATAGAATTATATCAAGGTTTTTGAAAGAGATACTATAGTATTTTTCGTATGGATGACTTAAACTTTATTTTTCATAGAAAAAAACTGTATTCTCCCAGAGGTGCTAACATAAGTAACACAGTATAATCATTTTGATATTTGAATAATGATATAAAAACAGCTTCTTACAAGCTCCAGCAAGTGTCCCCATAAATAAAGCCGTATTATGCATGTAGTGTATGTGCATGATGCCTGAATGTACTTTAAAGGGGGTACTACAAAAAGCATAAAATTGGTGAAAGCTTTCTATTCCTGCAAGCATCCAAGGCAAACATCAGAGATAAAGATCACTTGAGCTATGTTTGTCTGCCTTATGGTGTTAATTAAATTTCAATATATTTTTTTATCTTGAGAAGCTCAGAATTAGATTCATATTCTCCTCTGAGAAATACAAGATCATAAAGTATGCCTGTCACATGGTATAAAGCCTCCTTTCCTTATGTGAAATCCCCAGGAGGTATTTTTCATTTACATAATTCTCAACTATTATTTAAGGTTGTAATTTTTAAGTACTTTATATATTTTATCAGCATGGTAAATCTTGCAATTTCACAGAATTTAAAATTGAAGCAAGGTCAGATATAATTTAATGTCATTTGGTCTATATTAAATCTCAGTCTATGTTTTTCATTGGTAATAAAACTATCTGTTTATTTACAGAGTATATACTATGTACTTATAAATTAGCTAGGTGCTATAGATGGTGGAAAAGTACAACACAATCTCAAAATTAAATAAACTTTAAGATCATGAAATTAAATTTAATTGTATAAAGTTATAGGATTCCAATACAACAGTATATATCCAAGGATCCAGGGACAGTTTCAGGTATGCCCTTAACAATTATAGGACTTAACTGGATGAGAATGGAAATATATGTAAGAAACTCTAAGTGAAAAGACATGCATTCTAAGGATATGAAAACAAAAGCCAGTTTTGCAAAAGGTGACTTTAGAAGTTCCCTCAGATAAGTTAAATATTATATTGATTTTCTAGCAGAAATAATGTCAGTGAGAAACTATTAAAATATCCCAGTTATCTGTACTTCTGCTTCTGGCCAAGATGGAGAAACAGCAACTACATTACTATCCCACTTGAATCCCTCCTCACCCCTCCTAAGATAAAAGAAAACAGATAAAATTTATAAAAAATATAAAGATAGTATTTAAGATACTAGATATCAAGAAATAGATAACAGTGATTCCAGAGAGAAGAAAAGAAAAACAAAGTGAGCCCTGTGATTATCCCAGATTACTGCCTTCAGAGAATTTCTAGGCTGCAGCACAGGAGATGGAGTCCAGGCAAACCTGGACAGACATTCTGAGTGAGAGTCCAGAAAGACCAAAACAGCTAGAGTTTGCAGGACAGAATACCTTAGAGTTGAGACTGCACAGTGAGAGGATTTCAACATCTGCAGATGTGAGTATTCAGCATGACACAGATCAGTGTTGCATGTGAGGTAATTATCTGAGTCCAGGGAAAGAGCTACCAAAGAGAACTAGGGGACCAGTAAGTGACACTAACAACAGAGCTGGATATAGTGCCTGTTTTTACCAGCCTGACTGAAAAACTTCATAACTCATGTGTCATTGGAGTAACTCTTGTGATGCTAGGGTAATAAGAATGGTTTTGCCTCAGTAGTGGGAAGTAATTAGCCATGAATTAAACTCAGCTCTGGTCCCACCTAACACTTTAAAAGTATGGCCTGAAATAACTGAACTATCTACAAGTAACTTAACTATGTGCTAAAAGAAAGTTCAAAAGTATAAGAATTCAAAAATATCCACCAACCAAAAATATAAAATTAACGGTAGTTGGCATCCAATCAAAAATTACCAAGCCTACAAAAAAAGCAGAAAATTATGACCTGTGGTGAAAACAAAAATCAATCAATCAAAATTGACCAGAACTAAAATTAGCAAAAATATCAAAACAGCTAATATATTTGTATTACATAAGTTTAAATGTTAAGTACAGATAGGTAAGATATTTTTAAAGATGCAAATCAAACTGCTAGAGATAAAAACTATGATGACTGAGATGAAAAATATATTAGAAAAGATTAATGGCAGATTAGATACTGTAGATAAAAGAATAACTGAACTTGAAGACATTGCCATAGTCTCTATCAAAAATAAAAGTAGAGAAAAAAAGAATAAACAAAATAAACAGTAAAAGTGAGCTATGAAAGAACTTCAGGTGTAATTGGAGTCCACAGAGAAGAGGAAAGTGGGATGGAAGAGAAACATACTTGAATAAATAAGGCCAAAATTTATCCAGCTGTAATAAAAATTTCAAACCTGCATTTTAAGAAACATAATGAATCCAAGCACAAAATTACATTAAAAAAATACACCAAGGTAGGATTTCCCTCGTGGCACAGTGGTAAAGAATCTTCCTGCCAATGCAGGGGACATGAGTTTAATCCCTCGTATGGGAAGCTCCCACATGCCACAGAGCAACTAAGCCCCTGCACCACAACTACTGAGCCTGCATTCTAGAACCTGCAAACTACAACTATTGAGCCCATGTGCCACAACTACTGAAGCCCACATGCCTAGAGACCATGCTCCACAACAAGAGAAGACACAGCAATGAGGAGCTTGTGCACTGCAACAGAGAATATCCCCCAATCCCCACAACTAGAGAAAGCCCATGTGCATCAATGAAGACACAATGCAGCCAAAAATAGATAAATAAATGTATAAAAAAAGTACACCAAGGTACATTATAATCACACTTCTCAAAATAAGTAACAAAAATAAAATTTTAAAAGAATCTAGAAGGAAAAAAGCTCCAATATATACAGGAAAACAAAGTATAGTATATTAGAGGATATCTCACATACAATGAAAACCAAAAGACAATAGAATGACATACTTAAGGTCGTGAAAGGACTAAAACAAAATAATTAACATTCTACAATTTTATATGTAGTATTTTTATTGAATAAATGCAAATTAAGACTTTCAAATAAATGAAAACTGAAATAATTTATCAATAGCAGATGCTCATTACCATAAATGTTAAAGGAAGATGAACAACCATTCATTACAAAAACTCTCCACAAACTAGGAATATAGGGGATTTTCTCAACCTGATAAAGAACATCTACCAAAAGTCTATAGCTAACATCGTGCTTAATGGTGAGAAACTCAAAGCATTCCCACTAAGATCAAGAACAAGGCAAGGGTGTCCACTCTTATCAGTCCTTTTCAACGTTGTACTGGAAGTCCTAGTCAATGCAATAAGAAAAGGAAATAAAAGGTATACATATTGGGAAGGAAGAAATAAAACTGTCTTGTTCACAGACACCTTGATCATCTATATATAACATCCAAAAGAATCAACAGAAAAAGTCCTTGAAAAATAAACAATTACAGCAAGGTACAAGATTAATGTACAAAAGTCAATTTCAGGGCTTCCCTGGTGACACAGTGGTTAAGAATCTGCCTGCCAATGCAGGGGACACAGGTTCTATTCCTGTTCCAGGAAGATTCCACATGCACATGCCGTGGAGCAACTAAGCCCATCACCACAACTACTGAGCCTGTGTGCCACAACTACTGAAGCCCATTGGCCTAGAGCCTGTGCTCTGCAACAAGAGAAGCCACTGCAATGAGAAGCCCACGCACCACAACGAAGGGTAGCCCCCACTCACCACAAATAGAGAAAGCCCACGTGCAGCAACAAAGACCCAACACAGCCAAAAATAAAATTTAAAAAAATATATATTTTTTTAAATATTTTTTTATTTTTATTTTTATTTTTTCGCTTTATAACAAATTTAATCAGTTATACATATACATATGTTCCCATATCCCCTCCCTTTTGCATCTCCCTCCCACCCTCCCTATCCCACCTACTAGAGAATGGACTTGAGGATATGGGGAGGGGGAAGGGTAAGCTGTGACAAAGTGAAAGAGTGGCATGGACATATATACACTACCAAACATAAGGTAGATAGCTAGTGGGAAGCAGCCGCATAGCACAGGGAGATCAGCTCGGTGCTTTGTGACCGCCTGGAAAAAAATATATTTTTTAAAAAATGTTAACTGCAATGAACATGAAAGACATGGAGGAACTTTATACGTATATTACTAAGGAAAAGAAGCTAATCTGCAAAGGCCCGATACTATAAGGTTCCAACAATAAGACATTCTGTAAAAGCCCAAACCATGGACACAATAAAAAAGATAAATGGTTGCCAGGGGTTAAGAGGTAGAAAGGAATGAATAGTCAGAGCACAGAGATTTTTAGAGTGGTGAAAATACTCTGTATGGTACTATAATGATGGATATGTGTCACTACACATTTGTCAAATTCCATAGAGTGTACATCAATAGTGAACCCTTGGCTTATATGGGAAAAGAATCTGAAAAAGAGTGGGTATATGTATTTGCATAACAGATTAACTTTGCTGTACACCTGAAATGAATACAAAATTGTAAATCAATTATACCCAAATAAGAATTTTACAAAACACAGTGAACCCTAAGGTACACTATGAACTTTGGGTGATAATGATGCATTAAAGTAGATTCATCAATTGTAACAAATGTACCATTCTTTTGCAGGATGATGATAGCAGGGGAGGCTGTTTATGTGTGCATGGGAGTAGGACATAAGTAAGAACTCTCTGTACCGTTTGCTCAATTTCTCTATGAACTTAAAACTGCTCTAAAAAATAAAGTCCATTTTTAATGTCAAAAAAAAAAAAAGTTAAAGGAAACCCTTCAAGAAGGAAATTCTCCCAGATGGAAAATTAGTCTATATGAAGGAATATGAGACACAAAAAACCAGTAACTGTATGGATTATCATACAACAATTATTTCTTGTCATTTAATCTCTTGAAAAGATAATCCAATGTTAAAAATTAATAATGTATTATAGGTTTTATAGGTATGTAAAATAAAATGTATAACAATATAAAGATTGGAGTGTAAGAAATGGAAGTATATATTGTGAGGTTCTTATACTTTATGACAAGTGGTGTAAGATCACTACAAGATAGACTGTGATAAGTTAAAAATGCCCACTATAAATGTTAAAGGAACAGTCAAATAAAAATGGTATATGTAATAAGCTGACAAATATAATATAATGGAAAATTGAAAAAAAATCTAATTCACAAAAGGAAGGAAAATAGGAAAAAGGAGGAAAATTGTTTTGGGGGTAAATAGCCAATAACAAAATAAAAAAATTAAAACTGATATTAATAATCATATTAATTATAAGCAATTTAAGGGCATTACCAAGTGAAAATCCAACTATATGTTGCCTACTAGAATGTAATTTTTAAATATGACACTGCCACATTAAAATAAAATAAAAGTAAAGGATGAGGAAAACATGACAAGCTAACATTATTCAAAATAAAACCAGAGTGCTTCTTTATATATATCAGACATAAAATATTACCAGGGGTAAAGCAGGTCATTTCATAATAGCAGAGAGGTCTTACATGAGGAGGACACAACAATCATAAAGGCTTATGCATCTAATAAGAGTATTTCAAAATTTAAACAAAATTAAACACAAAGTTAAAAGAAAATAGATACAATTACACTTATATAATTTCATATCCCTCTGTCAATAATTGATAGAATAGAAAAATCTGTAAAGATATAGAAATAAGAACAATATTAACCAAATAGTCTTAATTGCCATTTAATATGCCAAACAACAATATCAGAAAACACATATCCTTTTTAACTACATGCAGACCATTTTCAAAGATAGGCCATATACTGAGACAATAAAAATAAATATATTTAAAAAATATTTCTAGAAAGTTTATAAATATTTGGAAAGTAAATAATATACTTCTAGATAACACATGGGTAAAAGGAAAAAAAAAGAAGAAAAATTGGGAGTATTTAGATATGATTTAAAATGAAAACACAAGATAAATCATTTGTGACATGGCACCAAAGCACTGTTTAGAAGACAATCATAATGATTAAAGAGTTGGTCCATTAGTAATATATCACAGTCTTAAATCTCCATGTCCTCAAAAACAAGAGTATATAAAACAAAAGTAAATTAAAATGTACAAAAGACAGAAATTAAACAAAATTCATTATTATAATGGGCTTTTTAAAGATAGTTCTTTCAACAGCCATTAGAAAAGAGAAACAAAATCAGTAAAGTTTTATAGAAGATTTGAACAATACAAATAACAAGCTTGACCTAAATGATAGACATTGTACCAAATAATCACAGAATGTATCTTTACTTCAAGAGAACATGGAGTATTCACAGAAATGTAATGTATATTGCTTTGTAAAGCAAAACAATATATTTTCAAAGAATTGAGCATATTCATTATTTTATATCTTAATACAATTCTAGAAATCCGCAACAAAAAGATAACTAGGCATTGACTTACTGCTTAGAAAGTAAGCAACACACTTCTAAAATACCTATGACTCAAAACAAGAAAACATTATTTATATATAAATGTATAGTAAAATATGTATATATATACACTTTGTATCTTTATAAATTATAAATAGTGCAAGAACATATTTTCATTTTTTTTTTTACTTTTTATTTTGGTTTAATTTTTGAAAAGATTTTGAAAAAAAAAAAAAACTTTCCCAAAGTTTATTAAATCAGCTCCATTCTTGAATACTTCTTTCAGTACAGTTATGTTACTAATTTGTAATATTATTAGAGTTATTTGTCACAATCTGCATTTCATCTTGTGTTCTTCCCACATCTTTGTTGAACATCTTTTATACGTTTGATTTTCATACTATAAAATTTATCATTTGTGGAATACAGTTCTAGGGGTTTGGACAAATGCACACACTCATGTATACATCATCACAGTGCTATAGAGATCAACCCCTTTACCTACAAAATATACTCTGCTGTCCTTTGTAAACAATCAATTTTCCTACTCTAAATGCTGGCAACCACTGATACACTTCTTATAGTTTATTTATTTTTTTTTACAAAATTCAACATATTTTTTAAAAATAAAAGCATAGAATATGTGGCTTTTCTCATCTAACTTCTATTAGCAAAATGCATTAAGATTCATGCATCTTGTCTGACTCACCAGTACGTTTTCTTTTTTATAACTGAGTAGTATTCCATTGCATGAATATATAGAAAACATTTATGCATTTACCTGTTGAAGGTCACTTGAGTTGTTTCCAGTTTTGGGTGATTATAAATAAAGTTTCTGAAAACTTAAAAGTACCTAATTTTTCAACTAACTTGGATGAATACCTAAGAGTGGGATTTCTGAGTCACATGATAAATGCATGTTTAACTTTATAAGAAGCTGATAAACTGAATTCTAATGTGGCTACAAAATGTATTCCAGTCAATAGGATGTGAGAGTTAGACTTGCTCTACAACCTCACCACAGCTTGATATTGACAATCATTTTTTAAGAATTTTTAAAAATCATTATTGGAGTATAATTGCTTTACAATGGTGTGTTAGTTTCTGCTTTATAACAAAGTGAATCAATTATACATATACATATATACCCATATCTCTTCCCTCTTGCATCTCCTTCCCTCCCACCCTCCCTATCCCACCTTGGGCAAATGTATAAAGACATGTATCCACGATAATATTATCACACAGGGCAATTTCACTGCTCTAAAAATCCTGTGGACTCCATCAATTTATCCCTCCCTCACACCCTGACCCCTGGCAACCACTGATCTTTTTGCTGTTTCCATAGATTTGCATATCACAGAATGTCATATAATTGGTAGAGTATAGTATGTAAACTTTTAATTTTGGTTTCTTTCACTTAGTAATATTAATGTAGGGTTCCTCCAGGTCTATTCAAAGTTTGAGAGCTCTTTTCTTTTTAGCGCTGAATAATATTCTATTGTCTGCATGCACCAGAATTTGTATACATTCACTTACTGAAGGACATCTTAGATGCTTCCAGTTTTTAACAATTATGAATAAAGCTGCTATAATTATCCAGATGAGATTTTTGTGTGGACATGTCTTCAACTACTTTAAGTAAATAACAAGCAGCACAGTTGTTGGATTGTATGGTAAGAGTATATTTAGTTCTCTAAGAAACTGTCAACTGTCTTCTGAAGTGGCTATATCATTTTGCATTCCCACTAGCAAGGTATGAGAGTTCCTATTGCTCCACAACTTCCTCAGCATCTGTGACGTCAGTGTTCTGGATTTTGGCCATTGTAATACGTGTGTAGTGAAATCTCATTGGTGTTTTAATTTGCATGTCCCTGAAGATATATGATGTGGAGCATCTTTTCATATACTTTTTAGACATTTGTATATATTCTTTGGTGATGTGTCTGTTAAGATCTTTGGCCTGTTTCTAAAATCTTGACAATATTTTTTGATTTGCTTTATGTTTTAATTTGTTTTAATTTGCTTTCTCGAATAATAAAAGATGTTGAATATTTTTTAAAGTGCAAAAGTATTCTTAGTTGCCTTATGTATGTATTTTTTGTCTGTTCAAATATTTCACCCATTTTTAAATGAGTTGTTTATTTAGCTATTATTGAGTTTTAAGAGTCATTTTATATATTCTACATAAAAGTTTTGTACCAGATGTGTGATTTGCAAATATTTTCTCCTGATCTGGGATTTAAAAAAAAATACCTTAATAGTATTAATAGATTAAGGATTTGGTTCTATAAAGGAGAGAAGAATAAATGTCCAGGAGTAACTAACCAATTGTTCTTCCTGCCCTGCTATCATTCTCCTCCACTTGGTCTGCATCACAACGGACACTTTTTTTTTCTTTTAACATCTTTATTGGAGTATGATTGCTTTAAAATGGTGTGTTTGTTTCTGCTTTATAACAAAGTGAATCAACTATACATATACATGTCCCCTAATCTCCTCCCTCATGTGTCTCCCACCGACACTCCTTATCTCACCTCTCTAGATGGACACAAAGCACAGAGCTGATCTCCCTATGCCATGTGTCTGTGTCCCACTAGCTATTTATTTTGCATTTGATAGTGTATATATGTCCATACCACTCTCTCACTTCATCCCAGCTAATACTTCCCACTCCCTTTGTCCTCAAGTCCATTCTCTGCCTCTGCGTCTTTATTCCTGTCCTGCCCCTTGTTTCTTAAGAACCATTTATTTTTTCTTTTCTTTTTAGATTCCATATCTATGTGTTAGCACACAGTATATGTTTTTTCTCTTTCTGACTTACTTCACTCTGTATGGCGACTTCTAGGTCTATCCATCTCACTATAAATAACTCGATTTCATTTCTTTTTATGGCTGACTAATATTCCATTGTATATATGTGCCATAACTTCTTTTATCCATTCATCTGTTGATGGACATTTAGATTGCTTCCATGTCCTGGCTATAGTAAATAGAGCTGCAATGAATATTGTGGTACATGTCTCTTTTTGAATTATGATTTTCTCAGGGTATATGCCCAGTAGTGGGATTGCTGGGTCATATGGTAGTTCTATTTTTAAATTTTGAGGAAGCTCCATACTGTTCACCAGAGTGGCTGTATCAATTTACATTCCCACCAACAGTGCAAGAGGGTTCCCTTTTCTCCACATCTTCTACAGCATTTATTGTTTGTAGATTTTTTGATGATGGCCATCCTGACTTGTGTGAGGTGATACCTCACTGTAGTTTTGATTTGCATTTCTTTGATGATTAGTGATGTTGAGCATCATTTCATGTGTTTGTTGGCAATCTGTATATCTTCTTTGGAGAAATGTCTATTTAGGCCTTCTGCCCATTTTTGGATGGGGTTGTTTATTTTTTTGTTGATTCTTCCAACCTAAGAACATGGTATATTTCTCCATCTGTTTGTACCATCTTTAACTTCTTTCATCAGTGTCTTATAGTTTTCTGCATACAGGTCTTTTGTCTCCTTAGGTATGTTTATTCCTAGGTATTTTATTCTTTTTGTTGCAGTGGTAAATGGGAGTGTTTCCTTAATTTCTCATTCAGATTTTTCATCATTAGTGTATAGGAATGCAAGAGATTTCTGTGCATTAATTTTGTATCCTGCTACTTTACCAAATTCATTGATTAGCTCTAGTAGCTTTATGGTAGTATCTTTCGGATTCTCTATGTTTAGTATCATGTCATCTGGAAACAGTGACAGCTTTATTTCTTCTTCTCTGATTTGAAATCTTTTCTATTTCTGTTTCTTCTTTGATTGCTATGGTTAAAACTTCCAAAACTCTGTTGAATAATAGTGATGAGAGTGGAAAATCTACTCTTTTTCCTGGTCTTAGTGGAAATGTTTTCAGGTTTTTACCATTGAGAATGATGTTGGCTGTGTGTTTTTCATATATGGCCTTTATTATGCTGAAGTAAGTTCACTCCATGCCTACTCTCTGGAGAGTTTTTATCATAAATGGGTGTTGAATTTTGTCGAAAGCTTTTTCTGCATCTTTTGAGATGATCTTATGTTTTTTCTCCATCAATTTGTTAATATGTTTTATAACATTGATTGTTTTTCATATAGTAAAGAATCCTTGCATTCCAGGGATGAACTCCACTTGAAAATGGTGTATGATCCTTTTAATGTGCTGTTGGATTCTGTTTGCTAGCATTTTGTTGAGGATTTTTGCATCTAAGTTCATCAGTGATATTGACCTGTAGTTTTCTTTCCTGGTTACATCTTTGTCTGGTTTTGGTATCAGGATGATGGTGGCCTTGTGGAATGAGTTTGGCACTGTTTCTCCGTCTGCTATATTTTCCAAGAGTTTAAGAAGGACAGGTGTTAACCCTTCTCTAAACGTTTGATAGAATTTTCCTATGAAGCCATCTGGTCCTGGGCTTTTGTTTGTTGGAATTTATTTTTCTTTCTTTTTTCTTTTTTTTTTTTTTTTTTTTTTTTTTTGTGGTACACGGGCCTCTCACTGTTTTGGCCTCTCCCGTTGCAGAGCACAGGCTCCGGACCCACAGGCTCAGCAGCCATGGATCACGGGCCTAGCCGCTCCTAGGCATGTGGGATCTTCCTGGACTGGGTCACGAACCCATGCCCCTGCATCGGCAGGTGGACTCTCAAACACTGTGCCACTAGGGAAGCCCTGTTGGAATATTTTTAATCACAGTCTCAATTTCAGTGCTTGTGTTTGATCTGTTTATATTTTCTATTTCTTCTTGATTCAGTCTCGGAAAGTTGTGTTTTTCTAAGAATTTGTCCATTTCTACCAGGTTTTCCATTTTATTGTCATATAGTTCCTTGTAGTAATCTCTCATGATCCTTTGTATTTCTTCAGTGTCAGTTGTTACTTCTCCTTTTTCTTTTCTAATTCTGTTGTTTTGAGTCTGCTCCCTTTTTTCCTTGATGAGTCTGGCTAATGGTTTATCAATTTTGTTTATCTTCTCAAACAACCAACTTTTGGTTTTATTGATCTTTGTTATTGTTTCCTTCATTTCTTTTTAATTTATTACTGATCTGGGATTTATGATTTGTTTCCTTCTGCTAACTTTGCACTTTTTCTGTTCTTCTTTCTCTAATTGCTTTAGGTGTCAGGTTAGGTTGTTTATTTGAGATGTTTCTTGTTTCTTGAGGTAGGATTTTATTGCTATCAACTTCCTTCTTAGAACTGCTTTTGCAGCATCACATAGGTATTGGGTCATTGGGTTTCCACTATCATTTTTTCTAGGTATTTTTTTTTATTTTCTCTTTGACTTCTTCAGTGGTCTCTTGGTTATTAAGCAGTGTGTTGGTTAGCTTCCTTGTGTTTTTGTATTTCTTACAGATTATTCCCTGTAATTGATATCTAGTCTCATAACGTTGTGGCCAGAAGAGATACTTGATATGATTTCAATTTTCTTAAATTTACCAAGGCTTGATTTGTGACCCAAGATATGATCTATCCTGGAGAATGTTCCATGAGCATTTGAGAAGAATGTGTATTCTGTTGTTTTTGGATGGAATGTCCTATAAATATCAATTAAGTCTATCTCGCTTAATGTATCATTTAAAGCTTGTGTTTCCTTATTTATTTTCATTTTGGATGATCTGTCCATTGATGAAAATGGGGTGTTAAAATCCCCTATTATAATCGTGTTACTGTCTATTTTCCCTTTTATGGCTGTTAACATTTGCCTTATGTATTGAGGGGCTCCTATGTTGGGTGCATAAATATTTACAATTGTTATATGTTTTTCTTGGATTGATGACTTGATCGTTACTTAGTGTCCTTCTTTGTCTCTTGTAATAGTTTTTATTTTAAAGTCTATTTTATCTAATATGAGAGTTGCTACTCCAGCTTTCTTTGATTTCCATTTGTATGGAATACTTTTTCCAACCCCTCACTTTCAGTCTGTATGTTGGGTCTCTTGTAGACCGCATATGTATGGGTTTTGTTTTTGTATCCATTCAGCCAGTCTATGTCTTTTGGTGGGACCTTTTAATCCATTTACATTTAAGGTTGTCAGCCATATGTATGTTCCTATTACCATTTTCTTAATCGTTTTGGATTTGTTATTGTAAGTATTTTCCTTCTCTTGTGTTTCCTGCCTAGAGAAGTTCCTTTAGCATTTTCTGTAAAGTTAGTTTTGTGGTGCTGAATTCTCTTAGCTTTTGCTTGTCTTTAAAATTTTTAATTTCTCCATTGAATCTGCATGAGATCCTTGCTGGGTAGAGTAATCTTGGTTGCAGTATTTTTTTCTTTCTTTTTCTTTTCATCACTGTAAATATGTCCTTCCACTGCCTTCTAGCTTGCAGAGTTTCTGCTAAAAGATCAGCTGTTACCCTTATGGGGATTCCCTTGTGTGTTATTTGTTGTTTTTCCCTTGCTGCTTTTAATATTTTTTTCTTTGTATTTAACTTTTGATAGTTTCATTTGTATGTATATTGGCATGTTTCTCCTTGGATTTATCCTGTATGGAACTTTCTGTGCTTCCTGGACTTGACTGACTCTTTCTTTTCCCTCATAAGGGAAGTTTCCAACTATAATCTCTTCATATATTTTCTAAGTCACTTTCTTTTTCTCTTCTTCTTCTGGAACCCCCTATAATTTGAAAATTAGTCAGTTTAATGTTGTCCCAGAGGTCTCTGAGACTGTCCTCAATTCTTTTCATTCTTTTTTCTTTATTCAGCTCTGTGGTAGTTATTTCCACTATTTTATCTTTCAGGTCAGTTATCAATTCTTCTGCCTCAGTTATTCTGGTGTTGATTCCTTCTAGATGATTTTTAATTTCTTTTATTGGGTTGTTCACCATTGTTTCTTTGCTCTTTAGTTCTCCTAGTTCCTTGTTAAACGTTTCTTGTATTTTGTGCATTCTATTTCCAATATTTTGGATCATCTTTACTCTCATTCCTCCGAAGTCTTTTTCAGGTAGACTGCCTATTTCCTCTTCTTTTATTTGGTCTGGTGGGTTTTTGCCTTGCTCCTTCATCTGCTGTGTTTTTCTCTGTCTTCTCATTTTGATTAACTTACTGTGTTTGGGGTCTCCTTTTTGCAGACTGCAGGTTCATAGTTCTCATTGTTTTTGGTGTCTGCCGCCAGTGGCTAAGGCTAGTTCAGTGGGTTGTGTAGGCTTTCTGATGGAGGGAACTTGTACCTGTGCTCTGGTGGATGAGGCTGGATCTTTTTTTTTTCCATATTTTTGGAGTATAATTGCTTTACAATGGTGTGGTAGTTTCTGCTTTATAACAAAGTGAATCAGTTATACATATACATATGCTCCCATATCTCTTCCCTCTTGCATATCCCTACCTCCCACCCTCCCTATCCCACCCCTCTAGGTGGTCACAAACACTGAGCTGATCTCCCTGTGCCATGCGGCTGCTTCCCACTAGGTATCTATTTTACGTTTGGTAGTGTATATATGTCCATGCTACTCTCTCACTTTGTCACAGCTTGCCTTTCCCCCTCCCCATATCCTTAAGTCCATTCTCTAAAGACACAGACCTACTAGAGGCTGGATCTTGTCTTTCTGGTGGGCAGGACTGCATCTGGTGGTGTGTTTTTGGATGTCTGTTACCTTATTATGCAGCCTCTCTGCTAATGAGTGGGGATGTGTTCCTGTCTTGCTAGTTTTTTGGCATAGGATGCCCAGCATTGTAACTTGTTGGTCAATGAGTGGAGATGGGTCTTAGCGTTGTGATGGAGATCTCTGGCAGAACTTTCTCCATTTTATATTTCATGGAGCCAGGAGTTCTCTGGTAGACCAATGTCCTGAACTCATCTCTCTGAACTCAGAGACACAGGCCTGACACCCGGCCAGAGCAACAAGACCCTGTCAGCCACATGGCTTGTCCTTTTAATCCCTACAGTGATCAGAAGAAAGGCCAGAGCTTCCACAAGTTAAGGTGCTTCTTGCTACTCAAGAATTATGGCAATTCCACTTGGTAATCTCATAACCATCTCCAGACTGATTCTAATATCCACAGACTACCCATCTCAAATCTTGAGTCAGCTCAAGGAATGAATGAGTGAAAGGACAAGTGAATGACCCAGAGCCTGGTCTAAGCCCTTCAGCTCTCCTCATCCTCAGTGACCTACAGAATATACATATTTAAACTAAATAATTTTATGCTGTTTTGTACTGCTCAGTAACTTGCTTTTTTTTTCACTGAATTGTTTGATATCCTTTTATGTCACTATGCATACGTCTTTCTTGTTCTTTTAGCTGCTGCAAGCATTCTTTTAATCCAGCAATCTCACTTGTAGAAATATTTCCCTTAATGTACACAACTCAGATACTGAGTGGTGAGGATTCAAAGCTAGAGGAAGGATCAGAGAGTAGGAAGAAGGTCAAACAACCAAAAACACTGTGCACACAAAATGAACACAGTGCCCAGCTGTCCCACACACACACCTGTAGGGGTCCACTCGACACTTTATTAAGGCTCTTACTTAACTGTTCTCTGAGCATCTTTGTGGTGTGTGAATTTTTAAAATAACTATCCAAGTATATTGTATGTTACTTTTACATTTTTAAAGCAATTCCATTATATTATTTCATTTGATCTTCACAAATTGGCTGTTCATGAAGTACTATCTTTCCAGTTTGCAGATATATAAACTAAGGCTTAGGAAATTTTCACTTAGTAGTAAGTTCAAGTTCATGTGAATAGTGACAAACAGATACATTATCAAGTTACAAGATGCCTGATCCTTTTATTGAGTCATTCGGTCATCCATTCTTTAGATTATTTTAAGAACATACTATGTGTCAGGTGCTTAGAATTTAAATAATAGAGTAAGTTTTCTCTTTCAAAAGCTTATTTCTCACTCAATTTTGATCCTTCTGCTGTCAAGTCATTCTATTAATTTTAAAAACAGAGCCTCTATTCAGGTCAAAAGTAGTTGAGGGTTTCCCTGGTGGCGCAGTGGTTGAGAGTCTGCCTGCCGATGCAGGGGACACAGGTTCGTACCCCGGTCTGGGAAGATCCCACATGTCGTGGAGTGGCTAGGCCCGTGAGACATGGCCACTGAGCCTGCACGTCCGGAGCCTGTGCTCCACAATGGGAGAGGCCACAACAGTGAGAGGTCTGCATACTGTAAAAAAAAAAAAAAAAAAAAAAAGTTGAATAAGGATTATGTTTGGCTTTTCTCCATTTTGATATCTCACTAAAATGATACATTCTCTTAAGAGACAGAAACTAAAAACAGTAATTTCCTTAATGATGGTAAGCCTGTGAAATAAAGTTCACTAATAGAAGAAAGTAAGATGAAGTTGATGATATAAATGTGTCAAAAGTAAGAGCTAATCTGATAAGAAGTTTTTTTTAAGTCTCCATATTCAGATTCTGAAATTGGGCCAAAGTAAGATTTGTGGATCAAAAATACAGAAATTAATTAGAAAATATACAAACTAGAATGATGATTTTTTTTTCAATTCACTTATTTTTGACTGTGTTGGGTCTTTGTTGTTGCTTTCAGACTTTCTCTAGTTTTGGCAAGCTGGGGCTACTCTTCATTGTGGTGTACAAGCTTCTCATTTTGTTGACTTCTCTTGTTGTAGAGCATGGGCTCTAGGCATGCGGGCTCAGTAGTTGTGGCTCAGGGGCTTAGTTGCTCTGCGGCATGTGGGATCTTCCCAGACTAGGGCTCAAACCTCTGTCCTACATTAGCAAGTGGATTCTTAAGCACTGCACCCCCAGGGAAGTCCCAGAATGATGATCTCTGTGCCCTGCTTCCACATGATGCTGACTGGCTCTAAGATTGGATTGCAATTTAATTCAACAACCTTGCCAATCTCTTCTTTGACAGAGAGGAAAGATACATGAATCATACCTCAGAGACAGAAGATCCTGGTTCAATTTTGAAAATAACCTGCGTTGGGGGAGTGACTAGAACATGGGATAAAAATATTCTTCTGTATATAGTGTGATTTTAACACAGTAACTCCCTCATCAGAAACCACAGCCAATTAACATCCTAGAATCATGAAGATGTGAATAAATGACCTGAAAGAAAGAATGTCAAGCTTAGTATGAGTGATATGGTTTTTTTTAGTTGAAGGGTCTTCTGATTATGTTGATCATACAACTGTCTATTCTTTCAACATTTATGGTCATTTTGCAATTTTATTGAGATATAAAAATCATGAAAGATTTAAGTGACATAAAGAGGGCTAACAATAAAGCATCTGTTTTATTGTCAAATAACTAAAGTTCTATCAATGTTTTAACATGTAAGACAACTGGATGATGACATAGATGATGTTGGTATTAACCAAATCTAGACTACTTTCTATGTGACAGAAACTGTGTTAAGAGTTTTACATAAAGTGTATCATCTAAAAAATACTGGAAGCTTAAGAGATATATTTGTATTCAAATTTTACAGCTGGGTAAACTGAGAATAAGGTTATGTTATTGTGACTTGTATGTAAAAGATCCAGTATTAAAAACCAAATAAATCCCTATCTATTAATAGCACTTACTATTAATAGAGAGCCATCTTATACATTCACAGTATAATAAGTCCTCAATTAGATCTTACTCCACCTAATCAATATTTTGTCACTTAAGATATACCCAGTGCCATATATATATATATATATATATATATATATATATATATACAATATATATATATATACAATACACACACATGTATATACATAGCAAACTTAGAAAGCTATTTAAAATTCACATGTTGCTATTACTATCCTTACAGTCTTACAATAGTATGATTAGTTGCAAAAAAAAAGAACACTGTAGGACAACCACAACAAGCATATGAAAATTGTCACAAGTTCATTTCAATGGGGAAAAGCATACCGGAAATTGTAGGAAGAGATAAAGGAAGATACGCACATGACTATTGAAGGTGTGTGTGCAGATCATGTCATTAATTATTTATGCAATATAATGTTAAAGATAGCACTGAAGACTTCCAGACTTGTAAATGTCTTTCACTCCAGTGTAATACCTGAAATTTCACTTTCAGAGTGCCATATATTTCCACTTAAAACCTGATCATTAGGAACAATAAAACCTTCCTGAAAGAAGTGATGTTTCAACCCTTCAAGTGAATAAACTTAACACTCTTTATACGACAATTTTTGAAAATGAAGTAACACAGTCGTTCAAGAAAACCTAGTTAGATATGCAAGGGTGGAGTAATGAACAGAGCAAACTTCTAGAATTCATTTTTGCCTGTGGCCAAAACTAATTGTAGTGTTCTTCTGAATTCTTCTGTATGCAAAAAATAAATCTATCTCAGCCCTGAAGTGTGAGAGTTGAATTAAATGTTGATATAGTTTATATATTACTGAGAAAATATGAAAATAGATAGAAATTGTGGGCCCTTTCTGTATAAGCATGAGGTACAGGGAGAGAACATGTTCAATGTCCTCCAGCAGACTTTTAATTATCCATCATATTCATTAAAAACCTTATCAAATAGCTTGGGAAACAAGTGTTAATTATACCCAAAATGTGATAGAATATAAACTCCATGAGGGAAGGGATTTTGATCAACTTGCTCACCTCTGTTTATTCCAGTCCTTCCTGTGCTTAGAACAGTGTCAAGTACATATACACATGGGATGAACTATGTACCAACATGGCTCTAGATATTGTGATTATGTTCTAACTTGCTGCCACGTGCTAGCTATGTGGTCTTTGTTGAGTATAATGACCACACCAATCTCACCGGAATGTGAAGAAGATTGAGAGATGTATAGTAATGATTTAGTACAGGATCTGACACATGATAAATATTTTTTTAATTTAAGATTTTTTTAAACAAAATTTCTATTATTGGTTGCATGCATTTTAATCCCAGTTACTCTGATTATTTTTTGCATTACTCCTTTAGTTTGATGAGAAGCTTTCTCAATACTCTTGGTCTGCTTTTTCACAGACAACTAGATAAATATTTATGAAATCTCTATGTGCAAGGATAGGTCTTTAGCCAATAAGTTCTTGGTAATTTCTCTCTCAGTCAAAGTCAAGTATACAAATTCTAAATCAAACTAGGTTAAACATTTTTAATATGGGGGAATTGATGACCATTCCCAGCCCATGAGAATTTTGTCACTGTTATTTTAATTCAATAAAATCACATGTACAGAAGAGCTTGTGAAAATATTCTATGACATACTATGACTTTTAAGAACTATTAATATTGGTATTAATTGGAGTCACACAGTCACAAGAAGTCAGAGAAAATGAAATAATTCAGTCCAAATTTCAGTGATTATAGATCTCAAAATGTGTGATGCAGTGCTGTGAGTTAGAAAATTTTCATATTCCTTGCTGCATTTGACATCATGTAGCCCCAGCCTTCCGTTCTTCTCCTTAAAGTCCTATAAGAAAATAAGGCTTTATTCTATGCCCTGGTGAAGTTCCATTTCAAATCTAGGCAGCAGACAGGATGGAGTTGCTACACAACTCTCTTCTTCTTAAAGACATATTATCCCCTAATGGGTATATTCTCACCTTCCCACCCTTTCCTGGGAGAAAACACTCCATGACATTTTAAAAATATGTGCTGAAAATTGGCAGGCACAAGCACCCTAAAAGACTATAAAATAAACATGAATCCCTTTTGAAAAAATCTTTATATTTTCATCACATCCTCTGTAAGCTAACACACTGCACTGTTTACAGTCTTCCACTACAATATATTTTGAAACGATTACCTTCTTCTGAGTCATTTGTGTCATAATGCTCTCCATAGGTACCCATAAAATGAAAATGTAAGCTGTTTTTATTGGCCACACTACATCTTAATTGAAAATATTAAAGGGGATTGCTCTCCTACTGATTTTTTTTCCTCCATTTAATTGGATAATCATATGATATTTTTAATGGAATAATCTTGAAAGAAAATATGAATCTAATTTAAATTCAAACTGGATTTAGGATATTTAAGAGATTATCCCAGAGTAGCAGAGGGTGCATGAGGCAATAAACATCTGTTCATTCCTGACCACTAGCCTTGGTGTTTATGAGCTTGGAGGGTATTTATTTTCAGGAGACATGATTCTCTAGATTTTATCTTCAGCTGTTTTACTGCTGTGTTCTCAGTGAAAAAAATTAAATTTATCAGCAGATTTTTGTCCATTTTTTCACCTCTCTCTTTGTACTTTTATCAAAACACAATTCTGACTAATAAATAATTGTCCCAAGGAATCATTACACCTTACTGAGAAGAATTCAGCTATTTATTCATTATTGGTTACAATAGGGTATAAACAGATGAACCAAACCATGTAACAGCAACTGGGCATGTCCTTCGGTAAGATCAAGATAGCCTCAGTGGTAGAAAATTAAATATTTCATTCATTTGAGAGCTTTTGAGTGTCTATCATAGTCATAAAACAGTGGAAACTACTTTAAGCTAAATAAAGATAAGTCCCAACAATCTCAGCATTTGTAGTCTAGTGAGGAAGATCATCCTACCCTTGTGAAACCTAAAATAATATATCTGCACTCTTAGGCATTCAGGATAATATAAGTAATGACAGAAATGGGTTTGTAATAATGCTCACTAAATGAATGGTACAGGTGATAATTGAGATGCAAATTCAGAGAAGAGTCAGATTATAGTGGGCTCAGGTAGACAAATAAGAGTTCACTTTAGAATATTGGCTTTGACTTTCAGGGATATAAAATATGGGATTTTGGTAAAACAAACTCAAACAGATGCTGCAGGGTGTATTAATACTCATGGATGGCTAGGAGACAAAGCTTATAAGTATGTCAACTGAAGTTTCTCTGGCCCTACAAACCTGTGAGTACAAAAGAGCTCCTACTAATAGCAGTAATGCCTATATAATGGGTTTCTGTTCTCTGCCTAATTCAAGTTGAAGTCCTCTGCAGATTTTCCTAGAGAACATCTAAGAACCAATAGGTAGCATCACACCTATGTCTGTAATCACCTCTCTGTCAGGCATTACATAACTTCTCTAAAACAGAGTTGTTGCTTCTCTAAGTCTTGCTACTCTCTCTCCAGTTTGCATAATCCCATTTTTAGCACTCCCCCTGCAACACTGAGCAATGTAGTTTTAGGAACACATCTCCTAGAAACCACCATCTCCTGGACTCTTTCAATGTACACTGCTAGTGAAAATCCAAATTCATAGAAGCCTAAGGTGTCCAAACTTCACCTGTTTGCAAGGTAAAGTGTAGCCCACCTCTCACCACTTTGCACACACTCACTTAGAGGAATCTCAAGAATGTAATATTTATATTCCAAGGCCCCCAAAAACTTATGGTGAAGCTACTCTTCTGTATTACTTATGGTTCTTGGCTCCTCCTGATGGCTCAGACTTTAAGCCTTTGGTTTCTGGGTCATCAGTTATTTGAAGTCAGAGCTTTGTTTTTGGGTCAGCTAATCAGGGTGGACTTCTTCACTTCAGATGAGTTCCAACTAAGGTGGATTTTTCACATTTCTTTATAGAAATACTGTTGCTGTGGAATCTTCCAACAGGTCATCAACCCTATGTAATCAAGCCTTAGGTCTTGCAGCAGTGATTAACACCTGGGCTTGAGATAATATGTAGAAGTTTGTATCTCACAGGAAATACAAGACATTAACACATGTCAGCTGTTATCATTCTCATGGACTTATATTTTGCTAACTGAAATGTTCTCACATTGTGTATTTAATATATGAATTCACTTAGAGCATAAGGAATCCACACAGGACCCCTTTGGGCACTTCCAAGTGACTTGTGAGATTACAAAACAGTTTTAGAGCCTGGCCTACAGATTAGTGTTTGGTTTGAGAATAGTTACAAAGAAATGCATGAGATTTTAAATGGCTTTAGAGAGCTTCAAGGAATAATAGGAATGAATTTTTGAAATTGTACATTACTCTATTAAATAGCGTATACTCCATCTTTGAGTTAGCTCTTTTACTGCAGAAAAGAAATACGTTGGCCAGGGATTTAAGCAACCGGTTATTGATTGTCAGTGGTATAAGTGGTGATCTTAATTCATTGTAGACCAGAGCAAAATTTCTTCAAGGTGAATGCCTCATCAAATGACCATTTGTTTTCATTTGGGGCCAAGATTTCAGTGGTATCTTTGCTCATAAGAGAGAAAGAATCTTTAGAAAAATATACTATATTCGGTGAGGAATGAAAGTTAAGTGAATCATGAGGCAGAAGTGAATATGCAAATGTGTGTGGTCTATGACCTGATAATATTGTTCCTGTTCTTGTATATCTAGGGTCTTTAATTTAATGCCCTCTGTACAATTAAGGCCTTGAAAAGGGTAAATAGTATAAATCTCCTTTTATACATATATGCACATTTAATATTAGCTCTTTGGATTTTATCATTGCTAGTTTCAGATGTGACTTTAATATTTTATTCTTTTCAACGTATGTGTGTTCATTTCTGGCCCTTGTGTTCTTCATGTATCAAATGAAGATTATTGAACCTGACAATCTCAGAGGTCTTCTATTCTAGCATTCCATGGTGCTCTGATTCTCTTTCTCTAGTCCCACCTACTGTCTAAGAATCAGTTCTCTCTTTTAGGGCTGATTTCTGTCCCATGAATAATATATAAAAGTTTAGGGAAGGAACTTTCCAGAACAATAAAATATCCTTGATTCTATTTCCCTTTATGTTGTATATTTATATTCTACTTAGCCTGCTATTATTTATGTAAGTGACTTTGTAATTGAACCACCTTTTATAAGTGTCATTCTGATTTATTTTATTTATTTTTTTTTTCTGAAGCTGCTACAAGACCCAGGCCTTTCTTCACTACCTGGTCTATATATTGGTCTTTTAGATTTTTATACACTCCATTCTTAATATTTGATGCATATTGGAGATAACAGTATTTGGTACCCAAGTCTCAAGGATGATGCATATTTTTATGCTTTGTATCTGGCTTGTTGAAAGATTGTTTTGAATCCATGTTTTCAAAAACTCATGGTATCAAAATCACAACCACAGGGGAATAGAAATTACATTTACTTCTTCTTGTGTATTTTAAGATTTTATTTTCCAAATATTAGGAAGATAATATGAACTGTTATTTATAAAGCTCCTGGTCACACTTTTCTTTTTTTAAATTGAAGTATAGTTGAGTTACAGTATTGTATTAGTTTCAGGTATACAACATAGTGATTCAGTATTTTTATAGATATACTTCATTTAAAGTTATTGTAAAATAATGGCTATATTTCCCTGTGCTGTACAATATATCCTTGTAGCTTATTTATTGTGTACATAGTAGTTGGTACCACTTAAACTTCTACCTCTATTTTGCCTGTTCCCCTTTTCCTCTCCCCACTGGCAGCCACTAGTTTGTTCTCTATACCTGGGAATCTGTTTCTGTTTGCTATATTCATTTATTTGTTTTATTTATATTTTTTTAGATTCTACATATAGTGATAACAAACAATATTTGTCTTTGTCTGACATTTCACTAAGCATTATACCCCCTAGGTCTATGCATGTTGTTGTAAATGCAGAATTGTATTATTTTTTATGGCTGAGTAATGTTCCAAATCACATCTTCTTTACCCATTCATCTATTGATGGACACTTAGGTTGCTAACATATCTTGGATGTTTTAAACAATGTTGCTTTGAACATTGGGGTGCATGTACTTTTTAAAATTAATGTTTTCATTTTCTTCATATGTTTTCTCAGGAGTGGAATTGCTAGATCATATGGTAGCTCTATTTTACGTTTTTTGAAGAACTTTCATACTGTTCTCCAAAGAGGCTGCACCAGTTTACATTTGCAAGTTCCTGGTGACTCTTAAACCTCAAAAACTTGAGATCCTGTGACTGTCATCTCTTGATAGCCCACTGCAGTCCATTGTTTTCACTATGATCTAAATTTATGTACTGGGGGAAAGAGTATCATTCCTTCTTTGAAACACATTAAATTTTGAAACAGAGGATGTACACAGCCTTTTAGGCCCTGGAGTATACAAGAAGTCAGACAAATATCTTCATATTCCTCTAATTCATAAATATAATGTGACTGAGCATGCAACAGGATAGCATGAAAGGAAGGGATTATTTTACTATTATTTATAATAGTTTTATTTAAAAAACTCTGTGTTATTACCTTGATAAACACTAGTGCAGAGGTTGTTTTTCTCAATATAGCATGGGGTTTGAATGAAATATTGCATGTCCTGTGTGTTTTAGCTACACATTTTACTTTCTGATTCTCTGATATACTTTGGGGGTCTTGCTTTTTTGTAGGTAATAGTTCAAGTTGTATAAATACATGAGATAACCAAAGAAACATTAAAGAAGGGGCAGAGAAGAAGGTCAGGATCATAACCCAGGAGGTTTCTTGTATTGAATGGTTATATCAATGAGGGATAGTCAAAGGATAAGAGTAGTGTTAGGGTTATATATGAAGGACAAGAAGACTTTGACATTATAGACCAGGGAGAAGAAAAATTTAAGAAGGAGAAGAGACAGTCAACAGTGTCAAATTACAGATGATACATAAGAAAAAGACAGGAATATGACAATAAATCTAAGAAATTGGAGGAAAATATTTCTGTGCAAAATTGTGGGACGTTATGGCATATTTATTTAACTTACTCCACCCCCACCTCGACTGCACCACACACAAAATGTTGTAAGGCAATATCTTGTTTATAGGGAGAGTTTATAACCACCTGATGAAAGAAAAATTGATAGTCATTGGTATATTAACACATTGTTTCTTTCTTTGGGTTACTATGGAAACATGGTACAAATGAATGATAAATTAATTCTCAGAATTTAGGTCCAAGATGCTTATCCATAAATATTAGAACATCATATGCCTTTCTCAGCCAATATCTTTGCATAACTCCTTTTTTTTTTTTTTTTGTGGTACGTGGGCCTCTCACTGTTGTGGCCTCTCCCATTGCAGAACACAGGTTCCGGACGTGCAGGCTCAGCAGCCATGGCTCACGGGCCCAGCCGCTCCACGGCACATGGGATCTTCCCAGACTGGGGAATGAACCCGTGTCCCCTACATCGGCAGGCGGACTCTCAACCACTGTGCCACCAGTGAAGCACTGCATAACTTCTTTTTAATGGTGGACAATGCCTCTAAGCCTGTCACTTAAACTTTCACATAGAAGTGACTCATCTTCTTATGAAACTCATTACTCCACTGAAACGTTTTAGGACATGAAGTGACATAGAAAATTTAAAGTCCGCCACTGTCATTTTGATGACATTAATTAAGCAGTAAGACCCAGCAGTACAGGAACTACATTGTATTAATTCATGTCTTGGGATGAATGTTCAAAATGGTGCTTGGGAATGAAATCACAGGACTCCCATTAATGTCATGAGTCTATGTGGATTCATGCTGGACACCTGCTTTTCAATTCTGACATTGATGGTAACTATGGGTCCTGAACTTATGTTAATCCTTGTGGAAATGTGATTGTGCCTCAGTTCCTTTCTGAATACTTCTGTTCAAGACCATTTTATTTGCCAATAATTTTCCTCATATTAAAGATACAATTTTAAAAATTTAGGTAAATTCAGATGCATAATTAGAAAATCAGAGATATATGGAGGACACCTAATTTCATGGAAAGGCAATTTAATAATGTCATGTTAATGTGTGGACAGAAACAAAATTGTGCTGGAATAGAAGCCCATCTATGGATATATTGGAAGATACTATATTTTCAAACAAGAATATAGACCACTAAGACTGAGAGCTGTAGCTGGTGTCCTAGTTATGGATAGGTAAGGTTCAGAATCCAGGAATTCATGAATACAGTATCATTTCAAATTCTCAACATCTCAAATTCCATGAAAAAAAAATAATCTTTGGACAAGTGTTTCTGCTTGTTTGTTTGTTTGTTTGTTTTCTGTCAGTGTTTTCTACTCCCTGTTTAGTGTTGATGATACTTTGGATCAATTTTCATTAGTAATATTTAGGAACTTAGAAGTTTTTCCTGAATTCAAGGGTTCTTTAATTGTGATCCCTGTCTAAGATCAACAGTATCACCTGGAAATTTGTTAGAAATGCAAATTATCATACCTCGCCACAAACATACTGAATCAGAAACCCTGAAGTTGGGATCCAGAAACTGTATTTTAACCAAGCTGTCTGGGTAATTTTGAGAATGATAAAATTTGAAAGACAAAGTTATAATTGAAGCAGAAATGCTGTCATTATTTCTGCACATTCTCTGTCTTTTGCTATCAGAGAGAGCCTCTTGCTTACAGGCCTGCTAGAAAACTCTTTTAGGAGTTTACATTAACATTTAATGTTGCTCTAATTTCATTAGGATTCAGTAAGTCATTTTGGCTCTCCCTATAAAATGTGCCTATCAGGATCTGCCTAGTTCTTTTCCCTCAAAAGTCTATAGATAGATAGACTTACAGCTATTTATCTATCTATAATGAACATAACTTTAATCTTACCAGAAGCTTGGCTTTCATATGTAATTATTTGAATTGGCTCAGCATTATGGCAACAGTGGTTTTAGTTTGTCTCTGATCTTGTACCTTTTTCTAGTACACAAGATGCCCATTTTGATTTTGTGATGCAATCAGCAACTTCTTTCTTTCTTTCTTTCTTTTTTTTTTGATTGGTAACTAGACCCCTGCCTTACAGTCTCAACCTCTGTCTATCTTGATACATATTTCCTCTAGGACCAGAGATGTACCTTCCTCTAATAAGTTCCTCTGAGAGACTGATCAGCCATAGAACTGAACTTCAAACACCATCTTATTGGATTTCTGCATATGGTTCTATTCCTGAAACATGTTCATGCTCCATCTGACTCTTACAATGCTCCCCTTTCTACCTATTGGATCTGCCTGATAGTGGCTGCTTGTCTGCACACACTCTCTGAGGTTCTTCTCTCTGGACTCAGTGTCCAATCTTCCTTTCTTCTTCGAGTAAAACCTGTCTTCACCATGAGAACTTCCCAACTGTTTTGTCTGCATCTAGCCTTTCCTAGCTGACACCATTATATTCTGGTTAGCTCTTTTGTTACTAACCCCCCAATTTGAAAATGCTATGACAACTTCTATCTAGGAATCTTTCTATTGCCTATTTAAGATAAATGGGCTTATTACCACAGACGTAGCAAAATTAATCTTCACTGGCAAAGGCTATATTCAGGCGAAGACCACCACACTCATAACACAGAAGTTAGGAGATGACTTCTGGAATCAGTCTTGTTTCAAAATCTAGCTCAAGTTCTTGGTAGCTATGTAATTTCAGCAAGTTGCTGAATTCTCCTAAATATCAGGATTTTGGTTTCTGTTTTTTTCCTATAAACTAGTAATAATACTACCACTCTTGACATAAGATTATTGAAAAGAGTAAAAGAGCCAAGAAGAGCTCCTGACATATATTAATCCTCAATAAAGGTTCATTATTGTTGTTACCCTATTCATTTTCTGAGGATACCAAGGTGAATTGCATTGTGGTCCCTGGTCTCAAGAAGTCAAAAATTAAGTAGAGGAAATTAAATACATGTTTAGATAGTGATAAATGTTAGCAAAGATGTACAAATAAAATTATATATTAAAGTGTTAGAAGCAATACTTTTGATTAGGGGAATCAGGAAAAAGATCCTGGAGGTGTTAGCATTTAACTATTTTTGCATTTGGGAGAGATTATTTTTTTAGCAAAGCTAATGACAAGGGGTGACATAGGTGTGAGGATTACAATGGTTTCCAGATTCTTCATTAAACTGGAAGCGTTAAAATACTATGTAATTTAATCCTCATGGGAAACAAAATGTGATAACGTTTGTTATCTTCATCTTAAAGATGAGGAAACAAAGTTTGAAAGTCAATGGGAGTGGTTAGAAGCTGGATCAGAATAGCTAAAAAACAGGAGTCTTGGAGTCCAAACCCTGGTCTAAATCACAATTCCCCTTCCAGCAGCCTGGAAAGAACAAGCAGGTCACCCCATTTCTCTTTGAACGTCTTTACTAATAGGGCACTCATGAGGTGATTTATTCTATTACTGGAGAGTTCTGGGTTTTTTTGAATATTATTTTTAGAAATAATATTTCTCCAATTACTTTAGTTTTTTTTCTCTGATCTTTTCAATATTATGTTAGGGAAAAAAACCCTGACAGTTCAGAGGTGAATCATTGTGACAGGGTTAGTAGAGCTTATCACATGACTCATACAGAGCAGGGTAACTTGACTATTTTTTAAGTGAGATATATTGATTTGGATAAAATAAATAGCTTTTATTTTTGAGTCAACATAGATATTGGGTGTGGTTTTACAAGATAGAATGAATGTAGCCAATACATTTATTTTCAAAGACAATAATCATAGCCTAGACAAGCAAGTGAGAGAAAAGCAGAACGGTAGCTTTTGAATTTACATGAAGAAATTTGCTGAGATGCTTCATATATTAGATTATCAGCTGGATTGTATGTGTTAAGAGAGTTATACAGACCAAGAGGATAAAAGAGTTAGAATGTGGTTAGACTGTATTTTAAATCAAGACATCAGTCATTTCAAACTGAATTTTAAAATAGCATTAATATACACTATGCCCACTCTCATTATCCAGTTTAAATGCATGTTTTATCTATGCCACACGATATCTTTTTTGCCTCTTCAAGGTATCTTGCAAGGTTCATTTCATGTCCCAATCTTTCCTTTGTTACATATTCTAAGCTCTATCACTCTGCTCTTTGTGATACTCATTGGCTCTCCCACAAAATCTAGCAATGGATTAAATAAAGTTTACTTTTTCTCCAATATTTGTATGTGTTTGATTTTCTTCCCTAGATGACTGTAAAATAATCTCAAGCAAAAATTATGTCTTATGTTTTTCACTGTTTCAGTAAATATTTGTTTCAATGATAAAATTGATGGAATAAATTTGTGTGTGTTTGTGGTGTATGTGAGTGTGTGTGTGTGTATGTGTGTGTGTGTGTGTAACTTCTCAGTATGTAAAGTAAAAAATACAGGGCAAAGTAGAAATCCACTAGAACCTATTACTAGAGAGAAATAGAGTTAGTACACACCATATAAAAATGCTAGGTTTCTTTTTAAAAATAATTTTATTTTGAGATAATTTTAAAAATCTCTCTACAGTGTCATTTATTAACATTTCTTTGATTTTTAGACTTATTTCTCATAGGAATGACATTAGTATACATATAAATATATAGTTCTGCATATCAATATAGACCTAGATCTACATATAGACTAGATATAGTTATAGATATCTCTATTGCTTCTATTTCTTGGAGAAGCCAGACTAATATCTAGTACATACTGATTCCTACTAAATCTGAATAACTCCAACCTCTCACTTCACTGCCCTTGGAGCTGGTACTTACCAGCAGATGTATCTGTGGATTAAGAGACGATACCTCAGTGAGCTCTTCTGTCTCCTTAGTAAAACTTCTGTCAGAAGAAGTTATTTCCTAATCCAAAATCCTGAATATATATATATATATATATATATATATATATATATATATATATTTAATTTTCTTATTTGTACCTTACTTCTTCACTGTTTTTTAAATTCCATTATTTCCTTAGCTGATAATAAAATATTTTTCTCAATAAAATTTATTATATTACATTTTAAAATTAGGATATATACTGTATATATATATGAGAGTATATTAGCAATATACTGTCATGGTATATTGCTTCAAGTAGTTTAAAAGTCTAAAAGGTTAGAGAACCCTAAAGACTCCACATGAAAACTATTGGAACTAATAAATGAATTTAGCAAGGTAGCTGGATAAAACATTAATAAACAGAAATCTGCATTTCTTTACACTAATAATGAAATAACAGGAAGAGAAAGTAAAAAGGCAATCCTGTTTAAAATTGCATTAAAAAATACCTAGGAATAAACTTAACCAAGGAGTTGTGAGACCTATATGCTGAAAACTATAAAACATTGATAAAGGAAATTGACAATGATTCAAATAATTGAAAAGCTATCCAATATTCTTGCATCAAAAAAAATATCATTAAAATGTCCATAATACCCAAAGCAATCTACAGATTTAATGTGACCCTTAACAAAATACTTATTACATTTTTCACAGAACTAGAACAAAAAATCCAAAATTTTTTTATGGAACAACAAAAGACCCAGAATTGCCAAAGCAATCTGAGGAAAAAGAACAAAGCTGAAGGAATAACCCTTCCAGATGTTAGACAATACTACAAAGCTATAGTAATCAAAACTATAGTATATAGTATTGGCATAAAATGACATCTGGATCAGTGGAGCAGAATAGAGAGCCCAGAAATAAACCCACATACCTACTGTCAGTTAATCTATGACAAAATAGGCAAAAATATACAATGGAGAAAAGACAGTGTCCTCAGCAAGTGACACTGGGAAAGCTGAACAGCTACATGTAAATCAATTAAATTAGAACACTCCTTCACACCATATGCATAAATAAACTCAACATTATTTAAAGACCTAAATATAAGACACAACACCATAAAACTCCTAGAAAAGAGGATAGGCAACACATTCTCAGACATAAATTGTATCAATATTTTCTTAGATCAGTCTCCCAAGGCAAAAGAAATAAAAGCAAAAATAAGCAAATGGGACCTAATCGAACTTCAAAACTTTTGCACAGCAAAGGGAACAATCAACAAAATAAAAAGACAACCTACAGAATGGGAGAAAATATTTGCAAACAATGTGACCTACAAGGGGTTAGTATTCAAAATATACAAACAGCTCATACAACACAATACTAAAAAAAAAAAAAAAAAAATTAGAAGTATACAAAGTTTGTGTGTGTGTATGTGTGTGTGTTTGCTAAACCTCATACATGGAAGCTGGTCCAATTGTTAACAAGTATCCACAAACATAATATACATACATGTATTAATATATAAATGCCTACACACACGTTTACATTTAAAATATTGTCAAATTTCATTTTATATTTCAAAAAATAAAATTTTGTATCATAGAACGCAGTTCTAAAGGAAATCTTATAAATGCTTTCAAATACACCTCTTCATTTATGTATGAGATCATAGACCCAAAAAAACAAATATCTTTTTCAAGATTGTATTGTAAGATCTGGGATTGAACTAAGAATTTTTGAACTCTAATCCATTTTCTTTCTAAGATATCATGTTGTCTCAAGCAAGAAATAACTGAACACCCAATATATATTAAAAATTGTTCTATGCAAAGAGAAAAGCTTGAAAATTTCTTTTAAGACTCTTACAATCTAGTTGAGTGGGTAATAATAACTGACACTTTCTCATTTTTATTACATGCCCACTGACACACATGCATTTTGCAATTTAATCCTTCAATTAACCTACACAATATATCCGATACACAGTGAAGACAGTGAAATTCAGCCAGGTAAACCATGGATTCAAGGAAAAAGATTGAACATTGAATCCAGATCCTAATCCTCTCACTACCTCAAGCCCTCTCAACTCTAAGAAAAACTGTCATCAATTTTTTGTTCTTGAGCTGGGCTTTTTGAAATCAGTGAAGAAAGAACAAATGCTAAACTTTCTGAATACAAAGGGATATAGCCCTGTTGTCTGCTTCTCCAACTCAAAGCCACACTAATTCTCAAAGTTAGAATGTGTCCCAAGCACCTTGTAAGAAGTATGTTTTTGTTTAGCATATTCTATCTCCCAAAGGCCAGCCTGTGCTTACCTAACTCATAGACACTTGATGGAGTATGTTCCCTTTGTAACTGATCTATTAGTGTAAACCATACTGTCTCAGCATTGTGCAATGACAATTGACCTATTACAAAGTAGAACACTTGATTGCAAACCTGCTGCTCCTCATATACAAATGCATACAACACTTTTCATTTAGGTAAATGCAATGAAACCAAACCTGCTACAAATTTTCTCAAGCACACCCACTGTTGTGAGGTTGGAGAGAATCCATTTATAATTTGAATAGCAATTATTTAGGCCTCTAGACTTCCAAAAGAATGAAGCAGGACAAACATCAGGGCAAGAAAATTCAAGCATTTCACCTCTCCTCACATCTAAGCTTGAACCTCAGCTCTGGGGCATAACAAGATTTATATTAAAGTGTTTCATTTGCAGCCAGTTAGGCCTAGGATTATATTCTGCAGCCTCCTTGCATATGAGGACAAGAGTGTGATTTCCAGCAACCTTACTTCCACTCCCTTACCCCTTCACACATCCCTTCAGAACCATCACTGCCTTCATTGAAACAATTTCATTTGTACTTAGGAATGCATTACAGCCAGTAAGCGGAAGGTACAGAACAAGCTTAACAACTGTAGCTTTTTTTACCATCCGATATTATGAATCTTATATTTCACTGTGGTGTAAGGTCTCTGATTACATCAACCTCTCCAAATTATGTTGAAATGAAGGCCATTCAATTTGCTACAATCAGTAACTTTCAAAAGAGCCCACATAATTGATTTCACAGTAATATAGGCATAGGTGACTGAGAGCCTCAGCTTCATTTAGACAATGCTTTCTTTCATTCCAAAGTGCAGTATTCAATAGAAATCAAATTTTTTCCCAACAGTTGGCAGCTAAGTTTTGGCACATATGAAGTTGTTGTTGTGTTTTGTTTTGTTTTGTTTTTCTTTTTTTTATGGTGTAGAAACACAAAAATTGAAATTAATATCCAGGGTGATCTAATGGACATTGACAGGCTTTAGGCGAAACAACTTCTTTTTGGAACTCGCCCTGATGAGGATTTCAGCCAGCAGGCAAGGAGACATTCTGAATGCCATGAAGACCTCCAATGACATTTGTTTGGGAGGTAGTTTCTCAGCACCCAGTGTACTGAGAGCTGAGTTGTGAATGTGGATATTGTTTCAAATGTTGCTCTTCCTTCTTTGCCTATTTATAGTGTGATCTGATTTTAACTCCATTTTGAGTAACAACTGCTGATGATCTTCACTATTTCCAGATGACTTTGACCTTCAGAAGGATAAAAATGTACACTGAGCATGTACTTTTACTGACCAGACTGGGAACCCTCTCAAAGTTATGGAGGAGACAGGTTCTGACTCAAAGGAGTGTATTGTCAAATACTCCCTAGGTTTTCATTTAGGAGTTAGTCAAATAATAATTGTTAAATTCATGACTTTATAAGGGATATATTTGGTGGGGGTGGGGATAAAGCATACCTTAACTCAAGAACCTAGTGGACTTGGATTCAATTCTCAGCTGTAAGTTTGGCATCTACATGGCCTGGGAAATTCATTTATCTTCTATGAATCCAGTTTACTGATTAATATGATATTTATTTTATACAATTATTATGAAAATTTTGTCCTCAAAAATGGATATTTATCATGACTATAGAGTTCATACTGGGTACTAGCTGGGTGTTCTTGGGTAACTTACATAATCCTCTGAACCTCAGTTTTCTCAACTGTAATGTTGGAATAATAATGTCTCAAAGTTTTTAAAAGGATGAAATTAAGTAATGTCTGTTCAGTGTTTACCACAGTATCTGGCATTAATCATGAAAGATTTCATAGTTATTATTATTATAAAACTGTATTTTACTGCTCTAAGTTCCCTTGCTTAATGCCTCTCAGTGAATATGAGTAGCACTGAGTGAAATTACATGCTTAAGTTCTACTGTTGCAAATCATATACATGCACTACATTTTCAATGTAAACATAATAGAAAAGAAAGCATGTTCATTTAACTTATTACAGATAATTAGTGTATAAATTTTAAAGGTTATTTTCATTAGAAAATGAAATATTGAATGAATAGTTCTGATATTTTGTGCATTTGCAGAAGTCATGGTTGGCTCTGATCCATCAGGACTAGAAGGCTGATGGCAACAGAATAATCAAGATGGTAAAACTGTATCAAGATCTCGAGGACAAGCAGTATTATGATCTATCTGTGGTGTCTTCCATGGGAAAGTGACATATGTGACAGTATAGATGCCATACTCTTTCCATTACTGGTTTGAGCATGTTTTGTCTCTGTATTATCAGAGTTTACCTCACACACTATCTAAAAATAAATTATGGTTTCTTACTTTATTTGTTCTTTCTTTAAGTTTAGTTTCTCTTCTCTAGTGGCTTTTAATATCTACAACATTGAGAACATTAATCTGTCTAAGTGACAAAGGCATTTTTCATTATTAAAAACCTGTATGTGGTTATGTGGTATTAATAAGATCAGAGCCATATGCTAAAGGAGAGAGATTTATAGAATATATTAGATAAATAGTCTGGGAAACAAATGCAGAGAGAGTCATTATTAAAAGGAAAAAAATTAATATGACCTATTATACAAAAAAACAGTTTTGCTATTATACATTTAATATCAGTTTGTTAGCTTGAAAAAAAAAAGAGTATCAATTTTCCTTGCAGTAAATAACCATGGCATATATATTTACAAGTGATAGCATAGTAATTCTAAATAAAAATCAACTTTGCCACGTCATTAGAAAATAGTTTCTTTTCGTTTTTTACCCAATAGCCTTACTGTAAAACTTAGCATGAGCCTCAAGCGACATTATTTGGGGGAAAACAAGACTGATCTCCTTGGATATTGAAAGTGGAAACTACTGTGGTTATGAAAGCAAGATCAGGAAAAAAAGGACAGCAAAATCCAATCAAGGATGTCACCAATGAAAGGGAGAATTTTCCTAGGGAGTTCCACTGTTCATTCTCTCATTCATATATTCATATAACAAAATTGTTTTAAAAATGTCTCATTGGTGAGGCAACTCAGGTCTCAAAAATTAATCCAAATATATTTTACTAAGCAGAATGATTCATAGGGTTTAAAAATACATTTAACTTTTCTAATTCTATTGATTTGAGTCTTCTCCCTTTTTTCTTGATGAGTCTGGCTAATGGTTTATCAATTTTGTTTATCTTCTCAAAGAACCAGCTTTTAGTTTTATTGATCTTTGCTATCGTTTCCTTCATTTCTTTTTCATTTATTTCTGATCTGATTTTTATGATTTCTTTCCTTCTGCTAACTTTGGGATGTTTTTGTTCTTCTTTCTCTAATTGCTTTAGGTGCAAGGTTAGATTGTTTATTCGAGATGTTTCCTGTTTCTTAAGGTGGGATTGTATTGCTATAAACTTCCCCCTTAGAACTGCTTTTGCTGCATCCCATAGGTTTTGGGTCGTCGTGTCTCCATTGTCATTTGTTTCTAGGTATTTTTTAATTTCCTCTTCGATTTCTTCAGTTATCACTTCGTTATTAAGTAGTGTATTGTTTAGCCTCCATGTGTTTGTATTTTTTACAGATCTTTTCCTGTAATTGATATCTAGTATCGTAGCATTGTGGTCAGAAAAGATACTTGATACAATTTCAATTTTCCTAAATTTACTAAGGCTTGATTTGTGACCCAAGATATGATCTATCCTGGAGAATGTTCCATGAGCACTTGAGAAAAATGTGTATTCTGTTGTTTTTGGATGGAATGTCCTATAAATATTAATTAAGTCCATCTTGTTTAATGTATCATTTAAAGCTTGTGTTTCCTTATTCATTTTCATTTTGGATGATCTGTCCATTGGTGAAAGTGGGGTGTTAAAGTCCCCTACTATGATTGTGTTACTGTCGATTTCTCCTTTTATGGCTGTTAGTATTTGCCTTATGTATTGAGGTGCTCCTATGTTGGGTGCATAAATATTTACAATTGTTATATCTTGTTCTTGGATCGATCCCTTGATCATTATGTAGTGTCGTTCTTTGTCTCTTCTAGTAGACTTTATTTTAAAGTCTATTTTGTCTGATATAAGAATTGCTACTCCAGCTTTCTTTTGGTTTCCATTTGCATGGAATATCTTTTTCCATCCCCTTACTTTCAGTCTGTATGTGTCTCTAGGTCTGAAGTGGGTCTCTTGTAGACAGCATATATATGGGTCTTGTTTTTGTATCCATTCAGCCACTCTGTGTCTTTTGGTGGGAGCATTTAGTCCATTTACATTTAAGGTAATTATTGATATGTATGTTCCTATTCCCATTTCCTTAATTGTTTTGGGTTCGTTATTATAGGTCTTTTCCTTCTGTTGTGTTTCTTGCCTAGAGAAGTTCCTTTAGCATTTGTTGTAAAGCTGGTTTGGTGGTGCTGAACTCTCTCAGCTTTTGCTTGTCTGTAAACGTTTTATTTTCTCCATCAAATCTGAATGAGATCCTTGCTGGGTAGAGTAATCTTGGTTGCAGGTTTTTCTCTTTCATCACTTTAATTATGTCCTGCCACTCCCTTCTGGCTTGTAGAGTTTCTGCTGAGAGATCAGCTGTTATCCTGAAGGGGATTCCCTTGTGTGTTATTTGTTGGTTTTCCCTTGCTGCTTTTAATATGTTTTCTTTGTGTTTAATTTTTGACAGTTTGATTAATATGTGTCTTGGCGTATTTCTCCTTGGATTTATTCTGTATGGGACTCTCTGTGCCTCCTGGACTTGATTAACTATTTCCTTTCCCATATTAGGGAAGTTTTCAACTATAATCTCTTCAAATATTTTCTCAGTCCCTTTCTTTTTCTCTTCTTCTTCTGGGACCCCTATAATTCGAATGTTGGTGCATTTAATGTTGTCCCAGAGGTCTCTGAGACTGTCCTCTGTTCTTTTCTTTCTTTTTTTCTTTATTTTGCTCTGCATCGGTTATTTCCACTATTTTATCTTCCACGTCACTTATCCGTTCTTCTGCCTCAGTTATTCTGTGATTGATCCCATCTAGAGTATTTTTTTATTTCATTTATTGTGTTTTTAATCAATGGAGAAGTAACAACTGACACTGCAGAAATACAAAAGATCATGAGAGATTACTACAAGCAACTCTATGCTAATAAAATGGACAACCTGGAAGAAATGGACAAATTCTTAGAAATGCACAAGCTGCCAAGACTGAATCAGGAAGAAATAGAAAATATGAACAGACCAATCAAAAGCACTGAAATTGAAACTGTGATAAAAAATCTTCCAACAGACAAAAGCCCAGGACCAGAGGGCTTCACAGGTGAATTCTATCAAGCATTTAGAGAAGAGCTAACACCTATCCTTCAAAAAATCTCCCAAAATATAGCAGAGGGGGGAACACTCCCAAACTCATTCTACGAGACCACCATCACCTTGATACCAAAACCAGACAAGGATGTCACAAAGAAAGAAAACTACAGGCCAATATCACTGATGAACATAGATGCAAAAATCCTCAACAAAATACTAGCAAGCAGAATCCAACAGCACATTAAAAGGATCATACAGCATGATCAAGTGGGGTTTATTCCAGGAATGCAAGGATTCTTCAATATACGCAAATCAATCAACATGATACACCATATTAACAAATTGAAGGAGAAAAACCATATGATCATCTCAATAGATGCAGAGAAAGCTTTCGACAAAATTCATCACCCATTTATGATAAAAACCCTGCAGAAAGTAGACATAGAGGGAACTTTCCTCAACATAATAAAGGCCATATATGACATACTCACAGCCAGCATCGTCCTCAATGGTGAAAAACTGAAACCATTTCCACTAAGATCAGGAACAAGACAAGGTTGCCCAGTCTCACCACTCTTATTCAACATAGTTTTGGAAGTTTTAGCCACAGCAATCAGAGAAGAAAAGGAAATAAAAGGAATCCAAATCGGAAAAGAAGAAGTAAAGCTGTCACTGTTTGCAGATTACATGATACTATACATAGAGAATCCTAAAGATGCTACCAGAAAACTACCAGAGCTAATCAATGAATTTGGTAAAGTTGCTGGATACAAAATTAATGCACAGAAATCTCTGGCATTCCTATATTCTAATGATGAAAAATCTGAAAGTGAAATCAAGGAAACACTCCCATTTACCATTGCAACAAAAAGAATAAATATCTAGGAATAAAACTACCTAAGGAGACAAAAGACCTGTATGCAGAAAATTATAAGACACTGATGAAAGAAATTAAAGATGATACAAATAGATGGAGAGATGTACCATGTTCTTGGATTGGAAGAATCAACATTGTGAAAATGACTCTACTACCCAAAGCAATCTACAGATTCAATGCAATCCCTATCAAACTACCACTGGCATTTTTCACAGAACTAGAGAAAAAAATTTCACAGTTTGTATGGAAACACAAAAGACCCCGAATAGCCAAAGCAATCTTGAGAACAAAAAATGGAGCTGGAGGAATCAGGCTCCCTGACTTCAGACTATACTACAAAGCTACAGTAATCAAGACAGTATGGTACTGGCACAAAAACAGAAAGATAGATCAATGGAACAGGATAGAAAGCCCAGAGATAAACCCACGCACATATGGTCACCTTATCTTTGATAAAGGAGGCAGGAATGTACAGTGGAGAAAGGACAGTCTCTTCAATAAGTGGTGCTGGGAAAACTGGATAGGGACATGTAAAAGTATGAGATTAGATCACTCCCTAACACCATACACAAAAATAAGCTCAAAATGGATTAAAGACCTAAATGTAAGGCCAGACACTATCAAACTCTTAGAGGAAAACATAGGCAGAACACTCTATGACATAAATCACAGCAAGATCCTTTTTGACCCACCTCCTAGAGAAATGAAAATAAAGACCAAAATAAACACATGGGACCTAATGAAACTTCAAAGCTTTTGGACAGCTAAGGAAACCATAAACAAGACCAAAAGTCAACCTTCAGAATGGGAGAAAATATTTGCAACTGAAGCAACTGACAAAGGATTAATCTCCACAGTTTATAAGCAGCTCATGCAGCTCAATAACAAAAAAACAAACAACCCAATCCAAAAATGGCAGAAGACCTAAATAGACATTTCTCCACAGAAGATATACAGACTGCCAACAAACACATGAAAGGATGCTCAACATCTTTGCTCATTCGAGAAATGCAAATCAAAACTACAATGAGATATCATCTCACACCAGTCAGAATGGCCATCATCAAAAAATCTAGAAACAATAAATGCTGGAGAGGGTGTGGAAAAAAGGGAACACTCTTGCACTGCTGGTGGGAATGTGAATTGGTACAGCCACTATGGAGAACGGTATGGAGGTTCCTTAAAAAACTACAAATAGAACTACCATATGACCCAGCAATCCCACTACTGGGCATATACCCTGAGAAAACCATAATTCAAAAAGAGACATGTACCAAAATGTTCATAGCAGCCCTATTTACAATAGCCTGGAGATGGAAACAACCTAAGTGTCCATCATCGGATGAATGGGTAAAGAAGATGTGGCACATATATACAATGGAATATTACTCAGCCATAAAAAAAATGAAATTGAGCTATTTGTAATGAGGTGGATGGACCTAGAGTCTGTCATACAGAGTGAAGTAAGTCAGAAAGAGAAAGACAAATACTGTATGCTGACACATATATATGCAATTTAAGAAAAAAAATGTCATGAAGAACATAGGGGTAAGACAGGAATAAAGACACAGACCTACTAGAGAATGGACTTGAGGATATGGGGAGGGGGAAGGGTAAGCTGTGACAAAGTGAAAGAGCAGCATGGACATATATACACTACCAAACGTAAGGTAGATAGCTAGTGGGAAGCAGCCGCATAGCACAGGGAGATCAGCTCGGTGCTTTGTGACCACCTGGAGGGGTGGGATAGGGAGGGTGGGAGGGAGACGCAAAAGGGAGGGGATATGGGAACATATGTATATGTATAACTGATTTAATTTGTTATAAAGCAAAAAATAAATAAAAAATAAATTTAAAAAATGCATTTAACTTCAAAGTAAAATGAAAGAGATAGTCCATAGTAAATATTTAGGCCAGATTTTCAACATATTAATTTTTTAATTTAACAACGAAATTTTTCATTTGGAAATATACAAATTTTTAGAGTGAAAAATTTGCTAATCTTTCAGAAATTTGTATCTTTGTTTCTGTTATTCACTCATTTGTGTTAGCTATTTCTTATTGATCTCTCCAGATCTACTCTTCACCCTTTTCCATCATGCTTGTGTCCAAAGAGAATAATCCTTATAAACTAAAGTAAAGAAGCCTGGCCTCTGGCTTCACATTGAGCTTGGCCAATAGAAGGTAGCTGCAGAAGACTAAAGGGCAGGTATGTCAAATTGGGATATTCATTCTTCCTGCTCCCATCTGGCCAAGTTGCCAAAGGTTTGGTGTCCCTTTACCAAAATCCACAACTCCTATTTGGTATTCCTACCCTTTCCCAATTCTGGTAACCACATACTCCTCTTGTCCCTTCAGGTGTGGTGATGACTTTTTACTGTCAATAGTTCTGGAATACTGCATCATCCCTTATTGGTTTCTTTAAATCTGCCTTCGTTTTTCTGCATTATCTCCTTTATTAATATCTTCTCAATTAATCCATTTGAGTACACCATCTGTTTCCTGATATGACCCTCAGTGGTACCTTGAAATGGGAGATCCTGGTTCTTCCCTGAGATGTAGCCTCCTCCCCACTCCCCACCATCCTGGTTGTCCTACTAAGTGGCCTAAATTAATATTCTCAGCTGCAAAGTGAGGAACGGACTCAAAGATACCTCTAAATAGCAAAGTGTGTCCCTGGGGAAGATGGTGGAAGAGTAAGAAGCAGAGATCACCTTCCTTCCCACAGATACACCAGAAATTAATCTACACATGAAACAACTCCTACAGAACAACTACTGAATGCTGGCAAAAGACCTCAGACCCCCCAAAAGGCAATAAACTCTCCACATACATGGGTAGGGCAAAAGAAAAAAGAATAAACAGAGACAAAAGGATAGGGATGGGACCTGCACCAGTGGGAGTGTGCCGTGAAGGAGGAAAGGTTTCCACACACTAGGAAGCCCCTTCGTGGGCAGAGACTGCGGGTGGCAGAGGGCAAAAGCTTCCCAGTTGCGGAGGAGAGCACAGCAACAGGGGAGTGGAGGTCAAAGCGGAGAGATTCTCGTACAGAGGATCGGTGCCGACCGGCGCTCATCAGTCCGAGAGGCATGTCTGCTCGGCCGACGGGGAGTGCGGGGCTGGGTGCTGAGGCTCGGGTTTCAGGTTTTGGTCAAACGCAGGTAGAGGACTGGGGTTGGTGGCATGAACACAGCCTGAAGGGGTTAGTACACCATGGCTAGCCAGGAGGGAGTCCGGGAAAAAGGTCTATACCTGCTGAAGAGGCAAGAGACTTTTTCTTCCCTCTTTGTTTCCTGGTGCGCAAGGAGAGGGGATTAAGAGCGGTGCTTAAAGGAGCTCCAGAGACGGGTGCAAGCCATGGCTAAAAGCACAAACTGCAGAGACGGGCGTGGGATGCTGGGGCTGCTGCTGCCACCACCAAGAGGCCTGTGTGTGAGCACAGGTCACTGTCTATGCCCTCTTTCCAGGGAGCCTGTGCAACCCGCCACTGCTGGGGTCCAGGGATCCAGGGATGGCTTCCCCGGGAAAGTGCACTGAGTGGCTCGGGCTGGTGCAACGTCACACTAGCCTCTGCCACCGCAGGCTCGCCCCACACACCATACCCCTCCCTCCCTTTGGACTGAGTGAGCCAGAGTCCCTGAAGTAGCTGCTCCTTTAACCCCGTCCTATCTGAGCAAAGAACAGATGCTCTCTGGCGACCGACACTCAGAGGCAGGGCCAAATCCAAAGCTGAGACCCGGGAGATGTGAGAATAAGGAAGAGAAAGGGAAATCTCTCCCAGCAGTCTCAGAAGCAGCGGATTAAAGCTCCACAATCAACTTGATTTACCCTGCATCTGTGGAATATATGAATAGAAAAAGAATCACCCCAAATTGAGGAGGTGGAGTTTGAGAACAAGATTTATAAATTTTTCCCCTTTTCCTCTTTTATGTGAATGTGTATGTGTATGCTTCTGTGTGAGATTTTGTCTGTATTGCTTTGCTTCCACCATTTGTCCCAGGGTGGTATCCGTCTGTTTTTTTTTTGTTGTTGTTGTTATTTTTGTTTTAATTTTTTTAATAATTATTTTTATTTTAATAACTCTATTATATTTTATCATACTTTATTCTATTTTACTTTATCTTCTCTCTTTATTTTTTCCTACTGTCCCTCCTTCCTCCCTCCCTCCCTCCCTCCCTCCTTTCATTCTTTTTTCTTTCTTTCTTTCTACTTCTACTAATTGTTTCTTTCTATTTTTCTCCCTTTTATTCTGAGCTGGGTGGAGGAAAGGCTCTTGGTGCTGCAGCCAGGAGTCAGTGCTGTGCCTCTGAGGTGGGAGAGCCAACTTCAGGACACTGATCCACAAGAGACCTCTCAGCTCCACATAATATCAAATGGTGAAAATCTCCAAGATATCTCCATCTCAACACCAGTACCCAGCATCATTCAACGACCAGCAAGTTACAGTGCTGGACACCCTATGCCAAATAAATAGCAAGACAGGAACACAACCACACCCATTAACACAGATGCTGCCTAAAATCATAATAAGGCCAGAGACACCCCAAAACACACAACCAGATGTGGACCTGACCACCAGAAAGACAAGATCGAGCCTCATTCACCAGAACACAGGCACCAGTCCCCTCTAACAGGAAGCCTACACAACCCACTAAACCAACCTTAGCCACTGGGGACAGAAACCAAAAACAGTGGGAACTACGAACCTGCAGCCTGAGAAAAGGAGACCCCAAACACAGTAAGATAAGCAAAATAAGAAGACAGAAAAACACACAGCAGGTGGAGGAACAAGATAAAAACCCACCAGACCTAACAAATGAAGAGGAAATAGGCAGTCTACTTGAAAAAGATTTCAGAATAATGATAGTAAAGATGATCCAAAATCTTGGAAATACAATAGACAAAATGCAAGAAACAGTTAATAAGGACCTAGAAGACTGAAAGATGAATCAAGAAATGAAGAGCAACACAATAAATGAAACTAAAAATACTCTAGATGGGATCAATAGCAGAATAACTGAGGCAGAAGAACGGATAAGTGACGTGAAAGATAAAATAGTGGAAATAACTGCTGCAGAGCAGAATAAAGAAAAAAGAATGAAAAGAACGGAGGACAGTCTCAGAGACCTCTGGGACAACATTAAATGCATCAACATTCGAATTATAGGGGTTCCACAAGAAGAAGAGAAAGAGAAAGGGAATGAGAAAATATTTGAAGAGATTATAGTTGAAAACTTCCCTAATATGGGAAAGGAAATAGTTAATCAAGTCCAGGAGGCACAGAGAGTCCCATACAGAATAAATCCAAGGAGAAATACACCAAGACACATATTAATCAAACTGTCAAAAATTAAGCACAAAGAAAACATATTAAAAGCAGCAAGGCAAAAACAACAAATAACACACAAGGGAATCCCATTCAGGTTAACAGCTGATCTTTCAGCAGAAACTCTACAAGCCAGAAGGGAGTGACAGGACATATTTAAAGTGATGGAGGAGAAAAAACTGCAACCAAGATTACTTCACCTAGCAAGGATCTCATTCAGATTTGATGGAGAAATTAAAACCTTTACAGACAAGCAAAAGCTGAGAGAGTTCAGCACCACCAAACCAGCTTTACAACAAATGCTAAAGGAACTTCTCTAAGCAAGAAACACAACAGAAGGAAAAGACCTACAATAATGAGCACAAAACTTTTAAAAAATGAGAATAGGAACATACATATTGATAATTACCTTAAATATAAATGGACTAAATGCTCCCAGCAAAAGACACAAATAGGCTGAATGGATACAAAAACAAGACCCATATAAATGTTGTGTACAAGAGACCCACTTCAGACCTAGAGACACGTACAGACTGAAAGTAAGGGGATGCAAAAAGATATTCCATGCAAATGGAAATCAAAAGAAAGCTGGAGTAGCAATTCTCTTATAAGACAAAATAGACTTTAAAATAAAGACTATTAGAAGAGACAAAGAACGACACTACATAATGATCAAGGGATCGATCCAAGAACAAGATATAACAATTGTAAATATTTATGCACCCAACATAGGAGCACCTCAATACATAAGTCAAATACTAACAGCCATAAAAGGGAAAATCAACAGTAACACACTCATAGTAGGTGACTTCAACACCCCACTTTCACCAATGGACAGATCATCCAAAATGAAAATGAATAAGGAAACACAAGCTTTAAATGATACATTAAACAAGATGGACTTAATTGATATTTATAGGACATTCCATCCAAAAACAACAGAATACACATTTTTCTCAAGTGCTCATGGAACATTCTCCAGGATAGATCATATCTTGGGTCACAAATCAAGCCTTAGTAAATTTAAGAAAATTGAAATTGTATCAAGTATCTTTTCCGACCACCATGCTATGAGACTAGACATCAATTACAGGAAAAGATCTGTAAAAAATACAAACACATGGAGGCTAAACAATACACTACTCAATAACGAAGTGATCACTGAAGAAATCAAAGAGGAAATTAAAAAATACCTTGAAACAAGTGACAATGGAGACACGACGACACAAAACCTATGGGACGCAGCAAAAGCAGTTCTAAGGGGGAAGTTTATAGCAATACAATCCCACCTTAAGAAACAGGAAACATCTCTGTTAAACAACCTGACTCTGCACCTAAAGCAATTAGAGAAAGAAGAACAAAAAACACCCAAAGTTAGCAGAAGGAAAGAAATCATAAAGATCAGATCAGAAATAAATGAAAAAGAAATGAAGGAAACAATAGCAAAGATCAATAAAACTAAAAGCTGGTTCTTTGAGAAGATAAACAAAATTGATAAACCATTAGCCAGACTCATCAAGAAAAAAAGGGAGAAGAGTCAAATCAATAGAATTAGAAATGAAAAAGGAGAAGTAACAACTGACAATGCAGAAATACAAAAGATCATGAGAGATTACTACAAGCAACTCTATGCCAATAAAATGGACAACCTGGAAGAAATGGACAAATTCTTAGAAAAGCACAACCTACCAAGACTGACTCAGGAAGAAATAGAAAATATGAACAGACCAATCACAAGCACTGAAATTGAAACTGTGATAAAAAATCTTCCAACAAACAAAAGCCCAGGACTAGATGGCTTCACAGGTGAAATCTATCAAACATTTAGAGAAGAGCTAACACATATCCTTCTAAAAATCTTCCAAAATATAGTGGAGGGAGGACTCCCAAATGCATTTTATGAGGCCACCATCACCTTGATGCCAAAACCAGAAAAGGATGTAACAAAGAAAGAAAACTACAGGCCAATATCAATGATGAACATAGATGCAAAAATCCTCAACAAAATACTAGCAAAGAGAATCCAACAGCACATTAAAAGGATCATACAGCATGATCAAGTGGGGTTTATTCCAGGAATGCAAGGATTCTTCACTATACACAAATCAATCAACGTGATACACCATATTAACAAGTGGAAGGAGAAAAACCATATGATCACTCAATAGATGCAGAGAAAGCTTTCGACAAAATTCAACACCCATTTATGATAAAAACCCTGCAGAAAGTAGGCATAGAGGGAACTTTCCTCAACATAATAAAGGCCATATATGACAAACCCACAGCCAGCATCGTCCTCAATGGTGAAAAACTGAAACCACTTCCACTAAAATCAGGAACAAGGCAAGACTGTTCACTCTCACCACTCTTATTCAACTTAGTTTTGGAAGTTTTAGCCATAGCAATCAGAGAAGAAAATGAAATAAAAGGAATCCATATCGGAAAAGAAGAAGTAAGCTGTCACTGTTTGCAGATGACATGATACTATACATAGAGAATCCTAAAGATGCTACCAGAAAACTACTAGAGCTAATCAATGAATTTGATAAACTAGCAGGATACAAAATTAATGCACAGAAATCTCTGGCATTCCTCTACACTAATGATGAAAAATCTGAAAGTGAAATCAAGAAAACACTCCCATTTACCATTGCAACAAAAAGAATAAAATATCTAGGAATAAAACTACCTAAAGAGACAAAAGACCTGTATGCAGAAAATTATAAGACACTGATGAAAGAAATTAAAAATGATACAAATAGATGGAGAGATATATCATGTTTCTGGATTGGAAGAATCAATATTGTGAAAATGACTCTACTACCCAAAGCAATCTATAGATTCAATGCAATCCCTGTCAAACTGCCACTGGCAGTTTTCACAGAACTAGAACAAAAAATTTCAAAATTTGTTTGGAAAAACAAAAGACCCCGAATAGCCAAAGCAATCTTGAGAACGAAAAACAGAGCTGGGGGAATCAGGCTCCCCGACTTCAGACTATACTTCAATATGACAGTAATGAAGACAGTATGGTACTGGCACAAAAACAGAAAGATAGATCAATGGAACAGGATAGAAAGCCCAGAGATAAATCCACGCACATATAGTCACCTGATCTTTGATAAAGGCGGCAGGAATGTACAGTGAGGAAAGAATAGCCTCTTCAATAATTTGTGCTGGGAAAACGGGACAGATACATATAGAATAATGAGATTAGATCACTCCCTAACACCATACACAAAAATAAGTTCAAAATGGATTAAAGACCTAAATGTAAGGTTAGACACTATCAAACTCTTAGAAGAAGACATAGGAAGAACACTCTATGACGTAAATCACAGCAAGATCCTTTTTGACCCACCTCCTAGAGAAATGGAAATAAAAACAAAAATAAACAAATGGGACCTAATGAAACTTAAAAGCTTTTGCACAGCAAAGCAAACCATAAACAAGACCAAAAGACAACCCTCAGAATGGGGGAAAGTATTTGCAAATGAAGTATCTGACAAAGCATTAATCTCCAAATTTATAAGCAGTTCATGCAGCTCAATATCAAAAAATCAAACAACCCAATCCAAAAATGGTCAGAAGACCTAAATAGACATTTCTCCAAAGAAAATATACAGACTGCCAACAAACACATGAAAGAATGCTCAACATCTTTAATCATTAGAGAAATGCAAATCAAAACTACAATGAGATGTCATCTCACAACAGTCAGAATGGCCATCATCAAAAAATCTAAACAATAAATGCTGGAGAGGGTGTGGAGAAAAGAGTACCCTCTTGCACTGCTGGTGGGAATGTGAATTGGTACAGCCACTATGGAGAACAGTATGGAGGTTCCTCAAAAATCTACAAATAGAACTACCATATGACCCAGCATCTCACTACTAGGCATATACCCTGAGAAAACCATAATTCAAAAAGAGACATGTACCAATATTTTCATTGCAGCTCTATTTACAATAGCCCAGAGATCGAAACAACCTAAGTGTCCATCATCGGATGAATCGATAAAGAAGATATGGCCCATATAAACGATGGAATATTACTCAGCCATGAAAAAAATGAAACTGAGCTATTTGTAATGAGGTGGATAGGCCTAGAGTCTGTCATACAGAGTGAAGTAAGTCAGAAAGAGAAAGACAAATACCGTATGCTAACACATATGTATGGAATTTACGAAAAAAAAATATCTTGAAGAACCTAGGGGTAAAACAGGAATAAAGACACAGACCTACTTGGGAATGGACTTGAGGATATGGGGAGGGGGTAGGGTAAGCTGTGACAAAGTGAGAGAGAGACATGCACATACATACACTACCAAATGTAAGGTAGATAGCTAGTGGGAAGCAGCCGCATAGCACAGGGAGATCAGCTCAGTACTTTATGACTTCCTGGAGTGGTGGGATAGGGAGGGTAGGAGGGAGAGAGATGTACTAGGGAAGGGATATGGGAACAGATGTATATGTATAACTTATTCTCTTTGTTATAAAGCAGAAACTAATAAAAAATGAAAAAAAATAAAAAAATAAAAATAAATAAAAAAAATAAATCGCAAAGTGAATCAATCTAGACTTCAAAAGTTCTGGAGTAGGGAGGATGGTCAGGAGGAAAAGCAGTGACAGATTGTCATCCCATATGCACACACCAGGCATCATTAGAATAGCAATTTTATAACTTGCTTTTTCACTTAACATGATTTAATCACTTTGTCATATTCTTAAAGCTTCATTTTGGCTGCATATTATTCTAAATGAAATGCTGCATTTCTAAGATTTATAAATTCTGGAAGTATAGAAAACATCTTTCAATTTTATTTTCTGTTATCTTTCTCCCATTCCTAGCACACAGTGTACAGGTGTACAGTTTTGGATCTCCCAAATGAACTCCATGGTTGGATTAATGCATAAGCTATGGTTTTCTCCAAAGACACCTGTATTCATCCCAGGCTCCTCTACATAGGACACAAGTAAGTATTCTCTTCGTTTGGTTTCATACAGTTCATGCAGTTGAAATGTTGGTAATCATTGGTCTTTGGGTGCCTAAATCAAAAATGTGGAGAATTCACATTGCCATTCTGACCCATTACCATTTTTCCTATGGGGAATCTTTCTGGCTTTGCAAAGCTGGTTAGACAAATCAACATTTTCTCATATCAGCCCCACTTTTAGAGACATTTGAGAGTTGTTTTAACTTAACAGGTCACCCTCTATTCTGGAAGATTTGACTTTAGAACAGTCAATACTATATATATATATATATATATATATATATATTCTCAGTGGAAAATACTTCCACATCCCACTTGGGTACCAAAAATCTGGACTTTTCTCTGCATAAGTCTAAGGGCTTGTTGTTGTTGCTGCTGCTGTTGTGTTTATGTGTGTGTGTTCTGAACATGGAGTGCAATTATATACTAGCCAGGAGACATATTTCTACATAGCACATTTGAGCAACATTAAAGTTTATACTGCTTAAATCACTTCAGTTTGTGGGATATTCATATCTCTGAATTCTATGATAATGTCAAGAGAGCTGCTGGTGAGTCCCATTAATTTTTTTGGTATTGTTTAATTTTACATTAGTAAATATAATTACTCTTTTTGTCATGAAGAGCAAGTTCTAATACCAATTTATAATTCATGGAGCTAATTATGTTAACGAAGAGGCAATCTTTCCTCAGCCTTCTCCCCTGTAATTTTAAAGGATTTTGATTTTTCCCCTTTCCTCTACAATTTCTCTTCCAGCTATGAAAAGGAAGTGTACACAATTCATCTGTGATATAATTATTTACCATGGCAACAGTTTGTGAATGGGATTGGGAAGTTGCACATAAGGAGAAAGCAGCTTAAGGGAAAGAGCCAAAAAAATCCTTTCAATACAAGAGGGCTTTCAGGTGGGGATATTTTTTGTTTTCCTGACATTTTAAGGAGGGCTCAGGTTTGCCTAACATTGTAAAAACTGCTGCTGATCCTAAAATAAAAGAACCTATCCTCTACAGTTGCATCTCAGAAAATCACTCTGATTAAGAGAGTGGCACAAAAGGCAAACCCATGTTTTCCCTCTGCATTTGAATTAACAGCCCCCAGGAAGGCAGAGGGAATGTGTTGACTGCTAAATGATCAGATGGCATAGCCAGTGGACGTGTGGGAAAGAGAAGATTCCATTTCCTTGTATTCCTAAGATGAGTACTAAGCTCTAACCCCACTCAGCAACAAAAATCTTCCTTCTTGGGTGACATACAAGTGAACGAAAATAAAAGAAATCTATTCAGATGCAATGCTGCAATCTTTGGGTTTCACATGAGGCTGCCACAAATTATCTCCCCATCTTCCCTGTTCAGTGAGATACTGATGATTTTATACCCAATTGTGCAATTCCAATGAATGTAATCAATATTTTTCAAAAGAACACTAGCATGCATGTTAAAATAATCATACTATGGAAAGACAAGCCACACTCTCCTAGGTGTTGGAAGGCTTATGTTCTTTTCACCTGTGAGCAACGCTACCTCTCATAGGCTTCCTTTCCTTCTGTGTGCAGCAATAACTCACATCTAACCTTAGCTGAAGTATTATTGATTGCATGATAAAATTACTTCTGTTCAATATTCCAGGATGCTAATTGCATCAAGAGCTGTGGGAAAAGCTCACAACTGGGAGCTGTATGAGTAGAAGGCTCCAGACAGCTTGATCTCCTCAGAAATATATATAAACAAGATGGGGCTAGAAAGAGACTGGCAACACAATATTCTAAAATGAAATGTTAAACACATATGCATACTTTGATTCTACAAAGCACAGAGTTCCTATGTTCTAGTTGCAGAAAAAGCAGAGTCACTTCACGAGACAATTCTGCTGCTTTGAGCTCTGGCTGGTGTTGCCGCATTTGGAGGGCTGTCATTTGGATACAACTATGGTATCTCTGGAGTCTAATACCAAGCATTGCTCTTACAGTGTTCTGGATTGAACGAACACAGAGTTGCCCAAATTAAACAAAGAAAAATACATTTCCCTTCCAGGAGAAGGTCAAGGGAAGCACAACACAGTTTCATTGAATACTAGAACTGGAAGTGAACTTTGAGGACCATATTGTCATTTCCTTATCTTAATAAGTAAGAACATTGAGTTTCCAGAAGGTCAAAAGACTAAACATTAGTTCTCAGAAACTTCTTCCTTCAAGCTATAGTTGCTCATTCAAGCAAGATGTATAAATAGGAAATACAGAAAGAACTTTACAATCAAACACACGTGATACATTTATATAAGAAGTTTAAATTCTATAGAAATTTAGAGAAGGAAAGATCAACTGTGTTAGGCAGGAGAGACTTCATGGAAGAGGGGACCTTGAAATGAACCATACATGATATGTGAGATTCTGTCTGGGGGAGAAGAGGAGGAGGTCCTTTCCCAAAGCTGAGAACATGTGGACTGCTCTTCGGTTTGCCATAAGCAATGCTGTTAATGAAATCCCTTATTAGCTGCAGCTTTGTTTTTTTTTTTTTTTTTTTTTTTGCTTTGTGGCTTCGACAATGAATAATTGAGGTTGTTCTTCCTAAGCAAAGGTAATTGAGGCCCATAGAAATGAGAAACTGTCTTTAATCCACTCTCTACATTTAGGAGCAGTTGAAATATTATATGAATGAAAAGTTGGTTTATTCCTTTAACCACACCCCACTAATCAAGCCAGGTACCCCAGTGTCACTACTGCTGGGGAACATCATTGCAGCAACCATGTTGTCCAAGTCAGTTCTTACTCTATTTCCAGTAGGAGATTGTAGGCATAATTTCAGCCTTCTTGATATATCTGGGTTTTTCTTTTTCCTTTTTTTGTCTCTTCTTTGTTCTATATTATCCTCCTTAAGTTGTTCGTGTCCTTTCACCAGGTAGTCTTATCACTCTACTGCCAAGTTTCTCAAGACTCAGTTACTTCCCTAGATTTTTTCCCTGTTCAGAAATTCCTGCTTTAGACAAGGAACCCTCTCCTTAAGGGGCTCCTTTCTATTGGTGTATTTTCTGGTGGAATGAAAATAAGTAATGAATTTATTCACTCTAAGTTGTTTATGTCTGCCAGTGACTAGAAAAGCAGAAAAATATGACTAATTTCTGAAAGTGAGCTCTGATATCAACATAATCTCTCTGCTATGAAGTGGAGGGTGAGCAGAGGGGATGGTGTTTACTATTGAAGACTGAGCAAAGGAGAAGAGAGAAAGTAATGACTGGCAGAGACCATCTCAACACTATTCAGAAGAAAGGGAGCTTTTCATCTCAGCACCATTCAGAAGAAAGGGAGCTTTTCACTAAGTATGCTGACTATCTCAGCTCCTTAATGTGGTCCTGGATTCGGTGAAGACAGCCTTGGCTACATCTACTGTCTCAGTAAGACAGTGAAGTGTTGGATTCATTTTTACTTCCCTGGTGATTTGCTGATCACCTGGAGACCTTCTGTTTAGGATTTGGCTGGTTTATCTGCAATGTCTGCACTAGTCATGTGACATTTGCATGTTGTAAATCCTGTTGCCTTGTTATTTCTCACCGTGAATTAGATTAATCAGCATTCTAGTCCTATATATCAATCCCAAAACTTAGTGGATGAGCAAGTGATGAGACTTCTCTGTAAGTGATGAGATCACAATCAACTGTCAGAAATTAGGTTGCAGCTGGAGCAAGGCTGAGAGTCAGCCCTGGGTTCAGAGTGAATACCCCAGAACAATGAATGCCAATTATTGAGCCCTCTTAGACCAGAGCCTATCAGCCTTTCCCAGCAAAATGTCCACCACATTTTATCTCTCTTTGCCAGTGTTTGAGCATATATATGTATCTTTTTTTTTTCCCTCCAAGAAATAGTGACTTACCTTGCAACCTTTGGAAACACAATGTTTTTATTTAAAGTGATGCTTTTCTAATGATGGACTTTTAGACACTGACAAAGATACCTTAGATCAGGCCAGTCTGCCTACTTCCCAAAGCACAGCTAAACCCTAGTTCACAGGAAATACATATTCTGTCTGTACATAAAGTTTCCTCTGTTGAACACTTTACCCTTCTATGAATGTGTGGCTTGTGACTCCTCAAAAATGTTAGACTGAGCCTGTCAAGTTGACATCCGGGATCCCTCCGAGCACAATGGGGTGAATATACAGTCCATGCCCCTGCAAAGAATGGAAGCTTTCATGCCTCAGAATAGGAATGAGAGGAGAGAATATTCTTGTTGGAATCACAGCATGCCTGTATGCAAATCAACAGTTCAAGGTCACTCTGTAATTATACTAAAATGACCTGCTGTAAAACATGTCTCTTGTCCTTTTCCTGACCCCCAGGTAAAGAAGAAGTGGTTGTTAAATGGCATTGACCATCTATGTCCTCATCCATGTGGCCGCTCTGGCTATAACTATTGCAAAATGGTGTTCCCCAGTCCCATCCATGTCCAGATGGCTGGATTAAAGTATCATGAACTGAGAGGAAAAAAAGAGAAAAACATTAGCACAGACAGAATTGTAGCTTGTTCATGGAAAATTAGAAGATGCAACTTTTGATTTTTTGTGGCTCCCCACCCCCATCCCCAAGTGGTTTAGAATTAAAATGGGGACAAAAAACACCTCTAGATTTATTTGGCTCTGCCATATTAACCATAAAAATGGTCTAGCCTGTTCCAATCTTAACCCAGCAGTAAACTATAAATCCAACTTCCATCTCTGCTGGGGAAATAAAATCCAAATACAGTAGCATCCAAATAATTATCAATAGTTGAGCTGTGCTGGCAGGGTGCAATGTACAAGATTCAATTTTAACTAGTGATTACAGACCAGCAAGCTTCTAGACCTGAATGTCAAACGGCCATGTCACTTTCTCCTGTCACAGAGTATGTCAGGACTCACCGCAGCCTGGTGGCTTTTCATCAGAGGTAATGAATCTTGTACTCCTGAGATGGGAAATGTCACTGTGCCTCACTGTCCCTCCCTCTCCCCCCCTCACCCCTCATTCCCTTCCTGCCACCTGTCTGGGTCCCAATAATTAGTAAAAGGATGTTGTGTGTGCCATTGCTTCTCATATCCCCACCAGGGCCCTGCTGTTGTCGATTTAAAATGTGTGGTCAGTACTCAACTCGCAACCATACGTGATGAAATGGTCACCTCAGTAGACGGTTTATGGGGCTAGAGTCTCATGCATCAAGCTCTCTTGTCCTTGAGTAATAAAATGGAAAGACAGTTAAGTTCTGACCTTATAGCCTGTATGGTTTGGGGCTCTAGTCCAACTCCTGATAACTTGACTTTAAATCTTACAAACATGGAGCTTTTTGTTTCTGACCTTTCTGCTGCTGAGATGCCATTTGGGACATCAGTGAGGGTGGAGCCTTGTAGGTCTGCATGGGTGGTGACAAAGAAGGAGTGTTCATGCTTTGTAGTGACATCTTTTAACTCTTTACTCTGGTGTCCGATGTAAAGCAAACAAACAAAAAACAAGCAAGAGTGAACAAGCACTTTATTTATTTATTTTTCTGGACCCAATGAAAACACAAATGATACACATACAAATATAGCCACTGATTTTTTAAAACATTTCTTGAATATCTTAAACTCTTAATATAAATCCCAGGATTCTGGCGGTTTGGAAGGAGTACATATGAATTAAATCAGAAAGAAATATTCTATTTGTGATAAGAAAATTCCTTTTACTTTTTATACATTTCATCATTGTTTTAAATATCAAGTACCTATTGTGTTCCACATAATAAGTTAACCCACTAAAAGAAATGATAATGTTATAATATAGGGCATGATCCCTGCCTTCAATCAATTTGAGCAATAATACACACATGTGTCAGGTATAAAATTAATATATATATATATATATATATATATATATATATATATATATATATATATATATATATATATATATATATATATATTAAGCGGAAAGAGACAGCCTGCCCTGTATGAATAACAAAGCCAACAGGGTACAAGTGAGTTAAACTCATCTCAGATGATAGAAAAGACAAAAATCAAATATAGTCCAAAGGCAACAAAGGGAATGGCAAACAAAGTAACACAATACACACAACACAGGACCACATCATTGTTAGTGCTGGGAACATCTCCATATCTGGTTGTAGTGATTAACTATGCCATGGAACACAGCAGTAAAGTATAGGTGAGGTCAGTTAATCCACTGTCATTTAATATGTCAGACAGATGGGAAAACAAAATCAAGGCTAATCATAGTGTCAAGGATGGTTCCAAAGGAGGTATGGGCCAGCTAGTTTCCCATGCTAAGTAGGCATTTTGTTTTTCCTGAAAGCTCAGGGCTCTCTGAGTCAAGATTCTAGGAGAATCAGTTAAACCTTAATGTTCCAGAGTTTACTAGAGAAAGTTTATTGCCTCTAGATGTGACTTGCCTTCCTTCCTTCATTTTTTTTTGGCTTGCCTGCTTGCCTTGCTTCCTTCCCACCCCCACCCTCCCCCATTACATCCCAGACATTGAGCTAGGCATAAGCAATGAAACAGTAAGCAAAGCAAACCGGCTTCTTGTCTTAATGTAGCCTAAAGACTGGTGGAGAAAATGGGCAAGTATCCAGGCAATTACAATCCAGAGAGAAAGGAAAATGAGAGAGGCTGCAACATGCTCTTAGGGCCCTAATAGGGGTGCCTGGTCCAGACATAAGAGGGTAACAGGCAGGTTTCCAGAGGATGCCCAAAGGTAAACAGGAAGTTTTTACCATTAATCCTCTAGGAAGCCATGAATCTCTGCATAGATCTGAGGTTCTTTGAGGAGTGCCTGAAATGTCCTCCAATGGTGAATAGAATGGCTCTCCTAACTGGGGGAATGGAAAATTACTGTTGTTTTCATCAGTGTTTTTATCCTCAGTGATTGAATGTGACATTTAGAGGTTATCTTCAAGGACAAAGGGGGGCTGAATTTGAGGTACATATAATATTCTGATCAAAGTATTTTGTCATGATATTGCAAACCATGAGCATACTCTCTCGTTCCTTTCAGCTTCTTTGTGCTATTACACATTCATTAGGGATAAGGACTGGGTGGTAAAGATAGACATCTCCTTTAAGCATTACAGAAAGTTTATTTCTAGTTCATTATTCTCCCTGTATCTACTTTTTTAAATGTGTTTTTATTTTTGTGTTTTAAATCCATTCAGAAATTGAGGCTCTATCATGTAGCAGATGAAGTTTGAATTCTTGAAGGATTCAAAAGTAAATAAAAACAATAGTTTCCTCTCTATTATGTAACGTGCAGTCTAGAAGGGGAGACAGACATAGATAAATAATCACAAAGCAATTAGATGCCTATATTGAGATGGGAAGATTGCTCCTGTATACTCAGTGGTGGACTGTGGTTCAGCAAAGGTTTGTGAATCTTAAAAAAAAATGCACATAAGCCAGTATATCTGTTTTGGTTAAATAAGCTACAAGCTGCTTTTCTAAAATATAGAGGTAAATTTCCATTCATGATTAGTAGAATCATTTGTAGCTTCACAGACAGAGTAGATGCTACAATGGACCCTGTGATGGCCCCGGACATTGCAGAAGTGAGGGAGGTAACAGGTGTGGCAAACAAAAGAAGGTGCCAGAATGCTCTCTAACTGGACAAGATACATGACAGGTGCATATATTTGGGGAGGCCTCTTATAAGTCAAATGGAATTAACTTGCAAATATCTCCCTTTCACAACCAACCCTTAGACCCTGGTCTTATCTTCAAGTCAGGCTGGATGAAATGCATTTCTCCAGGGACAGAGAGACTCCCTGCTCAGTGGAGCTGAGAAGACTGATGTTGCAGTGTTTGTACAAGCAGTCACCAAAGGGACACAACCTCCATGAAGTGCAGATATGTCTGGAACAAAGATGAGTGGTCACATAGAAGTCAAACTCTTATCAACTGACAGACAAAGACATACAACAAGAAAAAACTATTCTGTGTGATACTGTAATGGTGAATACATGTCATCATACATTTATCAAAACATATAGAATGTACAGCATAAAGAGTGAACCCTAATGGAGACTATGGACTTTAGTTAGTAATAATGTATCACTATTGACTCATCAATTCTAACAATTGTACCACACAGATGTTCATTATAGGGGAAACTGGTAGAGGGGGAGGGGTTGAGGGAGGATATGGGAACCCTTTGTACTTTTCCTTCATTTTTTGTAAAAAAAAAATGCTCAGAAAAGAGAGTATTTTTTTAATAGCACTTATTCTGTATGGCGGTTATTCATATAATCTTGGACCTCTTGTTAGTCTATGAACTGTCAGATAAGCATCGATAATTTTATTTTAATTTTGATTTGGTAACTTCATAAACATTAGATGGATGATAAAAAGAAACCTAGAATTTAAGAAATGCTTCTCTGTTATAAAGTATATAAAACTAAGATGCCTAGGAATCATCAGGCAAGAGGAGAGTAAAAGGCTGCTAGCAGTTTGAGTAGCAGTTCCAAGCAGAGATGACATCTGTACAAAGACTTGGGTGGAAAATCGAATTCATGTGATGACCTAAAAGTACCTCTCCCTGGTCAAAGGTCTTTAAGGAAACTGAACCATGACCTTGGTCCATTACTGTGGGAATATGCAAATGCAGCTCCTCCTGACTCCAAGCTCAATGTTCTGAGATAACCTTTCCTGGAATGTCTATTTAGCTACAGCCATCCTACTATCTTTAATTCCAGGGGAAAAAAAAAGAATCTGAGAATTGAAGAAAAAAGAAGCTGTTGTACTTGAAGCCAAAAAACACCATCATGAATATCCTATTTAAATGCAAACTTCAGAAATTAAATTTCAAATAGTCCTAAGAGGACTAATTAATAATTGTAAAGTGCTTTGAAGATGGAAAGTACTAAATTAATGTCAATATTTATTTATTAATAATCAGATGAGGTGATGCTTCCATCTTGAAGTTTCCTCTTTTACGATCAAGTGCCGACTACTACCATGATTTCACCCTCTTAATTGCCTTCTCCAGCCACCACTGCCATGTGGGAATTACAGACTTCATGCCTGTGTTAAGTATTTTATTATTTAAAACTATCGCCAGTTGTACATACATTACTGGAAAGAATTTCTACACTTTGTGTGCAGCAAAGCTGTGCATTGCAATGAAAATTCAGGCCTCATATATAAACAAACTACATTTAATAGTTACCACTAAGCAAAGTACCCATCACAGAGTTAAATAACAAGGTTTGGAATGAATAAATAAATTAAATACAAATTAACCCAGCTTGTTTATTACAAAGTGTAAATGTTGCCTTTAGCTTCATATCATACCTATTTGTATCATTTGGAAACCTAGTTCATATATTAAATTCATATTTTGGAACTCAAAAAAATGCTATTCTTTTTTCATATCTTGCATCGTAGGTTACAAACTTCACTGCCATCTATATTTTTTAGCAATCCATATGTAGGTTGTGTCACTTCAAATTACATTTGAAAATATGCCAGTGAAAGAAGTTTAAAAAAAAAAAACTCACCAAATAATTAAAATATTAAAAATGCCCAAATAGCTGGCACTACTGAGATCAAAGCTCAAGGGGGCTCCTTGTTTTTTTTTTTGTTGTTGTTGTTGTTTTATGTTTGTTTGTTGGTTTTATTTTGTTTTTACTTTAGAGTTAGCTATTTTGCATTGTCCACAGTGTACACTTTGCAAGAATGGCTGGTCCAGCCTGGATTCACGGCTCAATTGAAATCTTATAGTCTCTTACTAGCTACAAACCACAGGGAGTCAGGACTCTGGTGTGAGGGATACCCATCTGTACCAGAGTTTGTTATCAGTCAGAAATCTCAACACCTTCTTAGGAACAAAACATATCTTTAGTCAACTAGACAATAGGAAAAAGGAGAAGGGAGCTGACAAAAGAAGAGTGGACAGTCAATAACTATTCACTTACAATTTCAAGTTCTGGTCTTTAAAACCACGTTTCATATGAATAAAGAGTTGTAAGAGTGGGAAGGGGACAACAGTGGACCAGCAGATAAATACCAGTTTAAATACAATGTATCAGGTCCTCTCTCACATGGAAGGCTGAGTACTCTGGCCCCTTCATTGACTAAATACATATATATTTAAACACCAGATACTCAAAGCCCTAAATTAAACTTTGTGGCAGATACACTTATGTAGCACTTAGATTTGAAATACTGATTGTTCTTATTGAAACTCCACAAATAGTATTTGGGCTGAAACACTCAGCAAATGAGTGACAACTCCAACATTTGCTGAGTCTTGCTGCCTCCATGGGGCTTTTCTCAGCTCTTCACCACATGCTCAATTACTTCTAGGAAAAACAAACAACCAAACAACAACAACAATATATATATATATATATATATATATATATATATATATATATATATATATATATATATATATATTCCTTTATATATATAAAACTTTCACAGGTAAGAAAAAAATGTAGTGAAAATGTTAAAGATAGTTGTGTATACATAGACACATGCCTCTAGATAGAGAAATGAATCTGGAGGAAGCAAGAAACTTGTATTGTCACATCCATATAAACAAATTAGAGAATTTTCCAAGAGCTAAGCACACCCACTTTGTGACCAGCCATATTTTGTGCTCTAAGACACCATTCATGTGTTACCATGTGACAGGCAAATGCAAATTCTTCATGTTGAGAATACAACTGTGATGAGACAATCATTTTATTTTTTCATATTTGTAAGTTTTATCTTATTTACCAGACAACTAGTTCCTTAAAGACAGGGTCCAATTCTTGCTTAATACTTGAACACATTGGCAGATACACACTCAGAATGAACTAAGGTTGACTGATCAATACAAAGCAGACAGAAAACAATACGAGCCAGTCTACAGCTAAAGCCTAACATCAGTGTTACAGATTCATGGGAAGCCAGAGGTAGAATTTCCAATTTTACTCTTTTGAAGGGTCCTAATGCCCCAATATTTATTATGGAATTATGGAATAAAGTTAATCTATATCAACCAACCAATCTATATCAGTCCTAAAGCAAATTCAAATTGTGTATGATAAAGACAATACTATTGAACTTATTTTCTTGTCTTTACCTATTCTGTTGTAAAGTGCAGCTTCCTCATACCAGATGGGTAGTTTTGATGGCTACCTTCCCACTCACAGCAGAGGCATCCTCAAAATATTCATTGCAAATATCCTTTAGGAAATGCTTAACATTTCTTCACTGTCTACTGCTTCTACTTTGAATATCCTTGCTTTTCTCTTGTTTCCCATATTTTCTACCTGTTGATCAAAAAGTGAATTGCTCACAACAGGCACTTAGATATTCATGTCTTTTTGGTTTGGTGTCTCCCTATGGTATAACTTTTCAGAAGCCTTCTTCCTCCACAGATTCACATGTTATTTGCAGTTGTCCCCTATATACTCAACAGGTCCTGACACCATATTCCAGGCACCTCCAGTAACCCTCTGTGGGGTGAGGAGGGGCAGGTGAAGAAGAAGATGGGTGAAACTGTCCCAAAATATTATCAAAGAAATTACCTGTGAAAATAAAATTTTGTCTCAACTGCTGCCAATAAATTATCTTGAAATAAACTTGTTAGGGATTCTCTGGAGTTTTAGTTTTGAGGAAATTATTCAAGTTTCAGATAAAGTATTTTACTACATTAATATCCACAACATTTTGCTCTGTATTTTCTCTTCCCTTCCTCAGCATTTTATCACCACACTTGAATTTGCTACTAAATAAGATCTCTTGCCCATTGTCTGCCATCCATTTTGCAGTTTTGTGGTGATGACACGTCCTTCCAGAGGGAACTCAACTATATTAAAATGCTGGATATTTCATTTCTTACACCTTTTATGTAGTCTCCTCAGTCCTCTTTATAAAAACAATTCTTAAAGCACTCTTAGTCATTCTCACATTGTCATTTTAAAGGCCATTCTTGGAATTTTTATTTGAGGACAGAAAGTATGTCCTATGCTTTCATATCTTCTACCACATCTGGCACAAAACTGGGTCGATTAGAGATCATCATATTTGATTTGACATCTGATTGACAGATTTATTGATTGGCTACATCTCTATGGTAGAGAGTACACGAGAGACAAGTATTCTTTCAATTTGCTGTAGTTCTGTTCTTGGTAGATAGATGGTCTGACCATGATTACAGTAGAATTCTGATTAGAGGGAAATAATTCTAAGAAACAGTATTGGAAGTTAGGTAATGTGATTTATAATGAAGATAGTACCTATCATATTTTACAACTTCATATAGGTTAATATAAATTTGTTTTATTTGTTGTTGTTTTTATAAAACAACAAGCATGGCTTTCATTGCAAAGGCATAGGAAAATTGTACAGTCTTTCTCTCTCTTATACACATACACATACACACACCCATACACACACACCTCTATATATCAAAGAGATACCACATGATACACTAAGCATCTTTGTTGGGGTTTGACACGAAAATTAAATTAATTTAATTTAAGTTAAATCAAATACTTTGCATTATATATTTAAGTTGCCATTCAAATAGTACAGATTTTTCTGCCTGTCATTTAGAATGAATTCAGTATCACAAGTTTTCCACTGAATGAACAGAGCTAACTGAGGGCATCCAAGAAGAAACCTTCATAGATAATTGGATAGCTCAGGGAGCTAGTGTAGTGGAACATGATTCCAGATTGAATCAAATTCTCTAGCTCTCCTGAAGAGAGGACTAAAGAATGGTGGGAAAACAAGATTATATGACAATTAAAGAATGATTTGTACTTTTATTTTATCAATGTTTAGTTTTGCCCAATATACAAATGTCTTTAACATATTGAAGAAAACTTGGTCTATATTTTTTACATATTATGAAGTAGAACAAGGGCAGATTTCTTTAACTCGAAGAACAATAAGCACATAAATTACTCAGGGTTATATTTTCTCATTATTTTTTTAGTTTTGAAAAAAAGTTAGCTTAATGAAGACTTTGATAAAATCGTCTCCATGACATTCATCAGGCATAAAGAAGTTCTACACTGAAATTTACCTCTTGTGAAATTTAAACACATCATTAGCAACATCAAAGATTAAAATGAGCTTTTGATCCAAACAAACATCATTGTATTTAATGTTCAAAGTTGAAATAAAAATACATTTAGTCAATCAATCAATTCTGGTTCATAGTTGTAGATATAACTCTAAGATTAAAATGGATCCTTTATTAATCTTCCCTGGGTACCATTTTGTCTGTCTATCTATCTATCTATCTATCTACTTATCCATCTATCTATTTATCTATCCATCTATCATCTTTTTATTTTTCATTATAAGCTGTTCACATTTCTAACCATGCACTGTGCTCTCTGTTCACATTTATATATTTTTAAAATATATTCTTGTGTCTATTATCTATCTAAAGCCACACAATATCATATATAAAGACATAAGAACTTCTCTATCCAAAGACATCTGAATGCTCTGTGAATACAAGGATATTTATCATCACTTGTGCTTCTGGTCTATATCATAAAACTTGTGTTTCTGTTTTGTAATCCTAAGGTTAGATACCTTTTCGATGAACTCATACCACCCCTCTTCTCTTTTTTATTACTCCATCAAACGTGTACCTATCTCATTCTTCTGCCAGATCCTTGGTTCCCTTGAGGTCACTGTCTTACTCATTATTAAATTTTCCATAATATTAACAGGATGAATTGTACATAATATGTGCTTATTGTATCTTCAATAATTTAATGACTCATTAGTTTTTGATTTCCATGGATGAAGCAGACTGAAATTTCAATTTTAAATATTATTTTCTTTTTTTCTTATAGACATGTTAATGTTATCAATATGGTATTGCCTGAATATTTGATGTGATTTCCTGTTCTAGGTAGCGATGTTATGCTAACTTTCCCTAAGCAAACTCAGTGTTTTGTTGTATTTGACTAAAGAATAGAGATAGTGTAAGGCTTCTACAAGATTACAGAGTCCCATTCCCTGTAGTCTGTAGTATGAATGCCACCCCTAAAAGTTGTGCAGTGCTCAGGCTGACAATGCTGGCTATAGTGCCTTCCCCTTCTTCACATTTCATTCAGTCTCACAATTCAAAAACCAAGCAGGTCACAATTGACCTAATTTGCATTATGAACATTGCAACCTATGTTGCATGCTATTCTTAGAAGAAGACTTTCTCTCTCTTACCCTGTGCACCTAGAATCTAGAAATGCAGGAATTCACTGAAGGAAATGACGATGGAAAAAGAAACAGCTCTGATGAGTAGAATAACCAAACCATATATAAGGACGGTTTGGGGTATTCTCTCTAATAAAATGAGTGATGTTAACCACAGATTAACCTTTCCTTTGGCAAACGGCTAAATGGAAGATTTTACTGTAAAAGAAATATACTGCAGGTGTATAAATAAACACATTCGTGAACATAATGCTTCAAAATGTATAGTTGTTTAAAGAAATATCCAGAGCTGGCCTGAAAGATCAGTGGCAATTCAGGTTTCATGTTAGTTTTCAGAGAGGGTTAGAAGGAGTAGAAAAGTAACTTCAAATCCTCCCATAAGAAAAACCAGTGAAAAGATTTGGATTTGTTTTTAGGCAAGATGACTTGTCAGATGGCCTAATTTTAAATACCCTTATTAAGGAAGTATTCTCTTTTTACAGACATACAGAATGATCAGCAGGAACTTCTTTTCTGGCCACCCTAAGTACACTTCAATAAATAGAAACTTTACGTTATTCTGTGCCATGAGACATGATAGAGTTGACTGGCAAGCTGTCCATGTAATTTCTCATCTCCCCTGTACTATCTGGGGTGGGGGGGCATAAGGTTTGACTTGATTTTGTTGGTCCAAGGTTAGGGTGGAGAATTATTTTTTTTAAAAACTACAGTCATAAATATATTATTTACTTTCAGTTCTTAAAAATCCTACTGCCACTTACAAAATGTAGTCATCCTTTTCTTTACTTTTATCACTTCATGACGTTTGTACTTATCTCTCTGTTCTACCAGATACCACGTTTCTTTGAGGGTAATTCCTTAGTCATTATTAAATTTTACATAATTTGTACTAAAGTGTATTGCATAGTATATGTGTATTGCCTCTTTGATAAACATGCAAATCATTCATGTTTTCTTTCAATGGATAATAAGTAGTATGAAACTCATATTAGAATTTCAAAGTTTCTCTCTGTTTTATAAAGTATCATCATGCTCAATAGCACAACTGAGAACTCTAGCTCTTGTCTGTGATAATGACCCAGGCCACTTTCAGTTAACTTCTTCCAGCCGATTTCTCCCTGCTCCAGGAACTCTAGCACTTCACACATCTTCATCACACCTACTTTAGCTGTGGTACACAGGTTTTCTCCTTGAGTGTAACCTAGTGTTTGACTCTGGCTTGATACATAGAGTCTGTATTGGAGAAGCCTCTTTTGCTCCTTCTCCCCTTCCACATGGAACTGTACCCATCACTCCAATCTTTAAAAAAATTAAAAAAAAAGAAATAAAAAAACAAGAAAATTAACACAAAGAAATGTGTCAAAAGGGGCTTGGACATGTAATTGTGAATAAGACAGATAAGGCTGCTATAAAGAGAAGATACAAATGAGATACCAGAGGGAGAGGCCTGCTGAGGTATATCAGGAGACAGACTGCATCATGAAAAGCCTAGAAGTTTAGGGAGGGCAAAACCAGGGTGAATTAATAAAAGCAGAGGGACAGAAGGGAGGTCTGAACGGATTATGAAAACCACTCTGCTATTGACTCTGGACATTTGGAGTAGTCACGATTTTATACACCCAAAATAGGATGGCTGTAAGCACCAATAAATCACCCACAAGCACTTGTGAGAATATTTTTCAGAAGCACAGATGTATTCTTATAAGAGCTGAGGAAAACGACTTGGGAAATAATTATAGATGCAGGAAACTACAAGAATAAAACCTGAATTCAGGATTCTTTGAGATATAACATATTCTAAAATGCAAACAGAAAACCTAATAAAATGTTTTAGTTTTTCTCATACTTATAGTTTTATTTTTTAGTTTCTTTTCAATCAAGTCATTGCAATTAGAAACATTCAAAAACAGAACTGCTAGCTTGTTTAATAATGGAATTTTGTATTGGTCATAACCAAATTTTTCCAAGGCCCAGTTTTAAAAAACAGATATGGCAAGAAAAAGGGCTATTGATTCACATTCCGATTTTCATCTGCCTTCTATTTTCCTACATGTTCATTTCAAACAGCTTAAAAGCCATGAAAAGGTGTTGATGTTCTCTGTGTCCAAAGAACATTAAAAATATCCACCTGTGTCCTAGCAGTCTAAATTCACCATGTATGACCCTGAATGAGAACATAGTTGATCCACCACAGATACACAAAATTCAATGCAGTCCTCTGTTTTCATCAAGTGCACAGGATGATCTCTGGTTTAATATGGTGATCAATATTATGGTACCATATTGAGCTCTGGTTCAATATGGTGTGCCTCCATTTGCCTCCATTTCTCATTCAAATAAAAGAAAATAAAAACAGAATTAAACCCATAAATGTAAAGGAAAGAGAATGGGAGAAGGCTGTCATTAAACATTAGATTTCAAAACATTTCTGGGAGATGGAAATGGATGAGAACCATGTAGTTGAACAAAGAAGACTGAGGAATCTATAGTCCAAAATTAACATAAGAAGGGATGACAGGAAAAGCTAATCTTTCAGGCAGAACCGCAAAGGCTTTTGGAATAAAATTCATAAGTATGGAGGATGAGATCATGGAAGTGAGCCAAAACTAGAGAGCCCCACTGAAATTCTGTCTCTAGAATATGGAGCCAATCATGTCCCTACTCCTCTCCTCTCTTTCCCACATTCCTGCATGTAACAAGAGAACAAGAAACTTCACATTGACACAAGGCAAAAGAAAAGAGAGCAAAACAATAATCACCATAACAAAAACAATGACCTCTACATTAAAGAAATGTAATGTATTGCTTGGGGAGAACTAGGACCATTAGCTGGGTGTTGGCACCACAGAATAAATTTCTTCCCATTTTGGTAATCCCTTATCAAAAGCCTGGATCCTCTGTGATTTAAGTGCCTACATGGCCAGATCAGTCCCCGTTACTGAAGGAAAATATCTTACAGAGGAAACAAGCCTACATAATACAGCAGCAGAAAAAACCCAATCCACTACCTGGAAAAGTCAGTTCAATACCTCCTGTTTTAAATATGCACAAATAACTTATTATCACTCAGACATATAAAGAAAATTAGCAGCATTAAACTGGCAAAATAAATAAAGCAATCCTAGTGGAAACAGAAATAACTCACTGAAAAGAAGAAACTTGAAAAAAATCTAATTATGTTCTCACAGAGACTTGAAGGATGATACTAAAAAAAGAGAAAAAAATGAGATTAAAGTCAAGAAATTCTACATTAAAAATAGAACAAAAAGGACAAAGAGCAGAAAATATGTGACAAAACGTAGAAGATATAGGATAACAATCAAGAAGACACAAAATCTGACAAATATGAGCTCCAGACGGAGAAAACAGTTTATAAAAGGGAAAAAATAAACAAAATAAAACACAGGAAAATTGTGCATATCTGAAAAAAGACATTAATATTTCTATTTAATGGGTACTCTGATTACACAAAATGATGGATGACAAAATACCTACTCCTAAATATAATCTCAGGAAACATAAAAAGAAAAAAAACAGCCATCTCAAATTTTACCAGTTGTGGTGGCAAAGAACCAAGGTCTCTGTGGCTAAATGCCCAGGTCTGAGAATAGCTCACTTCCTTGCTGCTCAGTTCATTGGTAAATGAAGCTGGTCACTTGGCTTATTAGCCACAAGGGGGCCTGAATCCAATAATCCCAGGTGCATAGAAGGCAAAAAGAGGAAAATAAATTTGTAAACACCACCAATATCTGCAACACTTGCTTGTACATATCTTTATGAAAAAGTTTGTACATGGAGTTACTCTTGTATAATGAGGATAAAAACTGAGATGATGTGCAGAAACGTTAGTTTTATGTGGAAGAAGTCAAACAATAAGAGAAGTTAAATAATGAGGATATATATTTCTTTCTTTTTTTATTTTTTGTGGTACACGGGCCTCTCACTGTTGTGGCCTCTCCTGTTGTGGAGCACAGGCTCTGGATGTGCAGGCTCAGTGGCCATGGCTCATGGGACCAGCTGCTCCATGGCATGTGGGATCTTCCTGGACCGGGGCACAAACCCATGTCCCCTGCATCAGCAGGCAGATTCTCAACCACTGTGCCACCAGGGAAGCCCTATACTTCTACTTTAGTATAATATATGTTTAACAAAATTCACCAATTTAATAATTTTAAGTGTAAATTTCAGTTTCATTGTTGTGTAACCATCACCACCATTCATCTCCAGAACGTTTTCTTGTTCCCAAACTAAAACTCTATATCCATTAAACAACAACTCCTTACTGCCCCCTCTCCCATCCCCTGGTAAGACACCATTCTAGGTGGTTGACTGCTCTAGGTAGCTCATATAAGGAGAATCATACAATATTTTTCCTTGTGCCTGGCTTACTTCACTCAGCACTAGGTTTTCAGAGATATTTCATGTTGTAACATATGTTAGAATTTCTTTATTTTTTAAGGCTGAATAATATTCCATAAAAATATGAATGTTTCACAAATTCACATCATCCTTGCCCTATGCCAATCTCTGTAACACCAATTTTAATGTATGTGCTGCTGAAACGATATTAAAAATTTAATCAATTGAAAAAGTGAAATATTAGCTACAGATTAAGTGGAAGAGGAGGAGTTGGGGTCATATAAATGAGCTAAATCTTCATCTTCAGTAGATAGGAACAATAATGCCTAAATTTCCTATGTTAAAAAAAAAGTCATTTCAACACCTCACTTAGAACTATAGATGTCACCTCTACAAGATGCAAAATTTTAGAAAATAACAAGAACAGGGACTAGATAATTGGAGAGGGGAAAGGAGGAGCAAGGGAGAGCTTGTTAGTTTAATGCATTCTGCACAATTGTTGTTGTTTTTTTTTTACATACACATATTAACCTAATCATAAAAAAGTGCCTCCAACCACAGTGCTACTTAACAACCAAAATCATAGCCCAGAACCTCCAACATTAGTGTCTGCTTTTCATTGTAATAGGTGCCTCGCCCCAGACACTTTCTTGAAGACCCTTAGTGCCATGGATATGATTATGTCACATGGAAAACGATGTGGAAAATCATAACAATACCCTAACTCCAAAGGCCCCCATTCCCCTTATCTCCATGTTTGACTGATATTATTCCAGTATATATTAAAGCATTTTATTACTATAACTACCACATTTACTGCTATTTTCCTCTTTTAAAGAGGTCTACCTGCTTCCTTTGACACTGGTCTTACTAATTTCTTGGAATGTATGAGTTCCTTGAAAGCATACTAGCAAGTTTCCCTACCTACCCCTGGAGCTTTCTCAAAGACCTTGTTCAGTCTTTGAAGAATTTCCACAGCAGCATCAGAGCTTTCTTGAAAGTTCCAGGCAGAGGCTTCAGCAGCCAGTGACGTTTGTGGTGGTCCAGAACCCCACTATGGCTGTGGGAATAATGCCTATGCATCTCATGAGTTTTGATATTTTTTGGTCACCCAAAGACAGTCACACCTAGTTTTTATTTCTCTTTCTGACTAATCTGAAAGGCTGAGTTATTCTTAGCACATTGCCTCTGCCAGAAGTTTACAGTGGGGCTCTTGAATCCATAAGAATGGAGCCCCTGCGCCTGGGGCAGCTGAGTTGAGTATACATTCACCTCAAATTTCAGTAGATGGAAGGAGCTGTAGCTCCATGCCCTCAGACAGAATAGGAAATCATATTAAGTAAGTGTAGGCTCAGTTTTACAGAGAAAATGGTGATGTTTCAAGTAAATAAAAATAATTTCTGATCTGCAAATAAAATCTTCTCAATTGTAAGTATTTTTTTATCTCCTACAGCTTTGTACTTTGATGTTCTTTTAATTCAATTATCATCTTTGCTATTAATAACTTTTGCAGATGCAGAAACTTGATTTGGAAAAGTGATGAAGGGTGGTGTTGGAATTTCTAGGTGCTGCACTTAAACCACACTTTCAATATTATTTCCAATTCAAAGTTCCGTACATTAGGAAAGAAAGATGGAAACTTCTAAAATAAAATCAGCTATGATCATGTGGTGACTGAAAGTCATATCAATTAAGGAATGCTTAGAGAAGCTGGGATATGCAACCCAGAAAAAAAAAAATTGAACAGACAGTGTATTTTGAATGTGCAAAATGAGGAGCTAGAAGACTTTTGTGCGTGTGTCCAGAGCACAAAAGGGCTTGAGTTCTGCAATCAAACAGAATTGGGCACAAATTCTAAATCTCCATTTATTAATGTGACCCTCAACAATGTCAGTCTAGCATTATAAGTCTCAATTCACCCTTGTGTAGAATAGGGACAAATAATAACGCCTATAACATAAGATTTTGTCTGATTATAAATCAAAACATAAACACATACAAAATTGTATTACATGCCTAATACATAGAAAAATATTCTGCTACTGATCGTTATTATTACTGTATCATCATACATTATTATTATTATTCCAAAGGAGAAAGCAAATACTAATGAATGAATGTCCTAAATCAATAAAAGGGTGACTTTCTTAACAAATGAAACAACTAACCACGGATGGAAAATTCAATGAAATAATGAGGCTTCCAATGGCCATCTCACAGGAATTCTGTAATTAAAAGGAGTTCTTGAATTAAGAAGCAGATTATACCTGATGATCATTAAAGTTCCTCTTACTCTTCAGATATAATGCAATGATTAAGTTCATACAGCTCATTAGTGCTAGTAAGTTTTGGGGTGTTGATATGGTCCAAAATTGTCTTTCCTTCTAGTTAATAGGGAGAGAGGCTGGCTGAGGAGTTTCCAGTTACTATTTCTGCATAGCACTGCCAAGGGAAGTTGTATCTTGTACACCATGATCTAGCAGCCTTCACTCTTCTCTTCTTTTTTCATCATGAAAGCCGCAGGAAACAGAGAGAGCCTGCTCTTCCCTTCTACTCCCCCAAGAAAATGACATTATTTCCCAGTCTCTGAGAAATGATTTCTGTTAACAGCTCTGGAAAAATGCTGCAAAGATGTGAATGAAATGATGGCAGGATTTGTTGACAAGAAGGCAAAATGAGGGAATTCAGAAAAAATCACCCATATTAGAGATTGGAGGGCCTGTGGGCTCCATCTGCTCCTCTCCCTTGCCCTGGGGTCTTCTCAGAATCATCTTGGGGGGATCTCAGTCTTCTTTTAAATGACTCAATCAATGGGGCTGCTAATAATGTCTAATGGATCTCACTATTAGCAGTTTTTTTTTTTTTGATGCTCAGTCTAAAATTTTCCTCTGATTAATTTAACCTATTTCTCTTCATTAGATGATGGCAGTAATTTTGAAACAAAGGAAAGCATTCAAATTTGAAAAGAGTCATTGTGGAAAATTCTGCTTAAAAATATCTTATTCTTGCAGCAGCACAGGGCAAAACTAATGCTCAAAATCCTTTGGAGGAGTAAGGTTTCCCAAACAGCAAGGAGTACCTGGGAGCCCACTTTGCCCTGATGTGCTTATTTCTATCCTTGAAGCTATGATTAGAGAGATCCAAAGAAAGGTTACATGCCCACCTTAATCAGGCCAGTGTGCCTGATATTATCTCTGGATACTCACACTAGACCTTTCTAGACTCTTTTTTTTTTCTTTTACTAGAATATCTTTAAATGTTGTTACGTGAACTAGTGAGGGGATGAATTAAAAAAAAATGTCTGAGGGAACACAGTCAGTGTAATGTGAGAGAAACACATTGCACTGTGTTTGTGTTTGGGGTCAATGACTTGTGGGTCCTGGTTGTGCCACAAGCATTGTCTTAGACAATTTGCTCATCTCTCAAAGCCTCCATTTTTTGTCCTGTAAAATTGTCACAATAATACATACTTTACAGATTAGTTCCATGGCGATTTTTGAGAAGTCTCTAACATAGTGTAAGGCAGAAGTCTAGCACTCAATAAAGATTATAAATAATCATTCCCTCCTTGGTGTGAATAAGGTTGTTACAGATATAGGTTTGAGATTTGGAAAAGATTTATTGAAAATGTTTCAAGATGACTAAAAGTAGGCAATAACACACAGAATGGAATTAACTGTGAATCAGCATGAAACTGAGAAAAGGAAGCTTATTTAGGAACAAAATGATGCAGGGGAGGGGGGATGGGTCACCAGAAAGTCTCAGTCTTGGTATTCAGTGATGAGAAGGTAAAGGGGGTGGAATTCTGGGCAAAGAAACACATGGAGCTTTAACTGAGCATGGAGTATTCAAGGAGACATTAACAAATTATTTGATTTAAACAGAGATGGGTATTGGAGAATGAGTAGACAGAAAGATGGGCTAAATGGAGGAAGGACAAGATAGGAAGAATGTGAGAAACCAGGGAGGTATCCTCACAAGTTGAGTTATCCCTTTTGAAAATGCTCATAGTCTCTGCAAAGAAGACATTGGTATATATCCCAAATATTACAATTGTATTGGCCTGTGTCACTGGCATGAAAGGCAGTATGCATAATATAAAAGGTCCATAATTGGAATCAGGAAATCTGAGTTAAGATCTTTTCAAGCCAGGAAAACCTGACAAATGACTTAACTTTGGGCAAATCACCTAATCTCTCTCTCGTTAACTTTTCTCTGTGAAATGTGCAGTGTTAGTGCACACTCCACAAGGATATTGTGATGATTAAACGAGGTCATATCATGCATGCAAAGTGTTTTGTACAGTTCTGGGTACAAAGAAAGCACTCAGCAAGTGTTGGTTTAAAAATAATTCAAAGAAACAAAAACCCTTAACTCAGGGGATTGGACAGTTGCTTTAAATGTGATCCTCTCTCACAGAAATTCATAAGTGGCTCAGAAAAATAAGGCTTGTGAAATCATCTAACACAGTGAATAGTAATTGACTTTGTTGATTATAGCAGCTGTGTGGAGACAGAGTGCAATGGTGTGACCAACTTTGCAAGACTGTCCTGCAAAATGTGGGATATGAGGTCTCATACACAAAGCAGGTGCTTAGCATATTTTAGTAGAATCTGGAATTGAATAAAGTAACAGAGAACAAAGTAATACCAGAAACACAACATTCCATAGGTGTTATACAGTACTACAATGGTCACTGAGAGTTTTCATTAAATGCTATTTGAACAAAGAGGGTTGTAATTGCCTTTCCCACGCCACTTCGATGCTGCTTTTACTTCCTGATTATAATCTAGCCACTTTGTCTCCGACCTACACAGAGCTCACCTTTCCCATTGTGTTTTCCTTCCTCCTGTTCACTAAACATTTCTTAATCCATGAAGATGATGGGCCGGGCTTGTTAATTCAGCCCACAAGTGTTTTGCTGAAGATAGGATTCTAAGACCTGTTGTAAAACAAAGAGTATCCTTATGTTTTATGTAATAAAATCAATGATCACCAATAGAGAGCAAACCATATTTACTTGGGGTCCCGAGCTCTCAAAGGATTTATTCATAGCAATAATACTCACCTATAGGAAACGAGCAGCTTCTCTGCTTTGCCAACTCTGGCCAGTAATGCCCTGTGCAAAAGAATTTAGAGATTTTCTCAGCTTGTCTTCACATGCTACAAAAGGGAAATAGCCCAAATTGCACGTACTTGGGCCTGAATTATCGACTTCAGCTTTGAAGTGCAAATGAGCCGAATGAAAACATACTTAGACTGCAACACAGAAACTACTCCTACTAGTTGATTGATGGTGCATTAACTGTCTTGGAAGGAAAGCCTTGTATTGCTATGGATTTGTCATCCCCTGGTCCGATTATCACACAGATGAAGGTAAACACCACACACCATATGAATTACTCAGTAGTGGTCATTTCTTTCAATTCTTTACTTTTTTTCTTTTTTCTAACAATTCGAGTTACTGGGTCATCCATAAAATAGTTCTTTTGTGGTTTATCAGCCCTGCTGCTTCTAAAGTTAGACTTATGGACTTGAGCTAGGAAAACAAAATGCTATAAACAACTTCTCAGTAGGCTAAAATCATCAGTATTTATTGTGAATGCAAACTCCTTTGGAAACTTCTAATTACCATAATCCATCTATATAAAAATAATCCCTGACTAAATGAATATGCCTGGAAGGAAAAATGAACAGAGCATTTATACAACCACACAAAATGCCATGTGCAAATTATTAAAGGGTCTTTGATATTTTGCAGCTTCAAAAAAATGAAGCTATATCGATCCTGACGATATATGATTGACTTTGGGAAATAATATTAGAAATTTAATAATTTCTTCCTGAAATCAGAGATATTTAAATAAATAAATGTATTCTTTGTTCATCATTTCCCATCTGTGACATTTTAAACCATGTATCAAGCATAATTGGGAGGACTTATATCAAAATCTCTTGAGGGAATCTCTCAGTGATTTTAGCATAGTAAGATTTGCTTCAGAGAAGGGTCCCCTACCTTGTTGAAAAGAGTAACAGATAGGTAATGTTTAAAATCTGCTTACTTTAATGTACCATAAACATCTATTTTGTAAGATTATGATTTTTAACAACTCATTCATTTACCTTTACTATTCTGTCCAAGAGGACTTTCTTTTTACATCCTAGAAATAATGCTTAGAGCTCTTAAGAAGGAAAGGAACTAAACTGAACAGGGGACAAATAAGGTTATATTAGTTTTCCCTTTTGCAGGGCCCCTGTGTTGGGGACAGAATTTTAAGATTCACTGGAAAATTTTACTACTGATATATCCACACTTTTTATGTAGAGATTTTCTCTAGAAAAGACAATAGCCCCAGGGAGTGCTTGGATATAGATTCTAACATTGTGTTCCCCACTACTAAGATAAAGGAGAAGATCTAGAAGTAATGACATGTAGAGATAATCTTCCAAATTCATTGTCCTTCCAATAACTTTCACTGATTCCCTCACAGAATATTCAAGCACACATGTGAGCAAAGAGCAAGATTCATTGAGTTGAAATTCCTTTTGCTCACAAAAAAAAAGGACGGAACAAAGGGGTCTTGCTAGCCAACAAATGAGCTAATCAGGCTCCAAATAATTAGCAGGTATCAGTTCAGCAGTGCTGAAGTTTGAATCCTCAATACAGGGGTAAAATTATCATGTGATGGGAACCAAATGAGAAAGAAGAAAAGAAGATGAACCCATTTGACTATAAAATTGTACCTGAGCCATTTCCCCAGGTTAGATAGACCTAAAATCCCACATTTGCAGCTTCAAAACAGTTTCAGAAAAGTTTTTATTATTATCATTGTTCAATTTCATGCATCTCTGCACTTGAACTTCCAGCCAGGAGCAGGAGTTGAACTGCCAGAAACACTGTGAACAAACAGTGTTTTTCCTGGCATTTCCAGCCAACATTTTCAGGCCCAGGAGATTTGAAGACACATCCAAACTTTTGAGTGCTAATAAAATTTGAACATCTGAATCTTCTGAGACTTTTTTTCTCTGTCAATCAGAACCAAATTATGAGCTAAGGAAGCAGAAGGATGGAATACAATATCAGAGGTTATTTTCTGTACTGGATACAATATCTGCTGGCCTCCAGATTTCTGGTATGTCCCATCTCTACTCTGAACATTAAATGTAATAGCTATAAAACTAATTATGATGCATATTATCAAGAATGCCCAATGTTTCTTGTCAATAACCTCTCTGTGAAATTTCAATTTCTATTTGAATGAGTATTCAGTTAACAAGAAAAGGTATATGCTTCATGATCAACATAGAACAGCTGTGCACTACACAGAACATATTACATTATCATTTAATTTATCCGAAATTTTAAGGGGACAGGTATTTTCCAGATAACCAAAATCTAGTTTCACTAGTCAAAAACAAACTTATTTCAATAGAGTATGATGGAGATATTCCTAACATGTCTGATCCCAGAGAATGCTAAATATCACTTAACCACTGCTTGATAAATCCATCGCAGTTGCCTCTATGATTATTCTCCTGCTAACTGTAAATATACACGTTATCTTTGGTCTGATTTTTTGTGTAAATTTGTTGTTACTAACTATATTTACTTGCAAATATCAGTCTGCTGATTCAAACAAAACCTCTCTCTTCTCTGATTTGAAACTTAAAATATGCTCTGTTATGAATAAGCAGATAATCAAGTGTGGTATGTTAAATCAAAGTTTTTTGGTGTTGAAAGGAGAGCCCAAGTACCTGCATTTTACAGTGGGTCTTTTTTTTTTTAAACAACTTTATAGGAGTATAACTGCTTTACAATGGTGTGTTTCTGCTTTATAAAAAGTGAATTAGCTATACATATACATATATCCCCATATCTCATCCCTCTTGCATTTCCTTCCCACCCTCCCTATCTAACCCCTCTAGGTAGTCACAAAGAACTGAGCTGATATACCTGTACTATATGGCTGCTTCCTATTAGCTATTTTACATTTGGTATTATATATAAGGCCATGCTACTCTCTCACTTCATCCCAGCTTACCCTTTCCCCTCCCAGTGTCCTCAAGTCCATTCTCTACATCTGTGTATTTTTTTTTCTGTCAAATATGATTTTTTAAAATTTTATTTTATATATTTTTTTACAGAGCAGGTTCTTATTAGTCATCAATTTTATAGATATCGTTGTATACATGTCAATCCCAATCACCAAATTCATCACACCACCAACACCACTCCCCCACAGCTTTCCCCCCTTGGTGTCTATACATTTGTTCTCTACATCTGTGTCTCAATTTCTTCCTGCAAACCGGTTCATCTTTACCATTTTTCTAGGTTCCACATATATATGTTAATAAACGATATTTGTTTTTCTCTTTCTAACTTACTTCACTCTGAATGACAGTCTCTAGATCCATTCATGTCTCAACAAATGACCCAATTTTGTTCCTTTCTATGGCTGAGTATTATTCCCTTGTATATATGTACCACATCCTCTCTATCCATTCGTCTGTCAATGGGCATTTAGGTTGCTTCCATGACGTGGCTATTGTAAATAGTGCTGCAATGAACACTGGGGTGCATGTGCCTTTTAGAATTATGGTTTTCTCTGGATATATGCCCAGTAGTGGGATTGCTGGATCATATGGTAATTCTATTTTTAGTTTTTTAAGGAACCTCCATGCTATTCTCCATAGTGACTGTATCAATTTACATTCTCAACAACAGTGCAAGAGGGTTTCCTTTTCTCCACACCTTCTCCAGTATTTGTGCTTGTAGATTTTCTGATGATGCCCATTCTAACTGGTGTGAGGTGATACCTCAATGTAGTTTTGATTTGCAATTCCCTAATAATTAGTGATATTGAGCAGCTTTTCATATGCTTCTTAGCCATCTGTATGTCTTCTTTGGAGAAATGTCTATTTAGCTCTTCTGTCCATTTTGGGATTGGGTTGTTTGTTTTTTAAAAAAATTGAGCTGAATGAGCTGTTTATATATTTTAGGGATTAATCCTTTGTCCATTGACTCGTTTGCAAATATTTTCTCCCATTCTGAGGGTTGTCATTTTTGTCTTGTTTATGCCTTCCTTTGCTGTGCAAAAGCTTGTAAGTTTCATTAGGTTCAATTTGTTTATTTTTGTTTTTATTTCCATTACTCTAGGAAGTGGATCAAAAACGACCCTGCTGTGATTTATGTCAAAGAGTGTTCTTCCTATGTTTTCCTCTAAGAGTTTTATAGTGTCTGGCCTTACACTTAGGCCCCTAATCTATTTTGAGTTTATTTTTGTGCATGGTGTTAGGGAGTGTTCTAATTTCATTCTTTTGCATGTAGCTGTTCAGTTTCCCTGGCATCACTTATTGAAGAGTGTCTTTTCTCCATTGTATATCCTTGCCTACTTTTTCATAGATTAGTTGACGATAGGTACATGGGTTTACCTCTGTGCTTTCTATCTTGTTCCATTAATCTATGTTTCTGTTTTTCAGCCAGTACCATATTGTCTTGATTACTGTAGCTTTGTAGTATAGTCTGAAGTCAGGGAGGCTAATTCCTCGAGCTCCATTTTTTCCCTTCAAGACAGCTTTCGCTATTCAGGGTCTTTTGTGTCTCCATACAAATTTGTGTACTAGTTCTGTAAAAAATGCCATTGGTAACTTCATAGGGATTGCACTGAATATGTAGATAATTTATTTCATCAGTGTTTTATAGTTTTCTGCCTACAGGTCTTTTGTCTCCTTAGGTAGGTTTATTCCTCAGTATTTTACCATTTACAATGGTAAATGGGAGTGTTTCCTTAATTTCTCTTTCAGATTTTTCATCATTAGTGTATAGGAATGCAAGAGATTTCTGTGCATTAATATTTTATCCTGCTACTTTACAAAATTCATTGATTAGCTCTAGTAGTCTTCTGGTGGTATCTTTATGATTCTCTATGTATAGTATCATGTCATCTGCAAACAGTGACAGCTTTGATTCTTCTTTTCCAATTTGCATTTCTTGTATTTCTTTTCCTTCTCTGATTGCTGTGGATAGGACTTCCAAAACTATGTTGAATAATAGTGGTGAGAGTGGACATCCTTGTCTTGTTCCTGATCTTAGAGGAAATGTTTTCAGTTTTTCCCTATTGAGAATGATGTTTGCTGTGGGTTTGTTGTATATGGCCTTTATTACGTGGAGGTAGGTTCCCTCTATGCCTACTTTCTGGAGAGTTTCTATCATAAATGGGTGTTGAGTTATGTCAACAGCTTTTTCTGCATCCGTTGAGATGACCATATGGTTTTTATTCTTCTATTTTTTAATAAGGTGTATAACATGGATTGACTTTCCTATATTGAAGAATCCTTGAATCCTTGGAATAAATCCCACTTGGTCATAGTGTATGATCCTTTTAATGTGCTGTTGGACTCTGTTTTCTATTATTTTGTTGAGGATTTTTACATCTACATTCATGAGTGATATTAGTCTGTAATTTTCTTTTTGTTTGTAGTATATTTGTCTGGATTTGGTATCAGGATGATGGTGGCCTCATAGAATGAGTTTTGCAGTGTTTCTTCCTCTGCAATTTTTTTGGAAGAGTTTGAGAAGGATGGGTGTTAACTCTTCTCTAAATGTTTGATAGATTTCACCTGTGAAGCCATCTGCTCCTGGACTTTTGTTTGTTGGAATATATTTAATCACAGCTTCAATTTCATTACTTGTGATTAGTCTGTTCATATTTTCTATTTCTTCCTGGTTCAGTTTTGGAAGGTTATACCTTTCTAAGAATTTGTCCATTTCTTCCAGGTTGTCCATTTTATTGGCATACAGTTGCTTGCAGTAGTCTCTTAGGATGCCTGCTTGTAGTAGTCTCTTTGTATGTCTGTGGTGTCTGCTGTAACTTCTCCTTTTTCATTTCTAATTTTATTGATTTGAGTCCTGTCTCTCTTTTTCTTGATGAGTCTGGCTAACGGTTTATCAATTTTGCTTATCTTCTCAAAGAACCAGCTTTTAGTTTTATTGATCTTTGCTATTGTTTCTTTGTTTCTATTTCATTTATTTCTGCTCTGATCTTTATGATTCATTTCCTTCTGCTAACTTTGTGTTCTGTTTGTTCTTCTTTCTCTAGTTCCTTTAGGTGTAAGGTTAGATTGTTTATTTGAGATTTTTCTTGTTTCTTGAGATAGGCTTCTATAACTATAAACTTCCCTCTTAGAGCAGGTTTTGCTGCATCCCATAGGTTTTGAATCATCGTGTTTTCATTGTCCTTTGTCTCTAGGTATTTTTTGATTTCCTCTTTGATTTCTTTAGTGATTTCTTGGTTATTTAGTAACATATTACTTAGCCTCCATGTGTTTGTGCTCTTCAAGTTTTTTTTCCCTGTAATTGATTTCTAAACTCATACTGCTGTGGTCAGAAAAGAGGCTGGATATGATTTCAAATTTCTAAAATTTACTGATGCTTGATTTGTGACCCAAGATGTGATCTATCCTGGAGAAGGTTCTGTGTGCAATTGAGAAGAAAGTGTAATCTGCTGTTTTTGGATGGAATGTCCTATAAATATCAATTAAATCTATCTGTTCTATTGTGTCATTTAAAGCGTGTGTTTTCTTATTAATTTTCTGTTTGGATGAACTGACCGTTATTGTAAGTGAGGTGTTAAAATCCCCCACTATTTTTTGTTACTTTCGATTTCCTCTTTTATAGCTGTTAGCAGTTGCCTTATGTATTAATGTACTCCTTGTTGGGTGCACATATATTTATAATTGTTAAATCTTCTTTGATTGATCCCTTAATCATTGTGTAATGTCCTTCCTTGTCTCTTGTATCATTCTTTACTTTAAAGTCTATTCTATCTGATATGAGAATTGCTACTCCAGTTTTCTTTTGATTTCCATTTGCATGGAATATCTTTATCCATCCCCTCACTTTCAGTCTCTATGTGTTCCTAGGTCTGAAGTGGGTCTCTTGTAGACAACATATATATGGGTCTTGTTTTTGTATCCATTCAGCAAGCCTGTGTCTCTTGGTTGGAGCATTTAATCCATTTACGTTTAAAGTAATTATCAATATGTATGTTCCTATGACCATTTCCTTAATTGCTTTGGGTTTGTTTTTGTAGGTTCTTTTCTTCTCATGTGTTTCCCACTTAGAGAAGTTCCTTTACCATTTGTTGCAGATCTGCTTTGGTGGTGCTGAATTCTCTTAGTTTTTCCTTGTCTGTAAAGCTTTTGATTTCTCTGTCAAATCTGAATGAGATCCTTGATGGGTAGGGTCATGCTGATCATAAGGTTCTTCCATTTCATCACTTTAATTATGTCATGCAATTCTCTTCTGGCTCGTAGAGTTTCTGCTGAGAAATCAACTGTTAACCATATGGGAGTTCCCTTGTATTTTATTTGCCAGTTTTCCCTTGCTGTTTTCAATAATTTTTCTTTCTCTTTAATTTTTGCTTATTTGATTACTATGTGTCTCTGTGTGTTTCTCCTTGGGTTTATCCTTGATGGGACTCTCTGTGCTTCCTGGATCTGGGTAGCTATTTCCTTACCCATGTTAGGGAAGGTTTTGACTATAATCTCTTCAAATATTTTCTCGGATCCTTTCCCTCTCTCTTCTCCTTCTGGGACCCTTATAATGTGAATGTTGTGGTGTTTTTGTTTTCTCAGAGCTCTCTTAGGCTGTCTTCATTTCTTTTCTTTTTCTTTTTTTTTTTCTTTATTCTGATCCACAGCAGTGAGTTCCATCATTCTGTCTTCCAGGTCATTTATCCATTCTTCTGCCTCAGTTATTCTGCTATTGATTCCTTCTAGTGCAGTTTTCATTTCAGTTATTGTATTGCTCATCTCTGTTTGTTTGTTCTTTAAAACTTCTAGGTCTTTGTTAAACATTTCTTGCATCTTCTTGATCTTTGCCTCCATTCATTTTCTGAGGTCCTGGATCATCCTCACTATCATTATTCTGAATTCTTTTCCTGGAATGTTGCCTATTTCCACTTATTTTACCTGTTTTTTTGGGTTTTATCTTGTTCCTTCATCTGGTACATAGCTCTCTGCCTTTCCATCTTGTCTATTGTTCTGTGAATGTCATTTTTGTTCCACAGGCTGAGGGATTGTAGCTCTTCTTGCTTCTCCTATCTGCCCTCTGGTGGATGAGGCTATCTAAGAGGCCTGTGCAAGCTTCCTCCATCTATGTCTGTATTCCAGTCCTGCCCCTAAGTTCTTCATGACCTTTTTGTTTGTTAGTTTTTGGATTCCATATATATGTGTTAGCATGCGGTATTTGTTTTTCTCTTTCTGGCTTAATGTCACTCTTTATGACAGACTCTAGGTCCATTCACTTCTCAAAAAATAACTCAATTTCATTTGTTTTTATAGCTGAGTAATATTCCATTGTGTATATGTGCCACATCTTCTTTATCCATTCATCTGTCGATGGATACTTAGGCTGCTTCCATGTCTTCATGTCCTGGCTATTGTAAATAGAGCTGCAAAGATCATTGTGGTGAATGGCTCTTTTGAATTATGGTTTTCTCAGTGTATATGCCCAGTAGTGGGATTGTTGAGTTATATGGTCATTCTATTTTTAGTTTTGTAAGGAACCTCCATACTTTTCTCCATAGTGCCTGTATCAATTTACATTCCCACGAAAATTGAAAGAGGGTTCCCTTTTTCCCACACCCTCCCCAGCATTTATTGTTTGTAGATTTTTTGATGATGGCCATTCTAAACTGTGTGAGGTGATATCTCATTGTATTTTGATTTACATTTCTGTAATGATTAATGATGTTGAGCTTTCTTTCATGTGTTTTTTGGCAAACTGTATATCTTCTTTAAAAAATGTCTATTTATGTTTTCTGCCCATTTTTGGATTGGGTTATTTGTTTTCTGGGTATTGAGTTGCATGAGCTGCTTGTAAATCTTGGAGATTAATCCTTTGGCAGTTGCTTCATTTGCAAATATTTCCTCCCATTCTGAGTGTTGTCTTTTCATCTTGTTCATGGTTTTCTTTTCTGTGCAAAAACTTTTTTAAGTTTCGTTAGGTCCAATTTTTTTATTTTTGTTTTTATTTCCATTTCTCTAGGAGGTGAGTCAAATAGGATCTTGCTGTGATTTATGTCATAGAGTGGTCTGCCTATAGTTTCCTCTAAGAGTTTTCAGTGTGTAGGCTTATATTTAGGTCTTTAATCCATTTTGAGTTTATTTTTGTGTATGGGAGTTTTCTAATTTCATTCTTCTGCATGTAGCTGTCCAATTTTCCAAGCACCACTTATTGAAGTTGCTGTGTTTTCTCGATTGTGTATTCTTGCCACCTTTAGCAAAGATAAGTTGACCATATGTTCATGAGTTTATCTTCAGACTTTCTATCTTGTTCCATTAATGTATATTTCTGTTTTTGTACAAGTACCATAGTTTCTTGATTACTATAGCTCTGCAGTATATTCTGAAATCCAGGAGCTTGATTCCTCCAGCTCCGTTTTTCTTTGTCAAGATTGCTTTAGCTATTTGATGTCTTTTGTGTTTCCATACAAATTGTGAACATTTTTGTTCAAATTCTATGAAAATGCCATTGGTAGTTTGATGGGGATTGCATTGAATCTGTAGATTGTGTTGTGTAGTATAGTATTTTTCACAATATTGATTCTTTCAATCCAAAAACGTGCTAATATCTCTCCATCTGTTTGTATTATCTTTAATTTCTTTCATCAGTGTCTTATAGTTTTCTGCATACATGTCTTTTGTCTCCTTAGATAGATCTATTCCTAGGTATTTTATTATTTTTGTTGCAATGGTAAATTGAAGTGTTTCCTTAATTTGTCTTTCAGATTTTTCATCATTAGTGTATAAGAATGCAAGAGATTTCTGTGCATTAATATTTTATCCTGCTACTTTACCAAATTCATTGATTATCTCTAGTAGTTTTCTGGTTGCATCTTTAGGATTCTCTATGTATAACATCAAGGCATGTGCAAACAGTGACAGCTTTACTTATTCTTTTATGATTTAGATTCCTTTTATTTCTTTTTCTTCTCTGATTGCTGTGTCTAAAACTTCAAAATCTGTAGAATAATAGTGGTGAGAGTGGACCACACTGTCTTCTTCTTGATCTTAGTGGAAATGGTTTCAGTTTTTAACCACTGAAAATGATGTTGGCTGTAGTTTGTTATATATGGCCTTTATTATGTTGAGGTAAGTTTCCTCTATGCCTACTTTCTGGAGGGTTTTTATCATAAATGGGTGTTGAATTTGATCAAAAGAATTTTCTGCATCTGTTGAGATGATCATATGTTTTTTTTTTCCCTACATTTTTTTAATATGGTTTAGCACATCAATTGATTTGCGTATATTGAAGAATCCTTGCATTCCTGGGATAAAACCCCGCTTGATCATGGTGTATGATTCTTTTAATGTGCTGTTGGATTCTTTTTGCTAGTATTTTGTTGTGGATTTTTGCATTTATGTTCATCAGTGATATCCGTCTGTAATTTTCTTTCTTTGTGACATCTTTGTCTGGTTTTGGTTTCAGGGTGATGGTGGCCTCCTAGAATGAATTTGGGAGTGTTCCTCCCTCTACTATATTTTGGAAGAGCTTGAGAAGGCTAGGTGTTATCTCTTCTCTAAATGATTGAAAGAATTCACCTGTGAAGCTATCTGGTCCTGGGCTTTTGTTGTTGGAATATTTTTAATCATAATCTCAATTTCAGTGCTTTTGATTAGTCTGCTTTTATTTTCTATTTCTTCCTGGTTGAGTTTTGGAAGGTTGTGCTTTTCTAAGAATTTGTCCACTTCTTCCAGGTTGTCCATTTTATTGTCATATCATTGCTTGTAGTAATCTCTCATGATCCTCTGTATTTCTGCAGTGTCAGTTGTTACTTCTCCTTTTTCATTTCTAATTCTATTGATTTGAGTCTCCTCACTTTTTTTCTTGATGAGTCTGGTTAATGGTTTATCAATTTTGTTTATCTTCTCAAACAAACAGTTTTATTTTAGTTTTATTGATATTTCCTATTGTTTCTTTCATTTCTTTTTCATTTATTACTGATCTGGTCTTTATGATGTCTTTCCTTCTGCTAACTTTGCAGGTTTATTGTTCTTCTTTAATTGCTTTAGGTGTAAGTTTATTTTGTTTATTTGAGATGTTTCTTGTTTCTTGAAGTAGGATTGTATTGCCTTAAACTTTCCTCTTTGAACTGCTTTTGCAGCATCTCATTTGTTTTGTGTTGTCATGGTTTCATTGTCATTTTTTCTAGGTATTTTTTAATTTCCTCTTTGATATCTTCAGTGATCTCTGTGCTATTAAGTAGTGTATTTTTTAGCTCCATGTGTGTGTATTTTTTACTGATTTTTTCCCTGTAATTTATGTCTAGTATCAGAGTATTGTGGTTAGAAATGCTTGATACAATTTTAATTTTCTTAAATTTACCAAGTCTTGTGTTCTGACCCCAGATATGATTTATCCTGGAGAATGTTTCATGAGCATGTGAGAGAAATTGTATTCTGTTGTTTTTGGATGGAATGTGCTATAAATATCTATTAAGTCCATCTTGTTTAATGTATCATTTAAACTTGTGTTTCCTTATTTATTTTCATTTTGGATGATGTGTCCATTGGTGAAAGTGAGGTGTTAATGTCCCCTACTATGATTTTCTTACTGTTGAATTCCCCTTTTATGGCTGTTAACATTTGCCTTATATATTAAGGTGCTCCTATGTTGGGTGCATAAATATTGACAATTGTTATATCTTGTTCTTGGATTGATCCCTTGATCATTATGTAACATCTTCCTTTGTCTCTTGTAATAGTCTTCATTTTATAGTATCTTTTGTCTGATATGAGAATTGCTACTCCAGCTTTCTTTTGATTTCCATTTGCATGGAATAACTTTTTCCATGCTGTATGTGTCCCTAGGTCTGAAGTGGGTCTCTTCTAGACAGCATATATACAGGTCTTGTTTTTGTATCCATTTAGCCAGTCTATGTCTTTTGGTTGGAGCATATAATCCATTTACATTTAAGGTAATAATCGATATGTATGCTTCTATTACCATTTTCTTAATTGTTTTGGATTTGTTATTGGAGATCTTTTCCTTCTCTTGTGTTGCCTGCCTAGAGAAGTTCCTTTAGGCTTTGTTGTAAAGCTGGTTTGGTGATTCTGAATTCTCTTAGATTTTGCTTGTCTTTAAAGTTTTTAATTTCTCCACCAAAGTTGAATGGTATCCTGCTGGGTAGAGTAAGCTTTTTGTAGGTTTTTCCCTTCATCACGTTAAATATGTCCTGACACTCCCTTCTGGCTTGCAGAGTTTCTACTGAAAGATCAACTGTTAACCTTATGGGTATTCCCTTTTGTGTTATTTGTTGTTTTTCCCTTGCTGCTTTTGATATGTTTCTTTGCATTTAATTTTTGACAGTTTGATTAATATGTGTATTGGTGTGTTTCTCCTTGGATTTATCCTGTATGGGACTCTCTGTGCCTTCTGGACTTGATTAACTATTTCCTTTCCCATATTAGGGAAGTTTTCAACTATAATCTCTTCAAATATTTTCTCAGTGCCTTTCTTTTTCTCTTCTTCTTCTGGGACCCCTATAATTCGAATGCTGGTGCATTTAAAGTTGTCCCAGAGGTCTCTGAGACTGTCCTCTGTTCTTTTCATTCTTTTTTCTTTGTTCTTCTCTGCAGTAGTTATTTCCACTATATTAACTTCCAGGTCTCCTATCTGTTCTTCTGCCTCAGTTATTCTGCTATTGATCCCTTCTAAAGTATTTTTAATTTCAATTATTTTGTTCTTCATCATTGCTTGTTTCATCTTTAGTTCTTCTAGGTCCTTGTTAAATGTTTCTTACATTTTCTCTATTCTATTTCCAGGATTTTGGATCATCTTTACTATCATTACTCTGCATTCTTTTTCAGGTTGACTGCCTATTTCCTTTCATTTTTTTAGTCTGGTCAGTTTTTTCCTTGCTCCTTCATCTGCTGTGTTTTTATCTGTCTTCTTATTTTGCTTAACTTACTTTGTTTGGGGTCTCCTTTTCACAGGCTGCAGTTTAATTGTTCCCCTTGTTTTTGCTGTTTGCTCCCAGTGGCTAAGTTTGGTTCAGTGGGTTGTGTAACCTTCCTCGTGGAGGGGACTCGTGCCTGTGTTCTGGTGGACAAGGCTGGATCTTGTCTTTCTTGTAGGCAGGACCACGTCTGGTGGTTTAGTTTTTGGTGTCTGTGACCTTATTATGATTTTCGACAGCCTTCTAATGGGTTGGTTTGTGTTCCTCTCTTGCTAGTTGTTTGGCATAGGGTGTCCAACACTGTAGCTTGCTGGTCGTTGAGTGGAGCTGGGTCTTAGCATTGAGATAGAGATCTCTGGGAGATCTTTCACTGTTTGATATTACACCAGGAGATCTCTGGTTGAACAATGTCCTGAACTCGGCTCTCCCACCTCAGAGACACAGGCCTGACACCTGGCTGGAGCACCAAAACCCTGTGAGACACGGCTCTTGGAAAGTCTGAAGTTCTGCCAGCGTTCTCTAAGTGTTCTGTATGCATTGTTCAACATGTAGTTGTATTTCTGATGTATTTGTTGGGAGGAAGGTGTTCTCCACGTCTTACTTCTCTGCCATCTTGAAGGTCTCTATAATGGGGTTTTTATGATGATTAATTTGTGTTGTCAGAGGATTTTTTCCTCTTTTTCTCCAGAATTGGTTTTATATTCTCATGAGACAGGATTACTACAACAGTAATTTCTGCACATCTGTATTTAAAATCCATCAGTTATGGGTATCACAGTTAGGAAACTTGTGGTACAAATGTTGTATATCTACACTTTAGAAAAAAAACATAGGGTACACATTAACAAAGACGGTTCTCTGCAGAATGTGACTGGAGGGACACTGGCATGATTGTACCTGCCCCTAAATACCTTGAATATATTTTGGTCATGAGACAAGTTTCAAAATAACCTCACTTTGTTAAGTATATCTTTAGGCCATCTCCACATAGAGTGAAGCATTGCCTTCAATTGGTTAAAATCATCTTGAAAAAATGGCAATTTCTGGAATCAGTCTTAGCCCAAATGCTTTCTCAAATACTTCCTAGCTTTTGATCACATGCAAGAAATTTAGTACCCATCATTAGTATGGTTTGAGGATGCAATAAATTATTTTGTACATTAATATCAGTAAACATTATACTCTATGTCAGGCATTGTTCTAAGTACTTTTTTATATATTGATAAATTGAATTCTATAATGACTCTATATAGTTGGTACTACTGGCACCTCATTTCACATCTAGAAAAATCAAGGCACAGAAGTTAAATAACTTGTTTGCTGCCATGTGGTTACTAACTGGAGAAATCAAGATATGAACACAAGGAGTGTGATTCTGGAACCTATACTCTTAACCACCCAACAATAATATAATTAGGAGTAGGGTGAGTTAAATTTTTTTTAATGTTTAATATTATGTTACCTCGTGAGGAAAGGAAGTTCTGCTCTATCATATGACTTTCACCATCTCTTGTGACCTGCTGGAAGTTTTTTCATGCTGGTCAACCATCTCTTTGAAGGTCTAAGACTCTAGTTAAAGGGGATTGAACACCGGCCATCTAAAAAGATTCCAGGGCTGCTACTGGATAACTTGTTTTGAGGAGCAGAAGAAGAAAAGTTGAAAGAAGAAGGCATGAAGAAAGAAAGAAAAATAAATAGTAAGTTTACTGAAGACAGTTTATGAAGGGGAGACAGGGAGCCTATGGAGCAGCCCTTAGACAGGGAGGTGAATTGAGCAGATTGTTTGTGCACAGGGAGAGGGAGAGATTTGCAGGGAATTTAAAGTTCCCCATTAGTCATTTTTTTCTTACTATGATCTTGATTCATCCTAAGTTGACTTTTAAAATTCTTCTCTTCCCCACCTGTCATGGCACAATGAATAATCACCAAACTTTCTGCTTCACAGACGTCTAATTCTACCTGCCAGTAATAGCTCTTAATATAAACAATGTCCTTTTTGTGTTTCTTAAAAATTTAACTATATATTTACATTAAACTTAAATTAGGTTTTTGAGAAACGAGGCTAGGTATAATGAAGAATTTAAACATCTTTTCTTATGCATATGTATAAAATATATACACACATATACACACTAACCCTACTTATATTTATTATAACTCAGAATAAAGTAATTTATAAGAATATGTTTTTAGAAATATAGATAATGCTGCAATGTTGATAATAGCATACTGAGATTATTTTCTTATATGATCTGGACAATACACTTGTTTAGTGTAGAGGGATTCCACGTGTACTTTTAAGAAAGTATATCACTATGTGAAACTAACATCTAGATGTTCACCTGACTCCCTAGACATAAATCATGCTGTCATCACTCTGGGGAATAAAAATTGCATTTTGTAAATGCAGTAAACCTGCTCTTTCCCTCTTTATCCCCATCTTGATCAAATAACTGTGAAGAGGGCTTTCCTGGTGGCACAGTGGTTAAGAGTCCACCTGCCGTTGCAGGGGACACAGGTTCGTACCCTGGTACAGGAAGATCCCACATGCCACAGAGCAGCTGGGCCCGTGTGTCATGGCTGCTGAGCCTGCACGTCCAGTGCCTGTGTTCTGCAACAGGAGAGGCCACAACAGTGAGAGGCCTGCGTACTGTAAAACAAAACAAAACAAAACAAAAACTGTGAAGAACATGACAGTATAATCATGGTCATATGACTGAGCGAACAGGAAACAAGACTTACTTACATATATTTTTTCAATTATTTACCTTACTTTTGTCTTAAAATATTATTTATTTCATGATAGCTTTTCCATTTACAGTGTGACTTCAAGTAGTCAAGAATGAGTGAACACAAAAATAAGGCACCCACCTTAGTACAATGTGTATGTCTAATTTCTGGGATAGCTGTGTCTTAAAGAAATGGAACACTTGGTTACTTTCATTTGAAACATAAATTTAAGTATTTTTTAAATATCAAGGTCACTGGAAAAGGGTCAGGGGAACAGTTGTTAAAAAGATCCTATTGAGGCTTACATTTTGTTTATGGAAAAGTTCTTTTCAATTTTTGACATATGCTGTAGGTTTTCCTTTGTCACTGATTAGATAGATATAGATATAGATATAGATATAGATAGATATAGATAGATATAGATATATTTGTTTGCTGCACTGCACAGCTTACAGGATCTCAGTTCTCTGACCAGGGATTGAACCTGGGCCCTTGGCAGTGAAAGCACCAAGTCCTAACCACTGGACAGCCAGGGAGTTCTCTATTGCTGATATATTTTAAATGGCTCATTCTGTAGGGCATCCATTCAATTTGAGGTTCTTAAAACAAATGTCAAAAGTGGAAGTATAGCAGCTTAATTGGAAAGTACACTGGGCAGAATGTAGAAGATCCTGGGTTCTAGGCTTGGATTTGTTACAAATGTACTTGGCCCCTGACTACAGTTTACTTATGTATCAAATGTTGATGATAAGCATGATCTCTGATGATGATAACCATTGTGAGCATGACAATGACATCCATGGATTCATTTTTTAATACACTAGCCATGATAAAAATAACAATCTCTAATTGTTATTGTCCTTAGCTCCTAGAAACCAGCAGAGCTAGTGGCATATAGAAATTGCCAATAAATATGTATTTAAATGAGTGGAATGAAACTGTAAATAACAAAAATGTAAAGATGGCAACTCATTTACATAAACTACTTGGGTAAAATGACAGTTTAAATTGTTAAGTATGATTATCAGAATGCTTTTAAAGAAATGCAGTATTTCTGACACATTTAGTGATGGATTTAACATTGTATCACCATGTATAGATTTCAAGAAAACCATCTTAAGAATAAATAATATCTCACAATTAATAAATCAAATCAACATGATGAAATGAAATCATTGGTGTGTCTCAAACATTTGGAAATGATTCTCTGAAATTTTACATTATTCTGAGACATTATTCTGAGAACTTAGATACTGAATATACTGATCAAGTACATTTTTAATGATGTGGTTTAGCTTTCCCACCCCTCATTCAGAATATTACTACATTAATTCCAAAATAAGGGAGGAATTGGTGAGGGACATATTTATCAGATTTCATAGAATTCTGCTCATTTGGTATTTTCATTAGAATTGTTGTGCCTTATAGTAATGAGAAAATGCTAAAGAAAATCAGTAGATCAAGTCCCTTTTGTGGATAATGTGGGAAAGAGTAAAAGTCAACACTCTCTCTGATCTCCTCTTCTTTTCTTATGCTCTCTGGAGACTCACATCTATAAACCAGATCAGTTGAAGGCTGTAAAATGGCTGTTTACCTCATTGGCCCCATGAAGAATGGCTTTAGCTGAGATAAACAGTAAGGCTGATAGATTCTTCCTTGTTGGTTGAGTCCATGCCCACAATGGCTATAGAAGCATAATTTTGTCAGTGTAAACTGAGGTTTAACATAAATTTAGCTCCCTATGAAATGCATTAGTGCACTTAGTAGAACACTTTTATGTCTTTATTCTTTACCATATTTTACAGTATTTAAGCATTGTTTGTATTTTACTTAGTGTGGCTTGGCAGCCCAACAACCTCACAGCTGGTGTAGATTGGTTCCAATTGAACATGAGCTCTAGACTAGGCATGAGAACCCAGTCTGTGAGGCAAGTGGAAGTGAGCTCCAGAGCTGCATTTTTGGTGTCAAAGTGTATAAAACAACCTCAAAGGTGAAATAGTGGGGGGAATGTAGGTAACAAGGTTGCCTTTTCTTATTCTAGGGCTTCTCAAGCCAAGAGATTATAATAAGCCTGATGTCTTCTGTCAAAACAAAATTACTCATTCCAGAAAGGACTGGTTTTTGAAGAATATGTGATCATGAACAGTCTATTAGGAATACTATTTACTCAGTCAAAAGTACACAAAATAATTGAATGACTTTTGACCTTGAAATTTGATAACACTTATATCCCTCAGAAATTAAGAAGCTTGGTGGAAAAGAATTGTAAACCAGTGCTTGGGAAACAGAAAAACTAAAAATATTGAAACTATTCTCTTCCTAAATAAGCTTGCCTAATGTTATATTTATGGCTGAATTCATAACTGAACCTTATACAATACAATTGCCTAACTTCAAAGTTCAGATGTTACTTTGTAATGGCAGAATTAATTTCCTTGATTGCTAATCCATCATGCCTAAGTGTGATGCATGTGGTATCAAACATGTGTATTTCTGTTATCATTAATTGTGGCATATTGTCACAACCGATAAGGAAATGCAGTAAGAGAAAAAGAAGAGAGGCCCTGATATTGGAAGTTTAGCCTTGTTTTCCCATTAGCCATGGCAGGTACAGCCAGAACCCTCAAAATAAAGGGAGGGGGCCCTTGTGATTCTCACAAAGAGAAAATACAGGCATACAGAAGCATCAATCACTGGGTGAAGCCTGCTCACCATTTGCCAACCTGTTGTTCATTGTGAGATAATGATTGATAGGGTCTAAACAAATGCTGAGAGAAATCACCAAAGATGCAGGCACTTAGGTGTGACATTTGGCAACAGGAAATCTTCAGGGAAGAGGCCGGCTGGCAATGAGGACATTCTGAGGGAATTAACATGGATGCATTTAAAAGAGCAAATAATGAACTGTGGGTTAAATGACAGCAAGGAAAAATGGCAGTTATGAACACCAAGTAGAATGTGTGCCAGAGAGGAAAGAAGTAGAGCCTTAAGATTATTTGGGTGGGTTTCGTTAAGAAAAAGGCATCTTTTAAAGGAGCCACTCTTAATAAAAAGAGAACATTCAGTTTGGAGGAGGGAAGATTTGAGCGAGGAAGTTCAGATAAAAGGAGTAGTTTTGGAAAATTTGTTATGAATATAAGCACAATTGGAAACAGAAAAAAATATGAATTATTGATATACATATTTTTTCCATTAAAATTCAATGAGAGGAGGATGAAGAAATGCCAAAAGTCTTGTTCATCAGCATCAGAACCATGGTCTCTTCTTAATGCAACCCTGGCATCCATGTACTGAGAAATATCTGTATGCTGAAGCTGAGACAAGCATCCATACAATTGACTTTATTTCCTTATTTACCGGGAGATATGAGCACTGTGAAGACCAAGCCTCAGGTCAAGACTTTAACAGAAGGTCTTACCTGAACGCTGATTAAAGGAGATATTTCTCCATTGCAAACACTGTTTGTTTCAGACACCTCTTCAGTGTAGTCACCCATGGTTTTTACCAAGAGCTACAATTAGCTCAGCTCTTCCTCACTAATCACATTTCATTTCTCCCTTAAACACATATCTCTCTTAAGGATCTATTCCCCCTGCTGTCTTTTGCACAGGGCTTTTCTTTTCTCTGTCACTTATTCCTGATCTCCCTCTTCACTGGGCCTTGTTCCATGCCTCTCCCAAAAGATGATGCCAGGTTTCTTTAACTTTTTCCATCCTTGTTTTTAAAGGATGGAAAATATAATATATATAAAACCCACACAGAGAGTTTTGAATATAGAATGAGTTAAGCTCAATGCATAGTTCCTGGCTCAACAAATGTACTTATCTTCTGTTATCTTATATACTTCTTTAAATGCTGTAGTTAATGGTGTGATGAGATTATTAGACAGTCTATTATGCAGACATACAATTAATGTGTTTATATAATAAGAGAGATAGAAGTAGATTATATTTTCAAATCATTTTCAAGCATATTTGTTACCAGGCTTTATTAGTTGTTGGCTCTGAGTTATTTACAGTAACACATGGGACTTCTATCTGTACTTGCTTATATGTTCCCTTAGCAGGGAAGGTCTCAGTTTCTGCTGTGTTGATAGGTGTTTGATGGGCCATCTTGAGAGCTTTCTTTTTTTATTTTATTTCACTTTTTCCAACTTTATTGAGGATGAGAGCTTTCTTTAGCAAGAGTTGTAAGACAGAAGCCAGTTTCTCCTCTGAATCTGATGTGTAACCTCACCTACCAGGTGGTGGTGAGAGCAATCAAATAGGATTTAGGAGGTATGGTGTCTAGTCAAAATATTTCCTGAAAATAAAAGGGACATTTATGCTCAAAAAAATGTATTTTTGACATCTGTCTCTCTTGATTTTTCCCTGGCTTTCATTTAGAAAAAAAAAATTGCATAGTGAGCCATGCTCTGTTGGAAAACAGGACAGAGGTGAAAATCAGGTAGGCAAGCTTCAAAGTTTTTTTTTTTTTTTTTTTTTTGCATGAACTTCAACTTCCTTTCTGTGTGAACTGGGGAAAAATTACTCACCCTTTTTGAATCACAGTACAGTACGTGGTTAATAAGTACAGTAATATAATCAACATCTTTCTACTAACAGAACACGTTATTGAGAGGATAAAATAAAACTTTTCCTGGAAGTTATTTGAAAGTTAAAAGGAAAAGAAGAAATGAAGGAAGGGAGGAAGGAAGGAAGGAAAGAGGGAGGGAGAAAGGAAGGATGGATGGAAGGAAAGAAGGAAATACAATATGAAACTTCCAGTTGAATATAGTTAATTAAGCATCTCAGTGTATCTCTTCTCTCTTCCAAACCCAGCTAAGAAACTAAAACAAGGACCAAAGAGAAATGGAAAAAGGATACGACAAAGTTTCATCAAATCCCTTTTTCTCTATTTCCTATAGAACTCTCTTAGCTTCTACTTTCCAGCCTTGCAGTTAGATATGTCTATGTTCTTGAATTCTGGCTCATGGAATAAGGGCAAAAGAGATGTGCATCAATTCCAGGCTAAATGCTGATATATCTTTCCCATTATGGATGAAGTTACCAGTGAACTGATAACTACCTCTAGAAATTACAAAATATCAAAGAAGAAAGAAAATGTGTTCACAATGTATTCATGGCTCAGTCATGATAAGTTCTTATAGAACAAAGTAAATAGTGAGGATAAATTTGATTTTTGATTGTGTCATGATCATATTGGGAGGTAGAGGAAATGATGAGTACAAACAGGAGGCATGTAATAGTGCTCAATCCCCACCTCCTCCATCTATAGAGAACCAGTCATCACAGCAAAAATTGTCATCAAAATATAGCAATAAAAGCAGATTATTTGAAAGTATGTAAGTTAAGAAAAATGAGACTAAAAGTGTAGGAATCTGTTGACCAGGGAGTAGAAATTATAAACAAAATGATCTTACCATTTCCCATTATGAATACTATGAATACTATGATACTATGATTTGACATTTAAAAATTATACAAATGCATTCAATGTTGAAAAATATTATTTTAAAGAAAGACAACATAAGATGCAGAAAAATATTATAGCATAAAAAAATAAATGAATGAAGTTACCAGTGAACTCAGGGTAGGTGCACCAAACACTACATATGGGGTGTAAGACACATTCCAGCCTTGCCAAAAGTAGGAAGCTAGAACATTTAAATATTCATACAATGGTCTTAATGCCAAATCACATCTCCATATACTGAGTTTTATTAACCCTGGCTCTGACATAGGCTTAAATCTGACCCAAGTCTCATTTCTTTCTTGGCTCCTCATAAAAAAATAAAATAATAACATTTGGGGGAGTGAAATTGCACTATGAATTTTGAAAAATAAAAATGGCTTTGCCCATCCAAACTCAATAAAAGTTGTTCTGTTGATTGCCCATATCCAATGTCAAAATACTCCCAAGATTTACTCTCAATAAGGTTTGTTAGGGAGTTTTATTTAACAGTGACTAAGGAGCCTCATGAATTCTATAAAACTCTTAACCACAACCAATCTTCTCAAGTTCCCTTTCATTTAGTTCATGGATGTTGGCACCAATTGAACAATATTCTGACCTTTTTTAAAGGGCAAATATAATACTACATCAGCTTGGTTTGCTGAACTTTAGACTACTCTGAATTGGAGAGCATTTGGGAGCTCCTGGGTAGATTTCACACATAATGTCATCGCAGGATTAATGATTCATTTCTTATAGAAATTACAAAGCTTTCCTTTAAAACAAGTTAAAATATATATCATTTAAACTTGAGTATTCAGACCTATTGTTGAATGAGCAGCCCTCAGGCTAAGTGGAACTAGATTGAAAAGAAAACAATGATTGGATCAAGAAAAATATGCAAGATCAAAGGCATATTGTTCACAATTTTAGAGAAAGAACAAGAGTGGCTCTAGGCAGAAATAGAAAGTGGTTAGCACTTACCAGCAATATCAAATATATTTTTGTGATCCTTCACTTGTTCTATTCTTCCCTGTCTGGCCAAAATCTGTGCCTTTTTCCTGGCACCCAAGATTTTTTCCTATGGTAGATTTTCCCTCATTGAAACTTACTCTTTAAGTATTTTATCCCATAGGTCTTTCAACATTCCAAAGTGAAGTCCAACCATTATGATAAATTGCCTCATCATCATCACAGTCTATATCTCAAGTTTTATTGTTCACAGAATATTCTCTCATTCAACCCTCACAATCAACATGTGAAGGCTTGTGATAATAATCTGTTCATTTTGAAGTTGATGTTAGTAATGCATATACAATTCTAATTATAGTATCTGACATATTAAAGTGCTTAATAAGTACTAGATATTAATTTAATTTAATTTATTTGTTTCATCTTTCATGACACAGTAGGCAGAAATGAACAGTGTATTTAGGAGAGAAACAATTCTTCCCTCTTTTTGTGCAAAGAAAATATCATGTAGCCCAAGATATATTAAAGGAGGCATCACCTGTTCCAATTAGATGCAAAACAGTTTCACTGATTGTTAGTTAATGGGTGTGTATTGACACTGTTGTTCAAGATACCATATGAGGTAAGATGAAGAAAACCAAAATAAATAATATCTTTTCTATCATCAGTAAGCTCTTAGTCTAGGCAGGGAGTCAGGGCATATTAAGGATTAAATTAAAAAGTAAGAACAGAAGATAAATGAACAACATCTTTTTGATTGATAGGTGAGTTGATGATAAAATAATGGTGAGTTCAGGTGGAGAACGACTGCAGTTTTATGTGACGTGGGAGGCATGCATGAAGACAAGGGAAACTTAGTATGGACCTGAAGCAGCTCTATGTGCTGGTGGTTCACAGGGCTGTGTGAACTGGAATGGGACTTACCTATGTGGTTTGAGCTATGCTGCCTGAGAGACCCTTCTCTGCATTGTGGCACCAAAGCCTACTTTCTTTAGATTGAATCTCCAGTATTTGAAGGACACAGCCAACAACAGGGTTCTTCCCAAAGCTGGGACATACCCAGCCATGTTGATAACCTCAGAAGCTCCAGGCAAAGCATTGTGCAGGCCTCTCTGCCCAAAATATGGCAACAGCTGACTTGTATTTGTGAAAATATAAGATTGTCCTAGTCTGATAGTGGTGGAGAGAAAGGTATCCTTGAATGATCTTATGTAACACCACAGAACTAGTTCCATACTAAGGCTCTTCTCCAAAAGGAGAAGAGATGGCCACTGATCACGGGGAGTTTCCAAGTTAGACTAATAAGACTAAGACCCAAGGAAAAATAAAAATATTGCTACAAAGTAAAATCAGATCTTGCTTTGTTCCCAACTTGTGTTTGAAGTTCAATACGTTCCTTCTGGTCTGTATACTCATTTATAAAGTGAAGGGTTGAATGAGGTATTCCTTTGGCATCCTTGATTACCTTAGTCTTCTAATAAAGTAAAGTGAGAGTTAGAACAGTACTAGGAGTATTTGGCTACAAGAGGTAAGGAATATAGAAATGGCAGACTGACTAAGAATATTTAGATTGTTGGGGCTTTCTGTCAGAAAACGTGTTCAGTCCCATTTCCCATGAAGGTAGCTAGGGGATGGATGTACAGGGAGCTGGAAAAACACCATTATAACAACTACCTGTGGAGAGCTTAAAGATGGAGGAAGAGTAAGACTCAAAGAACACCTTCCTCCACACAAATACATCAGAAATACATCTACATATGGAACTGCTCCCATAGAACACCTACTGAATGATGGCAGAAGACCTCAGACCTCCCAAAAGGCAAGTAACTCCCCACGTACCTGGTTAGGGCAAAAGAAAAAAGAAAAAATGAGACCAAAGAATAGGGACAGAACCTGCATCTCTGGGAGGGAGCTGTGAAGGAGGAAAGCTTTCCACACACTAGGAATCCCCTTTGCAGGCGGGGACTGCGGGTGGCGGGGGTGGGGGGAGCTTCAGAGACATGGATAACAGCACAGCCACAGGGGTGCAGAGGGAAAAGTGGAGAGATTCCCGCACAGAGGAACAGTGCTGACCAGCACTCACCAGACCGAGAGGCTTGTCTGCTCGCCCTATGGGGCTCGGGGGGGCAGGGAGCTGAGGCTTGGACTTCAGAGGTCAGACCCCAGGGAGAGAATTGGGGTTGGCTGCGTGATCACAGCCTGAAGGGGGCTAGTGCATCACGGCTAGCCTGGAGGGATTCCGGGAAAATGTCTGGAGCTGCCAAAGAGGCAAGAGACTATTTCTTCCCTCTTTGTTTCCTGGTGCAGGAGGAGAGGGGATTCAGAGCACCACTTAAAGAAGCTCGAGAGATGGGTGTGAGCCGCAGCAATCAGCTCATACCCCAGAGATGGGCAGGAGATGCTAAGGTTACTGCTGCAGCCAACAAGAAGCCTGTGTGCAAGCACAGGTCACTCTCCACACCTCCCCTTCTGGTAGCCTGTGCAGCCCACCACTGCCAGTGTCGCATGATCCAGGGACGATTTCTCTGGGAGAACACAGGGTGCCCCTCAGACTGTTACAACGTCACACTGGCCTCTGCCACTGCAGGCCCACTCCACATCCGTACCCCTCCTTCCCCCCGGCCTGAGTGAACCAGAACCCCCAAATCAGCTGCTCCTTTAACCCCATCCTCTCTGAGAGAAGAACAGAGGCGCTCAGGCGATCGACATGCAGAGGCGTGTCCAAATCCAAAGCTGAATCCCGAGAGCTGTGAGAACAAAGAAGAGAAAGGGAAATTTCTCCCAACAGCCCCAGGAGCAGCAGATTAAAGCTCCACAATCAACTTGATGTACCCTGCATCTGTGGAATACCTGAATAGACAATAAATTATCCCAAATTAAGGAGGTGGACTTTGGGAGCTAAGATATATTATTATTTTTTTACACCTTTTGTCCTTTTGTGAGTGTGTATGTGTATACTTCTGTGTGTGATTTTGCCGGTATAGCTCTGCTTTTACCATTTGTCCTAGGGTTCTGTCCGTCCTTTTCTTGTTTGTTTGTTTTACTTTTTAAAGTTTTTTTCTTAATAATTGTTTTTATTTTAATAACTTTATCTTATCATAGTTTATTTTATATTATCCCCTTTCTTTCTTTCTTTCTTTCTTTCTTTCTTTCTTTCTTTCTTTCTTTCTTTCTTTCTTTCTTTCTTTCTTTCTACATTTTCTCCCTTTTATTCAGAGCAGTGTGGATGAAAGGCTCTTGGCACTCCAGGCAGGAGTCAGTGCTGTGCCTCTAAGGTGGGAGAGCCAACTTCAGGACACTGGTACACAAGAGACCTCCCAGCTCCACATAATACCAAATGGCGAAAATCTCCCAGAGAACTCCATCTCAACACTAAGACCCAGATTCGCTCAATGATCAGCAAGCTACAGTGCTGGACACACTATGCCAAACAACTATCAAGAGAGGAACACAACCCGATCCATTAGCAGAGAGGCTGCCTAAAATCAAAATAAGGCCACAGACAAACCTAAACACACCACCAGACGTGGATCTGCCACCAGAAAGAAAAGATCCAGACTCATCCACCAGAACAAAGGCACTAGTCCCCTCCACCAGAAAGCCTACACAACCCACTGAACCAACATTAGCTACTGGGGACAGACAACAAAAACAATGAGAACTATGAACCTGCAGCCTATGAAAAGGAGACACCAAACACAGTAAGTTAAGCAAAATGAGAAGACCGAAAAACACACAGCAGATGAAGAAGCAAGGTAAAAACCGACCACACCTAAAAAATGAAGACGAAATAGGCAGTCTACCTGAAAAAGAATTCAGAATAATGAGAGTAAAGATGAACCAAAATCTTGGAAATAGAATAAAGAAAATAGAAGAAATGTTTAACAATGACATAGAAGAACTAAAGAGCAAACAAACAATGATGAACAACACAATAAATGAGAGTACGGAGGAAGATGGTGGAAGAGTAAGATGCAGAGATCACCTTCCTCCCCACAGATACATCAGAAATTCATCTACTTGTGGAACAACTGCTACAGAACACCTACTGAACGCTGACAGAAGACCTCAGACCCCGCAAAAGGCAAGAAACTCCCCCACATACCTGGGTAGGGCAAAAGAAAAAAGAATAAACAGAGACAAAAGGATAGGAATGGGACCTGCACCAGTGGGAGGGAGCTGTGAAGGAGGAAAGGTTTCCACACACTAGAAGCCCCTTCGTGGGCGGAGAATGTGGGTGGTGGAGGGGGAAAGCTTTGGAGTAGCAGAGGAGAGCACAGCAACAGGGGTGTGGAGGGCAAAGCGGAGAGATTCCGGCACAGAGGATCGGTGCCCTCAGGCACACACCAGCCCGAGAGGCTTGTCTGCTCGGCCGCCAGGGCTGGCGGTGCTGGGAGCTGAGGCTCGGGTGTCAGGTTTCAGTCGGAGCGCAGGGAGAGGACTGGGGCTGGCGGCAGGAAGAGAGCCTGAGGGGGTTAGTGCACCACGGCTAGCCCGGAGGGAGTCCGGGGAAAGGGTCTGGAGCTGCAGAAGAGGCAAGAGACTTTTTCTTCCCTTTTGTTTCCTGGTGCGTGAGGAGAGGACATTAAGAGTGCTGCTTAAAGAAGCTCCAGAGATGGGCGCAAGCCGCAGCTAAAGGCATGGACACCGGAGACGGGTGTGGGACACTGAGGCTGCTGCCGTCACCACAACGAGGCCTGTGTGCGAGCACAGGTCACTGTCCACCCCCGCTTCTGGGGAGCCTGTGAAGCCCGCCACTGCCAGGGTCCCAGGACCCAGGGATGGCTTCCCCGGGAAAGCGCATGGAATGCCTTGGGCTGGTGCAACGTCACACCGGCCTCTGCCGCTGCAGGCCCGCCCCGCACTGCGTGCCCCTCCCTCCCCTTGGCCTGAGTGAGCCAGAGCCCCCGAATCAGCGGCTCCTTTAAACCCATCCTGTCTGAGCGAAGAACGGACGCCCTCCGGCAACCTACGTGCAGAGGCGGGGCCAGGTCCAAGGCTGAGACCCGGGAGCTGTGAGCTCAGGGAAGAGACAGGGAAATCTCTCTGTGCAGCCTCGGAGGCAGCGGATTAAAGCTCCACAGTCCGCTTGATGTGCCCTGCATCTGTGGAGTGCATGAATGAACAGCAAATCATCCCAAATTGAGGAGGTGGACTTTGAGGACAAGATTTAAGATTTTTTTCCCCTTTTCCTCTTTTTACAACGAATTATCCCAAGTTGAGGAGGTGGATTTGAGAGCAAGATTTTCGATTTTTTTCCACCGTTCCCTTTTTGTGAATGTGTATGTGTATGCTTCTGTGTGAGATTTTATCTGTATAGCATTGCTTCCACCATGTGTCCCAGGGTTCTATCTGTCTGGTTTCTTTTTTCAATAATTACATTTTTATTTTAATAACGCTACTATATTTTATACTTTATTCTATTTTACTTTATCTTCTCTCTTTCTTTTTTCCTACCTTCCCTTCCGCCCTCCCTCCCTCCACCCCTCCATTCTTTCTATCTCTCCTTCTTTCCTTCCTCCCTCCCTCCCACCCTCCTGTCTTTCTTTCTTTCTTACTTTCTTTCTATTTTTCTTTCCTCCTTTCTTTCTTTCATTCCTTCCTCCCTCCCTCCCTTCTTCCTTTCACTCTTTCATTTTCTTTCCTCCCTCCCTCCCTTCTTCCTTTCACTCTTTCATTTTCTTTCCTCCCTCCCTCGCTTCTTCCTTTCACTCTTTTATTTTCTTTCCTCCCTCTCACCCTTCTTCCTTTCACTCTTTCATTTTCTTTCCTTCTTCCCTCCCTCCATCCTTTCTTTTTTTCTTTCCTTCCTTCCTCCCTCCCTCCCTCCCTTCTTTCTCTCTTTCTTTCTTTCTTTCTTTCTTTCTTTCTTCCTTCCTTCCATCCTTACTTTCATTCTTCCTTTCTTTCTCTCTCTCTTTCTTTCTTCTACTAATTCTTTCTTTCTACTTTTTCTCCCATTTATCCTGAGCCGGGTAGATTAAATGCTCTTGGTGCTGCAGCCAGGAGTCACTGCTGTGCCTCTGAAGTGGGAGAGCCAACTTCAGGACACGGGTCCACAAGAGACCTCCCAGCTCCACATAATATCAAGTGGCGAAAATCTCCCAGAGATTACCATCTCAACACCAGCACCCAGCTTCAGTCAACGACCAGCAAGCTACAGTGCTGGTCACCCGATGCCAAGCAACAAGCAAGACAGGAACACAACCACACCCATTAGCAGAGAGGTTGCCTAAAAACATAATAAGGCCACAGGCACCCCAAAACACACCACCAGACGTGGACCTGTCCACCAGAAAGACAAGATCGAGCCTCAAACACCAGAACACAGGCACTAGTCCCCCTCAACAGGAAGCCTACACAACCTACTGAAACAAACTTAGCCACTGGGGACAGACACCAAAAACAACGGGAACTACGAATATGCAGCCTGCAAAAAGGAGACCCCAAACACAGTAAGATAAACAAAATGAGAAGACAGAAAAACACACAGCAGGTGAAGGAGCAAGATAAAAACCTACCAGACCTAACAAATGAAGAGGTAAGAGGCAGTCTACCTGAAAAAGAATTCAGAATAATGATAGTAAAGATGATCCAAGATTCTATTTTCAAGATCCAAAATCTTGGAAATAGAATAGACAAAATGCAAGAAACAGTTAACAAGGACCTAGAAGAACTAAAGATGAATCAAGCATCGATTAAAAACACAATAAATGAAATGAAAATTACTCTAGATGGGATCAATAGCAGAAAAACTGAGGCAGAAGAACGGATAAGAGAGGTGGAAGATAAAATAGTGGAAATAACTGATGCAGAGCAAAATAAAGAAAAAAGAATGAAAAGAAGAGCAGACAGTCTCAGAGACCTCTGGGACAACATTAAATGCACCAACATTCAAATTATAGGGATTCCAGAAGAAGAAGAGAAAAAAGACAGGGACTGAGAAAATATTTGAAGAGATTATAGTTGAAAACTTCCCTAATATGGGAAAGGAAATAGTTAATCAAGTCCAGGAGGCACAGAGAGTCCCATACAGAATAAATCCAAGGAGAAATACGCCAAGACACATATTAATCAAACTGTCAAAAATTAAACACAAAGAAATCATATTAAAAGCAGCAAGGGAATAAAAACAAATAACACACGAGGGAATCCCCATCAGGTTAACAGCTGATCTTTCAGCAGAAACTCTACAAGCCAGAAGGGAGTGGCAGGACAAAATTAAAGAGATGAAGGAGAAAAACCTGCAACCAAGATTACTCTACCCAGCAAGGATCTCATTCAGATTTGATGGAGAAATTAAAACCTTTACAGACAAGCAAAAGCTGAGAGAGTTCAGCACCACCAAACCAGCTTTACAATAAATGCTAAAGGAACTTCTCTAGGCAAGAAACACAACAGAAGGAAAAGACCTACAATAATGAACCCAAAACAATTAAAGAAATGGGAATAGGAACATACATATCAATAATTACCTTAAATGTAAATGGACTAAATGCTCCCACCAAAAGACACAGATTGGCTGAATGGATACAAAAACAAGACCCATATATATGCTGGCTACAAGAGACCCACTTCAGACCTAGAGACACATACAGACTGAAAGTAAGGGGATGGAAAAAGATATTCCATGCAAATGGAAATCAAAAGAAAGATGGAGTAGCAATTCTTATATCAGACAAAATAGACTTTAAAATAAAGACTATTAGAAGAGACAAAGAAGGACACTACATAATGATAAATGGATCGATTCAAGAAGAAGATATGACAATTGTAAATGTTTATGCACCCAACATAGGAGCACCTCAATGCATAAGACAAATACTAACAGCCATGAAAGGGGATATCAACAATAACACACTCATAGTAGGGGACTTTAACACCCCACTTTCACCAATGGACAGATCATCCAAAATGAAAATAAATAAGGAAACACAAGCTTTAAATGATACATTAAACAAGATGGACTTAATTGATATTTATAGGACATTCCATCCAAAAACAACAGAATACACATTTTTCTCAAGTGCTCATGGAACATTCTCCAGGATAGATCATATCTTGGGTCACAAATCAAGCCTTGGTAAATTTGAGAAAATTGAAATTGTATCAAGTATCTTTTCCGACCACAATGCTATAAGACTAGACATCAATTACAGGAAAAGATCTGTAAAAAATACAAACACATGAAGGCTAAATAATACACAACTCAATAACGAAGTGATCACTGAAGAAATCGAAGAGGAAATTAAAAAATACCTAGAAACAAATGACAATGGAGACACGACGACCCAAAACCTATGGGACACAGCAAAAGCAGTTCTAAGGGGGAAGTTTATAGCAATAAAATCCCACTTTAAGAAACAGGAAACATCTCGAGTAAACAACCTGACCCTTCACCTAAAGCAATTATAGAAAGAAGAACAAAAAAACCCCACAGTTAGCAGAAGGAAAGAAATCATAAAGATCAGATCAGAAATAAATGAAAAAGTAATGAAGGAAATGATAGCAAAGGTCAATAAAACTAAAAGCTGGTTCTTTGAGAAGATAAACAAAATTGATAAACCATTAGCCAGACTCATCAAGAAAAAAAGGGAGAAGTCTCAAATCAATAGAATAAGAAATGAAAAAGGAGAAGTAACAACTGACACTGCAGAACTACAAAAGATCATGAGAGATTACTACAAGAAACACTATGCCAATAAACTGGACCACCTGAAAGAAATGGACAAATTCTTAGAAATGCACAACCTGCCAAGTCTGAATCAGGAAGAAATAGAAAATATGAAAAGGCCAATCACAAGCCCTGAAATTGAAACTGTGATTAAAAATCTTCCAACAAACAAAAGCCCAGGACCAGATGGCTTCACAGGTGAATTCTATCAAACATTTAGAGAAGAGCTAACACCTATATTTCTCAAACTCTTCCAAAATATAGCAGAGGGAGGAGGCGCTCCCAAACTCATTCTATGAGGCCACCATCACCTGGATACCAAAACCAGACAAGGATGTCACAAAGAAAGAAAACTACAGGCCAATATCACTGATGAACATAGATGCAAAACTCCTCAACAAAATACTAGCAAACAGAATCCAACAGCACATTAAAAGGATCATACACCATGATCAAGTGGGGTTTATTCCAGGAATGCAAGGATTCTTCAATATATGCAAATCAATCAATATGATACACCATATTAACAAATTGAAGAAGAAAAACCATATGATCATCTCAATAGATGCAGAGAAAGCTTTCGACAAAATTCAATACCCATTTATGATAAAAACTCTGCAGAAAGTAGGCATAGAGGGAACTTTCCTCAACATAATAAAGGCCATATATGACAAACCCACAGCCAACATTGTCCTCAATGGTGAAAAACTGAAACCATTTCCACTAAGATCAGGAACAAGACAAGGCTGCCCACTCTCACCACTCTTATTCAACATAGTTTTGGAAGTTTTAGCCACAGCAATCAGAGAAGAAAAGGAAATAAAAGGAATCCAAATTGGAAAAGAAGAAGTAAAGCTGTCACTGTTTGCAGATGACATGATACTATAAACAGAGAATTCTAAAGATGCTACCAGAAAACTACTAGAACTAATCAATGAATTTGGTAAACTAGCAGGATACAAAATTAATGGACATAAATCTCTGGCATTTCTGTACACTAATGATGAAATATCTGAAAGTGAAATCAAGTAAACACTCCCATTTACCATTGCAACAAAAAGAATAAAATATCTAGGAATAAACTTACCTAAGGAGACAAAAGACCTGTATGCAGAAAATTATAAGACACTGATGAAAGAAATTAAAGATGATACAAAGAGATGGAGAGATATACCATGCTCCTGGATTGGAAGAATCAATATTGTGAAAATGACTACTACCCAAAGCAATCTACAGATTCAATGCAGTCCCTATCAAACTACCACCGGCATTTTTCACAGAACTAGAACAAAAAAATTCAAAATTTGTTTGGAAAATCAAAAGACCCCAAATAGCCAAAGCAATCTTGAGAACAAAAACTGGAGCTGGGGGAATCAGTCTCCCTGACTTCAGACTATACTACAAAGCTACAGTAATCATGAGAGTATGGTACTGGCACAAAAACAGACAGATAGATCAATGGAACAGGATAGAAAGCCCAGAGATAAACCCACGCACATATGGTCAACTTATCTTTGATAAAGGAGGCCAGAATGTACAGTGGAGAAATGACAGCCTCTTCAATAAATGGTGCTTGGAAAACTGGACAGGGACATGTAAAAGAATGAAGTTAGAACACTCCATAACACCATACACAAAAATAAACTCAATTTGGATTGAAGACAAATGTAAGGCCAGACACTATCAAACTCTTAGAGGAAAACATAGGCAGAACACTCTATGACATAAATCACCGCAAGATCCTTTTGAACCCACCTCCTAGAGTAATGGAAATAAAAACAAAGATAAACAAATGGGGCCTAATGAAACTTAAAAGCTTTTCCACAGAAAAGGAAATCATAAACAAGACCAAAAGACAACCCTCAGAACAGGAGAAAATATTTGCAAATGAAGCAACTGACAAAGGATTAACCTCCCAAATTTATAAGCAGCTCATGCAGCTCAATATCAAAAAAACAAACAACCCAATCCAAAAATGGGCAGAAGACTTAAATAGGCATTTCTCCAAAGAAGATATACAGACTGCCAACAAACACATGAAAGAATGCTCAACATCATTAATCATTAGATAAATGCAAATCTAAACTACAATGAGGGCTTCCCTGGTGGCACAGTGGTTGAGAATCCGCCTGCCGATGCAGGGTACATGGGTTCGTGCCCTGGTCTGGGAAAATCCCACATGCCGTGGAGTGGCTAGGCCCGTGAGCCATGGCTGCTGAGCCTGTGCGTCCGGAGCCTGTGCTCTGCAACAGGAGAAGCCACAACAGTGAGAGGCCCGCATACTGCAAAAAAAAAAAAAAAAACAAAAAACAACCTACAATGAGAGGGCTTCCCTGGTGGTGCAGTGTTTGAGAGTCCGCCTGCCAGTGCAGGGAACACGGGCTCATGCCCCAGTCCAGCAAGATCCCACATGCCGCGGAGCGGCTAGGCCCATGAGCCATGGCCATTGAGCCTGTGCGTCTGGAGCCCGTGCTCCACAATGGGAGAGGCCACAGCAGTGAGAAGCCCATATACTGCAAAAAAACGAAACAAAGAAACAAAAACCTACAATGAGATATCATCTCACACCAGTCAGAATGGCCATCATCAAGAAATCTAGAAACAATAAATGCTGGAGAGGGTGTGGAAAAAAGGGAACACTCTTGCACTGCTGGTGGGAATGTGAATTGGTACAGCCACTATGGAGAACAGTATGGAGGTTCCTTAAAAAACTATATATAGAACTACCATATGACCCAGCAATCCCACTACTAGGCATATACCCTGAGAAAACCATAATTCAAAAAAAGACATATACCAAAATATTCATTGCAGCTCTCTTCACAATAGCCCAGAGATGGAAACAACCTAAGTGTCCATCATCAGATGAATGGGTAAAGAAGATGTGGCACATATATACAATGGAATATTACTCAGCCATAAAAAGAAAAGAAACTGAGCTATTTGTAATGAGGTGGATAGACCTAGAGTCTGTCATACAGAGTGAAGTAAGTCAGAAAGAGAAAGACAAATACCATATGCTAACACATATATATGAAATTTACGAAAAAAAAAATGTCATGAAGAACCTAGGGGTAAAACAGGAATAAAGACACAGACCTACTTGAGAATGGACTTGAGGATATTGGGAGGGTGAAGGGTAAGCTGTGACAAAGCGAAAGAGAGGCATGGACATATATACAGTACCAAACGTAAGGTAGATGGATAGTGGGAAGCAGCCGCATAGCACAGGGAGATCAGCTCGGTGCTTTGTGACTGCCTGGAGAGGTGGGATTGGGATGGTGGGAGGGAGGGAGACGCAAGAGGGAAAGGATGTGGGAACAGATGTATATGTATGACTGATTCACTTTGTTTTAAAGCAGAGACTAATAATAAAAAAAAAGAATTATAAAAACACAATAAATGAAATTAAAAATTCTCTAGAAGGGATCAGTAGCAGAATAACTAGGCAGGAGAATGGATAATTGACCTGGAAGATAAAATAGTGGAAATAACTACTTCGGAACAGAGTAAATAAAAAGAATGAAAAGACTGAGGACATTCTCAGAGACCTCTGGGACAACACTAAATGCACCAACATTCGAATTATAGGGGTCCCAAGAGAAGAAGAGAAAAAGAAATGGAGAAAATATTTGAAGATTTTAGAGTTGAAATCTTCCCTAATATGGGAAAGGAAATAGTTAATCAAGTCCAGGAAGCACAGAGAGTCCCATACAGGATAAAACCAAGGAGAAACATGCCAAGAAACATATTAATCAAACTATCAAAAATTAAATACAAAGAAAACATATTAAAAGCAGCAAGAGAAAAGCAACAAATAACACACAAGGGGATCCCCATAAGGTTAACAGCTGATTTGTAAGCAGAAACTCTGCAAGCCAGAAGGGAGTGGCAGACATATTTAAAGTGATGAAGGAGAAAAAGCTACAGGCAAGTTTACTCTACCCAGCCAGGATCTCTTTCAGATTTGATGGAGAAATTAAAACCTTTACAGACAAGCAAAAGCTGAGAGAGTTCAGCACCACCAAAACAACTTTAAAACAAATGCTAAAGGAACTTCTCTAGGCAGGAAACACAAGAGAAGGGAAACACCTACAATAACAAAACAATTATGAAATGGGAATAGGAACAAACACAAAACAATTATGAAAATGGGAATAGGAACAAACATATTGATAATTACCTTGAAGGTAAATGGTTTAAATACTCCAACCAAAAGACATAGACTGGCTGAATGGATACAAAAACAAGACCCGTATATATGCTGTCTACAAGAGACCCACTGCAGACCAAGGGACACATACAGAGTGAAAGTGAGGGGATGGAAAAAGATATTCCATGCAAATGGAAATCAAAAGAAAGCTGGAGTAGCAATACTCATATCAGACAAAATAGACTGTAAAATAAACACTATTACAAGAGAAAAAGAAGGACACTACATAGTGATCAAGGAATCGAGCCAAGACGAAGATATAACAATTGTAAATATTTATGCACCCAATATAGGAGCACCTCAATGCATAAGGCAAATACTAACAGCCATAAAAGGGGAAATCAACAGTAACACAATCATAGTAGGGGACTTTAACACCTCACTTTCACCAATGGATAGATCATCCAAAATGAAAATAAATAAATAAATAAGGAAACAAACTTTAAATGATACATTAAATAAGATGGACTTAATTGATATTTATAGGACATTCTATCCAAAAATATCAGAATGCACTTTCTACTCAAGTGCTCATGGAACACTCTCCAGGATAGATCATATATTGGGTCACAGCAGACCTAAATAGACATTTTTCCAAAGAAGATATACAGATTGCCAACAAACACATGGAAGAATGCTCAACGTCATTAATCATTAGGGAAATGCAAATCAAAAGTACAATGAGATATCATCTCACACCTGCCGGAATGACCACTATGAAAAAATCGAGAAACAATAAATGCTGGAGAGGGTGTGGAGAAAAGGGAACCCTCTTGCACTGTTGGTGGAATGTAAACTGATACAGCCACTATGGAGAACAGTTTGGAGGTTCCTTAAAAAACTATAAATAAAGCTACCAAATAACCCAGCAATCCAACTACTGGTCATATACCCTGAGAAAACCATAATTCAAGAAGAATCATGTACTAAATTGTTCATTGCAGCTCTATTTACAATAGCTAGGATATGGAAGCAACCTAAGTGTTCATCAACAGATGAATGGATAAAGAAGATGTGGCACATATATACAATGGAATATTACTCAACCATAAAAAGAAATGAAATTGAGTTATTTGTAGTGAGGTGGATGGACCTAGAGTCTGTCATACAGAGTGAAGTAAATCAGAAAGAGAAAACCAAATACCGTATGCTAACACATATATATGGAATCTAAGGGAAAAAAAAAGGTTCATGAAGAACCTAGGGGAAAGATGGGAATAAAGACACAGAACTACTAGAAAACGGACTTGAGGATATGGGGAGAGGGAATGGTAAGCTGTGACAAATTGAGAGAGTGGCATGGACATATATACACTACCATACGTAAAATAGATAGCTAGTGGGAAGTAGCTGCTTAGCACAGGGAGATCAGCTCAGTGCTTTGTGTCCACCTAGCGGGTGGGATAAGGAGGGTGGGAGGGAGGGAGATGCAGGAGGGAAGAAATATGGGAACATATGTATATGTATAACTGATTCACTTTTTTATAAAGCAGAAACTAACACACCATTGTAAAGCAATTATACTCCAATAAAAATGTTAAAAAAATAAAAAATACCTGCCTCGGGAATTAATTTCTGTAATCCCGGCCATTGTCTAAATTGATCCTAAGTGACTAGTATATGTTGCAACCACACCAGTACTGCAGGAGACGTTTTCATCTTTCACTATGTTCACATGTATGTGCAAGGAAATAGGAGTGCTATCTTAGAGGGACATATAAGGGAGGCTGTGTCCTTGGGACTCAGAGAGCAGTGACTGTTTGGAAGTCACTGAGACACATTTCTATGTCTTACCTGTTGGTCCAGGGTTTACTCAGCTTGACAGACTCAAACCTTAAACTACATTAAGGTCTAATGTTCCTGACTGAGGAAGAATTTAAATGACAACCCAGGGAAGTTATATAAAATGGAGGGGGGGATAGCTGTCATTTGCAGGACCTAGCAATCAACCACCACTTTCTCCTAGTTATAAAGATGAGGGAAAGACATAGTGATGAGAGAAAGGCAAAATAATGACATTTTAACCTATAGTTTGCAATTAAAACAAGAATGAAGCTACATTTTATAGAGCTTTTATTTTTATTTTTATTTTGCGGTACACAGGCCTCTCACTCTTGTGGCCTCTCCAGTTGTGGAGCACAGGCTTCGGACACGCAGGCTCATCAGCCATGGCTCACAGGCCCAGCCTCTCTGTGGCATGTGGGATCTTCCCAGACCGGGGCACGAACCCGTGTCCCTTGCATCGGCAGGTGGTCTCTCAACAACTGTGCCACCAGGGAAGCCCAAAGCTACATTTTATAAATTGATTATGACTTACACAAATCCACCAGCTACCCCAGGATTTTATTTTGCCCCTCTATCTCTGATCCCTCTGCAGTACATAGTCATTGTTCCTTGAATGCTTCTCATTCTCATTCCCAACCCAGCATCTGCTTGAAACCCCCAGCTGTCTTGGTGGCTGGCTCAAATATAACATAAAGTAGTAAGATCAAGCCATCATGCCAGGTAGTACTGAGTTATTTATATTGACATAGTCCTTCCTGATGATGATTGTGCTTTAAGACTGATGGTATGGGGGATGCAGAAGAGAAAGGACTAAGTATTTCAGAGCATCTACTGAGTATCAAGTACTATACAGGCACTTTATAAATTTTATTTGATTATATTTTCAAAATCACCATAATTTAAAAATCACAGTTGCAGTTTCCTCCTCCTGAAATAGAAGCCCAGAAAAGGTCAATAATAGTGAGAGAGCTCAAATATTTCCATCTAGTTATATTATGTTATTTCCATGTTATCACTTTATGCCTTTATGGTCACCAGATGCTTGTGCAAAGGAGATATATTGTACTGCTACCCCAGCTTGTTCAAACCCAGGCATTATTTTAGGGATTTCCCTTTTTTCTTCTGCCCAGATTTCTGCAGGTGTTTGGGGTTATCTTTCCTTTGTCCTGTGCTAATAGGAATCTGCCAGAAAATTTGCATGTCTGGACTTGTCCTTATGGAAAAAGAAAATTGATTGGCACCAACTAGGGTCTTGGGGCACAGAGGGCACTTTCAAAGAGAGACCAAAGAGCACAGTCCTGGGTGCCCTTGAAGAGGATTCCATAACAAACCATGAGAATGTGATCCCTGGTAATCACTGAAGTAAAGCAGGTGATCTGTAGATAAAGTTACATGCACCCCTACCACCCCCCTTAACCCCAGAGCACTTGAGTAATGTTCCTCATCCATATGGCTTGGTGCGTAGCCCTGTCTCTCTGGATTTTACAAACTTTCCCTCCATCTCTCTACATTTCTTACCACAGAAATACTTTTAATGGCTATTCAATCCATAAAAAATATATGTACTCTATGCCCAAACCCATTCTAGGTCAGCCAAGAAAATCCAAAGAGATAATTTCATTTTCAAGATATTACAAAGTCATTATATTAACAAAGGCATAAACCCATGAAGTAAGAAAAGTCTAAAAAAGATAGTGTGGATTCAACAGCAGGTCATGAATGATAGATATGTTCAAGATTCTCAGTAACCTAACTCATGGATTCTACCCCTTCTGTACTGATTCATGCCTTTTGGAAAGCAGGAACCCTGAATGCAAGGTGTGTTAGTTATATTTGTATATATACTTGTGTATTTTTCTGAAAGCTGACCAACATCTAGTGGATATAAACTTCTATCTACAGCATTTCTGGCTATTAGCAGAGCTGTGATAGAAATCTGAATTATTAATGTTTTTATTTCCCCATGGAATTGCACAAACAGATGTTCGTTTATGTATTTATAAAAAGAATATCTAAAACAGACAGCCAGGAAGATCAGAGAAAGAAAAGGCTTGGGATCAGGCTATCCTGCCAAGGTATAAAAGATTCTTTCCCATGTGTTTCTAGTCTTGATTGGCCTGACAGTAGTTTTTGACAAAGAACTTTTCCAAATGTTGATATGAGTATATGTAGTACAGAGTACAGCAATTGGCATCTAGTGCACAACAAATAAAAGTTTATGGAGTGGATGAATAAATGACTACCGATCATGAAACCTGAAGAAATTATATATTTTTTATAAGCCATTACATCAATGGTTAAGTATATTATCTTTTATTTTTATTATTTTTTATTGAAGCATAGTTCATTTACAGTATATCATGTTAGTTTTAGGTGTACAGCACAGTGATTCAGTTATACACGTATATATGTTCTTTTTCAGATTATTTTACTTTATAAGGTACTACAAAATATTGAATATAGTTCCCTGTGCTATGCAGTAAGTTCTTGTTTGTTATCTATTTTATACACAGTAGTGTGTATATGTTAATACCAGCCTCTTAATTTACCCCTGCCCCCACTTTCCCCTTTGTTAATTATAAGTTACCAAATATCAAATTATTCCATTACATCAACTATAAATATATTCTTAAGTATTTTTATATCAAGTGCCACCAGATACTTCTAGATATTGGTTCGGACCCCTTCACCTCTCTCAAATGGACACATTCTTGGTGATATTGTGTTTATATGTTTATGTATTGATTGTTTGATTCCTTTAGGGTTTTTTTGTGTGTGTTTTTTGTTTGTTTGTTTGTTTTATATTGGAGTATAGTCGATTAACAATATTGCATTAGTTTAAGGTGTACAGCAAAGTGATTCAGTTACATATATACATGAATCTATTCTTTTTCAAATTATTTTCCCATTTAGGTTATTACGGAATATTAGGCAGAGTTCCCTGTGTTATACAGTACATCCTTATTGGTTATATATTTTAAATATAGCAGTGTGTACATGTCAATCCTAAACTCACAGTCTATCCCTCCCCCCAACTCTTCCCACCCTGATAATCATAACTTTGCTCTCTAAGTCTGTGAGTCTGTTCTGTTTTGTAAATAAGTTTATTTGTATTTTTTCTTAGATTCTGCATATAAGCAATATAATACATTTGTTTTTCTCTGTCTGACTTCATTTAGTATGATAATCTCCAGGTCCATCCATGTTGCTGCACATGGCATTATTTCATCCTTTCTTAATGGCTGAGTACTATTCCATTGTATATTTGTACCACATTGTCTTTATTCATTCCTCTGCTGATGGACATTTAGGTTGTTTACATGTCTTGGCTATTGTAAACAGTGCTGCAATGAAGACTGGGGTGCATGTATCCTTTTGAACCATGTTTTTCTCTGGATACATGCCCAGGAGTGGGATTGCTGGTAGCTCTATTTTTAGTTTTTTAAGAAACCTCCATACTGTTCTCCATAGTGACTGTATAAATTTATATTCCCACCAACAGTGCAGAAGAGTTCCCTTTCCTCCACACCCTCTCTGGCATTTATTGTTTGTAGATTTTTGATGGTGGCCATTCTGATAGGTGTGAGGTGATATCTCATTGTAGTTTTGATTTAAATTTATCTAATAATTAGCAATTTTGAACATCTTTTCATGTACCTCCTGGCTATCTGTTTGTCTTCTTTGGAGAAATGTCTATTTGGGTCTTCTGCCCATTTCTTGATTTAGTTGTTTGTTTTTATGATATTGAGCCACATGAGCTGTTTATTAATTTTGGAGACTAATCTTTTGTCGGTCACACAGTTTACAAATATTTTCTCCCATTCTGTGGCTTCTCTTTTCATTTTGTTTATGGTTTTCTTTGTTGTGCAAAGGCTTTTGAGTTGATTAGGTTTCATTTGTTTATTTTTGTTTTTATTTCTTTTACTCTAGGAGATGGATCAAAAAATATACTGTTGCAATTTATGTCAGAGATTGTTCTGCCTATGTTTTCCTCTAAGAGTTTTATAGTATCCAGTCTTACATTTAGGTCTTGGAGACACTAAAGTCCCTGAATAGCCAAAGCAATCTTGAGAAAGAAAAACAGAGCTGGATAACTTAGGCTCCCAGACTTCAGGCTCTACTACAAAGCTACAGTGGTCAAAACAGTATGATACTGGCACAAAAACAGAAATATAGATCAATGAAACAGGATAGAAAGCTCAGAAATAAACCCACACCTATGGTCAATTAGTCTGCAACAAAGGAGGCAAGACTATACAATGGAGGAAAGACAGTCTCTTCAATAAATGGTGATGGAAAACTGGACAACTACATGTAAAAAAAAATAAAATAAATTTAGAATACATTTTAACATTATACACAAAAATAAACTCAAACTAGATTAAAAACCTAAATGCAAGATCCCTTTAGTGTTATATTGCTATTTTTCATATATTAACCTGTGATGTGCAAGGTCTGTATTTCCAATACATATTTAAGCTGAGAGTGGGGTCCGACCTTCTGGACCAAAATCAATCACACAATTATTCTTTTGGTTCTTCAGTTTAATTCCTCCTCAGATGTCATTCCTTCTGTATTTCAACATATTCCTTTCCTTCATTAACCTCCATCATACTAAGATAAATAGAAATGTGCTTCATGCTTGTTCAACTTGGTTTAGAAGATATGTTTGAGCATCTAATATGTGCTGAGCTCTGTGGTAGGGGTGATATAAAAATAATTATAAGACTGAACATAGGCACTTGCAGGTTGTTAGATGAAGGTAGACAAGTAAACAGCTTATTTTGATATAGTTTGGTACATGAAATTATCCAGAAATATGATTAAGATGAGCATAAGAGTTTAAGAGAGCCGTACAAATTAGGTAGAGGGTCCTAGAGGAGGTGCACTCAAACTGTGTCATGAAGAATGAGGAAGAGTTAATGAGGTAAAGAGGTAAAAGGAGAAGAAACAGCTGTTCTAGAAAAAAGAACAATAAAGAAAAGAACATGCCACATGTGGAGAGAAAAGCATGTTGGGAGAGAAGTCCAAAGAAATTTGGTTCTATCTAGTCACCTACATGACAAAAGGCTTCACTGTGTTTTCTCCTACAGCTCCAAGCAACTGGATAGAAATAATGACAGCTAACACTTGATAGCACTAATTATAGACCAGGTACTGTTTTACATGCTTTATATAGATGCTCATGTCTACATTAATTCATTTAAACTTCACAATAACCCTACTAAATTAGGTGCTATTATGACTTCAATTTTACAGATGAGAAAACTCAGGAAGAGCACATTATACAACTTGCTGGAGCTGTGATTTGAATCAGGCAATCTAGTCTGGAATCCAGGCTTTAAAATTCTACACTGTCTACATGCATAAACTGATCAATTAAGATGACTAATTTTACCTCTTCCCTTTTATAGTGAATAATATAGATATCCTTTTAGGGGTTTCAAAAGAGCTTAGATTTTCCTGAATATCCAGGTTTGAGAGTTGGAGAGAGAAAAGGTGTATGTGTTGGAAGAGTGTAATTCTACATTCATGGTGATATACCTATAAAATTCTCCCTTAAAACAATCATGTGTTATGTGAATTCAGCAGAAGTATGTGGAAACCTAGTCTAGTCAGTTCCTTCAATAACTTTGTGACTGAGGTAAAAATCACTATTGTATCAGTTTCCTTACTTGTAAAATAAAGGATTTCACATAGGGGTTGCCAAGGTCCTTCCAAACAGTCCATTCCATATTGTAATACTACAATGCACCTTTCATACTCAGGTTCCTAGATACAATTTCCATACTTTGATAGTTGATGATATCATCAGTTAAGAAAGCTAATAAAAAAAAAAAAGAAGGTAGGATCAGTAAGAAGAGTAATGAGGTTAGATCATAAAATTAAACATATTGCATTCTTTGGATAAAATTCAATTAAGGTATATCCAAAACACTTATTCAAAGAGGTATATGTAAATTATTTTATGTAAAAATATTTATTTTTGCAAAACTTAGGCATCATACATAAAAGGTAATTGGTAGCAATACATAGCCTTAAGTTGAGGACACTTTAAGCTCTCTCAGTATCTTAGTGACCCTGCTTTATCTGCCCACAGCTGTTCCAGAAGAATAACCACAATATTGGAGATGGGACAACTTGTAACCAAAGAGGTATTAACTAAAGACTGAGACCTAGGGCAATAACTCAGCCAACCCAAAGAGTCCAAGAGTGCCATGCTACTTGCAAGTCATTTTCTCCTTTGCATGCCAAGCAGGCTACACAGGCACAAACTATATACTTGAAGAGCCCTTTCCCACATGGCACAGCTAAAGGTTAGCTCTCCTATGGTTGCTCCCAAACCCAGTCCTAAATAAAAACTCTCATGAGGCAGAAGCCTTCTCTCTATGAACTTACCTAAAATCTATCCTAGAAATATGAAAACATATATCATGAAATATGGTCCCTGTCCAAAAAGACAGCAATGTTTTCATGGAGACATTAGATATAATGCAATTTTCATTTAAATATTTTGAGTAAAATATACTGCAGAAATAATACAGTATGGTACTCACTGAATTTTTTTTCCCAAAACATGATCTTCAAGGGGCCATATTTGAAATACCCCAAATCTATCTTCCTAAACATGTCTGCCAGCCTGGCATCTAACAGTGATTCATTGAAATGTGTTGGAAATATGATTTGTGTGGGAGTCAAATAGAAATCAGATTGATCCCATCCCTTATATCTATAGCTCTCTATATACATTTGGCTTTGACATTCATCAAATTACTCTGACCTAACAAAGCTTTCTTGCACAAAGTAATCTCAAGCGACAGTGCGTAGTGATATGTATAATATGAAAGGAGTTGAATGGCTAAGTAGTCAGCTTGACAGTATCGCTGAAATCTTTTATTGCATATATTAGAGAGTTAAACATTGCAATCTGCTTTTCCTATGAGACCCAACAAATAAGAAAAAGGCAGGTTTACTCAGGATTAGGCTGGTTTTCCTTTGTTTTCTTGCCAAAAAAGAAGTATTGATTAGCTTATGGAAGGCAAAATTTGCATCTCTATGCTTAGAAGGGTGAAAATTTTCTGCTAGAAATCCATTTTCAGAAGGATCCTCTTGAGCTCGATGTTTCATCCCATTCTTCTGTGTGCTAAATTATAAACAACTTTATTTTCATTTCTGACTTTGTAAATGGGAATTATATCCACTTCATGAGAATGACTCATATACGAATCATACACTTTGGGGAAATGCTGAATTGAAAAGTCTTTTTGTTTGTTGTTTGTTTATCTCACTTCAGAAGCAGCTCTTGTGCTCAACCCAGTTCTCCTGGACATGCCAGTCTCCACACTCTGATAATCAGATGAATATAAATTATAACAATGTCAATAACAATGACAATGGAGAATGAAGCGGAGGAAAGAGCTGCCAGTTTTTAAATGGCCACTGACAGTCTGTGACCAGATCATCAGTGCATCAAAAAAAAAAAAAATGGTGTATACACATATGCATACACACAAACAAACATAATCTTCCCTGAAGTATGCCACTTCTTCATCTTGGGATGGAGTTTGTTCTTTGGGGAATCCATTATAAATTTTATACCTTTACTATAATTTTCTAGAAACACGACTAATTTCCTAAAAGTATCATAACTTACTGTGTTTTGTTTTATTTGGGGTATAGTTACTTTACAATGTTGTGTTAGTTTCTGCTGTATAGCGAAGTGAATCAGTTATACATATATCCCCACTGTTTTTGATTTATTTCCCATTTAGGTCACTAGAGAGCATTGAGTAGAGTTCCCTGTGCTATAGAGCATATTCTCATTAGTTATCTATTTTATACATAAATGCAAATCAAAACTACAATGAGGTATCACCTCATACCAGTTAGAATGTCCATCATCAAAAAATCTACAAACAATAAATGCTGGAGAAGGTTGGAGAAAAGGGAACCCTCTTGCACTGTTGGTGGGAATGTAAATTGATACAGCCACTATGGAGAACAGTATGAAGATTCTGTAAAAACTAAAAATAGAATTACCATATGATCCAGTGATACCACTACTGGACATATACCCTGAGAAAAACATAATTTAAAAAGGCTCATGCACCCCAATGCTCATTGTAACAGTATTTAAAATAGCCAGTACATGGAAGCAAGCTAAATGTCTACTGACAGATGAATGGATAAAAAATATGTGGTACATATATACAATGGAATATTACTCAGCCATAAAAAGGAAAATGAAATTGGGTCATTTGTAGAGATGTGGATGGACCTAGAGACTGTCATACAGAGTGAAGTAAGTCAGAAAGAGAAAAACGAATATTGTACATTAAGACACATATGTGTAATCTAGAAGAAAGGAAGAGATGAACCCATTTGCAAAGCCGACATAGAGACACAGACATAGAGAACAAATATAAAACTTACTCTTAATTAAATCCTATTCAAGACACTCTGATTTCTCTTTTTTTTTTCTGAGAGCAAAAATAACATGACATCCTTACATTAGTATATGAACCACTGTAACTACACCAAATCCAGAATGAATTAATGCATTTTAGTAAAGAAGCCCTGTATAATACTTATGAGATACCAGGAACTCTGTGTTCTAAGTCTTTACCACTATGACTCATCTGATCCTCCTAAATCCACTATGAGGAAAGTATAATTGTTATCCTCATGTGAGGAAACTGAGGTACAGAGGGCCTAGGTAATTTGCTCAAGTTCACATAGGTAGGATGTCTCAGAGTCTCACTTGAAAACAGACATTCTGGCTCTGGAGTCCATTATCTTAACAAGTCTGCTATGCTTGGAAACTAGGAAAATATACTGAGAAATTTAAATGTAAAAAATAAGCATAGGATTAACCAGAAACATGATCTCAGAGACTGGCAAATGATCCTCCAGAAGAGTAAGTCCTCCACCCATCTTTCCCATTATTTTAAATTATATTTTTAAGCATTCATGGTGTAATTATAACATTTTAGAGGAAAAAGACAGGTGAGAATTTACCTATTCTCTTGGCAGGTAAATTGAGAAATATAGCACTTGAACAACTTATTCAAAATAAAACAGCAAATAAATTGCAAAACTAGAACCTATTCTTGTGCTTTCTATTTTAGGATATATGTCCAAAAAGAATCAGATGGGACTAAATTAAGTCTTACTAATTATATATTTAAGTAGAACAGTTCTAGGTATTTTAAACATGTCAAGGTAGTCTTTCTACATTTATCATTCACAAATAGTTCGTACTAGTAAAGCAAGTTAATCATATTTTTTTAGTTAATAATAAAACAGAATGGAGACATATTTTATATGTTTTAGAATGAATGGTTCATAAGCAGAATAAAGAAATATTTCAAAGACAATTTTCCTTCTAAATAGAAGCTCTGGGAAGTTGTAGAAGACTTTCTCATTTTAATTCATATATTTTGTGTTTCAGATTTTTATAGGCATTTAACTTTTGTAATTAAATCAAAACACTATAAATGACAAGGTAGAGGAAAAATGTTCTGAGTGAGGAGGTAAAATGAAAAATGGCAAGTTAATAAATCAAAAAATGTGACCCATATATGAAAATAATAGTCTTTTTTCACTTTTCATTTTAAACTAATTTTAGACTTATAGAAAAGTTGTAAAAAATAGTTAAAACAGTGCTTATTATGCCTCACACAACTACTTCTTATATGAACACCCTACATAAATATGAAAGTATCCAAACAAGGAAATAACATTGGTACAACCTATTAACATACTGTTTTCTCCTGTTCAAATGTCGCCATTTGTTCACTAATGTACTTTTTCTCTTTGAGGATATAACATCACATTTAGAAGTTATTTCTTATTTGTCACCTCTAACATAAAACATTCCCTCAGTAATTCCTTTTCTTTCATGTTGCTGACACTTGAAGAATATTGGTCAATTATTGTTGTAGAATGTCCCTCAATTAGTGTTTGTGTGACATATTCTTAAAATTAGATTGAAGTTATGCATATTTGGCAAAATTACCACAGAAATGATATTGTGGTCTCAGTGCATCTACCAAGGGATTCATGAAATCATTGTCTTACTTTTGGTGATGTTAACTTTTATCATTTGATTTCTTCTGCCTGTCTGAGTTTCTGCACTATAAAATACACATTTTCCCTTTCTAGTTAAAAATATTGGGGGGCAGATAACTTGAGAATATACAAGACTTGTTTCTCCTCAAACTTTTACCCACTAATTTTAGCACCCATTAAGGGACATTATCTATAACTATAACTCTGCTATTTACTTAATATTTTCTTTTGTTTTTCTGAATTTTTGAATTTTATTTTATTTATTTTTTATACAGCAGGTTCTTATTACTTATACATTTTATACATATTAGTGTATATATGTCAATCTCAATCTCGCAATTCATCCCACCACCACCACCCCCATAACCTTCCCCCCTTGGTGACCATACGTTTGTGCTCTACATCTGTGACTCAAATTCTGCCCTGCAAATCGGTTCATCTGTACATTTTTCTAAGTTACACATATATGTGTTAATACACGATATTTGTTTATCTCTGTCTGAGTTACTTCACTCTGTACAACAGTCTCTAGATCCATCCATGTCTCTACAAATGACCCAATTTCATTCTTTATTATGGCTGAGTAATATTCCATTGTATATATGTGCCTCATCTTTATACATTCATCTGTCGATGGGCATTTAGGTTGCTTCCATGATGTGGCTATTGTAAATAGTGCTGCAATGAATATTGGGGTGCATTTGTCTTTTTGAATTATGGCTTTCTCTGGGTATATGCCCAGTAGTGGGATATCTGGGTCACATGATAATTCTATTTTTAGTTTTTTAAGGAACTTACATACTGTTCTCCATAGTGGCTGGATCAAATTACATTCCCACCAACAGTGCAGGAGTATTCCCTTTTGTCCACTCCCACTCCAGCATCTGTTGTTTGTAGATTTTCTGATGGTGCCCATTCTAACTGGTGTGAGGTGATACCTCATTGTAGTTTTTATTTGCATTACTCTAATAAGTTGTGATATTGAGCAGTTTTCCATGTACTTCTTGGCCATCTGTATGTCTTCTTTGAAGAAATGTCTATTTAGGTCTTCTGCCCATTTTTGGATTAGGTTGTTTGTCTTTTTATATTGAGCTGCATGAGCTGTTTATATATTTTAGAGATTAATCCTTTGTCCATTGATCCATTTGCAAATATTTTCTCCCATTCTGAGGGTTGTCTTTTTGTCTTGTTTGTATTTTCCTTTGCTTTGAAAAAGGTTTTAGGTTTCATTAGGTCCCATTTGTTTATTTTTTGTTTTATTTCCATTACTCTAGGAGGTAGATCAAAGATCTTGCAGTGACTTATGTCAAAGAGTGTTCTTCCTATGTTTTCCCCTAAGAGTTTTAGAGTGTCTGGTCTTACATTAAGGTCTCTAATCGATTTTGAGTTTATTTTTGTGTATGGTGTTAGGGAGTGTTCTAATTTCATTCTTTTACATGTAGCTGTCCAGTTTTCCCAGTACCACTTATTTAAGAGACTGTCTTTACTCCATTGTATATCCTTGCCTCCTTTGTCATAGATTAGTTGACCACAGGTGCGTGGGTTTATCTATAGGCTCTCTATCTTGTTCCATTGATCTGTATTCCTGTTTTTGTGCCAGCACCATACTGTCTTGATTACTGTAGCTTTGTATTATAGTCTAAAGGCAGGAGTCTGATTCCTCCAGCTCTGTTTTTTCCCTCAAGACTGCTTTGGCTATTTGGGGTCTTTTGTGTCTCCATAGAAATTTCAAGATTTTTTGTTCTAGTTCTGTAAAAAATAACATTGGTAATTTGATAGGGATTACATTGAATCTTTATATTTCTTTGGGCAGTATAGTCATTTACACAGTATTGATTCTTCCAATCCAAGTACATGGTACATCTCTCCATCTGACTGTATCATCTTTAATTTCTTTCCTCAGTTTCTTATAGTTTTCTGCATACAGGCCTTTGTCTCCCTAAGTAGGTTTATTCCTAGGTATTTTATTCTTTTTGTTGCAATGGTAAATGGGAGTGTTTCCTTAATTTCTCTCTCAGATTTTTCATCATTAGTTTATAGAGATGCAATAAATTTATGTGCATTAATTTTATATCCTACAACTTTAACAAATTCCTTGATTAGCTCTGGTAGTTTCCTGGTAGCATCTTTAGGATTCTCTATGTATAGTATCATGTCATCTGCAAACAGTGACAGTTTTACTACTTCTTTCTAATTTGTATTCCTTTTCTTTCTTTTCTTCTCTGATTTCCATGGATAGAACTTCAAGAACTATGTTGAGTAATAGTGGTGAGAGAGGACATCCTTGTCTTGTTCCTGATTTTAGAGGAAATACTTTCAGTTTTTCACAATTGAGAATGATGTTTGCTGTGTGTTTGTCATATATGACCTTTATTATGTTGATGTAGGTTCCCTCTATACCCATTTCCTTGAGAGGTTTTATCATAAATGAGTGTTGAATTTTGTCAAAAGTTTTTCTAAATATATTGAGATGATCATATGGTTTTTATTCTTTGGTTTGTTAATATGGTGTATAACATTGCTTGATTTACGTATATTGAAGAATCCTTGCATCCCTGGGATAAATCCCACTTGATCATGAAACCCCACTTAATCATGGTGTATGATTCCTTTAATGTGTTGTTGGACTCTACTAGTATTTTGTTGAAGATTTTTGCATCTATATTGATTAATAATATTGAGCTGTAATTTTATTTTATTTTTGTAGTATCTTTGTCAGGTTTTGGTGTCAGTGTGATGGCAGTCTCATAGAATGAGTTTAGGAGTGTTCCATCCTCTGCAATTTTTTGGAAGTGTTTGAGGATGGGTGTTTGCTCTTCTCTATATGTTTGATATAATTCACCTGTGTAGCCATCTTGTCCTGCACTTTTGTTTGTTGTAAGAGTTTTAATCACAGTTTCAATTTCATTACTTGTGATTTGTCTGTTAATATTTTCTATTTCTTCCTTGTTCAGTGTTGGATGGTTATACCTTTGTAAGAATTGGTCCATTTCTTCCAAGTTGTCCATCTTATTGGCAGAGAGTTGCTTGTAGTAGTGTTGTAGGATCCTTTGTATTTCTTTGGTGTCTGTTGTGACTTCTTTCTCATTTCTAATTTTATTGATTTGAGTCCTCTCCCTCTTTTTCTTGATGAGTCTGGCTAATGGTTTATCAATTTTGTTTATCTTTTCAAAGAACCAGCTTTTAGTTTTTTTGATCTTTGCTATTGTTTCCTTCATTTATTTTTCATTTATTTCTTATCTGATTTTTATGATTTCTTTCCTCTGCTAACTTTGGGTTTTGTTTGTTCTTCTTTCTCAAGTTCCTTTAGGTTTAAGGTTAGATTGTTTATTTGAGATATTTCTTTTTTCTTGAGGTAGGATTGTATTCCTATAAACTTCCCTCTTAGAACTCCTTTTGCTGCATCCCATAGGTTTTGGATAATCGTTTTTTCCTTGTCATTTGTCTGTAGGTATTTTTTAAATTCCTCTTTGATTTCTTCAGTGATCTGTTGGTTATTTAATAACATATTGTTTAGATTTCATGTGTTTGTGCTTTTTACATTTTTTCCCTGTAATTGATTTCTAATCTCATAGTGTTGTCTTCCAAAAAGATGCTTGATATGATTTCAATTTTCTTAAATATACTGAGGCTTGAGTTTTGACCCAAGACATGATCTATCTTTGAGACTTTTCCATGTTCACTTAAGAAGAAAATGTAATCTGCTGTTTTTGGATGGAATATCCTGTAAATATCAGTTAAGTCTCTCTGGTCTATTGCGTCATTTAAAGCTTCTCTTTCCTTATTTCTTTTTTCATTTTAGATGATCTGTCCATTGGTGTAAGTGAGGTGTTAAAATCCCCCACTATTATTGTGTTACTGTTGATTTCCTCTTTTATAGCTATTAGCAGTTGCCTTATGTATTGAGGTGCTCCTATGTTGGGTACATTATATATTTATAATTGTTATATCTTCTTCTTTGATCGATACCTTGATCATTATGTAGTGTCCTTCCTTGTCTCTTGTAACATTCTTTATTTTAAAGTCTATTTTATCTGATATGAGTATTGCTACTCCAGCTTTCTTTTGATTTCAATTTGCATAGAATACTTTTTTTCCCTCCCCTCACTTTCAGTCTGTATGTGTCCCTAGGTCTGAAGTAGGTCTCTTGTAGACAGTATATATATGGGTCTTGTTTTTGTTTCCATTTTTTGAGCTTGTGTCTTTTGATTGGAGCATTTAATCCATTCACCTTTAAGGTAATTATTGATATGTATATCCTTATTACCATTTTCTTATTTGGAATGGGTTCGTTTTTGTAGCTCCTTTTCTTCTCTGTTTTTCCCACTTAGAGAAGCTCCTTTAACATTTGTTGTAGAGCTGGTTTTTTGGTGCTGAATTCCCTTAGCTTTTCCTTGTCCATAAAGCCTTTGATTTCTCCACTGAATCTGGATGCGATCCTTGCCAGGTAGAGTAAACTTGGTTGCAGGTTCTTCCCTTTCATCAATTTAAATGTTATGCCACTTCCTTCTGGCTTGTAGAGTTTCTTCTGAGAAATCAGCTCTTTACCTTGTGGAGTTCCCTTGTATATTATTTGTCATTTTTCCCTTTCTGCTTTCAATAATTTTTCTTTGTCTTTAATTTTTGCCTATTTGATTACTATGTGTCTCATCATGTTTCTCCTTGGGTTTATCTTGTATGGGACTCACTGTCCTTCCTGGACTTCGGTGCCTATTTCCTTTCTCATGTTAGGTAAGTTTTCAACTATAATCTCTTCAAATACTTTCTTGAGTCATTTCTCTCTCTCTCTTCTCCTTTTGGGACCCCTATAATGCAAATGTTTTTGCCTTTAATGTCATCCCAGATGTTTCTTAGGCTGTCTTCATTTCTTTCCATTGTTTTTTCTCTATTCTCTTCTGCAGCAGTGAATTCCACCATTCTCTCTTTCAGGTCACTTATCCATTCTTCTGCCTCAGTTATTCTGCTATTGATTCCTTCTAATGTATTTTTCATTTCAGTTATTATATTGTTCAACTCTGTTTGTTTGTTCTTTACTTCATCTAGGTCTTTGCTAAACATTTCTTGCATCTTCTCCATCTTTTCCTCCATTCTTTTTCCAAGGTTGTGCATCATCTTCACTATCATTATTCTGAATTATTTTTCTTGAAGGATGCTTATCTCAACTTCATTTAGTTGTTTTTCTTAGGTTTTATCTTGTTCCTTCATCTGGTATATAGCCCTCTGCCTTTTCATCTTGTCTGTCTTTCTTTTAATGCCCCCCCACCCCCCACCACAGGCTACAGGATTGTAGTTCTTCTTGCTTCTGATCTCTGCCCTCTCTCCTTGATGTTTTCTTTCTACATAAGTTGAAACGAAATCTGCTGTAAGAAGGAATTGCATTTTCTCTCCTATTTACTTATTCATTTAATTATTCATTTACATTAGAATGGACTCATAATATTTATTTTTTCTATGGATTAAAATTCCATTTTTACTCTTCAATTTCGTTGCTCAAAGTGTTCCAGCTTTGGTCATTAGCAGCTTCTTCAGGGTGGTTTGTATATTGTTTAAACAAGTGCCTTTTCTTTTTGAGACCTTTCCTACTTTCTGGTACTACAGGATGTTCCAGGGTGATCTTGCAATTTTCCCTGCCCTGGAAATGGAATCAAGCACTTCTCCAAAGAGACCTTGTTCCTTTTTATTAAAGATTGATATTTAGCAAACAAAATATCTTCGCTAGGTATGCTTATTGCTACTGGGTTGTCATTACCTCTAAGCATTGTCAGAAGACAAATGAAAAAATATATACTTATATACTAAACCTATGCATATGCACACATTTCTCTCTTTCTCTCTATACACACACACATACACCTACATACATGTACAAAAACACATAAATATATCTATCTGTTTAGCTGTATATACATAGATATATCGATATCTATATGTGTATTTATCTACATAAACATACATATGTTGATAGAAATGAATACATATACATCTATGTATATGTTTATATTTATTTCTGTATCTGTTATTATGTGTTCATACTGATACCTTGCATTCTAATCCAACATCACAGGGTTATTTTTAGCCCTTTCTTTCCTTCTTTGTAACTTCTTTCTCCAACAGAGAGAAACCTGACCTTATTATGGTTGATATACTTACTTTTTGAATTTTAATCTATAAATTAATTAGTTTCATGATTGCTAACCTATATTCCCATGAGAAATACATGACTACAAAGCTGCATTTATGTACTGTTCAATTTGTCTTTATCCTCACTGTAACCAGTCTGAAGTTTATATTGCCTTTTGTCAGCTCCTTTCCACCCCACCCTACTACTACTACTACCTTCTGGTTAGATTTCCTTGTTTATTTGGAGACATATGAAATATGTATGAAACATTAACTTTCCTTCTAGGAATAACAGCTATACAAAAAGATGTAATCAGATAAGTCTCAAGTGTTCTTCATCTGCTATGCTAATCCTTCACCCTTTTTTCCACCTCTTTTGCTCCCATCCCCCTGAAGGCAACAAGTCTCTTTAGTTTTAGAATATCCTTCCTGAATTGCTGTTTTATGAATAATCGGACTCCTGTGTATTTTTTGTATATTTTGCAAATGAAAAATGCTATTTTACTTTATGTTTTCTTTTTCCCCACTTACACAAATTCTTGGAACTCACTCAATATCTGGTTCATAGAGATGTTCTTTATGCTTTTTGCTATAGCATCATTGTACTCTAGTGTGTGACTATATTATATTCAACCACTCTTTAATGATGGACATTTAAAGTTTGTTACAAAACTTTAATTGCAAATAATGCTGTAAGAAATTATATATATATATATATATATATATATATATATATATATATATTCATTCATATTTGTAGAGTTATGTATTCAAAGGAGATACCTAGAAGTAGGATTTTTGGGACAAAAAGTAAACAGAGTAAGTTGTTTGTTATCGCCAATTTGCCTACCAAAAGGTTGTATCAATTTGTCTACCCAACAGCCATATATTAAGCAAGACTGTTTCTTTCCCATGTTTGACAACAGAATGTGTTCTCTTCCTTTTAATTTTTGAGACTAAAATGTAATATCATATCACTGTGTTATTTTAAATGTGTTTCTCTAACTATAAATAAGAGTGAACATTTATTTCATAAATACAAGTGTCAATTTCATGTTTATTTTTATATTTATTTTGGTCTTTTTTTTCTTGATGAGTCTGGCTAAAAGTTTATCAATTTTGTATTTCTTGTCAAAGAACCAGCTCTTAGTTTCATTGATATTTTCTATTTATGTTTAAGTCTCTATTTCATTTATTTGTGCTCTGATCTTTATTATTTTTTTTCTGTTACTAACTTAGAGATTTGCTTTTTCTTCTTTTCCTAGTTCCTTTAGTTGTAACTTTAGTTTGATTAAGATTTTTCTTTTTTCCTTAGGTAGGCTTATATTGCTAGAAACTTCCTTCTGAGAACTGATTTTGCTGCATCCTACAGATTTTGGATTACAGTATTTCCATTTTCATTTGTTTCCAGGTATTTTTGATTTTCTCTTTGGTTTATTCAGTGACCTATTATTTTCTTAGTAGCATATTGTTTGGCCTCCATGTGTTTGTGGGGAATTTTTTAATAGTTTATTTCCTGTCTCACAGTGTTATGGTTGGAAAAGATTCTTGATATGATTCAATATTCTTAAATTTATTGAGACTTGTTTTGTGTCCTAGCATGTGATATGGCTTGAAGTATGGTCCATGTGCACCTGAATGTATATACTGTTGCTTTGAATGGAATGTTCTACATATATCTACTAAGTCCATTAGTTCAAAGGTGTCATTTGAAACTAGTGTTTTCTTACTGATTTTCTCTCTGGATGACATGTCCATTGATGTAAGAGGGTGTTAAAGTTCCCTACTATTATTGTGTTACTGTCAGTTTTCCCCTTTGCATTTGTTAGTATTTGCTCTATTTATTTAGGTACACCTATGTTAGGTGCATATATATTTACAATTGCTTCACTTTCCTGTTGGATCAATCCCTTTATCACTTGTAAAATGTAATGTTCATCACTTCTTTGTCTCTTGCTACAGTCTCTTTTAAAGTCTATTTTGCCTAATATAAGTATTGCTACACCAGCTTTCATTTTGCTTCCATTTGCATGGAATATTGCCCCCCCAACCCCAGTCTGGGTGTCTTTAGATGTGAAGTGAGTCTCTTTTAGGTAACAAATATGTGAGTCTTGTTTTTGTATCCATTCAGTTGTTCTATGTCTTTTGATTGGAGCATTTAGTCATATTACACTTAAAATAATTACTGAAAGATATGTACTTGTTGCCATTTTGTTAATTGTTTTCTAATTATTTCTGTAGTCCTTTTTGTTCTTTTCTTTCTCTTTTGCTCTCTTCCCTTGTGATTTGATGACTATCTTTACTGTTCTGTTGGTTTTCCTTTCTCTTTTGTGTATGTGTGTGTGTGTGTGTGTGTTTGTCTATTATAGATTGTTAGTTTTTGGTACCTTGATGTTCACATTTCTTAATATATAAAACTTAAATAGATTATTTTATTTTTGAATTTTAAATTGAGGATATCTTAAGTTTGAACACATTCTAACAACCCTGCATTTTTACAAACACCCGCACATGTGTATTGGTTTTGGCATCATATATATATTTTAAAGATAGATTTTATTTATTTATTTACTATTTATTTTTTGCTGTGTTGGGTCTCGAGTGTGGGCTTTCTCTAGTTGTGGTGAGGGGCGGGGGAGCTACTGTTCATTGCAGTGGCTTCTCTTGTTGCAGAGCATGGGCTCTAGACCCCTGGGCTTAAGTGGTTGTGGCACATGGGCTCAGTAGTTGTGGTGCAGGGGATTATTTGCTCCACGGCATGTGGGATCTTCCCAGACCAGGACTCAAACTCATGCTCCCTGAATTGGCAGATGGATTCTTAGCCACCACACCACCAGGGAAGCCCTGGCATCATATTTTATATCTCTTGTTTTGTGTAACCCTTAACTACTTATTGTGAATATAGGTGATTTTATCCTTTTTGCATTTTTAACCTTCCTACAAGCTTTATATGTGCTTGATCTACTAACTTTACTATAAATTTTGCTTTGTCAATGAGATTTTCCTTTTCTAGTTTTCATATTTTTATTTGTGGTCTTTTTTTTTCACTTAGAGAAGTCCTTTAACATTTCTGGTAAAGCTAATTTAGTGGTGCTGAATGAACACTTAGATTTTGCTTGTCTGTAAAATTCTTTATGTCGCCTTCAAATCTGAATGTTAGTGTGGCTGGGTACAGTATTCTTGGTTGTAGACTTTCTCCTTTCATCACTTTAAATGTATCATGCCACTTCCTTCTGGGCTGCAATGTTTTACTAGCTGTTTTCTCTTGTTGCTTTTAAATACTCTTGTTATCTTTAACTTTTGCCATTTTAAATAAAATGTGTTTTGATGTGAACCTCTTTAGGTTGATACTCTGTGGGACTCACTGCTTCCTAGACCTCAATATATGTTTCTTTTCCCAGGTTAGGGAAATTTTCACCTATTATATTTTCAAATATATCTTCTGTCCCTTTCACTAACTCTTCTCCCTCTCAGACCCCTATAATGCAAATATTTGTGTGCTTGATGTTGTCCCCAAAATTTCTTAATCTGTTCTCATTTGGTTTTCAAATGTTCTTCCCTTCAGTTTGATTTCTACTACTATGTCTTTCACTTCACTGAACTGTTGTTCTTCCACATCATTTATTCTACTGTTGTTTACTTCTAGTGTATTTTTTCTTTATATTTTCTAACTCTTTGTTAAGCTTTTCACTGTGTTCATCCTTTCTTCTCCTGAGTTCATTAAGCATCTTCATAATCACTATCTTGAACTCTTTGTCAGGTAGATTGCTTATCTTCATTTCACTTATTTCTTCTTCTAGATTTTTATCTTTTTATTTTGAACATATTCTGTTGTTGCCTCAATTTGCCAATTTGTTTTGTGTTTATCTGTATGTGTTAGCTATGTTGGTTGCATTTCTCAATATTAGCCTTATGTGGGATATGTCCTATGGGGCCCAGAAGTACATTCTCCTTTGGTTATCAAATCCATATGATCTAAAGTTGTCTCTTGTGTGAGATGTGTGGTCCCTTCTCTTGTGGTGGTTCTGATACAATTGGTGTGCCTGTAGGTGGGGCTAGTACCCTGACAAGTAGGCTGCCAGTCTCTGCTTTGTGTGGATGCTGCTGGCTGCTGTTGGGCGAGGCTGGGTCCTGGTGCAGCTGGCTGGGTGACCCAGGTAGTCTCAGAGATGGTATCCCAGGGATGACCATGACCAGTTTCTTGCATTCCTGAGTTTGAGACCCTGGGGTCCCATGGATGGTTCCAGTCTACTGGCAGACTCTGCCAGATCCCAGCTCAGTTGTCTGTCAAACTAATTGTGCCTGGAGCATTTCATGACATAATGCCTTTGAATATTAATGTTTCCTCATTCATTTTCTGTAACCAGTGTAACATGTTTTACACACTTATCCACCATATCATTCAGTTTTTCTTTCATATTCCACTTTCTTTTCTCTTTGCTATATTCTGAAAACTTTTCACAGACCTCTACTGCTTTTCATAATTTTACACTAATTCTCTCTTCAGCTGTGCTTAATATGTTGTTAAATTCGATATATAATGAGTTATTATATCTAATATCTTTAGAAGTTGTATGTATATATTTAAGTTTGCTTTGTCATTCCTTAGAGTTTTTTTCTCTTTGATGCAAATATTTTCAAGCTTATCTTTTAAGAAAGATAATCTTAAAAACAGAAAACAAATAAATCAACTACCTACGAGACATGCTGATTTTGCAATGGTAGTCATGAAAAACTTAAGAAGGAGGAATGAGTATTCCAAAGTACTTAGAGAAAATAAACTAAACCTAGAATGCTATGCCCAGGGAAAAACATGAAAACAAGAAAGTTAATAGTTTTGTTTTGTTTTGTTTTGTTTTGTTTTTGTCAATTGCACAATGTGGACAGAGTTTTCCAATTATGCATCCTCAATGAAATACATAAAGAAATTGATTTTAAATGTAAATTAAGTAAAACTAGAAAGAATGAAGAACAAGGGAAATGCTGAATATTCTGTTAAAACTAAACATCACTGACTATGTAAAAAATAATAATAATAATGTTGTGTGATTAAAAATGACAGAATGCAATTACACAAAACCAAAGTATTTAAATACAAATTCAATGAAGAAAGTGTAATAAAATCTCGTATTACTTGAAAAAGTTGATTGTTCTGGCTTTAATAAATTAAGTGTTTAAAACAAACTCTAAAAAAATAGAGACAGAATTTGTAAGATCCAGTTAGTAAAGGTAACATAAAATAATATAAAAATAATTAATCTAAAAGAAAAAAATATGATAAGAATAATGGAAAAAACAAAATGGTAACAGAATGGGGTGATAAAGTGGTAGACAAAAATCTAAGTTTCATTAACAGCCATAGATTATTAAAGAGACAAAAGATCCAAGTAAAAATATCAAATTACATTTTTAAAATCCAACTTTGTTATTTACATATACTCTTCCAAATCATATATATATATATATATATATATAGCTGGAAAATAAAGAATGAAAAATAACCAAAACCAGACAAAGATACTACAAAAAAAGAAAATTACAGATCAATATCACTGATGAATATAGATGCAAAAATCCTCAACAAAATACTACCAAACAAAATCCAACAACACATTAAAAGAATCATACACAATGACCAAGAGGGATTTATCCAAGGCATGCAAGGATTCTTCAATATATGTAAATCAATCAATGTGATCCACTATATTAACAAATTGAAGAATAAAAAACATAAGATCATCTCAATAGATGCAAAAAAACCTTTTGTAAAAATTCAACACCATTTATGATAAAAACTCTCCAGAAAGTGGGCATAGAGGGAAACTCTTTCAACATAATAAAGGCAATATATGACAAACACACAGGAAAAACATAAAGGTTCTGGGTACTGTCATCTCCTCTGGTTTTTGCATTCACCCAGCTGAACTTCCTTATTAGTTACATGATAGAGACAGAAAGAGGGAATATTTCTTGGATGGTTTCTTTCTGTTTTGTTAGTTTTCTTCAAATTAAGGGCTCTAACTGGAACCAAGGGTCTAAGATTCTAGCTATTCTATTAACTACAAGCTCGATCAGGAAAAAATGAAGAACTGGTCTCTGACTCTTCATCTTTTAACTAAAGGCATTTGGATTAAGTTTTCTCTGTTTTCTTGGAATTCTAACATTGACTTGAAAGTAGCTCTTTGTAAAAATTAATTGTATTTAATTGAAATAAACTTTGAATGGTCAGGGGAAAAAAGGAATGAAAAATACATACTGAAGAAATCTGTAAATAAAATAAAGCCAGCTGCATGACGCCCCCCACACACACACCAGGCTTGTTCCCTGGCTCACTTGTTCACTTGCTTGCCTGCTCGGTCATGAGCACAGTAAATGTAGAGCCAGGGGGATAAAACACTGGGGCTGCCAGGAGGCAGAACCTGATTTTTCTTCATTGTGGCCTCCTATTGCAGTGAAAAACAATCAGATTTTTGCTTGATGACTAGGGGAAAACAACAAGGTTTGAACACTTCCTCAAAGGAAGAAAATGTCCTTTTTTGGCACACCACCTACTGCTAAATTTGCAGATCTTAACTGTGCATTTCAAGATTTTGCAACTCTAGCTTAACAAACACTTTATCATCTGCAAGATGCAGCAAATTTGACTTTGATGTGGAGGATAGAGCTTTTGACATCTTGGTTCCAGGCGGGAGATCAGGGCGGAGCTCCTGTAGTGGGAGTTCTGAGTCCAAACAGATGGACTAACAGAGAACCTAAGACCACAGGGGATATTAATCAGAGTGAGGTCCCCACAGAGGTCTTCATCTAAGCACCAAGACCCGGCTCTATCAATGTGCCAGCAAATTCCAGTGCTGGACATCTTGGGCCAAATAACCAGTAAGACAGGAATAGAGCACTACCCATCAAAAATGAGAAAAAAAATTAAATGACAAATAAATATATTACAGATGAAGGAGCAAGGTAAAAACCTACAGCACCAAATAAATGAAGATGAAATTGTGAACCTACCTGAAAAATAATTCAGAGTAATGGTAGGAAAGATGATACAAAATCTCAGAAACAGAATGGAAAAAATACAAGAAACATTTAACAAGGACCTAGAAGAACTAAAGAACAAACAAACAGTGATTACCAACACAATTACTGAATGTAAAAATACTCCAGAAGGAAACAATAGCAGAAAAACTGAAGCAGAAGAATGGATAAGAGAGCTGGAAGATAAAAGGGTGCAAATAACTACCAGTACAAGAATGAAGGAAACAGAATGAAAAAAAAAAAATTGAGGACAGTCTCAGAGACTTCTGGGACAACATTAAATGCACCAATATTCAAATTATAGAGGGTCCCAGAAGAAAAAAGAAAAAGAAAGGGACTGAGAAAATATTTGAAGATATTATACTTGAACACTTCCCTGACATGGGAAAGGAAATACTCCATCAAATCCAGGAAGCACAGAGAGTACCATACGGTATAAACCTAAAGAGAAACATACCAAAACATAAATTAATGAAACTATCAAAACTTAAATACCAAGGGAAAATATTAAAAGCAGCAAGGGTAAAGCAACACAAATCATACAAGGGAATCCCCATAAGGCTAAGACCTGATTTTTCAGCAGAAATTCTGCAAGCCAGAAGGGAGTGACAGGACATATTTAAAGTGATGAAAGGGAAAAAAACCTAAAATAAACATTACTCTACCCAGGAAAGATCTCATTCAGATTCGATGGAGAAATTAAAAACCTTTACAGACAAGCAAAAACAAAGAGAATTGAGCACCAACAAGCCAGCTTTACAAATGTTAAAGGAACTTCTCTACGCAGGAAACACAAGAAAGGAAAAGACCTACAATTGCAAACCCAAAACAATTAAGGAAATGGTAATAAGAACATACATATTGATAGTTACCTTAAATGTAAATGGATTAAAAGCTCCCCCAAAAAGATATAGACTGGCTGAATGGATACAAAAATGAGACCTGTATGTATGCTGACTAAAAGAGATCCACTTTAGACTTAGTGACACATACAGACTGAAAGTGAGGAGATGGGAAAAGATATTCCATGCAAAATGGAAATCAAAAGAAAGCTGGAGTAGCAATTCTCATATCAGACAAAACAGACTTTAAAACAAAGGCTATTACAAGAGACAAAGAAGGACACTACATAATGATCAGGGGATCAATCTAAAAACAAGATATAACAATTGTAAATATTTATGCACCCAACATAGGAAGACCTCAATACATAAGGCAAATGTTAACAGTTATAAAAAGGAAAATCGACAGTAACACAATCATACTAGGGGACATTAACAAAACAATTTCACTAACAGACAGATCATCCAAACTGAAAATAAATAAGGAAACACAAAGTTTAGTTGACACATTAACCAAAATGGACTTAATTGATATTTATAGGTCATTCCATCCAAAAACAACAGAATACACTTTCTTCTCAAGTGCTCATGGAACATTCTCCAGGATAGATCATATCTTGGGTCACAAATCAAGCCTTGGTAAATTTAAGAAAATTGAAATCATATCAAGTATCTTATCTGACCACCACGCTATGAAAATAGATATCAGTTACAGGAAAAAATATGTAAAAAATACAAATACATGGATGCTAAACAATACACTACTTAATAACACAGAGATTACTGAAGAAATCAAAGAGGAAAGCAAAAAATACCCAGAAAAAATGATGATAAAAACACAATGACCCAAAACGTATGGGATGCAGCAAAAGCAGTTCTAAGAGGGAAGTTTATATCAATACAATCCTAACTCAAAAAAAAACATAAAAAATCTCAAATACACAATGCAACTTACACCTAAAGCAATTAGAGAAAGAAGAACAAAAAAAGAAAACCAAAAGTTAGCAGAAGGAAGGAAATCATAAAGATCAGATCAAAAAAAAAAAAAAAAGAACAACAAATAAGAACACAATAGCAAAGATCAATAAAAATAAAAGCTGGTTCATTGAGAAGATAACAAAATTGATAAACCATTAGCCAGACTCATCAAGAAAAGAAGGGAGAAGACTCAAATCAACAGAATTAGAAAATGAAAAAGAAGTAACAAGTGACACTGCTGAAATACAATGGAACATGAGAGATTACTACGAGTAACTAAACCCCAATAAAATGGACAACCTGGAAGACATGGACAAATTCTTAGAAAAGCACAACCTTCAGAGATTGAACCAGGAAGAAATAGAAATATAAACAGACCAATCACAAGCACTTAAGTTGAAACTGTGATTAAAAATCTTACAAAAAACAAAAGTCCAGGACCAAATGGCTTTACAGGCGAATTCTATCAAACATTTAGAGAAGAAATAACACCTATCCCTCTCAAACTCTTCCAAAATATAGCAGAGGGAGGAATACTCACAAACTCATTCTACAAGTCCACCATCACCCTGATACCATAACCAGACAAAGATGTCACAAATAAAGACAACAACAGGCCAATATCTCTGAGGAACATAAATGAAAAAATCCTCAAAAAAAAAAAAAAAACTACCAAAGAGAATCCAAAAGAACATTAAAAGCATCATACACCATAATCAAGTGGGGGTTAGGCCAGGAATGCAAGGATTCTTCAACATACACAAATCAATCAATGTGGTATATCATGTTAACAGCTTGAAGGATAAAAATGGTAAAATAATCTCAATAGATGCAGAAAAACCTTTTGACAATATTAAACAAACATTTATGACAATAACCCTCCAGAAAGTAGGCATAGAGGGAACTTACCTCAACATAATAAAGGCCATATATGACAAACCCACAGCCAATACCATCCTCAATGGTGCAAAACCAAACCATTTCCTGTAAGATTAAATAAGACAAGGTGGCCCACTCTAACCACTATTTTTCAACATAGTTTTAGCCACAGCAATCAGAGAAGAAAAAGAAATAAAAGGAATCCAAATTGGAAAAGAAGAAGTAAAACTGCAACTGTTTGCAGGTGACATTATACTAAACATAGAGAATCCCAAAGATGTTACCAGAAAACTACTATAGCTAATCAATGAATTTGGTAAAGTAGCAGGACATAAAATCAGTGCACAGAAATATCATTTATTCCTATACACTAATGATGAAAATTCTGAAGGAGAAATTAAGGAAACTCTCCCATTTACCATTGCAACAAAAGGAATAAAAAATACCTAGGAATAAACCTACCTAAAGAAAAATTACACCTGTATGCAGAAAACTATGACACTGATGAAAGAAATTAAAGATGATACTAACAGATTGAGAGATATACCATATTCTTGGATTGGAAGAATCAATATTGTGAAAATGACTATAATACCCAAAGCTATCTACAGTTTCAATGCAAAACCTATCAAATTACCAATGTCATTTTTACGGAACTAGAACAAAATATCTTAAAATTTGGATGGAGACACAAAAGACCCCGAATAGCCAAAGAAGTCTTGAGAGAAAAAAACGGAGCTGGAGGAATCAGACTCCTTGACTTCAGACTATACTACAAAGCTACAGTAATCAAGACAATATGGTACTGGCACAAAAACAGAAACATAGATCAATGGAACAAGATAGAAAGCCCAGAGATAAACCCACATACCTATGGTCAACTAATGTATGACAAAACAAGCAAGGATATACAATGGAGAAAAGACAGTCTCTTCAATAAGTGGTGTTGGGAAAACTGGACAGCTACATGCAGAAGAATGAAATTAGAACACTCTCTAACACTGTACACAAAAATAAGCTCAAAATGGATTAGAGACCTAAATGTAAAACCAGGCACTATAAAACTCTTCGAGGAAAACAAAGGAAGAACACTCTTTGACATAAATCACAGCAAGATCAATTTTGATCCACTTCTTAGAGTAATGATTATAAAAACAAAAATAAACAAATGGGACCTAATGAAACTTCAAAGCTTTTGCATAGCAAAGGAAACCACAAACAAGAGGAAAAGACAACCCTCAGAATGGGAGAAAATATTTGCAAATGAATCAACGAACAAAGGATTAACCTCCAAAATATATAAATAGCTCATGCAGCTCAATAATAAAACAAACAAACAAACCAATCCAAAAATGGGCAGAAGACCTAAATAGACATTTCTCCAAAGAAGACATACAGATGGCCAAGAAGCACATGAAAATCTGCTCAACAACACTAATTATTAGAGTAATGCAAATCAAAACTACAATGAGGTATCACCTCACACCAGTCAGAATGGCCATCATCAAAATGTCTACAAAAACAAATGCTGGAGAAGGTGTGGAGAAAAGGGAACCATCTTTCACTGTTGGTGGAAATATAAATAGATACAGCCTCTATGGAGAACAGTATGGAGGTTCCTTAAAATCCTAAAAATAGAACTACCATATGACCCAGCAATCCCAGTACTGCACATATACCCTGAGAAAACCAGAATTCAAAAAGAGTCATGTACCACAGTATTAATTGCAGCACTGTTTACAATAGCCAGGACATGGAAGCAACCTATGTGTCCATCAACAGATGAATGGTTAAAGAAGATGTGACACACATATACAATGGAATATTACTCAGCCATAAAAATAAATGAATTGAGTTATTTGTAGTGAGGTAGATGGACCTGGAGTAGGCCATACAGAGTGAAGTAAGTCAGAAAGAGAAAAACAAATATGGTATGCTAACACATATATATGGAATCTAAAAAAAAAAAAAAAGATAATCGTTTTGATGAACCTAAGGGTGGGACAGGAATAAAGATGCAGACATAGATAATGAACCTGAGGACATGGGGAAGGGAAAGGGTAGGCTGGGACAAATTGAGAGAGTAACATTGACATATGTACACTACCAAATGTAAAATAGATAGCTAGTGGGAAGCAGCTGCATAGCACAGGGAGATCAGCTGGGTGCTTTTCGACCACCTAGAGGGGGTAGGATAAGGAGGCTGGGTGGGAGATGCAAGAGGGAGGGTATATGGGGGTATATGAATGCGTATAGCTGCTTCACTTTGTTATACAGCAGAAACTAACACAACATTGTAAAGCAATTATACTCCAGTAAAGATGTTAAAGGAAAAAAAGAAAAAAGAAATAATGAAGCCAATATAGATATATTACTATCAGACAAAATATGTTATACTAGAAAGCATTACAAAATTTAGAGGATTTATGCCTAATAACATAATATCAAAATATAAAAGGAAATATTGACCTGTTTTCAGGAAGAACAAATATAATATTACTGTGAAAAATTTGAGGATATGATTTTCAATAATTGATTGATTAATAAATAAAATCTTTAAGTATACAGAAGATTTTAACAGGCTTGACCTAAAGGAGATTTTATATATGTATATGTACACACATATGCACATATACATGTAAGTATAAATATATATATTTGGATGTACAGTTTTCCAGTTTTTAGTTGAAGTGTCATATATGTAACATTTATGTACACCCACCACACATATCGATGTGTGTTTGTGTGTATAATTGTATCTAATGACTGGGAAGTAAATAATATTACCTGCATATATGGAAATTTTACAGGAAATCATCATATACTCTAACAATGGCAAATCTTAAAATGCTGTAAGCACAATGAAGCTAAGTTAAAATTGCATACTCTAAAAAGAAAAATTGTGTGTTTTAATATTGAGAAATACACATACATACTTTCAGCTTCTGATTCAACATTTAAATTTGAATCAGAAACTGAAATTTTGTACTTGTATTCTTGGGATTCATCATTCCCATACTTATGACAAGAAAAAGCTGGACAACTCAATATGAACAACCCTTCTAGGTCCTCTTAGAAAACTGAGGACACAGGGCAAGGTGCCTTCAAAGAAACGCAGGACGTGAGGTTTGCTTACCTAGAGGAAACATGACTAAAATGCCATAAACTGGGCAAACAGTTAACTAGCAACTTTGATGAATTGCTGGAGACTGAGTGTGAACTTCCATGAGAGAAACTTCTGGGGGCTGCAGTATTACTGGAACTCACACTTTTACAAGTTTTTCTCCTGGCAAACCATCGAGCTTTCATAGGGAGGATCCAAGAAAGTGTGATCTTGACAGAGGCAGAGGAAGAGAAAATATTGTGAAACAATCTCCATGACAGACTCTTCTCCCTAACAAAGACTTCACTTCCAGGATGAAGGACTTTGCCAGAGGACAACATTAAAATCTCCTCAAGGGAATGTACCTCCACTGCAGTTATGCTTTAGCCTTTGTAATCTCACCTAAGAGGTGAACAAGTAAATTCAAATCTTACAAAAACTGTATAGAATAATAAAAAAAGGATAAAAATTTAGAAAGAAAAAATAATAAAAAAATATAGAATAAAAAGAATACCCTCAACTCATTTTATAATGCTAATAAGACCTTGATATGAAAAGTTGATAAAGACAAAATGAGGAAAGGTAATATAGGACAATTTTAATCTTAAATCTTGGTGCAAAATTATTAATAAAATATTAACACCTACAATCCACAACATATGAAAGGAAAACTTCCTGATATCCAAGTTGGATGTTCTCTAGAAATGTCATAGAAGTTTATCTTTAGGAAGTAAGTTTAGATTGGGTCTGCAAACAAAGAAATAACACCCCCTGAAATATAGAGCCCTGTAGATTCTGACAGTAACTTCCTTTAAGATGGTAACTTAAAAACACTAGTGGATTAAAAAGAAAATTACCGGGCTTCCCTGGTGGCGCAGTGGTTGAGAGTCCGCCTGCCAATGCAGGGGACGTGGGTTCGTGCCCGGTCCGGGAAGATCCCACGTGCCGCGGAGCGGCTGGGCCCGTGAGCCATGGCCGCTGAGCCTGCGCATCCGGGGCCTGTGCTGCACAACGGGAGAGGCCACAACAGTGAGAGGCCCACGTACCGCAAAAAAAAAAAAAAAAAAAAAAAGAAAATTACCTACAAAACTAATTAAAATGCAGATTTCAGGGCTCCACTCAAAGACATTATTCTTTAGTGAATCTGGCTAGAGAAGAGAAAGCTAACATTTAAACTAGTACTTTAAGTAACATTTACATTTATAAATGTTTTAGGCTGCTCTGTAGAAATATAGTTGATTCTTGTGTATTGAGCTCACAATCTGCCACCCTATCAAACTCCAAGTTTTTAATTTTGCTATAGAAACTTTTGTACTTTTTGTTTAGACAGTTGTATGATATAAAATAATAGGGTAATATTTCCATTTTTCCAATGTCTATTTAGTTGGTTCTTGTCTTATGTGCTGGCTAGTGTCCCCAGTATAATGTTGAATTAAAGTAGTGACAGAAGGTATGTTTACCTTGTTCCTTATTTTAAAGTAAATGCTTATAAGTTTCTCACATTTATGATAATGTTTAATTTGGATCATAGATACCCTTTAAAGAACTTAAGAAAATTTCTATTAATCATACTCTTCTAAAGGTTTTAATCATAAATATATGCTGAATTTACTAAATATTTTTTCAGTAACTATTTTGACAATTTTATTGTTTCATACTAGTAGTCTTAAAAAAACGTATTTTTAGACTTCATTAAAAAACAAACAAACCGAAAAAAAAAAAAAAACTTCCTTAAGAAGAAATATTTCCTAGGAGACTCCTTAGGCTTTAGGAAGCACCCAAAATGTTTTCTTGAATCTATTATGTCAGTTTATCAGACATGCCTAGAAAATTCTAATCCCTGCAAAGGACAAATATAGCTTAACTCAAATTGGGACTGAGGTGGCATTTACTGCATTTTTTTTAGAAGGGGTATTCCAATTTCAAATGATAACTACATTAGGTGCCTTTGACTTCATGTAAATTTTATGTGTATAAAATATTTTGTGTATATTAAATAAAAAGCATTATTTATGACTGAGAAAACCTGGGTCTTAGTTTTGGTACCACTGTTGGTTTGATCCCACTTAACCTCATAGTCTCTTAGTTTACTCTAACTCCATAAAACAGAAGTAATCATATTCATCCTGTTCATAGTATCACTCAACTGATTAACCTCAATAATGATTATGACAGCTCTAAATGTATAACATGCAACAGTAATTTAAATAATTTGTTTGGACAGTGGGGAGGAAAAACACTGGTGAACCTGAGAAAATAGGTGGAGTGATGTGGGTGATAACAAGAGATTAGAGAAAGTGCAAGTTAAAGGACAGAAAATAACTACAAATCCAGGGACAGAGGTAAATTAATGCATCATTTTATTTCTTTTTTTTCAACTGTTGTTGGTGGAATTACTGTTTCTGGAGAATTTTAGTCATACTCCTTACTTTTTTCACACCCAATATCTTTCCCTCTCATTCCACGGATGTTCAGTTAAACAATAGGTATAAGGAACACCAACCAGATCACTTCCTAGACATAAAATACATAAGGTAACCTCAGTACTCAGCTTCTCAAAAATCAAATCACTGAAAACTCCTGAAATTCAGGAGTTTCAATAAACTCACAGATGGCTCAGGCAATTTCAGTGATGGAGATATTGTTATGGAGATTGACATGTAGTTTATAAGTATTAGGTTAAAGGAACAAAAAATCTTTATTAAAAAGAAAAGGAATTAATGAAAAACTAATTAAAGTTTTATAGAATACTTTCCCCTCAGCTGGCACTGCCAGTAGTCAGACCTGGAGACAAAATAGTATGAAGGGACGAGACTGTCAAAAAGAAATTGCAGGTGTGACCAGGGGAAAGATCAGCAGGGGAAATGATTGGGCCTCTAGGACCAGTTCCAAGACATAGTAATTGTGAGAAGCAAACCAGTCTCTGGATTGTGGTAGCAGAGGGAGGACATGGGCTTGGCGAGTTTACATGGTTTGTTCAATCTGTCTCTCTTCCTCCTTCCACAATAGTTTGTACCACCTCATCCACTAGAAAGAAAAAAAAAAGTTCCCTCTTCTTCATATTTTTAGCTGCCAGTTTTTCATTTGCCCACCATCTACTCCTCTTTGTCTGAGAATCACACCTATAGGTACCAAGTGGAAAACTTGTGTTGGTTCAGTTTTTCATTCATGAATTCATTTATTCAATACATTTATGGAGAGGCATTATGCTATTGCTAAATGATGCTAAATGAAGGCAGACCTGATCTCTGCATCAAGGAAATTTTCTTTGAAAATGCGATCATTAAACAATGAAGAATTTTAAATAATGAAAGATTGTTGGAATAACTCCATGCTCATGGTGACATTTTTCTTTGGTCAGCACTCTTATTGAACCAAACTTGGGTCTGCTCATCTGTGTGTGGTATTGCTAATCTACTGACACCATATTGTGGTGATGGAAGGTGAGGTATTTATTGCAGGTGCCAAACAGGGAGTGCTGGTAACTAATGCTCAAAAGTCCTGAATGCCCCCAGTGGCTTTCAGGGCAAGGGTTTTAAAGACAGGGTGAGGTAGAGGGTTGCAGGGTGCATGCTCAGTGGTCAGTTGTAGATATTCTTCTGATTTGTTGGTGGTAAAGTAATTGGGAATCAATATTATCAACCTTCTGGTTTAAATAGGTCTGGGGTCTATGTGTTTGTGGTAAGCATACCGTTAACTTCTTCCCCTGGTGGGGTATTCAGTATCTGCAAAACAGCTCAAGGGATAGATTTGGCTCAGAATATTATCTATAGCCCTTGAGGAAAAATTAAAGACCCTTGACTTTAATTACTAAACTATTATTATTTTGTCTCTCTTGACTGTTTTTCTTTGTTTCTGCATTTCCATATTTCTCTTATTAAATGTGTTCATTGAAACCTGGGGAAGGCTTAGGAGGCTAAATTTTTCTACAAACAAGAGGCAGATGGAGGACATGGTGGGTGGGGTCTGTTCTGGGAAGCCACCATAGGGTCCTGCTTGGTTATAGCACCACTTCCAATCTCAGTCCCTCCTCCCTTGTTCAGCTCCCACAATAAGGGATATAAAGTCATATGTCTGGTCTTCTATCCACAATTGAGAGAGGCATGAAACCCAGTTCCTGATAAGAAGATAAAAAACTTAGGGTCCTTTAACTTCCCAGTAAGAAGAAAAGAAGCAAAGGAACCATGCTGGCCCCACTTCTTTTTCCCTTTCTCTGCCTTGAGTATAAAGTTATACCTTCAGGTGAGTCAGCTATCATGTGACCATGGGGCAACAAATAGTAGTCAAAAGCCAATGTGATCTGGATAGTGAAGCAAAACAATAGCACATAACTATGTTTTTATTACCACAGAACGGGTGACCCAATGCCAGCAGATTTTCTGTTGCAAAGGAAAAATAAACCTATTTATTGATAATATTGGTAGTTGTGTTTTCTTTGATTATTTAAAGCTCATAATTAGGAATATACTCCTAATGATAACAATAGCTTTTCATGTTGGCTACTTTGAAGAACACTTGTCTTCTTTGAATGGATATAGTCTACTATGTTTGCTTAAAAATTCAACCTCATTACATTATAATCTTACCTCAAGTACCAATAATCCTTTCACCAATACAACACCATATTTGAAATCACCAACTCTTTACCAGTGAATGAAGACTTTCTGCCCCCAAAATACATATTATTTAAAGTTATATTAAAATCATAACAAATTAAACAAGTTTTTATTTTTATATCTCCTTTTGGATGGTCTGTGGAAATTTGGAATTGGGATTTTTTCCATTTCTTATGAATGCCCCGGAGGTGCACTTTTCTATGACATGGTCCCTAATGACTCAACAGGCTAAATTCTGAATTCATATTTCAGCACAACAGCTGAATAATGAATACAAAAGTTCCCCCTTTCTTTGTGTGTATAAGAGAGAGAGAAAAAAATAAAACTTCACACACTACTCAGCTTTGTACTTATTAGTATTAGTTCCAGACCCAGCACTAAGTCAAGTATCTTGAGATGCTAGTCCATGAATAATTATGTCATCCAAGCACAATAATTAATAGAACAGGAGAATGATCCCTGAAGAGGAGACACAGTACTGCAAGGATAGAGAAGACCTCGCCTTTCATATGTGTCTGATACAGACGCTTGAACTTTGATTTCTAAAGGTGGGGGTGAGATAAAATGAATTATACTTCATTAGCAATGTGAAAGGAGACACAGCCTACAGTCTCTAGAGAAATAGCTTTTAATTGTTAAATTCCCAGCATTCTCTGGTGGATGGCAAGCCAGATTCTCTGCCTTGATTTTGCAGAATACAGGTGTCATGTTTTTTCTTTCTGTGATTGGTTATAATTTTCTTCTCCTGTCTGTCATGATTATTGCTGTTATTTATTAAATTATGCAACACCATTCATACATAGAACACAGGGCTTTCTGGCCAAATTAGCAGCTGATATGCAAGTGCCCATCTATTACCCTTTAGCATTCAACTTCCAGTCTTGTTAGGCTGCATTCCCAGTCATGTTATCTCACTCAACCTCAATGGCTCATCTATAAAACGGAAAGGCACAGTACCATATTTTCTTATGCCTAGTGTTATGTGAAGAATAGCATTCTTTGTGTTTGTTTGTTTTTATCCCATTTAAGTATAACATAGATTTTTAGCTGCCTGTAGAATATATGATGAAATAAGTATTAAGCTGAGGGACAACAAAGCAAATAATAAACATTGAAATAAATCGAGGTGAAAAATAACAAATGGAAAAGAATAAAAAAAACCCACAATGTGTGGGTAGCTACAAGATTGCAGAAGAATAAGACATGGACATCACCTTCCTCCCCACAAATACAACAGAGACACATCTACATGTGCAACAACTCCTACAGAACACCTACTGAACACTGGCAGAAGACCTCCGACCTTCCAAAAGGCAAGAAACTCCCCATGTACCTGGGTAGGGCAAAAGAAAAAAACAGAGACAAAAGAATAGGGACAGGACCTGCACCAGTGGGAGGGAGCTGTGAAGGAGGAAAGGTTTCCACACACTAGGAAACCCCTTCATGGGTGGAGACTGCGGGTGGCAGAGGGGGGAAGATTCGGAGCCACAGAGGAGAGCACAGCAACAGGGGTGCAGAGGGGAAAATGGAGAGATTCCCACAAGATGATCGGTGCCAACCAGCAGTCACCAGCCTGAAAGGCTTGTTGCCTCACCCGCCAGGGTGAGTGGGTGCTGGGAGCTGAGAGTCCTGCTTCGGTCAGATTCCAGGGAAAGGACTGGTGTTGGCTGCATGAACACAGCCTGAAGGGGGGTAGTGCTCCATGGCTAGCTAGGAGGGAGTCCAGGAAAAGGTCTGGAACTGCAGAAGAGGCAAGATAATTTTTCTTGCCCCTTTGGTTCCTGGGGCACAAGGAGAGTGGATTAAGAGCACCATGTAAAAGAGCTCCAGAGAAGGGTGTGAGCCACAGCTAACAGAGTGTAACCCAGAGATGGGCATGAGATGCCAAGGCTGAAGCTGCAGCCACCAATAAGCCTGTGTGCAATCACAGGTCACTATCCACTCCTCCCCTCCCAGAAGCCTGTGGAGCCTTCCACTGCCAGCATCCAGTGATCCAGGGACAACTTCCCCAGGAGAACACACTGTGTGTCTCAGGCTGGTGCAATGTCATGACAGCCCTGCCACCGCAGGCTCACCCCACATTACCTACCACTCCCTCCAACTGGCCTGAGTGAGAGTGCCCCTGAATCAGCTGCTCCTTTAACCCCGTCCTGTCTGAGCGAAGAACAGACACCCTCAGGTGACCTACACGCACAGGTAGGGCAAATCCAAAGTTGAATCCCAGGAGCTGTGCGAAAAAAAGGAAAAAGTGAAATCTCACCCAGCAGCCTCAGGAGGAGTGGATTAAATCTCCACAGTCAACTTGATGTACCCTGCCACTGTGGAATACCTGAATAGACAACGAACTATCCCAAATTGAGGAGGTGGACTTTGGGAGCGATGATATATATATATTTCCCTTTTTCTCATTTTGTGCATGTGTATGCATACGCTTCTTTGTGTGATTTTTTTTTCTGTATAGCTTTGTTTTATCATCTGTTTCATTATTTTTTGTTTTTCTTTTTGTTATTTTAGTTTAGTTTTCAGCACTTGTTATAATTGGTGGATTTTTTTTTTTGGTTTGGTTGTTCCCTTCTTTCTTTCTTTTTAATCATTTTTAAAAAGTTAATAATTATTTTTTGTTGTTTCATTTTAATAAATTTTAATATAGTTTAATTTAATTGTATTTTATTTTAACTTTTTCTTTTTTCTCCCTTTCATTCTGAGCCATGTGGAGGACAAGCTATTGTGCTCCAGTCAGGCATCAGGGCTGAGGTGAGAGAGCCAAGTTCTGAACATTGGTCTACATTGGTCTACAAGAGACCTGCTAGCTTCAGGTAACATCAAACTCCCAGAGATCTCCATCTCAACTCCAATACCCAGCTCCACTCAACGACCAAAATCTACAGTGCAGGACGCCCTATGCCAAATAACTAGCAAGACAGGAACACAAGACCACCCATTAGCAGAGAGGATTCCTAAAATCATAATAAGGTCACAGACAGCCGAAAACACACCACCAGATGTGGACCTGTCCACCAGAAAGACAAGATCCAGCCTCATCCACCAGAACACAGACACTAGTGCCATCCACCAGGAAGCCTACACAACCCACAGAACCAACCTTAGCCACTGTGGACAGACACCAAAAACTACAGGAACTACGAACCTGCAGCCTGTAAAAAGGAAACCCCAAAAGCAGTAAGTTAAGCAAAATGAGAAGAAAAGAAACACTCAGCCGAAAAGGAGCAAGGTAAAGACCCACCAGACCTAAAAAATGAAGAGGAAATAGGCAGTCTACTTGAAAAAGAATTCAGAATAATGATAGTAAGGATGATCCAAAATCTTGGAATTAGAAGGTAGAAAATAAAAGAAACATTTAACAAGGACCCAGAAGAAATAAAGAGCAAACAAGCAGTCATGAAGAACACAATAAATGAATTAAAAGTACTGTAGAAGGGATCAGTAGCAGAATAACTGAGGCAGAAGAACAGATAAGTGACCTGGAAGATAAAATAGTGGAAATAACTACTGCAGAGCAGAATAAAAAAAAAAAATAGAATGAAAAGAATTGAGGACTGTCTCAGAGACCTCTGGGACAATATCAAACATACCAACATTCGAATTATAGGGGTCCCAGAGGAGGAAGAGAAAAAGCAAGTGACTGAGAAAATATTTGAAGAGATTATAGTTGAAAACTTCCCTAATATGGGAAAAGAAATAGTTAATCAAGTCCAGAAAGCACAGAGAGTCCAATACAGGAGAAAACCAAGGAGAAACATGGCAAGGCACATATTAATCAAACTATCAAAAGTTAATACAAAGAAAAATTATTAAAAGCAGCAAGGGAGAAACAACAAATAGCATACAAGAGAATGCCCATAAGGTTAACAGCTGAAATTTCAGCAGAAATTCTGCAAGCCAGAAGGGAGTGGCAGGATATATTAAAAGTGATGAAAGGCAAAAACCTACAACCAAGATTTCTCTACCCAGCAAGGATCTCATTCAGATTTCATGGAGAAATTAACACCTTTACAGACAAGTAAAAGCTAAGAGAATTCAGCACCACCAAACCAGCTTTACAACAAATGGTAAAGGAATTTCTCTAGGCAGGAAACACAAGACAAAGAAAACACCTACAATAACAAACCCAAAACAATTAAGAAAATGGGAATAGGAACATACATATTGATAATTACTTTAATGTAAATGGGTTAAATGCTCCAACCAAAAGATATAGACTGGCTGAATGGATACAAAAATGAGACCCATATATATGCTGTCTACAACAGACCCATTTCAGAACTACAGACACATAGAAAGTGAGAGGATGGAAAAAGCTATTCCATGCAAATGGAAAACAAAAGAAAGCTGGAGTAGCAATTCTCATATCAGACAAAATAGACCTTAAAACAAAGATTATTACAAGAGACAAAGAAGGACACTACATAATGATCAAGGGATCAATCCAAGAAGAAGATTTAACAACTGTCAATATTTATTCATCCAACATAGGAGCATCCCAATGCATAAGGCAAAGACTGACAGCCATAAAGGCGGAAATCGGTAGTAACACAATCATAGTAGGGGACACTAACACCCTACTTTCACCAGTGGACAGATCATCCAAAATAAATAAGGAACTACAAGTTTTAAATGATACATTAAACAAGATGGACATAACTGATATTTATAGGACATTCCAACCAAAAACAACAGAATACAATTGCTTCTCAAGTGCTCATGGAACATTCTCTAGGGTAGATCATATCTTGGGTCACAAACCAAGCCTTAGAAAATTTAAGAAAATTGAAACTGTATCAAGTATCTTTTCTGACAACAATGCTATGAGACTAGATATCAATTACAGGAAAATATCTGTAAAAAATACAAACACATGGAGGCTAAACAATACACTACTTAATAACCAAGAGATCAGTGAATAAATCAAAGAGGAAATCAAAAAATACCTAGACACAAAGGACAATTGAAACATTACAAAGCAAAACCTATGGCATGCTGAAAAAGCAGTGTTAGAGGGAAGTTTATAGCAATACAGTCCTACCTTAAGAAACAAGAAACATCTCAAATAAACAACCTAAACTTACACCTAAAGATTTAGAGAAAGAAGAACCAAAAAAACCCCAAAGTTAGCAGAAGGAGAGAAATCATACAGATCAGATCAGAAATAAATTAAAAAGAAATGAAAGAAAAGATAGCAAAGACCAATAAAACTAAAAGCTGGTTATTTGAGAAGATAAACAAAATTGATGAACCATTATCCAGACTCATCAAGAAAAAAAGGGAGAAGACTCAAATCAATAGAATTAGAAATGATAAAGGAGAAGTAACAACTTACACTGCAGAAATACATAGGATCATGAGAGATTACTACAAGCATCTATATGCCAATAAAATGGAAAACCTGTAAGAAATGGACAAATTCTTAGAAAAGCAGAACCTTCTGAGACTGAACCAGGAAGAAATAGAAAATCTAAACAGACCAATCACAAGCACTGAAATTGAAACTGTGATTAAAAATATTCCAACAGGGGCTTCCCTGGTGGAGCAGTGGTTGGGAGTCCGACTGCCGATGCAGGGGACATGGGTTCCTGCCCCGGTCCACGAGGATCCCACATGCCACAGAGCAGCTGGGCCTGTGAGCCATGGCCGCTGAGCCTGCGTGTCCAGAGCCTGTGCTCTGCAACGGGAGAGGCCACAGCAGTGAGAGGCCCACATACCGCAAAAAAAAAAAAAAAAAAAAAAAAAAAAAAAAATTCCAACAAAAAAAGGTCAGGACCAGATGGCTTCACAGGTGGATTCTATCAAACATTTAGACAAGAGCTAAGTCCTATCCTTCTCAAACTCTTCCAAAATATTTCAGAGGGAGGAACACTCCCAAACCCATTCTATGAGGCCACCATCACCCTGATACCATAACCAGACAAATATGTCACAAAAAAGAGAAAACTACAGACTAATATCACTGATGAACACAGATGCAAAAATCCTCAACAAAATACTAGGAAACAGAATCCAACAGCACATTAAAAGGATCATGAAGCATGATCAAGTGGGGTTTATCTCAGGAATGCAAGTATTCATCAATATATGAAAATCAATCAACGTGATACACTATATTAACAATTTGAAGGAGAAAAACCATATGATAATCTCAATAGATGCAGAGAAAGCTTTTGACAAAATTCAAAACCCATTAATGATAAAAACCCTCCAGAAAGTAGATGTAAAGGGAACTTACCTCAATATAATAAAGGCCATATATGACAAACCCACAGCCAACATCATCCTCAATGGTGAAAAACTGAAACCATTTCCACTAAGATCAGGAACAAGACAAGGTTGCCCACTCTCACTACTATTATTCAACATAGTTTTGGAAGTTTTTGCCACAGCAATCAAAGAAGAAAAAGAAATAAATGGAATCCAAATCGAAAAAAGAAGAAGTAAAGCTGTCACTCTCTGCAGATGACATGATACTATACATAGAGTATCCTAAAGATGCTACCAGAAAACTACTAGAGCTAATCAGTGAATATGGTAAAGTAGCAGTATACAAAATTATGCACAGAAATCTCTTGCATTCCTATACACTAATGAAGAAAAATCTGAAGGTGAAACTAAGAAAACAGTAGCATTTACCATTGCAAAATTAAGAATAAAATACCTAGGAATAAACCTACCTAAGGAGACAAGGGACCTGTGTGCAGAAAATTATAAGACACTGATGAAGTAATTAAAGGTAATACAAATAGTGGAGAGATACACCATTTTCTTGAATTGGAAGGATCAACATTGTGAAAATGACTATACTCCCCAAATCAATCTATAGATTCAATGCAATCCCTATCAAACTGCTACTGGTATTTTTCACAGAAGTAGAACAAAATTTTCCCAATTTTTATGGAAACACAAAGACCCCGGATAGCCAAAGCAATCTTTTTTTTTTTTTTCCAGTATGTGGGCCTCTCACTGTTGTGGCCTCTCCCATTGCAGAGCATAGGCTCTGGACATGCAAGCTCAGTGGCCATGGCCCACAGGCCCAGCCACTCCACGACATGTGGGATCTTCCCGGACCAGGGAATAAAACCGTGTCTCCTGCATCAGCAGGCAGACCCTCAACCACTGTACCACCAAGGAAGCCCCAAGCAATCTTGAGAAAGGAAAATGGATTTGAAGGAATCAAGCTCCCACACTTCAAACTATACTACAAAGCTACAACAATCAAAAGAGTACGGTACTGGCACAAAAACAGAAATAAAGATCAATGGAACAGGATAGAAAGCCCAGAGATAAACCCATGCACAATTGGTCATACTATCTTTGATAGAGGAGGCAAGAATATACAATGAAGGAAAGACAGCCTCTTCAATAAGTGGTGCTGGGAAAACTGGACACTTACATTGTAAAAGAATGAAATTAGAACACTCCCTAACACCATACACAAAAATAATCTCAAAATGGATTAAAGACCTAAATGTAAATCCAGGCATTATGAAACTCTCAGAGGAAAACTTAGGCAGAACACTGTAATAAATAAGTCACAGCAAGATCCTTTTTGACCCAGCTCCTAGAGAAGTGGAAATAAAAACAAAAATAAACAAATTGGACCTAATGAAACTTAAAACCTTTTGCACAGCATAGGAAACCATAAACAAGACGAAAAGACAGCCCTCAGAATGGGAGAAAATATTTGCAAATGAAGCAACTGACAAAGGATTAATCTCCAAAATTTACAAGCAGCTCATGCAGCTCAATATCAAAGAAACAAAAACAAAAAAAAAATCCAAAAATTGGCAGAAGACCTAAATAAAAATTTCTCCAAAGAAGATATACAGATTGCCAACAAACAAATGAAAATATTCTCAACATCATTAATCATTAGACAAATGCAAATCAAAACCAAAATGCGATATCATCTCACACTGGTCAGAATGGCCATCATCAAAAAATCTGCAAGCAATGAATGCTGTAGAGGGTGTGGAGAAAAGAGAACTCTCATATACTCTTGGTTGGAATGTAAATTGATACAGCCACTATGGAGAACAGTATGGAGGTTCCTTAAAATCTAAGTATAGAACTCCAATATGACCCAGCAATCCCACTACTGGACATATACCCTGAGAAAACCATAATTCAAAAAGAGTCATATACCACAATGTTCATTGCAGCTCTATTTGCAATAGCCAGGACATGGAAGCAACCTAAGTGTCCATCAACAGATGAATGGATAAAGAAGAGTTGGCACTTATATACGATGGAATATTACTCAGCCATAAAAGAAACAAAATTGAGTTATTTGCAGTGAGGTGGATGGACCTACTGTCGGTCATACAGAGTGAAGTAAGTTAGAAAGAGAAAAAGAAATACCATATGGTAATACATAGCTATGGAATTTGAAAAAAAAAAAAAAGAAGCACCTAGGGGCACAACGGGAATAAAGACGCAGACCTACTAGAGAATGGATTTGAGGACACAGAGAGTGGGAAGAGTAAGCTGGGACAAAGTGAGAGAGTGGTAGTTTATATATAGACATATATACACTACCAAATATAAAGTAGATAGCTGTTGGGAAGCAGTCGCATACCACAGGGAGATCAGTTGGGTGCTTTGTGATCAGCTAGAAGGGTGGAATAAGGAGGGTGGGAGGAAGGCAGATGCAAGAGGGAAAAGATATGGGGATATATAGTTATATATATATATGTATGACTGATTCACTTTGTTGTAAAGCAGAAACTAACACACCATTGTAAAGCAATTATACTCCAATAAAAAGTTAAAGAAAACCCACAATGTGTAAAAATGTTATTCTGAGATATGTGTACAATAAGAATTTGCAAAACTTCTGAGAATTAGTGATAAATGTATCTCTGAGCTACTAGTAGAAAAGCAGAAAAAGCAAAGAGGAATGAATATTCCACTGGAGATGCAATTCACAAATGAAATAAGATGGTTAGTACACCTCTTGAGAACTTAGTAATAACCTAGTGGAAAGACTGTAATCTTCTCACAATATATTACTGTGCTGGGTCCGAAACATTTTTTTTTTAAAGTGTGGTATAGACCTTAAAATTGAAAGCAATAGTAACTGATCAGAATTATAGAATGGAAAATTTTCAAAGTAAGCCACTTTGACCTTAGAAAAATCTCAAACCCATAAAATCTGTATTTTTTAATAAACAACTTCTTGGTGAATCCTTGGTGGTAAATTTCATACAAATTTTACCTTCAGTAATTAAATCAATAAATTATTCTATGCTATGTGGCTTTTAGATATAAAATAGATTTTGAAGGGAATTTGACAGAAAATTGATTTTCTTTTCTTTCAGTTTTTATTCTCAGCTGTTCTTTCAGGAGAGGAATTCAATAGTATAAGTATTCATTCTTCCAGCTGATACTGAATTGATGACAGTTACACCATATTACCAGTTTTGATGGGAACGATTAACTCAATGTTTTTTATAGCTTGACAAAGATGTGGGGGAGAGATGCTAAGATGCATGCAGTAGTTACTACATTACTCATCAAGATAGTCCATTTAATGATACTCTTTTGGTGCAAGGAACTTTGATAGTTATAACAATACCATTGCTCCAAAATACTTCAAGCATTATTCCTATCATTTCCTAACAGTAGTCGCAATATAAACCTGTACCTGACTCTGACTCACTCTCCATCCGTAAGTCTCAACCCATCTTTGATCCCATCCAGCACTGACCCACCATATAGCCTTTACTGTTTTATTTCACAAAGCTGCTAAATCTACTTAAACCTATTCACTCTTATTTAAACATGCCAGGATCTCTCACACATCCTTTCCACATGCTATTCTTATGACTCTCTTCAGTCAAGTCGGCCACCTTTGCTAACCTGTGTACCTGTGACTTCCTCACTGAAACCTTTGAAATTTCCGTAGTCCAGAAACATTTTGTTCATATAGCTATTAGAGATCTTAAAAATCATGTTTTGTAATTGTTTGTATATTGTGTCTCCTCTATACACCATTCGCTTTAGTGTTAATAACAGTGAATAATTCATCTTTGAATTTGAAGAACCAAATAGAAACCAAAAGATATGATTGCTATTCCAAGGTTTTTATAAAAATAATCGAATGAATGAATAAATGAGTGAACAAATGAAATAAAAGTCAGTGAGGTCTTTCGAAGGAATGCCAGGAATCAACTTTCATGCCGGAAGAAGTTGCAGTTGGAATTGGAGAGACTGGTGTGGGAGGAACACAGCAGAGGCTGTTGGAGCTCCTAAAATCCTGTAGCTTCCTCCTCTTTGCTTCCACATGTGTTAGGCCCTGACCAGGTGCTCTGGCTCTTTCAGTGAAGGATGGTATATATCATCTATTTAAATCACTGGACACCTAATGAGTAATAAGGATTTTCATTTTAAAACCAATACTTCTCTTAGTGCAGTGTTAAGAAACCCAAAGCATTGCTGGCACTGGGCAGGTAGAACTACAAGGGAAATGATAAAGTTCTAATGAGAATGAGTGTATATGATTAAACATAATAAAATGTTTTTAGGCACAGTCAGTAAAAAGACATTGTAGAAAATACAGTTCAATGTTATGGTACAATAAAACACCCTAGTTCCAACCATTAACCAACTTCCTTTGAAGTGAAGACATCTCCACTGGATGACTGGCCTTGAATTAGGCCATCTGTATAGTGCACAGTGACATAAATTGTCACTACAAGCAAATGGACATTTACAAACTGGTACATGGGGGAATAGTAACAAAGCTGGAAGGCTAGGCCTGGGAACTTTGTATCTTATGGAGATGCTTTTCATAAAAAGGCAGTGGGATTACAAGGGATCATTGACACTTCTAAAGATGGATATTAATAGCAATATTTCATTTATGTGTGCTACTGTTGATTTTAACACATTCATATTTTCAGAAGAAACCATGTTGTTAAAAATAATTAGATCATGATACTTGACTATTTTGGGGAATTTATATTTATCAAAATAATACATACATATTATACTCTTCATTATTAGTAATTTATATTTTAATTTTAATGCCTGAAAATCATTTCATGTTTATAAAAACCTATACTTAGCCATTTGGGGGGATGATGTGGATGAGTTATATTTTTGTTGGAAATATACTGTAAAATAAATCCAGCTTACTCTCTAAAATGGGAGTCCATCACCACCACATAAATTAAAGTGAAGGTGAAAGGGAGAGAAATTTTTAAAAACCGTCAAATTTATGAAGTATCTATCATGTGATTTTTATTACATTTTGTCAATTTATATCTAAGCTTATGTAATTATCAAAGTAACCTGATAATATATCTTTTCAGATGAGGAGACCTGAGCTCAGAGGTTAAAAATCTAACTCAAGAACTGAGAGTTGCTATATAGCTTATCCAGCATTGGCACATTGGTTTTTCTGGCTTCAAACCCAATATCCTTCCCATCACTACACTTTTCACCTACATCTTCTAGTGAGATAAAAACAGTTTTCCTGTGTGAGAACAAAGGAATATGCATGTCATTCTTCATATCTATTCTTCTCTCCACTCCAAGAGAAGTCTCAGGACACAAAACACAGGGCAAAAGAAGAGAACAAATATCAAGCCAGATGTCTCTTATTCCTATTACAATGTCTGGAAACAACACAGATTTATTCCCACATTGATATCTGTGATAATCCTCTCTCTAGCATCTCTGTAGGAAATTTTGCTTGGAAGTTTTCCTGCAAATCTCAGGTGCAATCTTTACTTGGGTGCAATCTCACAGTCCTTTACTACCATGACTTCAGGGAGGTAATAACACTTAATGTAGTTGGCTAGGTATATCCTGCATACCTCAGGGTGTAGCCCAAGCATTCACTGTTTACTTTTTATTCTCCACTGTTTCTTTTCTATCATCAGAATGTCAAGTGGGGAGACTTGGCCGCTGGTTGTACACTCAATGTCTTTTATTACTATTTATATGCTTATGACAAATAAATATTTTTATCTGAAAGAATCAGTTTCACAATTGTTATCAAATAAATTTTATACTTTTCCATCATCTTATTTTTTGTAAGGATTTTGTGTCCACCTATCCAAATTCTATCTGCTTTAACTCTAAGGTAACATTCCAATTATCTTTGAGACTCCAGATACTCAAGCCACATTCAGTTCTACTTTGTTGATTATGTCTTCTTGGTATTTGGAAAGTATTACAACTTTTTTCTATATGTTGAGAATATATTAGTTATCTCATATTGTCAAAACTAAATATCATAGGCTGGGTGGATTAAACAAGAGAGGTTAATTTTCTCATAGTTCTGGAAACTGGAAATCTGAGATCAGAGTACCAGCATGGTCAAGTTCTGGTGAGAGCTCTATTCTTCGTTTGCAGATGGCTGCCTAATTGCTGTATCCTAATGTCTCTTACTTTTCTTATAAGGGCACCAGGTCTATCAGATAAAGGCTCTACTTTTATGACTTCGTCTAACTTTAAGCACCCCTTTAAAGACCTTCAATAGTCACAGGGTTGGGTTAAGGCTTCAACATGTGAATTTGGAGGGACAATGCAATTCAGTCCAAGTGGATGGTTATTGTTTCATGACTGCTTGCCTGGCAAATTCTGTGGGCAAGACTTCTTTGAACTCTCCTAAACAGTAAGTTCAACCAATCAACACTGCTGAACTGGTTGTATAGCTATGCAATTCAGGTTAAAAAGCAGCTTCAAAATATCACAATGCACAACCAAAATGTTCATAAAGGATGTCATTGTTGCTAATGCTATCTAACATGCAATAAAATTCTTTCATTGTTTGATATTTTCAATTTTAAAAGTTAGACACATATCTGTTTGATCATTTCCTGCTCTGTTCTGGCACTTTTACCATTTTAGGCCCTTTGATAGGAGGATAGGGAGTGACAGGAGGGGAGAATGTGTGTGTGTGTGTGTGCACATGTTACACAATCACACACCCCTGCCTGAACAATGTAATATAAATGCAAATAAACTGATTGATTGACAAGAAGAGTCCTTGATTAAATACTACAGGGGAACGAAACTATAATGTAAAGTCCTATTTTTTTGAAACAACTGTTGATAATTCAAATAATACTATTCTAACCAAAAGACATGGAATGAATTCTAATTGTAATTATGATAACCTTTATAACTTCAACCTGACCAGGAAGATGAAAATAAAATGGAAAATATGTCTCTAAACCCCCGTAGGCTACAAAGAAAATTATTCACTGAGGATAAGAGAAGAAAGCTGTCTTTTAAGGACAGCACCACAAAATACTATGCAGTCAAGTAGCCCAGGCAAATATAAGAAAGGTAGCATCAGACACCAGCTCTTATTCATATTTAAAGGGCAACTGGGTGAAAGCTAAGATCTCTGGCTCTAAGATAAAGGATTTCAATTTTCAGAAAGTATTCTGAAAATAAATTAAAAAGGCAGAAGATAATATTATCAAACAAGATTCCAGTGTTTTTGTTGGGCCCTAAAGACAAAGCCTCTAAATTTTCATTGTGTTCTGCACTAGAGGGGATTTTGATTCCATATAACCAGATCACCAGATCTACTGCCTCACAGAAAGCAACAAGTCCATGTCTGTGTGAGGAGAGAGAGGCAACTTATTAAGGCAGGGTGTAATGCAAATCTTTAAGGGATTTCTGCTGTCATATAGGTGAAACAATTAACCCTTCATCCCAGACTCAAATATGTTTTTTTTTCTTTTTCTACCAAAGAAAAGTACCCAGCAGGTGGGAAAAAGACTCCAGAATTCCTCACAATACCAACTAAGAAGAAGAGACGCATGAGTTGTAAGGAAGCTTCTCAATCAAAGGGATTCATGAATTTCAGAGATGAGCAGGCAAATGAATTTACTTATTTTTTAAAGACTAAAATAAACCACTGCTCTGAGTTCTTTGGTGACTTGGAGGCTTTGGCAATGTTATTTAATTGACAATCTTATAAGGAAAATTCAAGTGTATAATGATTCTTACACCAAGAGGCAAACCTGTCTAACTAGCATGGCCTTTCTGAGTACCTAGTTGTGATTCCTCCTGACCCAGGCACTGCATGACAGCACCAAGAACAGAAAGAAGAAGCAGCTATTACCCTCACATTGTTTATCATACAGCTATAGGTGAAGCTACCAAATGGTAAAAGTGTAGCTACTAACACCTTACAAAACAAATGAATGTCCAGAACAACATGCCTTAGGGGACAATGAGAAGGAAATCATTATGAGTCAAGAAGGTGTGAAGGAGGGTTTAATAAAGGACATTGGAGAGTGGCTTGATCCTGCATAAAAGAGCAGAGGAATAACCCCATGTATGATGGAGCCCAAGTGTAGGATAACTTTGCTCTGAGAAAAGGATTGGCCCAGATGGAGAGGGGTTTATAGTACGTAAGTTAGGAAAAAGAGCTAGAATTGACACCTATTGCTAGTGTGAAGAATATTTTAAGGCTCTAAGTGATAATTCAGAATTCAATGCTATAATTAAGAACTGCCAGCTTTTAAGAAGGGGACTGTCATTATCAAGGAGTATTCAGAAGGATAACTGGATAACTCTGTCTTACAGTGTATGTATAAGGAAGTAAAGGGTTTAAGAACACAGATTCTGGAGTTAGATGTACCTTCATTTGAATCTCAATCTTACCTATTCTTGTTGTGAAATCCTTGAAGTTATTGAATTTCCTAAATCTCAGTACCTATTATGTAATCTGGGACTAGTCGTAGTTGCAGTGCACGTTTAATAATAATAATCACTTTATTATTTCCATTATCTCCCTATGAAATCCAGGATAATTCATAGAAACAGATGATCGAGCTAAATTCTTCTGTGGTCCTGTAAAATCATGTACCCTCTTCTTTGTGAGATATTGATTTGCCTATTCACTATCATTTTCTTTTAAAAAGATTGAGATAAATTTTAAAAAATGATTGTCAAAATATCTGTAAGTTAAAAACAAATACTAGCTAGAATGTTAATCACTGTTTTCCTAGACGTAAAAGAAAAATTATAGGAGTCATTGCTTAATCCAGCTAAATACTGGTCCAAGCAACTAGAAGAGAGGAGATTTCCTCAGTCTTAAGTTAAAAGCATTAGGACTTCTTGAGGGATTGAATTTAGTGGAGGGAAGGGAAGGTACACTGTTAGAGAGGGTGGTCAACAAAAATGTCCCCTGAATTTCTAGTTCAAATTGTTAAGGTGGGGTCCAGTATTCTAGTATTTAACAAGCTCTCCAGGTGATTTTCATGCACATTAAGGTTTGAAACCATCAAACTAAAGGAATGGTACCCAATCAATTAAGTTGGCTGTTAAGTGAAGAAAACTTGAAGATGTGGCCCCAGAGCAGAATGAGAAAAAAAAAAAATTAAAGAGGCAGGAAGTGAGAGTAAAGTGATGTTGTAAGACCTCAAAGACCAAAAATCAAAAAAGGAGGCTAAATTTGAAAAGTATCAAATGGATTGTGAGGTCAGAAGTTTTAGACTGAAAAGATGTCCCTTTGCTTTAGAACACTGGGGGCAACTGTTGATCACAAGAGGAAATACTCAGTGGAGTGTGAATATAAGCTGGACTATGGTAGACTGATGAGCAATGACATTGAGACCATAAATGTCTAGCTATTTAAAAATACATGGCTGCACAAAATGTAGGAGGATGATAATGTGAGGGAAGCACTGAGTCAAGGGAGAAGAGGGTTTTCCCCCCCTTAAACAAGAAAGAATTTGAATATGGTAATATAATGAGAAAAGAAACTGAGAAAAGAAGGGATTAAGACTCAAGAAAAGAAGATTACTGTGATTTAAAATGAGGTAATAAGAAGAAATTTTATCTAATACATTGGATTCAAAGGACTGCAGGAAGCAACACAAAACAATTGATAAACACACATACACACACATGTAAATTATGTATGAAAAATTTCCTAGCTGATGGAGAAATTCTGGCCTTTCCCACCAAATGACACTTGTGATTGATTTGTGCTCTGGTCCTAGCTCTCAGCACGCAAATAAACCCTACTAATTTGCCCATTTCTACACACACCCAAATAGTGTGTGTGGAATGCATGTCATGTAGCAGATACTGAGAAGAGGTGTTAGAATTAAAAGGTGAGAAAAGTATAGTTCATGCCATCAGCAAAATCAACTCAATATATGGATATATTCACAGTTTCTGTTTCTTGCATATCCTGCAATAGGTGTTAAGATTAAGTTTAATCTAATAATTTGAATAATTACATAGCATTATTTGAGGAGTCCCTGCAATCATTTATATGTCCCAAAATATCTCACGTAAATGTTAGGTAAAAGTCCTCTAAATTTGAATAATTTATGGGACAACATACGAAGGAATAGAAGCCACTTAGCACTTTCATAAGCAGTTTTTATTTATGCTCCTTTTTTTGTTATTGGACTGGAATTATTGGACTGGAAGCAGGATAACAAGAGTGGAAAGTAAATTACCGAGGAAAAGGGTTGTATTTCTAGCTTCTTATGTTCATACAGTCTTTGGTTCAGAAGTGCTGCCATGTAGGGAAAGGGTTGAACATTTCTCCTATCAGAATTGTGGCCCATTGATTCGAGTCCTTATTTTCATAGCTCCACTGGTCCCAGGATCCATCCATCTTTAGCCAGAAAGATTGCTTTATTACCACATTCATCAATTTGTACTCTGGGCTTGAGTTAGAAGTGACTTGGAAAGACAAAACTGTTACCTTAGTAATTGAATATGAAAGTCTTATTAGGATCCACTTTCACTAATCTGATATGAAACTCACTAATGTGATATGACTTTAACACTGTATAAGCAACAGTAAATTCTGATATAACATGAATATTAATACAATGTAATGGGATACTGCTAATATGTTAATGTGGTGAGATATTACTAACAAGAGATGAGGATCTTGATTGAAAAAAACATTAATATTACCTTGCCATAATTCTCTGTAACTGCAGTCACCATGTTTCAAGACAGCCCTTGTCTAGATTTTAGGAATAAATCATTTGCTTTCTGAGTCACAGATGAAATAAAATTTCAGATTATTTTATTGTTCTAAGTTAAGATATGTTGGTGAATATGGTGAACAATTGCTGTTTGCATTATTCTTATCCCCATTGTTTGCATCTATTGACTGAATTCCATAAATTACATAAAATGAAAGCTAGATAACAGGTCAGATATCAATATACACTTACCTAAACTCTGGGAGGAAAAGATAAAGAAAAGTGGGAAGACATGGGCTCTGGTTATCTCTATACAACATCAAACAGTCAGCTATCTGTTATTCATTCAAATATTTCCATTGTGTTATCCTTCAATTTTAAGTCTTTTTGTATTCCCTCCTAAAAAGGTACAATTCTAGCCTTATACCTGTTCCACAATACCTGTTCCAAAAAAGATTCAGGGGTAATTTAGTGACCATGTCATCATAAATCAGAATATATGAATGTTTTATTTTGTTCTAAATTTTGACAAGTTTTACTGTTTTAATTCTGTTACTAACAATATGTTTCAGAGATTATAATGGCAAATGTCAAGATATCAATGCTGAAAATAGATATCCAGTCTGTGGCCAAAATTCCGCTATTTGCCTCAGTCTTCTGGAATTATGCAAACTTGACCATAGATTTTACCTTTAGAGATCTAGTAAATTAAGATACACATTAGCATTACCAATTGTAAATATATAGTGAGTTAAGAGCTCTCTTTATATAATGTCTAACAGCCAATAAATTCTGTAAAATCTTGCCAATCCAGGTCTTTACAATATTTCACAGCTTAGGGTAGCTGGTAACAATCATCTCCATGTCTAAATTAGTTCATTTTACTTAAACACTTATAGTAAAAACAATAGATTCATAGAAGTGTACTCTATGGAGGGCTGGGAGCGAGACGATTGGTGCATAAGAGGTATATTTGAATGTTACAGATATGTCTTAATAAGCGATGCATAATAGGGAAAAAAAGTGAGGTCTAAGCCCAAAGATGTGAGTGGGCTGATAACAAATTAAACCTCCTGGTTGATAGTGATATTTATTGTTGACACAAGGTAGCAGTCTTCTCTATCTCCATATCAATGAATTTTAGACCTCCAGGGTTAGGCTACAGTAACAAATGCTTCCCTCTCATTCCTGCATCATCTGCATAGATATAAGTAATATCTACATGATGGCAACAGATCTTCACATTTCATTATATATAAAAAAAGACAAAGTTAGTGTTAGGGGAAAAAATAAATCATTGTTAATTGGAAAAAAAAGGATTAAGTGGTTATTTGGGCTGAATGGATTGATTATTTTATCCATTATTGCCTTGGTTTATCAATTCAGACAACCTAGAACTGGTTAGATGTCATGGCAAATTCTGCCATATCAACTCTTTTTTTTTTTTTTTCTTTTTGCGGTATGCGGGCCTCTCACTGTTGTGGCCTCTCCCGTTGCGGAGCACAGGCTCCGGATGCGCAGGCCCAGCGGCCATGGCCCACGGGCCCAGCCGCTCCGCGGCATATGGGATCCTCCCAGACCGGGGCACGAACCCGTATCCCCTGCATCGGCAGGCGGACTCTCAACCACTGCGCCACCAGGGAGGCCCCATATCAACTCTTAACATATTATTTTACTAAGACAATTATCAATACTAATATGTTAATGTCACATTGAATCTGGACTATAGAATCTCTCTTCTTTAAAATCTAACCATTTTTTGAAATGAAAGTAAATCTTAAAAAACATAGAACATTTTTCTGTCCCAGCAGAAAATGGGACAAATATTTTGCTATTACCCTTAAAATCGTGGCTAAACAGAACAAAAGATTCTGATGTGGGTTAGATCTCCAAAAATTGTCCCCATGTCTAGGGAAATATCAATAAATCAAAATCAAAACCAAATAAATTCCCTGCAAGTTTTTATGTTTATACTTAAATATGAACAGAATAAAAATGAAAAAGCACCATTATATTTTCTGTTTTTAGTTTTAGATGTTGTAGTGGGTGTTTAATCATATCATATTATGGTTTTCATTTCATTTCCCTTATTACTAATGAGTTGAGCATAATTTCATGTTTGCTTACTATTTTGACATTTTTTGAAAAGTAGCTATTCAAGTACGTTGCCATTTTTCTTTTATCTCTCCATCATTTTCTTAAAGTTTTTGAATATATACACACACACACACACACACACACACTTTGGCTCTAGAATTTTTGTCAGTTTTATGTTCATCCCATGTCATTTCCCACAGTATAACTTGGATCCCACCCATTTAATGATGTCTTTTATTTATAGACATTCTTAAAGTTACTGTAATAAAGAAGTGAATCTTTCCTTTTATATTTTTAAATATAATTTTTAAATAATTTTACTTTCTTTTGTTATCCTAAGGTTGCAAAGGTATTTTTTACCATCTCCTAAAAATTTGATGTCTTCCTTCAACATTTTGATATCTTACCGACCTGTAGTTTATTGTGTGTGGGCTGAGGTTTAGTCAAGGTTACATTTTGTTTCTATATAAATATTCAACTGACTCTATGTTTTATTTATTGAAATGGCTTTTCATTTTGCACTGTTCTGTAGTGCCACCTTTGTCATTAAATGGATGTTCATAAATACATGGTGCACTTTCTAAGCTCTCTATTTTGTTCCATTAGACTATTTGTGTATTCCTGCACCAAACCATGCTGTCTTAATTACTTTAGATTTATAGTTAGCTAAAGTTAAGCCTTCCCAAGTTGTCCTTTATTTTTATGACTATCCTGAAATTTCTTGGTCTTTTGAATTTCCATATATATTTTAAAATAAGATTCTCAAGTTCTTTTCAAAATCTAAGAAAGTTGCATTGAGATTACTTTGAGTGTTAAGACTAATTGGGGAAAAAATTAACATTTCTACAATATTTAGAATTTCTAGTCCATGAAGAAGGTTGATTACTGCATTTAGCTAAGGTCTCTAATTTTTTTCAGTAATGTTTTACTTTCTGGGTAGAAACCTTGCATATCTTTTGTTAGATTTATTTCCATCCTTTACTATTTCTTAATATTATTAAAATTTGTATGCTTATTGTTGATTTGATTATATATCTGTGTTACACTTATAGAAATGCAATTATGTTTTGTATATTAGCCTTGTATCCAGCAACCTTTCTAAACTCATGTCTTAATTCTAATAGATGAACTATAGCTTTCTCTGATTTTTTTTTAAACTTATACAATTATGTTGCTCAACATCACTAGTAATCAGAGAAATGCAAATCAAAACCACAATTAAATATCACCTTCAGTATGGAGGCTCCTCAAAAAGTTGAAAATAGAACTACTATGTAACCCAACAGTCCTACTTCTGAGTATACATCCAACTGAAATGAAATCAGGATGTAAAAGAGATATCTGCATCCCTATGTTCACTGCAGCATTATTCCCAATAACCATAACCAGGATGTGGAAACAACCTAAGTGTCCATAAACAGATGAATGGATAAGGAAGATGCAAAATACACACACACACACACACACACACACACACATTGCCATTTCTGACTATATGGATGGACCTTAATAAGTCAGGCAGAGAAATACAAATACTGTATGATATCACTTATACATAGAGTCTGAAAGAGCCAAACTCATACCAACAGACAGTAGAATGGTGATTATCAGAGGCTGGGAGATGGGAGAAATGGGATATGTTGGTTATAGTGTACAGACTTTCAGTTACTTCGAGGATCTAATATACAGCATGGTGGTTATAGTTAACAATACTGTATTATATACTTGAAATTTACTAAGGCAGCAAATCGTAAATATTCTCACCACAAAAAAAAATGGTAATAATATGATATGATTGAGGTGATAGCTAACATTATGGTGGCAATCATTTAACAGTATATAAGTATATCAAATAAACACATTGTATAACATTAAACTTAACAATATTATATGTCAATTATATCTCAATAAAGCTGGGAGAAAATGAAAATATTAAAAAATGCATGCAATTGACTCTAAAATTTCCCTTAATCACTGATTGAGCTGCATCCTGTACTTTATGACATGTAATATTTTTTATTATCATTCAGTTCAAAGTGTTTTCTGGCAGTCATTTTGAATTATTCATTGTTTTTATGGTTACTTCAATGAATAGGTCATAATTTTTAAGCATATCTAATTATCTCTTTGTTAAGCATATCTAATTATCTCTTTGATGTTGGTTCATAGCTTAATTTTATTATGACAGAGAACATATTGTGTATGATTTCAGCCCTTTAGATTTTCTTGAGATTTGTTTTATGGATAATTTAATGTATTGAGATTTTACCAGGAATTCTACCTGTGATGAGCTTTGCATGTCAAAGTGAAGTACAAGGAAAGCACTGGCCATCTTTGGGGCATAAAATTTCATTTACTCAACACACAAATCAGTGTGCTAGATTTTAATGTACTTTAGGATCATTTCATGGAGATTCTGAAATGTCAGGCCAAGTACTCCTAGTCCAGTCCCTGCTCAGTTTCCAGTCTTGATGTTGGAATCCATTTAGTGAGGACAGTGAATCTGTGGATCAAATATTGACCCCACCCCCACACCTCTACTCTACTCCTGCCCATCCAAGGTGAATGACTAAGGTGAGCATCAATTAGTTAATACATGAATTCCACCCAGTAGATATCTGGGGTTCTAACTTTTACTCTGTTAAGGAAAAGTGAGTGAAAGGATTGAAGCAGAAGTTGTCTTCTCAATACTTATAATAGGAAGAAATTTCCTAGTGTGTGAGTTGTTATAAGAATGAAAGGTAGGGAGAATATGTTGCCTCTTCAGCAGTGAATTACAGTGTTACAGGGATGCAAGAGATTTTATAGTGAGAGTAGAAAGAGAGAGTACAGTAGCTTGTAAAGGTAGCACAGTTGGATGAATTATTTTTATTTTTTTATCATAGGTTAGAATTAGGCAGGTACATAAATTAAGAAAAGTGACACAATTGAAGAGCCAAGCATATAGATTCAAAAGAGAGAATTTAATGAGATAAGACCCCATGTCTGCAGTACTGCATAAACCCTCATGGTCCCAGGAATGGTAGGAACTCTTGTACTCTTCCCCAGCAGGTCCCACTAGCCCTGGCACAATAGACACATTGCAAAATCTCCAAGCACACCCAGGAATCAGTTTCTTCCATGGGCAAAAACTTGATTCACTCCCACACATCGGCCTTCTTACATGCGCCTGTGAAACTGATCCAAGGTCTTGGCACCATAATTAAATTCACCAGAGACCATGATTTACAATGTAAAATGACTCTAATCTAAAATGATACATTCCTCAACTTTTGTCTTTGAAAGCACTTTATAAAATCAAGCCCAACTAATTATATATACATTTTAGAATTTCTTTTTTTAAAAAATGATAACATCAAAATAAAGATGTATTTTTTAAAATATGAACAAAATGGGGAACATAATCATCATCATAGATAAATAAGTATCTAAAGCAGGAGGAAACTTAGTTATCTTCTACTAAGGTTCTAGTTCAACCCCCTCAAAAACAAATGAGAAGATTGGGGTCTAGAAAGTATCAGGATATCTGTCAGTTTGTTTATTTACCCACTCCCAAGTTTTATAGACTAAAGTTTTGCACACTGGAGGAGGTAACAATTCAAAACAATTCCAGGCCAGATGAGTATTTCAGTATTTCTATTATTTCCATGTAGTTTATAAATTTATCATAATTAGCATCACCTTCTAGAGATGAAAGAAGCATTTTAATAGCACACAAGTGTATGAGAAACTTGTCTATTGCTTAATATTCAAATAAAATGAGATTTATCAAATGCCAAAAATGTATGGTCTTGTGAGAACCATGAGAAACTATGGTAGTTAACAGCAAGCTTAAACTGTAGCCTCTATTCAGAGTAAATTATTATTTCAAACTAAATTATGAGGTTTCTTTTTTTTTTTTTTACATTTTATCCTCTCCACAACTGTGTGAAGTAGATGCTATTAGTATCCTCAGTTAACAGATGAGTAAACAATGGCCTGAGATGAAGTAATATGTAAAATCATGGATCTAATATGTGGTAGAAATGGAATTTGAAGCCATACTGTTAGATCCCAGAGGTCATATTTTACACCCAAGTACAACACAGCCTCCAAAATTGGTTAAACACTTGAAGGAAAATTGATGACCAATGGCCATCTGATGCTGAGAACATAAGTGTTCTGAGGCTGGATAATAAGATAGAGGATAGAGGACTGGAGTCTGAAATAAAAGTCTCCTTAATAAAATTCCCGACATATCTCTCTCACTCACCAACCAGTCATGGAAAAGCTTATCTGTAGAGCAGGATGCCATCAATTCAATTAGTCCAGTGCTTATTTTTTGTATTTTCAGTCTGATAGGCGATTCATGCAAACTAAGACAGCTCCTATTAAGAGTAAGTAGGCTGCACCAGAACAGGGCTAGTCAGAGAAGCACAGCCATGATTGGACTTAAAATAAGTAGGTTATGGTTGCTATGAACTAAATGTTTGTGTTCCCTTCAAATTTCTATGTTGAAGCCCTAACTCCCAATGTGATGGTATTAGGATGTTGGTCCTTTGTACGGTAATTAGGTTTAGATGAGGCTCTGAGGTTGGAGCCCCCATGGTGAGGGTAGCACTCATAAGAAAAGGAAGAGATACCAGAGCTTCCTCTCTACTCTATGTGAGGATACAGCAAGATGTTGACCATCAGGAGAGGAAGAAGGTCCTCATCAAAAGCCAAATCTGCTCTCACCTTTATCTATGAGTTCTCAGCCTTCAGAACTATGAAAATTAAATGTATGTTGTTTAAGCCATTCAGTGTATGGTATTTTTTAATAGCAGCCAAGCTGACTAAGACAGTGATCTAATTTCCAAGGAGTCAAACAAGATCATCTTAATTGAGGGTGCAATGATGTCATGAGAAAGTTGCTTAAGTTCCTCATCTGTAATATATGAATAATTATAGCTACCACAGAATATTTTATAAAGATTAAATGAGATGAAATTCTTAAAAAAATACCCAACTCATTGTTTGCATGAGGCTGAGTCCAGAGATCTTGTTTAAATTCCTGCTCTCAAAGTGTTTTTATTTGTTTATTTGTTTTTATGTGAAGCTCACATCACACTTTCCTGGGTACATGTAAAAGGCAAAGGGACTTAACGGCCATTGAAATTTGAAGATAATATGGGAAAGAGTTTGAGCATGAGCTGGGTTGGCATCTTCTAGGTACAGCCTTGGAAAGTCATTTGGCAGAAGGAACTGTAAGTTTTACACTTAGAGAAGCCAAGAAGAAAATAGACATGGAAGTGAAGGAGTCAATGTTACATGTGACCATATGAGAGGAAGAGGAAAGCCGAGATCACAGGAAATGCAGTAGGCAGTAGTTTGTTAAATATGAAAAGTTACTAATTTTAGTTAGAAACTTTCTTTGGCTGCAATTGCGTTCATCTGAAACTGGTTGTTGATTCAAAGTCAAACGTCTGTACTGTTAAAATTATTCATGATATGAAAAAATTTACCCAAGTCTCCTGCCTACATAAATATGTATGGAGGAATGTAGGCTGTTTGTATGCACAATAGGACAGCAATGGCTAGAGCTTTGCTCCTAGAGATCTGCCATAACCACCTACTGCTGAGTCATTTTGTAACAACATGATGGGAGAAAAAGCAACAGCCAAAATACCTACCTACTTGCTCTCCCAGGATATTGCTTTAGATAACAAAGTATAGGAAGGGACTGACAAAGTATAGCTCCATACTCCCCTCTGCACAGGACTTACTCCTTCTTCTAGAAAGTGCTCATAACAAGTAGAATCAGTAGAGAGCAGAAGGTAAAGAGAGATCTGCAAGTAGAGGTATGAGTCTGCTGAAAAGCAGGTAGGAGGAAACACTAAGGAGCAGAGCTTCAAATATCAGAAGAGCTGCCACATATAATATTTAACCTTGTTTCTCCAGAAAGTATATTAAGAATCTCAAAACAGAGAATACAAGTTAGATATTCTGTCAGCAGAATATATTTTTAGCAGATTATTCAAGACTGAGTTGGTGTTATGTGAATGGTGAGTCCCCTGTTACTTGAGGTATTCAGATGTTTCCTAGATATGATCTCTTTATATAGAAGCTATAGAATGATCCTTACTTCTGGTAAGGAAGCCCACAGTCCAGCACTTTGGAATGTAAGTCTCTGAAGGACACCAGTGGTGTCCATGCTCACTGGTCATTGTGAAGGCCATTCTTCATGACAGGGAAAACAAAAGCAAACTTAGTCATTGTTGTACTCTTCACTGCAGTACATATAAAAGAATATAAATTTTAAGGTCCAAAATAAAATTTCCCATTTCAGTTTTAATGAAAAGAATACAAGCCCAGCTACCCACCGCATCAACTTCTGCTTCTTCATTCTCTGAAAGTAATCATTATTTTGAAGTTAATCTCTCTAACTCTATCGCTACCTATATATCATCATGCATGCTTTAATATTTTCCCTTTACATGTGTATTTCCATAAACAGTATAGAGTTGTTTCATTTGGTTTAAAAATGGATGAAAACTTTCAACTGATTTTACTCAATGTTATGTTTTTCATGTTCATTCATATTGATACAAGTTGATCCAGATTATTCATATACTACAGCATTATAAGAATATTTTTTGATATTTTTCTCTTAGATTGATAAACAAAACAGCTCCTTTTTTTTCAGTCTTGCATAGTGTTGCAGTAAACATATTTTCATAAATCTCCTTGAGCACAAGCTCAAATTTTTTCTAAGGTAAGACACTAGGAAGTGGAATGTATATATTATAAAATATAGGCAGTTTTGACTTTTCTGCATTTTATGCAATTACTCTTCAAAATGATGATATCAAATTACACTGCATAGCCATGACTGGACTTAAAATTTACATGACTGGAGTTGCAATTTACATGACTGGAGTTGTAATTTGTAGTAATTTATATTCCTAATATTTTCACCAGCACATATGTAGCATATTTGTCTAATTTTGCTCATTCGGCAAGTCAGAAAGTTTAATTTTTTTTAAATTTGAATACCCCTTACAAGTAGTGAAGTTGATTATTTTTTTTCTATTGTTTGCAGATAGTTATTTTTTGAATTGTTTGTTCAAATCTTTTATTCATTTATAGATCACTTTTATTAAGGGTTTTTGAATATTTTTATGTATCCTGGGTATAACATCACATCATATCAATTCATTGGACAGTCATTTGGGGATATTTTGTTATTATTTTAATGTGGATAAAATATCAGTCTGTTCCTTTGCAATGTATAATTTTTAAATTTTTATTTTAAATATTATCACACATTGATATCATAAAGGTCTTATCCTAGGTTTTCTTTTAATTTTTTTCATTTTATTTTTAAAATTTTGTGTTTTAACCCAAGTAGTTATTATCTGTTCAATTTAATCAGAGAATGGCATTAAAAGTTATCAATTAAGAAAGTCAGTTTTTACAACCCAATTGTTATTGTTAATTGTTAATCCATTATTTTCCTACTGATTGACATTCCCCCACTGACTTCTTTGTGTGTGTGTGTGTGTGTGTGTGGTACATGGGCCTCTCACTGTTGTGGCCTCTCCCGTTGCGGAGCACAGGCTCCGGATGCGCAGGCTCAGCGGCCATGGCTTACGGGCCTAGCCACTCTGCGGCATGTGGGATCTTCCCGGACCGGGGCACGAACCCATGTCCCCTGCATCGGCAGGCGGACTCTCAACAACTGCGCCACCAGGGAAGCCCCCACACTGACTTTTAATGCCTCCTTTGTGGCATAACAAGTTTCCAACCTATATGTGGTTATGCTTTGGCACTCTCTATTCTTTTCTACTAATTGTCTACCAAACTCTTTTAATAACTATTGCTTCAGAATAAGTCTTAGTAGGTTAAGCCCCCATTATCATTTTTAACTTTTTCAATTGTTGTTTGTCCTTTCCCTTCACAAATACATTTTATGATCAGCTTGTCTGATTTCACTGAAAGAATATTTCAGAGTTTTGATGGAAATTTGTGTGCTACTTATGGATTAATTTATGGGAGAATCTCCATCTTTGTCATATTAAATTTTTCTATTAATAAACCTGGTATATCTCTCTGGTGATTTCACAGAATTTTATTTTCTTTATCAACTTTTCAAAAAATTATTTTTGTAAATTTCTTATACATATCTTATTCAATTTACTTCTAGATACGTTATAGAATCAATTACAATTATCTTTTTTAGAAAATATCGTATCTAATCACTGGTATACGGAAACACCACCATTTTTTTGTATGTTAGTGTCATTTGGTTTCCATAATTATGCTGAAATCTCCTATTAGTTATAGCAAATTACTTGTATATTCTCATTCCTTGAATATTTTATCCCTACAATGGTAACATCTATAAATAACAAATATGTTGTTTTGTCCTCAAATTACTTGTAAATTTTATTTTGCTTATAACTCTCTTGTTGTACTGGCCAAGTCTTCCATTCAAATGAATAGAAATATTGCATACTTCAGTTATTTCCATTAACTCAAAAACTTACTGATAAATATCATCTTTACTTGCTTTCAATCTGATGACTTACAAACTCTTCAGAAAATTATGTTTAAAATCTCCAACTTTAATTTTGGATTTATCCATTTTTCTTTATATATCTGTCAGTTTTTTTTTTTTTTTTTTTTTTTTTCTGTACGTGGGTCTCTCACTGTTGTGGCCTCTCCAGTTGTGGAGCACAGGCTCTGGACATGCAGGCTCAGCGGCTATGGCTCATGGTCCCAGCCACTCTGCGGCATGTGGGATCTTCCCGGACTGGGGCACGAACCCATGTCCCCTGCATTGGCAGGCAGACTCTCAACCACTGCACTACCAGAGAAGCCCTCTGTCAGTTTTTGATCAATATATTTTGAAGCTATGTGGTTCAGGATTGTAATATATTTCTTATGACTTAAATGTCTTAGTATTAATGACCTTTAAGCTAACAACGAATTTTTTTCTTTTACTACAAAGTATTTTGGATGATATTAAGAAAGCTACACTAGATTTATTTTGGCTAGTATTTACCAATTTATATTTTTTGGATTATTTTAATTTAAAACATTTTCTTGATTACTTAGGTTTTACATTCCACTTATATAAATAGCACAAAGAACATTCTTCCTTGGGTTGTGGCAGACAGGCTTTAGTTTCACTTTAAAAAATCACAGTTTTTATTCCTCATTTATCTTAGTCCCATGACATTGTCTCATCTTTCTGTAGGTAGATTAAAATCTAGGACCTGAGCTGTTACTGCCCCTCTTATCTTGACTCTTTTTGCTTTGGGGAAGTGATTATTTATCTTTCTTACAAACTCAGCCATATGTTGAGTATCTTTTGGTCATATTTTATTTCATTTCATCTGACATGCATGTAGTGGGAGGATGTCAGCACTATTTTAGTCCACCATTTGCTAGAAACCGACAACTCCAGACCCAATTCCATTTTGAAATCATCCACAGCCTTTTAAATTATACTGACCATCTATAGTTAGACTTATTGCCTGAAGATTAGTCATTGGGTTAACAATGAGCAATTAAAAGCCTGAGGCTATTTTTTCTTATAGCACTTTTATATTTTAAGGCTCTTTTTTCTTATACATACTCTACTTATACTGGCGAAGTAGTTATTATCTGTTCAATTTAAGAAAGAGAGTAAGGAAACAAAGAGGTGGAGTGACAAGATTCATAAGAAAAGGCCCAGTTTCCAGTTTCTTAGGCACAGACATCGTCACTAGAGAGCATACATAGCTAGCATACTATACTCCATTGCATTTAAGATTGAACCACAAGTCTGTCTACCCCACAAAGTCTGGAGTCTATGATGGGGTGTTGGCCTGGAAGCAGAAAACAGCATTTCAATCCAGTGGGATACCCCTCCCACTTAGAAGAAGTGTCTTTTTGCATTTACAATGTACTTAGTTAAATATTAATATTTATTGAACATAATTGAAGTGACTAGTTTATCTTCAGCTATTTGGGAGATTATCAAAGAAAATGTATTTGTAGGGAATAAAGAAATAACACAAAGTTTAATTTTTTTAAACCTATTAAAACCTAATAGTGTTTCCATTCTAGTCATTAACTTGTATTAGAAAATATGTACTATAAGAATAAATAAATGTTTACCATTGGTAAAATGCTTTTAATTTTTTAAGATTTTAGTTTGAATTATTTCACGTTACCATGCCTATCTTTGTCTAACAGGAAGGCAATCAGTCACTAAGTCATTCCACTAATGTTAATTGAGTACTTATTCTGTTCATTTTCCTGGACTAAATTTTGAGGGATATATAAAGATGAACAAAGCATGATTTCTGCCTTCCAGTAAAATCTATTAACCAAAGTTATATTATAGACATAATATATGTAAACATATTATCACTTAGGTTTCTAGTTAAAAATTGTCTTTAGGACAGATAAAGATAAAATATCATGAGTCCATTGAAAAGAATCTGTAATGCTATCCAGGTGAAAATGAGCAGGTTTCTATGAGAGGTTATAATTAAACTATTGCTCTCTTTCCTTTAGTGATGAGTAAATTGGTGATGCCCTGATATTGAATGAGTTACCCAAGAATACAGAGGATGTTAATAATAGCTTGGACAAAATTTAAGCTCTTCTGACTCTTGTTACAGTATATCTACTAAGATGCTTGTTAATATATTAGAAAAGAATGAAATATATAAAAATTTCTCAGGAAACATGTATATTTTATTTAAGATGATACAGTTTAGCCATTATATTTCTGACTTTTCAACACAGACAGAAGAATCACCTTAAAATGCCTTTAGTGACAAAACATATAAATCATTGAAATCAAACTCTAATTAAATCAGCTTAACAACCAGTATCCGTCTTAATTATAATGTGAAGATGATGATGTATGTGGCCTCAATGGCAGGCATGTAACTGAGACTTGTCATCATGTGCTGAAGCTGCACACACCAGATTTGGATATCAGATTGTGTGCTTCTCTTCCCAACTCCACATTCAATTATGTCATATTGAAATCAGCCATGGTGGGAGTATTTACACCATGGAAATCAGTGAAAGCTACAAATTAGAGTTTGTTTAAACTTTATTCACAGATAATGTGTTAAAGAATGACATTCATTTCTTTCTTTCTTTTTTTTTTTTTTTTTGGCTGTGTTGGGTCCTCGTTGCTGTGCGTGGGCTTTCTTTTTAGTTGTGGTGAGCGGGAGCTACTCTTCATTGCCGTGCACGGGCCTCTCATTGCGGTGGCCTCTCTCATCTTGGAGAACCGGCTGTAGGTGTGTGGGCTCTAGAGCGCAGGGTCAGCAGTTGTGGCACACGGGCCCAGCTGCTCTGCAGCATGTGGGATCCTCCCGGACCAGGGCTCGGACCCGTGTCCCATGCATTGGCAGGAGGAATCCCAACCACTGCACCACCAGGGAAGTCCCTATTTGTTTGTTTTTTAAGACTACTTGTTAAGCATTTATCAGTACATGACTTGGCTTTCTATCCCTTCAATAAAAGAAAAGATTAAATCAAGTCATCCTTCAAGACCAGTAGGATTATAGTCTGAAGATCTATTTTTTCAGCCCTGTGGTGCTGTGGATAGACCAAATCACTGGCATAATCAAAAGCAGCAAATGAACACCATCAGAGGTTTCTCCATACCCAGCTAGGGTGAAAATGTAATTAGTAAAAAATGCTAGATGAGGGCATTTTGTGACCAGAACTATTCAATAAGAAAGTGCTGATTGAACATATATAAGCACAATCAAAACCTTTATTTAAATAGGGGTTGCAGTCCTAATAAAACACAAACGGAAGTAGGGGCATAGGCCTCCTCGACAGGTAATGAAAGAAAAAATTAAACTCATCCAATTACATCTGGGGAAAAATCCATTACCTGTTACAGAGAGAGGACTGCCCCAGGAAAATTCAGATGCAAAACTAATAATGAAGGCACACTGTCCTTTCAACAGATTCTAAATGAGCTCTAATTTTCTTATATCCACCATTCCTAAACTATATAAATTTCAACTAAGCAGAAGAAAGTGACATGCTAGCACAATTGTTATTCCAAACAGGCCCAGCTGCTTGCTTACCTTAATTAGACCTAATCCCAAAAGGGACCCAATCTTTCCTTATTTTCTTCTATGAGCTCACCTGATCTCCCTCAACTTTTCTTTTCTAATAGATTTTGCTGTAACCTTTCAGCAACTGTCATTTTAGATACTCTCCCAGGAATCACAACTGCTCTGGTTTCTTTGCCAAACAGAACTTGAGCCTATAAGGCACAGAGAAAGATAAAATTGGGGTACTGATCTAAAAGATAGGGTGTTGTAAGGAAATGTTGAACTTAGCCACATTCCAGTGAATCTAATGTGTTTGTGTATATGTGTGTAATATGTGATGTACATATATATGTGTGTGTTGATATTTGGAATTTTAGAATGCCAGAGCCTGGTGGAGCATTGAGATCATTTTGTCGTGTGCTCTATTGAATGACTTTTGAAGTGGCTTTAAATAAAATGGTGAAAAATAAATATTAAAGACTCCATCTGATTCAGAGAGCTGAGGTAGTCCTACAAGTTGTAAAAGTAGTTAATCCTCCTGAAAATGTATCCTGTATGACAATCCTGCAGCTCTCTGTAGTGGCCACTTTTGTTGGGCATTAAACTCCATGAGAAATTAACTTGTCTCCCCAAAATGTTTTTATGCCTCATGTGATCATTACAAATAGGAAGTGTTCCTTAAATATTTGTAATAATGATTTGGCTTCAAGGAATAGGAATAAAACCACATTGGATATTAGATCTGGAAGAGATACAGGATACCCTCAAAGAGTGGAGTTTGTTCAACTTTTCTAGGCTACAAATCAACCCAGTAAATATATATTGGAAAGCAGGTATAGACCAGATGATATGTTTCATGCTATAAGCTGTATAGGAAGTACAAAATGGAGCCCTACTCTCAAAACAATAGAAAATTTGAGGGAAAAGTTGGGACTAAATATATAGTATGAAACAAAGTACATAGTAGATAATGTGCTGTCCATTGTTTAGTATGTGGTAGAGAAGTTCTGATGTAGAGCAATTCAGGGAAGGAAGATATGCCTGGGAGCTGCAAAGACTACAGGATTCTTCACAGAGAAGATAAAGTTTAATCAAACTTTGAAGGCTGAGTAATATTTGGGAAACATTTGGGAAGATAAACAGACAAAGCATTATAAGTTAACCCAATAAAAACTTAAAGTGCATATGCTAGCAGTGAGTGTTTCAGAAAAGTTAAAGTACTTAACAAAGCTTATTCTGACCATCCAGTCTGCACTGATCTCTCAACTAAAAGCTGATAGTACTTACTTCTCATCTGATTTATATTCCTATATTGCTATTCAAATATTGAATCTTTATTCAACACTTCATGCATATATATCATGTCTTCCCAAATAGCAGCAAACTCCTGAGGGCAAGAGCAGCATATAATATTCTTTATGTTCCCTGCAAATGCATTATGCATTCCCCATATCCCCCAATGCAATAAATAAGTAGAAATACAAATATAAGCTGCATTGATTAAAGAATGAGTGCAAGGAGATAAAGGAAAGAAAGGAAGAGAAAATGCAGAGAAGGGATGGAAAGGAAGAAAGAAGTACAGTTGTCCAGTGAATTACATCAAATTAAAATGTACAATCCAGACAGAGGAAATGTTCTTTCTTCTCCTTCTACAAATGCCTTCACCTGCCTTCATCAGATAGTTTGGCAATAGCCTTATCTATCACCCAATATACTATGAGTTTGGTCACAGAACCTCTATTTTGAAAGAACAATGAGACAAATTAGATATAAATAATTACACACGAAATGGAAAAGAAAAACTATTACAAATGAATCTGGTAATGGGAAGCACCTCCATTATTTCCCTCAACACTCATATTTTTAATGGAGACCCTTATATCTGCCTCTTTTTTGCTATATTTGTGGAAGGTCTTTATTAAGGAAAACAAAAAAAAGAATTCAAAGATTAATCCAGTCAATGCCAGATGCCTTCCAGATAGCTATTTTTACAAAAGCAGAGTCACATTTGGGCAAACACCTCTATTCTAGTCCCATTAACAAAGATCCTCAAAAAACAGACTACTTGTACTTCATTTTCATGTCTTTTATTTTTATTTTTCCTTCTCCTAGTGTCCCTTTCTGGGTGTGCAGAAATAACAGGCTGTCAGTGTCACCTTTACAAAGGCAAAACTTCAGTTTGGGCAAATGTAACTATTCCCAGAGTAAGTTGCCAGACAGGCATTCGCTCAAATTAGCTTTACAAAAAAGTTGTCACATCTGTGTATGTGGGCTGTCTTTGGAGTGTAGAAAGAAAGAAAGTGGGGAAACGTATTCTTTCAAAAATCTGCCACTGCAAATTCCTGCCTCCCATTCTCATATTTTGCTTTTTTAAAAAAGAGAAGAGAGGCAGTATGTACTTATATGGTGGTGGGGAAAAGAGGTGAAGGAACTGAGAGAGAGAGGCAGACAGATAGACAGACAGAAAGAGAGAGAGACTGGTATTTTCCTAAGATTCACTAGAAAAAATATCCTGCTATCTGACAATGCAAAATAACAACACACAACTTTCCTCTCGCCCATCTACTCCACAGAAGGCTTTGGAAGGCAGATGTAGCATTTTCAGAAGGAGTCACCCACCAGGAAGGAAGGGAGGCAGGAGGTAGGAGCAACAGTTGAGCCACTCATACATATTCATGACATTTACAACTGAGAGCTTCATGATTTTAAACTAGCAAGTGAACATCTAAGACACACAGAGTTCCATCATTTTCAGGATTATTACAAAGGCATAGCAACCTACTGATAATTAATTTCTGATCTCATGTGATCAAGAAAAAGAAAGTAGTACAAAAACTAGGAACAAGAAGACTCAATTGTCAAGGACCATTCAAGTCACCTTCCCAGGCTTCCATGTCTACACATCAAAAGTTAGTTGGTCCTGCATTAAATGCAATAATGGTAGGCATGATCCCTGAATTTACATTTAGTTAGTCTAGTTGGAGAGATCAAATGCACATGAACCGATAGGTGTAAATACCAAACAAGTTATAGATAGAATATATAAATTAACAACCTAGATGGATGAGATCATAATCATCCTCCAAAGAGGATTTACCACATTCCCCATTCTCCAATACCAATGTTTAAACAACAACAACAACAACACAAACATCTCCTAACTTGTATTTCTTTGGAGTCTGATAGCCCTGTCTTATATGATTTAGTAGATAGGCTTATTCCAAATTTGTAGGAAGACTCATTCATTCAATAATAACTGAATGAGCAACTTTTATGGGCAAGGCTCTGAAAGAAACACTTTGGGGAGTACATGATGTGCTGAATACAGTTCTATTGTCATGGAGCTGAAAGTCTGGAGATTTATGAAATATAGAGAAATATGATTTTCTCTCTCTTCTTGCTGGGCTGGAGTGAAAGAATCTTGAAGGAAACCTGGGAAAGTAGGTTGGTATTGATTCTTGCCCCACTGTCTCTGCCCCCCTAACTACAACAAAGTAGCAAAGTGCCTCTCCCAATGCTAGAAGGAAAGAACACAATCACTCTTGGAAGGACTTCCCTTGACAAAGATTTGAGTTCTACTACTCTGTTTTAATATTATTTCTTAAGAGGCTCTCCCTGACCCCTAGACTTTATCATACTACTCTATTATTCATTTTCATAACATCCTGCATTTTTCTCTTTATTTTACCAACTATAATAAAATAATTATAGTAATTATTTGTTAAAAGGCCATGTGCCCTATTATTTTGTAAACTCATTGAGGACACAGACTTCATTTTATTCACTCCCCTGTTTCTATCACTAAGCAGAGTGCTTTGCATATGATTCTTCCTCAACAGGTACTAATTGAATAGAAAAGTTAAAAAGGATGTGTCTATAATTAGTTTACCAGTTTTTGATATGGCAGTAATTCTGAGATACCCCTTAAAATGTACCACTATTCAATGTTTTTGGAGTCTTAATTGCACTAAACATTAGGAAAAAGCAAACAAATTCTCATCTGAGGTGTTCTTAAATACCACAAATTCTAAAAAAGGGGTTTCTGGTTTCTAGAATACAGATTTCTCCAAACAGGCTGTGATCACATGCATTGGTGTTTCCACTTCTACAGCTGCATTTCTTCTTCTGAATGACTTGGATATTATACTTGGAAGTAAATTTAGCTTCTTCTCTAAATCCCACATTTACAAATATGGAAATAAAAATTCTGAGATTGTGAGAGTATTTCTCAAAGAGAAAGACTGATAATCAGTGATTATTTGTATGTGTAAGGCTGGTTAATGAACAGGTTGAAACCAAAACATACGTTTATGAGAGCTAATCAGTCTATCAACCTTCTTTACCAACCTTCCAAGGGAAAAATACGGTCATTTTCTTGTTTTCTACTTAAAAGAAAATATGAGGACAATATCCAGTGGGCAAGATATTCAAGTGATCCAAGAAATCTAGAATAAATCCCTATATTGCCCTTCAATTTTATTTATATTGTGCTTGTGGAGTTTTTATTCTTTATGTTTTGTTTTAGCAATTACAGCTTTTGTTTTGTTATTCTTTGATTTTGTGTGTGTGTGTGTGTGTGTGTGTGTTTTCCAGCTGTGATTTTCCACAGAACTTGGTCTTAATTTACACTAGAAGACAGGCCTATTTCATAAGGCTTACAAACATAGAGATAAGAATTTAATCAAAACATCAAAAAATCAAGCAAATAAATCACCCAATAAACTATCTATAAAATAAAGACTAAAAGGTTATTAAATAAACTTTAATCAAACATTGCTCTTTGTTTCCTTAAATATGTAGTTTTTAGTAAACAAGGAAACTGAATATGGGAGGAAAAAAACTGTATTTGTGCTGCCTGCCTTTGAAGAAGGAAGGCTGCAGTTTTGACTTGTATATATTTCCATACGTCAGTATTAGATGCAGCAGAACCCAAGGCAGCAATATGTCCAATGTGCCCAAGATGAAATGCATTCGAAATCCATAAAACCAGCACAGTGTCAATTTTGTTTAAATTATCACCCTTCAGCATCCAAAGTATCAGCTGTACTTAGTAGCAGAAAATAGGGTAAGATTTTTATTTCCCTGTGACTCAATGCAACTTTTATTTTGTGCTATGTTCTCACATTTCAAGTAAATTGTGTTAGCCATAGGGGGAAATTTCTGAGAATCAAAGAGAAATGTATGTTTCATAATCATTACTGGAGAATGAAAGAAAGCATTATGATATTGAAGAGCCCTGACTTGTCTGAGAGTTCATAAAATCAGGGTCCTAATTCTAGTTTTCTAATAAACTATGTACTAGGTTGTCCTTGAACAAATTTCTTCACTCCTTGAAGGTATCAGAATCCTTATTTTCTTATTGAAAATAATGGAAGAGGGATAAATTAGTTATTGCATGGGAACGTTCAGTTCTAATCATCTATGATATAAATATCTGTTAACTGGGAGGAAGGGGAGAAACTCTTTCTGGAATTTTTTTTTCCTTCCTCATCTGACAAACCTTACATTTTAGATTATTATTTTTTCATTATTTATGATATTTTGCTGTGATTTTTTTCCCCACATTGTAAAACATGCATGCTTTGGGGACTGCCATTTAACATTATTTCATCTTTATAGTTTGATGCATTAACAATTATAGCACATATTGATACAACTAATTAAATAAAAGTAAACTTGTATAAAGTTTCATTATAATTTATTTTTAACACACTAATACAGCCATATCTTTTATTTTGTTCACAAATTAAGTTAAAATATTTCTCATTTTTATTGCATTCTTTACAGATAATTTTTCACCTCTAGGAAAAATAATCTTGCATTTCTTAGAGAAATATTTTAAATTAATGCATTTAGGATATTCATTGTTTCTGTTGTGGTTAAATATTTAATTGCAAAAATAATTTATAGTGCCTAATTACATTTTCTAAGATCAATTATATAAAATTAATACTAGAAGCAGACTGGAAATAAACTACAGAGCCTTCCCAGATTCTGTCACTGGATTCAAACAGCACCTAGAAGAAATTTTGGATGGGGGAGGGTTATACTAATAGGCAGGTCAGGGAAGTTATATCAGTCATTGGGATGAGCTTTGACTGGAGCACCTCAATTAATGTAGTCAGGTAAGCATTTCCATCCATAAATTCATACAGTAGGTAGAAAAGGCAGGTGGAGCAGCTACCCTTGCTGAAGTTCATGATCACAGACAAATTTCCCCATCAGCCATCAAGAACATTCAAATCCAGGTCATCAGGAAATATGGGAAAATGTGTGAGGGACAAAGGGTGTTCCATGGAGGCAGCGTGCATAAAGACATTGACTATAAAATCTAAAATGCAGGCTTTGTTCTTGATATTGTCTCTTTGTATAATGTTGGGAAATAAGTTAATTTAGAGTTAATTATAAGCTTAGATTTAGAATATTGCTTACCTAATTTTCAAATCAGAAAATGGTAAGTGCTCAATCAATATTTGATGAATTAATTAATGAAGTTCAAGTTGTTTATTTCTGCTTCATGTATGGAAAACAAATGCAATCTCTTTTTTTTGTTTTAGTCACTCTAATATAGTAAGCATTTCTAGGACTAAGTTGTGATCAAAGGGAACAGGCCCAGAGGAAAAATCTCAATAAAGGGACCCCTAATGTTCTTTAAAATCAGTCACCAAAACCTGGTCTGTTATGTTTGATTCAAATGAACTTGAGTTGCAGAAACAACCAGACCTGAGTAAGTTTTAAAATGAACCCTTTGGTACAAGGATAGAGCCTTTCTATAAATGGGCATTGCTGGTTCAAATCATCTTAGAGGATGAAGTATTTCATTTTCAAATTTTGTTTGTACAGGCTGGCATATAAAAGGTTTGTGTATATATATATATATATATATATATATATATATATATATATATATATATATATATATATATAGAGAGAGAGAGAGAGAGAGAGAGAGAGAGAGAGAGAGAATTTGCAGTTGCAGAAGGTCTAGTATTAATAGAATTTTCAACATTTGTTATCTCTTAAAAAAGTTAATAATTCTATAACCCAATATTTACTGAAAAAAATATACATATTACTACAATAGTAATATTCAGTCTGTGTTTAGTGAAGTATCACAAAATGATCTTAAATGAAAAGATATAGTTTCTTCCCTTGGAAGTCAAATTTTGTAATGAAATACAGAATGCAAGGCTACAACACACAGAAAGTTTAATGAAATTGTAAGCCATAGCAATGTCAGGTACTGATTATGTCATAAGACAGTATATAATTAATTAATTAGTAGTTCTGACAACAGATACCGTATGATTATAGGAAGATGAGATCACTGTGGGCTGAAATGATCAGGACAGATTCCAAGGAGGAGATAATTTAACCATGTCTTGAAGGATATGTAGAACTTTAATAAGTGGATCTGTTATAGAAAATCATCTCTGGAAGAGGGAAAAGCATGTAGGTATGAAGCACTAGCCATATTCAAGAGACAGTAAAGAAATGAGTTGAGTGTTTAGTGAATGTGTAATTTCTTCTGAAAACAAATAGAATAACTTTGGAAGAAGATAGTAAAAATTATTACCATACCCATTTGACTTTCTATTCCTCAGCATTTAGGCTCCATTCCAGTAAAATGGACCCTGTTGGTTACCTACTCAGCATACATGGCCCCTTCTCCTAGACCAATAAACTACCAGTAAAAATTGATCACCCACACAGTTCATCAGTTCAGAGAAAGCTGACCGCAGTCCTCTCCCTCTTGTCAACAATAGATTCAGGCATCCAGGATTGAGCCAATTAGTGCATGGTGTTTCCATGTATGGTGATCCTGAGAAGAGATAGCTGACCAAAGTTATACCAATCAAACTGAGGGAGAGATTCTATTCTAAAATTTAAGGGTAGATTTTTTTTTCCTTTTCAATTTAATGCAAAGGATATGGTTCTAGTCCTTGTTTTGTGTCACTATTCTTTTTAATAAATATGATGAAGGAAATTTTCAGACCCCAAATATACATAAAATGTAGCAGAACTGAAGGCATCAAAGAAAAAAGGAATATGGGTCCTGGTTGACCTTTAGTTTTTTCAGTCACATAAGCTTATATACCACCTTATGTTGTATTGAGTTGACCTTTTTGATACTTGCAGACTAAACCATGACATCTACAAAGCCCTAAATTTCTTCAGTAATTTTATTGGAACTACCACTGTCAGCAGCAAATTAGGACAAAATGAAAAGCTTCTAGTTTAATCAAAACTGCAGAAGAGTGGGCAATGCTTTCCTAGAGCAACTTTGTTAAGCAGCTATGAAAAATCACAAATTAAGTCCAAAGGAAATCAACTAGGAAATAAGAAGTACAAACTGACAGATTTTCATAGCATATTACATAGTCTCCTTACCCTATAATAACTAAACCCTAATGAGACTTCCTGATTGACACAACTGAGTTAAGTCTGTTGCTTTTTTCTTACCTTATATGTGAGAATCTATTCTACTGATATTTTAAGCCTTGGCAATTGACCTGGGTCTTGATGTTGGGTTATATTTTTTGGCTCACTATCCTGAATTTGCTATAAGTGGGAGAAGGCTACTGAACAGCTTAGACAGTTTCATAAAATCTACCACAGATAAACACAGCTTTGGTTTAAGCTAGGCATTCTACTGGTGGCACACATTCCCTGCCTATTCAGTTGATGACTGGAGTACATATATCAGCTATATAGAATCCTATTGGCTTTAACAGCAAAGGTCTAGTTGCTGCTCAAGTTACATACCAGCAGCAGATCTCTTGCTGCAGGTTGCTTGGGATCATGTTGAGCTTTGAGTGCTTCCTTTCCAGGATCAAGAGGGTTGGTGAACCCCACAGTGTCTTGCAGAGATCTGCTCTGTAGAAGTATATATCATGTCTGTCTACATTTTATGGGTCAAATCTAGATTTATGTCCAATTCCAGAATTACAAGTTCAAAGTACTGAAAGAAGCAATGCATAATCTTCTTGCTTAAAGGAAACAGGAAGAGTCAGAAACAATAACACAGTCAGCTTTAAGTAGTCATTTATTCTTTTCGATATAATTGAGAGCCTATGATGTTGGAGTTGGGAATAAATCTCTGTGAAAGACTTGTCTCCCAGGGACCTTCAAGATGGCGGAGGAGTAAGACATGGAGATCACCTTCCTCCCCACAAATACATCAAAAATTACATCCACATGTTGAACAACAACTACAGAACACGTACTGAATGCTGGCAGAAGACCTCAGACTTCCCAAAAGGTAAGAAACTCCCCACATACCTGGGTAGGGCAAAAGAAAAAAGAAAGAACAGAGACAAAAGAATAGAAATGAGACCTACACCCCTGGGAAGGATCTGTGAAGAAGGAAAAGTTTCCACACACTAGGAAGCCCCTTCACTGATGGAGATGGGGGGGGCGGAGCTTCAGAGCCATGAAGGACAGTGCAGAAACAAGGGTGCAGAGGGCAAAGCAGAGAGATTCCCACACAGATGATTGGTGAGGAAGAGCACTCACCAGCCTGAGAGGCTTGTTTGCTCACCTGCTAGGGTGGATGGGGGCTGGGAGCTGAGGCTTGAGCTTTGGAGGTCAGACCCCAGGGGGAGAACTGGGGTTGGCTGCATGAACACAGGCTGAAGGGGGATACTGCACCACAACTTGTCAGGAGGGAGGCTGGAAAAAGTCCAGACCTGCCTAAGAGGTAAGAGACCATTGTTTTGGGGTGTGTGAGGAGAGGGGATTCTTTCCCTGTCTGCCCACAGAAGGCAGAGCACCACCTAAATGAGCTCCATAAATGGATGCAAGCAGTGGCTACCAGCTCAGACCTCAGAGATGGGCATGAAACACTAACACTGTTAAACAGCCACCAAGATTCCTGTGTGCAAGCACAGGTTGCTATCCATACACCCCACCCCAGAAGGCTGTGCAGCCCGCCAGTGCCAGGATCCCGTGATCCAGGGATAACTTCCCAGGAGGACATTTCAGCGCACATCAAAGTCATGCCAGGCTCTGCCATTGCAGGCTCGCCCAGCATTCAAGTTATAACAACGGTATCCCTCCCTCCCCCTGGCCTGAAGGAGCAAGAGCCTACTAATCAGCCACGGCTCTAACCTCCTGCAGTCTGAGTGGGAAACAGATACCTCAGGGCAACCTACATGCAGACGTGGGGCCAAAATCAAAGCTGAAACCCAGGAGCTTTGTGAAAAAAAGAAGTGAAAGGGAAATATCTCTGTGCAGCCTCAGAAGTGGCAGATTAAATCCCCACAATAAACTTGATGTGCCCTGCATCTGTGGAACACCTGAATATACAATGAGTCATCACAAAATTGAGGAAGTGGACTTTGGGAACAACTGTAGACTTGCAGCTTGTTGTCTGTGACTGATTGCTTTCTGATTTTTATGTTTATCTTTGTTTAGTTTATAGTGCTTGTTATCAATGGTGGATTTGTTTATTGGATGGGTTGCTCTCTTCTTTTTTATTCTTTTTTATCATTTTAATATTTATTTATTTATTTATTTTCTTTCTTTTTTTCTCCATTTTCTTCTGAGCTGTGTGGCTGACAGGGTCTTCTTGTTCTGCCCTGGTATCAGGCATGAGACTCAGAGAAGGGAGAGCTGAGTTCAAGACATTGGACCAGCAGAGACTTCCCAGCCCCATGTAATATCAATCAGCGAGAACTCTCCCAGAGATCTCCATCTGAATGCTAAGACCCAGGTCCATCCAACGGCCAGCAAACTCCAGTGCTGGGTGTTGGATGTCAAAAAACTAGCAAGACAGAAACACAACCCCACCCATTAACAGAGAGGCTGCCTAAGATCATAATAAAGTCACAGACACCCCAAAACACAACACCAGACATGGCACTGCCCACCAGAATGACAAGAGCCAGCCCCACCCACCAGAACAAAGGCACCAGTCCCCTCCACCAGGAAGCCTAAACAACCCATGGAGCCAACCTCACCTACTGGGGCCAGACACCAAAAACAATGGGAACTATGAACCTGCAGCCTGCAAAAAGGAGTTCCCAAACACAGTAAGTTAAACAAAATGAGAAGACAGATGCATATGCAGCAGATGAAAGAGCAAGGTAAAAACCCAGCAGACCAAACAAATAAAGAGGAAATAGGCAGTCTACCTGAAAAAGAATTCAGACAGTAAAGATGATCCAAAATCTTGGAAATAGAATGGAGAAAATACAAGAAAAATTTAACAAGGACCTAGAAGAACTAAAGAGCAAACAAACGATGGTGAAAAACACAATAAATGAAATAAAAATTTCTCCTTAAGGAATCAATAGCAGAATAATGGATAAATGTCCTGCAGGATAAAATAGGGGAAATAACTGCCACAGAGCAGAATAAAGAAAAAAGAATGAAAAGAATTGAGGACAGTCTCAGAGACGTCTGGGGCAACATTAAATGCAGGATACAAAATTAGTGCACAAAAATCTTTTGTATTCCTATACACTAATGATGAAAAATCTGAAAGAGAAATTAAGAAAACACTCCCATTTACCATTGCAACAAAAAGAATAAAATACCTAGGAATAAACCTACTTAGGGAGACAAAAGACCTGTATGCAGAAAACTGTAAGACACTGATGAAATAAATTAAAGATGATACAATCAGAGGGAGAGATATACCATGTTTTTGGATTGGAAGAATCAATATTGTGAAAATGACTCTACTACCCAAAGCAATCTACAGATTCAATGAAATCCCTATCAAACTACCACTGGCATTTTTCACAGAACTAGAACAAAAAATTGCACAATTTGTATGGAAACACAAAAGACCCTGAATAGCCAAAGTAATCTTGAAAAAGAAAAACTGAGTCAGAGGAATCAGGCTCCCTGGCTTCAGACTATACTACAAAGCTGCAGTAATCAAGACAATATGGTACTGGCACAAAAACAGAAATAAAGATCAGTGGTTCAGGATGGAAAACCCAGATATAAACCCATGCACATATGGTCACGGTATTTTGATGAAGGAGGCAAGAATATACAATGGAGAAAAGGCAACCTCTTCTATAAGTGGTGCTGGAAAAAATGGACAGCTACATGTAGAAGAATGAAATTATAGCACTTTCTACACCCATACACAAAAATAAACTCAAAATGAATTAAAGACCTAAATGTAAGGCCAGACACTATAAATCTCTTAGAGGAAATCATAGGAAGAACACTCCATTACATAAATCACAGCAAGATCCTTTTTGACCCACCTCCTAGAGAAATAGAAATTAAAACAAAAGTAAACAAATGGGACCTAATGAAACTTAAAAGCTTTTGCACAGCAAAGGAAACCATAAACAAGACGAAAATACAGCCAGCAGAATGGGAGAAAATACTTGCATATGAAGAAACTGACAAAGGATCAATCTCCAAAATTTGCAAACTGCTCATGTAGCTCAATATCAAAAAAAAAAAAAGAAAAAAAGAAACAAACAACCCAATCCAAAAATGGACCAAAAATATAGGCTAAGAAATCCATAATTCAAGAAGAGTCATATACCACAATGTTCACTGCAGCACAATTTACAATAGCCAGGACATGGAATCAACCTAAGTGTCCATTGACAGATGAAAGGATAAAGAAGATGTGGCACATATATACAATGGAATATTACTTGGCCATTAAAAGAAATGAAATTGAGTTATTTGTAGTGTGGTGGATGGACCTAGAGTCTGTCATACAGAGTGAAGTAAGTCAGAAAGTGAAAAACAAATCAAATACCATATGCTAACACATATATATATGGAATCTAAAAAAATTAATAAATAAATGGTTCTGAAGAACCTTGGGGCAGGACAGAAATGAAGATGCAGACGTAGAGAATGGTCTTGAGGACACATGGAGAGGTAAGAGTAAGCTTGGATGGAGTGAGAGAGTAGCATTGACATATATGCACTACCAAATGTAAAATAAATAGGTAGTGGGAAGCAGCTGCATAGACCAGGGAGATCAGCTCCATGCTTTTTGACCACTTAGAGGGGTGGGATAGGGAGGGTGATAGGGAGACACAGGACAGAGGAGATATGGGGATATATGTATACATATAGCTGATTCACTATGTTATACAGCAGAAACTAGCACACCATTGTAAAGCAACTGTACTCCAATAAAGATGTTAAAATAAAATAAGTCGATCAAACAAAAAATTAAAAAAAATAAGAAGACTTGCCTCCTTTCCTCAAAGGGCTCAACATTAGCATTATGATTATCCAAGCACCTACAGGAAAAAAAAAATATTTTAATGAGCCATTGGACATTTGCCAGCAATATGGTAGACCTGCAATCGTTGATTATTTCTCAAAAGTGTATCATTATTGAAAATTGAAGTTTGTGACCTTGATTGCTATTATGTAGAAATAAAGTGGAAAAAAAAAAAAAACCCTGTGGGCTCTCTCCCAGTCAAGTGCCCTTCTTTTTTAACCATCGAGACCTAGTAGCTCAACAAGTGATTGACAAGAAGCTAAACCTCAGCAAGGTAGAGCTTTTTCAAAAATATATGTTTTTTTAAAAAAATATGGTAGTTAACCTTTGGTATCCTTAGGAACAAAGTTTCCTCCAAGCTTAATAATCAACAGAAATATATATAGAATGTAAACAATTCCATTCATTGAGTTCGTCTGCCACAGAAGGTATTCTAATTTGTCTTCTGAAATTGAGTTAAATTTAATCAGTGGTATCAGTGACATACATAGACATCATCGGAGACTTATGAGATGGTTCAACTGTACTGGTTGATAACTTAATCCTACAAGGCTCAGTGCATTCAAATCAATCAACTGGAGTTACATGCACCCAGTAAACAAAAAAGCAGACTGGCTCTTGGACTATACTTTTAATCTATTGTATTAAGTCTCTTAATGTTAATTAACTTAATTAACTCTCTTAACTCTCTATCAGGACAGCACCTGACTGTCCCTGCTTTCCATGCCAAGTCTGCCTACTGAAAACCTATCATTTGCTGCCCCAGGTTTAACCAATCTCAAACCTAATTAGAAAAACTCGGCCTGACTATATGTCATAAACTCTTACCCATTAGTGACAAGAAATGATAGTCTGGTATTTCCATTCCTAGGTTCTGGAGAGTCTGGGGTAAACTCCAATGAATGCCCAAGTTTTCATTTGACTGCACATTCTGCCTTCTCAGGAGCTTCTACCTGTGACTCTCGTACACATATTAGCTAGCAATCCACTACTGTCAGAGACTGAACCTGAAACCAAGATAGCATGTCCTGGATCTTGAAATAACCAGTGTTACCTCTTTACTTTCTTCTCTTTGGGGTTGGATGTTGACTTTGGTGTACTTCCCTGAAACAGGATTAAGAAGCTATTTTTGATACTGATAACTGCCCAGAAATTCTAGGGCCATCCATGCTTCCCACTTTCTCCAAGCACAGGTGCCCTTGACTTTTGACACAAGACCAGAATGACTCCTATTTTCTACCTCCCCCAATGAAACCCTAAGCCCTAATTAATTACTTGGGTTGGAAGGGGCCTCTGTCCAAATCAATTATCTTCTTCATTTTCCCCTTTTACCTTAATGACCATACATTACTCCATCTTTACAATCAGAGTTCCAAGAATATCTCAATCCAGGACTGTGCAGTCACTGAAACTCAACTTTCATGCAAACAGCTCAATAAGTGAGAAGACTGGAAGGAAGGGATCATAAATTATAATTTCTCAAAATACACCTAGAAGTGGAATTGCTAAGTGATAAAGGAGGCATGCATTTAACTTTGGTAGATAATCACCAGTCTTTTGACGTGTTTGACACTCATACTAACAATGTGAATGATTTCCACTTGCTGCACATTCTTGCCAATCCTTGGTGTTGTCAGTCTTTTCATTTTAACCTTTGATGAATTTGAAATTTAAAATGGATTTCCCTGATGACCTTTGTCACATACTTATTGGATTATGTATGTATGTATGCATTTACTTTTATTTATTTGCTTATTTATTTATTTTGGTCAAATGATTGTTCAAGTCTTTTGCCTTCTTTATTTATATTTTTTTTAATTTTTTTAAACATCTTTATTAGAGTATAAGTGCTTTACAATGTTGTGTTAGTTTTTGCTGTATAACAAAGTAAATCAGCTGTATATATACATATATGCCCATATCCCCTCCCTCTTGTGCCTTTTTAAAATTGGGTCAGCTTTTTCTTACTAATTTGAATATTTATACATATATTATGAATATAGATCTTTTATTGGATGTATGTATTGCGAGGATTTTCTACTAGCCTGTGGCTTGCAGAATCTAACTTTTGCAATATGACTTAAGCTAAATAAAATGAGACAATACATCTTTCTGAATAATACAGCATAAACATTTAACAAAGATTAAATCTGACAAAGAAAAATATTTATTATTTCATACTTGTTATGATATGAGTCTAGACAGAGAAAGTTTCAGTTCTCATCATTCTTTGGCCTCACGCACCATCATGGTTTATAGGGAGAAAATCTTTTTGTGAACAAATTCCTGACAGTCAGGGCTGAAATCCATGGAAGCAAAAAGAAAGAGCCAAAAGAGGAGTTTGAAAATCTTCCTTGTCCTATGGATAAGTAATGAATTGAGGAAGCCTCTATAATGTGGAGAGAGACCATGAGGGGCTCTACATGTATGACCAGTGGGCAATTCGAAGGTTTGAAATGAGGCTCAGGTCACCCTTTTTAAGCTAAATAGACTAAGACATAGGTTCATCTAAATAAAGCAAGATGTCCCTCTGCAGATTTCTCACCTAAGGGAGTTATAGAGTGTAATAATAATGTTTGGTAAAGAATTGTTCTTCATGGTCTTCTGGACTTTTGTGTAACTGATTAACTAATAATAAGACTTCTTTTAAAATTAACTGCACTTTCTGCAACCTCCTTCCTCCCACTCATTTGGAGATTAAGGATATAGTAATGGATGACACATAAAATAACATCAGAAATATTTTATATACATGCTTTGAGAGATAAGTCATTATGCAAGTATAAAAGATATACCCACCATACATAGTGACAAAAAGTCTAAAAATTATCTGCTTCCCAGGAGCTACACTTTGGGGACCACATGTACCTGTCTATTATGCCTATGGTGTTTTGTGATACAGAATTCCAATGCTCATCATATTCTCTAGTGTGGTATTCTTCATAGACCATCCTCAAGTTCTTCTTTAAAATAGAATACAAAGAAGAGGAGGGCAGATTCAAGGCAGGCAAGACAAATGCCCTTTGAGTTTGTGGTTTTAGGAAGGCAAATGCTCTGGCTGGAGACCAAAAAAGAACAGCAATATGAGCAGATAAAGAGGCTTTGTCAGAGCACATTAAGGGACACTATAGTCACTAAACTCTAATAAAGAAAACAAATAGAGCAGGAATGCTACAGGACTTGGACTTGCTTTCTACATCAGCCTATCAAGTGTGTTTCAAGTTGAAAAGATTCCAGCTGGGTCATAAAATCTTTCTTTCAATCAAGTGAGCCATCCATGCTGCTGACATAGGGTCCAGCACTTTTACATGCAAGCACGCTCACATGAAGTTCAAGTGGATAAGGAGGGAAAGGAAAGCAAACAACAAAACTTGTTAATCGGATTCAAGTTGAACCATCTGTTGTTAATCATTAGATCTTCAACTTACAATTTTTATTTGAATATTATTGCTCAATTCTAGTGGGACACTGAGCTTCTGCTTTCCCCTGCATGTGTATTCTAAGTAAAATATAGCTTAGATTGAAAACCTGTTGGAGGAAGAAATCATATTTAATGATGTCTGGAAGATTCTCCTTTTGCCATGAAGGAAAATGCAAAGGCCCAGGTCAAGAAAGAGGTCAATTCTTGGCTTAACATGACATTCGGGTCATAGGTGCACTCAGTTTGCCCTGCTAAAATGAACATTGTAATTTCTGACTTCCCAGGAGCTGAGGATAGATAAGGATTAACTACTGTTTTCCATTCACTTTAGAAAAGAGACTCAACTTAGAAGTTTATGAAACTCACTTCAGGTTTCCTCTATGGTAATAAACAGGTTGCTGAGACAAATGTTTCTTTCCTGGAGGATTTTATGTCTCTGTAATAGTGGTTTGTGGGAATTCCTTAAATAACCATTTTCCATAGATTCTATTCATCATTTGGAATTGATTGTATTCATTGTAGGTAATTATAATTGTTTTTGTTATGGGCATTATCTATATACAGGGGAAAGGTGAAACTACGTGATCCAAGATCTTGAAAATAATGAGGAAAAGAAGCATCTGTGTAGGTGTATGTATGATAGTGTGTGCATATCTGCCTTAAATTCCTCCAAGTGATGCATCTTTCTCTCTCTCCATAAATATATGTATGAATATATGTATATATATGCATATGTATACTCATATGTACAAACATCTATATATATATATATTTAATGTGAAAATAATGCTCTAAAAATTTCATGTTATATATTTGCTCCCTTATTATATATTCCTTCACAGAAGGGGTGTGTTTACATTCATATCTATATGGATAGGACTATGTCCATATATATATATATATATATATATATATATATAATAAGTATATATATACACACACACTCAACATGAGTTAAATTCAGAATGCTCAAGAGAACTACTGGTTACTAGTCTGGGTATTTTAAGAATGTTAGCATATTTTCAACAGTAAAACTATCCTGACCCATTTTGGAACTAAGTCCCTTAATCAATTCAGCCAAACTGGATATAATAAAGATTGCATAAATATTCAATAAAGAATTTGGAGATGAAATTTTATAGTAGATAACCTCTAACTTTCAACACTAAATTCTAAGATTCCATCATTTTTGTTCTTCCATAATTCAAGTATTTATATCTCTATTTCAGGCATATATGTGAAGTTTTCAATGCCATCGGATAACTTCTCAGTCTCCTCAACCTTTTATGCTCTTTCTCCTTCTTACTCTAACTGAACTACATTGTGTCTGATCCATTCATTTTTCTTTGTTCCTGTAGTTAAATCTAGATTTTATGTCAAGATACTTCTTAGAGTAAAAGGTAAAGAATAAGACATTATTTGTTTAGTTGGACATATCCATGTCATCTCTTGTTATGCAGTAAAATTTCTAACAGAATACAATCATGAGAATGACCTAAGGAATTCTGAAGAAAGTTCACAAATATCACAGAGCTCTCCTGTCACAAAATAACCGAATACAAAAAAAAAATGAAATCAATGAATACTTTGTCCATATCTTACTAAATATGAAAACTAACAAAAGCTTTTCTTGTATATTCTGGTTTATGTGTTAAGGACATCCTGGTATGGTATATTATTTCGTTTGTTTGTTGAAAACTAAATTAAGGTAGATTAAGCAAAAAGCAGAGTTCACCATAGTTGAACAGAATGTGCCACAGCACACAAGAGCAGGCATAGATTTGGTTCTGAGATTTCATCATGACCCTCTGGCTCTCTCTCATATCCACTCTCCTCTAATTAGTTTTCCTCACCTTTCTCCCTCTAGTAGGTCTGGATTGTATCTCAGTTCACCAAATAGAAAAAGGCTGGTAAAAGCTCTACAGTTTTATCTTCTCTGTTTAAAATAGAGTCACATGAAGATGAGTCGCACAGGCCAATTTCAAATTCTTTTAGAAGAGAGTGATTACATTAGCTGTAGACAGATATTCATTCCTGAACGAATCAATCATATCCATGGGAATCATGTCATATGTTATAAAGAGAACCACAAAGAGTCCTTCTGCCATAACTACGTGGATTGGGGTTGTTAAATGAGGTCCCAAGAAAAGAAAGCCTGTGAAAACAAATATTATCTTGTGAACTTAACTTACACAAGGTTAACAAAATACAGACCCTTCCCTACTGCATTAGCTGTTTACCTACTTAACCCCTCCTGTGTTCTAGCAAAATAAGACAATAATTGGGAACGTCATGAAGCCAGAGTGTGAGGAGTGAATTAAAACCTCCAGACTCTGCCTAGGAATGAGGCTAACTCTTACACCTACCTATAACTAGAAACTGCAGCTAACTGCATTCTAGAACAGTGATTCTGAACTTGAGTCCCAGGACAGGCAGCAGCATCTTGCAACATCTACAATGTAAGTTCTCAGACCCTAACCTCAAGTAACTGAATGAGAACTTCTGGGTCTTGGCCCAGCATCCTGTGCTTTAATAAGACCTCAGGAGATTCTAATGTAGGCCAAACTTTGTTCACCACTCTTCTAGACTCTGGAATCTAGAATGCTGTTTGGTGCTGAAATGCAAGTCAACTAAAGAAATTTTAATATTATCGAGAAAATAACAGGATTAAGTGGACGTCCTGAACTTATTGAAAGAGGGTAACTTTTGTCACAGTACATTTGCAAATGTATTACTCTTTACTGATGTAAGAAAATTTTTCAAATAATACTGAATTTCATCATTTATTTCTGAAAAATTTGCCTCTACTGCACACCAGGAGCTCAGAGTGGTTGAAGCTACATAGATGAACTGTTGAGCCCTAGCCTCAAATAACTTTTAGCTTCGTGTTGTGAGACAGAATACTGGAGAAAGGAGGTAACAAACATATAGAATAATGATTAAATTACAGCATAATGTCATCAATAATAGAAATGTGTATATAGGGTTGTGGGGAACTGTTCAAAGAGGCTTCCCAGACGTGTTGGCATCTGTGCAGCAGAGAACAGTGAGTAGAGGTCAAACTGTTTCAGGGGGAGGGCTTCATTTCAGGAAGCAGGAACAGGGTGAGTAGCAGAATACAATTTTTAAATGGCATTTGAGAGCTAGGGTAATGTTTCTAGAGAGGAAGTTGCTAACATTCATGGGCTCAAATTACAAAGGCCTTGCCCATCTTTCTTAGAAGATTCTGCTAAACACACTTTTTACTTTTCAACAGGATGCCCTGATGTCCACACTCTTATCCTGGTTATACTTCTTAACACTCAAAACTACCCTTATCTGAGATTAGTTGTGCAGCTGTAGGTGTAGGGGCTGGTCTTGGCCCTGCAGGTGCTTAGGGTCTTTATAACTGAATAAACCTGAAGAGTGAATGGGTGCTTCTACTTAGCATCAGCTCAGTACCGTCTGTTCCCTTGGATTAATCTTGATTTAAGAGACAATAAGCAAGGGCTTAACTCTACTTTCCATATTTCTGGAAACTCTTTCTATAGGGGTCCCCTACAGGCAGTATTGTGGATGGAGTCTGAAAGTGGAGGTAAACTCAAGGCAACCTTAACCTTGTCTTTATAGAGAGAGATGAGTGAGGAACAGATAGATATAGGGGTAAAAATCTGAACCGTCACCATGGGCTAATAGAATGTGTGTGTGTGTGTGTGTTTTACTTCAGGTAGCTAGCTTTCCAATTTTACCTTTGGCATAATACCAAATCACAACCTTGAGGGAAGATAACAGAATATTTCACAAATTAGATTCCCTCAAACTACCAAAGCAGACAAAGAAGAAATGACATGAAAATGATACATAGTATCAGTAAGAATTGATGGGAAAAAATGAATGGAGAAAAGAGAGAACATTGTTCTCTTTCTCTCTCTCTCTCTCTCTCTCTCTCTCTCTCTCTCACACACACACACACACACACACACACACACACACCTCATACATACTTGAAAGTATATAGTTAAAAATAAAGGCAGGACTTCCTTGGTGGCACAGTGGTTAAGAATCCGCCTGTCAGTGCAGGGGATACTGATTAGAGCCCTGGTCCAGGAAGATCCCACATGCTATGGAGCAACTAAGCCCGTGCACCACAACGTCTGAGCCTGCGCTCTAGAGCCCACAATCCACAACTACTTAGCCCATGTGCCACAACTACTGAAGCCCATGCACCTAGATCTCGTGCTCTTCAACAAGAGAAGCCCCCACTCCCTGCAACTAGAGAAAGCCCACACATAGCAATGAAGACCCAATGCAGCCAAAAGTAAATAAATAAAATAAATAAATTTTAAAAATAAATAAATACATGCAAGTTAACCTAGAGAGAAAAATGAACTTGCTACATAAAAATAATTCACTCAACTTGTATTTCTCTATTAAAATATACATTAATAGCAATTTCAATCAATTGATTTATTGCTTTGCATACACAATCATCTGATTACCCATATACATTAATTTTAATTGTGAATTTCGCAGCCCTCCCTTTTTTAAGATACTGTGGGCACCCATGGTATCAGTGTGTATGTACTCATAGTGCATTTCTCCACTCTTATCCACTTCCACCTAAAGATTGAAAGAAAGAAGGGGAAAGTGGGATCTGTAAGAGGGCCTGGAAGAATAGAAATTGTCCTGCCCTTTCCCTGACCTTGGAGAGAAAATCTGGATTTATAGCAAATTTAGGGTTACTCCCCCCTCCCTCATGTTGCCCCCGCATCCACCCCAGAAGGGCAATTCAGTTTTCTTACTTTCTGAGATTTAACAATGCCTGGTGAGGTTCAAAATGTTTATGCTCCAAGCGAGATAACCTTTTTCATTGTGTGCCAATCTATGTCAGATTTAATCTAGGTCTGTAAACACCAGTACATTTTCCATTCTGATGCACTTTCCTTAAATTTACCCTACTGAGGAGGCAATTTTTTTTTTTTTATGTCGTTGTTTTCTCTCTTTCCTTTTTTTTCTTTTTGGTAATCTAAGAGTAAAAAAAAAAAAAATCCCTGAACCAATTGGTCAATTGATTAACAAATTAACTGCTAAGTAATGGATTGGGCCTTGTTGACACCTGATAGGGTGCCCAGAATAAAATGTGTTTCTACAATTCTTCTTTGAACACATGCCTAACAAAGCAACACTTGCTTTTCCTAACTAGTTTACACAAATGCTTAGAAACCAAACAGAAAAAACATGGGCTGATAATATTTTATCATTCATACAAGCTGAACAGAAATGGGCATTACATTGAGAAATGAACAAAACTCGTTTTCTTTCGAATTAAATTTTAATGTAGCAGAACTTTACATGATCCTTTGAACATAAATAATTGCAGGAAGACAACAAAATATTTTCCACTGCTAATTATACCTTTTTTACTGCTAATTTACACCATTTTCCATGGTGTAAAAGTACACAAGAAATAACGTTATTAAGTAGACAAAAAAATAGAGTGAAAGGGATTGGAGAAGGGAGGGGAGGATGACAGATTCATATAATGAAGTTTATGTTATGTAAGAATTATCCTCCACCATGTTTCAAGTCTTGGTTATTTACTTAAAGGCTTTTAGTCTGGAATAATGATGATATGAATAATCATCAGAATCCAAGGCTGCAGCTTAGAAACCCAGTCAGAAAGGATGTAATACGGAAAAAAAGAAGGATCTGGCTATTAAAAGGAGGACATTTAGGACTGTTCTTTACTGATAGTATTCACACAAGTTCTGCAAAGAACATCACAGAAAAGAATAGCACTCCCTGGCCCAACCCACATTCTCCATTCATTTGGGGTTGTTCAGACTGATGGTTTTGAAGGATGCCTATGATTTAGGTTGGAAGAAATTTTCAAATCACCAGTTGGACAGTTTCCTCAGACTCTGGATTTTCAAGCAGTGTTCACACAATATAAAAATCAATTGACTATTGGAGAATTAGGTTGTGAAGCAGTTGCTTGGCTGAATAATCAGAGATAACCTTAAAAAAATATTCCCGTCTTTATTAAGTTTGACCCATTTTTATTCAATAAGGATTATTGATAGTCTATGCACAGCTTGGTGCTGTTTGTGTCTTTGGGACTGTGGAGAGGAGTTTGGGTGTGGTCCAAGAGAATGAGGCTTACATCACCCATAGAGGCACAAAGAATATATTGGGAGATAAGATAAATAGATATAAAATAATGAGAAAAAATACGAACCAGAATATGATAGGCATTTGATTTTGGTATTGATTTTATCTTGGTGTTGTTATAGGGTAGAAAGTGAACAAGTTTTGGAATGAACTGACTTAGAATTAAATATTAGTTCTTAAAAACTATTCTTCCATTGAGAACACTAGATTGCCTTAACAACATTTTTTTAGTGCACTCAAAATTACAGGGGTGCTAATAAGAAATTGCAGAATTACCAGTCAGAATCTAGGTGAGGGCTGAATCTGGCGTTTAGAGTCCCTCTTCCATTAAAGGCATTTACCAGGTCCCGAAGGAATGACTAAAATGTTTGGAGGTGGAGCTAAACTTTTGACAGCCCCTCAGGACGGCAAAAAAACAGGTGCACGCATGTGTGTGTGTGTGTGTGTGTGTGTTAGTGACAAAACTAACAGAGCAATCAATAAATACCTTGAGAATCTGATCAAAACAAAAAGAGAGAAGACACCAATAATCAATATCAGGGATAAGAGATCAATACAGATTCCAGAAACATTAAAATAATCATATGAAAATATTCCAAGTACATTTATGCCAATACATTTTTAAATTTAGATAAAATGGAAAAAATCATTGAAAAACACAACTCATCCAAGTGGACACAAGAAGTATTTTAAGAAACCTCAAAACCCAGATGGTTTCATGACTTAATTCTACCAAACACTTAATGAAGAAATAATGTCTGAATTCTTAATGGGAGTCAAAAAACACTACCTTAGAGGGAAAAAATGATAAATTTGATCAAATAATGTTATTAGAAGATTTATAAAAACAAGCCACTGCACGGAAGATGACAGTTGAAGAAGATCTTGATTTTAGAATATATTTAAAAATCCAGAGTATATTCTACAAATCAATAAGAACAATATTAACCATCAAAAAAAAAAGGTTAGCTAAGGATTTAAATTGGTATTTCAGAAAAGATAATGTAGAAGGTAGGAAAAAATAGTGTTCAACGTCACTACTGTCAGGGAAGGTTGAAAGTTAAAATCAAAATGAGATATTGCTATGCTCTTTTGTAATACCTAAAATTGAAAATAATAACAATAAAATATTAGCAAGGATATGTTACATTAGGATCTCTCCTACACTGCTAGCGGGAGTGTAAATTAGTGCAAATCTTTTGTCAAACTGTTTGGCATCATCTAGTAAAATTGGAAATACATATTCCCTTTATCTTGCCAACTCAACTGCTAAGCATACACCCAGCAGAAATCACTGCATATTTGCATCAAAACACATGTACCAAAAATATTTGGAGCAGCATTTTCACCATAGTTGAAAACAGTAAAAAAATCCAAACATCCTTTAATGGTAGAATGGAATAATACCTTGTGATAAAGTCACACAGTGGAGTAACAGGAAGCACAGAAAATAAATGAACTACAATTATGTCTAAGAACATGGATGAACCTCACAAACATAGTGTTAAGGCAAAGACACCAGACACAAAATAGTTCATGTTACAAGATATGATCCATGTAAATGTCAAAGCATATAGCTCTTAACTGTAGTGTTTACTGATCTATGCTTACATGATAAAATGATAAAGAAAAATAAAGTAACTTTGTAACATTTGTCTAATGACAACCTTGGAAGAGGTAAAGTGCAGTAACTGAAAGGGATATGAGGGCTTTTAGGGTATGAGTACTGTTCTATTTCTTGACTTGATCTTTGTAGTGGTTACATAGGTGTTTACACTGTGATACATGTATCAAGTTCTGATAAAATTATCCATGTTTTGTAATGACTTTTTGTATGCATTATAATTCACACATACACACACAACATTTAAAGCAAATATTTTTCAAAAAGCTCTATATGGTGGATGACTCTATAAGCCTTGGATTCTTCCTATATAATAGGGTGATAATAAGGTCTAACATTAAAGGCTTCTAGGACATGTAAATGAGATAACTACCTGACACAGACCAAACACTCAAATGCTTATAAAAGTAGGTCTTCATAAAAGTGAAGAATTCTTCATATTTGTGAAAATCAAAGGGGAGAAGGAGTGAGTTAGGTTACATGATAAAAGATAGATAAGGCCTAGTTTTTTTCCATTCAATTTTAAAATCTGGTTAATTCAGTCAAGCACTTGCTTGGATGAACATCTATCAAGAGTGTGTGAGTGAGAATTCCTGTGTTGGGTAGAAATATATACAAAAGATTATCAAAATATTTCACGAGAAAACTAATGCTCGCATGGAACATGAACAGTTATCTGCATGTCAGTTCTTATACAACTGCCTAAAAGGACAAAGCTTTGGTGAAAATTCTTTATTATTTAGCAATTGGGTCATCAAAAAAAAGGCAAAATTTTGGAGTTATCCAATTACCTTTGTCTTCATTCTTTTTTTTTTTTTTTTTTTTTTTTTTTGCATTACGCGGGTCTCTCACTGTTGTGGCCTCTCCCGTTGCGGAGCACAGGCTCTGGACGCGCAGGCCCAGCGGCCATGGCTCACGGGCCCAGCCGCTCCACGGCATGTGGGATCCTCCCGGACAGGGGCACGAACCCGCGTCCCCTGCATCGGCAGGCGGACTCTCAACCACTGCGCCACCAGGGAGGCCCCTGTCTTCATTCTTTATCTCACATCCCACATCCAATCTATCAGAAAATCCTTTGACATTACCTTTAAAATATATAGAGGATTCAACCATTCTCCCTACCTCCACCCTTCCCCAATACCAATATTTTATTTTAATCCTTTCTGTAATTGCTTTCTGCATGTTTTCTTTTTGCTCCTACAGTCCAATCTTTACACATTAGGCAAAGTGACTCTTCAAAAATAAAACTCAGAACCGTGTCCATTCTCCTCTTAAAACTGTCTATAAGGACAATACCAAGGTCCTTCCAGAAGCCTAGAAGAACCTGGGTGATCCCTCCCACAGCCTTTCAGCCCCCCATCTTTCTTTACCACAGGCTGGACCTTTTTGCTCTTCCTTGAAGAGCCTAACATGCTCTTCCCTTAGGTCCTTCTCATTTACTGCTTTCCCTCCTGCATGTTTTCCCCCCAACATATGTATCACATGTTCCCTCACTTTCTTAGGTCTCTGGTCAAATTTTCCTTTATCTGAGATGGTTATCCTGACAACCCTGTCTAATGTACCTGAGTCACCTTTGTCTCACCCTCTCTCCCTTGTCCCAACACGTTCTAACCACCAGGCACTTTCTGCATTTATTTGCTCAACTGTTTATTTTCTGCTTCTAAGACATCAGGGATTTCTTTTTCTCTTTTGTCCTCTACATGATTGTGCCACTGCCTAAAATAATAACCAGAATGTTCTGTGTGTCCCCCAAAATGTGTTGAATGGATGAATACGGAGTGGACTTCAAGTTCTGCACAAGAGCCCTATTAACGATTCATTTGAAAACCCATCTTACTCTCACTTCAAACTCTCCTACATTATTACATCAGATGGATTATTCCAGATTTATTTAATTTAGCTCAAGTCACCCCATGTCTACTCTCTACACTCAGACACAGACACAGACAGACACACAGGAACAACCTGCCTTTACCTGACCATGATGAAGATTTCTACTCAAAAGCAATAAACACCTAGGTAAGGTCTCAAAATGTTAATAGCTGTTCAAGCAGATATTGCTGTCTTAAGGAGTGACCACTTAATGAATCACCACTATCAAAGAGGTCATGGGTCCAGTCCCAGATGTGCCATGTTATTTCAAACTCATCTGCAAAAGAGCACATTAATATTAACTGGCAGATTGCACACTTTTATATTTATGTAAAACTGACTTGGGGAAACTACACGACAGGGAGGTGTTATAAAAGTTTCTACAGTCTGGCCTCTTGCAAATCAAGCCATTTTGGGGTCATTACTTACATGGTATTAGAGAACCTGATTTTCAAATTTTCTCTCTCCAATATTTATTTTTATAATAAAACAATATTGCTGTTAAGCTTCAGTTGATAAGCAACTACCAAGCCTAATTCAAAATCATTTCAGTAAATGGAAGGGATGTTTCTAGGAAACAATCGTTCCAGTCACTAAATCTTTGGTGTTTCTTAAACTTTGCCTTGTCTAGAATTAGAAGATATTGTATTTCTTGATTGGAGTGGTTCTTACAGAGACATCTTAGCACGCCTATTCAATAAAAATTATGAAAAACTGTGTTGACAGCTTCACAACTTAGAACATGAAGAGTCCTCTGACTCCATATTCTGATTCTCATCCATGAAGCTCCCCTCACTTTTGCGAAAAATGACTTGTTCCTTTCCTTTCCCAAACAGATGTGTTTCCAAATGCATTGTAGCACCAGGATCAGAAGAGTTCCTCTTCGAATGAGTCTGCCTATCTATTTCTTCTTGACTTCTTGCCTTCTAGCTTTCCTATATTCCTTTTCTCTCTCTTCCTTTCTCCCCATTTTAATACATCTTTTCTCCCCTTCATTCATTGTCCTTACACCTTTCTCTTTTTTCCTTTTCTCTCCTATGTTTTCCACTAAGGCAATAAAGAAATATATAGTAAAATGTACACTTGAAATAGTAATACACTATATTACCAATAAAAAAAAATCAGCCTCCAGGAAAGAGAAAAGACAAGATATGAAACCAAACTTATCTATATAATGGTCATGAACAAGGTCAAATTTGACTTTGAGATATCTTAGAACTAAGGTAAATATACATATATATATATATATATATATATATATATATATATATATTAATTGCTCATCATCTTAACACCAATGAAACACATTTAAATATATCAGTATATGTTTTTCAAGTATATATTACTTAACTATGTATAGTAGACAGTATAATAGCTAAAGCTATACATAATGTTTTGTAACCTAGCCTTGAATTTTAAAGAATTTTCACTGTGGCTTTATGGAGTGAAGTGACAGATAATGTCAATGGCAACAAATTTTTGAAGAATTGAGTCATGTTAATCATCTTTTCTTTATGGAACAATAAAAGACCCAGAATTGCTAGAGCAATCCTGAGGGGAAAAAGAAAACAAAACAAAACAGGAGGCATAACTCCCTCAGACTTCAGATAATACTACAAAGCTATAGTAATCAAACAGTGTGGTATTTATACAAAAACAGGTATACAGATCAATGGAACAGAATAGAGAGCCCAGAAAGAAACCCACACACCTATAGTCAATTAATCTTTGATGAAGGAGACAAGAATATAAAATGGGAAAAAGATAGTCTCTTCAGCAAGTGGTGATGGGAAAGTTAGACAGCTGTATGTAAATCAATGAAGTTAGAACACGCAATCACATTATGCACAAAAGTAAATTCAAAATAGCTTAAAGACTTAAACATAAGACATGACACCATAAAACTCCTAGAAGAGATCATAGGCAAAACATTCTCTGACAAAACATGTACCAATATTTTCTTAGGTCAGTCTCCCAAGGCAATAGAAATAAAAACAAAAATAAACAAATGGGACCTAATCAAACTTACAAACTTTTGCACAGCAAAGGAAACCAAACCCAAAAACAAAACCAAAAACAAAAAGACAGCCTATGCAATGGGAGAAAATATTTGCAAATGATGCAACAGACAGGGGCTTAATCTCCAAAATATGCACACAGCTCATACAACTCAACAACAACAACAACAACAACAACAACAAAACCCAATTGAAAAATAGGTAGAAGACCTTAATAGACATTTCTCTGAAGAAGACATATGAATGGCCAGTAGACACATGAAAAGATGCTCAACATCACTAATTATTAGCAAAATGCAAATCTTAACTACAATGAGGTAACACCTCACACTAGTCAGAATGGCCATCATTAAAAATTCTACAAATAACAAATGCTGGAGAGAGTGTGTAGTAAAGGGAATACTCCTACACTGTTGGTGGGTAGGTAAGTTGGTACAGCCACTATGGAAAATAGTATGAAGATTCCTCAGAAAACTAAAAATAGAATTACCATATGACCCAGCAATCTAGCTCCTGGGCATATATCTGGACAAAACTGTAATTCAAAAAGATACTTGCACCCCTATGTTCAAAGCAGCACTGTTCACAATAGCTAAAACATGGAAACAAGCTAAATGTCCATTGACAGATGAATGGATAAAGAAGATGTGGTACATATATACAATAGAATACTACTCAACCATAAAAAAGAATGAAATAATGTCATTTCCAGCAACATGGGTGCAACAAGAGATTATCATACTAAGTGAAGTAAGTCAGAAAGAGAAGACAAATACCATATAAAATAACTTATATATGGAATCTAAAATATGGCCCAAATGAACCTATCTACAAAACAGAAGCAGACTGCTAGACATAGAGAACAGAGTTGTGGTTGCCAAGGGGGATGAGCAGAAGGAAAGGGATGAACTGGGAGTTTGGGGTTTGTGGATGCAAACTACTACTTTTAGAATGGATAAACAACAAGGTCTTAATGTATAACACAGGGAACTATATTCAATATCTTGTGATAAACCAAGAAAAAAGAATATAAAAAAAAGAGTGTATATATGTGTAAAACAAAAAACAGAAAACAAAAAAAACCAGCAGATTCTTTTCATTAAAAAAATAATCTTGGGCTTCCCTGGTGGCGCAGTGGTTGAGAGTCCGCCTGCCGGTGCAGGGGACACGGGTTCGTGCCCCGATCCCGGAGGATCCCACATGCCGCGGAGCGGCTGGGCCCGTGAGCCATGGCCACGGGGCCTGTGTGTCCGGAGCCTGTGCTCCGCAACGGGAGAGGCCACAGCAGTGAGAGGCCCGCGTACAGCAAAAAAAAAATAAATAAATAAAAAATAATCTTTTCTTTAGGTCTTGGATTCTCATCTGGGGAGCTCAAAAGAATTGCATGGGAAGATCTTTATAAACAGATTTCAGGCTCCAATTTAGACCTTACTTAATCACAACCTTCAGGAGGGTCATGTGTAAGCAATTTCAAATATCTTTCTTGAGGCTTTTGAAGATCCCCTCTCCAATAGGGTAGTTATAAAAAGACATATTTCTCTCCAGCTGCCTTAGAGTTTGAACATATAAAAGACCCAACACATTTATGTTAAAGTATGTGATATTCTATTTATTTATCAAAGACCGTGGTCTCCAACAATATTGTGGGCACACCTTCAAAAAAAAAAAAAAACAACTTGGCATGCATGACTCCATTATATGCATACAGCAGCCTCAGTGACCCTCTCTTAATGTGGTAACGATGGTGTGTGTGGAGAGGGAGGCATACATGATCCCTGACCCAATCTCTGTCATGAACTGTGCTTGTTCTGAGAAGCATCCTATCCTCACCCCCAACCCTCATTTCACAATTGAGAAAACTTGGCTCCTAGATAGGCCATGACATGGCCAAATACAAAAGATTCAATAGTAACAGAGACAGGACGAAACCCCAGGAAATCAAATTCTCAGCACAGCATCCTTGTCACTGCTCCACACTGTGCCTATGATCACCAGAGCACACTTCCTTTACACAGGACCTTTCTCTCAGGTTTCACCAGGAGTTCCGCTGGCTCTGGAGGTGCAGTGTTAGCTGCCTTCTGTGACCATCTCCCTGTGTTTCTTTTATTCTCCTGCTCTCTGAACACCCTGAAAGAAAATATGTATTTGTTCTCCTCATTTTGCATTTGTTTCTTGACTTCCTTCAACTCTGCCAATGTGATTCCTGCTACCATCTGTGAGGAGCCTTCTTCTTCCCAACATTTACAATATCTTTGTGAAACTCAGAGTTCCATGCAAAATATCTCTATTGAAATTCAAAACCCAACCAGGCTGACCTCATTTCAAAATAAGACCAAATCTCAAGCCATGGAGGAGCTTTTATTCCAACCATCATTTTACACATTTTTATTTATTTATATGAAAATAGTTTTTCCTGTGGACATTTTGTAGCTGCATGAGGGATTTTATAGTGTTCATGAGAAAGGGGCTTGGAAATGCCCTATATTTGCACATACACTTATGCATATGCAAATTCACACACACTCACAGTAAGTATTTACAATGAAAGGCAGACACCCAGTATAACATTATGAATCTTGGGCTGATCACATACCCTGCTAGCTTTCCATGATTCTCAGTCCACCTAAGGAATTCACCAAGTATTATCTTGGTGTTAATTCCAAGCAGGAGAAAAGTTAATGGCAGAATATCATGGTAAGAAGTATTAGATTTTAAGCTGCTTGTTCTAACAGAATTCTAATGCTATTTTTACCCACCACTTCCTCAAATGATGAAGGGGAATGAAACTTCATTCTGCTTCCAGGAACATATTCTGGATTGTCCGCCAATCATGGTATTTGGCATAGTAACTGGCATTTTCATATCCATGGTTGTGTTAAAAATGTGCTTCGGACCCACCTCTGGTCAATGAGACATGAGAGGAAATCTGGTGGGCTGTTTTTGGCAAAGCTGTCCTTGTCCCTAAAAATGTTACACAAATGAGATGATCTCTCACTTTCTGGTTGTTGGTTTTAGATGTAAAGCTTGGAATAGATTAAGTCATTTTGCTACTTGCCTGAAGGCACAGGTAATCTGCCACTAGTCTTTCTGTAACTTTCAGTCCAAGCACCTTAATATATTGGTGTTAATTCTTCCACTCTTTTCAGGGAGAATTCCTGTCCAGAGTTCTCCTGCCGTCATGATCTGTGGTCGATATATATGTTTATATATATATATATATATATATATATATATATATATATATATATATATATATATACACCAGTGTCAATATCTATATTTATATGTATATCACCATACTTGGGGCCCATGAGCAGAATAAAAAAAAAAAATGTGCTTTTCCAATCAAATGCCCCGACAGGAATTTAGAATTGGGAAAATCAGCATGCTTATTTCTGAGATGCAGCTGAAATGTTATGTAAATTTGGGGCTAGGAGATCCAAGATAGACTGTCCCTGTTCATACTAGAGCTATGTGAAATTGCAGGCTTCAAAAAATCAATGATGACTGGTCAGAAGAGAAAGAAAGCGAAATGGCAAAGCTAGTGCACAGGGAAAGAAACATAAGAGATAGAGAAATTGCCTGGCACATAGTAGGTACTCAGTAAATATGTTGATTTTTAATAGTAAATCACAGTTGTTTATTCCTTTTTCACAGTTTATTTTATGGTTACTGGATCCTAAGACAGCTCTTTCAAAACTGTGATTCCTACTTTGCTTTACTAAATATTTCTAAAGGTGTTCTCTGGATTAACAAGATTTCTTCCTGATCCTGATGGCCAGTATCAAGCTGAGTGGGAGAGCTGAAGGGCTGTGTTTCTGTCCACCCAGGCTCTACTTCAAGGAACACACAAACAATTCTTGAAGGCCAGTCATTAGAAATTATTTTTTTTAAGTATACCGAAAAAACATAATAAAAAATATATTCTCACAATACAAAAAAATAGACTAAAAATGAATTTTATATATAGGCAATGACTATCAAAAATATTCATATGGTGACTAAAGATAGATTATAAAATAACATCAAATGAAGACATAAATGGGGTATTTTGTGATAAGATCAGACTTGTTAAGGAGGAAATATCACACTCATTATAAAATAGATAAAAACATTGGAATGTAAAGTAAAAAATGTATCTGAAATTCCAAGTTGATGTGTATTTTGGGTTTAAATTACTCCTCTATCTGTATAAAAGCATTGCCTCTGTCCCTACATATGCAGCAATAATTGTATCTTTATATTGCCCTTAAAGGGTATCAGAAGCAAAGACAAATAGAAAAGAGCTATAAAAATGGCATGACAATGTCTTTTTAAATTATGTAAACCTCGTTCATGTAATAGTGTCACTGAACAAATAATCAGTTGGTTGAGGAAGATTAGTGGCTGTAATTATTTATTCATTTTAATATTTGTTATTAAGCTTTCCTTTTTCTATTTGTGGTCATTATATGATGAAAGATCAATACAAAGAAGATGAGAAAGTACGGAGATGATGGTTAATTATCAGAAAAGAGAATGCTAGGCAGATGCCTGGCTTCCTGCCGATAATCCTGCTCTTCATCTCGCAAATGTTTCTCTAGTTAACATTTTCCTTGGCTTGAAACAATACAGAAAGATAAGCAGCTGTCCCGTTCCCTTCCCTGTTGGCTGAGTATCTTTCTTACCACCAGAGTGGGGTTTATGAGGCTGTCTGTCTGTCCTGTTTCCTGCTGTACTCCAAAGCACGGAGTGGCACCTAACATGTAATAGGCACACAAAATATTTGCTGAATGAATAATAAATGAACAGGAAGCACATTGGGAAGAGTCATATCACATCTAACAAACATGAAATCACATTAGCCTTTTAAATGCCCTGAGAATGGCTGCAGTAAAGAAGCCTGCTTAATTTGTCTAAACTTGATATCACCAAGTGATTTTTTTCCTGCTGTTTATTGGTTGCACTTCAGGGAAACATGTTGGCAAATACTTTTGAGACTATTTTTCCAGTTTTGGTATGATATTATCATTTTAAAGAAATGTGTTATAATCAGTTGTAAATATATACATATATATTTTTCCACCAATAAAAGAAATTACAGTCGAAACTAGTATGTTTAGGATATCACCAGTCATGTTGTTGCTGATGCTACAAAATTAGGCCTTTTCCAAACGCTTTAGATGTTGCCTTCACTACTCATATGACTTCTTTCCTCTATTGACACTAGAACAGTTCTTGGTACAGCATTGTTCCTAGAAAAGGGTATACCTGGAGGACAGGTTTTCAAAGTTTGAAATTGTCTTTGTGTCCATGTGCACATGCGCACGTGGGCATGGATGCACACACAAAAAAAAACATAAAAGAAACTCACTTACCTTTCTTTACAATCACTTGAAACACAATGCTTGTATCAACCATAAAGTCAAAGTGTCTATTCTACTCATAGGTGTTTATTCATGTAGCTCTTGTATCAGACCCAGGTGTCTCTTTCTGAAAGTAGTCACCTTATCCATCCTTGCTGCCTACAGCTCCTAATACAGATTATTTCTGCACATCTGGTTTATGAAGGAAGTTTATTTTCTTTTACATGTTTTTGCTCTGTGCTCCACAGTTAGCATTCACTGTTTTAAATCATTAAAAAAGAAATGAATATTTTATATCTTTATCTATATAATAAATTAAAGCTGTAAATTTAGGGTTGTCCACACCCACACAGTATACAAGACCAAAGAGGGCAGAATGACCTCATCCTAGAAGGAGGGTGCTTCATATTTTTTCCTTCTCTTTCCATTTATCCCTCCTGAATAACCTTGCTCAAAATCCCTAACACTAATATAAAGAGAAACCGGCACATTTTGAAACTGATTGCTCCTTAGGGAAAAAACTGGTAGGAGCTTCTCAAGTTGTGGGGAAAACATTTTGAAGAACTTTAAAAATCATGTGTCAATTTTAAAAAGTGTTATCTTTAAAAAGGATTTAAATTATTTTAAAATGTCTTAATAAGTCTTTTGGCAGCCTTGAGGGCCTAGATGAAGTTCTATAACCACACATTTGTAGTGTTCTCAAACTGCTTTGATGTGTGATGATTTTACTCAACAGCATCAGCTGCCTCAGGATTAAGAGAAACGAGGCATCCATCGTGAGCAAGGTCCAAAGACGTAACCTTAGGAAAAAGCAAAATAACATTTCCGTCTTAGTGATCTGCTCTTAAACAATGGAATTCAAAAAGCTCTATTCAATTAGACAACAAAATGAGTAAACCTATGATACATACTATGGCTGTGATCTTGATGAGTCACTAAAAGTTTCAGGACCTCAGTTTCCTCATCTATGATATGGGAATAATAATTCCCATCCCATATATTTTTTGAGTATTAGATAATATAATCTGTGACAAGGACTTTATGCAATATCTGTCACATTAAAATATTTATATACAGATCACTGGTCATTTTATATATCAGTGATATGATGAAGATTATAAAACTAGTTAAATACTAAGAGGTGAGAGTGTCAGTCTAAATAATTGGTCAGAACCATGTTCAAAATACTCATTTCATTGTAGTAGGAATAAAAAGATTAAATATCTGATGTACTGATTTGTAACATTTGTTTTCTTGCTGGACTCAGTTCAGTCAGTCTTTTAAGTTTCCATTTCGTATTTCATTCTAACTGTATAGTGACATCACTTTGACCATCTCTTACTTTATATAATAAGCCCTACTTCCTAATATACCCCAGTTAGTTTTTAGAGTACATATGCATTCTGTTTCTTGTGTTTTGTAATGTGTGTTTTGATTTGAAAAATGGGACTAAACTTTTATTTGGAGTTTTCTCCTTATACATTTGGGGTATCCTACTGGAACTCCTCACTGTGTAGATCCCTGATACAGATGAACCAGTGTGATGTAACCCCCAAGACTTCCTTTTCCACAGGCCCTGTGGGCCTGCTGACAGCATTTTGCTGTTGGAATCCTCTTGGCCAATGGTCTGCTGTTTTGGGTCATGTACTGGCAAGATGGCTTAAACATGATTACCTTTTGTACATCCACTTTAGCCAAGCGAAACTCATACATTTTTGCCAAGCCAAACAGTAAGACTAGCAGCTGTTCACTGAGGCCCCTTCTCTCCATTCTGTCCTCTCCAATTTTATTTTTCCCTGTATAAATAGTCAAAGAAGACCCAGCTCACACTTACGTCTAACAATGTAAAAAGAAAAAAAAAGTATCCTTTTCTTGTTTATGTGCTGTTGTAAGCAATTTCCTTTGACCCTTTGAGCACCATATTAGCTTCCGTGGAGTAGATGCATGCCATCCCCTTTCTCTTGACCTAAAATAGAGACAGAAAGAGATCACTGTACTCTCTTCCTTACTCACATGGTAGACAATCCACATGTCCTCCCTTTCTCATAGGCTTGAGGAAGGAGAGGGGAGGAAGTATGATGGGGTTAGTTGACCTGCTTTCATATCTAAATAAGACCTAGGGAAGTTTCCAATTTCCTAATTGTTACATGATAATTCTGTCAGTCCTTTTAATGTCACTAGCCAATGGTAAGACAATGAAAGAAAGTCCCACTCAACATGCTGATGATAACTAACTAAATAAACAAGCAGACATAACATTCTATATAGCAATAGACACGTATAAGTATACCTATACATATGTGTATATATATATATATATATATATATATATATATATATATATACATTTTTTTTTTACAGAGGAGAGTTATCTTTTGAACCCTTATAACTGTTGAAATCTCCTTATACTTTTCAAATGGAAGAGTGAAGAAAATCAAAAGCACAGGTTAGTATTTAACATTTATATAACACTTGTATTTGCAAAGTACTTTAGAATAATTCAATCCTTAATTCCCATAACAGCCCTGGGAGGGAGGTCCAGTTATCATCCCCTTCATAAATGAGGAAACAGAGACCTGGAAAGGTTGCATGACAACATTATGCAGCTGATTAGTGGCTGCCACCGATTAAAGCACAAGGGTCTTGACTTGAAGGGATGTTGTTCATCCTTTGGGCCCTAAAGAATAAGATTTCTTAATAAACCTGTGAGAGAAGGTTCAGACTGACTGTGATTTTACTAGGCTGTTTTCACTGCATCTCATTGATGGCATAAATCATCTTAGTGCCACTGAACCCTTTTCAGCAATAAAATAAAAATTGTATTAAGTGCTAAATTCTGCCCAGAACTGGTATTTCTCATTGACTGCAAGCTTATGGAAGTTGTCAACTTCAGAGACCAACTCATATGAAGGCAATCCAGCCTCTGTAGGGAGATGAATTGATGTAGTCAGAAATGATGAGGGTAAAATTAACAAATTTACCAATCTTTTGGAGCTGAGGCTACATTTGCCAGTTTTATACGTCAGCACCATCTCCCTACAAAACTCCAGAGTTGAAGCATTTATCATTCTCACCTTCAGACACTGTTACCTAGAAACCTCAGTTTTAGTTACAAGCTTGAGATCACCATAGCAACCAATTAGTATATATGTTGCTAAGACAGGATGCAGAGGAAGGGGAAAGCAGAATGTGCTTACTCATTTTTATGTGATTTCAGTGGAGAAAGTTTAAAATGCTGAGTCCAATGTCCAAATTCCAAACAACTTCTCTCATTCTAATTTATATTCACATTCATCTTTTCCATGAGTAAACCACTTGATGGCAAATCACTTGTAGTGATTTGTTAATAGTGTCCCCAAAAAAGTGAGAAGAAGGAGTGAAATAATTATATTTTCTGGCATTCTGACCTGTTATAAGATATGGGTTTCAAAATCTAAGCCTTCAACTCACACTTTCTCAAGCTCTTCAGCATCAAATCACATATCTTCCTCTTGCTCTTTAAAAGACTATAAGCAGTTCCATGAGCTACTGTTATTTTATTTTGGTTGCTTTTTAACCTCCTTACGCTAATTGTAAGGAATCTGAGAAACATAGGAAGGGTATGGGTCAGGTAGGTCCAAATGTCAGCTCCAATAGTAACTATCAAAGGAGCCTCATGCAAGTTGCTACCCTCCCTGACTCAGTCTCTAAAACAAGTTAATATTTTGGGATCAAGACAGGGTAAGTGCTCATTAAAACTTAAATCTATTTTGCCAACTCCTTTAAAAGCACATAGAGTCATTTCAAATAAAGTATATTTTTATATGTGTGTGTGTGAGTGTGTGTGTGTGTGTTCTACACTGATTACTTTGTTTTATTTCAAAACTCTAATTCTTGGAAAACTTTCCATACTAAAGGAATATCTAAACACTTCTTAGTATGACTACATGTAACAAAGACACTAGAGCCCTTGCCACTAAGCACCTTGGATTGCATGGACGTGTGGATATCTGTAATATCACTGATCACCAGTGCAGTTTGGCCCTTCTTGTGCACCTTGTTTACAAGAACAACAGATAATCCCCACAAGCAGCACAACTTCTCCACAGGTTCATCCTGAAACAGTTCAGTACCCTTTGGCATTAATGAAATAGACTAAGAAACTATTACTCTGAAAAGTTTAATGTCTATGTAGCTTGGATAAATTGGGTAAAGAGTTAAAATTCCCCTTCTATCCAATTTGTTGTAGATGGTTTTAATGGCAAAGAAATGGTAAAAGCTGGGTTCATAGACCATATAGGAGATGGAGCAAACTTTTTGGTCTGGTATGTTTGACTTTAGTCTCTTTTGACAAATCAAGTAAGAGAAGTAGTCAAACAAGTTGATGAATTATTTAAATGAAGCTCAGTTCATGCCCTAGCTGTTCCAAGTAGATATTCCTAACAAATCTCCTCCCGCGTAATCCTCACCAGCACTGTCTCTTCGTCAATCAAGAGCATACGTGGCTCTGTCTCCAAAGTCCCATCCTCAGTTTGACTGTAAACTTGGAGGTCAGCTCCAGGTTCCATGCCTCTTACCTCCACTCTCTGCCCTGCTTCACCTCACTGTCTATAATAGGATTATTATAGATATCGACAAAAGGGAATATTTGTGAAATGATTGCTAATGCCAACCAATACCAGTAATAAAAATAATCAAATAAAACTAGCTTATTTCAGCTTAACTGATAGAGATAAGCAGTCTGCCTTGTTATTTTGCTGGATAATTTCTTTCTCTGTTTTTCTTCTTTATATAGACAAAGCTTCAAGACTTAATCATTCAATACATGAACACAGCGATCTGCTTTTTTCTGCAGAATAGTTGATTTCAAAAGTGAAATTGTGGACAAAGCACAAGATACTTATTTCTACCAACAACTTTATATAAGTTTCTAAAAGGCTTCAAAATTACTGTTCTTAACATTATCTTAGACTATTTTAGATTAAAAAAATAAAGATACTTAAATGTTAGATTTTTCTGAGGGTATCTTTTTTCTTTTAGTAATAAGTTATCTATATTAAATAGTTCATTCCTCTTCTAAAGGCCAACTAGTTTGATTCTACAACAATTCACTCCCTATAAATCTCCAGTGGGAAAAATATGATGGAATTGTGTAATTTTACTCACAGAAGAATGGAAGGCATTACCTGCCGATGAAAATCCTCCAAGACCTATTATAAAATCAAATCTAGGGCTTCCCTGGTGGCTCAGTGGTTAAGAGTCCACCTGCCAATGCAGGGAACACAGGTTTGTGCCCCGGACCAGGAGGATCCCACATGCCGCGGAGTGGCTGGGTCCGTGAGCCATGGCCGCTGAGCCTGCGCATCCGGAGCCTGTGCTCTGCAACGGGAGAGGCCACAGACACTATGAGCATTAAATTCATACAAGTTCAGAGGTGGGAAAAATCATTTCCGATGGAGAGTGTTCAATTCATCTGCTCTTTACAAGTGTCTCTTAAAATTGTACCACATACTCCCTTAGGGAGAACTTTGTGGAAGAGAGAGGACTAGTGCCCAGCTTACTGGAACATGTACTGTACATACCACTAGCTTGAAATTTATCATAGAATGTCTTATACTACTGCTTATATTTTTAGAAGTATAGATAATACAACAATGCCAATAATAATAGCTACAGTTTTCAAAAACCAAATGTTATGCAAAAAGGATTCTATATACATCATCTCATTTAATTTTTGTATCAACAAGTTGTGGTTAGTATTGCTAAATCCTGTTTAAGTAAGAGGAATTTTGACTTAATACAAAAAGAAATGGTGTCAATATAGCTTGCTGGTAATAGGTCCATGAGCTGAAAACATGCATGCATTATGTCAAAGTCTGTGCTCTTAACTACCAAGCTCTGGAGTTCCAGAACTAGATTATGAATTCTATGATGGCAGAGGCAATACCTCTTGTGTCCTGGTAAACATCAGAGTGACTGAGTTTGAATCTGACAGTTGAGTCATATACTGAGTAACTCTATCATTAGTCCACCCAGAAATAATTGGGACTTTAAGAAACCACACTTCCAACATATCTGAGTTTGGTTAGTGGCTTCTCAAATTAAAGATGTTCTTTTAGAAGAATGAATTAGAGTTTTCTGGCTCTAGAGACTGACAACCTGAGTCCTGACCCAAGTTCTAACCTATCTTTGTTATGAGACTTTGGGAAAGGGATTTACATGCTCCATGTCTTAGCTTTTCATCTGTATAATGAAGGGGATAATAATACTTACCAGTTGTTTATATTGTTGTGAGGATTAAATGAGAAAATCTATGTCAGGCAGCTAAAACTGTGCCTGACAAATAAGTGATCAAAATATTAACCATCATCATTATTTCCTGGACTTTGGAGACATTCACGTAATTTCTGCAATGGATGAATTTAATAGTCAGTCATCATCTATTCCTCACTAAGTGTTTTATGTAAAAGAAATGTCCTGAAGTGGCGAGGCAGCATTTAATGAAGAACCCAGGAGTGAAACTTCTAGACAGAAAACAAAACAGCATTTACAAAACAGTGCTGAACTACACCTCAGAACGTATGCCTGGGGTCAGCTCCCACTCTTAGTGAATCTGACATAAAGACTGGAGATGAAAATGGATCTTCCCTTTTGTTGAACTTCCCCAGACCATTTGAGATTGGAGTGAATTTTAAAGTTTTTTGTATGAGTTTTAGAAAGGATATGTATGTGCATATATGTGTGTATGTATTCATGTGTATTTAGCATTCTTTTCCTTCCTAAAATCTTTAAAAAATTGCTTAGAGTGTTTTCTCCCTTTTTGTCTCAGTTGTTTTGAATTGTTTCTGAATCATTCTATGCTACTCAATATGTAATGGGAGGAAGTCTGAGTTGGCTTCTGTTTCAGTGGCCTTGTCATTCAATCTGCAGACAGAGACATGTTTGATGTGGAAATCTCCAAATGAAAATCAAGATCTATTCAGTCTTCCTTATTTACCAAGGGTATATATTTTTTTTACCCATCCCAAAGGTGCAGTTTACTAAAAGTACTAAAAGAAATCATCAAACTGCTTTGATACTAAATAACCAATGAAAATAGCAGGTTGAAAAAATTATCATTTTTTGAGTCCATAGAAATACAGATTCACTTCTGTATCTAAATCAACCGATCAATCATATGTCAAAATATTCTATTGACTGAGTATTAGATTCTTAAGCTCGAACTTTGTTTCATGAGGTGAAGAGTGGGAGGAAAGAAGCTAACAATTATTGATTATCTGTGCCAGAAAAGTGACTTATGGATCACTGTGTTCCATGGGTCATTCTAGAAGAGGGTTAAGATAAGGCCATGATAACAATAATTAATTTTCTATGGCTCTGCCTCAATGCACAATTAGAAGAACTTCAAATCTCCTCCCTTAAATCCACACCAGTTGTTTTTTGTGAATTCCTGATGAGTGGCCAACATGTGCTGGCCTGCCCTGTCTTCTGGACGAGAATTTTGACCTTCGCCCATCATCCCACTTTACATCCTCAGGCTCTGCTGGAGAGGATCACAGCTTCGGTGTTCTCAGTTTCTTCCTCTGCTTCTGAAAACCTCTTCACAACAAGACTTCTGATTATTTTAAGCCCTTTGTTTCCACCAGGCCTACAATCTCCCTTTTATCATTACTTTCCATCCTATGTGGTTATTCCATCATCCAACCTCTTATTTTCTCAATATCTTATCTAAGAGGTTGATTCCAATTTTCAGCCTCTTCTTTGACTCCTAGCTTTCCCTCATACCCTACATCTAACTAATCAGCCAATCTTACCAATGGTGAATTTAAATACATCCATATCACAATTATTCCCCCAAACCATCTTCACCACGATTCTAACCTAAGTTACCATATTCTGCTTCCAACAACTACAATAGCCTCCTAAATGGACATCTCTCAATTTGATGACTGAAACAGTCCCCAATGGATAGTCTTCAAATCTAGTTTACTTACATGGCATTGATGCTATTGTTTGTAAAATGCAAATGTGATTATGCCATGCTTTCTCTTAAAGTCTTTTAGTGATGTGCTGTTTTACTGAGGATAGAGTTCAAATGTTTTGCCCCTTTCTTTCCTTCCAGCCTTGTCTCTCATCATGCCCTCATCACACAGATCACTCATTAACCATACTAAACTTTCTTATGTTGCCTACAGACACTATGTTCTTTCTTCATTTTGTACCAGTGTACATTTTCTTTCTCCTTCTAGAATACCCTTCCCTGCAGATTGTCTCCTACCATCCTTAGATTTCACCTTAAACTAAGTTACTCAAGAAAGTGTTCCACCCTCACTGCTCACCCCCAAACCTGCATTAGATGTGCTTCCTATATATTCCCAAGGCACCCTGTACATCCATTACTATTATCTACATAGCACTATTCTCAACTGTTTATTTGGCTCTTGCCTACACTACTCCAATACCATAAAATAATGAGGCAGGGGTTATCAATAATATCTTTCAAATACCTGGACTAGGAAGGATGCTTAGCTGATATCAGAAGAATAACTGAGCCATGGAAAGTGATGGCATCTGATGCTCAGGCTGCCAATACCTCTATCAATGGCAATGATGCTCCCTGGAGGATGATGATGTCACCGATGTCAGCACTGGGGTCACAGATGCCCAGGGCTGAATTTGAAACACCTGCAGAGTAGCTGGTGCCCCTAACAATTGTAGTGGACACTGAGCTGGGAATCTGCTCGTGTTGTCTGGTACACACAAGACCCTCTTCAGAAGACTTTAGTTAAACAGAACTTTTAAGTTGTATCCCCCAGTTTGCCTATCTCTGTATAATTCAGACATAAGACAGTGGGACCTGGAATAGAGAACAGCAGAGTGGCAGATGTAAAATAATTAATTTACAGATCATTTCTCCTCCTGGTGATCCTTGTACCTCTCTTGAAGCCCCTATGTTTGTTTTCTTAAAGTGAGTCTTTACTAAGATGATACCAGCTCTCAAATGGAAATAAATTCTGACTCCTCTTTAAGCAGCTATGTCCCTCTCTAATCCTCTAGAAAAATCTAAGGATGAACATAGATTAGCTCAAACTAAGCTTGTGGCATATACATTACAAATCTTATGAGCCATGTACTATAGTCTGCTTCTCAAAGACAGGGATAATGAAGGCTCTGAACATAGCTCCGTACCTTAAGATCATCCCTATACTTTATACTGCCTTCCTTCTAAAGTTAAACAGAAAAGGTTCAGGATACAAACAAATATTTTGCAATAGAAAGTACCCCCTAGGGAAGGTTTTGGGGTGCCTGTGTATTAGTTTTCTATCTGCCCCTAACTAGCTCTGTGGCATTCAGCAAAGAAAACATTTCAGTAATCCTGTGTTCCTCATTTGTAAAACACTCTGTTTCTATTATATGATTGCTGAATTCCCTTTATTATTTTGTAAAATCCCATGAATTAATGATCTCTCTCCTCCAATATGTAATGATGTACTGAGAGAGGTAAGGCTTAGCAAAAAAAAACAATAACAGTATATCATATAATTAAGGGCTGATAACAGCTCATAAATTAACCTACAAATAAATTTAAGGTAAGTGGAGTTATTAGAAAAATAAAAATTAGGACAGATGAGTCTTGAGTCAGCCTCAAATGAAAGCTAAAATAGAAAGGGACAAAGCCTGCAGTGATTTGGTAAATGTCTAAAACAAAGCTACATATTAGCCATTGGGGTCTAATTTGGCCAGGGCCCAAAGAAAAGTGATTAACATAAATACCAATGAAGTAGTCTTGCAATCTATTAAAATATTCAGTTTAAAGATCTAATATAAAGTCTCAGTCCTTAGATTGGCAAACCTTCATTTATCGGGAAACTCAGCTATACAGAATGACTTACATTTGTGGACTTTGAATAGTGACAACTTTAATAATAATAACCACAGCGCAGGCAAAGGAAAAGACAGATGGACCCAACTCCTAGGCCTTACCATCACTCCTCCTGATTACTCATGCTTATTTTGAGCATCGACAAAACGGTGTGGCTCTTATCATAGATCTTTGCATAGCATTGATTCAAGTGTGTGTTGAAACAAGACCACTCCTGTGTAATTAATTTATATCACTGGCTCATACCTGCATTTTCTCCCCTTCCTTCGATCTTGCATATCTCCAAGATGAGCATTTATCTTACTTTGCTCTCCTGTCCTCCTTCTGTTGTCAGTCTAGCAGGTGTTCTTTTCAGATTGCTTTCATTCTTCATTATTCATTTTGGGTCCTTTCTACTTTTCTGTCCATTTTTATCCTTCCCTTCCCTTTTTATACACCTCAGGTGCCGGAGCCATCCATTTGTCAGAAATATTTGGTGTTATTTGTTTGTGGTTATTTCCCTCTTAAACTAGGGCTTAGCAAATCCACCTGGTGAGCTGTTTCTTCTTTCAAAGGGAAGAAAGGCTCTCTAAGCTTAAGAGAAGTTAGAAATCAGGCCTGTCATTTTTCTTCACACCTGCTCCAGGCCTGATCCACCCATTCTTCTTCAGGGGTTCTGTTTGGTTCTGAATAACATCATCACCTATTTTTTCCAGCAATAAATTTAGTTGACCCCAGTTTACCTGTAACAAAAGTTCAGAGGTTTAGATCGCTACAGGCTTATTGAGCATCTGGCAACTTGTTAGCATTAAGATTTGCAGAAAAGTATTTAAATATGTGTGCAAATACATTTCTTTATGCATTTTCCAGGGCTACTCATGGAGAGACTGTCCCAGAGAATCACCCCTAACGTTTCCCCTTTCAAAGTGATTCAGAGCCCACAGATGGCTCTGGCTCATTAGATGATCTCACAAAACATGCTGTTTCAGCATCTTTGGCAGGAAGATATGGCCCGTCAGCATCAGAGAGTGGTCAGTGACAGCATCCAGGCATGGTGGGGGGACAAAATCCTCAGAATCAGGAAAGAGCTTCTGATTCAACACTCATCAATATAGGGATTTCTGATATATCATAGGGACTTCTGATATATCATACTGCCAAGGAGATGTAGAAAGTCCTATTTAAGAAAAATAAAAGGGTATATATATATATGTATATACATATATCCTTTTATATATATATATATATATATATATTCCTATTTATAAGAATGTGTGTGTGTTTATGCGTGTGTTCATGATTTCTATATATTTCAAAATAGCCAAAAAATTTTTTTACATGCCATGGAATTTAGAAGACCCAAAACTCTGTAATAAGAAACAGAAAGTGTGTCAGTAAATATTCATTCTTATTGGAGATGCACAAGGAACCTTAAAATAGTGACAGCCTGGACCAAGTACTAATAATGGTCTGTATGCTGAAGCATTTCTGAAATCTGTCCTTACATCAAATTCTAATTGAGCACTTTATTTTTCAGTTTAGTCAAATACTGTAATAGTGTTCCCAGCTCGTAGACATTTTTTGCCTCCTGATCAGGATATGTGCAGCAGCATGAACTGACTGACAACAAAATTATTTCCATTTGAAAGTAAAGACTTCCAATTTATTTTCTTCTGTAGTTGTAAGTAAACATTCTGAGGGGGTAAAAAGATTTTATACATTGTCTGATTCAGAACTCAGCTTTTTATTATTCATTATTTATTTATTATTTATTATTTATTATTCATTATTATTATTTATTTCTGGAGGGTACGTATAATGTTATCTATCACTCTGGACACTTTTCATTTCTTCATACTTCTGTTAACAATCAATTCTGTATATCTGTTAACAATCAATTCTGTATATTAAAAAAAAATGTTCAAAAGACATCACTCCATCCTATACAATATTTCTGTAGTTTCAACTTCACCATCCTGTACTATGTTTTTATTTTCTGTCTTCTTCTTTAAAGCAGCATCTTCAGTCTGGGTACTTTGCTTTTTAACTTTTCTGCAATTCTTTGAAAAGACATCTAATCATATCATGAGGAAGTATAAGTAAACTTTTTTTTTTGGAATAGCACAAAGATATTTATCTAATACTGTCTAGAAGATTTCTCTCATGTTTCTTTCATTGAGTTAGTCAAAAAAACACATGCTTTATCACCATCACTAGTCAATAAAACACCAGATATTTTTGCAAAAATACATCAGATATTTGAATAAAATTTTATTAAAACATTATGTATAAATGATTAATTTTGCTGTACAGCAGAAACTAACACATGGTAAAGCAAGTATACTCAAATAAAATTAATTAAAAAAAAAGAATGTTCATTCTCTCCTGAGCCAATTTTTCTGTTACAATTTTGTGGGGTGTTTATTCCAGTTTTTATTTATTTTTTCTGCATATTTGTCCATCCATCTTTAAAGACTGTAGGGCATAACACTTCACTGAGTTTCTTTCCCCAGATTGCTTTATTGATTCATATTTTGTATCTAAAAGAGCATGACCTACAGAATGCCTGCTGGAAAATGATAAGAAAGTTTGCAGAGTTGTAGAAACATCTGTTTAGTTTATATTTCAGTTACTGATAATGACGTTCCCAAACCTATAATGCTGCAAGAGCTAGATGAGTTTTCTTTTTTTTTTCCGTTTCATCCTCAGGTGTCATATTTTCCACATGCAAATATAATGAGAGATCCTCCAACAGCAGACTGGATAATATCTGAGAATTGAAGAGTTTAATGAGATGGATATTTGGACTGTTACACTTACAAAAGTAGCTCTAGGAGGAGGCATTTGGATCTAAGAACAGTAGAGTTAGTTACTTGGATGTTTTTCACAGTAGTTTGTGCATCCCTGGAAAGAGAAAATTTTAATAGTAGTTTTTTTTTTAATTATAAATACAAGATGAGCTCAATAAAGCAGTCAAAGAATAGAGAAACACAGAAATCTCCATTGACACTTTATTTGATGGGACAGGTACTAGGAGTACCTTTATGGTTTTTCAGGTATGTTTATTCACTTATGTTTTTCTGAAATGAATAGTTCATATTATTCACGCTGTTGAGAAAAGTGTCTTTTCAATTTTCAGAATTGTCAGAATGTAATGAAAATCTTTCACTACCACACACAGAACTCTCCTTTTGGTAAATGGCTCCAGACCATCCCCAGTGGTGATGTGCTATAATGCAGCTTTCCTTTCCAATATTGATGGCCACATAGGTTGTCTCCAATTGTGCTTTTTCATAGAGTGCAGAATCGAACACTCCTGCCCCTTTGTGTAGATATTTATATACGGTAGGTATCTAAAAGTAGCATTATATGACCAATTTTCACCTATAAATTTAAGATTTTTATAGACACTACCAATCATTTTCAAAAAAGGACTTGATAATTTACTGTTCTGCTAATAATGTAGAAGATGTGTATTTGATAAAGTTCAATATTGTTGTTCTTATAATTTTTGACAGCCTATAGATTTAAAGTGTTATGATGTTTGTTTTGTATCTTAGACATATATTTACTGCACATTTGTATTTACTTTTCTTTGAAATACCCGCTTTATATTATTTGTTGTTATTCCTTGAGATTTTCTCTCTGTAAGTTATTTGTGTAAGCTCTTTGCATATTATGGATATTTATTGTTTTCCTATTAAAACTATTGTATGAATTTCCTTGAAATATGTCATTTGTCCTTGAACTTTGAAGTAATCTTAGTAATAGATTAAAATATATATTTTAACATACAGAATTATGAAAACTGTTTTTTTTCTTTCACAATAACTTGAAGTCTATAAGAACGTATATCTATTCACTAAAAATTGAAAATAGTTTGTAATTGAAACATTGCTTGACCCAGCAACAAGTCCTCTATTTTGCTGAGAGGAGGTGGGGCAGGGGGAGAGAAATATCATTAGTGACTGACTTGAATATAAATATTAGGCAACAGGATAAAGGCGTATAGTGATGTCCTCCCCTCAGGGTTAATTATGCACAACACTGCATCCAGGCAGGCAACTGATATTGTCACAAAATCTTACATTAGTAGGAATTCAATTATAGTTTTCAAACTTTATATGAAAAAAATGTGAATGTAGCTAAATTGTTTTATATCCTCAATTCAGATAAATGTAAGTGTAGCAAGGGGCCCAATGACCTTACAACCAAGAAGTGTGCATTTTGACATCTATTTGTGAATATCAAAGTCACAGGGCCATGAGGAAGTGAGACCAAATTGCTCTTCAAATTCTGAATTGTTGAGACTTCTGCTTATTAATTTTTAGTCCTTAATTATTAGGTAAGTAGGTCAATATTCATTCTTGTTTTATTTCTTTTTTGTTTTCTTCTTTCCCGGTTCTATGGGCGGTCTTTTTTTATTTTATTTATTTATTTATTTTTTCTTAACATCTTTATTGGAGTATAATTGCTTTACAATGTTGTGATAGTTTCTGCTGTATAACAAAGTAAATCAGCTATACATATACATATATCCCCATATAACCTCCCTCTTGCATCTCCCTCCCACTCTCCATATCCCACACCTCTAGGTGGTCACAAAGCACATACATGATCTCCCTGTACTATGCGGCTTATTCCCAATAGCTATCTATTTTACATTTGGTAGTGTATATATGTCAATGCAACTCTCTCACTTCGTCCAATCTTGCACTTACCACTCCCTGTGTCCTGAAGTGCATTCTCTATGTCTGTGTATTTATTCCTGTCCTGCCCTATGTTCATTGGAACCATTTATTTTTTTTGGATTCCATATATATGTGTTACAATATGATATTTTTTTCTAACTTACTTCACTCTGTAGACAGACTCTAAATCCATCCACCTCACTACAAAAAACTTAATTTTGTTATGGCTGAGTCATATTCCATTGTATATATGTACCACATCTTCTTTATCCATTCATCTGTCGAAGTACACTTACATTGCTTCCATGTCCTGGCTATTGTAAAGTGCTGAAATAAACATTGTGGTACAGTTCTCTTTCGAGTTATGGTTTTCTCAGGGAATATGCCCAGTATTGGGATTGCTGGGTCATAAGGTAGTTATATTTTTAGTATTATAAGGAACCTTCATAATGTCCTCCATAGTGGTTATATCAAATTACATTCCCACCAAAAGTGCAGGAGGGTTCCCTTTTCTCCACACCCTCTCCAGCACTTATTGTCTGTAGAGTTTTGATGATGGCCATTCTGACTGTTATGAGGTGATACCTCATGATAGTTTTGATTTGCATTATCCAATGTTTAGTGTTGTTGAGCATCCTTTCATGTGTTTGATGGCAATCTGTATATCTTCTTTGGAAAAATGTATTTTTAGGTTTTCTGCCCATTTTTAGATTGGGTTGTTTGTTTTTTTGATATTGACCTGCATGAGCTGCTTGTATATTTTGGAGATTAATCCTTTGTCAGTTGCTTCATTTGCAAATATTTTCTCCCATTCTGAAGGGTGTTTTTTTGTCTTGTTTATGGTTTCCTTTGCTGTGCAAAAGCTTTTAAGTTTCATTAGGTCCCATTAGTTTCTTTTTGCTTTCATTTCCATTTCTCAAGGAGGTGGGTCAAAAAGGATCTTGCTGTGATTTATGTCATAGAGTGTTCTCCCTATGTTTTCCTCTAAGAGTTTTATAGTGTCCTGTCTTACATTTAGTTTGTTAATCCATTTTGAGTTTGTTTTGTGTGTGTGTGTATGGTGTTAGGAGGGGTTATAATTTCATTCTTTTACAGGTAGCTGTGCAGTTTTCCCAGCAACACTTATTGAAGAGGCTGTCTTTTCTCCATTGTATATTCTTGCCTCCTTTAGCAAAGAAAAGGTGGCCATATGTACATGGGTTTATCTCTGGGCTTTCTATCCTGTTCCATTGATCTATATTTCTGTTTTTGTGCCAGTACCATACTGTCTTCATTACTGTAGCTATGCAGCAGAGTCTGAAGTCTGGGAGCCTGATTCCTACAGCTCCATTTTTCTTTCTCAACATTGCTTTGGCTGTTCGGGGTCTTTTGTGTTTCCATACAAATTGTGAAATTGTTTGTTCTAATTCTGTGGAAAATGCCATTGGTAGTTTGATGGGGATTGCATTGAATCTGTAGATTGATTTGAGTAGTATAGTCATTTTCATAGTGTTGATTCTTCCAATCCAATAACATGGTATATCTCTCCAAATGTTTGTATCATCTTTAGTTTCTTTTGTCAGTGTCTTATAGTTTTCTGCATACAGTTTTTTTTTTTTTGTCTCCTTAGGTAGGCTTATTCTTAGGTATTTTATTCTTTTTGTTGCAATGGTAATGGAAGTGTTTCCTTAATATCACTTTCAGATTTTTCATCATTAGTGTATAGAAATGCAATAGATTTGTGTGCACTAATTTTATATCCTGCTACTTTACCAAATTCATTGATTATATCTAGTAGTTTTCTGGTATCATCTTTAGCATTCTCTATGTATAGTATCATATCACCTGCAAACCATGACAGTTTTACTTCTTCTTTTCCAATTTGCATTCCTTTTATTTCTTTTTCTTCTCTGATGGCTGTGGCTGAAACTTCCAAAACTATGTTGAATTATAGTGGTGAGAATGGATAACCTTGTATTCTCCCTGATCATAAAGGAAATCGTTTCAGTTTTTCCCCATTGAGAATGATGTTTGCTATCAGTTTGTCATATATTGCCTTTATTATGTTGAGTTAACTTCCCTCTATGCTTAGTTTCTGGAGAGTTTTTATCATAATTGTGTGTTGAAATTTATTGAAAGATTTTTCTGCATCTACTGACATGATCATATGTTTTTTCTCCTTCAATTTGTTAATATGTTTTATAACATTGATTGATTTTCATGTATTGAAGAATCCTTGCATTCCTGGGTTAAACCACACTTGATCATGTTGTATCATCCTTTTAATGTGCTGTTGGATTCTGCTGCCTAGTATCTTGTTGAGGATATTTGCATCTATGTTCCTCAGAGATATTAGCCTGTAGTTTTCTTTTTTTGTGACATCTTTGTCTCGATTTGGTATCAGGGTGATGGTGGACTCATAGAATGAGTTTGGAAGTGTTCCTCCCTTTGCTATATTTTGGAAAATATTTGAGAAGGATAGGTGTTATCTCTTCTCTAAATGTTTGATAGAATTTGCTTGTGAAGCCATCTGGTTCTGAGCTTTTGTTTATTGTAAGTTTTTTAATCACAGTTTCAATTTTAATGATTGTGATTGGTCTGCTTATATTTTCTATTTCTTCCTGGTGCAGTCTCAGAAGGTTGTGCTTTTCTAAGAATTTGTCCATTTCTTCCAGGTTGTCCATGTTTTTGGCATATATTTGCTTGTAGTAATCTCTACTGATTCTTTGTATTTCTTCAGTGTTAGTAGTTACTTCTTTTTTATTTCTAATTCTGTTGGTTTGAGTCTTCTTCCTTTCTTTCTTAATGAGTCTGGCTAATGGTTTATCAATTTTTTTATCTTCTCAAAGAACCAGTTTTTAGGTTTTTTTTGATATTTGCTATTGTTTCCTTCATTTCTTTTTCATTTATTTCTGATCTGATTTTTATGATTTCTTTCCTTCCACTAACCTTGAGGTTATTTTGTTCTTTTTCTAATCGCTTTAGGTGTAAGCTTAGCTTGTATATTTGAGATTTTTTTTTGTTCCTTGATGTGAGATTGAATTGCTATAAACTTCCCTCTTAGAACTGCTTTTGCTGCTTCTGTTAGATATTGAGTTGTCATGTTTTCATCATCATTTGTTTCTATTTTTCGATTTCCTCTTTGATTTCTTCAGTGATCTCTTGGTTATTTAGTAGCATATTGTTTAGGCTTCATATGTTTGCATTTTTTACAGTTTTTCCCTGTAATTCATATCTCTTCTCATAGCATTGTGGTCAGAACAGATACTTGATACAATTTCAATATTCTTAAGTTTACAAGGTTTGATTTGTGACCCAAGAAATGCTTTTTTCCTGGAGAATATTCCATGAGCACTTGAGAAGAAAGTGTATTCTGTTGTTTTGGAATGGAATGTCATATAAATGTCAATTAAGTCCAACATTTTCAATGTGTCATTTAAGGCTTGTTTTACATTATTTATTTTCATTTTGGATGATCTGTCCATTAGTGAAAGTGGAGTGTTAAAGACCCCTACTATTACTGTGTTACTGTATATTTCCCATTTTATGACTGTTAGCATTTGCCTTATGTATTGAGGTACTCCTATGTTGTGTGCATAAATATTTATAATTGTTGTGTCTTCTTCTTGGGTTGATCCCTTGATCAGTATGTAGTGTCCTTCTTTGCCTCTTATAATAATCTTTATTTTAAAGTCTATTTTATCTCATATGAGTATTGTTACTCCAGCTTTCTTTTGATTTCCATTGGCATGGAATATCTTTTATCATCCCCGCAGTTTAAGTCTGTATGTGTCTTTAGGTCTGAAGTGGGTCTCTTGTAGATAGCATATATATGGGTCTTATTTCTGTATCCATTCAGCTAGTCTATGTCTTTTGCTTGGAGCATTTAATCCATTTACATTTTAGGTAAATATCGATATATATGTTCCTATTACCATTTTCTTAATTGTTTTGCATTTTGTTTTGTAGGTCTTTTCCTTCTCTTGTGTTTCTTGCCTAGAGAAGTTCCTTTAGCATTTGTTTTAAAGCTGTTTTGGTGATGTTGATTTCTCTTAGCTTTTACTGGTCTGTAAAGTTTTTTAATTTCTCTGTGGAATCTGAATGAGATCCTTGTTGAATAGAGTAATCTTGGTTGTAGTTTTTTTTCCTTTCATCACTTTAAATATGTCTTGCCACTCCCTTCTGGCTTGTATAGTGTCTGCTGAGAGATTGGCTCTTAACCTTATATGGATTCCCTTGTATGTTATTTGTTGGTTTTCCCTTGCTGCTTTTATTTATTTAATTAATTTTTGATAGTTTGATATGTGTCTTGACATGTTTCTCCTTGGATTTATGCTGTATGGGACTCTCTGCATTTCCTGGACCTTTTTGACTATTTCCTTCCCCATGTTAGGGAAGTTATCAACTATAGACTCTTCAAATATTTTCTCAGTCCCTTTCTTTTTCTCTTCTTCTGGGATCCCTATAATTCAAATGTTGATACATTTAATATTGTCCTAGAATTCTCTGAGACTGTCCTCAGTTCTTTTCATTCTTTTTTCCTTTATTCTGCTCTGTGGTAGTTATTTCCACTATTTTATCTTCCATATCACTTATCCGTTCTTCTGTTTCTGTTTTTCTGCTATTGATTCCTTCTAGAGAATTTTTAATTTAATTTATCATTTTGTTCATCATTTTTTGTTTGCTCTTTAGTTCTTCTAGGTCCTTGTTAAACTGTTGTTTTATTTTCTCCAGTCTGTTTCCAAGATTGTGGATCATCTTTACTATCATTACTCTGAAATATTTTTCAGGATGGACTCCCTATTTCCTCTTCATTTCTTTGGTCTAGTGGGTTTTTACCTTGCTCCTTTATCTGCTGTATATATCTCTGTCTTCTCATTTTGTTTAACTTACTGTGTTTGTGGTCTCCTTTTCACAGGCTACAGGATCATAGTTCCCATTGTTTTCGGTGTCTCCCCCAGTGGAGAAGGTTGGTTCAGGGGCTTGTGTATGTTTCCTGATAGAGGGTACTGGTGCCTGTGTTCTGGTGTGTTGGGCTAGATCTTGTCTTTCTGATGGACAGGGCTGCATCCCGTGGTGTGTTTTGAGGTGTTTGTGAATTTCGTATGATTTTAGGCAGTCTCTCTGCTAATGGGTGGGGTTTTGTCCCTGTCTTGCTAGTTGTTTGGCATGGGGTATCCAACACTGGAGCTTGCTGACCGTTTAGCAGATCTGGGTCTTAGCATTGAGATGGAGATCTCAGGGAGGACTCTCACTAATTGACATTATGTGTGGCTGGGAGATCTCTGGTGGCCCAGTGTCCTGAACTCGGCTCTCCCATCTCAGAAGTTCAGGCCTGACACCAGGCTGGAGCACCAAGACCCTGTCAGCCACACAGCTTAGAAGAAGAAGCAAAAAATAAAGAAATCTAAATAAATCAATCAATAAAAATATAAAATAAAATAAAATTATTAAAATAAAAAAATATTAAAAAATATTAAGGTGTTATAAAAAATAGGAGTGCAACCAAACCAATAAACAAATCCACCAATGATATCAAATGCTAAAAACTATACTAATATAAAAATAAAAATCAGAAATAAGGCAGTCACATACAGCAAACCCCAAGTCTACAGTTGGTCCCAAAGTCCACTGCCCCAATTTTGGGATGATTTGTTTTCTATTCAGGTATTCCATAGATGCAGGGTGCATCAAGCTGACTGTGGGGATTTAATACACTTCTCTTGAGGCTGCACAGAGAATTCTCCCTTTCTCTTCTTTGTGACCCCCACTCCTGTGGTTCAGCTTTGGTTTTGGCCCCACCTCTGCATGTAGGTCACCTGAGAATGTCTATTCCCTGCCCAGACATGATGGGGTTAAATTAGTGGCCTATAAATGGTCTGGGAGGGAGGGGTATGGAATGTGGGGTGAGCCTGTAGCGGCAGAGTCCAGCATGATGTTGTAACAGTCTGAGGTGTGCCTTGTGTTCTCCCTGGGAAGTTGTCTCTGGATCATAGGACCCTGGCAGTGGCGGGCTGCACAGGCTCCTGGTGTGGAAGAGTTGTGGATAGTGACCTGTGCTTGCACACAGGATTCTTGATGGCTGCAGCAGCAGAGTTAGTATTTCATGCCAGTCTCTGGTGTCTACTCTGATATCCGTGGCTTGCACCCATCTCTGAAGCTCGTTTAGGCAGTGCTCTGAATCCTCTCTCCTCACACACCCTGAAACCCTTGCCTGTTAGGCAGGTCCAGACATTTTCCTGGACTCCCTCCTGGCTAGCTGTGGTGCACTAACTAACTCCCTTCAGGCTGTGTTCACATAGCCAACCCCAGTCCTCTTCCTGGGATCTGACCTTTGAAGCCTGAGCCTCAGCTTCCAGCCCCCACCCGCCCTGGTGTGTGAAAAGACAAGTCTCTCAGGCTGGTGAATGATGTTCAGCACCGATCCTCTGTGCAGGAATCTCTCTGCTTTGCCCTCTGCACCCCTGTTTCTGAGCTGTCCTCAGTGGCTCCAAGGTTTTCCCTGGCCCATACCCCGTCTCCATCAGTTAAGAGGTTTCCTAGTATGTGGGAACTTTTCCTCCTTCACAGCTCCCTCACAAAGGTGCAGGTTCCATCCCTACTCTTTTGTCTCTGTTTTTCCTTTTTTCTTTTTCCCTCCCAGGTATTTGGGGAGTTTCTTGCCTTTTAGGAAATCTGTGGTCTTCAGCCAGTGTTCAGTAGGTGTTCTGTAGGAGTTGTTCCACATGTAGATGTATTTTTTGTGTACTTGTGGGGAAGAAGGTGATCTCCATGTCTTACTCCTCCACCATCTTGAAGCACCTTCCCTCCCACTTGTTTTTAGTCTCTTTTGGAATAAACTGTCTTCCTTGCCAAAGCCTTTCCAATCCCAAATCCTTAAAGCTTAGTTAGAAGGAGAAGAGTATATCAAAAGTCAAGAACAGGAAGCTCACTAGCAAGGAAAGTACTGAAACACTTGTTCTCATTTTTGTACAAAAAAAAGAAAAAATATATATAGTTCTCCCTGAAGGCCAAAATATACCTGATTTCGTGTTAAAGAATTGTATGCAACTAAAATATTCTTAGCAAGCCTTTTTGGGCAACTACTATTTTTCTTGTGCTATATCTATGGAATTTAAATAATGATAATGAATTGATCTCCAAGATAGTTACACTTATAATCCAATTTTCAGAGGGTAAAATTAAGTAGTAAATTTGTAATATTTTATGTATTACAAAATTTTAGGAAATGAAAAGTAAAACAAAAAATGCAAGAAATAAGAAAAAATCTTATTTATTTAATTACTAATGTACTTATTTATTGGTGTTTTGGAGTTCTCTGGCTGAAATAGGGGTATCATGTCCTTAGAAACATTTTTTTTTAAGTACATAGATTTTTTCCCTCGATACAAACATTCCTAGTACAAACTCACAAAATGTTTACTAACTAAATATTGTGCATTGTGCTTCTGTTTTAACTCCCATATTGTACCAATTTTGTTGTACATTGATTTCTTTATGGGTATGGCCTCAATTCTTCTTTGAATAAAATGTGAAAACAAAGAAAGGACACCCACAAGCTCTTTCTTTGAACTTTTCAGGTGTTGAAAGCAAGTGAACTGCAGGCTTATATATATTAGTTGGAACTCAGATCAGCAGCCTTTATTCTAGGGGTAAAGAAATCAACCTTGTGGAAACTTTGCCCCTTCACTGCTGCCTTTCCTCTTAGAAAACAAGTTAAAAGGTACCAATGGCCAGGTTAATTGACTTACAAGTGTGTCTTTTTAATAAGTGTCATAAAGTGTGTCAGGCTGTTGAAACTTGCTTTCAGTGCATTTTTTAAAAAACTGTTGTCAACCAGATTAAAGTTTATTGTTCACACTTGCATTCAGTTTTCAGGTGGTAATGAAAGACACTGAATTGATTTCCCATGCATAAAGAGGAAGGTGTTGTGTCCTTTGCTTTTTCTCAATGTGCCTTTCCTTACGGTGTCTCCTCTGAACTGCGTTACCAACAGACCTTGTCTGGCTCTGGACTCTTCCCTCACAGACCAGTTCTCATGCGCTTTTTTGTGTCTATAGGGAGACTTTCTGGAGGACAGAGAGAGTAACTATATGGGGAGTCTTATCTCATAGTGTCTATTAATTTAAAATTGAGTTTTTGAATGAAATGACTCCTAAATGAATCCCACTTTCCCCAAGGACTTAAATCATTTTAGAAAGATTATTTTTTCTTTCATTTAGTATCTATTTGGTGTTCATGTAAAGCCAGCCAGGAACCCCTTGTCCCTCAGGTCCTAACCTGACCTTTATAGCTACACGTTTCCCTGCATGACTGCTTCACAAAAGGACTTAGAACAAGATTTTGGTAAATAGACTTAAAATGTTTGATTTGCCAAGCATCCTGTTATCCTCCAAATTTCAGAAACATGAGAAGGACATAAAAAGAAACCTCTAAGTGGTCATGGATAGATCAGCTTTACCATTTACCTGTTCTATGTACAGTCATTCTGGAATTCACTATCTTCAAACATTATTACTGTGTTCTACATATATATTTTAAGCTGAAGTTTTTGCCTTCCCCTCAGGGCTCAATTTGACATAAAATACATTTACAAATGAGGAAGCAGCAGAACTGTCTGATGAACAGGAAGATGATAGGGTAGCTTAAGTGCTCAATCTTAGAAAAATTTCTGGCCCAATAATCAATAATCCTTTCACTTCCTCACTCAACTTTGACAATATGAAGAATTCCATCACCCAAAAACAATAATAATAATAAAAAAAAAAAACCAACTTCTATCCAAGGTAAAAATGCTTGATTTCCACCCTGATGTCAGAAATACCATCACTTCAGATTTGATGGATGTGCCATTTTAGTGTCTGTCTTCCCTCACTAGAATCTAAACACCATGACAATATGAGCTTTGTGCCATTTCTATGTCTCTGGCACCTGGCATAATTTAGGCTTCAATAAATATTGGCGGGGAAAATGAAGTTTTGTAACATGATAATTATCCCTGAATAGCACTTCTTTGTATCAAATACTTTAATGTGAAGAGGTTGGTTCCATCCCTTTCATGTCTGCAGGTGAGACCTGGGTTGGTGCCACAGGATGTAGTGGGACATTGGGAAAGTGTTATAAGTCACACACAAGTGGCAGAGTGCAGTAGTCAAGTCACTGAAAGGGTAGGGGTTAAAAATCAGGTTGCCAAATTGAAATGTTATACAGGGGAAATAACAGAGAAAGTATAACCATGGACTAAGGTGGGGAAGAATGAGAGGAATCAAACGGAAAAAAATGGAGAAAATACAAGACTTGGCAGTGTTAGTAGAAACTAGTCCCTCTGAGTGGTTACTCTATAGAAGAGCCAGATGACAACATGTACAGTTTCAAGGGAATTTAAGAAGGCTGAAAGTTATCACTTTAGTGAGCATTGAAAATATCTTGTATTTTTAAACTGAGTCTGTTCTCCAAAGCCCTCATGTCTCCAAGTTTTCTTTGACTCTGTGGAGCTGACCCTGATGAGTATGTGTGTGTGTGGGTGGGGGGGTTGTGGGTGTGTCTCAGGAAGGTCAGGGAGAACACACTCAGGTAAAGTGTCTCTCTTGCACCTGATCATTATAGAACTGCAGTGATGGAGGGCCTGGCTCTGCCCCTATGGTCATTCTTCAGCTCTTCAGCCCATGCACTATAAATTTGCCCCATCTCTACAGCTTTGCTCCCATCTATAACCAAGCCACCTCCTGGGTTGGCACAATATTCAGGGAACCCTAAACATTCTAATATAAAGCATCTAAATGTTCAGCATCAAGTCAACCTTCCCTTTTTTATGCTGATAGTCTTAGTAATGAGATATCTTCTAGTCCCCAGCCTAAGGGCTCTCTGGGCTTATCCTACCTAGTCCTAGTCCCCTGTTTCATAGTTTATCACCCAAATCTTGCCCTCAGAAGTTTCTCCTAAGTGTCAGCTGAAGCTTCCCAACATCCTTGACTCTCATCAGCTGCCTCCTGTTACAGCCAGTCTTTAGATAAAAAGCCATGCTCCCTTCTGTCTCTGGTCCCTCACTCATGGCCTCCTCCCTCCTGGAATCCCTCCCACAGCCCTTCACCAGTCCAAAGGCAACAGGGATATTAGAGCCTTCTCTGAAAAAAGCAACTGTTCTTGATCTCTCTGTTATTTATTTTCTATTTCTCACAGCAAGGGTCACAATTGTATAAAATGTACATAATGGTGTGCTGGTCGTATAGTCTTTTCTTGATGTATGGTCTCATTTGTCGCTAATAACAGCCTTGTGAAACTGGCTGGGCAGGACTGGTGTTCCCATTCATGGATTAGAACTTCCTGGTGGGGAAGTGACTTGATCAGCTTTACCAGGTGGGTTTTCTGACCCTGAGTGCCACCCACATTCTCCTCTACTCTAGTCCTTCTGATTCAGGAAGGGCTGCAGCATGAGGTGGGGTTGTCTAGGAAAGGAGCCTGGAAGAGGTGACTTTCAATCCAGGCCTTGAAGGAATCAGTAGATCAGCCTGGGTGAAGGACTGCATAGACTAAGGAAAGGGAATTACCAGCAGGCTGCCTGATCTGAGAATAACAGGTGTGGGGGAGGGGCAGTGTTTGGGAGTTTGGGATTCTTGGGTAAGTGGTAAGAGAGGAGGGTGGATAATTTAACGTATAAGTTTGTGTGTGCCTGTGTGTGTGTGTGTGCTCATGTGTGCAAGATGGGGGAAAATTTTGTGAGTGATGGCAGTGGGAAGGGTCTCAGAAAAGCATTCCTTCCACAAACTCTTCATATGGCAACAGATAGGAGAGCAGACCTATCATGGGAACAGTGACAGCCTTGGGACCAAAAGATCCACTTGCTTTTCAAGAGGCCATGTGCGAGAGACACACTACTTGGTAACACTGCTCTCCAGACACACAAGCTCACGACCATGAAATGAACGTGTTAAAATAGCTGTTTCAGCAGCCAGTACAATTATAGGGGGCTCAAAATAAAAATGAGATAGTATGTTTGAAAGCACACCCTAAGTTAGAAAGAGCTCTATAAAAACAATATTTTATTCTTATATTCAGAAACATTAGCAGAAAACCACAGTGGAAGAACTAAGACACACACGTGTTCATGAACACACATGTAGACACATCTCCAGAGGACACTCTTAAAGTCCATTGTCCCTCTCCCTTGAGCTACGTTGTTCCAACAATTCCACTGATCACCATAAGGTATCCTCCCTTGCCTACCCATGAAGCCCTCAGGGTGATGACCTTCAGGATACCCATACCCTTCTTGCCTTCCCCTACAACCTCCCTTCAAAGACTGCTTGGAAAACAAAGAGACGTCTTGTTCTTTTCAGAACACAATCAACAAAGTCACTTGGAAGCTGTATGAATAATTTAACCTCCCAGCAGAGACTGGACAGGATCAGAAGATGCAGCAACTTCCCAAAATTAATAAAGGCTTTTATAGAGCCATAAAAAGCCATGATTCAATCATTTTAAAAAGGGCAGTGGGGCTTCCCTGGTGGTGCAGTGGTTGAGGGTCTGCCTGCCGATGCAGGGGACACGGGTTCATGCCCCAGTCTGGGAAGATCCCACACGCCGCGGAGCGGCTGGGTCCGTGAGCCATGGCTGCTGAGCCTGCGTGTCTGGAGCCTGTGCTCAGCAATGGGAGAGGCCACAACAGTGCCTGCGTACCGAAAAAAAAAAAAAAGGGCAGTGCACACAATGCTTATTAAAGACTGGGTGCTGCTGAGGTGTGTGCAGGGAGGCCAAGAACACTCGCTCAGCAGCCGTGGCCCCAGTGCATGCCCACTCCCTCTGCTTGACCGGCAGATAACCTGACCCAAGCATTTAATAATCAATATTTACTGATGATTCTTTACTGACTGGCTCAGTCAAGGGAGAGGACTAATAAAGAGGATGACTGAAACAGGGAGGAATGTTTTTTGCTACTACCAGTAAGTGATAGTGCTTGGAGTGGGAGAGCCACCAATTTCTAGACAAAAGTTATGTTTTTTCTTTAGTCTAGCAAACATTTAGGGGGTGAATTTGTTCAGGTCACCCTACTCCTCTTTCAGTAACTTAAATGGGGCGATTATAGCACTTGTTTTCTCTAAGACTCTGTCCCTCACTCTGCAGGCATGGCACCAAGTGTTTGCTTCCAGATGAAATGTCCCACAGTTTCAAGATACTGTGCTTCCATAGTCACTGTCCCCAGTGGTTCAGCAAACCAGCCTGTTCATTTGGATGGCCTGTCCATGACTCAACTTCCCCAGGATAAGACTGGGTCAGTCACACTGTGCTCAGAACTCAGGAACAAGGTTGCACAGTTTATGCAATGCATAAAGGTGGTACATTTGACAGATCCTCCACAAGGAGGAAGAGGGTTTTCCTTCTGTAATTCACACAGTGGTGCCATTGGTGCTGGCAGTGGCCCTGATCTGGTCAGTCACAGAACTCTATTCTGCTCCTGTTCCTTCGGACTTAATATCCTCACATGTGAAGTGTTTTATCTCTCCAGGTCCTTGTGTCAAGGCTGACTTTCTTAGGGGCAGAGAGCAGGGTGGGGGGGGCGGGGGACGTTAGACCATGTCCCTTCTACCAAAGGGAATAAAAGTCTCATACCTCAAGGATCTCAGCAGCTTTGGTCCAATCATGTTTCTCTCTGCCCCATTTCTGATTTAGTTATTTACTGGGACAAGTGTCCCAGGGTTGTCAGAGCAGATGCATTTTTAGCAAACAAAACGTAAATAAATAACTAGCTTCACAGCCAGGATGGGCTCTCAGTGACTTGTCTGACCGACATAGCTTCTGTGTGTTTTGCACTTCTAGCCGCCTTCCCATAACACGAGAGGTTGTGTGGTTTGGGCACCACAAGTACTAAGCGATCTTCCCATTTGCCTAAAATCAAGTGACAAAGTGCTGGTCCTCATATATCACAGTCTTTCCCAGCAAGGATTAGGTCACACTGGGCCAAGATTTTACTAATGAGATCATGCATAATCAATAAGGGTCAGCTGACATCTTGTCAACTCCATCACTCCATCACGGGGGGCTGAGGTAAAGCAATGAGGAGAGAAGATCCATCAGCTACCCAGAATCTGAACATACTGGCAGCATTAGATGGAGCTGCTACCCCTCAAAATAGGCCCAAGTCTTGTTAGCAGGGGATATATAGGTCTTTCACTCATTTGTTTATTCATCCCTTCCTTTGTCCATTTCACAGCTAGTAATTTGTCAGGTCTTATCAGTACTGTTCTTTCCATAGAGGATGACACAGAAAAGGACCCCACATTTTGAAGTTTCCCCTGAAGCACCCCCATTCTACTAGGGATTACAAGAAAGAGAAAAAGAAAGCAGGAACGAGCAAGGGAGATAAAAAGAAGCAAAGAGAAAAGACAGGGAAGAGAAGGGAAGATGCATAGATAATCTGCTGGCAATATTAATTTATAGGCAGATAAATAATATAGGGCAACATGCAGTAGAAAGACCCAAAACTTAAGCTTGAGAGGTCAGAAATGTACAGGATCATCTCTCTCTTTAACCAGACACTTGCTCTGTTCAGGGCTCTTATCAGGTCTAGTCCAAGGTTTTGTGATTCTGAACAAAGGGATAAAGTCCAGCTTGCTCACATTAGTGGTCTAGTTTATTTTTCACTAGGTCCATAAAGTTTGTAATGGACAACAACATCTTTCTTAATACAAAATTTAACTCTGACTCTCATTAACTACATAGAATTCCCAAAGTATTTTATTGGGTCATGGAGGTGTTATATTTATGAAAAAAAATATATATATATACACACACATGCATATATATGTATATATACACACATATACATAACTACTGTGTTAACATTCAGTAATTTGGAGTACAAAAGAAAGTCACATTTTTTAGTAAGTCTTAAATTATAAAATCAAATACTAATTTTGCTTATTAAAAAAAAAACCTATTTTTTCTCCCCCAAGCCAGCTTCATTTGCCTTCTTATATTCAAGTGACTCATTCTATCCAAATTGCAAGGATATTATGCAAAGAATTCCAATGCAGGAGAGACAAGACCAGTGATGTTTCTTTCCCAGTGTTAGTACCTGATGCTTGTAGGCTTCAGCTCCTAGTATTATCACTCATTCAGGTAGTTATAGGATTAACTTACTAATAGCTGTAGGACTGAGGTCTCCGTTTTCACACTGACTCTTGGCTAAGGCTCACTCTCAGCTCCTAGAAACCACCCTCAAACTAGGCATATGGCTCTCTCACAGTATGGCAGTTACTTCTTCAAAGTCAGCAAGAGAATCTCTCTCAAATCTGCTATAACACAGTCTTATAAAAAGAAACATAATCTTAGGCATAACTGCCCCATCACCTTTGTCAGGTAACTGAACCTAGTCAAATGATTGGGAGGGCTGACAGGAGTCTCATCTTATTCACAGGTCCCACCTGCATTTATAGGGAAAAATTATGCACAACACGTGTAACAGGAGCCTGGAATCTTTGGGGAAAGCTTAGAATTATTTTTGTCCCAAAAACACACATGGTATTTTTCATATATCATAAGGGCACAAATTAATAAATTTTTATAGACTTAGCATATACATGTACTTCTACCCAGATCTAAAAAGAGAATATTAACAGCACCCCAGAAACTCATCTCTGTTCCTTTTGCTCTCTATCATCACCACCATCCCCAGGGAAAGTAAGTGCCATTCTGTCCCTAACAAAATGAATCAGCTTTACATTTGTCTTTGTTTGTTAGTTTACACATGTACATATATGATAAATTGAATCACACAATACGAACTTTTGGTCTCGGTCTTCTTTGCCTCAAAATAAGCTCATTACTGTAGAGTATTCCATTGTGTGAATATTTCCACTCTATTGTTGATAGATATTTGAGTCACCAGCTTAGCGTTCTTACAAATACTGTCACTATGAACATTCTAGAACATGTATGTTGGCAAACCTATAAGTACAAGTTCTAAGTTGTACTTCTCTGGATTCAATCTCAATTTTCCCTTTGTGAGCTGAGGCCAGTTACTTACCTTCTAGGCCCTCTTCCTTAATCCGTAAAAAACAGGCTATACCACCTTCTCATAATGTTGAGTGTCTGTGTTTGTGTATGTGTGTGAGTGGGGCTGAGCCTAACCAACTCAATAAATATTCATTGATCTAGACATTGGGGATATAGCAGTCAACATAGTAGATAAGTGTCTGTCAATATGAAGCTGAATTCTAGTAGCACATAGGAGAGGGAGCAGGTAGGAAAAGATAAGCAAAGAGAATAAACAGAAAATAAAATATGATTATATATAAAAAACATATGGAATGTTAGGTAAGTGCTGCAGAGAGAGATGAAGCAAGAAAGAAGGGTCTGGAGTGTTGGGACTAAGATTATGTTAAAGTACTTTGCAAGGGATGCTTTCACCAAGAGGGTGACATTTGAGTAAATACCTAAAGAAGAGAAGAACACTTGTAAATATCTGTGAGAAGAGTGTTCCAGGCAGAGACCTTGAGACAAGGACATGTATGGGGTGTTTGAGAAATACAAATAAGGACAGAGTAGGAGACAGGAAGAGATCAGGAAGATAAGGGGTGTGCAGTGTGGTACATGAAGAGATTGAATTGAGTCTTATTAGTCACTGGAAGAGCCTTCTTCTGAGTGAAATGAGAAACCACTGGAGGGTTTTTGCAGAAAGAATTATGTTTTAATAGCTTTAACAGAAACTCTCATAAAAATACACAACATGGGGCATGAAAAATGAATGGAAATAGAATGATGGGGATGAAAAGATATAAAGAGTAGGCATATGCATGCTCATTAATATGTGTGCATGTGTTGTGTGTGTGCATGTGTGTAAGTGAGCTTATCTTATGAACATGTACCATAATAGTTAATATTGAAGAGGCTTTTCAGAAGAGGTAGGGCCTTGATTGTGTATCTTGAATTATAATTTGGATAAAAAGATACATAGAGCAAGATAATGGATTCCCAGTTAAACATGAGCTTTCATGTCCTTCTCTTTCTTTTCCACAGAGATTCAGTCATTCCATGCTTTCATTCTGTGATTCCTCCAGAAGTGACCAAATTTCTATCAAAGGGAAACATATTTAGTTAATAACCATAATCTACCTGTGTTACCATTGAAACCATCTTCTTCATTGTCAACTTCTTCATCATCACGTGATTTTCAATTGTCTTAAGACATCAAGAAGCGTGATGGATGGAAGAATTTTTTGATGGAATTTCATTTTCATTCAGTTTATTTCTGCAAATGTTAGTTCTCCTTCTTCTATTTCCAGTTACCCAGTTAACATGTCTTTTGAACTTTTCAAATACTTGAGAGTGCACCTTAGTATTTGCACTCCATCACCTCCAGTCTTTGGCTGTCTGGTTTTGAATCACGGGATTCTATTAGGATTACTATAGTTAGCAATCATTCCTTACAACTTCAAATTAAACACAATACTTTCTGTTTTTTCATAGTAGTAGATTTTTATGACTATTGTTGAAAACATTTTACGAGCCTCAATTTATTGCACAGATTTTTAAGAAGGATGTTAGCTTCTTGAGATGCTATTTCTCCACATATACCGTGAGGGACATTTCTTATCTGAATACATTATGATCAATCAACTCTAGATGTTTGTTGGTTTCTTTCTTATATGTAAGATTTAACTCTATCCTCAACAAGGTCTGGAATAACTTCTGTCTTCCTTGCTTACTAAGAGCAAGATGTAAAGGAAACTGTTCTCTCACAACTCATGTGTACTGTGATTCAGTGACTCCAGCTTTGGTTCCCTGTCCTTATAAAGGCAATTTACATTTCTTTTTTTTAATTAATGGTCTCTCCTTTGATTAGTTCATCATAGCTGGGGAACAAATTAAAAAGCTTTTCATCTGATCTACATCTCGGACACATAGCCTCATGCCAGTAGTGTGAGATCACTTATCATTTCCACATCTATCATTTATTTTAATCTAGGCCATCTTCGTGGAGGGGGTAGAACAGCATACCCTTACTTTTTCAGACATCATGCCCTTTCTCATCTATTTGATTTAATCAATCAGTGTCCATGTGTACTGTATATATCTTTCCTGTAGTTTCACAGACTGTCAGTCACTTGTCATAAGCAAACTGGCCATCAACCTCCAAAGGTCTGGATGATGAGTGGCTCCTTTGACAGTGGCTGGATTTCCCTAATGGCCTTCCCTCCTCATAAGTCTTAAAATATCTACACTGACCCCACAAGGCTGTTCTGTTACTTCATATAGATACTGCTTTGTTGAAGCATGCTAGGCATGAGCATAGCACATTACAATGAGGAGCAGAGAGAACTGGTATCCATACATGAATTGGTATTTATATAGCAAGGTCTTCCTCCCCATAAAGTCGGAGGTAAAATATTTATAACAAATAGGCTCCAGTCAGCATCTGAATGGCAATTAAACTACTTCTGAAAATCATAGTAGTAATTTTGTGGAACTAATACACAGTGGATTCAAAAATTTATTTATAATTTCAATTTCTAATCTTAGTGTTCCTAGTGTAGCCTGTGATTGATTTAAGACAGATCAGCCAAGATCTGATGAGTTCTGGAATGGTTATGTTACACATGGAGTATTGAAGTACCACATTCTGAGAAGATTATGGAAATCTAGAGTGACTCTTCAGATAAGAGACCCTGAAAACCACATCATGTGAAGATTGGTTATGACAGAGGGCTTAGGTAGAGAATGAGGAGTCTATGAAGTCTTCTTCAGAATCTACAAGGCTGTAGATTTATTTCAAAGGAAGAACCCAATTGCTTATTCATTCATTCATCTGATATTTATGATCACCTAATATGCACCAAGAAATGATCTAAGCACTTGTATTGTATCAGGGGAAACAAAAAAAAAGAAGAAGAAGAAAGAAAATCCCTGCCTAGGTGGCACCCACCTTTTAGCATAAGGGAAATATCTAATGGCAATAAACATGTTGAATAAATAAATTATGTAGTATTTGAGAAAGTAGCAAGTGCAAAAAAAAAAAAAAAAAAAAAAAAAAAAAAAAAAAAAAGATTTAAAGCCAGGGAAGGAGGATGCAGGATTCTTGGAGGGCTAGGGTATGTGATACAATTTTAAATAGAGTCTTCAGGGTAGGCTTCATTGAGAAGGTGAGGTGTGAACAAAGTCCAAAGGAGGTAAGGAGTTAGATACATGGATACCTGGGGATGAGAAGTCCAGGCAGAGGGAAGAGGCAGTGAAATGCCATGGAGCAGGGCTGTGCCTGGTGTGTTTAACAACAGAGGTGGGCTGGTGTGCCTGGAGTGGACTAAGTGAGAGAAAGAGTAGAAAGAGAGGCTGGGAAGGGTGTCAGGCCTTCTAAGCCATTGTACAGACTTTCACCTTGAGGGACTTGAGGAGCCACTGAAGGGTTTTGAGCAGAGGGGTGCCATGATCTGCTATATTTCATTTGGATAATTCTTGATGTTGACTTGAGATTTGACTCAGAGAAAAAGGGAGAACAGTTTGGAAGCTTTGGCCAGTAATCAGAAGAAGGATGGTGGTAACTTGCACTGGAAGGTCCCAGTGGCCATAATGGATTGGGTGTGGTGTGTGAGACTGAGGAGAGTAAGGACAACTCTAAATGGTTAAACAGACATCGCAGGCAGAAGTTTTAGAATAAGGACAATTTTGGAAGGAAACTCAGAGGTCTCCTAGAGCACTACTAAAACATGTTTTTGGAAAAAACAAAATGCTATACTATATTCTAAATAAATGAATAATAGTAAAACATAAACAGTTTTCTCCAGGAGATGACATGTATTAGGAGAGAAAAATGAATCAATAACTTTAATGCAATGTGATAGTGGAATGATAAAGGATTCCAGGTAGCCCCAAATGAGGAAGTACTACTATTTATTCACTCTGAGAGCTTGGACTTATTAATAAACATATGAGTCTCAGTTTTCTCATTTGTAAAATATAAAAATAACATGTTTTACCTTATATGCTTGTTGTGAGAACTAAGTGACACAATGGATGTACAGTATCTAGCACTCACCCTCTCCCAGCTGCCTCTTCTCAGGTGCACTGTTTTCTCTACCTCTCCCCACCTCTTCTATCTCCCACACCTGTGCCTTACCCACTTGTTTACAATTTCTTCATTCAGATTCTCTTTCTACCTCCTTGCTACATGTGAAACCTTGCTGACTCCTGATAATGCCACTTCTCTGAACCATTATGTAATTGACACTGCTCTTTGCCTCATTTCCTCAAACAGAGATGGTTCAGTCAGCTTATCATGTACTCTGAAGTGAGACTGAAAAAAAATTCAAAACTCAAGAACTTAGTTTAGGTTTTCTCCCATTCCCAATGGTCTGTGTTGATAGCCAGTAACCTTCAGAAGACACTACTACTTTCATTAATACCTTTAACACATGATTCTTTACCCATAGGTTGAGAGGCCCTAGATGGTATCAATGGTACCTCTCTTCATTTTTATCCCATGGGACTTTGCACTTAGCAGCTTGTCTCCACACATTTGTTGAGTAAATGGGTCTTCACATTCAGAAACTTTAGATTTATCTTGGATGGTATCAGAATATTTTTTAGGGTCTCTTCTTGACTCCTTAGCTGCATTATTTGACTTCACTGGCTTTAAAGGGCATCATTTCCTGTCTAGTTCTACTTCACATGTCAAATTTTATTGTACAACATGAACATTCTGAATTTTAAAATTCTCTGAAAGTATGTAACATTCGTCATAAAGTTTAGGGAAAAATAAATCAAAATTAAACTGAAATGAATCTTCCTCATCATCCCATGTGCCTCCATTCTAAAACCACCTGGTTGCATGTTAGACTCTACCAAAAGGAATGAGTAAGGGGAGAACTGTCTAGGACATGGTCCTGTTTTCTATTTGACTGGTTAGGAATGAGTTGCTCCTGACAGTGGTAAAATGATATTCACAGATTGTCACAACTCAGAAAACCAGCAAAATGAGAACAATAAACAAGGATGATTTTCAATGCTGAGACTAAGTGTTTCTGATGTTAAATATCACCCTTCACAGTAAAGCTTTCCTTAATTGCTCTTCTCTCTGAACTCTGGCATTCCATTCTCTCTCTAAATTTTAAGTTGCTGATACTGCTTTGCTCATGCCTATCCCTGTTTGTGTGGTGAGACTCATTTGTTTGAGTTAGGCACAGGAACTGTGAAAGTGAGCAGTGTGTTCACTGCTTGGACACCTCCCTGGTCCTGACAGTACATTCATCTCCTTAGGAATTACCCTACTGCTTTTGCATGAGGGCTCAGCACATCTGTCCATCCAATAGCTGCTTTTCTGCTATAAAGTCTGGATTCTTACTGGCCCCTTCCACCAGACTCTTCTGCTCACTGTCCAGTTTTAGATAAGGGATGAAGACATTGAAGCTTTCAGTCAGTCTCTCTTTCTCATGAGGTTACCTTTTAAATATCGTGTCACAAAAATGGAGGCCATGGTTGTGATGTGTTCAGTCCAACAGTTGGATCTGGGTACAAATGGAGAGAATTTCTACTGCCAGGCTTCCAGAATCCCATCTGTTCTGAGTGCATTCTGTATCTTCTCTAAAGTCTTGAGCTTCCTCATAGCCTTTTAGAAAATTCCAGAGCTTTCCTAATAGTCTAACAGCAAGTTCTCTTTCTGTGTAAGTTAGCTGAATGGCTTTCTTTCTTATTATCTCTGTTTGCTTGTGACCAAAGAACTCTGATACAGAGCAATAAGTCTGCCTTTTTTATTATGACTTTCACAGGCCTTGGGCCTATGGGGCATTGTGTAAATGTTTATTTAATAAGTGAGTGAATAATATTTTAGTATAAGAGGAAAGATGAGAAAACATAAATGAGCATTCAGATTGAGCTGAAAATGGACACTGCCTTGTACTTGTTTCCTGTGAAAACACTTTCCTCCTTGCCAGTTTTTTCCTGCCCTGGTTTCTGGTTTTCAGCTGTAATTTGCTTTAAAGATAATACTGCTGTGTTTCTTTGAACTGAAACTATCTGGCAATTTATGGCCAGATTTAAGTTTGGCATAACAGGCTTAATGTTCAGCTTTCCATCTGTAGTCTGTGCTTGGCAAAAACCCAGGGAAACTTGGGATTCTATGCTCCTGAGTTTTATAAACCAGTAAACACAAAGGTATTGGAATTGTATGTCTTAGCATGAAACATTTTATCTTTTGCATAAGAAATATCAAATTGGACTGTGGTGTAGACAGCTAAGGGATTTGTGCTGCTTTCTCCCATTAGAAATGTTATTATTTAAGAACAAATGTCTGTGGAAAGTGATGATAAAACAAAAACAGCGATTTACTTTGTTCAGTGTTCCCAGATTTTCAAGCTATTTTCACATGGATTCTGTGATGTTATCTTCCCAGTCACCCAAGGTGGTCAATGTTTGTGTTATACTGATTTTGTAGAGAGGTACAAGAGAACCTCACAGAAGTGAAGTGATGTTGAAGGTCATACAGCTTGTTAATGCAAAACTAGAATGACCAAAATTTAGGTTTCCTTTGTGCTGATCACTGGATATAAAGTTGATTCATTCTTTGATTCTTTCATACATTATCCAACAGAGTTTTGTTTTGTTGTGTACCTTTTTAACTACCATGTGTCAGATGTGTTACAGGCTCTGGGAATGTGCTATGAACAAAACACATGGAGTCCCTGCCCTTAGCCTCAATATGGAGACATCTAAGCATGGGACCGAGTAATTCCGAATACCTGAGACTTTGTTCAGTCTTTTGGAGTCCTTGGCCAGACCTATCCTGAATACGGATGCAATTGGACTTGATTGTGATGTCAGTGTTGATACTGATAATGAAAGTCATGATAGAGGCCAGTCTCTCATTTAGTGCATTTCTTTATTGAACATTATCTTTATCCTCTGAAATAATCCTCTCTAATCTCCAGGACTCTAAATACATGTTGACTCCCTGAAGCATTTTTTCAGTGATATTGTCAGTAATATCACTCCTCTCCATCAACTCTCCTACCAAGTCAAGCTCATACCATGGCATACCCTCCTTCTATGATCCGAGAGGTAGCCTTACATTTGCTTCACCTCTGACACCTGTTATCACAGCCCAATGTGGGGTTAAGAGACAGCCTCAAGTAGAGAAATATTGAATCAGTAGCAAGCTGTAATAAATATGCAAATCTCTCTTTTCAGAAGCCTTATTCCAGGCCATCTAATAATGCCTTCATATTTCTTCAAGTTATTATTCTCTCTGCTGAAGTGGGGAGGAGGCTGCTTCTACAGCAGTGCTGTTCTGCCTTCCCACCTGTTTACATTTACTATATGGCTGCTTAGGGAACCCTGCAGAAAATAATGCTGTGTGAGCCATTTAGTTGACTACATGTCAAAAAGTAATTTGAATCAAAGAGTCACTAACTTAATTGATGGTGATGGCTCCATCTAAAAACAACCAAAGAAATTGATGTTGTGCAAATTGCACATATATTGCTCTTGAATTTGTGAGCATATCCTTGTTTGCCTTGACAGGATTCAAATTATCTTTCGGACAGCTCGACACATTACTTAAGATGTGCCTGTATGTGAATTTTAGTTGCTAAAGGGGGCAATAACAACCTTCCTGTGAAGTTAATTCCCATGACTTCAACTTCATCTTTCTTTCTTTTACTCATTCCCTGCACATATCCCTTCTATTCGTTTACAACTGTGTTTTAGCCTCTAAGTCATTCTAGTCACCATGGAATACAAAGCTACTGTCTTTGAAGACCCCATAGAGACCTAAGGTCTTAAGAAGCAAAATATGATGCCTCAATGACAGAATTTTTAATACTGTGGACACATTCCCTTCAATGCCACCAGGCTCTAATTTGACTTGTCATTGGGTGTTTTTTGATGGGTAGAGGTCCTGAAAAGTACAGAATAAGTTAATTTCCAAGTCAGCCTATATCCCAGAGAGACCTGGTTTTTAGATCCTGGCCTGAGGAGGCCAATCCAGCAGCCACGCCCACAGAGTTGTGGTGGCATGGGTCAGAGGACTGGGTCAGCATAAGGAACAGTCAGTTTGCAACACTGGAGTTGTCTGTATGAGGATGTACGACTCTCAAAAATGACTCTCATCAGTGGTGCTGTCCTAGGCATTCCCAATAGGTGCCAACTCCAGCAGACGGTAGAGTGAAGTGTACAGAGCACTGGATAAAGGGAAGAAACACATCTGGCTTACCACTGACATTAAGGAGCTGTCAGGCATGAGCCACAGTCTCCTTATCTTCAAACAGGTGGTAATTAGAGAAGATTAGAAGTTTTCTAGCACTAGGAGCAGGAATTATTTTAAGATCACAAGGAAGGAAGATTAAGGAGAAACCCACCTGCTTGGCTTTCCCCTCTGGTCATGGTGATTATCCCATGGAGTTCTAGATGTCCGTGAATATAGTCTGAAAAATCAAAGTTGTATATTGTGTTCAAGGGGTCAGTGATGGTTAATTTTATATGTCAACTTGATTGGACTAAAGGATGCCCAGATAGCTGATAAAACATTTTCTGGGTGTGTCTGTGAAAGGAGAGATTAGCATTTGATTCAGTAGACTGAGTAAAGACATCTGCCTTCATCAATGTGGAGGTGCATCACCCAATCTGTCGAGAACCCAAATGGAACAAAAAGGCAGATGAAGGGTCAATTCTCTCCCTTTTCTGGAGCTGGGATGCCCATTTTTCCTGCCCGGAGACCTTGGAGCTCTTGGTTCTTGGGCTTTTGGACTCGGACTGAATTATACAATTGGATTTCCTGGTACTCCAGATTGCAGATTGTGGAATATCTAGACCTCCATAACCACATGAGCCAAACCCTATAATCAATCTCTCTCTCTCCCTCTTTCTCTCCTAAGAATAACCCAGTTTACTTCCTATAGTCCTGTAAACTTTCCTCTCTCAGCTCACTCTTGGCCTCATCAACTTCTACTTCCCCATCCAGGAAGAGCTCTCAACTCCTTTCCACTCTTCTGTTCCCCACAACCTTGACAATCTGCTTTGTTTGTTTGTGTTCTTGTTGTTGTTGATGGTATAGACTCTGAGACCTACCCGTGGTTTACTATGTAAACTTTTACTGTAATGAATTTTACCTCAAAATTCTCATCCTGGAATAAGCAATTTGATCTCCATACTAATTTTCTACCACAGAATTTGCAGCATAGTCTTTAGAGTCAACCCTATCCTCAAAACTGGACAATATTATCAGTTGACCCAAATCACAAATATTGCTTATTATCCCATGAACTACAGCATAGCTTTCATAGTTGAGATTAAGTCAACTGTCTGGTGATTTTGGTTCTTCTTGGTCTTGTTCTAGGGCCACTACTTTCCCAGTGAGTATCTCATCATGTGTCTGGGTTTCAAAGTTGTGGATAGTGAATTAGACTTGAATTCATGCCAATTCTATGATGCTCCTGAATAATTAACTCTTCAACAATTATACTTACTTCAGTTTTGGGCCCTCCATCTGAGCCTGTGGTTTGTTTAGTACTACTGGTCACCTATCTAGAATCCTTTTTTTTTTTTTTGATACTGTGATTTCTTATCATGTTGTTATAGACAGCCTCTCAAACAGTTCCTCCCCAAAGTGATCACTACCTCAATTCCCAGTGAGATTGCCTGTTTTTTACATGGTATCCAAGGTAGAGCTGTACACAGCTCTCTGACATCAGGAACATGATCCAGTTAAAACTGAGTCATGATAAAACCATCTTATTAAAAAGATAAGGTGACTTTATGATTTCAGCACTTCTTTGATTCATTTGGTCATTTAAACAAGTACTTTTCAAGTTTTAATATGTGTGTGAATCATCTGGAAGCTTATTAAAATGCAGATTCCTATTCAGTGAGTCTGAGGTGGGGCCAAAGATTGTAACAAGTTCCCAAATGATGTCAGTGCTGTTGGTCCATGGCCCATAAGTTCTATAAACTGCTATTTATTTCAATTTTCCTTGTCTGTGTCTCCCTTATTATTCTATTCTCAGTTTATAACAAGACCTTTTAATTACCCAGATATTTTAATTGTGAAATATTCCAAAATAAATGGTATTTTTCTTTTAAATAAAAATTGCTTAGACATGTATTTGTTAATCAAGTTTTTGTTTCTATCCAATTGTGCCTCCATAGAGATTAAAACCATGTGGCCATCTCATTGCATAATACAACATACTTCATGTAATATACTAAGGAAAATACTTTAAGACTTTTTCTTTAGCAAAGGTGTTTTCTTATGTATTGAATGGCATTTAAATGTATAAAAACAAGTTAATGAAGAAAGCACGTTGTAGTCTAGGTGAAAACTCACATGGATGTAAACATTTGAATCAACTATGCAACATTTAATTTTGTACCACACACAGGCCCGTCCCTGCCTGCATCAGTCAAGCAGCACTGCCTGTTCTCTGGTGTAAAGCAGATAAGTAGAACCCCCAACAACTTCATCTCCAACAAGATACTGGGGTGCTGCTGTTGGCTGACACCTTATTTGCCTGCTCTGACCAGAGGTGTGTGGGACCTCCTGGTCCCTGCCTCAGTACTCAGATTCTTCCTTCTTTCTGCCCCATTCACTGAAACCACATTCTCCATCCTGCCTGCCTGTCCTCCTTCTTCAGCCCCTCAATCTGCTGTGCACCTGTTCATAGTGGAATGGGTTAGGTTAGGGTTGGGGAGAGATGATTACAGAGCAAAGGGACTTAGGGAGAAATGACCTAATGTCCAATAAGTACCAAGCCATACACTTTGGTGACTTTACACTAAGCAGCCTCACAGCTACACAAACAAAAAGTCTCTGCCTCTGAAAAGTCGTCTTTTATTTCCAAGGAAATATTGATGGAAAAATATGAAACCCATTGTGCCTTTTCTCTTTCAAGTGACATCTCCCAAGCACGATCTGCTGTTTTGCTAGTTTTGCTGGCAGTGAAAAATGCCAAGTACAGATCTAGTTTGTGCACTTTTGAGGCATAAGACCTTTTGCTAGGCTGGAACAACACCACCACAAAGCAAAACTCATTTTTTCTGCCACTGTCAGCAGGCAAGTGCTGCAAAAACAGGAAAGGTTTGCATAAGAAAGTTCTCAAATGTTAATCCATTTTTATAACTATACTTGACCCTAAATTTTGTATAAGCTTCTGAAATACTGAGATAACTCTTTGCTTACTTGCTCTACCTTCTTAACAAAATGAAGGTATCCTAAAAGCAGGGAATTAGCTGAATTCACAATGAAAGTGATACTCCTCTTCCTCTACAGGTCACTTTCTCCAGGGCAGGAAGATGATGGTGCAGAATGGAGGTCCAGGAGTCTGGAGGAAGGAGACCAGGTTACAATGGCATGTGACTTGGGGAAGATCTTTGGGGTCTCAGCCTCATCACTGGTGAAATTAACTCTAAGGTGCCTTCTAGTGTGAAAATCCTTTCCTTCTAGGAATTAAGTTTTAAAATTTGTCTTTTAGATGAGGCCAGAACAAAAGTACACAAATAAACACAGAAAAATACATTCCTCAGAAACACCTCCCAAATTATGATCAAATCAATCCTGAGTCCTTGTTTATCACTGCTTAATAGAAATGAGGATATTTTCTTTCTTGGCCTCTTGAAAGTCTTTCTAAACTTGTACACTAATGGAAAGGGTCCATTTATAAGAGAGCTTCTAATTCATAAGTGGATCTTAAAAATAATTAAGGGTTTGTAAACTACAAAATTTAAAGCCACTTCTTATTTCATCACAGCAATGTACAGAAAGAAAAAAAAATCAAAAAACAGAGGTTCTCTATTACTCCCTAATATCTTAGTATTTTGTGGTTTTTAAGTAGCATGAATTCTTAACTAAGACCATTGAAGTTTCAAGATGAACATGGGCGTGTACTCATGGGAATATCAGAAGCTCTGGTGTTAGAGGTTGGGGAAAAATATCTTTTAATATATACACTACCAAACGTAAGGTAGATAGATAGTGGGAAGCAGCCGCAGAGCACAGGGAGATCAGCTCGGTGCTTTGTGACCGCCTGGAAGGGTGGGATGGGGAGGGTGGGAGGGAGGGAGATGCATGAGGGAAGGGATGTGGGAACAGATGTATATGTATGACTGATTCACTTTGTTATAAAGCAGAAACTAATAAAAAAAATGCATCTGCTCTGAAACTCTGAAATATGCCCTCTACCCTGGTGTGATGGTACAGAGAAAGACAAGCAATGTTCCGTAGGAGAGTGAATTAAGCATTCTTGAGGAGTAAAGTCTGATAAAAAGGTATGAGAGAGTGGAAGAACTCAGAGCACACTTATTAAAAAATAAGAAAATAGATCCATCTGATACATTCACAAGTCTTAAAGGTTGCAAATAACCACAAGGACAAAGGAGAAAACTGTCAAAGATTTTTATTTTTCAAATTATCACTATCAGGGTTCCATAGAGCATGCTTTTTAATATCACAGATTATATTTGGTCATAAGTGAAGTAGTTGCCAAGTCTTCAAGTGAGTCCAACTCCAATTTCATTTAACCAGGACAGGACGTTTAGAGCAGTTGGGAGCTCTCCATTGTCCTGAGTCAGGAAGCCGTAAAGCAAATGTTTCACTTCTTACATCCTGGGGGAACCTGCGAAGCTTGATGTCACTGAAGTCCAGGGAACTTCTTTAATCTGCAAATGGGCAGGAGTATGCACTGGTTTAAAACTTGTATGTTTGCTCCTGTAATATTATGTGCAGTGCCATATATATATATATATATATATATATATATATATATATATATATATATATGGAATCAAAAGTGGAAAAGGAACAGAATCTAAAATTAAAATCTAAAATATCTGGAAAGGGCCAGAAGAGTAACCACAGGCTTGCTTAAAATATCTCTCATATTGGGTCTTAGAGGGACCTGTTGAAATGTGAAAGAGGTAGGGTTTCTTTTGTTAAATCACGGGAAGATCTATGTTAAAAACTCAGCATATACTAAACTCCTACCCTGGGGATGGGGAAGCAAAGAAAAATACATTTAGTTTCTAGAAAGATTTACACAAATTCAGTCATGTTGGCCACTCTCCGTTGATAATGGAAGATGCTCCTTCAGAGGTTTTGGCCTTAATCAGTTTATGCTGGTATCTGGGAGGACAAAGTTGCAAAAGCCAATTGCATCCATTTATAAACAAGTTCTGGGCTAGATTGAACATGAGAATGACTCTGGAAGGCTTTGTCTTATATTGTTAATTTTTTTTTTTATCAGAGTTGACAAGCCCCTCTTACACTGCTGAAACAAATCCATGGCACAGGCAAAACAGATCAGCTAGGAAACATGCATTCTTGAAAAAATGCAACCTCTATGGCATTCCCCAAGCTCTTTGGGGTTAAACATTCATTTTTAAATCCTCCAAATACCATCACTATAGACCTTAGGAATCACACCATACATAAGTTGTCCTTTTCATGCAGATGTGAGTTTGTGCTGAGTTGTTTATTCATTCGAGATGAGTCAAGATCACTCAGGCAATATAATGATTCTGAGGCAGGGGATGAAACAGTGGCTTTATATTTTCTTTTGGGAGACAAGCACAAGGAGAAACACTTCCTTTTAGGTCCAGCTATGCCCAGTATACTGTGTTCAGTCCTGGACATAATATTTTGAAAGATAAACAGGGATTAAAGTCCCTTCAAAATTGAATGGTAGAGACTGTGAAAGGTCTTGGAACTGCATTAACCCAAGGATGGGGAGAGGTGGAAGCAAAGCAGTTAAAACCAAACATAAGCTGAATTTTACCATGAATCCTTTCTGCAACCTTCTTGGACATATCGCTGAGACTTTTTTAGGTCATTCTTTCAATCTTCTATGGGATACATTTATGGAGCACTGCAAAATTTCAAGCTCTGTTCTTGCTGCTTCCTTTATAAACTTGTTATCTTGGAATTAGGAGGGGACAAACATACGAGTTAATTAAATTTATAAAATTCAGGGCAAAGAACAGCTAGAAAAAAAATGATTGGGGCTTGATAGCTGCTAAGGTTTCATCTGATGGTAAACTATGAGTCTAAAATATTGATAGTTTTCCCATAAAAAGCAATCTTGATAAGAATTGGGAGAAGGGGAGTATAATTTGTGACATATACTTAAATTTAACTAGGTGGGAGTAAGGAATAAAATAATTCATAAACTCTTCTGCCACTATCACAATATATTAGTTTGGCATTGTTGTATCTGTTATGATATTCTGGTTTCCACAGTTTCCCATCTGTGCTGGACTATACCAGAAAGATATCAGAACATGAACCATTTCAAGCATGAAGGCAGTTGTGAGACTTCAATGCCAATTCCACATGTTCAAACTCCACACCAAATTTCTGAGCAAAATGATTCTCAGGTTTTTTTTCCTTCCAGACATCTCAACATATAATGACATGTGTTTATATGATTTAAAGATGTCTCCTCCTTTGGCAAGGACCTCTTCAAACCCATACATTTTATTATTTTCATGCACAAGGAACATCATGTTTTTCAATGATACCAGGCATCTTTTTGTCCAAAAGAAAAAGTTTAAATCTATAATAATATGTGTTGTAAGTAGGTAACTGTTTTATAGTTTATCAGCTGATTGATGTTGGATGTATAGAAGACTTATGATCCTAAATGAAATCATGAAAGCCAAAGCAGTGAACTCTGATTTAGTGATCAGTTACGTCTCCGGCTGTGTAGCACATACTAGGAACTAAAGTATAAGTTTTATGGTTTTTCTGATGATATTATTACTTGAGGCCCTGAAATGCCTATATCCTGATTTTTCAATCACCATTCCTCCAGTAGGGTTTCCTGAGGAAGGAGCTGAACATCCGAGGCTCGGAAGAAAGGGAATAAGAATACAGTCCCAAGCACTGGTCTCTATGGAAGAAGGCTGGTCTGGAGCTCGAGATTTAGATTTAAGGACTAAGGTGGATCTTTTCCACCTCACATTTCTTACACCCCCCAAAACTGAGGCAAAATTAATTTGAGATCAGTATACTCGAGAATACTAGCCAAGAAGAATATTGGTTTTTATACCCACTAACTGTTAATTATTCCCCAAACTTTTTCCCTCAATTCTTCTATAGTTATACCATCCCTATTTTTGTATTCAGGTCATAGCCACCTAAATAAAGACTATATTTTGCAACCTTGCAGCTATATATAATTATATACTAAGGAGTTATAAGCATATTTGCCTTGTTAAACATCTGAGAACTGAAGTGAAGAAACGGTTGTGCATGCCTATTTCTCCTTCTGTGTTTACTGCCTTCATGCTGCTGAATGAAATGAGGATGATTCTAGGAGATCAAGCTGCCATCTTGAACCATGAGGCCACACGATAGGGAGGTTAAACAGCAAACTGGAAGAACTTGGACCCTTGAGGATGTTGTGGAACAGAGGTACTGTGCCCTCCTTGAACTGTAAACTTATTAAATTTTATGTGAGAGAAAAAAATAAACATATCTTGTTTAAACTCACTCTTATTTGGAGTCTTTATTACTCACTTTAATCACTGACCCTGATCCTAATTGACAAATTGACCCAAACCCCTGTGATCAGGAAAAGAAAAAAAAAAGTGGCCAGACCCCAAGAAGTGTTCTAAATCCAGCAGTTCAATTTGCCATTTGATATCAAAGAAGAGAGAGAGAGAAAGATAGGTAGAGAAAGAATTAAGCCTCCACCTGCTAAGGCAGAAAGACTCCCTCTCAGAAGTACCTGTCACTTAATCTAATCAGAAACTCCCTCTCTTCTGGGAGAGAGCAGATCTTGGCACGGTGAGAACTTGCTGAAATGTCTTCCCCATACAGTATATCCTTACTATTTGAGTTTAGTTTAATAAGCTATTCTCTTTTTTTTTTTAATCCTCTCTCTGTACTGTGGTGACTGAGACCTACATCTGCTTCTGTGTCTGTAGAGAACTTTGAAAAGTGACAGATTTCTATATGTGATCTTTAATGTCAGACATATTAACTAAAGACCCTAAGGAAGAATCAATGATGTTCTTCATGATATATGCTAATAAAGTTCCTCATTGGAGCATGGAGACCACGACAAAGAGTCAAGCCAAGGTTACTATATCCTAGAATTCCACTTCCAGTTACCACCTATAGGTATTTGTGAAAGAGGATATTGAAGTCTTCTCTAATATAACCCCATAAGTAGACTAGGGCATCCCTCTTAGAAGACTTTCAGGACATTTAAATTTGTAAAAGTATACATATTATTAAACCTATCACATGGCTTCTGTTAAGTAGAACTTCATTATTGGTGTTTTGAATTTGAACTAATTATTTTTTCCTTTCCTAACTCTCTTCATGTCCTTCCTTCCTTCCTTCTTTCCTATCATTTTCTTGTCATGTCTTTCTACATTTCCCTTGATTATTTCTTGCTTTTGTCTTCCTTCTTTCATCCCTCTTGTATTTTCTTCTTTTCTCCCTTTGTCCCTTCTATATCTCTTCTCTTCTCACGTTTATTTTCTTCCTCTTTTTATTGACGTTTTCCTTCTTGTTTTTAAAACTATTTTCATCCTTTCTTCCTTCTTTTCTGTTCCTCTCACCCTCCCTTTCTTCCTTCTTTTTCTTTGCTCCTTCCTTCCTAATATTTCTTTTTCCACTCTTCCTTCCTTTCTTTTCATCCTCCTTTCTGTACTTTTGTTTCCTCTTTATTCCTTTACATCTTCATTCTTTTTGTTCTCTTTCTTTTTTCATTCCTAACTTCTTTATTTTCTTTCCTGTTAGCCATCCTATTTCTCTTCCTTCTCACATTACTGTCTTTTCTACCATCTTTCTTTTTATCTTTCTTTTATTTCTATGAGAATTTAGTAAGCACATATTGACATTATTTAGGTAACAGAAAGCTATTTAAAACATAGTTACTACTTTAAGAAGACTCTAGCATATAAATACTTAATTCAATGCAGTAATTTCTACATTAAAATATGTGCAAAATGGTATAGGATAAAAAATGAGGAAAAATATATTACTAGTTAGAATGGGGCTAAGTGTTATGTTAGCCTCCACATGTATGATATTAAGTATGAGTCATGAATAGCTGTTTGTCAGATGACATATGAGATGAACCCACAAAGGCAAAGAGTTATACTAGAGCAACGGGTGTATGGAGAATTCTGAAAATTTTAGTATGAAGGTAGTACAAAGAGTGTTGGTACAAGATAGTTCCTTTTGAAGTGGAAAAGTTTGTGAAAGGTCCTGTATACTATGATGAGAAAACTAAACTTTATTATGTTAATATTTAACAGAATGAGACTGATATTTAACAAGTCTGTATTTTAAAAATATTCCTCTAGAAACCACAGAGAGGATTAAGTTGAGAAGAAATTGCATATAAGGCTAACTAACATGAGATCATTACAGTAACCAACAGCAATGATGGTCTCAGACAGGGATCAGCAAGCTTTTTTCTGTAAAGAACCAGATAATAAATATTTTTCACTGTCTTTACTCAACTCTGCTTTTGGGGTAGCACAAAAAATAGTGATATTCAATATGTAATGAATCATCGTGTCTATGTTTTAATGAAACTATATGAACACCGAAATTTGAACTTTATGTCATTTTCATGTGACATGAAATATTATCATTTTAGGTTTTTTCTACCATTTAAAATATTAAAACTAGTTTTAGCTCATGGGCTGTACAAGAATGGTTGGCAAGCAGATTTGGCCCAGGAAGTGATATTTTCTCACTCCTTGGAGATCTCCACCAAATTAGTATGCATAAGGATAAAGAGGATAAGAGATTTTAGACTGATTTTGGAAGGTACACTTGGCAGTTTCAGTGAACATTTGAATTGGGGTTATACTAAAAGTGTGTCCAAGATGGTGTCAAATTCTTCATTAGGTGACTGGCAGATAGTAACAGTAAATGAGATACAAGTACAAGAGATGAATACCAATTTATGAAACATGCAGGGGAGAAGCTGAGTTTTAGCTTTGTTCGTCCTGTTTTTGCAGTATTATGTAGTTATTTTACTTTATTTACCTAAAATAAATTTTACTTATTTAGAATGCACAATCTGTTGAGTTTTGACGTATGTATACATCTATGAAACTATCATCACAATCAAGATAATAATCATATCTATCATCTCTCTTTGCAATCCTTTCCTCATACCACTCTCAGCCTGCTCCCCCTTTCACAGGCAGCCACTGATATATTTTGCATCTTCTAGAATTTTATATAAATGGAATCATATAATACATATATATTTATCTAGTTTCTTTCACTCAGTATAATTATTTTGCGATTCAACCACATTATTATATGTATCAATATTTGATTGATTTTCATTGCTGAGTAGTATTCCATTGCATGAATATGGCATAAATTGTCTATCCATTTACTTGCTGATGGACAATGAGTTATCTCCAGTTGTGGCTATTAAGAAATATGGCTGCTATGGACATATATGTAGAAATCTTTGTTTTCTCTTAGGAAAAAAAATATTGTACAATTTAGCATTCCTGCCAGCAGTGTATGAAAGTTTCAGTACCTCCACATAGTTGTCAATATGACAATAGCCGATATAGGCTTTTCTGTTGGTCTTTTTTTTTTCTTTTTTTTGATTGGTTTTATTTTCCATCTCTTTTCTAGCCAGTGCAATTAAGAGTGGTTTCTGGGCCACTTTGTTTATTTATTTATTTTTGGCTGTGTTGGGTCTTTGTTTCTGTGCGAGGGCTTTCTCTAGTTGTGGTGGCAAGTGGGGACCACCCTTCATTGCAGTGCATGGGCCTCTCACTATCGTGGCCTTTCCTGTTGCGGAACACAGGCTCCAGATGTGCATGCTCATTAGTTGTGGCTCACGGGCCCAGTTGCTCCACAGCATGTGGAATCCTTCCAGACCAGGGCTCAAATCCGTGTCTCCTGCATTAGCAGGCAGATTCTCAACAACTGCATCACCAGGGAAGCCCCTTCTGTCAGTTTTTGATGTTGTTTTAATTTTATTTGGTGGGTATGTAGTGTTATCTCTTTGTGGTTTTAATTTATATTCCCCTAGCTATGACAACCTTGAGTTTTCTGTGCATCATCTGAATAGAAGTGTGTGGCAGTTAACTTGGAATGTAGGACTAGAGTTCAGGGGAAATTTTGCATTTGGGTATAGAGATTTTTCTGGCTATTAATAGACAATCAATTTAATTTTGACTTTTGGAAATTTGATGAAATGTCTAAGCTTTTGTTATCCAAGCTTGTTTGATATTTATGAATTTGTGATATTTATAAAATTATCACCATCTTATAGAATATGTAATTCCTTAATACTTATTATTAGTATTTTCTTACCTATTTCATTCCTTTATTTTCTTTTTATTTTGTGCAGGCAGAGTCTATGGCCATTTATTGAGAGAACTGACAATTTTATACTCAGACCTAGAACTTTTAGCACTAAAGAGCAAGAGTCAGTGGGAAAAATTATTTTTAACTTCATCACATTTATATTCTTAGTTCAAGAAAATAATTGATGTATCCTTAGGAGAAAAACATCAAGGAGGTATGTTGTACTAAACATGGTTTCTTTATATGAACAAGATTTAAATTTCTGTAACATAAAAATAGCCAAAAGCAAGTGGAACAGTTTTTCTTTGGTCTTACTACTCAAATGACTGAAAAACACATATTTCTATGTAAATGGAATTCCGTTTTTCCTAGAAATAATGTTTAATTTTCAGTTTTTTATCATATTTATGTGAAAAAGTATGGAAAAAACGGAATAACTACAAGTTAAAAAAAATCTATATAATTAAGGGGCTCTGTTTGCAGAGAAAGTTGAAAACTACCATAAAATTTTGAGATCATTTTGTTGGTTAGATCTAGTCATTCAATGCTATATTCCAAGTACTATGTATGTATTCTTTACTTTGTACCAGTAATTCACAACTGAACACATAGTTGCCAGGCAGAAGCCCAGCAAGTAACTGATTGAGTCTAAAAAGATCTTTTAAGATGCTTAATGATTTTAATTTATGTCTGGATTTATTAAATTTTGGACTCATTATTAGAGTGTAAAAAATGCATGATAAAATGTAATTCCTTCCAAGATCTTAAAATATCAGGTACTAAAGAGAAGTTCCAGATCAAAATATAAACTTTTACAAATGTAGACCAGAGCCAGTTAGATGGATCATAAACTTCTCACAACTGTCAAGATTTTAAATGTGTCTGGATTTGGAGACTGAAGGAAATTTGTTTTTTTCAAAATAATAACAATAATAATAATTTCAAACTTAGAGATATTTGCAAGTGGAGTATTGAGAAGTTTTTCCTGAACTGTTTCAAAATGAGTTTCCAAACAGATGCTACTTTGGCCCTGGATATATTACTATTTATTTCCTACAAGGAAATTTGCCTATATAACCCAAACACAGTAATTATAATAAAATCAGAAAATTAACATTGGTATAATGCTTCTCATACTCAGACCTCATTCAACTTTCATCAGTTGTATTAATAATATCTTTTATAGCAAAAAATATCCAGTTCAGAATCATACATTGCATTAATTTTAATGTCTACTTAGTCTACTTGTATCTAAAATAGTTTCTTCCTCTGACTTTAACATTCATAAACTCAACACTTTGAAGTCTACAAGGCAGATATTTTGTAGAATATTCTTCAGAGTATATCTTAAGTTTGTCATGATCAGATCAGGTTATCCATCATTGACTGGATATCACACAGTGATGCTGTGCTTTCACTTCATCGTATCAGGTATAGCACACCATTTCAATTTGCACCATTAATGATGATATTCATATTGATCCATTAATTAGAGTGTCTGCCAAGCTTCTCCTCTATAAGTATATTATTTTCCTTTTGTAAATAAAATTATTTTGAGGAGAGGTTATTTGAAAAGGTGTTAATATTCTTTCTCACAGCAAACTTTCTATTGATTAATTCATTTGTTTATATTACTATAAACTCATGTTTACCTCTTTAAGAGTTAATTTCTTACTATCACTTACTTTGATACTCAATTTGCCCCAGATTGCCCATAGGTAGCTCACTGGATTTGACTTCCGTATCTTTTTTCCCCCTTTTTTATTTTATTTTATTTTATTTTATTTTTTAACATCTTTATTGGAGTATAATTGCTTTACAATGATTTGTTTGTTTCTGCTTTATAACACATATATATGGAATCTAAGGGGAAAAAAAAGGTCGTGGAGAACCTAGGGGTAATACGGGAATAAAGACACAGACCTACTAGAGAATGGACTTGAACATATGGGGAGGGGGAAGGGTAAGCTGTGACAAAGTGAGAGAGTGGCATGGACATATATACACTATCAAGCGTAAAATAGATAGCTAGTGGGAAGAAGCCACATAGCACAGGGAGATCAGCTCGGTGGTTTGTGACCACCTAGAGGGGTGGGATAAGGTGGGTGGGAGGGAGGGAGGGAGACGCAAGAGGGAAGAGATATGGGAACATATGTATATGTATAACTGACTTCCGTATCTTTATGACCTGCTCCCAGCCTACTTTGAGCACGTCTTTGCATTGTGACAGAAGCCTTCTTCTATACTGCCCTTACTCCAGTCCTAGAATCAGGCATTTCTATAAACATTCCTGGTTCTTCTAGTAGGAGAATAGTAGTTAGAATCCAAGATATCGGCTCTAGGTGTTCTCAACGCTACTGCATTATTGCTTTTCCCAGACCTCTTCAGTGGACAGAGCTAGAGAATTTACACACACACACACACACACACACACACACACATTATCTATCTATCTATCTATCTATCTATCTATCTATCTATCATCTATCTATCCATCCTCCAATAATTTGCACTGATACCTCCAAGTCTAATAACTAGAGTACATACAATGATTTTTTTTCCATTTCCATAATTATAACTTCAACAATAAGAAACTTGGTGTCCATTAGTTCTGTTATATTTATTTGACCAAACCAACTTCCATTCCCACAATATTCCATTGTCTAGATGTACTACAGTTTATTCATTCATTCATCTACTGAAGGACATTTTGGTTGTTTAATTTATGTTTAATATTATGCCGTGTTTAATATTTTCAGAAAAGAGCATTTCTTTAAATTATGATTTCTTGGCATCATCAATTACAAGTTTGTAAACTTTGAGGTTTTTGATCTTAATTGTGAATTTGCTATACTCCCTCTTTCCTAGGGAAATTACATGGCATAATAAATAAAAGTCATGGATATGTAGAGCCAGATTGACTTGTATTACAATTCTTCTCTGTCACCTACCAGCTCTGGGGTTTTGAAAACTCACTTAACCTTCTCAGCTGTGACTTTGAACCAATCTTGATCTGGGGACAACAAATTTACTGACACTTGCTACAAAATTTTGAAAGTCATCATAACACCATTCCTGATGATTCCTGGGATTAACCTTAATTCCAATTCTAATTTCATCTTTATGTCCAGCTTTTTTCCCAGTTCTCTTAAGTTAGAATTGTCTCTATCCATCCATCAATCCATTCATCCTTCCATCCATATATACATGCATCTTATTCTTCAAACATTGAGTAATATTGTGTGCAAGACACTGTGCCAAGTCCTGAGATACAGAGGAGGGTGACACGGGTTAGTAAGAAAGACAATATAAAACTCGTATGTTTAAAAGATGCTATGAGGTCACAAAATAGAAGCATTGAATCAGCCTGGCAGATGCTCTGAGAGGCTTCTTGAAAAATGAGTTGGGCAGAGTAGCAGTGGGAGGTGAGTAACAGTGCTGTAGACAGAGAAAATAGCATCAGAAAAGGCACAGAATGAGACTTGAACCTAAGTGTCAAGTAATTCACTACACCTTGTGCCTTGACATGGGTCCAGAAAAACAGCCTGACACCTTGGTCCTTCTAGCATTTAGGCTCTGCCTTGCCTTATGGAGCTTCCTAATGATAGACACATGCCATACCAACTGTACCAGCCTACTATCCTATTTGACTCTAAATATTGAGATAAATCTGTCAGATTTTCCACTATGGTGCTCTGCTGACCTATTTTGACATGCTCACCTACTCTAACTGACCTTGCAGATGCTGACTATAGAACATCCTATTTTGGCAAAGTCTCCTTAACCTCTGGGGCACGTTTATTTCAGATCTTGATCTTTCCCTGTCTACCCCATAATGCTGGAGTTCATTCTATGTTATGATCCAAAGTCTGACAGTAATATTTGTTAGCATATTTTATAAAACTCAAAACTATATTTAAGATTTTAGCTTCTAAAGAATGGTTCTTATAATGTTCATTTATTATTAGAATAATTCACATTGACTGGATAATTGTCAGTGCAAAGACTCCTGGTAAATAAAAGAAGGAAGGAGACTGAGAAAAATATAGTTGGAATTTAAGTAAATGCTAAGTGAAGTTAAAAGAAAAGTAGAGATATCTGATTAGAGGCAGGAAAAAAAAAGAAGTTAAAATGTGCACGTCTTATAGTTTTCACCCTTCTGGTCAATCTTAGATCAACTGTCTTATTTAATGTAATTATTTCCCTCTCTTTGAAAACTGGAGGCCAAATGATGCTTGGTTCATCATTAGCATATCTTAGCACATAACACTAAACGGAGTCAGATAAAGATATTTGGTGACTTTTTCTGATACTTAAGATTCATCACCATCATCTTGGTTAAATATATCATTTTGAGACAATTTTGTGATATACATTACAATTTAAAATATCTTTCTTCCTCCACTTTATTGCAACAGTAACCATTTGCATCTTCAGTAATTCTTCCTAAACAATGTTGTTTCTAAAAATCCTTTATTACTAACACTTCTCAGCTTGGGCAATCCTCAGCTTAGGCCCTCAGTATTTATTATAATAGCCACAAATAAGGCACCTTATTTTCATATTATATTAATGATTCATAAAGTACTCATCTATCAAATAATATATATCAATCCTATGTGTTTGTCAAAAATGCTAATATCATGTCTGTTTTAAAACTGAGGAAACTGAGGCTCAGAGAAGGTAAATGGTTTTCCCAATGCCTCCTAATAAGTTCAAATCAGAACATGATATAGACTCTTGATCCTAGAGCATAGATATGTGGGTTCCCAACTCAGTTACCTGTACAATTTTTCTCATACTTCTGTACTTCTATTGACAGTTTTTTTTAATATAAGAAACTTTTTTTCCCTCTGAATTTTCCTCCACCCTTACTGTCTAGCATATAACTCTACATATATAGTATCCATGACATATGTTGGTCCACTGAATATAACAACATCATAATTAAAAAATTAGGTAATTAATGTAAAAGTTTAAAAATATACTAGCCAAAAGAAAAAAAATCAGTGTTTTTAGCCATATCTTTTCTTCACTCTTTTCTTATATTCTGTTACAGAATACAAACAACATCATACTTTCCTATCAGTATGGAGACCACTAAGACACTCCTACATTATTCAATCTAATCACAGTGGCTTCCCAGGGGAAAATAAATACCTTAGCTGATGCTTCACTGGTCTGCATCGCATGCAAAAGCATGATGGGTTTCTTTTCTGCCAAGCTTTCTGTTGGGAGCAAAACCCCCCTGCTGAGCCCTTTTGCTTACTGCAAAACTTAAGATATGATTTGGCACATGGAGACTTAGGCATCTCTGAGCTGGTACCTCTTCTTCCATGTACCTAAAGCACTAGCAGACACAAGAAATCAAATTCTTGACTATCAGTTGGTAACAGACGTGGCAGGTCCTGAGAGCTGACCACCTGTTAGCACATCCAAAGATGCAATCATTTCCCTGCCACCAGTGGGCCACACATTTGCAATGATGTTCTGGGAATATGTCTCACTGAATCATGAGATGTAAGAGTGTGGATTTTGAGACTGAAAAGCAAATATTTTCTTGAGACCTTGTTAAATGAACAAAATTTTGTTGAGAGTTGAAGTTAAAAAAAAGAAAATTTGTGAAGCAGAGTGTCCAAGGCAGATGCTTACAGTCTAGTTGGGGCACCATAATTCAGAATTTTAAAGATACATAGCAGTGAAATATAAAGTGTGTGAAATGTGCCACATCAGCTGTGCAAATATAAATCATAAAAGAGTTCTAAGGGAAAGTGATCACAAAGTGATGGAAATTGGAAGTAGGGAAGATCTAATGGAGAAGAGCAATGAGTTAAAAATGAAATTTTAAGAAAGCTTAGGATTTTAAACAAGAATGGGAAAGGTCACATTTGAGCACAAAGAAAAGACTAGTGATATTGCATTAGAAGCATTGTGTGGACAAATTGTATGGTTAATATTGTAGTTTGAGTCATAAACTATCCTAAAGAGATTGGACTATATTCTGTAGGCAATAAGGATTCATTGATGTTTATGTGAAATTGTATGAGAAGTAAAATGTTGGGCTTTGTGAAGATCAGCTTCAGAGTGGATAGTTTGAAAAGAGGAAGAAACTGAGTAGGGGAAATTTCTAGCAAATTATCAAGACATCCAGATATGAAATAATGAAATGTTGTGCATAGCTTAGAGCACTGGGAAGGAATAGGGGAACACAGATGTCAATAAAGGAGAACTTATAGATACTGTAAGACATCATCTTCAGCTGAAAGTATTTATGATTTCATGTATGCTTGGTGTTGGCAAAATCATCAGAGCTTTCCTCTTTTCCTTCGGGTTCATTCACTCAACAAATGTTTATTGAGTGTCCATACCATGTGCCAATCCCAGTATCAGGCACCACTCTCATTATTTTTGTCAATACAATAGCTCTTTTGACCAAGCTTCAAAATTGTACCCATCTTTCTTTCATCAAGTTCTTTATGATCAATGCCTACTGACTGCTAAATCAGAACTTCATGCAGAGGTTTTAGTTTGATAAAATTGCTATTCTCAGGTAAAGCCTTTTCCACTGTCATTAAAAATATACTCCAGGGGCTTCCCTGGTGGCGCAGTGGTTGGGGGTCTGCCTGCCGGTGCAGGGTACGCGGGTTCGTGCCCCGGTCTGGGAGGATCCCATATGCCGTGGAGCGGCTGGGCCCGTGAGCCATGACCGCTGAGCCTGCGCTCCGCAACGGGAGAGGCCACGGCAGTGAGAGGCCCACATACCGAAGGAAAAAAAAAAAAAAAGAAAGAAATTAAAAATATACTCCATAAGGTCCATACCAAGAAGTAATGAGGATAGAAGATTTGCTCCTTGTCATCAGCTGGCAAGGTGAAAGGAGGAAGATGTTTCTATGTACCTTCTCTGTTTATTTGTGGGCATGTGCTATAGGCATAGACTTCGGGTCACCCTGCTCTAAACTTTGCCGAATAGCTATAGTACCAAACAGCACGAAGTGTTCACAGCTCCCACTGGCCCCCTGCCTCACAAGTTCTGTGGGGCTCCTTTGTATTACTCTGTAACAATGCAGTGCCATAGCACTGCACAGACTGTTATCACTCACTCTTCATTATTTGTGTGACTCGAAGATGAGAAGGTACAATGCATTGTTGTTCTATATTCTTTGCAAATTGTTCATGTTTATTCAAGTTTATTATGAAAATTCTAGGCAAGCAATAGCTCAGAGAAAAGAAAGTTGCTCTTAACAAAAGAAATGCTCAGACAAATTGATAGGAGAGATACCTGATTCACACAATACCCAGAGCAGACTCAAGAGTGGCAGAGATGACTGATAAGCCAAAGTCTCATTCTTGAAGATGTCTACATGGCATCTGTGTGTCGTACTGCTTGGAGGACAGGAACAGTCCCGCCGCCTCCAACGTGATGAGCAGCTGAAGATGCATCTGCAGATTCTGGCATGTGCCTTACAGTGTCCTCTGGTAAGCAAAGTCTGCTCCATTTCTTAGAGTAAAAACCCTAAATAATCTTTTGTTTTCTGTAGGGTTTTCAAGGGCTAGCAAGCCTAGAGTATATCTGCTCTAGAATTCCCAGACTGGAGGGATGGATTTGTGAACAGGAGGAGACCTCTGTGCAAAGAAGCTAGAGAGAGTGAGTTTAAATGACTCATCTTCCAGGATGCTTCAGGTCAAGCTAAAGCTCTGAAAGGGTGTTTATGAACAACTGGAGGAAGAGAGAACTCGTGGAATATTATAGCAGGAATAAATAATTTATAAGGCATAAACTGGAATAAAATAAAAATTATTACTTTTTAAATCCAGCTTTTGCTTCAATTCTAAGTTCTGCTAGAACATAGAATATTACTTTACAGAATTAGTAAAAGAGAGAGTAAGAACAAAAATTAGGGAGAGAGAGAAAGAGAAAAGGAAAGCAAAGAAGTCTGTACATAAAAGAATTTATTGAAAGAAATGCTGCTTTCACATAAACACACATGTATCTCTCCCTTCTCTGTGAAGAACTATCATGGAAACAACACTGATTAGGTATGTGGACTCACATACTCCAGCCTCAAAACAGAGGTTATGTTTAGGAGACTAAATATCTTGGCTAAACACACCTTATTTTGTTTGCTGTGCCCTGAACATGCACACATTTTTACTTCTCAATATACCATGGTCTCCATGCCACAGAAACATTGCATAGGAGTTGTCTTCTGCCCCAGGAATGCCAGATAAAATATAGAAGACCTTGTCAAATTTTAATTTCAGACAAGTAATAAATTTTTTTTTTTTTATTGTATGTCCCATGAAATATTCATGAAATTAATTTGGACATCCTATATTTTTATTTATTTTTTATTTAATTTTTATTTTATTTTGGAGTATAGTTAATTGACAATGTTGTGTTTGTTTCAGGTGTATAGCCAAGTGATTCAGTTATACATATACATATATCCATTCTTCTTCAAATTCTTTTCCTATATAGGTTATCACAGAATATTGAGGAGAGTTCCCTGTGTTATACAGTAGGTCATTGTTGATTATCTATTTTATATAAATAGTGTGTATATGTTAATCCCAAACTCCTATGCTTTTAATTAAATATTTTATTTTGAGATAATTTTAGTTATATTGGAAAGTGTAAGAAATAAAACAGCAAGGTTCCTTGCACTCTTTACTCAGTTTCCTCAATGATCATATCTTTCAAAATTATAACATCACAACCAGGATATTGATAATACAGTTAAAGTATAGAATATTCCCATCACCACAAGGATCCATTATGGTGCTCTTTTATAGCCACAATTACTTTCTTCTTACCCCACCCCCTCCTTAACTCCAAGCAGCCAATCATCTGTTCTCTAATTCCATAATTTTGTAATATCATGAATGTTATATAAATTGAATCATACAGTATGTAGCTTTCTGTAACTGGATTTTTTTCACACAGTATAATCTTCTAGAGGTTCATCCAGGTTGTTCATGAATGAACAGTTCATTGTATGTGTGTATGAATAGTTCATCCCTTTCTATTGCTGAAGAGTGTTCCATAATATGGATATACTACATTTTAATTATTCATGCTTTGGAGGACATCTGGTTTGTTTCCAGTGTGGAGCCATTACAAATAATAATGAAACAAACATTTGTGTATGGAGTTTTGTGTGCATATAGGTCTTCATTTCTGAGATAAATGACTAAGAATGTAATTGTAATTGCTGAGTCTTATGGTAGTTGTTTGTCAGTTTTTTTTTTTTTTAAGAAACTGCCAAATTGTTTTAAAGTGTGGCTGCATCATTTTACATTCCCACCAGGTACATATAAATGACCCAGTGTCTCCGCTACTCTCCAGCATTTGGTGTTTTCACTTTATTTATTTATTTATATATTTATTTGCCTTTTTTTTTTTTTTTTTTTTTTCAGTACGCGGGCTTCTCACTGTTGTGGCCTCTCCCATTGTGGAGCACAGGCTCCAGACGCACAGGCTCACCAGCCATGGCTCACGGACCCAGTTGCTCTGTGGGATCTTCCTGGACCGGGGCACGAACCCATGTCCCCTGCATCGGCAGGTGGACTCTCAAGCACTGCACCACCAGGTAAGCCCTACTTGCCATTCTGATAGGTGTGTAGTGATATCTCACTGTGGTCTTAATGTTATTGAACTTTTCATGTGTTTATTTGCCATTTTCATGACCTCTTTGATAAAATATCTGTTTTTTTGCCCATTTTCTGATAAGATTGTTTATTTACTTTTGAATTTTGAGGGTTCTTTATATAGTCTACACAGCAGTCCTTTGTCAGATATTTGGTTTGCACCTACTTTCTCCCACTATACAGATTGTCTTTTTATCCTCTTAATAGGACATTTCACAGAATTAAGGATTTTAATTTTGATGAAGTCAAATTTATCAATGTTTTCTTTTATAGGTCATGTTTTTAGCTTAAAATCTGAGAACTTTTTATTTAGCTCTATATACCGAAGAATAATTTTATTCCAATTTTTTCCTAAAAGTTTTAAGTTTCTATGATTTGCGTTTAAGTCTGTGATCTGTTTTCAGTTAGCTTTTGTATAAAGTATGAGACTAGATCAAGGTTATTTTTTTGCTTTTTTTGCTTTTTGTTTTTGCCTATGGATGCCTAATTTCTCCAGTATTATTTGCTTGTATGACTATTTTCCTTGATTGAATTGCATATATAAATGATATATACCATATATTACATATTTTTGATGTATGTCAGTTGGGCATATATGTTTGGGTCTATTTCTGGGTTCTGTATTCTGTCCCATTGATCTATGTGTTTATCTCTCCACCAATACCACACAATATTGATTACTGTAGCTATGTAAGTCTTGTAGTTGAGTAGATGGATTCTTCCTACGTTTTTCTTCTTTTTTCAAAACTTTTTAGCTATTCTTGTTTCTTTACCTTTCCATACAAATTTTAGAATAATCTTCTGCATATCTACAAAAATCTTGCTGTAATTTGGTAAAAATTTTGTTAAACCTATATATTAATTAAAGAAGAATTGTAATCTTTACTACATTGAGTCTTCCAATCCATAAACACAGTACATCTTCCTCTTTGTTTAGGTCTTTGATTCATTTTTTTTAGCATTGTATGGTTCTCAGCATACAAGTCCTGCACACATTTTGTTAGACTGATATTTTAAAATTTCATCTATTCAACAATTGTAAATAGCATTGAATATTTAATTTTTGTGGTTTCATGATTATTGCTAGTATATAGAAATTTAATTAGTTTCAATATATTTATCTTATTGATACATCTTGTGACTTTGGTGAACCCACTTATGGTTCTAGAATTATTTTCTTTTCTTTTTTTTTCATTTTTCTTTCTCTTTTTTTTGGTAGAATTCTTGGCATTTTCTACATAAATGATCATGTTCTCTGGAAATATGGACAGTTTCTTTGTCTTCTTTCTTATCTTTTATTTATATATTTGTATATTTGCCTCATTGCACTCCCTAGAACTTCCTGCATTATGTTGAGTAAGAGTGCTGAGACCATATAACCCTGTCTCATTCATGATCTTAGGGAGAAAGTATTCAGTCTTTTACTATAAGTATAATGTTAGCTACAGCTATTTTGTAGGTGTTCTTTACCCTTATTCCTAATTTCCCCTTATTCCTATTTTTCTGTGAGTTTTTATCATAAATTGATGTTGAATTTTGTCAAATGCTTCTCATGAATCAATTGATATGACCATAAATATTTCTTCTTCAGCCCACCACTGTGGTGGATTACATTTATTTATTTTTGAACATTGAATTATCCTTGTATCTATGGAATAAACTTAATCACATTAAAGATTTTATACTTTGTTTAACTTGCTAAATTTTTGATGATTTTTACATCAATGTTCATGGGAAATATTAATCTGTAGTTTCCCCTTCCTCTAATGACATTATCTGCTTTTTGTGTCAGAGTAATGCTGGCCTTATAAAGTGAGTTAGAAGTATTCCTTCAACTTCTATTTTCTGTAAGAGATAGTAGAATGTTCATATCATTTCATTCTTAAACATTTAGTAGAATACTCCAGTGAAACCATGTAGGTCAGGAGAGTTCTCTTTGGGGAATTGCAAAATTATGAAGTCAGTTTCATTAGTAGGACTATTCAAATGATCTATTTCATATTGAGTGAGATGTGGTAGTTTGTATTTTTCAAAGTAAAGTTCTATTTGTTTAAGTTTTAAAATGTATGTGTATAGAGTTGTTTGTAGTCATCCTTATTATTTTTTTGATATCTGCATTATCTGCAATGATATACCAGTTCACTTTTGGCATTGGTAATTTTTGTCCTCTCTTTATTATCAGTTTGGCTAAAAATTTGTTAATTTTTTTAAACAACTGACTCTTTGTTTCACTGATTTTCTCTACTATTTTCCTTTATTGATTTCATTTATTTTTGCTCTTATATTTATTGTTTATCTATTTATCTCCCTTGCTTTTGTTTTTTTCTGATCTTCTAAGCTCTTGAAGCAGGGTCTTAAATTATTGGTATGATATTTTTCCTCTTTCCTATTGTATACACTTAGTGCCATACATTTTCCTTGGAAGGCTGTTTTAGCTGTATTCTAGAAATTTTGATGTAGTGTTTTCATTTTCATTTATTTCAATATTATTTTCTCATTTCCCTTTAGGATTCTTTGATCCACAGGCTATTCATTTTCCAAGTGTTCAGAGATTTTTGTAGTTATCTTTTCCTTATTGATTTCTCTTTTGATTCCATTGTAGTGCAAGAATCACATTTCAATTATTTTACATATATCGAGGTTTGTTTTATGAACTAAGATATGGTCTAACTTAATATATGCTCTGTGGACACTTGAAAAGAATATATATTCTGCTGTTGTTGAGTGTTCAATAAATACCCTGAGATTTATGTTATTTTCATGTTATTTTTGAATTTTCTACATCTTTGCAAATTTTTTTGTCCAGTTGTTCTATCAATTGTTCAGTGAGGTTTTGTTGAAGTCCCCAAGTATATTATGGATTTGTCTATTTCTTCTTTCAGCTAAAATAGTTTTTATTTTTCATATTTGGCATCACTGTTTTTGGTGCATACAAATTTAGAATTTCTATACTTTATTGGTAGATTGATCTTTTCATCATTATATGATGTTCCTCTGTCTCTAGATAATTTTCTTAGCTCTGAATTTTACTTTATCTGTTATGAAAATAGCCACTCCCACTTTTTTGATTAAACTTTTCAGGACATATCTTTGTCCATCCTTTTACATTCAATCTGCCTGTATCATTATGTTACAAGTAATTTTGTATAGACAACATATAGTTGGATCATATTTTTTATTGAATGAAAGATTCCTTAAATTCTATAGTACTTATAATTCTCAAAAATTTCACACAGATGATTCCATATAATCAGCATTCCATAAGAATGCTGTTTTCATATTTTTTAATTGACTGCCAATCTTTACCTCTTACTTGAGGTATTTTTAGTCCATTTACATTTAATATAATTTTGCTGTGTTAAGACTGAAGTCTGACAGTCTATTTTTGCTGTTGTTTCCTTTGTTCTCTCTGTTTCTTGTTTCTTTGCTTTCTTTTTTTCTGCCTTTTTTGAGGGTTAAGTGAACACTTTTTGAATTCCACTTTATCTGAAGAGTTTTTAAGTGTATCTATTTACATCACTCTTTTAGTGTTTGCTCTAATTATTAAATTATAAAAATACAACTAATGATAGTCTTTTGATGTTATTTTCCCAGTTTGATGACATATAACATTCTTACCTCCATTTTTCTTCCTTTCCTGTCACTTTTTACATTAAAATTGCCTTAAATATTTTCTCTATACATATTTAGAACATCACACAATGTTATATTTCTTGTTTCAATCATCAAACATAGTTTAGAGGGCTTCTCTGATGGCACAGTGGTTGAGAGTGTGCCTGCCAATGCAGGGGACATGGGTTTGAGCCCTGGTCTGGGAAGATCCCACACGCTGCGGAGCAACTAGGCCTGTGTGCCACAACTACTGAGCCTGTGCATCTGGAGCCTGTGCTCTGCAACAAGAGAGGTAGCAACAGTGAGAGGCCCATGCACCACAATGAAGAGTGGCCCCCGCTCGCCACACTAGAGAAAGCCCACGCACAGAAATGAAGATCCAACACAGCCAAAATAAATAAATTAATTAATTAATTAATTTAAAAAACATAGCTTAGAAAACTCAAGAGAAGAAAGAAAGCCTATTGTATTTGTCCATATTTTCCTTACTATAATCTTTTTATTCCAGATATTCAAGTTATACTTGTTTCTTTTTTCTTTTCTCTTTAGAAAACTTCCTTTATACATTCCCAGATTATGTCTGCTGGAAATCACTTCTCTTAGCTTTCCTTCATCTGAGAACATCTTGAATTTCCCATAATTTCCAAAGGATAGTTTTCTTGGTTGACAGTTCTTTCTTTTCTGATGAGAGATAGAGTCGTTCCAATTATTCTTACCCAATAAGTAAGGTGGCATTTTTATTAGGGTACTTTCAAGGTATTTTTTCCTTTAGTTTTCATTTTAATTATAATGTGTCTTGACATGAGTTTCTTTGTTGTTCACATTGGGTAATTTTTATTGTTTTGTATTCCAGTTTACTATTTTTTCCCCTCTGTCTCCTCCATTCTACTGTTGAGTCCATCCATTGAGCATTATATGTCAGTTATTTTATTCATTTCTAAAATTTCCATTTGGTTCTTTCTTATATATTATATTTTTTCATGAGTAATTTTTTATTGAGGAGTTCTATTTTTCCATTTGCCTCATGTGTGTGTGTTCATATTTAATCATTAAAATATTTTTATCATAGTCTTTCTAAAATCTTTGTTAAGTAACTGTAGCTTTATCTTCTAGATGTTTGTATCTATTGATTTTTTTTCACTTTGAGATCTTTCTGGTTCATAGTATGAAAAATGATTTTCAAATGCATCTTGAACTTTTTTTTTTTTTAATGAGACTCAAGATCTTATTTAAGTCTTTTGTTTTAGCTGACTTCTTGTGACACTGCATTAGCAAGGGAAGGAGAGTTGACACCTAATTGCTGCCAATACAGGTAAAAGTTCCAATTTCCCACTCTCTCTTCATTGCCATTCAAGATGGATGGATGAAGGAAAAGGTATCTCCTTATTAATGCTGAATGGGAATGACAATTATTGTTCCCTACATGGTTTCCACTGACACCACAGTAAAGCATGGCCTTGATGCTGCTGAGTGATGGTGAAAGTCCTGACTTTCCACTAGGCCACATCTGACACTACCTCAGTGGAGATGTGGCGTGGTGCTTTGTTACCTGTGTGTCAGAATGAATGTCTGGCCTTCTCACATCACCTCTTATTACCAGACATCATTACCTATTTGACCATCCCTGAAACTACCTTGGCAGAAATGAGAAGGTATCTCATTATAGCCTCATGCAATTACAACTCAAGTGGAGATGCAACCAAGATGTCAGAGGAATAGAGGACATGGAATTCATCTCTCCCCACAAATGCATTAAGAATGCATCTACAAATACATCTACAATTCTCACAGAGCAACTGCTGAACACTAACAGAGGACCTTGGACACCTAAGAAGAAAGATCCTCACAAAACCAGGTAGGATAAAAGAAAGAAGAAGGGAAAAGGAAGAGGAGAGGAGGCAGGATAGGACCTGTACCCATGGCAGGCAGCTGAAGGTGAGGAGAGGTTCCTGCATCTGGGGATGCCCCCTCACTGGTAGGGAGATCAGCTGGGACAGAACATCAGTCTTGTGGGGCTCAGAGGAGAGCCCAGCAACCAGTCTGTGGCAGCAGGACAGAGTGAGACCTACAATGATGGTCTGTGTCACAGCCTTGTGCACCCCAGCCTGAAATGGGTGTCTGCCGGTGCATATGGGGGCTGGGTTCTGGAACATGGGATTTAGAGAGCAGACCCAGGGAAGGAAATGCTGTGGCTGTGAGGAGACAAACTGAGGGGATGGGAGAGAAGAATTCCACAACTGGGAATGCTCGTGCAGTGAGCCCAGAGAAACAAGAATTGAAGGGCCATTGTTGAGTGATGCACAAAGGGTGGGGCCACCACTGCAGCCTCTCTCCTCATGCATCAGGCTCTGCCTCCATGTACACTAAAAAGGGCTCCTGCTGGAGCCAGCTCATGGCTCACTGCCATTGCCTCCTCCTCCAACAAGCTTGGGCTACATGCTCATCCTTGTTGCTGCCTGATGGGCTCGTGAATTCCAATCCCTACGCCAGCACACTCCCACCTGGGCAGCCCGCACATCCTGATTGCAGCCTCAGCTCCTTCCTGCCTGATGGGCTTGTGTGCTCTGGCAACATCTGGAGCAAACTCCAGTGGAAGGAACACATGCAGAGGAGGGGCTGAAACAACACTTGAGCCCCAGGGGCCATGTAACTAAGGAAGAAGAGCTGAAATCACTCCTCATGGCTGCACGAACCATGGAGTTACACCTCTGCTGATGGCTTCCTAAATTCATCACCTGTGAAACATCTGAAAGGACAGTGCTCCTGGAGCTGTGATGGATCTGGCTTTAGCAGCTGTGGGCTTTGTGGACATGTACATATGGGGGTTCAACCAGGCCAGAGTCTGAGCTGCCTCCATAGCTCATGTAGCAGGTCCAGGTGAACGACTACTGCATTCCTGGGATCTGACTTCAGTGGATCTGTGCCCATTGCCTGGTGAAAACAACAGGCCTGAGAGTCACTAGGGCCAATTGCCAGCACACCACATTTAAGGTGTGACCAAGAGCAGTGCCAAAAAGAGTATACTTTGTGAGCCCACACAAAAGTGGTAAAAGTGGAGACATCAGAGCACATTCATAGATGAACAGCTCCAGAGGATAAATACTCAGTGGCTTCTTTCCCAGTGAGAGTGTTCCAATCCCACCTACCTCACACTGCATATCAAAAAAACAGGTAATAAATAGATCTGGGAGCCACTACTCCAACAACTAGGGAGCAGACCCCACCCTTGACAGGGCAGTGACAACCTCAGAAAAGGGGAGGCTTTGCTGAATATCCAAGTCAGGCTCTGGTCATAACAACAGCAATCAAATTCCCTATCAAGGGGGTAATGGCACAAGCCTCTGGACCAACCTCACCTAACAGGGGGCAGACACCAGAAGCAAGAGGAGCTACAATCCTGAAGCCTACAGAAAGAAGACCACAAACACGGTAAGTTTGAAAAAATGAGAAGTCAAAGAAATATATTACAGATGAAGGAGGAAGATAAAAACTTACAAGAAAAACTAAATGAAGAGGAGATAGGCAATCTACTTGAAAAATAATTGACAGTAATGATAATAAAGATGATCCAAGATCTCAGAAAAAGAATGGAGGCATGGATAAAAAAGATAAAATGAAGATAAAATGAAGACCTAGAAAAACTAAAGAACAAACAAAGAGAAATGAACAATACAATTACTGAAATGAAATATACACTAGAAGGAATCAATAGTAGAATAACTGAGCCAGAAGAATAAATAAGTGATCTGAGAGACAAAATAGTGGAAATCTCTGCTGTGGAACAGAATACAGAATAAAGAATGAAAAGAAATCAGGACAGCCTCAGAGACTTCTGGAACAACATTAAGCACAACAACATGCAAATTATAGGGTTCCCTATAATTTCCCTATAGAAGAAGGAGAGAAAGGGCCTGAGAAAATATTTGAAGAGATTATAGTTGAAAACTTTTCTAACATAAGAAAGGAAATAATCACCCAAGTTCAGGAAGGGCAAAGAGTCTCATACAGGATAAACCCAAGGAGGAATATGTGGAGACACATATTAATCAACCTAACAAAAATTAAATACAAAGAAAAATATTAAAAGAAGCAAGGGGAAAGCAACAAATAACATAGAAGAGAATCCCCATAAGCTTATCAGCCAGAAGGGCATGGCAGGATATTTAAAGTGATGAAAGGGAAAAACCTATAACTAAGATTACTCTACCCAGCAAGGATCTCATTCAGATTCCACAGAGAAATGAAAAGCTTTACAGACAAGCAAAAGCTAAGAGAATTCAGCACCACAAAACCAGCTTTACAACAAATGCTAATGGAACTTGCTAAGCAGGAAACACAAGAGAAGAGAACAAAAGAGGAAAGGAAGAAAAAGCACCTACAAAACAATTAAGAAAATGGCAATAGGAACACACATATCAATAATTACCTTAAATGTAAATGGATTAAATCCTCCCACCAAAAGACCTGGCTGATTGAATGGATACAAACACAAGACCCATATATATGCTTTCTACAAGAGACCCACTTTAGACCTAGGGACACATACAGACTGAAAGTGAAGGTATGGAGAAAGATATTCCATGCAAATGGAAATCAAAAGAAAGCTGGAGTAGTAATATACGTATCAGAAAAAATAGACTTAAAATAAAGACTGGGGCCTCCCTGGTGGCGCAGTGGTTGAGAGTCCGCCTGCCGATGCAGGGGATACGGGTTCGTGCCCCGGTCTGGGAGGATCCCATATGCCGCGGAGCGGCTGGGCCCGTGAGCCATGGCCGCCGAGCCTGCGCATCCGGAGCCTGTGCTCCGCAACGGGAGAGGCCACAACAGTGAGAGGCCCGCGTACGGAAAAAAAATAAATAAATAAAATAAAGACTGTTACAAGAGACAAGGAAGTACTCTACATAATGATCAAGGTATCAATCCAAGAGGAAGATATAACAACTGTAAATATTTATGCACCCAACATAGGAGCACCTCATTATAAAAGGCAAATGCTAACAGTCATAAAAGGGGAAATTGATATTAACACAATAATAGTGGGGGACCTTGGAGAAAACAGAACCCTCCTACACTGTTGGTGGGAATGCAAGTTGGTACAGCCAATATGGAGAACAGTATGGAAGTTCCTAAAAAACTAAAAATAGAGCTACCATATGATCCAGCAATCCCACTCCTGGGCATACATCTGGAGAAAACCATAATTCAAAAAGATACCTGCAGCCCAATCTTTATCGCAACACTATTTACAATAGCCAGAACATTAAAGCAACCTAAATGTCTATCAACATATGAATGGATAAAAAAGATGCAGTACCATGTATATTATACAACGGAATATTACTCAGCCATAAAAAAGAACAAAATATTGCCATTTGCAGCAACATGGATAGACCTAGATATTGTCATACTGAGTGAAGTAAGTCAGACAGTCAGACAGAGAAAGACAAATATCATATGATATTGCTTATTTGTGGAATCTAAAAAAGGTTACAAATAAACTTATCTACAAAACAGAAATAGAGTTACAGATGTAGAAAACAAAGTTATGATTATGAGGCAGTAAGGGGGGAGGAGGGATAAATTGGAAGATTGGGATTGACATATACACACTATTTTATATATAAAATAATAACTAATAAGGACTTACTATATAGCACAGGGAACTCTACTAAATACTCTGTAATGGCTTATATGGGAAAATAATCTAAAAAAGAGTGGATATTTGTGTATGTATAACTGACGTACATTGTTGTACACCTGAAACTAACACAACATTGTAAGTCAACTATACTCCATAAAAAAATAAATGAATGCTAAAAAAATAAAAAGAAGAAGTAGATATCTAGACTCCTTGATCAGCCTTTTCTGACTAGAATGAGTGGGGATGGGGTCATACAGTTTTCTGTGGTATTTGGGAGCAGTAGAGTAGCTATTTTCTAAAGGTTTATCTCTTCCTAGTCAGCACCTTTCCTGGTCTTTTGGTTAGAGAGAGCAGGCTTTTGTTTAGGCCATGGGCATTTCCAGGTTTCTGGACTCTTCAGCTCCGAATACAGGATGGCTGAGATAAAAAAAGTAAACTCAGGGAACTCAGCACCATGTTAGCCTTTGGGTTATGTGGTCCCTATCCATTCTGACTTCTCTCTACTTTTCAGTCTTCTGATATTCATTTTATATGTAATAACCGAGGTTTTTAGTGTATTTAGCAGAAAGAATAGGGAAAAGTATGTCTATTTGATTTTTCCAGAGGCAGAAGTATATTCTGCATTTTTATTTGATAAATCTGGCTACCCTACTCTTCCTGAAACATGTTATTCTTCTCTACCACCCTCATCTGGATTTCATAAGTATCATTTACTCTTCATATTAGTTCTCAGTTTAATTACTTCTTCATGTAAAGCATACTGCACATTGGTGAAATGTAATGCTTTGTACAATGCATTGTTTAAGCACTAAAGATATATTATGCAAGAGTCAGAGTCAAGATGGTGGTGTGAGAAGACACGGAGTTTGCATCTCCCCACAACTAAGGCACCTGCCGGACACTGGTAGGGGACCTCAATGCCCAAGGAGATGGGAGGGACCCCCAAGCGAATGGTAAGATGTGGGGTGAGTGAGGGGGGAGGAGAAGTGGAGGCTGGACAGGACTGGTGCCCCTGATGGGTGGCTGAGAGGGAGGAGGGGTTCCCACGCTTGGAGGGACCCTCAGGAGTTTGGATCAGAGGGGAGTGCACCCAGCGTTTCCCATGCCCAATCTGTCAGGGAAGTCTGCTCATCTCTCAGGCTGGGTCCTATGTCCTCAGTGGCCCCCTCTGGGCTGTGTTGGTCCTGGGGGCATAGGAGGGAGGCTGGTGGAGAACAGGAGAGGCAGGTGGAAGGAATGCTCCAGGACTGGAGGAGTAGGAGAGGACCAGAGAGTGTTTGCTTTGCCCACTCGGACCCAGGAAGCCTGCTGAGCTCCAAGGTGGGGTACCCTGTCCTCTGAGACAAGAGTCACGAGGAACGCATGGGTCCCTTCTGTTCTGTTGAGCCTAAGCCCCAGCCTGCACACTCCCCAGGCCTTTTTCCAGCCCTGTGAGTCCTAAGAATAGGCTCCCCTCACCACCCAAGCCTCACCCATGCCTAGGCCCCACCCTCCACAGCCAAGCCCGCTTCCACATTTTTTTCTCCTTCTCTTTTTTTTACCATTGTGGTTCTGTTTTACCTTCCAGTTGTTTCATCTACATTTCTATTTTTATATTCTTTCTAACATATCGGGAAGTTTCCTAGTCTCATTTTATTTTTTACTTATTGTTACTGTTCTCCTTTTTTTTTTTTCCCACCCCACATGGCTTGTGGGATCTTTGTTCACAAGCCAGGGGTTGGGTGAAGCTCCTGCAGTGGGAGTTCTGAGTCCAAACCACTGGACAAACAGAGAACTTCAGACCCCAGAGAATATTAATCAGAGTGAGGTCTCCTGGAGGTCCTCATCTCGGCACCAGGACCTGGCTCTATCCAACAGCTGACAAACTCCAGTTATGGGAGCCTCAAGACAAACAACCAGTAAGAGAGGAATGCAATCCCACACATCAAAAAAAAAAAAAAATGAGATGGCAAAAAATATGTCACAGATGAAGGAACAAGGTAAAAACCTATAAACTCAAATAAATGAAAAGGAAATTGGCAATCTACCTGAAAAAGAATTCAGAGTAAAATAGTAAAGATGATTCAGAATCACAGAAATAGAATGGAGGCATGGATTGAGAAAATATAAGAAATTTTTAACAAATATCTAGAAGAACTAAAGAACAAACAGAGGTGAGCAGCACAATAACTGAAATGAAAAATATACTAGAAGGAATCAATAACAGAATAACTGAGATAGAAGAATGAATAAGAGAGCCAGAAGACAAAAAGGTAGAAATAACTGTGAAGAAGCAGAATAAATAAAAAAAGATTAAAAGAATTAAAGACAATCTCAAAGACCTTGGGGACAACACTAAATGCACTAACATTCAAATTATAGGGGTCTAAGAGAAAAAAGAGAAAAAGAAAGCGTCTGGGAAAATATTTGAAGAGATTATAGTGGAAAAGTTCCCTAACAGGGGAAAGGAAATAGTCACCCAAGGAACACAGGAAACACAGAGAGTCCCTTACAAGACAAACACTAGGAGAAACACACCAAGACACATATTAATCAAACTAACAAAAATTAAATACAAAAAAAATGTTAAAAGCAACAAGGGAAAAACAAAAAATAATATACAAAGGAATCCCCATAAGGTGATCAGCTGATTTTTCGGCAGAAAAAGCCAGAAGGGAGAGGCAGGATATACTTAGCATGATGAAAGAGAAAAACCTACAATCAACATTATTCTACCTAGAAAGGATCTTATTCAGATTCGATGGAGAAGTCAAAAGATTTACAGACAAGCAAAAACTAAGAGAATTGAGCACCACAAAACCAGCTTTATAACAAATGTTAAAGAAACTTCTCTGGGGGGAAAAACAAGAAAAGAAAAAGACCCACAAAAGCAAATGCAAAACAGTTAAGAAAAAGGTAATAGGAACAAACAAATTGAAAATCACTTTGAATGTAAATAGATTAAAGGCTCCAACCAAAAGACACAGACTGGCTGAATGGATACGAAAATGACATATCTATATCTATATCTATATCTATATCTATCTATATATCTATATATATCTATATATATCTATATATATCTATATAGATATCTATATAGATATCTATATAGATATATATATAGATATATATGCTGTCTACAAGAGACCCACTTAAGACCTAGGGACACATACAGACTGAAAGTGAAGGGATGGAAAAAAATATTCCATGCAAATGGAAATCAAAAGAAAGCAGGAATAAAATACTCATATGAGATAAAATAGAGTTTAATATAAAGACTGTTACAAGAGATAGGGAAAGACACTATATAATGATAAAGGGATCAATCCAAGAAAAATATATAACAATAATAAAAGTCTATGCACCCAACATAGGAGTACCTCAATACATAAGGCAAATGCTAACAACCATGAAAGTAGAAATCGACAGTCACACAATAATAGTAGGGACATTTAACACCCTACTTACACCAATAGACAGATCATCCAGACAGAAAATAAATAAACACAAGCTTTAAATGACACAATAGACCAGATAGATTTAGTTGGTATCTATAGAACATTCCACCTGAAAGTGGCAGAATACACTTTCTTCCCAAGTGCACAGAGAACATTCTCCAGGTTAGATCACACCTTGAATCACAAATCAAGGCTCAGAAAATTTAAGAAAATTGATATTGTATCAAACATCTTTTCTGACCACAATGCTATGAGATTGGAAATCAGTTACAGGAAAAAAAACTGTAAAAACCACAAATACATGGAGGCTAAACAATGTGCTTCTAAATAACCAAGACATCATGGAAGAAATCAAAGAAGAAATTTAATATATATATACAAATGACAATGAAACCACAACCACCCAAAACTTGTGGGATGCAGCAAAAGCAGTTCTATGAGGGAAGTTTATAGCCATTCGAGCTCATCTCAAGAGGCAAGAAAAATCTGAAATAAACAATCTAACCTTACACCTAAAGCACCATAAAAAAGAAGAACAAAGAAAACCCAAACTCAGTAGAAGGAAAGAAATCATAAAGATCAGAGCGGAAATAAATGAAATAGAAATGAAAAAGCTACAGCAAAGGTCAGTAAAACTAAAAGGTGGTTCTTTGAAAAGATAAATAAAATTGATATACCCTTAGCCAGACTCATCAAAAAAAAAAAGGAGAGCATGCAAATCAATAATATTAGAAATGAACAAAGAGAAAGCACAACTGACACTGAAGAAATTCGAAGGATTTTAAGAGACTACTACAAACAACTATATGCCAATATAATGGACAGTCATGAAGAAATGAGCAAATTCTTGGAAAGGTACAATTTTCCAAGACTGAACCAGGAAGGATTAGAAAATATAAACAGGCCTATCATAAGTAATGAAATTGAAACTGTAATTAAAAATCTTCCATCAAACAAAATCCAGGACCAGATGGCTTCACAGGCAAATTCTATCAAACATTTAGAGAAGAGCTAACACTGATCCTTCTCAATTTCTTCCAAAAATTTACAGAGGGAGGAACACTCCCAAATTCATTCTATGAAGGCACCATCACCCTTATACCAAAACCAGACAACGATACTACAAAAAAAAGAAAAAGATATCACAAAAAAAGAAAATTATGGACCAATATCACTGATTAACATAGATGCAAAAACCCTGAACAAAATACTAGCAAATAGAACCCAACAACATATTAAAAGCATCATATACCATGATCAAGTGGGGTTTATCCCAGGAATGCACCGATTCTTCAGTATATGCAAATCAAACAATGTGATACACCATATTAACAAACTGAAGAATTAAAACCATATGATCATCTCAATAGATGCAGAAAAAGCTTTTGGCAAATTTCAATACCCATTTATGATAAAAGCTCTCCAGAAGATGGGCATAGAGGGAACCTGTATCAACATAATAAAGGTCATATACAACAAACCCACATCAAACATCATACTCAATGGTGAAAAACTGAAAGCATTTCCACTAAGATCAGGAACAAAACAAGGTTTTCCACCCTCACCACTATTATTCAACGTAGTTTTGGAAGTCCTAGCCATGGTCATCAGAGAAGAAAAAGAAATAAAAGGAATATAAACTGGAAAAGAAGAAGTAAAACTGTCACTGTTTGCAGATGACATGATAATACACATAGAAAATCCTAAAGATGACACCAGAAAATTACTAGAACTAAACAATGAATTTGGTAAAGTTGCAGGTTACAAAATTAATGCACAGAAATCTCTGGCATTCCTATACACTAACAACGAAAAATCAGAGAGAGAAATTAAGGAAACAACCCCATTTACTATCACAACACAAAGAATAAAATACCTAGGAATAAACCTACCTAACGAGGCAAAACACTTGTACTCAGAAAAGTACAAAACACTGATGAAAGAAATCAAAGAGGACATAAAAAAATGGAGAAATATACCAAGTCCTTGTATTGGAAGAATCAATATTGTGAAAATGATTATACTACCCAAAGCAATCTACAGATTCAATGCAATACATACCAAACTACCAATGGCATTCTTCACAGATTTAGAACAAAAAAATTTAAAATTTGTATGGAAACACAAAAGACCCCAAATAGCCAAAGCAATCCTGAGAAAGAAAAATGGAGCTGGAGGAATCAGGCTCTCTGACTTCAAAACTACAAAACTACAGTAATTAAGACAGGATGGTACTGGTACAAAAATTGAAGTATAGATCAATGGTACAGGATAGAAAAACCAGAGTTAAACACAAGCACACATAGTCACATACTTTTTGACAAAGCAGGCAAGAACATACAATGGAGAAAAGAGAGCCTCTTCAATAAGTGGGGCTGGGAAAACTGGACAGCTAAATGTAAAAGAATGAAATTAGAACACTACCTAACACCTTACACAAAAACAAACTCAAAATGGATTAAAGACCTCGATGTAAAACCAGATACTATATAACTTTTAGATGAAAACAAAGGAAAAACACTCTTTGACATAAACCACAGAAAGATCTTTTTTGACCCACATCCTAGAGTAATGGAAATAAAAACAAAAATAAAAAATGGGACCTAATGAAACTTCAAAGCTTCTTCACAACAAAGGAAACCATAAACAAGATGAAAAGGCAGCCCTCAGAATGGGAGAAAATATTTGCAAATGAAGCAACTGACAAAGGATTAATCTCCAAAATTTACAAGAAGCCCATGCAGCTCAATATCAAAAAAACAAGCAACCCAATTAAAAAAATAGGTAGAAAACCTTAATAGACACTTCATCAAAGAAGACATACAAAGGCCAAAAGGTACATGAAAAGATGTTCAATGTCACTGATTATTAAAGAAATACAAATCAAAATGACAATGAGGTATCACCTGACACAGGTCAGAATGTCCATTATCAAAAAATCTAGAAACAATAAATGCTGTGGATGGGGTGAAAAAGGAACACTCCTGCACTGTTTGTGGGAATGTTAATTGATACGACCATTATGGAGAGCAGTATGTAGGTTCCATAAAAAACTAAAAATAGAACTACCATATGACCCAGAAATCCCACTACTGGGCATAAACCCTGAGAAAACCATAATTCTAAAGGAGTCATGTACCACAATATTCATTGCAGCTCTATTTACAATAGCCAGGACATGGAAGCAACCTTAGTGTCCATGGACAGATAAATGTATAAAGAAGATGTGGCACATATGTACAATGGAATATTACTCAGCCATAAAAAGAAAAGTAATTGAGCTGTTTATAATGAGATAGATAGACCTAGAGTTTATCATACAGAGTGAAGTAAGCCAGAAAAAGAAAAACAAATACCATATGCTAATGCCTATATATTGAATATATATTTTTTTAAAAAGTGGCAGGGCAGGAATAAAGACCCAGACATAGAGAATGGACTTGAGGACATGGGGGTGGGGAGGGGGAAACTGAGGCAAAGCTAGTAGGAGGCAGCAGCATAGCACAGGGAGATCAGCTCAATACTTTGTGACGACCTAGAGGGGTGGGATAAGGAAGGTGACAGGGAGGCTCAAAAGGGATGTGATATGGGGATATATGAATGCATATGGCTGATTCACTTTGCTGTACAACAGAAACTAACACAGTGCTGTGAAGCAATTATACTCCAATAAACGTGTATTTTAAAAATAGATATAATATGTGAGATTTGTTAAGTTCTCTCTTGCACACTTAACTGTAAGAACTGTGAGGGTAGGGATATGATTCCTTTTTTGCCCACTGTTATATCTCTAGTGTCTTTCCCAGTGTTTATCATAGAGTCAGCAGTCAGTGAAGACTGTTGAATGAACAATTAAATGTTAGTAATATAAAATATCAACAGGAGGGATTTGGAATAGTAATGAAAATACAGATGATTGGGAACTTCCTAAAGTGACTACAGTTGGATTAAAAAAAAATATTTCCATAGACTATTGTAGAATAGGGAAAGGCCTTGTTCAACAGCATGATGTAACAACTCTTACCAGAGGACAATGTTATATAGTAGAAGATCATTCCACTTTTAAAACTTCAATATTTATTCCTTAAAGTATTCACACCTATACATGGTACCTGGATTGGTAAAATATTATGAGATCAGTGAGTGGAGAAATCCATGGTTGAATTTATCCTTATCCTCTCAGTCTTCCCGTTAGCAAGAGAGATAGATAAACATTGGTATTTCCAGGCAAAGAACAGACATACTGTGAGAAAGGAAAGGTGAGAAAAGGGGAAGTATCATCCTACATAGAGGAAAGAAAGAACAATCATAACAAACCACTGCATTTGCTGAAGAGCCACTTAGTCAAGGCACTGCTTGGCTGCAGCTCTCTGTGGACTCAGCACAGCTGTACCTCTTAAAACAAGGTCAGATAAATTAACCAAAGTTAATTTCTTAAAATTACTTCGTCATCAACCTTTTATGTCTCTTCCCCTGTCATGAGTAAATCTTCAGGGTGATTCTGCCTATTTCTCCATGTGTAAGCTGAAGGGGAAGATGGACATAATGTTCACTGTCATTTTTGTAAATGGCACCTTCACTCCTCTTCAAAACTCTGAAAGGAGATGGTAAAGGTAGGAAGTTAATATTGTAGCACAAGCCAACACGTTAAAATAGTAGAATTTATGTTTAATTGTTGGGATCAGCAGCATAGATAATTTAACAGAAAAACATAATACAAGTTTGCTTTACTTTTTTTTTTTCTTTTTATTTATTTATTTTTTGAATGCGAAGTTGTTGTTTAGTGAGTACAAAGTTTTTGTTTCAGAGGATAAAAAGTTGTAGAAATGGATAGTAGAGATGGTTGCACAACTCTGTAAATGTATTTAAAGCCACAGATTTGCAAACTTAAAATCGTTCAACTGGTAAATTTTAAGTTACTCAAATTTTACCACAATTAAAAAAAAAATGTAAAGAGACTCCCCAAGGCTCCTTGTCACTGGCTGGAACAATTTTTCCCAAGCCATTCAGCCATTTGTCAATATAGGATAAGCATCAACTGATGGTTACTGATTTTTTTTTTTTAATATTTAGCAGGTAGGTATATATGACTAGATCATAAGCTCCTTTTTTGTTACAAAGTCGTGTTTCTTTATATCTGCTTCAGTGTAACACATAGATGTTGAAAATTATTTATTAAAATAATTAATGCCTCTGGCCACCTATTTCTTTTTCAGTCACTACAAATTAGCTTATTTTAGGAGCTTTCTATACATTGAACATTTTTACCAATGGTTCATTATGAATTCTGAGTGGCTACTCTGGATCACGTTTTACTATTTGAACAGATTTTAAGACATTATATTAAACAAGCTTCATGTAGTCCATATCATACATAAAATCCCAAGCCCTTGTGAACCTGTTGGCCGTTATCACAGTGGTTAGTTTACAGAGCAATAAAGAATTTATCCATCAAATGCTTAAGAGATGGATGCTTAGAAAAAGGACTTAACAAGAACTTTGAACCTGGAAAATAATACATACAACATCCTTGAAAACATTGATCTTTTTTTAATAATATCTTTATTGGAGTATAATTGCTTTACAATGGTGTGTTAGTTTCTGATTTATAACAAGTGAATCGCCTATACATATACACATGTAACCATTTATCCTCCCTCTTGTATCTCCCTCCCACCCACCATATCACACCCCTCTACGTGGTCAAAAATCACCGAGCTGATATCCCTGTGCTATGTGGCTGGTTGCCACTAGCTATTTATTTTACATTTGGAAGTGTATATATGTCCATGCCACTCTCTCACTTTGTCCCTGCTTACCCTTCCCACTCCCTGTGTCCTCAAGTCCATTCTCTATGTCTGCATCTTTATTCCTTTTCTGCCTCTACGTTCTCGAGAACCTTTTTTTTTTTTTTTTTTTTTTAGATTCCAAATATATAGGTTAGCATGCAGTATTTGTTTTTCTCTTTCTGACTTACTTCACTCTGTATGTAAGACTCTAGGTCCATCCACCTCACTACAAAAAACTCAGTTTTGTTTCTTATTCTGGCTGAGTAGTATTCCCTTGTGTATATGTGCCACATCTTCTTTAACCATTCATCTGTCCGTGGACACTGAGGTTGCTTCCATGTCCTGGCTTTTGTAAATAGAGCTGCAATGAACACTGTGGTACATGACTTTTTGAATTTTGGTTTTTGCATGGTATATGCCCAGTAGTGGGAATATGGGTATCTCCTGGATCATATGGTAGTTCTACTTTTAGTTTTTTAAGGAACCTCCATACTGTTCTCCATAGTGACTGTATCAATTTACATTCCCACCAACAGTGCAAGAGGGTTCCCTTTTCTTGACACCCTCACCAGCATTTATTGTTTGTAGATTTTTTGATGATGGCCATCCTGACTGGTGTGAGGTGATACCTCATTGTAGTTTTGATTTGCATTTCTCTAATGATTAGTGATATTGAGCATCCTTAAATGTGTTTGTTGGCAATCTGTATATCTTCTTTGGAGAAATGTCTATTTAGGTCTTCTGCATATTTTTAGATTGGGTTGTTTATTTTTTTGTTGATTCTTCCAATCCAAGAACATGGTGTACCTTTGTGTCTGTTTGTATCATCTTTAATTACTTTCATCACTGTCATAGTTTTCTGCATACAGGTCTTTTGTCTCCTTAGGGAGGTTTATTCCTAGGTATTTTATTCTTTTGTTGCAATGGTAAATGGCAGTGTTTCTTTAATATCTCTTTCAAATTTTTCAACATTAGTGTTCAGTAATGCAAGAGATTTTTGTCCATGAATTCTGTATCCTGCTACTCTACCAAATTAATTGATTAGCTCTAGTAGTCTTCTGGTAGCATATTTAGGATTCTGTATGTATAGTATCATGTCATCTGCAAACAGTGACAGATTTGCTTCTTGTTTTCTGATTTCGATTCCTTTTATTTCTTTTTCTTCTCTGATTGCTGTTGCTAAACCTTCTAAAACTATGTTAAATAATAGTGGTGTGAGTGGACAACCTTGTATTGTTCTGGAGCTTAGAGGAAATGGTTTCAGTTTTTCACCATTGAAAACAATGTTGGCTGTGAGTTTGTCATATATGGCTTTTATTATGTTCAGGTAAGTTCCCTCTATGCCTACTTTCTGGAGGGTTTTTATCATAAATGGGTGTTGAATTTTGTCAAAAGCTTTTTCTGCATCTATTGAGATGATCATATGATTTTTCTCCTTTAATTTGTTAATATGGCTTATCAATTGATTGATTTGCTTATATTAAAGAATCCTTGCATTACTGGGATAAACGTCACTTGATCATGGTATATGATCCTTTAAATGTAGTGTTGGATCCTATTTGCTAGTATTTTGTTGAGGAGTTTTACATCAATGTTAATCAGTGATATTGGCCTGTAGTTTTCTTTCTTTGTGACATCTTTGTCTGGTTTTAGTATCAATGTGATGGTGGCCTCATAGAATGAGTTTGGGAGGGTTGCTCTCTCTGCTGTGTTTTCAAAGAATTTATGAAAGATATGTGTTAGCTCTTCTCTAATGTTTGGTAGATTTCGCTTGTGAAGCCATCTGGTTCTGGGCTTTTGTTTGTTGGAAGATTTTTAATCACAGTGTCAGTTTCAGTGCTTGTGACTCGTCTGTTTATATTTTCTATTTCTTCCTGGCTCAGTCTCAGAAGGTTGTGCTTTCCTAAGAATTTGTCCATTTCTTCCTGGTTTGTCCATTCTATTGGCATATATTTTCTTGCAGTAATGTCTCATGATAATTTGTATTCCTGTTATGTCAGTTGTTACTTCTTTTTCATTTCTAATTCTATTGTTTTGAATCTTCTCCCTTTTTTTCTTGATGAATATAGCAAATGTTTTATCAATTTTGTTTATCTTCTCAAAGAACCAGTTTTTAATTTAATTGATATTTGCTATTGTTTCCTTCATTTATTTTTCATTTATTTCTGATCTGATCTTTATGATTTCTTTCCTTCTGCTAACTTTGGGTTATTTTTTGTTCTTCTTTCTCTTCTTTGCGTTAGGTGTAAGGTTGGGTTGTTTATTTGAGATCTTTATTCTTCCTTGAGGTGAGGTTGAATTGCTATAAACTTCCCTCTTAAAATTGCTTTTGCTGCATCCCATAAGTTTTGGGTCATCGAGTTTTCATTGTCATTTGTTTCTAGGTATTTTTTTTAATTTCCTCTTTGATTTCTTCAGTGATATCATGGTAATTTAGTAGCTTATTGTTTAGCCTCCATGTGTATGTATTTTTTACAGATTATTTATTGTAATTGATATCTAATCTTATAGCATTGCAGTTGGAAAAGATACTTGGTACAATTTCAATTTTCTTAAATTTACTAAAGCTTGATTTGTGACCCAAGATGTGATCTATCCTGGAGAATGTTCCATGAGCAGTTGAGAAGAAAGTATATTCTGTTTTTTTTTGGATCGAATGTCCTATAAATATAAATTAAGTCCATCTTGTTAAATGTATCATTTATAGCTTGTGTTTCCTTATTTATTTTCATTTTGGATGCTCTGTCCATTGAAGAAAGTGGGGTGTTAAAGTTCTCTACCATGATTTTGTTACTCTTGATGTCCCCTTTAATGGCTAGCATTTGTCTTATGTATTGAGGTGGTCCTATGTTGGGTGTATAAATATTTACAATCTTCTTCCTGGATTGATGCCTTGATCATTATGTAGTGTCCTTCTTTGTCTCTTGTAATAGTCTTTATTTTCAAATCTATTTTGTCTGATATGAGAATTGCTATTCCAGTTTTCTTTTGATTTCCATTTGAATGTAATATCTTTTTCCATCCCTGAACTTTCAGGCAGTATATGTCCCTAGGTCTAAAGTGAGGCTCTTGTAGACAACATATGTGTGGGTCTTGTTTTTGTATCCATTCAGCCAGTCTATGCCTTTTGGTTGGAACATTTAATTCATTTACATTTAAGGGAATTATTAATATGTTTTTTCCTATTACCATTTTCATAATTATTGTGGATTTGTTATTGTAGGTCATTTCCTTCTCTTATGTTTCCTGACTACAGAAGTTCCGTTAGCATTGTTGTAAAACTGGTTTGGTGGTGTGAATTCTCTTAGCTTTTGCTTGTCTGTAAATGATTTATTTCTCCAACAAATCTATTTTTTTTTTTGAGTTATGTGGGCCTCTCACTGCTGTGGCCTCTCCCATTGCAGAGCACAGGCTCCGGACGCGCAGGCTCAGCGGCCATGGCCCACGGGCCCAGCCGCTCTGCAGCACGTGGGATCTTCCCAGACCGGGGCATGAACCCGTGTCCCCTGAATCGGCAGTTGGATTCTCAACCACTGCGCCAACAGGGAAGCCCTCCAACAAATCTTAATGGGATCCTTGGTGGGTAGAGTAATCTTGGTTGTAGGTTTTTCCCTTTCATCACTTTAAATATTTCCTTCCTCTCCCTTCTGTCTTACAGCATTTCTGTTGAAAGTCAGCTGTTAACTTTATGGGGATTCCCTTATATGATATTTGTTGCTTTTTCTTTGCTGCTTTTAATATTTTTTTCTTTGTATTTAATTTTTGACGGTTTGATTAATATGTGTATTGGTGTGTTTCTTCTTGGATGTATCCTGCATGGGACTCTGCACTTCCTGGACTTGATTGACTATTTCCTTTCCCATTTTAGGGAAGTTTTCAACTATAATTTCTTCAAATATTTACTCAGTCCCTCTCTATTTCCCTTCTTCTTTTGGGACCCCTATAATTCAAATGTTGGTGCATTTATTTTTTTCCCAGAGGTCTCTGAAACTGTCCTCAATTCTTTTCATTCTTTTTTTCTTTATTCTGTTGTGTGGTATTTATTTTCACTATTTTCTCTCCCAGGTCACTTATTCATTTTTCTACCTCAGTTATTCTGCTATTGTTTCCTTTTAGAGAATTTTTAATTTAATTCATTGTGCTGTTTATCATTGTTTGTGTGCTCTTTATTTCTTCTAGGTCCTTTTAAAACATTTCTTGCATTTTCTCCATTCTATTTCCAAGATTTTAGATCATCTTTACTATCATTGCTCTCAATCTTTTTTCTGGTAGACTGCCTATTTCTTCTTCTTCTTTTTTTTTTTTTTTGTCTGATGGGTTTTTACCTTGCTCCTTCATCTGTTGTGTGTTTCTTTGTCTTCTCATTTTGCTTAACTCACTGTGTCTGGAGTCTCCTGTTTGCAGGCTGCTGGTTCATAGTTCCCATTGTTTTTGGTGTCTGCCCCCAGGGCTAAGCTTAGTTCAGTGGGTTTTGTAGGCTTCCTGGTGGAGGGGACTCATGCCTGTGTTCTGGTGAATGAGGCTGGATCTTGTCTTTCTGGTGGGCAGGACCATGTCCGGTAGTGTGTTTGGGGGTTCCTCTGACCTTATTATGGTTTTATGCAGCCTCTCTGCTAATGGGTGGGTTTGTGTTCCTGTCTTGCTAGTTGTTTGGTGTTGGGTGTCCATCACTCTATCTTGCTGGTCACTGAGTGGAGCTGGTTTTAGCATTGAGATTGAGATCTCTGGGAGAGCTTTCACCATTTGATATTATGTGGAGCTGGGAGGTCTCTTGTGGACCAATGTCTTGAACTTGGCTCTCCCACCTCAGAGGCACAGGCCTGACACCCATCTAGTGCACCACCAAGACCCTGTTAGCCACATGGCTCAGAAGAAGAGGGGGAAAAAAAAAGAAGGAAAGAATGAATAAATAAAATAAAATAAAATAAGGTTATTAAAATAAAAAAATAAAAATATTATTTAAAATTAAAAATAATAAGAAGATAATAAAAAAAGGAATGAAAGAAAGAAGAGAGGAGCAACCAAAGCAAAAACAAATCCACCAATGATAACAAGTGTTATAATTGTACTAAACAAACAAACAAACAAACAAACAAAAAGGCAGACAGGACCCTAGGACAAATGGTAAAAGCAAAGCTATACAGGCAAAATAACCAAAAGAAGGATACACATACACACTCACAAAAAGAGAAAAAGGAAATATATGTTTATATATATATATATATATATATATATATATATATATATATAAAAGTAAGAGAGCAACCAAATCAATAAACAAATCTACCAATGATAATAAACTTTAAATACTAAACTAAATAAACATAAAACCAGAAACAAATTAGATGCAGAAAGCAAACCCTAAGTCTATAGTTGCTCCCAAAGAAGTCCACTGGCTCAATTTTGGGATGATTCATTGTCTATTCAGGTATTCCAGTGATGTAGGGTACATCAAGTTGATTGTGGATATTTCATCCACTGCTCCTGAGGCTGCTGGAAGTAATTTCCTTTTCTCTTCTTTGTTCACACTGCTCCTGGGGTTCAGCTTTGGATTTGGCCCCACCTTTGCATGTAGGTCACCTGAGAGCATCTGTTCTTCACTCAGACAGGATGAGGTTAAAGTAGCAGCTGATTAGTTGTCTCTCACTCACTGAGGCCATTGGGAGGGGGATATGGGATGTGGGATGATCCTGCCACAGCAGAGGCCAGCATGAGGTTGCAACAGCCTGAGGTGTTCCATGTGTTCTCCTAGGGAAGCTGTCCCTGGATCATGGGACCCTGGCAGTGGCGAACTTCACAGGCTCTCGGGAGGGGATGTGTGGATAGTAACCTGTGCTTGCACACAAGCTTCTTGTTGGCTGCAGCATCAGCCTTAGCATTTCATGCCTGTCTCTGGTGTCTGCACTGATAACCGAGGCTAGTGCCCCTCTCTGGAGCTCGTTTAAGTGGTGCTCTAAATCCTCTCTCCTCACGCACACCAAAAAATTGTCTCTCGCCTCTTAGGCAGTTCCAGACATTTTCCCGGACTCCCTCCCATCTAACTGTGACATACTAGACCCCTTCAGGCTGTGTTCACGCAGCCAACCCCAGTCCTCTCCATGGGATCAGAACTCCAAAGCTGGAGCTTCAGCTCCCAGCCCCCACCCAACCCAGCAGGTGAGCAGATAAGCCTCTCAGACTTGTGGGTGCTGGTCAGCACCACTCCTGTGTGGAAATCTCTCCCCCTTCCCTCTGCACCTCTGTTGCTGCACTCTCCTCCGTGACTCTGAAGCTTCCCACCCATCTCCACCAGTAAAGCGGTTTCCTAGTGTGTGGAAACTTTTCCTCCTTCACAACTCCCTCCCAGAGGTGCAGGTTCTGTCCCTATTTTTTGGTCTCTGTTTTTCCTTTTTTCTTTTGCCCTACCCAGGTACGTGGGAAGTTTCCTGACTTTTGGGAATTCTGAGGTCTTCTACCAGAGTTCAGTAGGTGGTCTGTAAGAGTTGTTCCAATGTAGATATATTTATGATGTATTTGTGGGGAGGAAGGTGATCTCCACATCTTTCTCCTCTGCCATCTTCAAGATCTCTGATCTTTTAAATATTCAATAATTCCTCACTCTTCTGTGAACCTGACACCAGATGAAGACTTGTGTCCTGGTGGCCCCAAAAGTCCTCTTTCAGTATGTGGAGTTATCTTTTCAAAGGACAGAACCTCCAATCACTGGAACTTCACACTCCAAGACCCTCCTTTCAAAGTGTTGTCTCTCCCCTTCTCTACTTTTATTTTCTCCAAGAATTTTTTTTTCATTTCTACTTACTTACACGTTCATTTAACTCTTTCATTAAGTTTGAATAATATAAATGCACTATTAGCTTGCACTAGTAAAGACACATTGAATGCCAGGTTTAGGGAAAGGAGCCTAACATACAACAGTTAGAGGTGGAAATATTTTGGGACTCATTTTCTGAAGATGTTTCACAAGGGTATAAAATAGCCCCAAGTGAGGGCAAGTTGATAAGATATTATTAAGAGTTTTTTTCTTGGTGGAGTACACCAACCATTTTCCCTGTTCAACTGTTCATTTATTTCCTAAGATAAAACTGAAGTTCTAGAATATTTGAGGACTTTGAATCTCCGCCATAGCATTCATCCCATCTCCTCCATCAATCCTGTTCCTGTGATACTCCCCACAACCTCAACAGGATCAGGAGCTTCTGAGAATGAGAGATGGAGGAGGATAGGATTTGTCAAGCTCAAACTACTCATCAATGTGGTAGATTTGAAGTTTCAAAGCAAAACTAAACCTTTCATGTTTGGCATTTGGTTAATAATTTGGAGGATTTAAGTAAGATTCCTGGTAGTTCAAAGAATTTTATTTCTGTATTTTTCCTGAAATGAGTGGAAGAGGAAAAGAGCAGAAATTGTCATCCTCATTCATAAGGCAGAAAACTTGGTGCCATTTTCCCAATGGCAGTGGGTTGGTCGAAGATGTTCACTGCAATTTGTGTATGGACTGGTGTGTCTCAGGATCATGTCAAGATAATTCCAATTCCTAAAAGCTGGAATAGACAGTTCATATATCTGAATGAGTATAACTGATTATTAACATGAAAAATAGCTTTGCTATGTGCAGACTTCAGTTAAAGAAGAGATAGAAAAAATTAAGGCTCAGGTACCTCTCTAAAGTCCCATGGGGACTATTTATTGAGCAGAATATAATTCAGAATTTTGAGCAGAATAGACTCAGGAATTCAGAGGAGGTGTTTTTAGAGGAAGGATTTATAATTGTCAGATAAAATATTCAGTGGATGCTCTGTACAAGCGGAAGGGTTGGGTTGAGCTTTAAAATAGAAAGATAATTTCATAATTGTGAAGGTTTGGAAACTGCACTTGAATGTCTGTTTGTTCTTTAGGTTTAGATGATCTGAGTAGGCTGTAAGAATTCCAGCTACAAATAAGACATTTTTCTTTAAATAGAACTAAACCAATCATTGTGAAATCAGAGGTATGGCCTCAACCCTTTCACCCAGCCTTATTTGGGTGAATCTGTAGGGTATTAGTTGATTACTGTCAATAGTTGAGACTTTGTATGACAGTGTACTGGAAACAAGATACAAAAGAGAGCATATTCTGTAATTCTGAACATAGGAATGTTACTTCCATCTTGAAGAAGACACATTATATGTAGGAGGGGAAGAGGGAGCACTGGGGACAGAAAAGAAGTTGGAGATATGAAGGGCTTACAGGCAAATCGGCTCCTCAGCCAGAAAAAGAAAATGGCTCTAATGGCATACTTATACACCCCTTTCCAGATCTTTTACTTTAAAATGTGACAGTTATGCAGATCTACTCTGTAGCATTTATGGATCTCCATCACCTGGTGCAAATTTACACATTTCACTAAATCTCCCTAAATATATCTGCTCTTTCATTATCTTATTTAATGACCCCTCCCTACCTTCAATATTGATCCATTTTCTGTATATCCTTTAACATGTAGTCCAAGTCTAGTCTCCCAAACATGTCCATAGATGACCCAAACACATACAGTTCCATCCCACTATTTATTTTTATTAACAACTACAACATTTATACTGTATCATCCAACGTAACATGTTTTCTAGACAAATATATTCATGGACAACATCATTCACATATCTGCTGTCTGCCACCAAGACTTCTAAGATAAATCCTCATGCTTGAAATTTCTAGACTCAATTCGCTGAAACTATTTTCTTTCTAGAAAGACACATCTAAAACAGATTATTCTTCAAATAGTCTTCCCAGATTCATTGCTAATCTTTGATACTTTCCCTCAAACTGAAGTTCTTCTCTTCTTCATCACTGAATTAAATTCCCTTACCTTTTTGCTTGCACATAATTTAAACACATAAGTAGTGTAAGGTCTCTAATGCATTCTCAGAAGATATATTTCTGCATCATAATGTGCTACTTAGATCATAAACTACTCAAGGTCAGTGTGAGTGCCTATTTAATTCTCTTCATGTTCTTCTTACAGCAGCATATACTAAGAGATCCTGAATCATTGTCCTCATGAAAAAGTAGTTGAAGGTGTTTTTCTCCTTAACATTGAAAAGAAAATCAAGGTTAAGTTGAAAATGTATAAAAAAATAATTTAAGTTTAATCAGAAAACACTAAATTGTATGTAGGTATTTATATTTCTTTACCTCTTCACTCAAGATGAGCTTTCTTTAAAAACAATGTTAGTAAAGGCTAATAACTACTAAGTAGTCAGATTTATGCCATAATGTTAGGGAAGAAGTAAATTTTAATAAAAACTTAGGTTTCAAGGTATGATGGGGTCCTTGGCTTGGAATTTTATAGGACCAGAAAAACTAAGGCACTGAGTTCACAGGTACGTCCCTGGGGGCTGAGTACTGCAGCGTTGATACCTCATCTTGGCGATCAGATGTTTGGAGGCATAAAGGCCACCATAGCACATGTTTTTTTCAGAGAAAGTGCACAATTAGCCTTGACATACCAAAGCCAGTAAGTCCTCATGTATTCTCCCAGCAGTTGGCAATGTGAATCCCAAAAGCTGGCAGTTCAGCTGAATTTTGACACTGGGATTGATTGATTAAGTTGTGCAGTGTCCTCCAACCCAAGTCATGTTATTCCAGATTGTATCATTTGAGGCCCTCTTGAAATAATTCATCCAGTATTTATACTAGTTCCTTACTCCTCAAGTACAGATGACACACAAGATAAGATACTGTGTTTCTCCATGTTGCTTTCCTTTAGAATATTCAAAGGCATGCTCAGACTTAGCAATAACATAATCATGATTTCAAAGGAAAGGTCTGAAACAAAATGAAACATGAGTATGCATTCAATTAAGAAGCTTCTTGTCAAAGATTACATGGATTAGCCCGGGTTCACAAGGTAAGCTTATTCTAGATCATCCTTTCGTGTCTTCCAGGTCTCATTCACAAAAGTAACCCTGGGACTTGAGTACTGAATCAGAGAAGAGAAAACACACACACACACACACACACACACACACACACAATCTTGACATTGGCCTTAACAACTTTCTTGGAGGACAATTATTCCTTTTAATAAATCTGATCAAATTGAATATGTCCAATGATTCCTTATGGAAATTAGAATATGTAGAATATGGCCTTCAAGGCCACGATTCCTTCTTTATGATCTAAATTACTGTCACTCTCATCTTTGCTCCAGGAAGTCTTAGCCACAGGGTCCTTCTTTCACTTCTGGAAAATACCACATTCATTTCCAGGCCAACAACATTTATCCCTGATGTTCCTCTGCCTAGAATATACCCTGTTTGGCTCCTACTCAGCTCATGAATCTCTGCATGGAGGTCACTTTCTCACCTATGCCTTTGCTTTTGCTGACCAACCTAATCCCAAGATATTCCCTAGTTATACATGCTAAAATTCCACAATTGATTGTTACAGACTAGGAGGATTTGGGGATACTTTGGTTAATATTAATAATGTGAACATTTCTTTGATCTATCATTTCTTTGATTCTATGGCACACATTTCTGCTTTTTTTTTTTTTTTTACATTGTAACTTTTTAAAAATCAGTGTGCTTCTTACAATACATATCACAACACACATGCCAGCTGCTGGATGGGGAACAAATTCAGATAAATTCATCATTCCCTGGGAGTTTACCAATTTAGCTTTGCTTAATCTCATTCAACCATCTATTGCAAGGTTGCTACTTAAGGTAGCTACTTCAAGTTAAATGCTTAAATCTCTATTGTCTTCAGAAGACACATAGTGGATGTAGCTTTTAAACAAAAATTTATTATGTTAGTATGTAGCAGAACAGAACATAATCTCTCACACATCAGGCAAAACAATTCAGGGGGTAGAAACTGACAAATCACAGGAATATATCATGTTTCCATTAGGCTAGAGGGGTTGGTATGCCTAATCAATACTTCATGGAGGGGTGTCACTTAGACACCAAATATATCATGAGGTTTTGGTTAATGTTTCAGATATTTTTCTTTTTACTTCCATTGGTAGGATTTCAGTTATTGGGGGAAAAAAAAGACTAGACTATAAGTTTAACCAAAAAACATAAATGCAAATAAAGCACCAGTGTTCAATGTGCCTCAAAATTACACTATCATAAAGCTGTCAAACACGAATCTTGTGGGTTATGAAAAGCTACGTGTCCCTGTGATGCTGCCTGTAAATATCAATTTCCCAAGACACGTTAGTCTTTGGATGTCAAGAGGCTTCTACCAAAACTTAGACTATCAGATGGAACTCATACACTATTTTATGGATAAATTTGTACTGGAGCTTCTTTAAAAGTATGGAAAAATATTTAAAATTTAAATTTGTTTAACTTTCATGCAACCCATAAAAATATAAATTCGTAATGTTGATGAAATGTAGTGAGTGTGTATGTGTTTTTAGGACTTCCTGTTATGTTATATGTAATTGTCACAAATTGTGGGGGTCAAACTTACATCTAAGGTCTTAGCAGTGTATGGTCAGGCTTGTGATACAAGCAAGATAAGAGTGTCTCCTTCTTATGGGGGTGGTCTGGATAATGTCAACAAAGGTTCAACTCAGCAGCAAAAGCCTTGAAGTTAAGACTTAGCACAAGAATTGCCAAGATGAAAAATGCTCTGGGATTAGGGGTCTACAAAGGGGCGCTTGGGGATAGGTGCTTGTGGAGACCATGTGGGAAAAAATCCTTCAGGCCTTGGATCACAACAGAGCCGGAGATCAAGGGAAACTTTTGGGCTGGTTTGGCAGCTGTGGCTCTAATGAATTATTTCCATTGAAAGAGCACAAAATTTACCTCAATGCTAATTTATGCCTTCAAGAATCCAGGGGGTCCTCATCAATTAAAATTTTCCCTCTTTTTTCAACCATGAGATTCCGTAGCTTTGGACTATGTCAATAATATTTTCTCAGCCAATTAATCCAATAACTGGTTAATTTATTCATTCATTTAACAAGCATATATTACAGAGCTGTTTAGAGTGACCATGTAAATAAAACAAAGTCCCTGACCTCAAGGAACTTAGAGTTTAGTGAGAAAGGCCCATGTGAAAATAGTACTCCAGAAGCCAGCCAGGTGAGAATGGGTTTTGGTTGCTTAATTATAAGCAATGTTTCTTTGTTTTGATTTTCTTAACTTTACAGTATTTTCTGTACTACATTATTCCCCCAGAGCTAAGTGAGAGCCTAAAAATGTGTTTGTGTGTGTGTGTGTGTGTGTGTGTATCTCAAACAATAGAATATGTGTATTCTATTTGTTTGACTCTATTCTTCTTGTTCGACTTAACTGGAGCTTGGTGGAAAGAGATTAAAGATGCATGGAATAAGAGAGGAGCAAGTCCTGACAGTGGTAAAAGGGATCTGATCCTCTCAATATCATTGAAGCCTGTTGTACCATGAATATACAAGGAAGCCTGATGAGAAATATCTTCACAGATGTGGAAGCCAAGATCCTGAGCCTAGGAGAATGCCTAGGCCCATGATCTGTCACTCAGGCTAAGAGGATAATTGCTGACTTCCATGTGAGAAGCTGCTTCTAACTACAGCTGGATGTCCAGTTCTCTTAAATGACCAGGCCAAGATGACCATGACTTTCTGTTGTTTCCATGGAACCCTTAAAGTCCTGCCTTATATTAAGATTCCTGTTCAGTGAATGTGCACTGGACATGCTATTATCCTTCTTCACATACAGATGTCCTGGAAAGTCTAATTGCATTCCCAAAAGGCAGAAACCCTTTTAAAAATTAAATTAAATTAAAAATAAAAAGGCAATATTTCAGTCAAGGGTCAAGCTCCTAAAGAATGTAGACCAAAAGAGGTATGGAATTCTATAAGCCAAGTAGAAGCTAGGGAATGGTTATAAATAAATGTACAGTTTTCTCTATTCCATCTCACCTTCTACTTCATTGGCTTCTGTCTTTCCAAAAGAAAATTAGGATGTTAGAGCTCCTAATTCTGTTGTACTGCTACCTTTTATCGTCTATATGAATATTCTTCCTCCATGAAATCTTCACTTAAATTTCAGATGTACAATAATCTCCATGGGAAAAACAAAACAAAACAAAACAACAACAACAAAAAAACTATAAGCTAGTTCTAAAAGACAATTTATCCTTTCCTTGGTTTATGAAAAATGGTACATATTTAACTTAATTGAATAAGATGTATCCTTACACATCTTTATATATCCTTATACAATATCCTTCAAAGGTAAGCAGCCGGATATGGCTTGAGTGAAAAGAATTCCTTGTTCTGGGAAGCCTTAGGAAAAGTATTGAAAGTTAGAGAGAATTCAGTCATAAGGAGAGGAAGAAAGAGTAAATTTCAGGGTAGTAACTGAAGCTTGAGGAATGATCCAAATATGGTAACATTCCAAGCATCCTTAAGAGACCACAAACAGACAGGCCCAGTGGGGTATGGTAATGTTTTAAAAAGAACAATCTGCAGTTCATCAAATACCCATTCCTCCTCTGAACCCTGCAACCTGATGTTCTGTTTTACTGGAGCTAAAGGTAGAAGCACAAGGGAAATGATTCCAAATACAGAAGGATACCTATCAAGTTAAACTTCTTCCTTGTAATAACTGTAGGTCAACTAGAATGGTATGTGGCAAAGTGCAAATAATTCATGACCACATAAAAGTAAAGCCAGGGCTCAGAATCAGTCAAGACATTTCTTGGTTGTCAGTGAGAGAATCAAACACAAACCTATTCAAGCAAAAAGGAAAATTAGTTGGCCCACTTAACCAAACCATGTATGCACACACACACACACACACACACGCACACACAGAATGGGAGAGCCCACAACAAGATCAACCAAATAAGATTCACCAATTGTGTGTGTGCATGTGTCTGTGGTGTGTATGTGTGTGCATGCGCATGCAAGAAGAGATGGAGAGAGGGAGAGGGAGATACGTGATATAGACTATATACCCTTGTCTTCCTATATTCTGATTGTATGTTGGCCTCAGTTTTTCGGGGCTCTGCACATGGCTGGGAACATAGTCACTGACAGCTCTGAGTTCACAGCTTTACAGCTTGCTATTCAAGGGAAAAATACCTTCTCTCTTGGAGGGACCATATTAAAAATTCCCAGGAGATGTTTAATCGACCTGGCGTATATCCTTTGCCCTCCCTTATCCAAACTCTGTGGCCACAAAGTTGAGCTATTCTGATTGGCTTGCCTGTTTCTCAAACTCATTCTTATGGCCAAAGGAGAATGCCACTGAGATTGGAAGCCCCAGCAGCCACATTTGGGTCAAGAGGTCTCCTTCAAAGATAATAAGTTTAGTTAATTGCCAAAGAGAGGGAGACTTCTAAGTGATAGCACCAGGCCACTGTGAATGACCCTGATGTGTCCAGTCTTTATGTACATGTCTGACTATGTAGATTCCTTTAACTCTTATACTCAACTTGAATTCTCTCCTAATTCCTTTCTTCCTGGTCTCATCTTGTCACTCCTGCTGCTACCTATCTTCTATGATTTTGAACTGTAATGTTCCCCTCTATCAGTTCAGAGTCTTTGAAAAATAGACATAGATATTCATTACTGTTGGCCAATTTCTTTATCTTTCAACAGGACCAGTTAGTAACATTTTCCTTTCTACCAACTGACCTCCCCTGAAGTTTAACATATAAGTTATAAAATAGTCTTTCAGACTCAGTAAATTATGCAAGCAGTAGTCAAACAGACCCAGGATTGCATAACATTTATTTTGAATAGTATCCTGTGTCCATAACACGTGGCTTTAATTATCAAGATTAAAGGGTTCCTCCACTATCAAGGAACAAGAGTTTTAAATTTGTAAGTAAAATTCATGCTTTGTTTATTTATTTTTACCTCTCTAACAAAATGGATATGGCATTATGAGATCATTCTAAGATTTAGTTAAGGGAAAACACATGTGAATATATTTATACACACACATGTAAATTCAGACTGTTAAGAAAATGTTAAAGAATTTCTTTAAAATGTTAAAGAGTTGTATAAAAAATATAAATGTAGAGATGGTTCCTAGAGGGCCACTATAACATGGCCTTCTCTTCAGCAGAGGGTTTATTAAGGTTTCAGGTTCAATTGTAGAGAAACTGTCCAGGGAACAGATCTCAGCCTGTTCAGTTTGGTTTATGGGTATGGGATGTGTTTAAATTGAGCTAATTAGCTATTTTTAGTCACATTAAATTAGTGATCCATCACTCTGGGTAAGTCCCCCCAAATTGATGTGGCTTTTTGTTTGTTTGTTTGTTTGTTTTTGCAGTATGAGGGCCTCTCACTGTTGTGACCTCTCCCATTGTGGAGCACAGGTTCCAGATTCGCAGGCTCAGTGGCAATGGCTCAGGGGCCCAGCCACTCCACGGCATGTGGGATCTTCCCAGACCAGGGCACGAACCCATGTCCCCTGCATCGGAGGTGGACTCTCAACCACTGGGCCACCAGGGAAACCCAACTGATGTATTTTTTTAAAGCTCCCAGGTTTAGAATCCATTGAGTGATAGATGACAGATCTTCCGTATCTAATTAAATTGTCATTTCTATATACTTAAAATGATATTGGCTGAAATATTTGCTACAGTATAAACACAGTGGGGAAAATTGTTGAAAATTTCCATTGGGGTCTTCTCACATTGATTTCTCTGGCCTCAATGCACTTCCACTCCCACCAAAATAATTTTTTTTATCTTTTGTTTTCCAGTTCAAATGGTACCTCCTCTGTGAAGCCTTTTCCATAGATTTTGGTTGCCAAATTTAACAAATAAAATATAGGATACCCATTTAAATTTCAATTTAATATAAACAGTTGCTGTTGTTGTTGTTGTTGTATAAGATTGTCCTAAATATTACATGGGACATTCTCATATTTAAAACAAAGAAACAAGCAAAAAGCATTGTGTAATATGCAAATGTAATTGGACAGTCTGCATTTTTTCTGGTAACTCTAATTTAGTATTATATTAGTTTGTTAAGGATTCCCTTACAAAATACTACAGGTTGGATGGCTTAAACAGCAGAGATTTATCTTCGCACAGTTCTGGAGGCTAGAAGTGCAAGATCAAGGTGTCAGCAGGTTTGGTTTCTCCTGAGTAACCAACTCAGTTCTGCTGTTTTCCTCCTCAACATATATACTATGTCTTAGCAAAACATGGTCTATATATACACAAGAGTAAGCATTAACTTCAAATGTATGTCTCTGGAAATAGGTGCCAAGAGTACTTAACTTCCAAATTTATTGTAGGACATGCACCTGCATCTTTTCTGCACACTGTACTAGGTTCCTTTATGAATGCAACTGCAGGTGCAAGGTAATCTCAGAAACAAACTCTGACTTCTGCTTCATGTCACTGTAAAATGCTTTATTTTTTAACACCTGAAAAATCAGGCTCCTCCAGGAAGGAAGGGAAATGGGTAACAAGTATTTCTGGGGCCAGATTGGCAAGGATACTCAATCTTTTGTTAAAAATTTACAATATTTTTGGGGTTTTTTTGAATAATAACATAATTCTGACTGAAGGAAATCAAGATTAGGAATAATACGATGAAAACATTTTGGGGGCTAGGACAAAGATTTGATTCCAGGAAGTGAAAATCAAGTTCTACAAAACAACATTGCAAAGTGTTGCTGTATGTGGTATTCAGAGCCTATCTATTAATGGACAGGATGTCAGGGGTTTTAATAAAGGTGGATTCCTCTACATTTCAGCTTTGTGTTTGGAGAGGTCCTCTTCACATTTACAATCAGTAGGTGGCTATTAATCTTATGAGGGATTTTGTTGCTGCTGTTACTCTTTTCTCTTTTCCTTTAGCAGCTTTCAGTCACCATGAACTGCAAGTGAATTTAAAGTAAGAGATATTTCTCTTAAATGCTTGCAATTTTCTGGTTCCTCGGCCCCTAGCAAATGTCTCATTGTGTTCAACTAATATTTACAACATTGTGCAATACAGCTATTTCATATTATTTTCAAGGTTACATTCTCCTGTCTTGCTTTGGAAACTCCTTAAATATATAGATAGATTATCTAGATGTATACAAACGAGACATTTCTTAGGTTCAAAGACACTCATAAATAAGAGGAATGAGGTAGTTTCCTATTCTACTAAAGTCCTCCAAATCTCATAAGCTTGAGATAAATCTCTGACCTTCCTACCACATAAAGGCCCATATTTAGAAGACAGAGGATCTTTGCTTATTCACACAAAGTGACACTATAAAGTGAACTTTCAACCTTCAGTAAGAAGGTGATGGAGCAGTGATGCAAGATTTGTGAACTATGCACTAACTATAATATGTCTCTGACTGGTGTTGCTACAACAATTTCACTGTTTTGAATATCTAAGTGTCGTAGACTCAAGGTCGTATTAAGGTCGTAGACTCAAGTTCCAACAGTGAAACTATTGAATGCAAAATTGAGCATACACAGGAAGGTATTCTGAAAAAAAAGGCTTGTGGCTGGGGAGACTGGGCACTGGAGAAAAGTCAGCTGAGAAGGAGACAAGCAATTTCATTAATTCATTGCTAACATGGCTTCTGGTGAATGGTTCCATTTCTAGGGAGATTTGAACTAATTTAGAAAGATGACAATAACAGTCTGTGACATGAGAAAACTTTGATCACATTATGTTGAGAGACTCTTGAGACACATCTGTAGGTAAGATATAGTAATCAGGAACAGACTGTTTTCAGACATGTAAAGGCAGAAGCAAAGATATATGAAGTTATCTTAAAAGTGCCCAGCTGAGTTTGTCCTTGTATGTGGGCTGTTTACTGTAATGTAGGTAAGCTTGAAGGAAGTAATGAATAATAGTGCATTGCCTCTCTCCTTATGTTGTATGCTGAGCATAATCATAAACTGTAACAGGTGGATAATCTTGTGTGTCCTATCTAGGGCATGATGAACAATAGATATCACTTTATAATAGTTAATAAAACAACAAACAAGTATGACAACGTCCTTAGGGCCAGAAAATCCCTACAGAAACAAAGGGGTGAAACAACTGTAACAGCAGGAAGAATTATAGATATAATACACTGGTAAAATATATTTGTTACAATTAATCACCCAAGATTGATATATTATTATCTAAAGTCCATACTTCTTTCCAGAGTATCTTAGTTTTTACCTAATATCTTTTCCTTTCCCAGGATCCCATCCAGGATACCACATTCCATTTACTTACATGGCTTCTTAAGATCCTCTTGGCTGTGGACAATTTCTCAGAATTTCTACATTTTCAAGATTTTGATAGTTTTGAAACATATTGGCCAGGTATTTCCTAGGATGCCATTCATTTGACATTTTTCTGTTTTTCTCATAACTAGACTGAGATTATGTGTTTTTTTCAAAGAAAGGACATAGATGTCAAGTGCCATTTTCATCACATAATAGCAAAGTACATACTATCAGCATTAGTTATCACTGTCAATATTTTTTTCTTTTCTTTTTTTTTTGCGGTATGCAGGCCTCTCACTTCTGTGGCCTCTCCCGTTGCAGAGCACAGGCTCCAGATGCAGGCTCAGTGGCTATGGCTCACGGGCCCAGCCGCTCTGCGGCATGTGGGATCTTCCCAGATCAGGGCACGAACCCGTGTCCCCTGCATCGGCAGGCAGACTCCCAACCACTGCGCCACCAGGGAGGCCCCACTGTCAATATTGATCTTAATCACATGGCTGGTATAGTGTTTATCAGATTTTTCCACTGTAAACTCTTTTTTTTTTTTTTTTTAACCTTTCCATACCTTTATCTTTGGAGAGAAGTCACTATGCAGAGCCCACACTTAAGGAGTGAGGATTTATGTTCCCTTCATTTAGGGCATAGTATCTACATAAATTATTTGGAATTCTTCTGCAAGGGAGATTTATATCTTCTCTCCTATTAATACTTTATTCATTCAGTCATTTATGTTATAACTATGGATTGTGGGTATTTATTTTTTACTTTGAGTTATAATCAAATACTACCATTTTATTTGTTTCTTTTTTTTCTTTTTTTATTGTTCGCATTAACTTTATTTAGAGAAATCTCAAAGAACTCAGCCTTATCAGCAGTGATAATAGTAATTTTTTTTATTTTTTGCTTTATAACAAATTTAATCAGTTATACATATACATATGTTCCCATATCCCCTCCCTTTTGCGTCTCCCTCCCACCCTCCCTATCCCACCCCTCCAGGCGGTCACAAAGCACCGAGCTGATCTCCCTGTGCTATGCAGCTGCTTCCCACTAGCTATCTACCTTACGTTTGGTAGTGTATATATGTCCATGCCACTCTTTCACTTTGTCACAGCTTACCCTTCCCCCTCCCCATATCCTCAAGTCCATTCTCTAGTAGGTCTGTGACTGTATTCCTGTCTTACCCCTATGTTCTTCATGACAATTTTTTTCTTAAATTCCATATATATGTGTCAGCATACAGTATTTGTCTTTCTCTTTCTGACTTACTTCACTCTGTATGACAGACTCTAGGTCCATCCACCTCATTACAAATAGCTCAATTTCATTTCTTTTTATGGCTGAGTAATATTCCATTGTATATATGTGCCATATCTTCTTTATCCATTCATCCAATGATGGACACTTAGGTTGTTTCCATCTCCGGGCTATTGTAAATAGGGCTGCTATGAACATTTTGGTACATGTCTCTTTTTGAATTATGGTTTTCTCAGGGTATATGCCCAGTAGTGGGATTGCTGGGTCATATGGTAGTTCTATTTGTAGTTTTTTAAGGAACCTCCATACCGTTCTCCATAGTGGCTGTACCAATTCACATTCCCACCAGCAGTGCAAGAGTGTTCCTTTTTTTCCACACCCTCTCCAGCATTTATTGTTTCTAGATTTTTTGATGATGGCCATTCTGACTGGTGTGAGATGATATCTCATTGTAGTTTTGATTTGCATTTCTCGAATGAGTAAAGATGTTGAGCATCCTTTCATGTGTTTGTTGGCAGTCTGTATATCTTCTGTGGAGAAATGTCTATTTAGTTCTTCTGCCATTTTTGGATTGGGATGTTTGTTTTTATGTTATTGAGCTGCATGAGCTGCTTATAAATTTTGGAGATTAATCCTTCGTCAGTTGCTTCATTTGCAAATATTTTCTCCCATTCTGAAGGTTGTCTTTTGGTCTTGTTTATGGTTTCCTTAGCTGTGCAAAAGCTTTGAAGTTTCATTAGGTCCCATGTGTTTATTTTTGTCTTTCTTTCCATTTCTCTAGGAGGTGGGTCAAAAAGGATCTTGCTGTGATTTATGTCATAGAGTGTTCTGCCTATGTTTTCCTCTAAGAGTTTGATAGTGTCTGGCCTTACATTTAGGTCTTTAATCCATTTTGAGCTTATTTTTGTGTATGGTGTTAGGGAGTGATCTAATCTCATACTTTTACATGTCCCTATCCAGTTTTCCCAGCACCACTTATTGAAGAGACTGTCCTTTCTCCACTGTACATTCCTGCCTCCTTTATCAAAGATAAGGTGACCATATGTGCGTGGGTTTATCTCTGGGCTTTCTATCCTGTTCCATTGATCTATCTGTCTGTTTTTGTGCCAGTTAAATTTTTCCTTCTGTGCCTATTAGGAGCTCTTTCAATTTGGCCCTGTATCCCTTAGACATAATGCTATCTTCTTCTTCTTTTTTTTTTTTAATAGCACTTCCTTACTTCCTAGTACTACAAGATGTTATACTACATTTACTGCCCTATTCCTAGAATAAACCATTTCTCTAAGGAGCCCTGGTTCCTTTTATTGGAAAACGGTATTAGAAACCAAGATCTGGACCCCAGGTTTGCTGATTGATACCAGAGTGATGTTGCATCGAGGACCTTTCATCTGACAGAGGAAGTAAATATATGTGTGTATACAAATCTATGTTTATATACATTTCTATAAATGTATCTATATGTAACCACCTGTATTTATAGATAGGAGTATTTACACAGTTGGTTACATATAGATACATATAGATACATACTGATATCTCCAAGTCTAATCCATTACCAGAGGCTTTTTTTGTATTAATCTATATGATATTTTTTTGCTTTTGCAGAAAAATTTATAGTTTATGTTTATAGTTTATATTTATATTATAAACTATAATTTATTATTTATAGTCCTTCCATAATTTCATATGATTTGAATGATAAATTCCAAACATTTGGAAAAAAATATTTACTAACTTTCATGATCTTGGTCACAGTTTACCTGCTTTGTTCAGCTTCTTGCATGCCCACTTTTTTTTTTTTTTTTTTTTTTTTTTTTTTGCGGTATGCGGGCCTCTCACTGTTGTGGCCTTTCCCATTGCAGAGCACAGGCTCCAGACATGCAGGCTCAGCGGCCATGGCTCACGGGCCCAGCTGCTCCACGGCATGTGGGATCTTCCCGGACCAGGGCACGAACCCATGTCCCCTGCATCGAAGGCAGACTCTCAACTACTGTGCAACCAGGGAAGCCCCACATGTTTCTTTGTGATGCTCATATAGTTGATATTGACACTCACAGCCGCTTATCTTATTTTCCTTTTTTTTTCCTTTTTTTTTTAATTTCTGAAGGTTCTGGTAACCTGTGATGTATTTTATTTTATTTTTTCTATTTCCCTGTGACTTTTTTTTCTTCTTCATCCCCTTTACCCCATCCATGACTCTTCCCACTATGCACAGATAAACTTCACCTACAAACTCCTTAATCTGACCTGTGGAGAATGTACAGAGTTTAAACACATCAATAAATACTTTAACTTCCAAAAAAAAAAAAAGACCTTGAGGAAGACAAAAATACATGGAGGAACCTTAAAAAAAAAAAAAGGGGGACTTCCCTGGTGGCACAGTGGTTAAGAATCTGCCTGCCAATGCAGAGGACAAGGGTTCAAACTCTGGTCGGGGAAGATCCCACATGCCACAGAGCAACTAAGCCCGTGTGCCACAACTATGGAAGACTGTGCACCTAGAACCCGTGCTCCACAGCAAGAGAAGTCACTGCAATGAGAAGCCCGGGTACCACAATGAAGATCCAGTGCAGCCAAAAAATAATAATTAATAAATAACTTTATTTTAAAAAATAAATAAATAAAATAAAAAAATTAGTGAATTGAAGTATTTCTTCTATTCTGATATGTGCGTTTATTGTTGTAAATTTCCCTCTAAGCATTACTCTCTCTGAATTCCATAAATTTTAGTAAGTTGTATCTTCATTTCATTTAGTTAAAAATATCTTCTAATTTTTCTAAAGACTTCTTTATCCATGTGTGTTGTTTAGAAGAGTGTTGGTCAATCTTCAAATATTTGGAGACTTCCCAGCTATCTTTCTGTTATTGAATTCTATTTCCATCATGGTATGAGAACATACTTTGTATAACCTATTCTTTTTAAGATTAAAGTGTGTCTTACAGAACAGTAGGTGCTCTCCATTCATGAATGTTCTTTGTGAGTTTAAAAAGAATGTTTCACTGTTGTCATATGGAGCATTCTGTGTCAATTAAATACATCAATTAAGCTCTTTAGATAAACTATAACCTTACTGATTTTCTTCCTACTTGATTTATCAATTACTGGAACAGAAGTATAGATATATCCAGCTAAAGTGGTGGGTTTATTTATTTTTCATTTTACCTCAAGTATTTTGAAGCTATTTTGTTACATGCATACACATTAAGGATTGTAATATCTCCCTAGGCACCTGACTCCTTTATCAATTTGTAATGCCCATCCTTATCCCTGATAGTTCCCCTTGTTCTGAAGTTTGCTTTGTCTGACTTCTTTTCTGTACCATTCTAGTTTTCTTTTTCTTAGATAGTAATCTGTGTCTTTATATTTAAAGTGAGTCTCTTATAGACAATATGTAGTTGAGTCTTGTTTTTTTAGTCCACTCTGATAGTTTCCATTTTTTTTAATTGGTGGATTTAGACCACTCACAATGGAAGTGGTTATTGATATAGTTGGATTTAAAGCTACCATATTTGTAACTGTTTTTCTTCATTGCACTTGTTCTTTCCTTTTCCTTTTCCTTTTTTCTCTTTTCTGGTTTCAACTGAGAAATTTATATATATTTTTCATTTTCTCTCCCCTCTAGCATATCTGTTGTACTGATTTTATACAACCTTTTAGTGGATTCCCTGGAGTTTGAAATATACATTTGTAACCAATCTAAATGTACTCTCAAATAATACTATACTGATCATGGATTGTGCTTGTACTTTAGAATAGAGAATTCTTATCCCATATAAAGTTGTTGTCATTAATTTCACTTACCTTTATGCTATAGTAATAAATACATTAATACTATTATTACTTTAAACAAGGATTTTTTGGTAGAGAGCAGAACTCAAATTTTCTCACACATACAAAAATATAAATATGTGAGGTGATGGATGTGTTAATTAATAACCCAACATTTTTTTTCCTATTAGATCATTTAAGAGTAGAAGCAATCATTTGTTTTTTAATTTTGCCTTCATTTATTCATTTTCCAATGCTTTTCTTTTTTTATGTAAATCCAAGTGTCTAATCTACAGAATTTTCCATATCTCTGAAGATCTTCTTTTTAATACTTCTTACAGGGCATATCTGCTGGCAATTAATCCCCTCAGCTTTTGCTTGTCTGCAAAAAATCTTTATTTCTTCTTCACTTTTGAAGGATACTTTTCTGGATATAGAATTCTAGATTGGCATTTTTAACATTTTAAATATTTAACTTGACTCCTTTCTTGTTTGCATGATTTCTGAGAACAGCCCTCTGTAAACTTTATCTGTTTTCCTCTGTAGGTTAGGAGATTTTTCCCTCTGACCTCCTTCAATATTTCCTTTTTGTCTTTGGTTTACAGTTTTATATAAGTATAATCTGCCTAGGAGTCCTTTTTTTTTTTTTTTTTTTTTTTGCTATTTATTTTGCTTGATGTTCTGTGCATATCCTGAATCTATGGTTAGGTTTTTATTCTTAACTTCAGAAAGTTCTCAGCAATTAGTTTTCCTGCTTTGTTCCTTCTTTATTCTCTTTTTAATATACCAATTAAAGTTATGTTATGCTTTTTGAAATTGTGTCACAGTTCTTATATGTTCTATTATGTTTTTTCATTCTTTTTAAACAATTTTATTTCAATTTGGGAAGTTTCTATTGACATATCTTCAAGTTCTTTGATTCTTTACTTAGCCATACTAAGGCTATTGATAAGCCCATCGACAGTATTATTTATTTCTGTGGTAGTGGTTTTGATTTTTAGAATTATTTTTTAAATTATTTTTTTTAGAATTTACACCTTTCTGCTTATAGTACCCATTTTTCCCAGTTTATTTACTTTTCCAATTAGAGCTCTTAACAAATCAATCAGAGCCATTTAAAATTATTTGTCTGATAATTCCAACATCTCTGCCATATCTGAGATTTTTTCTAATCTTTGTCCCTTCAGATGGTATTTCCTTACTACCTATAGCATGCCTTCTAAATTTTTGTTGGAAGATAGACAAGATATATTGGATAGTAGAAACTAAGTAAAATAGATCTTTAGTGTGAACTTTTATGTTAATCTGGCTAGAAATTAAGCTGTGTTTAATGTTAACTATAGTTGTAGGTGTCAGGGATCTTAAATCCCTTTAGAATTCTTGCTTTTGTCTCCCTTGTCTATATATATTCATAAGAACTCCATTTTTGTTGAGTCTGAGCCTTACAGCCATATTAGCAGTAATTCACTCTTACTGAAATCATGTTAATATGGTAATAAGAAATGGGGATGGAAGGAATTCTATAATCTTATGAATAATCTCTAGTGAACCTGTGTTCCTTGGATGTAATTTCCAGAACAGTTTTTTTTTTTTCCCTTTCTTAGGTGAGACAGGAAGGCTATGTGGGGCTCTAGTTGGGTAATTGGACTTTCCACCTATGTGAGATAAGTCTCTAGTAAAGCATTAATCACTAAAAATTATGTGTTTGTTATGGAGAATATATGGGGTTTACTTCAAAATGATTACTTTTTCTCTTCCCTTACCTCTCCCTAAAAGAATAGGTGATTTTTATATTCTTCACCATGGTAACCTTGAGAGATACTTGGAAGTAAAATCCACAAAAGTGTAGGACCCTTCTGCATCTGCAGCTCCCAGGAGTTTTTCACTCTTAAACTTGTATACACTCAGCCTTCAACAGTTCCTCAATATTACCTTTTAGGTGTTTCTACTAGTTTGTTTCAGTGGTTTCTGCATTCAGGTAAGTTGATTTCAACTATTTCTCTGTATTCACCTGTCTCTTTGTGTTTTGGTGTGGCAGATTGCCTTGCAACCTCAATTCTCTGATGGATTCAAGAAAAGTCATTGTTTTGTTGGTTAATTCAGCTGTTATTTATTTATTTATTTATTTATTTATTTATTTATTTATTTATTTTTGTGGTAAGGGTTACTTCCAAACTCTTTTTGTGTCAGAGCTGAAATAATACACAGAGTTTCAATATTGCCTCTTAGCAGAATATGATTTTAGGCCAAAAGGTTTGCTTTATAAATAATGTGACTAAACAAATATTCTAAATTAACCATGATTCTTAAGAAGACAAAACAGATATAGACATACAACTAGTTGGTTTAATGTCATTACTGATTTTTGTCATATTAGAATTCAGTATGGGTAGAAATTTTGTGTGAATATTTTTCTATGGGCCTCAACCAAATTAAGGTTATGGATAATGGTTAAATTTAGGATACTTATAATTTTATGGAAGACTCTTTTGGAGTTAAGTCTACTCTAAATATGGTATAAAACTTCAGGTAAAGATTTAAAAAATCTCAAATACTGGATAAAATACATAAGGGAAGGGTGGCTATAATTTAATGATAACCACATATGCATTGACTTATTTCTAGTTTATAAATTGGCTCTAGTAGAAATGCACAAGTTCTAGAAATCTCTTGATTAATTAGAATCATTGGGATAAATATTAAATTCCCAGAGAGACTGACCTTCTTACTTGAATGGAGAGGTTTCCTTTATACATAAAGCTTCCTCTGTTCATGGGATAAAAACAAAATCACCTGAAAAGTAAAGAGCTTGATTTACTCCTTGTCAGTTTTCATTTATACCCAAGTAGCTCCTTTAGTTATTAATTTTACTATTTTTTTTTCTTTAGGCATCAGCAGTGTTGTTTAAAACAACAATTACTTGGGTGCCATTTAAAAAATTTCTTCTACAATTGAACTAAGCCTAAATTTAATGATTGCTTCCTGTTATCAATCATCTCAATTATTCAACAAATACACTGATGCATAAAACCTACCCCTACCCTAAAAGACACAAATTATCTGTGTTCTGATCTGTCATCAAAGATCAGAAGTTACAGCAATTCATTATAACCTCCCCCTTTGCATGATATCATCCCAAAATCTGTGCAAAGTCCAGTCTTTCACCTTATCTCTTTGGATATATTTTATAGAGGATAATATGATCTTTCTTGAAAATTGAGTCTGACACACTGAAATAAGAATAAAATGAGTAAAATTCTTCCAAAATTCTCTCTTAGGAACACCAAATTTTTCCAAACTAGCTATAACAAAACTCAAAACAATCAAAACCAATAGTAGGGAGTGTTGTCAAGGGAAGGTCACATAACCCAATTTCCTTTCTCCATCATGTGGAAAATTTGACCCTTTGCTTATATTTTTGAGTATCTGAGCTTGCTTTTATTAATAGAGATTAAATGCATTTCTACAGGTATACTCACAAAAGATAGCATTAAAATAATTTTATTTTATACAGCAGTTCGTATTAGTCATCAATTTTATACACATCAGTGTATACATGTCATTCCCAATTCATCACACTACCACCCCCAACCCCTCACCCTTTTCCCCCTTTGATGTCCATATGTTTGTTCTCTACATCTGTGTCTCTATTTCTGCCCTGCAAACCGGTACATGTGTACAATTTTTCTAGGTTCCACATATATGTGTTAATATACGATATTTGTTTTCCTCTTTCTGACATACTTAACTCTGTATGACAGTATCTAGATCCATCCATGTCTAAACAAAATACTCAATTTCATTCCTTTTTATGGCTGAGTAACATTCCATTGTATATATGTACCACATCTTCTTTATCCATTGGTCTGTCGATGGGCATTTAGGTTGCTTCCATGACCTGGCTATTTTATATAGTGCCACAATGAGCATTAGGGTGCATGTGTCTTTTTGAATTATGGTTTTCTCTGGGTATATGTCTAGTAGTGGGATTGCTTTGTCTTATGGTAATTCTATTTTTAGTTTTTTTAAGGAACCTCCATACTCTTCTCAAGAGATGCTGTATCAATTTACATTCCCACCAACAGTGCAAGAGGGTTCCCTTTTCTCCACACCCTCTCCAGCATTTTTTGTTTCTAGATAATCTGATGATGACCATTCTAACTGGTGTGAGGTGATACCTCATTGTAGTTTTGATTTGCATTTCTCTAATGATTAGTGATGTTGAGCACTTTTTCATGTGCTTCTTGGCCAACTGTATGTCTTCTTTGAAGAAATGTCTATTTAGGTCTCCTGCCCATTTTTGGATTGTGTTGTTTGTTTCTTTAATATTGAGATGCATGAGATGTTTATATACTTTGGAGAGTAATCCTTTGTCCATTGAATCATTTGCAAATATTTTCTCCCATTCTGAGGGTTGTCTTTTCATCTTCTTTATGGTTTCCTTTGCTGTGCAAAAACATTGAAGTTTCAATAGGTCCCATTTGTTTATTTTTGTTTTTATTTCCATTACTCGAGGAGGTGGATCAAAAATGATCCTGCTGTGATTTATGTCAAAAAGTGTTCTTCCTATGTTTTCCTCTAAGAGTTAGAGAGTGTCCGGTCTTATATTTAGGTCTCTAATACATTTTGAATCTATTTCTATGTATGGTGTTAGGGAGTGTTCTAATCTTATACTTTTACATGTAGCTGTCCAGTTTCCCCAGCACCACTTATTAAAGAGGCTGTCTTTTCTCCATTGTATATCCTTATCTACTTTGTCATACACTAGTTGATCATAGGTGCGTAGGTTTATCTCTGGGTTTTCTATCTTGTTCCATTGATCTATATTTCTGTTTTCGTGCCAATACCATACTGTCTTGATTACAGTAGCTTTGTAGTATAGTCTGAAGTCAGGGAGTCTGATTCTTCTAGCTCCATTTTTCGTGCTCAAAGTTGCTTTCTCTATTCGGGGTATTTTGTGTTTCCATATAAATTGTGAATTTTTTTGTTCTAGTTCTGTGAAAAATGACAGTGGTAGTTTGATAGGGATTGCACTGAATCTGTAGATTGTTTTGGGTAGTACAGTCATTTTCACAATGCTGATTCTTCCAATCCAAGAACATGGTATATCTCTCCACTTAATTTTATCATCTTTAATTTCTTTCATCAGTGTTTTATAATTGTCTGCATACAGGTTTTTGTCTCCTTAGGTAGGTTTATTCCTAGATATTTTATTCTTTTTGTTGCAGTGGTAAATGGGAGTGTTTTCTTAATTTCAATTTCAGATTTTTCATCATTAGTGGATAAGAATGCCAGAGATTTCTGTGCATTAATTTTGTATCCTTCTACTTTATCAAATTCATTGATTAGCTCTAGTAGTTTTCTGGTAGCATCTTTAGGATTCTCAATGTATAATATCATGTCATCTGCAAACAGTGACAGCTTTACTTCTTCTTTTCTGATTTGGAATCCTTTTATTTCTTTTTCTTCTCTGATTGCTGCGGCTAAAACTTCCAAAACTATGTTCAATAAGAGTGGTGAGAGTGGGCAGCCTTGTCTTGTTCCTGATCTTAGTGGAAATGCTTTCAGTTTTTCACCATTGAGGACAATATTGTCTGTGGGTTTGTCATATATGGCCTTTATTATGTTGAGGAAAGTTCCCACTATGCCTACTTTCTGAAGGGTTTTTATCATAAATGGGTGATGAATTTTGTCGAAAGCTTTCTCTGCATCTATTGAGATGATCATATGTTTTTTCTCCTTCAAATTGTTAATATGGTGTATCATGTTGATTGATTTGCATATATTGAAGAATCCTTGCATTCCTGGAATAAACCCCAGGAGACCATCCTTTTAATATACTGTTGGAATCTGTTTGCTGGTATTTTGTTGAGGATTTTTGTGTCTATGTTCATCAGTGATATTGGCCTGTAGGTTTCTTTCTTTGTGACATCCTTGTCTGGTTTTGGTGTCAAGGTGATGGTGGCCTCGTAGATTGAGTTTGGGAGTGTTCCTTCCTCTGCTATATTTTGGAAGAGTTTGAGAAGGATAGGTGTTAGCTCTTCTCTAAAAGTTTGACAGAATTCGCCTGTGAAGCCAACTGGTCCAGGCTTTTGTTTGTTGGAAGATTTTTAATCACAGTTTCAATTTCAGTGCTTGTGATTGGTCTGTCATATTTTCTATTTCTTCCTGATTCAGTCTTGGCAGGTTGTGCGTTTCTAAGAATTTGTCCATTTCTTCCAGGTTTTCCATTTTATTGCCATAGAGTTGCTTGTAGTAATCTCTCATGATCTTTTGTATTTCTGTCAGTTGTTACTTTTTCTGTTTCATTTCTAATTCTATTGATTTGAGCCTTCCCCTTTTTTTCTTGATGAGTCTGGCTAATGGTTTATCAAGAATGTTTATCTTCTCAAGGAACCAGCTTTTAGTATCATTGATCTTTGCTATTGTTTCATTCATTTCTTTTTCATTTATTTCTGATCTCATCTTTATGATTTTTTTTTTCCTTCTGCTAACTTTGGGGATTTTTTTGTTCTTCTTTCTCTAATTGCTTTAATTGCAAGATTATGTTGTGTATTTGAGATGTTTCCTGTTTCTTAAGGTACGATTGTATTGCTATAGACTTCCCTCTTAGAACTGCTTATGCTGAGTCCCATAGGTTTTGGGTCGTCGTGTCTCCATTGTCATTTCTTTCTAGGTATTTTTTTTTTATTTTCTCTTTGATTTCTTCAGTGATCACTTTGTTATTAAGTAGTGTACTGTTTAGCCTCCATGTGTTTGCATTTTTTACAGATCCTTTCCTGTAATTGATATCTTGTCTCATAGCATTGTGGTCAGAAAAGATACCTGATACAATTCCAATTTTCTTAAATCTACCAAGGCATGATTTGTGACCCAAGATATGATCTATCCTGGAGAATGTTCCATGAGCCCTTGAGAAAAATGTGTATTCTGTTGTTTTTTGGTTAAAATGCCCTATAAATATCAATTAAGTTCATCTTATTTAATGTATCATTTAAAGCTTGTGTTTCCTTATTTATTTTCATTTTGTTTGATCTGTTCATTGGTGAAAGTGCGGTTTTAAACTCCCTTACTTTGAATGTATTACTGTCAATTTCCCCTTCTATTGCTGTTACTATTTGCCTTTTGTATTGAGGTGCTCCTATGTTGGGTGTGTAAATATTTACAATTGTTATATCATCTTCTTGGATCGATCCCTTGATCATTATGTAGTGTCCTTCTTTGTCTCTTGTAATAGTCTTTATTTTAAAGTCTATTTTCTCCAATATGAGAATTGCTACTCCAGCTTTCTTTTGGTTTCCATTTGAATGGAATATCTTTTTCCATCTCTCCACTTTCAGTCTGTATGTGTCCCTATGTCTGAAGTGCGTCTCTTGTAGACAGCATATATACGGGTCTTGTTTTTGTATCCATTCAGCCAGTCTATGTCTTTTGGTTGGAGCATTTAATCCATTTACATTTAAGGTAATTATCAATATGTATGTTCCTATTCCCATTTTCTTAATTGTTTTGGGTTTGTTATTGTAGGTCTTTTCCTTGTCTTCTGTTCCTTGCCTTGTGAAGTTCTTTTAGCATTTGTTGTAATGCTTGTTTTGTGGTGCTGAACTCTCTCAGCTTTTGCTTGTTTGTAAAGCTTTTAAATTCTCCATCAAATCTGAAGGAGATCCTTGCTGGTTAGAGTAAACTTGGTTGTAGGTTTTTCTCCTTCATCACTTTAAATATGTCCTGCAGTCCTTTCTGACTTGAAGAGTTTCTGTTGAAAGATCAGCTGTTAACTTTATGGGGAGTCCCTTGTGTGTTATTTGTTGTTTTTCCCTTGTTGCTTTTAATATGCTTTCTTTATATTTAATTTTTGATAGTCTGATTAATATATGTCTTGGCATGTTTCTCCTTGGATTTATCCTGTATGGGACTCTCTGTGCCTCCTGGACTTGATTAACTATTTCCTTTCCCATATTAGGGAAGTTTTCAAGCATAATCTCTTCAAATATTTTCTCAGTCCCTTTCTTTTTCTCTTCTTCTTTTGGGACCCCTATAATTCAAATGTGGGTGTGTTTAATGTTGTCCCAGAGGTCTCTGAGATTGTCCTCAGTTCTTTTCTTTTTTTATTCTGCTCTGCAATAGTTATTTCCACTATTTTATCTTCTAGGTCACTTATCCGTTCTTCTGCCTCAGTTATTCTGCTATTGATCCCTTGTATAGTATTTTTAATTTCATTTATTGTGTTGTTCATCATTGCTTGTTTCCTCTTTAGTTCTTCTAGGTCCTTGTTAAATGTTTCTTGCATTTTCTCTATTCCATTTCCAAGATTTTGGATCATCTTTAGTATCATTATTCTGAATTATTTTTCAGGTAGACTGCCTATTTCCTCTTCATTTGTGAGGTCTGGTGCGTTTTTATCTCGCTCTTTCATCTGCTGTGTGTTTTTCTGTCTTCTCATTTTGCTTTTCTTACTGTGTTTGTGGTCTCCTTTTTGCAGGCTGCTGGTTCGTAGTTCCCGTTGTTTTTGCTATTTGTCCCCAGTGGCTAAAGTTGGTTCAGTGGGTTGTGTAGGCTTCCTGGTGGAGGGGACTAGTTCCTGTGTTGTGGTGGATGAGGCTGGATCTTGTCTTTCTGGTGGGCAGTTCCACGTCTGGTGGTCTGTTTATTGTGTTGTCTGTGGCCTTATTATGATTTTAGGCAGCCTCTCTGCTAATGGGTGGTGTTGTGTTCCTATCTTGCTAGTTGTTTGGCACAGGGTGCCCAGCACTATAGCTTGCTGGTCATTGAGTGAAGCTGGGTGTTGGTGTTGAGATGGATATCTCTGGGAGATTTTTGCCATTTGACATTACATAGAGCTGAGAGGTGTCTTTTGGACCAGTGTCCTGAAGTTGTCTCTCCCACCTCAGAGGTGTAGCACTGACTCCTGGCTACAGCGCCAAGAGCCTTTCATCCACATGGCTCAGAATAAAAGGGAGAAAAAGTAGAAAGAAAAAAGGAAAGAAAGAAAGAAGGTAAAATAAAATAAAGATAAAATAAATTTATTAAAATAAAAAATAAAAAAGTAATTATTAATAAAAAAAATTTTAAGTAAAAAGAAAACAAGAAAATACAACAACAAAAAAACGGATAGACAGCACCCTAGGACACAGGGTGAAAGCAAAGCTATACACACAAAATCTGATACAGAAGCATGCACATACACACTCACAAAAAGAGGAAAAGGGGAAATAATAATAAATCTTGCTCTCAAATTCCACCTCCTCAACTTGGGATGATTCATTGTCTATTCAGGTATTCCACCGAAGCAGGGTAAATCAAGCTGATTGTGGAGATTTAATCCAGTGCTCCTGAGTCTGCTGGTAGGTTTCCCTTTCTCTTCTTTGTTCTCATAGCTCCCAAGGTTCAGCTTTGGATTTGGCCCCGCCTCTGTTTATAGGTCACTGGAGGGCATCTGTTCTTTGCTCAGACAGGACAGGGTTAAAGGAGCAGCTGATTCTGGGGCTCTGGCTCACTCAGACCGGGGGGGAGGGAGGTGCACGGAGTGCGGGGTGAGCCTGTGGCGGCAAAGGCCAGCGTGACGTTGCCCCAGCCTGAGGCGTGCCGTGCGTTCTCCCGGGGAAGTTGTTCCTGGATCCTGGGACGCTGGCAGTGGCCGGCTGCACAGATTCCCAGGAGGGGACATGTGGATCGTGACCTGTGCTCACACACAGACTTCTTTGTGGCTGCAGCAGCAGCCTTAGCGTCTGATGCCTGTCTCTGTGGTCCATGCTGTTAGCCGCGGCTTGTGCCCATCTCTGGAGCTCCTTTAAGCAGTGCTCTTAAGCCCCTCTCCTCGTGCACCAGGAATCAAATAGGGCAGAAAAAGTCTCTTGCCTCTTTGGCAGGTCCAGACTTTTCCCCGGACTCCCTCCCAGCTAGCTGTGTTGCACTAACCCGTTCAGGCTGTGTTCACGTCACCAGCCCTCTCCCTGCAATCTTATGGAAGCCACAGCCTCAGCTCCCATTCCCCACCTGCCCCGGCAAGTGAACAGACAAGCCTCTTGGGCTGGTGAGTGCTGGTTGCACCGATCCTTTGTGCGGGAATCTCTCTGCTTTGCCCTCTGCACCCCTGTTGCTGTGCTCTCCTCTTCGGCTCCAAATCTTCCTCCCTCTACCACCCACAGTCTCCACAAACAAAGGGGCTTCCCGGTGTATGGAAACCTTTCCTACTTCACAGCTCCCTCCCACTCGTGCAGGTCCCATCCCTATTCTTTTGTCTCTGTTTATTCTTTTTATTTTTCTTTTGCCCTACCCAGGTACTTGGGGAGTTTCTTGCCTTTTGGGAGGTCTGAGGTCTTCTGCCAGCATTCAGTGGGTGTTCTGTAGGAGTTGTTCCACGTGTAGATGTATTTCTGATGTATCTGTGGGGAGGAAAGTGATCTCTGTGACTTACTCTTCTGCCATCTTTTTAGTTCTGCTGCTTTTGTCTTTTAACCTATCTACTAGCTTTGTAGCATGGATAATTTACTACATTTACTATATATTTTCCTTTACTGATGAAATTCTTCTTTTCATAACTCTCATATTTTTAGCTGTGGCTTTTTATTTTTTGCTTTGATAAGTCCCTTTTGCATTTCTTCTAATACTGTTTGGTGGTACTGAACCCTTTTAGTTTTTGCTTATCTGTAATACTTTAGTGTATTTTTAAAAAATCTTTATTGGATTATAATTGCTTTACAACTTTGCATTAGTTTCTGTTGTGTAACAAAATGAATCAGCTATATGTATGCATATATCCGCATATCCCCTTCTTCTTGCACCTCCCTCCCACCCTGCCTATCCCACCCCTTTAGGGTGGTCACAAAGCACTGAGGTGATCTCCCTGTGCTATGCAGCTGCTTCCCACTAGCTTTCTATTTCACATTTGGTAGTCTATCTATGTCAGTGCTACTCTGTTACTTCATCCCAGCTTACACTTCCCCTTCCCCATGTCCTCAAGTCCATTCTCTATGTCTGCATCTTTATTCCTTTCTTGCTGCTAGGTTCATTGGAACTATTGTTTTCTAGATTCCATACATATGTGTTAGCATACAGTATTTGTTTTTCTCTTTCTGACTTACTTCACTCTGTATGACAGACTCTAGGTCCATCCACCTCACTACAAATAACTCAGTTTTGTTTCTTTTTATGGCTGAGTAATATCCCATTGTATGTATGTGCCACTGCCATACTTTTATTTATTTATTTTTTTGTGTGGTATGCGGGCCTCTCACTTTTGTGGCCTCTCCCATTGTGGAGCACAGTCTCCGGATACACTGGCTCAGCAGCCATGGCTCACAGGGCCACTCCGCAGCATGTGTGATATTCCCAGCCTGGGACATGAACCCATGTCCCCTGATTGGCAGGCGGACTCTCAACCACTGCACCACCAGGGAATCCCCTGCCTTATTATTATTATTATTTTTTTGTAATACTTTTGATCTCTCCATCATATCTGAATGGGAGCTTTGCCAGGTAGAGTATTCTTGGTTGTACGTTTTTCCCTTTCATCACTCTATATATATCATTCCACTACCTTCTGACCTGTAGAGTTTCTGCTGAAAAGTCAGCTGATAACCTTATGGGACTTTCCTTATATGTAACTTGTTGCCGTTTTCCTTGCTGTTTTTAACATTCTCTCTTTAGCTTAAATTTTTTGCCATTTAAAGTACAATGTAATCTTTGGATTAACCTTATTTGATATGCTCTGTGCTTCTTGGACTTGGATGTAAGTTTCTTTTCCCAGGTTACAGAGATTTTCATAAATTATGCCTTCAAATACCTTCTCAGCCCCTCTGTGTCTCTTATCTTTCTGGGACCCCTAAATGCAAATATTAACACATTCAATGTTGTCCCAGAGATCTCTTAAACTGTCTTCATTTATATCTGTTTTTTTTCTTTTCAGCATCAGTGATTTCCATTACTTTATCTTCTAGCTCACTGATCCACTTCTCTGTATCATTTACTTTACTGTTTATTTCTTCTAGTGTATTTTTCCTTTCAGTTATTGTTGTATAACAACAATAACTTTTTTCATCTCTGTTGTTCTTTACATTTTCTAACCCTGTTAAAATTGTCTAACTTCTCACTCTTTGCATCCATTCTTCTCCTGAGTTCTTTAATCACCTGTATGATCATTAACCTGAACTCTTTCTTGGGCAGATTGACTATCTCCACTTCAATTAGTCCTTCTTATGGGGTTTTATCTTGTTCCTTCATTTGGAACATACTTCTCTGTTGCCTCATTTTGCCTAACTTGCCTTATATTTCTATGTATCTGGTAGGTTGGTTACATTTCCTGTCCTTGGAAAAATGGCCTTTTGTAGGAGATGTCATATGCATCACAGAGGCACACTCCCCTCCTGTCAACACAGCTGTATGCACTAGGGGTGCCCCCTGTGTAAGCTGCATGGGTCTTACTATTATGGCAACTGACTACTGTTGTGGTCTGGGCTTGGTAAGCCCCTAGTCCAGTTGGATGCCAGGTCCTTCCTTGTGCAGAGGCTGCTAGCCTCTGGTTGAGGCAGACAGGTCATGTGGCAACTAGCTGCAGAAACCGGGATGAGGCACGCAGGGGACTGAGGTTACTGCTGGCTCACTTTTGGGCAGAATTAGATTCCAGGAGACTCCTGGGCTTGTGTCCACCCACTGGCAGGTGAAGTCAGATCCTGGGGCTATTGCCAGACCACTGGTGACCAGCGCTGGGTTCTATGGTCTGGCTGCAGGACTCAGGGGTCCCAGAGCTGTGTCAGACCACTGATGAATTGGGCTGGTTCCAGACACAGCTGGCTGAAGTGTCGAGGGTGTCCTGAAGATTTTGTTGGCTTGCTATTGGGTAGGGCCAGTGCCAGCCAGTTCCAGAGAAATTATTGGCCTGCTGGTAGGTGGGTTGTGTCCACTGGCTGTGGGACTATATTTGTACTTCACTGGTGTCTACCTGCTGCTGGATGAGCCTGGTCCTTAGGCTAGACCAGACTGTCTGGTAAGTGGGGCCAGGGTCCAGCAGGTGCCAGGACAGGTGCTGGCCTTTTGATGGGTGAGCTGGTTCCACAGGCTATGGGGCTGTGGTTGTCCTGTGATTGGTGCCCATTTGCTGGTGGGTCAGGCTGGTCCCCAGGCTAGAGCAGGTCCACTGGTGAACAGGACCAGTGATTCTGGGGCTGGTATCTTCCCACTAGTGGGTGGAGCTGGGTCCTTTGGTCTCTGACTGCAGGGACCTAGGGGTCCTGAGTCTAGTGTCTGTGCACTAGTGTGTGGGATCAGGTTCTGTGCCCTCTTGTGGGCAGGGTCATGTCCAGGGGAAGCTGTGGGCTCAAGGGGTTCTTAAAGCAGTCTGTCTGCTGGTGAGTGGGGCTATTTCTTCTCTAAGTTGTTTGCTTGGCCTAAGAAGTCCCAGTACTTGTGCCTAAAGTTTATTGAGTGGGGGAAGAGCTGGGTCCTGTGGCTAACAAGTCAGAGGGAGCATTTCAAAATTGTGCTTGCCTACAGCAGTGTCACGTGTTAGAATGAGTTCCCAAAAGTGACTTCTGCCAGTGTCTATGTCACCAGGTTGAGCTGAAGTTGCCTCCTGCCTCTCCAGAAGACTCTCCAGATCAGCAGGTAAGTCCAACCCAAGGTCTCTTCAAATTGCTGATTCTGCCCTGGTTCCTGGAGCATGTGAGATTTTGTATGTATCCTTTAAGATTGGAATCTTTGTTTTCCCCAGCCCTCTGGTACTGCTGAAAGTAAGCCCCACTGGCCTTCAAAGTCAAACATTCGGGAGGCTCATCTTTCTGGTGCAGGAACCCTTGTCTGGGGAGCCTGATGTGTGTCTCAGACTCCTTGCTTCTTTGGCAGAACCTCTACAATTATAATTATTCTACTGTTTTTGGGTCCCCAACATGGGGGTATGGAACTTGACTATATCACCACTCCTCCACTACTTCCAATAGTATTTATATTGAAAAGAAAAATCTACATATAAGTGGACCTGTGTAGTTCAAAACCATGATGCTCAGAAGTCAACTGTATTTTCTTTCTCTTAGGAGAAATGCCTGGGAAGTAATGTTCTCTCTCTCTTACAATATGTGTTTTGCTGGCAACCTTGAAAGTGATTGAAGACTAAGTAATACACAGAATGAGGCATTGCTGAGACAAATTCACAGAGAAAGAGAGTTAGCGTCCTGAATATATGAGGTCTGAAGATACTCCACTTCTAGATGTGTTACATAATTATGTACTATTCCTTACACCTTAAGCCCATTTTAAATAAATTTCTATAACTTGTATTTAAAAATCTTTCTGGAGGTTCAGAGAAATTATGCTGGTTGATAAAATGTATATTATATCAGAAAGATTTTTGAATACAGGTTACAGAACCTGATATAATAATACAGCATTTTGTTTCTATGAGTTTATCTCCAACTTTACAGAGCACAAAGGGATGTTTGATTAAATGCAAACATATTTTATCAACCAACATAATTTCTCTGAACCTTCAGACTTTTACCAGCCTTTTACAGTCTATTATTTCCTTCCCACCAAATCATATCCATTGTCCTTGATATTTAAAATTCTTCATTTATGCAAAAAATTTCCACACCAACATATTAATCCCACTTTGGATATTCTAAAAATACCAAAATATACTCATATTCCAAAAGACAGTTCTTTCACAATTACATATAGCTGTCAGCAGTTATGTATTTATTCATCAGTGTTGTTAATCTGTGTTGGTGTTTCCTCTTCTACTACATTGTAAGCTCCAGTGAAAAGTTAAGCTTGAGGTTTCCTTTTTATTTCCCATGGCACCTAGCACCAGACTCTAAGTGCAAGGGGCTTTTAATCAATTTCTCCTGATGATAGATGATAAAAAACATTCCTCTAGAATTCCGGGTAAGATGGCGGAAGAGTAAGACGTGGAGATCACTGTCCTCCCCATGGATACACCAGAAATACAGCTACACGTGGAACAACTCCTACAGAACACCTACTGAACGCTGGCAGAAGACCCCAGACCTCCCAAAAGGCAAGAAACTCCCCACATACCTGGGTAGGGCAAAGCGGAGAGATTCCCACACAGAGGATCGGTGCCGAGCGGCACTCACCAGCCCGAGAGGCTTGTCTGCTCACCCCGGCGGCACTGGAAGCTGAGGCTCGGGCTTCGGTCAGAGCGCAGGGAGAGGACTGGGGCTGGCGGCAAGAACTCAGCTGGAAGGGGGCTAATGAGCCACAGCTAGCCGGCAGGGAGTCCGGGAAAACTCTGGAGCTGCCGAAGAGGCAAGAGACTTTTTCTTCCCTCTTGGTTTCCTGGTGCACGAGGAGAGGGGATTAAGAGCACTGCTTAAGGGGCTCCACAGACGGGCGCGAGTCACGACTGAAAGCGCGGAGCCCAGTGACGGGCGTGGGACGCTGGGGCTGCTGCTGCCGCCACCAAGAAGCCTGTGTGTGAGCGCAGGTCACTGTCCACACCGCCCTTCCAGGAGCCTGTGCAGCCCGCCACTGCCGGGGTCCCGGGATCCAGGGACGGCTTCCCTGGGAGAACGCATGGCGCGCCTCGGGCTGGTGCAACGTCACGCCGACCTCTGCCTCTGCAGGCTCGCCCCGCACTCCGTGCCCCTCCCTCCCGCCCGGCCTGAGTGAGCCAGAGTCCCTGAAGAGGCTGCTCCTTTAACCCTGTCCTGTCTGAGCGAAGAACAGACGCCCTCCAGTGACCTACATGCAGAGGCGGGGCCAAATCCAAAGCTGAGACCCAGGAGCTGTGAGAACAAAGAAGAGAAAGGGAAACCTCTCCCAGCAGCCTCAGAAGCAGTGGATTAAAGCTCCACAATCAACTTGATGTACCCTGCATCTGTGGAATACATGAATGGACAACAAATCATCCCAAATTGAGGAGCCAGGAGTCAGTGCTGTGCCTCTGAGGTGGGAGAGCCAACTTCAGGACACTGGTCCACAAGAGACCTCCCAGCTCCACATAATATCAAATGGCAAAAATCTTCCAGAAATCTCCATCTCAACACCAGCACCCAGCTTCACTCAACGACCAGCAAGCTACAGTGCTCGACACCCTATGCCAAACAACTAGCAAGACAGGAACACAATGCCAACCATTAACAGAGAGGCTGCCTAAAATCATAAAAAGTCCGCAGACACCCCAAAATACACCACCAGACGTGGACCTGCCCACCAGAAAGACAAGATCCAGTCTCAGACACCAGAACACAGGCACTAGTCCCCTCCACCAGGAAGCCTACACAACCCACTAAACCAACCTTAGCCACTGGGGACAGACACCAAAAACAACGGGAACTACGAACCTGCAGCCTGCAAAAAGGAGACCCCAAACACAGTAACATAAGCAAAATGAGAAGACAGAAAAACACACAGCAGGTGAAGGAGCAAGATAAAAACCCACCAGACCTAACAAATGAAGAGGTAATAGGCAGTCTACCTGAAAAAGAATTTAGAATAATGATGGTAAAGATGATCCAAGATTCTATTTCCCAGATCCAAAATCTTGGAAATAGAATAGACAAAATGCAAGAAACAGTTAACAAGGACCTAGAAGAACTAAAGATGAATCAAGCATCGATTAAAAACACAATACATGAAATGAAAAATAATCTAGATGGGATCAATAGCAGAATAACTGAGGCAGAAGAACGGATAAGTGAGGTGGAAGATAAAATAGTGGAAATAACTGATGCAGAGCAAAATAAAGAAAAAAGAATGAAAAGAACAGAGGACAGTCTCAGAGAACTCTGGGACAACATTAAATGCACCAACATTCGAATTATAGGGGTTCCAGAAGAAGAAGAAAAAAAGAAAGGGACTGAGAAAATATTTGAAGAGATTATAGTTGAAAACTTCCCTAATATGGGAAAGGAAATAGTTAATCAAGTCCAGGAGGCACAGAGAGTCCCATACAGAATAAATCCAAGGAGAAATATGCCAAGACACATATTAATCAAACTGTCAAAAATTAAACACAAAGAAATCATATTAAAAGCAGCAAGGCAAAAACAACAAATAACACACAAGGGAATCCCCATCAGGATAACAGCTGATCTCTCAGCAGAAACCCTACAAGCCAGAAGGGAGTGGTAGGACATAATTAAAGTGATGAAGGAGAAAAACCTGCAACCAAGATTACTCTACCCAGCAAGGATCTCATTTAGATTTGATGGAGAAATTGAAACGTTTACAGACAAGCAAAAGCTGAGAGAGTTCAGCACCACCAAACCAGCTTTACAACAAATGCTAAAGGAACTACTCTAGGCAAGAAACACAACAGAAGGAAAAGACGTACAATAACGAACCCAAAACAATTAAGAAAATGGGAATAGGAACATACATATCAATAATTACCTTAAATTTAAATGGACTAAATGCTCCCAGAAAAAGACACAGATTAGCTGAATGGATACAAAAACAAGACCCATATATATGCTGTCTACAAGAGACCCACTTCAGACCTAGAGACACATACACACTGAAAGTAAGGGGATGGAAAAAGATATTCCATGCAAATGGAAACCAAAAGAAAGCTGGAGTAGCAATTCTCATAGCAGACAAAATAGACTTTAAAATAAAGACTACTAGAAGAGACAAAGAAGGACACTACCTAATGATCAAGGGATCGATTCAAGAAGAAGATATAACAATTGTAAATATTTATGCACCCAACATAGGAGCACCTCAATACATAAGGCAAATACTAACAGCCATAAAATGAGAAATCAACAGTAACACACTCATAGTAGGGGACTTTAACACCCCACTTTCACCAATGGACAGATCATCCAAAATGAAAATAAATAAGGAAACACAAGCTTTAAATGATACATTAAACAAGATGGACTTAATTGATATTTATAGGACATTCCATCCAAAAACAACAGAATACACATTTTTCTCAAGTGCTCATGGAACATTCTCCAGGATAGATCATATCTTGGGTCACAAATCAAGCCTTGGTAAACTTAAGAAGATTGAAATTGTATCAAGTATCTTTTCCGACCACAATGCTATGAGACTAGATATCAATTACAGGAAAAGATCTGTAAAAAATACAAACACATGGAGGCTAAACAATATACTACTTAATAACAAAGTGATCACTGAAGAAATCAAAGGGGAACTTTAAAAATACCTAGAAACAAATGACAATGGAGACACGACGACCCAAAACCTATGGGACGCAGCAAAAGCAGTTCTAAGGGTGAAGTTTATAGCAATACAATCCCGCCTTAAGAAACAGGAAACATCTCGAATAAACAACCTAACCTTGCACCTAAAGCAATTAGAGAAAGAAGAACAAAAACATCCCAAAGTTAGCAGAAGGAAAGAAATCATAAAAATCAGATCAGAAATAAATGAAAAAGAAATGAAGGAAACGATAGCAAAGATCAATCAAACTAAAAGCTGGTTCTTTGAGAAGATAAACAAAATTGATAAACCATTAGCCAGACTCATCAAGAAAAAAAGGGAGAAGACTCAAATCAATAGAATTAGAAATGAAAAAGGAGAAGTAACAACTGACACTGCAGAAATACAAAAGATCATGAGAGATTACTACAAGAAACTCTATGCCAATAAAATGGACAACCTGGAAGAAATGGACAAATTCTTAGAAATGCACAACCTGCCAAGATTGAATCAGGAAGAAATAGAAAATATGAACAGACCAATCAAAAGCACTGAAATTGAAACTGTGATAAAAATTCTTCCAACAAACAAAAGCCCAGGACCAGATGGCTTCACAGGTGAATTCTATCAAGCATTTAGAGAAGAGCTAACACCTATCCTTCTCAAACTCTTCCAAAATATAGCAGAGGGAGGAACACTCCCAAACTCATTCTACGAGGCCACCATCACCTTGATACCAAAACCAGACAAGGATGTCACAAAGAAAGAAAACTACAGGCCAATATCACTGATGAACATAGATGCAAAAATCCTCAACAAAATACTAGCAAGCAGAATCCAACAGCACATTAAAAGGATCATACACCATGATCAAGTGGGGTTTATTCCAGGAATGCAAGGATTCTTCAATATACGCAAATCAATCAACCTGATACACCATATTAACAAATTGAAGGAGAAAAACCATATGATCATCTCAATAGATGCAGAGAAAGCTTTCGACAAAATTCAACACCCATTTATGATAAAAACCCTGCAGAAAGTAGGCATAGAGGGAACTTTCCTCAACATAATAAAGGCCATATATGACAAACCCACAGCCAGCATCGTCCTCAATGGTGAAAAACTGAAACCATTTCCACTAAGATCAGGAACAAGACAAGGTTGCCCACTCTCACCACTCTTATTCAAAATAGTTTTGGAAGTTTTAGCCACAGCAATCAGAGAAGAAAAGGAAATAAAAGGAATCCAAATTGGAAAAGAAGAAGTAAAGCTGTCACTGTTTGCAGATGACATGATACTATATATAGAGAATCCTAAAGATGCTACCAGAAAACTACTAGAGCTAATCAATGAATTTGGTAAAGTTGCCGGATACAAAATTAATGCACAGAAATCTCTGGCATTCCTATATACTAATGATGAAAAATCTGAAAGTGAAATCAAGGAAACACTCCCATTTACCATTGCAACAAAAAGAATAAAATATCTAGGTATAAACCTACCTAAGGAGGCAAAAGACCTGTATGCAGAAAATTATAAGACACTGATGAAAGAAATTAAAGATGATACAAATAGATGGAGAGATGTACCATGTTCTTGGATTTGAAGAATCAACATTGTGAAAATGACTCTACTACCCAAAGCAATCTACAGATTCAATGCAATCCCTATCAAACTACCACTGCCATTTTTCACAGAACTAGAACAAAAAATTTCACAATTTGTATGGAAATACAGAAGACCCCGAATAGCCAAAGCAATCTTGAGAACGAAAAATGGAGCTGGAGGAATCAGGCTCCCTGACTTCAGACTATACTACAAAGCTACAGTAATCAAGACAGTATGGTACTGGCACAAAAACAGAAAGATAGATCAATGGAACAGGATAGAAAGCCCAGAGATAAACCCACACACATATGGTCACCTTATCTTTGATAAAGGAGGCAGGAATGTACAGTGGAGAAAGGACAGTCTCTTCAATAAGTGGTGCTGGGAAAACTGGATAGGGACATGTAAAAGTATGAGATTAGATCACTCCCTAACACCATACACAAAAATAAGCTCAAAATGGATTAAAGACCTAAATGTAAGGCCAGACACTATCAAAATCTTAGAGGAAAACATAGGCAGAACACTCTATGACATAAATCACAGCAAGATCCTTTTTGACCCACCTCCTAGAGAAATGGAAAGAAAGACAAAAATAAACACATGGGACCTAATGAAACTTCAAAGCTTTTGCACAGCTAAGGAAACCATAAACAAGACCAAAAGACAACCTTCAGAATGGGAGAAAATATTTGTAAATGAAGCAACTGACAAAGGTTTAATCTCCAAAATTTATAAGCAGCTCATGCAGCTCAATAGCAAAAAAACAAACAACCCAATCCAAAAATGGGCAGAAGACCTAAATAGACATTTCTCCACTGAAGATATACAGACTGCCAACAAACACATGAAAGGATGCTCAACATCTTTGCTCATTAGAGAAATGCAAATCAAAACTACAATGAGATATCATCTCACACCAGTCAGAATGGCCATCATCAAAAAATCTAGAAACAATAAATGCTGGAGAGGGTGTGGAAAAAAAGGAACACTCTTGCACTGCTGGTGGGAATGTGAATTGGTACAGCCACTATGGAGAACGGTATGGAGGTTCCTTAAAAAACTACAAATAGAACTACCATATGACCCAGCAATCCCACTACTGGGCGTATACCCTGAGAAAACCATAATTCAAAAAGAGACATGTACCAAAATGTTCATAGCAGCTCTATTTACAATAGCCCCGAGATGGAAACAACCTAAGTGTCCATCATCAGATGAATGGGTAAAGAAGATGTGGCACATATATACAATGGAATATTACTCAGCCATAAAAAAAAATGAAATTGAGCTATTTGTAATGAGGTGGATGGACCTAGAGTCTGTCATACAGAGTGAAGTAAGTCAGAAAGAGAAAGACAAATACTGTATGCTGACACATATATATGGAATTTAAGAAAAAAAATGTCATGAAGAACATAGGGGTAAGACAGGAATAAAGACACAGACCTACTAGAGAATGGACTTGAGGATATGGGGAGGGGGAAGGGCAAATTGTGACAAAGTTAAAGAGCGGCATGGACATATATACACTACCAAATGTAAGATAGATAGCTAGTGGGAAGCAGCCGCTTAGCACAGGGAAATCAGCTCGTTGCTTTGTGACCGCCTGGAGGGGTGGGATAGGGAGGGTGGGAGGGAGATGCAAAAGGGAGGGGATATGGGAACATATGTATATGTATAACTGATTAAATTTGTTATAAAGCAAAAAATAAAAATAAATAAATAAACATTCCTCTAGTTACCTAGGTGAATTAGTTTTGAAGTTCTTTGGTTTTCTGCTTCATAGATTCAATTCACTCATTATCATAAAATCTGAATGGAGTGGACCCAAAAGTAACATTGGCCCAATAGTCCCAAAATATGAATGGAATAGAAAGTAAAGACTAACAGGTGTGACAGTTTGTCACAAATATATGTATCACTTTAATTTTATATCACATGTATTTTTGCTTGGTATACCTCCAATTCCTGCTCAGGCTAGTCCAGTTTAATTGCTGTGTCCTTGGGACTGATTTCTCTCCTGGCAGAGAGTTCACCTTTGCTATCCAATTTGAGACCATCATCTTCTGACATAGTGCTGTCCTATGAAAGCTCACCTTGTCCCTTTGGGGCCACATCCTGTTAATCATCACCAACCTAATAACAGTGATGTTAATACTGAAGCCATAATACTCTCATCTCCCTCCCCATGTCTTCTGGGCTCCTCAGATGGCTAATGTTTTGTTAAAACTTTTTTACTTATTATCTGTGACAGACCCTGATTAGCCTCTGAATTACTCCATGCTTATTTTTAGTCTGCCATGCTTCTATCCTTCACAGACAGTTTAATCCCAAAGTATTAATTCATCTCTATATAATGCTGACTTGTCTTTCTATAGGTATCCTAAATCTTCCTGTTTTCACTCAAGGTCCATCCACACTGTTTTAACTTGTATTCCTTGCTCACTCCTTTCAATGATTCACCTCTCTCAGGAGGGAGACAACTCCTTGTTTGGAAGCAATGAGAAATCTTAAGGCCCATCACTAAACTATTCTCAACACATCCAAGAAAATATATGAGATTGTAAATATCTGTACTCAACAAGGACACTGTAATCATCTAACCTTACCATTCTGTAAGACACTTGAGATGCTTTTTCTGTACTTTAATGCTCATAAATTGTGTTGTAGAGGAAAACTAATATACCTGCATCCAATTGAAACCAAAGCAAGATGGTTTGTAATGAATAGCCTTTGGAATAAACTGGCAATAACAAAGAAACAAAATGGGTGGTCCAAATACTCAGTGCTGTGTGTGGGAAGAAAGAAAACAGAGGGACATTGTGGTTATAGAGTTAGTAGAAGGCATCAACAGAGAGTTCAGACCAGTGTAGCTTAGAATAATAGCTAGGATACTGAAAAGAAACAATCAGTGATGAATATAATCAGGACGGGGAGAACATTATAAGAGAGCAATTTGAGAATATAATTAAAATATAATGAGCTTGGTTTGAGAAAGAAAGTGGAAGAAGATAACCAGTTGAATGGATGCATAGAGTAAAAGTTACATATGTTTTTCAGTTGCACTGAATTTCAAGTTGAGAGTGTGAATATATTCTAACAGGACAGAGACATTGGACAGGACAGGAGAATTGTAGGTTGAAGTCAAAATCAGTTACACATGGATATTGTACATCCAAATCATTCAGATACAATTATGAAGCCCCATGGAATCTTCTCTAGCCAAGGCTTGATCCAGAAGTGTATGGAAGTCTATATATAAAAAGTGCCTACTAAGAAGACATACAAATGTCCAAGAGGTACATGGAAAGCTGCTCAACATAACTAATTATTAAAGAAATGCAAATCAAAATTACAATGAGGTATCACTTCACAGTGTTTAGAATGGGCATCATCAGAAAATCTACAAACAACAAATCCTGGAGAGGGTGTGGAGAAAAGGGAACACTATTGCACTGTTGGTGGGAATGTAAATTGATACAGCCACTATGGAGAACAGTATGGAGGTTCCTTAAAATTAAAAATAGAATTACCATATGATCCAGCATTCCCACTACTGTGCATATACCCAGAGAAAAGCATAATTCAAAAAGAAACATGCACCCAAATATTCATTGCAACACTGTTTACAATAATCAGGTCATGGAAGCCACCTAAATGCCCATCGACAGACAAATGGATAAAGAAGATGTGATACATGTATACAATGGAATATTACTCAGCCATAAAGAGGAACAAAACTGGGTCATTTTTAGACATGGATGGACCTAGAGACTGTCCTACAGAGTGGGAAGTAAGTCAGAAAGAGAAAAACAAATATCATATATTAACACATATATGTGGAATCTAGAAAAATGTTACAGGTGAACCAGTTTGTAAGGCAGAAATAAAGACACAGATGTAGAGAACAAATGTATGTACACCAAGGGGGGAAAATGGGTGGTGGGTAGTGGGATGAATTGGGAGATTGGGATTGACATATATATACAAATATGTATAAAATAGATAACTAATAAGAATCTGCTATATATAAAAACAATAATAAAATAAAATTCAGAAAAAAAGAAATTTTATTGACAATACATTAGCATAAAAACACTTTTAAAAAGTTTGATCACATCAAAAGATCCTTTTTAATTTCTATTTTTCAGCAATAAACTTAATAAGCTTAAAAAATAAAATTCAAAAAAATTATTATTTTTTAATTAAAAAAATAAGTGCATACTATCTATTTACCAGTATTTGTAGACTTAATTTGATGAGTTTTTCAATCAATTCCATTCTGTAAAACTTTCTTTATTATTTTCATTCTGACTAATAACCTAATTTCTCCATTATTAATCCATTTCTACTTACTACTTCATCCTGATTCTAGATATAACCTTGATACACCTGGCCTCATTTCTGTCACCTGATGACTGAATGTGTGACTTTATGTACACACCACAGGGAAGTCTTCCACTTGACTCTTCTTGGTCTCTGGGATCTCCAGCCCCTCATTCTATGAACTGCTTCTGAGGTTAGCCTTCCATCCTTTCTGAAATACATATACAGTCAGGATTTGACATGCAATAAACAATACTTGGTGAGTATAAAATGTCATTTCTATTCTAGAATCAGGACCAGAAACAAACTTCTTAAGAGCAGGGTTAGTTCCCAATTCATCTTTGCACACCCACACTCTCTGCAGTGACTGGCATGGAGTACATACTCAACATATTTATTTCAGAATTTGGTTTATTTAATAAATATGATCACAATTATAATTGTGGTGATGGCTTCACAGGTGCATACATATACATCAGAACTCACTGAAGTGTACACTTTATGTGCAATTCATCATGTATCAATTATTCCTGAATAAAACAGTTCAATATATGTATTGATCACCTTCTATGTGGCATGAACTTTACAATGAGCTTTGCAAGCATATAATGATGAAAGACATATTTCCTGTGCTAAAGGATCATACAGTTGAGGAATATTGTTAATGGCAGGAGGATAAAGTCACACATTTGGCTTGGATGAGTCTGGGGAGGCTTCACAGAAGTAAGACTTAAAATAGAAAATTTCCAAGTGGTCAGATAGCTGGAGAGCATTTCAAACCAGGCAGAGGGACTTGTGTAAAATCACTGAGATATGAGAATGCTAGGTGTTTTCAATATGGGTAGCATATAAAGAATGAAAAACGACCAGTTCAAACTAGTAAATACTATAAATTATAAGACATTGATCTTGAGAGCCCAGACAAACATAAAGCAGTGGAACTGGAGTTCCTTTTTTTGGCTGTGATATTGTTAATAATTATTGTAACTTAATCCTTAATCATTTCCATGTAAATTCTGTGCAACTTTTATACTTGTCCAAATAGTTAATTATATTCATCATTTTATGCTACAAGGTAGATTTTGGCATAGATTATCATCTCTATTTGACAAAAAATGAAACTGAGGGTCAAATGAAATGACTTGATCAGAGGGACAAAATTAATCAGAGACAAGAATGAAACCCTATTCTATTGACCATTTTTTCCTGTGTCATGTTCAGTCTCAGTTCAAAAAACACTGAAGCATTCCAATAATCCAGGGCCTCTTGTTTTTTCCTCTTCAAAGAATTATGATTAACTGTTTACTCTTTCCAAAATCTCTAACTATAACAAAAAAAGAGAGAGAGGAGTATTTTAATAAAAAATGATTGTTACAATCACACATCTACTGGAGAGTATGATAAACTCCATAATCAGCATGGTGCACAGCACACTTATGGGGCCTCTCAACGGCTTCATCACACTATCTCTTGAAACATTCTTGTAACACATGAAGAAAATAAGAAATATGAAAGTTTTTTTGGGTTTCTACTTAGTGTTTGTTGTATTGCTCCTGATCATTTAAATTATCCTGTAAGTTACATTCAACCAAGGAGATGACTGAAAAATCATGATGCAGTGATCTAAGGAAGTGGACACTTGGAGAAGTAAGTCTAAGAGAGTTTAATTCAGCCTTGGCCAATGCAATCTTGATTAAACTTGCTCTTAGTTAATCCTCCTATCTTTACTCTTCCATATTAGTAAAATGGGTGATTCTGTTCAACCATCATCAATTCTACATTTATCTTTGTCATTTGTTTTGTATCCTAACTTTTAAAAGCCTTGACTGATTTGGCACTTAATCTAAAGAATTCCAAGGAAGGGGTAGATTTCGCTTGGTGCTCATTCCCCAAATGCCTCACAATCCTATCTTTCACCATCATTTCTTCACCAATTTTTGAATGTGCCATCAAGTTCCTGAGACATCTAGGAAAATCATCCAGTGCCATTCCCTCACTTCCTACCCTATTTAGTCTTAAACTTTGGGGTTCTACATATGAATAATATTTTTATTCTGTTTTGTTTTTTATCATGAATGGATGTTGAATTTTGTCAAATGCTGTTTCTACCTCTGTTGATATGATTATATGAGCTTTCTACTTTAGTATGTTGATGTGGTAAACTACACTGATTTTAAAATGTTGAACAACATTTGCATACTAGGGGAACATATACCATGGTTGTGGAATATACATTCTTTTTTACACATTGTTGCATGTGATTTGCTAGTATTTTGTTGAGGACATTTGTGTCTATGTTCATGAGAAATATTGGTCTGTAGTTTTCCTTTCTTCTACTATATTTATCTACCTTAGGTATTAGAGTATTAATGAACTCATAGAATGAGTTAGGAAGTGTTCCTCTGATTTTATTTTTTTAAATGAGAAATGGAATACTTCCTGACATATCAGCAAACAAAGGATGTCAGTCATCAGCGATTGCAGCCACTGCCAACAGTGAGCTGGTGAGCCCTGGGGAAATTCAGGAAGGAAAGAATATCTGCCATCTAGCAGCCATCAGAGTACAGCCACTCCCTATGTTGAGCCCTGAGGAAACTCAGGATGTGAAAACACAGGATACTGGCCCCAGATATCTGAGGTTCATATCAAAGGAATTATTTCAGTGAGCCTAGGTTCTTGCATCTTCCTATGCATAGAAAAGCACTAAATTCCTTAACTTGGGATATCTGGTTTTCTTTAATTAACAATAATGTTTTGATATTCTCAACTACCTGCTCTTTGTCTCAAAACTCCTATAAATCCTAGCTATACCCTGGCCTCCTTGGAGCAGTTCTCTCAGGGTTACTTGAGATGCTGTCTCCCAGGCTTGAAGTCCTAAAAGTTCCCGCCAAATAAACAAAATTCTCAACTTTTAAGTTGTGCACATTTCTTTGGTAAACAAGAAGTTGAAAAGTGGTATCATTTCTTCCTTAAACATTGATATAATTCTTCTACAAAACCATCTAGGCCTGGAGCTTTCCTTTTGAATATTTACTAAGTAATTGATTTAGTTTCTTTGACAGATATAGATCTATAGAAATGATCTCTTCCTCCTTGTGTAAGTTTTGATATTTTTTGCTTTCAAGTAATTGATCCATTTCCTCTAAGTCATCAAATATGTGAACATAAATAGTTTTTCATAGTAATCCTTATTTTTCTTTTAATACTCAAGAGATCAGTAGCGATGTCCCCTCTTTAATTTCTGATTCTGATAATTTATATCTTCTCTCATATTTTGCCTTCTTTAGCCAGGATAGAGGTTTACAATGACCTAGTTTTGAGCATTGTTGCTTTTATCTATGGTTTCCAACTTTTAAATGTCCTTGATTTCTCCTCTAATTTTTATTTCTTTTCTTCTGCTTACTTTATGTGTAAATTGCACTTCTTTCTCTATTTACCTATGGTGGAATCTTATACTACTGATTTTAGATCTTTCTTATCTTCTAATATGTGCTTCTACTGCCATAAATTTTCCTTTAAATACTATTTCACTATACCCCCAAACTTTGATAAGTTGTATTTTTATTTAGTTCAACTATTTAAAAAAAATTTGTTGTCTTCTTCTTTGACTCACGTATTATTTAGAAATGTATGTTTAATCTCTAAATATTTGGGAATTTTCAAGCTATCTTTCTATTATTTTAATAGAAATAGATTAATTTTGATTAAATTAATTTAATAGTTTAATTCTGTTGTGTTCTGGCAACATATCTTGTATTCTTTCTCTTATTTCAAATTTGTTAAGTGTATTTTATGAATGAATGTTCCATAACAGCTTAAGAAGAATTTTTATGTTGCTGTTTCACATAGGAACTCTGTATTCTATAAATGATAATCTCATCAAGTTTATTGATGATGCAGTTTGAGTTAACAATACTCTTAGTTATAGACTAACTAAGGATAGACATTGTCTGTTTGATCAATCAAAAACTGAAAGAGGGATGTTGAAGTTTTTAGCTTTATAGGTGCACTTTAAATTTTTTTTCCTTTACAATACTATCATTTCTTGTCTCATGTTATTTCAACACTGTTGTTGGGTGCATAAACATTAAGAATGTTTATATTTTCTCAGTAAGCTGAATTTTCATTATGCAATGGATGTCTTTATCTCTAATAAATTTCCTTGTTCTGAAGTTTGCTTTGTCTGAATTTAATATAAGTATACCAGGTTTATTTTGATTAGTTTTAGCAGGGTGTATCTTTCTGCATTCTTTGTTTTAACTTATCTGAGTCTTTAAAGAGCTGTTTTATCTTTTCTGTAGATAACATATAGTCAGTTATTGTGGGGTTTTTTTTTATCCTTTTTGATAATCTCTGTTTTATTTTTCAGGGGGTGGTTATTTAGACCACTCACATGGAAAGTGATTATTGATATAGCTGGATTAATATCTACCATATTTGTAACTGATTTTTTTTCTTGGACTTGTTCTTTCTACTTTCTTCCCTTTTTCTTCCTTCTCTGGTTTAATGGAGTATTAAATATGATTCCAGATTATATCCTTTCTAAGATATCAATATATTTATTTTTTAAATTATTTTGTCTTTTCTCTAGAGTTTGTAATATATATTTTTAACTAATCCACATTTGCTTCAAATAACAACTGCTTCATGTGGAGTGCAGATATTTTAGAACAGAGTATTTCACATTCCCAAGTCCTTTTTTTCCCCACCCCTAATGACATTTCTGTTACCAATTTCACTTACCCATATTCTACAATCATTCAACACATTTTTACTATTGTTAATTTAAGCAAATGTTTATCATTTCCATAAATTAAGAATAAGAAAAATAAAGATTATAACTTTTAAAATTACTTTTTTGATGCTCCTCCATTTTTATATAAATACATGTTTCTGATCTATATAATTTTCCTCTCCTTATAAAACTTTTTTGACATTTCTTGCATATCAGGTCTGCTGTCAATATGTTCCCTCAATTTTTGTTTACCCAAGAAGGTCTTTATGTCTCCTTCTATCTTAAGTGTTAATTTTTCTGGATAAAATAGTCTACACTCGTGGTTTTTTCTATTTGTTTGTATTATGAAACTTCAATATTCCATTTTATTGTCTTCTTGTGTGCATAGTTTCTGATGAGAAATGTTTTATAATTTTATCCTTCCTCCTCTATAGAAAAGATGGCCTCCATTCCCTCAAATTTTTCAAGATTTTTGTCTTTGTTTTTCTGCAGTTTGATATGACATGCTCAGGTATAGATTTTTTTATATTAATTCTCCTTGATGTTCTCTGAAATTCCTGGATTCATAACTTGATGTTTTGTCATTAATTTGTGGACATTTTTGACCATTCAAACATTTCTTCTGCTCTATTCTTTTTATTTTTCTGGTATTTTAATTATTCTTATTTTATACTTTTTGAAATTGCTGCCCTCACCAAGTCTTGAATGCTCTGTTCTGTCATTGTCATTCTTTTTTTCCCTTTGTATTTCAATTTGGCAAGTTTCTATTGATGTAATTTCAAACTCCTTGATTCTTTCTTCAACTATATTCATTTTACTTTTGAGACCATGAAGGCATGCTTCATTTATGTTTACATTCTTTTTTGCTTTCTTGTATTTCTTTTTCATTCTCTAATCTTAGAGTTTCTATCTCTGCTTATATAACTCATCTATTCTTGCATTTTTCTTTTTTTTTTTTTTGCGGTATGCGGGCCTCTCACTGTTGTGGCCTCTCCCGTTGCGGAGCACAGGCTCCGGATGCGCAGGCCCAGCGGCCATGGCTCACGGGCCCAGCCGCTCCGCGGCATATGGGATCCTCCCAGACCGGGGCACGAACCCGTATCCCCTGCATCGGCAGGCGGACTCTCAACCACTGCGCCACCAGGGAGGCCCTATTCTTGCATTTTTCTACTTTATCTATTAGCGATCTTACTATGTTAATCATAGTTATTACAAATTTGCTATCAAGTTGTATTAATTCCAGGGTCACAAGGATGGATCAACATATGTAAATCAATCAACATGATTGATATACCACATCAACAAAAGAAAAGACAAAAAAACACATGATCATCTCAATAAAGCCAAAAAAAGGATTTGATAAAATTCAACATTCATTCATGATAAAAATTATCACCAAAGTGGGTATAGAAGGAACATCTCTCAACATAATAAAAGCTATTCATGACAAACCCACAGCCAACATAATACTAAATGGTGAAAAGCTGAAAGCCTTCCCATTAAATTCTGGAACAAGACAAGAATGCCCAGTCTCACCACTTCTATTCATCATAGTACTGGGAGTCCTAGCCACAGCAATCAGACAGTAAAAAGAAATAAAACATATCCAAATCAGAAAGGAAGTGGTAAAATCGTCATCATATTCAGATAACATGATACTCTATGTGGAAAACCCTAAGGACTCCACACAAGAACTAATAAATGAATTCAGCAAGGTAGCAGGATGCAAGATTAATAAACAGAAATCTGTTGTATTTCTTTATACTAACAATGAAATATCAGAAATGGAAAATAAAAATAAAATTTAAAGCCACATCAAACAAACAAACAAACAAACAAAAAAACTAGGAATAAACCTAACCAAGCAAGTAAAAGACTTACACACTGAGAACTATAAAACATTGAAAAAGGAAATTGAAGATAATTCAAAGAAATGGAAAGTTATCACATGCTCTTGGATTGGAAGGATTAATGTTGATAAATGGCCATTTTAACAAACAATCTGATAGGGATTTAAGGTGATCCCTATCATATTACCCATGACCTTTACCAATATCATAAATAAGTGGGAGAATGTCATCACATAACTCACATATATTTAAGAGATAATAGGAAACAGTATAAAAAACTTGTCCATAAATTTGACAATTTACATTAAATGGATGAATCTCTTAAGAAATACAAACTACCAATAATCATCCAAGATTATCTAAGTAATCCTATATTTATTTAAAAAGTTGATTTCATAGTTTAGAATTACAAATAATTTAGATTTTCCAATCTGTTAATAAGAAAGGAAACAAAAAATAGTACAGATGTGCACAAACTGATACTTCATTTTGCCAAGATCTTCCATATGAACACAAAGTTAGAGATGAGTTATTTCAAAATAAATTACTTAGTAATGAGAAATTTGATGTACTGAAACAGAAGGGAGGAGGCAGGGAACAACCTTTAAAAGAATGACAGAGCCATAGTACTTGACAAAACTGGTTAGAACTAACTAGGTCCAAGATGGCAGAAGATTCGACTTCCAGTAGACCTTAAGCCTCATTATACGTTCATTGTAACACATTAGTATGCTAAATGACACACCCAGCAGGGCCTTGACAGTTCTGAGGCTAACTATAAAAGGCCAAAATGAGTTCAGTGACCCAATTCCTGGAAATCTCCACTCCTTCCCTGAAGTATTTGGAATAATCCTTCCACTCATTACCCTATGAAATTACCTAGTCCATAAAAATTAACCACACCATATTTCAGGGCTCTGTTGCCTTTTGCGATGGCCCACACTCTGTCTGTGGAGTGTGTTTCTCTCTAAATAAATCCGCTTCTTAACTATCACGTTGTATCCAAATTATTTCGTGAGGAAGCAAGAACCTTAACTTCACTGGGAACAATACTGAGGTTTTTCTATTTGCCACAAGAATAAATTGACATGGATGACTATATAAAAGAAACACTCAACTCTAAAAAGAGTGATAGCAGCAGCATTTTCCATTAGAGGATGACCTCCCACTTTCCCATACAATTAACGTTGCTGTCCATTGTTCTGTTAAACATATGCAAACTGCAGAATTCCTTAGTTCTTAGATATAGTATCTGCTCTATGTCTTAAAGCCAGGCTCAGTCCTAGCTGTGACTCTTCTCCTCAGGGTTGAGCTGGGAGCTATAGGGGAAAATCCCCACAGAAACACCAGGATGTGAAAGGTCAGAACAGGAACAGCCCAGCCTTTTCTGTCTCTCTTTTGTTAAATAGTCCATCAACAGGAGGGGACCTTAATGAGAAAGGTGTCAAGCAAAAACCGCACTGTAGCAAGCACAGTGGCCTTATTAATGGGAGAAGGCATCTCAACACACTACAACAGCTACAGTTGGAGTGCGAGCTGCAAGGACAGCAGGCTCAAGGATGGCAGCAGAGATACCCAAGCCCTCAAGGCACATCTCAACTAACTGCTGCCAGCTCCTACTAGCTCTTCTACATACCTAAATTTGACACTGGAAGTGGCTGTGACAAAGAGGGTATTTTTTTTTTAATGATTTCAAAGTAGTATTTATCTTCAAAGGGGAAAAATTATCATTCTGTGCATTAAAAACAAACAAAAAACTAAAGTCATCATCCATTTTAAACTGAATATCTTGAATGTAGAGACAAAGACATTTTATAAATTTGTGAGCACTTGCTATGTTCCAAGTACTGTGCTAAGCTCTTTTTTTATGCATTATGTTCACTTCTAGTCTCAGCAATATTTTGCACATATATAGAGAGAAACTAGATGTAGAGAGGCTACCTGACTGAACCCTGCACATGAGTTCATTGACAGAGCCAAGACTTATCCCATTTGTTAGATTGCAAACCCTAAGTTGTGATCCATTTCACTATACAAATCTCTTTCTGGAATCACAGAACACTTATACTTAGATAGGGTGTAGATTCAGGTTAAGAATACCAGAAACATACTTTCAACACCCTTGAATATGTTTCGGTACCCTCCATAGTCATTTACATATCTTCATGGCCATAGCTGTTTATCTGTAAAAAAACCCTACAAACTGAAATACACAAACAAAATGAATTTTAAATCATGAAGCACAGGTATTATCCATGGATTATTTTTCTCAGAAAATTAATGATTTTATTCAAGTCTGTGATTTCAGGAAATTGTTATATTTGTGTTTGGTTTGACATAACTGTAGATTTTTCACCTGCTGTATCATGAAGTCTGGACCAGAGAAGAAAAACCACATTTTATCAAAGTGACAAGACAATGATCCACCATGTATCTCGGCTGCAAAAATATGTTATTAGATTCAATCTATCATGAAAAATTGCTAGATTGTAAGGAGGCTGAAATGGCAGAATGGCAAGAGTGCAGCTGTTTGGTACTAATTATCTTAAGCGTTGACCTTCCAAGTCACCCCAAACCCTGTATTAATTCAGGAGGAGAGCTTAGATGGACAACTCAGAGACATTAGAAAATTCCAACAGAAGTGTTCAGCTTAACTCTTGCAAGACTGCATGAGCAGACACACATTATAGTGATATCTAAAGTCTTGACAATCTTATCCCAACCTATCTTTCCAGCCTTGCTTGTCATTCCTCTCTGCACAAATTCCCTTGTGTCAAATTAATATACTCACTTTTCTTGGAAAAAGTCATCCTTTCTTTCTGCCTCTTGCCTTCACTGATGCTGCTCCAGACCACTGAGGGACCCTCTCCTTCCTAACCACTTGCTGAGTTAATAATAATTATTTCCAGGTCAACTTCATCCTAACATCTTTCTCTATAAGATATCCCTAAGGTTGAATTCATCCATCTTATCCATATAATCAACTAATTAATAATTTGATTTATCTCTCTGCATAAGGTAGCAATTTTTACATGGAAGGAAGTATGAGTGAAGTAATTGCTGATTCATTCATTCCTTGTGTCACAAATGCCTTTTTACCTTACCATCTTTGCTGCCTATATGCCACATTCCTTCCAACTTAAGTCATAGGATGGGGCTTTTAACCAAAAGGGGATATAGTTAATATTGGTTTTTATAAGTTGAATTGTGTTCCCCAGAATTCATATGTTGAATCACAGTACCTCAGAATGTGACTGTATTTGGAGAAAATGTATTCAAAGTGGTGAGTAAATTAATGAGACTTTTAGGGTGGATCTTAGTACAAACTGACTGATGTTCTTATAAGAAAAGGAAATTGGGACATAAAAAGAGACACCAGGGATAGGTATGCACAGAGGAAAGACCATGTGAGGACATATCAAGAAGGTAGCCATCTACAAGCCAAGAAGAGAGGCTCCAGAAGAAACCAATTCTGCCAACACTTTGATCATGGAACTTCAGAACTGTAAGATAACTAATTTATATTGGTTAAGCCATATAGTGTGTAGTATTTTTTTTATGGCAGCCATAGCAAACTAAGACATTAGAGTATCTATTTTCTAAGATAAAGTGATAATCTTTGGCTTTGATACTAAAGTGACACATCAGATATCCAACAGCAACCCTTGTCATCTGTTTGGTTTATTGTGTTTGAAATGATAAGAATCAAGAAACAGATGAAAATAAAATTTGGTAAAAGAGAGAGAGGAGAGAGAAGTAAAATAGGTGTTTAGGAAGAAGCAGAAATGGGAGAACATGCCATGTGGCATGTGAAAAGAAGCTCCTTTGTTCAAAATCTTATTGAATTCAAGCCAAACTTCCTTATCCTGGGTTCCAATGACAGATCACTGGTAGACTCAGAAAATCTTCTTCTCAAGAAAGCTAATTTAAGTATTTAGGTTTTGTACCTATAACCAATAATCTGGGCTAAGAAATCTATTGAGGGTAGAGGTGGCAAAGAAGTTCACACTTATGTGTGCCATGAACCTTCAGTACCTGTTTATTCTGCACCCTTCAATATGGTTTAACCCTAAATCCTAATTGTTAGTTGAAGGCATAGTGCTCTATTGATCTCTGGATTATCTTCAAGGTACATACATCACTATTTAGAGTGTTTTAAAATTTTGAGATTTGTTTACCTCACATTATAGGAAGTTGAGAGGGAGGTGGCTACTGGTTCTGGTTTGGTATCTCATGGTCAAGGTGGGTTTGCTTTGGCATGTCTTTTATATCTACTACCTCACTGCTGCAACATGATTGCCCTCCATATCAGATATCTTGTTTGTGTTTAAGGGAGATGGAGAGTAAATAAGAAAATCCATGCAAGCTCCAGCTGTTTCCTTTTTATCAGGAAAATAAATCCTTTCCAGATGTCTCTGCTCCTCTCTAACAGATATCTGCTATGCCTTATGGGCCAGACTGGGTCACAGAGTCACTGCTATCTTCAGAAGAGTCTGGAAAAACATTCTAATGTTTATAGTGGGAGGAAAACAAAGGAGAACAATAATGGAAATAGGTTTTAGGTGGCTAATCAACAGTATTTTCTTAATATAAATGTTACTGCACTGTGGACATATAAATAACAGAAATACTTAAACATGTGTTGTGTCTGTGTTTTGTGTGTTTCCAATTATTGCAAAAATTTCAATTACCAAAAATTCCCAACACTTAATGAGATCACAAAGGACCAAATTTCTGGCATGAAACCTCATTTCTTCCCTCCCTTTCCCCACCCTATGGTCTCTACTGCTCTCTGGAATCACCATTTATCTCGGGAGAATTTTTTTTTTTTTTAATTTCCAGCTTGAGTCCTTCCCTGAAAGCATTATTGACTCTCAGTCAGACATAGGGTGCCAGTGATTGTGCCATGTAACTGCATCATGTGTGATTCTCTCTCTCACTCTCAATCTCAATCTCTCTGTTTCTTTCACTCTCATTAGAGTTGAAAACAGCAACATCAACACACCCAAAACCTGTACCATCTCCAAACATAAATAGAAGTTAGTCGCCATTTCAGATTATGTTAAAATGAGTCATGTAGATGAAGTGGGCTTGCTCTTTTTTTGCTCAAAAATTAAATACATTTGAATCATGTATCATAATGTTATCTGTGATGAAGTCTTTTGTGTATTAGAGGTGTAATTAAAAATATTATTATCCTTAAACTCCAAGTACTTGTTGTGGAAAAGTAACTTTCACATACTTCATATCACTGAACCATCTCAGGACAGGCAAGTATCATAGTAAGTTCTATCTTTTTCTTGTTGCCCATAGGTTTCATACTATCTTACCTTGCAGTCTTTGTACATATTTTCTCTATTGGGGAAACAGTCCTTGCCATCACCTTCATGTGGACTGCTCAGTAGCTACCTCCATGGAGGTAGCTCATCCCCAATGGTGTAATAAAGTGAATCCACACTAGCTCGTTATAGCCAGTTGTTACATCTTTAGAAATCTATGAGCCTGTTAAACGGTTGTTAAGCACAGCTATTGTTAAAAAAAACAAACTTGAAATTAAAACTATATTTAAGTCACAGTAATAAATATATAAACTCATAACTTTCTAAATATTTTATATTATATTACTATCTATGTTCTTAAGGTTAGGAGAGGGGTGTGGTTGGAGGCCAGTTATTGGAGGTAGCAAGGAAAAGTACCAAGGAAAAGTACAGTAAACAAGGGTAAGGTTGTTATGCAGATTTAAGTCCTTGACTTCTCCATTAATGAGAGATTCTTTTGATTTAGACATCCTTCTCTTAGTACATAGAGGGAGACACCCTTACAAATGAAGATTTCCCTTAGAAATGTAAATATCCCTTACAAAAGGGAAGAGTTGCTTGGTGGTTTTCAGAGCTTCTCCCATGTCTGGAGTTTCTTTTTTTTTTTTTTTTTTTCTTTTTTCTTTCTATTAAAGTATAGTTGATTTATATTATATTAGTTTCAGGGTTACAGCAGAGTGATTCAGTATTCTTACAATTTATAATCCATTAAAAGTCCTTATAAGATAATGGCTATAATTCTCTGTGCTATACAATATATCCTTGTTGTTTATACATAATTTTATACATAGCAGTTTGTATCTCTTAATGCCATAGTGCCAGTGTGCCTCTTTCCCCTCCCCTCTACCCACTGGTAAATACTAGTTTGTTTTCAATATCTGTGAGTCTGTTTTTGTTTTGCTATATACATTCCTTTGCATTATTTTTTAGATTCCACATATAAGTGATATCATACAGTATTTGTCTTTCTCTGATATTTCACTAAGCATAATATTCTCGAGGTCCAGCCACATTCCTGCAAAGGGCAGAATTTTATTATTTTTATGGCTGAATAATATTTCTTTGTACATATATACCACATCTTTTTAAATCATTCATCTATTGATGGATACTTGGGTTGCTTCCATGTTTTGGCTATTGTAATCAGTGCTATTATGAACATTTGTGTGCATGTATCTTTTTGAATTAGTATTTTCATCTTTTCTAGATATATACGCAGAATGGAATTGCTGGATCATATGGTGTTCTATTTTTTTGGGGGGGGGATCTCCATACTTTTTTCCATTGTGTCTGCACCAATTTACATTCCCACCAACAGTGTACAAGTGTCCACTTTTCTCAAATTTCTCACCAACAATTGTTATTTGTGGTCTTTTTGGTGATAGTTATTACAACAGATGTGAGGTGATATCTCAATGTTGCTTTGATTTTCATTTCTCTATTAATTAGTGATGCTGAGCATCTTTTCATGTGCCTGTTAGCCATCTGTATATCTTCTTTGGAAAAATGTCTATTCATGTCTTTAGCCAATTTTTTGATTGGGTTGTTTGTTTTGGGGTCTTTTTTTAATATCGAATTGTGTGATCTGTTTATATATTTCAATTTCAACTCCTTGTTAGTCATATCATTTGCAAATATTTTCTCCCATTATATAGGCCAGCTTTTCATTTTGCCTATGGTTGCCTTTTCTGTGCAAAACTTTCTAGATTTAATTAGATCCTATTTATCTTTTCTTTTGCCCTTTTTTGTATTTACTAGTTTATTCACAGTAAAGATAAAGTACAAATGTTTACCATGCATAGATGCTGATCTGAGGTGTTTGAATGCTCCCTCATCTCTGGTACTGTGCCCACTGTGCTCACTGCACATCATGTGTGGCTCTGTCCTTGCTGAGGGGACAGCACTCTAAGGTGAGCCGTGCAGCAGCCCACCCATTTCTTTCTGCAGCTCAGGAGAGAGAAAACCTAATCCATAAGATGTCCATATTGTTACAGGCAGAGATTTATAAATTTACATTATTTTTGAAAGATTACAAAGACAGACTGTTCTGATTAGGATTTAAAAAAAAGACATCTAAATTTTAGTCTATTTCTCTAATTCAGTCAGAACTGAGACCTAGCTTCTTTGACAGTGCTCTAATACCTGTACTGAGACTTATACTATTCACTGAGTCAAAATTTTGAAATATTTATTTATAGGGTCATAACTGTCTTTGAAATTAGTCAGCTTACAGAACAATTCGTTTTGTACATACACATTCACATTTAACTACTGCTATAAATAAGATATCCCAAATTTCTCCAGTGTCATTCTGAGTTTATATATATATGGATACAATTTATGCCAAAGAGTGTTCTGCCTATGTTCTCTTCTAGGAATTTTAGGGTTTCAGGTCCTACATTTAAGTCCTTAATCCAATTTGAGTTTATTTTGTATACTCTGTGAGAATATATTCTCATCTATTGTTTTACCTGTAGCTGTCCAGAATTCTTAGCAGCACTTATTAAGCAGACTGTCTTCTCTCCATTGTATATTCTTACCTCCCGTGTTGTATATTAACTGGCCATAGATGTGTGGGGTTATTTCTGGGCTCTCTCTTTTGTTTCATTGATCTATTTTTCTGTTTTTGTGCCAGTGCCATGTTGTTTTGATTACTGTAGATTTGCAGTATATTCTGAAGCCTGGGAGAGTGATACCTCTAGCTTTGCTATTTTTTCTCTAGATTGCTTTGACAATTTGGGGGTATTTTGTGGTTCCATATGAATTTTAGGATTATTTGTTCTAGTTCTGTGAAAAATGGCACAGATATTTTGATAGATATTGCATTAAATCTGTATATTCTTAGGGTAGTATGCATGCTTTAAAAATATTAATTATTCCAATCCATGAACCTGGGATAGTTTTCCATTTATTTGTCAATTTCCTCCATCAAAGCTTTATAGTTTTCAGAGTATAGATCTTTTGTTACCTTGGTTAAGTTTATTTCTAGGTATTTTATCCTTTTTGATGCAATTCTAAACAAGATTGTTTTGTTTTGTTTTTAATTCTCTTTCTGATATTTCATTATTAATGTATAGAAAAGCACCTAATTTCTCTATATTAATTTTGTATCCTATAACTTTGATAAATTCATTATAAGTTCTAGTACTTTTGGTGTGGAAACCTTAGGGTTTTCTATATAAAGTATCAGATCATCTGCAAACAGTAACAGTTTTCATTTTTCCCTTCTAATTTGTATTCCTTTTATTTCTTTTTCTTGTCCAACTGCTAAGGCTACAACTTCCAATACTATGTTAAATAGAAGTATTTAGAGTGGGTATCCTTGTGTTGTTCCTGAATTTAGAAGAAAGGCTTCCAGATTGTCACCATTGAGTATGATGTTAGGTGTGGGTTTGTCATAAATTGCTTTCATTATGTTGATGTATGTTTCCTCTGTACCAAACTTGATGAGAGTTTTTTATCATAAATGGATATTGAATTTTTCAAAAGCTTTTTCTGAATCTATTGAGATAATCATGTGATTTTTATCCTTCCTTTTGTTAATGTGGTGTACCACACTGATTGATTTGTAAATTTTGAACTATCTTTGTGTCCCTTGGAATAAATCCAACTTATTGTGTATGATCTTTCTTATATATTGTTGGATATAATTTGCTAATATTTTGTTGAGGATTTTTGCATCTATTTTCATCGGAGATATTGGTTTGGAATTTTCTTTCCTTTCCTTTTCTTTTTTTTTTTTTTTTTTTGGAGTGTATTTTTCTGGTTTTAGTATCAAGGTAATGGTGGCCTCATAGAATGAATTTGGGAATGTTCCCTTGAATTAAATCTTTTGGAACAGTTTGAGAAGGCTAGTTTTTAGTTTTTCTTTACATGTTTGGTAGAATTCCCTGTAAAGCCATCCAGTCCTAGCCTTTTGTTTCTGTGAGTTTCTTTTATTACAAATTCAATTTTACTTGTAGTAAAATTGTCTGTTTCATCTTAGGTCTTGGCATGTATGTTTCTAGAAATTTGTCCATTTCTTCTCGATTGTCCTTTAAATATTCATTGTAGTTATAGTTGATTTTACATTTTTTTTTGTCTTTTAATCTTTGTAATGGCTTATTTACATGGTTGATCTTCAGTCCTCACCATACATTTACCTTTCCCTGTGTGAGATTCCCTTTCTTATAGATTCTTACTTCTTTTCCACTTAGAGAAAGTGTTTTAATATTTATTTTAGAGTAGGCTTATTATTGATGAAGTCATTTAGTTTTTGCTTGTCTGAGAAATTCTTTGTCTCTCCTTCTATTTTAAAGGATAATTGTTCTGGGTAGAGTATCCTAGGTTGCAGGTTTTTCCCTTTCAGAACTTTGCATATATCATGCCATTCCTTTCTGGCCTGCAAAGTTTCCCCAGAGAAATCAGCTGATAGCCTCCTAGTGATCAACTTGTATATGACTTTATCTTTATCTTTCTGCTTTTAGAATTCTCTCTTTATCAACTTTTGTCATTTTACTTATATGTCTTGGTGTGGGTCTGTTTACATTCACCTGGCAGCTGCTAGAGGAGACCTCTCTCTACCTTGACTTAAGGCCAAGACTGTTCATGAATTCCTCATGAGTGGAATTCAGGCTTCCCACAGCCATTCAAACTGTCCAAACAGTCCTCTAATGAGCTGAGGGTGCTTGTCTCCCCCACATAGGACCCCAGGACTGAAGCATCCTATTTGTGTCTCTCACTGTTTACTCCCCAGAGCAGATGTCTGCCATGCAATCTCCCTTTTTCTCTGGGTTCCCTCCCACAGGCACATGTCCCTACCCTATTGATTTATTCCCTTCCTACCTGATTACTTATGTATCTTTCTTAGAATCTTGGTTGTACAGGATTCCTTTTGCCAGTTTCCAGTTAGTTTTCTGTGAAGAATTATTCCACATTTATACGTACTTTTGATGTCTTCATGGAAGGGAGAGTTCCACGTTGTTTTACTCCACCATCTTGTTCCAAACCTGCAGTTTCTTAATAGACATCTCAAGGTAATCCTTATGACAAAGAGCTATATTTTGGGGAGGGCGGGGCACGTTCTGCTCCCCTTAGAATCAACGGATTCTATGGAATTTTTGTTAAATATTGTATATTGTATTAGTTTCTTATGGTTTTACTGTACAATTTTGTATCAGGGAGATTCATAATAAATGCTTGTTTATATATAAATGTATGCACTACTTCCCCACATGGTTAATTGATAAATATTTATCATTGTATCATTCCCTCACCTCCTATTTCAGTTCAGAATTCCCTCCTCTGAGCTTCCGTAGAACCCAGCAGTTTACTGAACCATATTTTGATGTGTTTATTTATTTGTCATTTCCACCAAATTGTGAGCCCCTAAAAAGGAGAAATTGTGTCCTCCATTTTTGTACTGTCACATCTAAGGCAGAGTTTTAAATAAATGTCATGATCAAATGAAACCCTGCTTCCACTTTGCAAGTGGAGAAATTGAATATCAAAAAATTAGGATATCTGTCTACTATCATCATACAGTTAGTAAATTACCAAGCTAGGATTTGAACTAGATTGTGGGTCTTAGTTGCTCAGACCTGTACAGAGAGCCAAAAGTTCCAGTACAAAAATCCCATTTTTCCATAACAGTTGTGGAAGCAAAGGCACTGTCACTCACTACCAGAATTCCTACTAATGACCAGCAAGTTGTGGAACAGAGGTGAGAATTTTGATTGTGTTTTAATATTTTTATGATGCCTCTGTAATTGAACCAAGAAGATAAATACATAAAACCAAATTCAAGTGGTTGAGAAGAGAAAAAAAAAAAGGTATATCTTTTTATAAATGCCAAATATCAGGAGCCTCCTTCTATTTTGTTAAGAGTGTGATGAGGAATGACTGTCCTTTAGTAATTCTGTAGACACAGGACCAGTAACCTGACCTCACAACTACTTTTTGGAGTAATCTGAATCAAAGGAAAGGGAAAATCTTATGAGGCTGAGGTCGATTTTTTTTTCTTTTTCTATTTCTTTGTCCCCACCTCTTCCTATACATCTTCCTAAAATGAGAGCAATCAGCATCCTTATTTAACCACCAGGACCCATTTTGCTAAACAATAGATTCAAGGGAGAAACTTTAGGTAATACAAAGGCAGATGAGCTGCACATTTTCCTTCTTTGATAATCAAATCATTATTTTTGTCAACTTAAGGACTATGTGCTTACAGTGGAATTCAACATAGAGTTGCATTTTCTTATCTGATCTTTCCTTTCACTCCACTAGTTTCCATTTCCTGCCCTATTTGAAATTTCCTTATAATTCATGTGGCAGCAGACTGGTTTCAAAGGCTGATTATATCGACAACTCAGGAGGAGGAGAGGTTTTGGTTTCCTAAAATGTCCTCTCACCTCTCACTACCACACCTCCTGCAGTTTCAGTCTGGATCTCAAGTAGGCACTTTCCTTCTGCATCTTAATTCTGAAGGAGTTGTTTTTATGTGTGTAGCACCTGATCAGTGAACTCTCTGTTGCCCTCCTTTAATTAATTATTGTTTTGTAAAGAACTCAGAAGATGAATAGTGCTATATAAGTGTGAAGTATCATGATTTCATTGTCCTATTTCAGTTCTTATTAGAATTAAGTATCATCATAATAATCAGCTTGTTGCATTTATAACTCAGGATGGGGAGATCCATAGTAGTAATATCTTTACTAGTTCCATTTCTAAGTTTCTGAAGATGCTACTGAAACTTGCAGTGTTCCCCTGGGATAATTCTCAGGCTTTCTATATTGATTGTCCCTTAGAAAATTAACTCCTTGAACATAAATCAGGTATGATAGGAGGGGTTTCACTGGTAAATTAAAATGTACATGGAACTTTTACTCAATGGCTTAGGTTTTAGCTTTAATTCAATGATTGTGTGAATTGGATAATCATGTAACTCTATAAAATCAATGTTTTCACCTATAAAATGAGAATAAAGGTAATATCTAGTGCACAAGATCATTATGAGGATCATGTTAGGTAATGCCCCTGAAAGCATTTTATGGGGAGGAAAAAAACAAAAAAACAAAAAAAACTGTTTAATTAATTAATGTATTTATATTTTATTTTTGCAGTTTAAAAGAATAAATTCAGTTTTTAGAAGAAGAATGTGTAGTGGGGACCCTAAGAAATATAAAATATGTTTCCTGGGATTTATTTTTCTAGCAATAATATGATCATAGAGACTGGCATGTAATTGTTGACTTGAAGAACAGAGGTCACCTCTGATTGACATTATGAGAAAGAATTGCTAATAAGTTATTGAAACAAATGAAGAAGATGGTGAAGAATAGAAATAAATGATTACTCAAAATCCAAACTAAGGGAAATGGAGAAGAAAAGTGCCACAGACAAAGATGATGAAGGTGGGAGAAGTGTTAATTCTGGAGGAAAGAGGATAAATACAGTGTTAAAGTTTACAGCCAATGATGATAGTCATCATCTTTCTTTCCTTCATCAGTAAGTTCCATATTTGCTTGACTTTGGCTGAAATAAAGGCATAATAGCACTGAGGTTTTAAGCAAGGACTTTAGACTCAGACTTCCTCTATTCAAATCATTGCATTTATCAGACGTTTGAGAGTTATATTCCCCCAGTACCTCCTTCTCCTGATCTCTAGCTTTTCTTTGGTGGTGATAGAAATTCACCTACCACTCTTGCATGTCTGAAAGTAGTCATAGTCTCTCTCTCCCTCACTGTCACTCTCTGATCTTCTCTTCATCTTCGTGTTCTGTAGTTCAATGAGACAGAGTCTAGCAGGGGATATCTTATTATATATTGTGCTTGATGTTCTTTTGGTTTCTTGTGCTTGATGCTCTTTTTTTTCTTGAATTTGTGGATTGTTATCTTTCATCATTCCTAGGAATCCCTTGCTTGTCAACTTATAAATGCATTAAGGATATAGAGAGGTACTTCAATAGATACATGCATAGATGGATGGGTAGACGATGGATAGATAGATATGTAGATCAACCCCAAGAGTTTTAGTTGTTTGGGCTAGCTGCCTTATTACTATGAACTTTGAAGCTATCATATTCTATGTCCAAGCTGAATATTATCACCAATGCCATTCCATGTTATAATCAGGAATTTCTAGTTGACAGATGGCTGTGATGATCTTTTTGACTCTGTTCATTTTTTTCACCATTTCCTCAGACCTCTCTGATAGGAATCAATTCAGAAGACTTTGGAGAAATCAAAAATCTTTAAGAAGAAAAGCTTAACTTATCCAACTGTTCAAGAAATGACATTAAATTTTACCACCTGAAGACTGAAAGAGCTCCTTCAACCCTGTTGAGCAGACTTCCACCAACATTTTATGTGTCTTTTAATACATAATTTCTCCTTCTTGAACTTTTAATTTCCTATCTATATTATAGTGGGAAAGGGCTAAAAACCATAAAGGCTTCACCATAGTTTGCAATTTGTGAATCCTAATTATTAAGATAAAGTCTTTAGAGAAATATCACACACTCAACCCCACTTAGGAGATACTCTTCTATTGAAAAGACCACATGAAGAAACTTAAGTTGAGAGGACACCTTCAGAGCAGCCAGTGTGAAAGGGTAGTACTGATGGTCATCCACTAACTACTGGTCTAATTTTGAGATGTCAGGACAAGTGTTCCAGGCTCTGCCCCAGGGTCAGTGTTGCATCCAGATATTTCTAAATCGAGTAGAAACAAGTTATGGTACAAAAGGCACTGGGGCCATGGTGTGCCAAATATTCACATGAAAGGAGTCACAGTGGATGTGGTTTCAGATGAAATTCTAGACTCAAAATTTTATTTGGAGCATGTATTCCACAACAAGATTTTTCCTGTCTCAGAAATATACTAACATGATATCAGTTAGCAACAGTTTTTAATGATTTATAATATAGGGTTAAAATAACCTCAGAAATGGTTATGAAGGGCTAATAGAATGCTAGTTTGTGTTAAGTGGAAGTCAGACTCCATATAGATTATAAATAAGTTCACAACCTCAGACACTCATCTCCCCTATTAATGAGAATGTAAACAATACAGAAACATTCATGCTGAATTTCAGACCTATTTTCCTTTTTACAATCTTTTGTTTCTATCAGCTTTGTTTTCTGCACTGTTTTAACTATTGAATATGTACAATTTTATTATTGCACTATGGCCTTTTTGGTAAGTCACTATTTGGAATTTTAGAAGCACCTAAATCCCCTAAAATACCATCTGACAACTCCTGCCCCAAAACCCAGAGCAAGTGACACCCTTGAGACAAGACACCCTTGGAGTTTCTTCTAAGATAACAGATACTAATGTATAATTATGTTACCTCTCACACCCTATCAGTTCAAAGTTCACCTAGACAGCTGAGTAGGATTTCTTTACTTTTCAGAATTGCAGGCAAGAGCAAACAGAAAGTTTTCATATATGACTTTCAAATTCATACTGGGTAGAGGAAGGCAAGAGACAGGAATGGATGTCTATTGTCTGTAGCCTCAAGCTTTGGATGGAAACTAAATTTCCTGGACTCCATGTGACCATATGTTTGCATTTATCCAGTGTTCAGTATGCTGTCTACAGGTCAATGTTCTCAATATCACCTAACCTCAGTTACCTCATTAAAATAATAATAATAATAGCACATCTCATTAGTGAGTTATAAGGTACATATATATGACAGTTAAATAAAATACATACATTCACACATATTTATCATCAGATGTGATCCTGAGCCACTTACTTAAAAATTGTCTCAGTTTTCTCATTTAAAAAAGTTATTTAGCTATTATGAGTTTTAAAATACACAAACACACAAATATATACATACCAGGAAGAGTCCCTGGCTTGTCATAGGTTTTTCATGCATAGCAGAAACAACATTAATCATCATTATTACATAGTAAAAATATTGATAATACTAGAGAAAACACAGAGAAAATCCAAATAATTGGGATGAGAGAGAAAGTAAAAGATGACAGTGTAGAAAGAGAAAGAAAGCAGGCTTTATAAGTGTCCTTTAAAAGAGGAAGAGGAAGAAGAGAAGATCAGCATATGTATTATAAATATATTTGGCAGGGGGAGGAATAATTTTGTAGGAAGATTTGTGGAAAACAGTAACACCAGAGATGAGGGCATAGGCCTGGCAAGAGATCACATGGTGGAGACCCTGATTATTAATTCTATTGGATATACCAAGGGACATACTTGCTGTAATTCAAAATCTAGGACACAAGAAGTTTGATATGAGCATTAGATGAGAAGATAAATTGAATTTATTATAGAGATGTCATCAGAAGTAAAAAGGACCAATACTGTTCAGAGAACTTTGTGATGATTCTACCAATAGGCTAAGGCTAAAGACCCTCTTCACTCGCTTGAGGATGAAGCAGTGCCTCTGGGAACTTTTCGTTTAAGAACTGAGAAGAATTATAGCTGCACAGAGCACATCTAAATTTCAGCTATTGATGAAGCTCAGGAAACCACTTAAGTAAAAGGTACAATCAGGTAAAATATTTTAGGTCCAGAGAATAAGTACCATTTGTAAAGGTAACTCTGGATAACTTCTGGGGACAAAAAGGACACATCTATCCAAACTGCACAAGAAAGTGAAATAATAAGAAAGAACCCAGGATGACAGATATACTCTAGGACTCTGCATGGGAGAGAAAGAGTCTTTGTGTTGGTAATATCTGCGGAAATTAATGCAGGAAAATTTCTCAAAGTCTTGTTAACACAGTCACTCATTTGTTTTTCCTTTTAATGGGTGCCACTGAGCTCCTAGAATGTGTTGGGTTCTCTAGGGATGTAAACTTTCCCCCTTAAATAACAAAGAAGTAAGTATATAAGATAGTCCCCGCATTTAAGGACCTAACCATTTAGTAATAATATGCTATTAAAAATAGTTGATGAGAGTTTCAGAAAATGGAAGGGTAATGAGGATGAAGTTGTAAAGTGAAAGATGGGAGAAAAGGCAGAGTAGTCAGAGACAAAGAAATGTAAGAATCTGGAAAGAGCTGGCAATGGAGAGAGAACCCCCTCCAATTTTCCTCCCAAAGAGATAGTTGGCCTGAACTTTAAGAATAAGGAAACAAGGGAAATATTCAATATATTAACGTATAGCAGTGACAAAGAAAATAACAATTATACAAAAGTAGATGGAACTGGGTAACAGAAGGAGGAATAGTAGAGGAATGGGTGAGTAGCAGACATTGCACATAACCAAAAGGTGTAGGAAGACAATATTTAAGATGGCTCATTTATACAAGCTACATTAGGGAATATAATTTCCAATAGACAAATTAATTAGTTAAGAGGTATAGATTAGGACAATCGATGTCTGCAACAGACTGAAGAACCATTGTCTTAAGGAGCTTCCATTTAGAAGAAGAATGTTAGGTGACAATGTTTTAAACAGGTTAGACACAATTATCTCACATACTACAAAGTCTGGAGCAGATGATTCCTGGATTCATGAGAAAGTATAACTTAATGGTATGCATATAAATGATGGAGTCAACCTGTCAGTGGTCAGATTCCAGCTGTGCCACTGACTAGCTCTGTGACCATGGGAAGGCTACTTAACCCCTTTGTTCTTTACTTTCCTCTGATGTAAAATTTGGAAAATAGATCTTAAAAGCACTTAGGGTTATGTATAGAATTAGTTAATATGTGTAAAGAGTATAAAATGCTTGGCATTTAGTAAACCCTCCAAAAATCTTCAGTCATTATCACCAGCATCATAAGTACCATCATAAATTTTTTGTTCTGAGGCATAACAATGTCACTAAAACCAAGTATTTTTCACACCACTGTATCTTGCTGGTCTGGAGCACAAAATCTCCTTGTGGCCAAGGAATCACTAATCCCAAGCATCATTTCTTCATAAGATAATGCCCAAGATTAGGAGAACAGTGACTGTGAGAAGGGGTTCCTCAAATCTCTCTCTTGTTTTTATAAAAGATGGTCTTTTCCAGAATCTTCTAAGCTGACTCCCTCATATCCATTTTTGGCTAGAAATGACTTATGAAACATCCTTAGCTGTAATGAAGATCTGAAGATTGGGACAGCAAGCATTTGGCATTTTCTGTACTATTTTGGAAGACAGATTCTATCATTAAGGGGGGAAAAGAAGGGAATGCTTTTTGAGTTAAAAGTAAACAATGCCTATAATATTTTATAATTTAAAATGAAATCTATGGTATTTTATAATTGCTTTTTTTTTAGGAAGTCAGAAGATGCTTAAATAAGTTTGTGTTGAATGTAGATGAAACGTGCAAAAGAGAGGGATTAAAACAGAGGTTTTAATGAACAAAGTAAATATTCCAAAATATAGAACTATTACACAGAAAGTACAAATAAAACATAGATGAGGGGAAAAAACAGGAAAGAATGAAGGAAATTTGTGTAGATAGGGTCAAGATCTAAAAAGAAGGAAAAAGCAAGAAAAGAAAAAGCAAAGCCACTAAAGGCTCAGAGAAAGCAATCATAATAGAATAGAGGATTGTTGGTTTTGAGATAAGAAGTTCTTAGGTTAAGATATTGTTGAAAGAGTGTATTTATAGAAGAAAGAAAAATCTTTATGGAAAATGATAAAATTATGCATTCATACTAGAAAACCTACCTGAGAAATTTTAAAAATCATCACTGAAAATCATATATTATGTTGTTGGTCAAGGGAAAGTGCTGCTGATTTGATGATATTTTTTAAATTTTTTGAAACAACATCGAGAAAAATATTGAATTCTTCTTTGCAGCTGTACGTGGGAAAAAATGAAATGACCAGGACATTAAAATAAATAGATTAACAATTATATTTTACAGTGAAGAAAGTGTTAGAGATTGGAGACCACAAACACTAATAAAAATTCTGGAAATGCTGAGAAGACCCAATGGTAAGTCAAAAAGAAGAGGAAAATTTCTATTGGTCCCAAGATAAATCATGGGGACTGTAAAAGAGGGAAGGGATGTGGATATTTATTTGAAAAGAGACAAGATTTTATTTTGCTATATAATTTTCCCATTAAAACCTTGTAAATGTATGGTGTGTCAGGTAAGCTCATGTAAAATATCCCACACCATAATCAGTAGTTTACTGGGAAAGAGATTAAGTCACAATAGGAATGAGTCAGAGATGATGATGGTATGTTATTTTAAAACATATTTATTCAGATTTATTACTGTAAAGTCCTACTCAGTCAGAGGATGAAAAGCTAAATGAAATCTAGGGCTCAAAACCATCTTACAGTTAGGGAGAGAGACAGGTTTATCCCCCCAAAATAACAGCATGTGAGCTTCCATAACTCAGGGGCAAAGGTAGTGCATCAGAGGCTAAGAATGAATTTTCTAAACTCTTCATTTTACTTTTTCACATTTATTTTATCGTGTGACAGGCCTCTTTTATGTCCCATACCAACAATCAGTAGCTTGATCACCATTAGAAATCAGTATCTGAATAGGTTCAAGACAACAGATATGACATTTAAATATAAAACCTCTATACCAAGATGAATGTTTTATGGAAGCTTTTATTTTATGTGCTGTCTGTAAAAACACTCAGCAAATAAATGCTACATTTGAGAAAACTACAGTGAAAATGTTTAAAAAGGAACAGTGTGGTATAGGTAGAAACAGCTGTGGTTTATGGATATGGCACTAAAACAGTGGTAAGAGTAAAGATGTATTTCTCAATCTTGGCATTATTGACATTTTGAACTGGATAATTCTTTGTTGTGGGCACTCCCTTGTCTTATACATTAGATTCCAGTAGCACCCCTCTTCTAGTTGTGACAACCAAAAGTGTCACTAGACATCACCAAATGTCAATGAGGACAAAACTGTTCCCAGTTGAGAATCACTGTGTAGAGGAAAAGAAATCACCATGTAACAATGATAAAGTGATAAAGAAAGTAAAGAGGAGGGAGAATAAAGGCAGAGTCTCATAATAGAAAAAACATAACAGAAAAGACGGGAAAATGAAGAGGAGAAGGAAGAGGAATAGGAAGAAGAGAAGAAAGGAGAGAATAGAATATATGCGTGGGACTTAAGGCAAAATAGTGTATGTATGGTGAATCAGAATGTCTTGGATATATTTTCAAATATAAACTTGTAAATAAAAGTTGAGAAATTATGCTTAAAGAATAAAGCATAAATAGAAAACCATATAGAGATATTATGTAATAATATTGTACATGGTGTCAATGGAATTTGCCATTTTAAAAATGGATATCATGACTCCATTTGTTTTAGTGTAGTTCATAAAAGGTACATCTAATATGTATGGCTCCATGGAACACTGGGATACATTTAGAAAACATCATATGGATCACCTACAGGAAAAAATGAAAAAGCATAAGATTCAGAATTATTTAATATTTAATATTTTGTGTTTTAACTAAAGATGGAAAAGGATAATACCTAGGAGTCACTCTATCCCTGATAGAATGGTTATGTTCTCACCAGGAGAAATGATATTGAAAAACAAAGTTCTTTAAGGTTGATGGAAGCAAAATAAATTAAACACCGTAGAGATACTGTATCTAGCTAAAGAAATTCCCATGTCAGGAAAGATTGTGCCTGTCCATTGGAAAATAAATTCATACTTAGTCCCCACATAGCACTTTATTTTAAGCTTACAATTAACTAGCAAACATTATATTTTTTAAAATAGAAAGTTTTCAAGTTACAAGTAGGAAGAAAAGCTTTAAATTTCTCACTAAAAGAGAAAAGAGAAAAGCACCATCTTTGGACAGATTATCTGAGAATCACTGATGCATATACATGAGTAAGAGTCAGAGGAAGGATCTGGAATGGTGAACTATTATTACAGAACTGTAGGTGAGGTAGGTGAGGAGAAGCAATGATTTTGACAGTATTGGGTTATAAGAAATTGATATGAAATGCCTGTGGAAGTTTTGTTGGTTTTCTTAGATGAGAGAGGAACTGTAAATATGAATAAAATGTAAATATACTTTATGACAAAATAAACTTATGAGGATCAAATGGGAGAAAGGATGTGGAAGTATGCTGAATAAGTTAAATGCATCATTTAAAAAGGGGGTGTACTGTCATTTGAAACCCTAAATTCTTTCCTGAAACTATTTTTTAAAATAAATTTATTTATTTATTTTTGGCTGTGTTGGGTCTTTGCTGCTGTGCATGGGCCCTCTCCAGTTGTGAATGGGGGCCACCTCTCATTGCAGTGGCTTCTCTTGTTGTGGAGCATGGGCTCTAGGCACACAGGCTTCAGTAGTTGTGGCATGCAGGCTAAGTAGTTGTGGCTTATGGGCTCTAGAGTGCAGGCTCAGAAGTTGTGGCACATGGGCTTAACTGCTCCACAGCATGTGGGATCCTCCCAGACCAGGGCTAGAGCCTGTGTCCCCTGAATTGGCAGGCAGACTCTCAACCACTGCTCCACCAAGGAAGCCCTCCTGTAAACTATTGAAACACCTTTTTCCACACCTGTGATTCATACAGCCTCATGCATGTGTCCCAAGATGCAGGTAGGGACAAGAACAAGGCCTAGAAATGTCCAGTGACCCTCTATCCAAAAGGCCACCCGAGTAGGCACAAACAAAATGAAATATGTGAAAATATTTTCTTATCCATAAATCCCTATATGCACTAAAGGAGCATTGTTTTTATTAATGATAGAATTAACAAGAAGTATTAATTTCATGATTCTCCAAAAAACAGGTGAAATGCATTCTGGAGATCACAAGTTGATTACTGACTCTGTTATCCTGACTTGTATGTCTGAGGGCAGCTCTCCAAGCAAACACTAATAGAGACAGACTTTTTCAAGGCAACTAGATTGTAAGCATCCACTGAATAGAAATCATCCATTTTACTTCAGCATCACTATCGCAGCTTACCACAATGTTAAGTATTCAGTGGTGTTGAATAAAAAGATTGAACTGAAATCAATGGATTTAAACAGCTGAGAAACAAATTCATATAATAAAAGTTGAAACTGTGTGTTCAGCCACAAGAATTATAAGTTTGCATTAAAATAATTAAACAAACTCTTAATATTCTCAGCAACATAGAGGAAATTAAACAAAGTACAGTAAAATGACAGTGACAGAGAGGTGTGACCAAGATAGCAGAGTAGGTAAACCCTGAGCTTACCTCTTCCCATGGACACAGCAAAATTATAACTATTCACAGAATTACTATTTATGAGGATGACCTAAAGATTGGCAGAAAATATTATCCACAACAAAATATATAAAGAAGGAACCACAAGGAAATATGTTGGAGGTTGAGATGCAATGTAGTCAAGATCCACACTCCTATGTAGCTGACCTAAAATTGGGAGAATGATCATAATAGCAGAAGTTCTCCCTGAGGAGTGAAAGGTCTGATCACCACCCTGGGGTCCTGCAGTGGGAAGAGAAGCTACCAGAATACTTTGCTTTGAAAGCCAGTGGGGCTTGCATATGGGAAAGCTGGAGGGTTGTAGGAAAGAAAGACTAATTTTAAAGAGTGTGCACAAACTCTGACACACTCCAAGTTCTAGCACAAAGGCAATAATTTGAAAGGATCCTGGGTAAGACACAATTGCTGATCTTGGATAGCCTCCTGAAGAAGCAAAATGTCACTGGGACTCCTCTGGGGACATAAATGTTGGTGGCAGCCATTTAGAAGCTCATTCTACCACAAGGACACTGGTGTCCTCTTGGCAAGAACCATTTTGGAGTGCTTTCTCTAGCCAATTAGTATTAGGGACTTCTCTGACCACCAGTGGGCTAGCATCAGCCCCAGTAACACTTGAGGCCTGCTGTCAGACACCATGGACCCAGCCCAGCCACCAGTGTGCCAGCAGTCAACTCATGAGGCATGACTTGGCAGCCAATGAGGTCAGTGGCCAGACCTTCCTTCCTGCACACACAAAGTAGTCAGACCCACCACAACATAAGGGTCCATGCAGGCCACAGGAGTGCCCCCAGAGCATATAGCTCTGATGACCAAAGGGGAATGAACTTCTGTGCACCACAGGACATCTCCAGTATAAGGCCACTTCTCTAAGATCAGGAAATGTAATTGACCTACCTAATACATAGAAATACACAGAGAATTAGACAAAATGAGGAAACAGAGGAGTATGTTCCTAATGAAAGAATGAGATAGAACCCCACCAAAATAATTAAACAAAGTGGAGATAAGCAATCTACTCAAAAAAGAGTTCAAGGTAATGATTATAAAGATGCTTAGCAAACTCGGGAGAAAAATGGCTGGGCTCAGTGAGAAGTTTAAAAAGGGTTAGAAAATATAAGGAAGAACCAAACAAATCTGAAGAATAAAATGATTGAAATTAAAACACACACACACACACACTAGAAGGAATCAACAGTAGATTAGATGATACAGAGGAATGGATCAGCAAACTAGAAGACAAGTAGAGTAGTGAAAATCACCTAACTGAACAGAAAAAAGGAAGAATATGTATATATATATATATATATTTTTTTTCTTTTTAATGAGAATAGTTTAAGAAATCACTGGGGCAGCATCAAGCATACTAACTTTTTTTTTAATTATTATTATAGGGTTTCCAGAGGGGAGAAGAGAGGAAGGCAGAGAAAATATATTTGAAGAACTTCTCTAACCTGGGGAAGGAAACAGACATCCAGGTCCAGGAAACACAGAGATTCCCAAACAAGATAAACCCAAAGAGGTCCACACCAAGGCAAATTTTAATTAAAATGGAAAAATTCAAGATAAAGAGGTAATCTTAAAAGCAGCAAGAGAAAAAAAAAACTAGCTAAATACAAGGGAACTGACATTGGACCATCAGCAGACGTTTTATCAAAAACTGCAGGCTAGATGGGAGTGACACAATATATTCAAAGTGATGAAAGAAAAAAACCCCTACAACTATAAGTAATCTACTTGGCAAGGCTTTCATTCAGATTTGAAGTAGAGATAAATAGTCTTATAGACAAACAAAAGCTAAAAGAGTTCAGCACCACTAAACCAGCATTATAAGAAATGTTAAAGGGACTTCTCTAAGTGGAAAAGAAAAGACCACAACTATAAATATTAAAAAAAAAAAATGACAAAAGGAAAATCCCATTGGTAAAAAAAATGTACAGTAAAGGTAGAAGAGTACCCACATATAAAACTAGTAGGAAGATTAAAACCAAAAAGAGTAAATCATCTATATCCACAATAAGAATTTAAGGGATATGCAAAACAAAAAAGATGTAAAATATGCTGTCAAAAACATTAAACGTGGGAGGAGGAGAGTAAACATGCAGAGTTGCTAGAATGTGTTCAAACTTAAGATATAACTAGCTTAAAATAATCATAAATAAAATACATATGAACATCATATTAACCATAAACAAATAACCTATAATGGATACACACACACACACACACAAAATAGAAAGAAATCCAAACATAACACTAAAGACAGTCATCAAATCAGAAAAGAAGAGAGCAAAAACAAAAAAGAACTACAAAACAAACAGAAAACAATTAACAAAATAATAATAAGTGCATACCTATCAATAATTAAATGTAAATGAGCTAAATACTTCAATCAAAAGACATACATAGATGGCTGAAAGGATAAAGCAAAACAAAACCCATATATGTGCCTATAAAAAGTCTCAGTTCACATCTAAAGACACCCATAGACTAAAAGTGAGGAACTGGGGGGAAAAATGTATTTCATTCAAATGGAAATGGAAAAAAGCTGTGGTAGCAAAACTTACATCAGAGAAATTTGACTTTAAAGCAAAGACTGTAACAAGGGACAAAGAATGACACTATACAGTAATAAAGAGATCAATAAAGAGATCAATCCAGCAAGAAGATACAACCATTGTAAATATATATGTACCCAATATACGATCACCTAAATTCATAAAGCAAACATAAAGGGAAAAATTGACTGTTACTCAATAACAGTAGGGGACTTTAACATTCACTTAGGTAAATAGACAAATCATCAAGAAAGTCAATAAGGAAACACTGGCCTTAAGTGATGCATGAGATAAGATGGAATCTATCTGTCTATCATCAATCTATTTATCTATCTATCTATATATTTATCTATCTATCTATTTATCTATCTAACTTATCTATCTATCTATAGAGAGAGCATTCCATCCAAAAGCAGCAGTATACACTTTCTTTTCAAAAGCACATAGAACATTCTCCAGGATAGATCACATGCTGGACTACAAAATAAGTCTCAATAAACTTTTAAAAAAGTAAAATTATAACCAACCATCTTTTCTGACCACAGAGTTATGGGAGTAGCAATGAAGTATTAAGAAAAAACCCTGCAAAATATACAATCATGTGAAGGCTAAACAATATTCTACTCAACAGCCAATGGGCCACTGAAGAAATCAAAGAGGAAATAAATAATATCTGGAGACCAATGAAAATGGAAACACAATGGCTCATAATCTATGGGACTTACCAAAAGTAGTTAGTTGTAAGAACAGAGTTTATAGCTGTACAAACCTATCTCAGAAAACAAGAAAAATCTCAAATAATCTAATCTTACACCTAAAGGAACTAGAAAAAGGAGAACAAAACCCAAAGTTAGTAGAAGGAAATAAATAATAAAGTCAGAGCAGAAATGCATGAAATAGACTAAAAAAAAAAAAGAAAAGAAAAGATCAATGAAACTAAAGGATGATTCATTGAAATGATAAGCAAAGTGGATAAGCCTTTAGATAGACTCATCAAGAAAAAAGAGAGAGGGCCTAATTCAGAAATGAAAAAGGTGAAGTTGTAACTGACACTACAGATATGCAAAGGATCATAAAATATTACTATGAATAACAATATGCTAATAAAATGGACAATCTAGAAGAAATGGACGAATTCCAAGAGATGCGAAACCTCCCAAGGCTGAACAAGGAAGACATAGAAAATAGGAACAGACCATTACCAGTAATAGAAAAAGAAAAACAAAAAAACTCTCAGCATTCCAAAGTCCAGGATCAGATGGTTTCACAGGTGAATTCTGCCAAATATTTAAAGAAAGTTTAACGCATGTTTTTCCAAACTATTCCAAAAAATTGAAGAGGAAGAAACATTTCCAACCTCATTATATCAAGCTAGAATTAGCTTGATACCAAAACCAGACAAAGATATCACAAAAAAGAAAAATGTCCAATATCACTGATGATGATATTTGCAAAACTTCTCAACAAAATATTAGCAAACTGAATCCAACCATACAGTAAAATGAATATACACCATGATCAAATGGGATTTATCCTAGGGATGAAGAGATGCCTTAATATCTACAAATCAGCCAATGTGATACATCACATTGACAAATTGAAAAATAAAATTTACAAATGTCTCAATAGGTGCAGGAGAAGATTTTGACAAAATTCTACATTCACTTATGATAAAACCCTCAACAAAGTTGGTGTAGAGGGAACATACCTCAATTTAATAAAGACCATGTATGAGAAACCTATAGCAAACACTGTACTCAACAGTGAAAACCTGAAAGCTTTTGCTCTAAGATCAGGAACAAGACAATGTTGCCCATTCTTGCCACTTTTATTCAACATAGTATTAAAAGTCCTAGCCATAGCAATCAGACAAGAAACAGTTATATAAGGAGTAAGCTGAAAAGAAAGATGTAAAAGTGTCACTGTTTGCAGATGACATGATACTATATATATAGAGAGAGAGAGAAAATCTTAAAGATGCCAACAAAAATTTTTAGAATAAATTAATTCGGTAAAGTTGCAGGATATAATATTCATATGCAGGAATCTGTTTTATTTCCATATAATAATAAGAAACTATCAGAAAGATAAATTAAGGAACAATTCCATTTATCATTGCATAAAAAAGAATACAATAGCTAGAAAAAAAATTAACCAAGGAGTACAAGAAAACTTGTACTCAGAAAACTGACACTGATGAAAGACACTGAAGACAGCAGAAACAAATGGAAATATATAACATATTTATGGGTTGGTAGATTAATATTGTTAAAATGACCATACTTCCCAAGGGAGTCTTCAAATTCAATGCAATCTCTATCAAACTACCAATGACATTTCTCACAGGACTAGAACAAATAATCCTAAAATTTGTATGGAACCAAAAAAGACTGCAAATTGTCAAAGAAACATGGAGAAAGAAGAACAGAGCTGGATGGATCATGCTTTCTGATTATAAATTAAAATGCAAAGCTACAATAATCAAAGTAGTATGGAACTGTCACAAAAACAGACACATAGATGAATGGAACAGATTAGAGAGCCCAGAAATAAACTCACACTTATATGGTCAATTAAACTACAACAAAAGAGGCAAGATTCTACAATGGGGAAAATACCACCTCTTCAACAAATGATGTTGGGAAAACTAGACAGCTACATGCAAATTAATCAAAGGAGACTACTGTCTCACACCATATACAAAAATAGACTCAAAATGATTTAAAAACTTAAATATATGGAGGAGCTTCAAGATGGCGGAAGAGTAAGATGCAGAGATCACTTTCCTCCCCACAAATACATCAGAAATACATCTACATGTGGAACAGCTCCTAAAGAACACCTACTGAATGCTGGAGGAAGACCTCAGACCTCCCAAAAGGCAAGAGACTCCCCAAGTACCTGGGTAGGGCAAAAGAAAAAAAGAAAAAACAGAGACAAAAGAATAGGGATGGGACCTGCACCAGTGGGAGGGAGCTGTGAAGGAGGAAAGGTTTCCACACACTAGGAAGCCACTTCGTGTGTGGAGACCACTGATGGTGGAGTGGGGGAGCTTCAGAGCCATGGTGGAGAGCTCAGCAACAGGGGTGCAGAGGGCAAAGCAGAGAGATTTCCACACAGAGGATCAGTGCTGACCAGTAAGTGCAATCCCAAGAGGCTTGTCTGCTCACCCGCTGGGATGGGTGGGGGCCTGGAGTTGAAGCTCAGGATTCGGAGGTCAGATCCCAGAAAGAGGACTGGGGTTGGCTGCGTGAACACAGCCTGAAGGGAGCTAGTGCACCACAGCTAGCTGGGAGGGATTCCGGGAAAAGGTCTAGAGCTGCCAAAGAGGCAAGAGATTTTTTCTTGCCTCTTTGTTTCCTTGTGCATGAGGAGAGGGGATTAAGAGCACTGCTTAAAGGATCTCCAGAGATGGGCAAGAGCCGCAGCTAACAGCATGGACCACGGAGATGGGCATGGGATGCTAAGGCTGCTGCTGCTGCCACCAAGAAGCCTGTGTGCAAGCAGAGGTCACTATCCACATCTCACCTCCTGGCAGCCAGTGTGGCCCACCACTGCCTGGGTCCCATGATACAGGGTCAGCTTCCCTGGGAGAACACATGGCGTGCCTCAGGCTGATGCAACGTCACACTGGCCTCTGCTGTTGCAGGTTCGCCACACATCCGTAACCATCCCTCTCCCCAACCTGAGAGAGCCAGAGCCCCTGAATCAGCTGCTCCTTTGAACCCATCCTGTCTGAGTGAAGAACAGACACCCCAGGCGACCTACACACAGAGGCGGGTCCAAATACAAAGCTGACCCTGTGAGCTGTGCGAAAAAGGAAGAGAAAGGGAAATTTCTCTCAGGAGCAGTGGGTTAAATCTCCACAGTAAACTTAATGTACCCTGCATCTGTGGAATACCTGGATAGACAATGAGTCATCCCAAATTGAGGAGGTGAACTTTGGAAACAAAGACATATAAATATTTTTTCATTTTTTCTCTTTGTGTTAGTGTGTATGTGTATGCTTCTGTGTGTGAATATGTCTGCACAGCTTTGCTTTTACCATTTATCCTAGCATTCTGTCTGTCCTTTTTTTTTCTTTAAATTTTTTTTCTTAATAATTATTTTTTATTTTAAATATCTTTATTTTAATTTATTTTATTTTATAATCTTTATTTCTTTCTATTTTTTTTCTGCCACATATTGTGAGCAGTGTGGATGAAAGGCTCTTGGTGCTCCAGCCAGGCATCAGGACTGTGCTACTGAGGTGGGAGAGCCAAGTTCAGGACACTGGTCCACAAGAGACCTCCCAGCTCCACATAATATAAAATGATGAAAATCTCCCAGAGATCTCCATCTCAACACCAAGATCCAGGTTCACTCAACGGCCAGCAAGCTACAGTGCTGGACACTCTATGGCAAACAACTAGCAATACAGGAACACTAACCCACCCATTAGCAGATAGGCTGCCTAAAATAATAATAAGGCCACAGAAACCCCAAAACACACGACCAGACGTGGACCTGCCAACCAGAAACACAAGACCCAGCCTCATCCACCAGAACACAGGCACTAGTCTCCTCCAACAGGAAGCCTACACAAGCAACTGAACCAACCTTAGCCACTGGGGACAAAAACAACTGGAACTACAAACTTGCAGCCTGTGAAAAGGAGACCCGAAGCACAGCAAGTTAAGCAAAATGAGAAGAGAGAAAAACACATTGCAGATGAAGGAACCAGACAAAAACCCACCAGACCTAACAAATGAAGAGGAAATAGGAAGTCTAACTGAAAAATAATTCAGAATAATGATAGTAAAGATGATGCAAAATCTTGCAAATATAATAGAGAGAATAAAAAAATTAAAAAAAAGTTTAACAAGGATGTAGAAGAACTAAAGAGCAAACAAACAGTGATGAACAAAGCAATAAATGAAAGTTAAAATTCTCTAGAAGGGAACAAGAGCAGAAAAACTGAGGCAGAAGAACGGATAAGTAACCTGGAAGATAAAATAGTGGAAATAACTACTGCAGAGCAGAATAAAGAAAAAAGAATGAAAAGACCTGAGGACAGTCTCAGAGACCTGTGAGACAACATTAAACCCACCAACATTCGGATTATAGGAGTCTCAGAAGAAGAAGAGCAAAATAAAGGGACTGAGAAAATATTTGAGGATATTATAGTTGAAAACAGCCCTAATATGGGAAAGGAAATAGTTAATCAAGTCCAGGAAGCACAGAGAGTCCCATAGAGGATAAATCCAAGGAGAAACACACCAAAACACATATTAATCAAACTATCAAAAATTAAAACAAATAAAAAATATTAAAAGCAGCAAGGGAAAAACAACAACAACAACAACAACAACAAAAACCACAAGGGAATCCCCATAAGGTTAAGAGTTGATCTTTCAGCAGAAACTCTACAAGCCAGAATGGAGTGGCAGGACATATTTAAAGTAATGACAGAGAAAATTTTTCAACCAAGATTTCTCTACCCAGCAAGGATCTCATTCAGATTTGATGGAGAAATTAAAACATTAACAAACAAGCAAAAACTAAGATAATTCAGCACCACCAAACCAGCTTTACAGCAAAGGCTACAGGAACTTCTCTAGGCAGGAAACACAAGAGAAAAAAAGACCTACTATAACAAATCCAAAACAATTAAGAAAATGGTAATAGGAACATACATATTGATAATTCCCTTAAATGTAAATGGATTAAATGCTCCAACCAAAAGATATAGACTGGCTGAATGGATACAAAAACAAGACCCATATATATGTTGTCTACAAGAGACCCACTTCAGACCTAGGGATGCATACAGACTGAAAGTGAGGGGATGTAAAAAGATATTCCATTCAAATGGAAACCAAAAGAAAGCTGGAGTAGCAATGATCATATCAGAGAAAATAGACTTTAAAATAAAGACTATTACAAGAGACAAAGAAGGACACTACATAATGATAAAAAGGGATCAATTGAAGAAGAAAATATAACAATTGTAAATATTTATGCACCCAACATTGGAGCACCTCAAAACATAAGGAAAATACTAACAGCCATAAAAGGGGAAATCAACAGTAAGAAAATCATAGTAGGGGACTTTAACACCCCACTTTCAAAAAAGCACAGATCATCCAAAATGAAAATAAATAAGGAAACACAGGCTTTAAATGATACATTAAACCAGATGGGCTTAATTGATATTTATAGGACAGTCCATTCAAAAACAACAGAATAAAATTTCTTCACAAGTGCTCATGGAATATTCTTCAGGATATATCATATGTTGGATCACAAATCAAGCCTTTGTAAATTTAAGAAAATTGAAGTCATATCAAGTATGTTTTCTGACCACAATGAGACTAGATATCAGTTACGGGAAAAAAACTGTAAAAAAATACAAACACATGGTGGTTAAACAAGACGCTACTTAATAACCAAGAGATCACTGGAGAAATCAAAGTGGAAATCAAAAAATACCTTGAAACAAATGACAAAGAAAACACAATGACTGAAAACCTATGGGATACAGAAAAAGCATTCTAAGAGGGAAGTTTATAGCAATACAATCCTATCTTAAGAAACAAGAAACATCTCAAATAAACAACCTAACCTCACACCTAATGCAATTAGAGAAAGAAGAACAAATAAACCCCAACCTTATCAGAACGAAGGAAATCCTAAGTTCAGATCAGAAATAATTGAAAATGATATGAAGGAAATGATAGCAAAGATCAATAAAACTAAAAGCTTGTTCTTTGAGAAGATAAACAACATTGATAAACCATTAGCCAGACTCAGACTCAACAAGAAAAAGTGGGAGAAGACTCACATCAAGAGAATTAGAAATGAAAAAGGATAAGTAACAACTGACACTGCAGAAATACAAAAATTCATGAGAGATTACTACAAGAAACTCTATGCAAATAAAATGGACACCTGGAAGAAATGGACAAATTCGTAGAAATGAACTACCTACTGAGGTTGAACCGGGAAGAGATAGAAAATATGAATAGACCAATCACAAGCACTTAAGTTGAAACTGTAACTAAAAATCTTCTAACAAACAAAAGCCCAGGACCAGATGGCTTCACAGGCGAATTCTATCAAACATTTAGAGAAGAGCTAACACCTATCCTTCTCAAACTCTTCCAAAATATAGCAGAAAAAGGAACACTCCAAATCTCACTCTACAAAGCCACCATCACCCTGATATCAAAACCAGACAAAGATGTCACAAAGAAAGAAAAGTATAGCCCAATATCACTGATGAACATAGATGCAAAGTTCCTCAACAAAATACTAGCAAACAGATTCCAACAGCACATTAAAAGGACCATACACCATGATCAACTGGGGTTTATCCCAGGAATCCAAGGATTCTTCAATATACGGAAATCATTCAATGTGATACACCTTATTAACAAATTGAAGGAGAAAAACCATATAATCATCTCAATAGATGCAGAGAAAGCTTTTGACATAATTCAACACCCATTTATGATCAAAACCCTGCAGAAGGCAGGCATAGAGGGAACTTTCCTCAACATATTAAAGGTCATATATGACAAACCCACAGCTAATATCATCCTCAATGGTGAAAAACTGAAACCATTTCCACTAAGATCAGGAACAAGACAAGGTTGCCATCTCTCACCAGTATTATTCAACATAGTTTTGGAAGATTTAGCTGCAGCAGTCCAAGAAGAAGAAGAAATAAAAGGAATCCAAATTGGAAAAGAAGAAGTAAAGCTGTCACTGTTTGCAGATGACATGATACTATACATAGAGAATCCTAAAGATGCTACCAGAAACCTTCTAGAACTAATCAACGTATTTGGCAAAGTAGTGGGATACAAAATTAATGCACAGAAATCTCTAGCATTCCTATACACTAATGATGAAAAATCTGAAAGAGAAAGTAAGGAAACACTCCTATTTACCACTGCAACAAAACCAATAATGTATCTAGGAATATAAATACATAAGGAGACAAAAGACCTGTAGGCAGAAAATTATAAGACATTAATGAAAGAAATTAAATATGATACCAATAGATGGAGAGATATACCATGTTCTTGGATTGGAAGAATCAAGCTTGTGAAAATGACTCTACTACCAAAAGCTATCTACGGATTCAATGCAGGCCCTATCAAGCTACCATTGGCATTTTTCACAGAACTACAACAAAAAAATTTCAAAATTTGTATGGAAACACAAAGAACCCGAATAGCTAAAGCAATCTCAAGAAAGAAAAACGGAGCTGAAGGAATCAGGCTCCCTGAATTCAGACTATACTACATAGCTATAGTAACCAAGACAGTATGGTACTGGCACAAAAACAGAAATATAGATCAATGGAACAGGATAGAAAGCTCAGAGATAAGCCCACACACATATGGTCACGTTATCTTTGATAAAGGAAGCAAGCATATGCAGTGGAGAAAAGACAGACTCTTCAATAAGTGGTTCTGGGAAAATTGGACAAGTACATGTAATAGTATGAAATTAGAACACCCCCTAACACCATACACAAAAATAAACTCAAAGTAGATTAAAGACCTAAATGTAAGATTAGACACTATCAAACTCTTAGAGGAACATATAGGGAGAACACTCTATGACATAAATCACAGCAAGATCCTTTTTGACCCATCTCCTAGAGAAATGGAAATAAAAACAAAAATAAACAAATGGGACCTAATGAAACTTAAAAGCTTTTGCACAGCAAAGGAAGCCATAAACAAGACCAAAAGACAGTGCTCAGAATGGGAGAAAATATTTGCAAATGAAGCAACTGACAATGGATTAATCTCCAAAATTTACAAGCAACCCATGTAGCTCAATATCAAAAAAACAAACAACCCAATCCAAAAATGGGCAGAAGACCTAAATAGACATTTCGCCAAAGAAGATATACAGATTGCCAACAAGCACATTAAAGAATGCTCAACATTATTAATCATTAGAGAAACACAAATCAAAACTACAATGAGATATCATCTCACACCAGTCAGAATGGCCATCATCAAAAACTCTACAAACAATAAATGCTGAAGAGGGTGTGGAGAAAAGGGAACCCTCTTGCACTGTTGGTGAGAATGTAAGTTGATACAGCCACTATGGAAAGCAGTATGGAGGTTCCTTAAAAATCTAAAAATAGACCTACCATATGACCCAGCAATCCCATTACTGGGCACATGCCCTGAGAAAACCATAATTTAAAAAGAGTCATGTACCAAAATGTTCATTGCAGCTCCATTTACAATAGCCAAGACATGGAAGCCACCTAAGTGTCCATCAACAGATGAATGGATAAAGAAGATGTGGCACATATATACAATAAAATATTACTCAGCCCTAGAAAGAAACAAAATTGAGTTATTTTTCGTGAGGTGGATGGACCTAGAGTCTGTCATACAGAGTAAAGTAAGTCAGAAAGAGAAAACAAACACCATATGCTAACACATATATACGGAATCTAAGAAGAAAAAAAAAAGTCATGAAGAATATAGGGTCAAGACGGGAATAAAGACACAGACCTACTAGAGAATGGACTTGAGGATATGGGGAGGGGGAATGGTAAGCTGTGACAAAGTGAGAGATTGGCATAGACATATATACACTACCAAATGTAAAATAGATAGCTAGTGGGAAGCAGCCACATAGCACAGGAAGATCAGCTCGGTGCTTTGTGACCACCTAGTGGGGTGGGATAGGGAAGGTGGGAGGAAAGGAGATGCAAGAGGGAAGAGATATGGGAACATATGTAAATGTATAACTGATTCACTTTTTTATAAAGCAGAAACTAGCACACCATTGTAAAGCAATTATACTCCAATAAAGATGTTAAAAAAATAAAATAAACTTAAATGTAAGACCTGAAACCATAAAACTCCTAGATTAAAACATAGGCAATACATACTTTGACATCAATCTTAACAATATTTTTTTAATGTCTCCTCAGACAAGAAAAACAAATTCAAATATAAGCAAATGGGACTACTTCAAACTATAAAGCTTCTGGACAGTGAAGAATACTATCAACAAAATGAAAAAGCATCCTATTGTATGGGAGAAATTATTTGCAAATTATGCATTCAATAAGGGATTAATATCCAAAGAACTCATACACTCAACAACAAAAAAAAACTAATAACCCAACCAAACAATGGACAGAGGACATGAATAATTTTTTTTTAAAAGAAAACATGCAAATAGCCAGCAGACTCATGAAAAGATGCTTAACATGACTAATCATCAGGGTAATGCAAATCAAAACCACATACTACTTTACACCTGTCAGAATGGCTATCATCAGAAAGAAAATAAGTGTTGGGAAGAATGTGGGAAAATGGTAACCCCCATGTTCTGCTGGTATGATTGTAATTGGTACAGCCACTATGGAAAGCAGTATGGAGCTTCTTCAAAAAATTAAAAACTACCATACAATCCTGTCATTTCACTTCTGTGTATTTATCCAAAGAAAACAAAATGCTAATTCAAAAAGATATATACACTCAAATGTTCATTACAGAATTATTTACAATAGTCAAGATACGGAAGCCAACTAAGTGTCCAGTTGATTTATGAATGGATAAAGAAGATGTGGTATATACTACATACAATGGAATATTACTCAACTATAAAAGCAAAATTAAATCTGTCATTTGCAGCAACATGGATGGATCTAGGTTTTATGTTAAATTATATATCAGAGAAAGACAAATATCTCATGATCCCACTTTTATGTGGAATCTAAAAATGAAAACAAACAAACTAAACAGAATGAAAACAGACTCACAGATACAGAAACAAATGAGTGGTTGCCAGATAGGAGGGGGTTACGGGAGGAAGGTGAAATAGGTATAGGGGATAAAGAGGTACAAACCTCCAGTTACACAATAAATCAGTCATGGTGAGTAATACAGAGCATAAAAATATGATCAATGACTTTGTAATAACTTTGTCTGGAGATGGTTGGTTACCAAACTTACCATGGATGTCATTTCATAATGGATGCAAATGTCAAATCACTATGCAATACACCTGAAACCAGCATACTACTGTACATCAACTTTAATGCAATAAAGCAAAGGGCACTGCTAACCTCTTTTTTCTATCATTCAATGCTCCCTACAGGGAGGTTCCAAATTTTCCTTTCAGTATTGTCTATTTCACAACTGTAATAATTCCCATCAACAAAAATTCCCTCTCCCCAGACACAACTTGCATGAATTTTTACTCACACTAGCTCTTTCCTGGAATGTCTTTCTGAGTGTGCATTTGCAAAACTACTTGTGTTTTTAGGGCAGTCACTAACACCATTATCTTCCTCTACATCTTTTTTAACCTCCTATTCTTCTTAGATGTCTGTAGCATACATAGGCACCTATTCATGAAATAGTGTTTTCCTCTTGTATTTGCTATATTTCAGTGTAGCCTTCCTTACATAATTGTAACATTTTGAGGATAATATACTCTTTGCTGTAGCACAAGAGTACTGACTGCTTAATACAAATGTATTGGTTGACTGATTACTAGGTCCAAATAATAAAAAGTACAATTAATCACAGCATTTATTCCACAGATTAAATCTACCTTCATTTATCCAGGTAATTTAATCTTAGTATGTGTATTTGTGGAAATTTTGACTCATATATTTTGGTCATGAATATTTGGGAAAATTCTAGTTTCTTAACATAAGAAAAATAGAAGAAAGCACAGGGATTGGAATGGTGTTGTGGATCAACCCACATTTCCTCACATGGAAATATTTGGGTGGCCATATTCAGAAACTTAGAGTCTGAGTATGATTTGAATGTAAACTAAAGACCACCCAAATGTTTTTGTATGTTAAAATAGAGAATGAGTATTTAAAAGGATACAAACAAACAAACAAAAACCAAACCAAACCAACCAAACAAACAAACAAAAAAACACTGCTTCCATAGTCTTCTGTGAATCCTCAATGTAACTTGCCAGAGAAGTTGATTAGACATTGACATTAGTCAGTCCTAGAATGAAATAGGGAATTTGAAACAGGGAGCATAAACAAGAACAAAAACAAAACATGAAGCAAGTAGAGTTGAATTTGAACCCACTAGTGGTGAACATGGCTTACACATCCTAGTTGATACAAAGTCAACTCTTTCTATGTATCTATGTATTTACATATCTATCTATCTATCTATCTACTTATGTTAAAGTAATAAATACAACTCTAATTTGAATGTCAAAATATAATTCCAGTCCTGCCAAGAACTCAGCATATGGCTGGACTCAAATACAACATTGTATTAATGGGAAAAGTTAAAGAAAGAAGTGTCAGTTTACTTCTGTTTTCTTGTCTCCTATTCCAATTTAGTAGTTCATCACCAGTTTTCTTTACATTTACTCTGAATTAATTGTAAAGCCCAATGTTAGCCTTAATATTCTCTCTGTCTCTTCTTCCTGGGGAAAGCTAAGGAGAAATTTGCTTCTGGACCAGAAGTATAGCACTTTGTCATATTGTCACTTTGGCCTTGCTCCAGATTCTGCATAGAATCTGCATATGTCCCAAACTACATAGAAAGACCTTTCCAATGCACCACTCTTTGCTTGCAGGGGATGGTGCATACTCTTCATGTCCAAATTGAAGTTTTATTTCTTGCATTATTGGTAGTTTTGAAGTATGCTTTGGACAGAGCAGAGCATCGCTGGCTGTCTTCAACACACCACCAGGGAATCACACCATTGCTCAGTAGGCTAAATTTAAAACCTTTCAAAAAATAGCTTTTCTCCTGTCTGCAGGTTTTCCTAGGAACAATCTCCATGAAAATGACTCCTAATTTAAAGAAAACTAAGGCATTCCTCTCCACTGACAAGGAAAATGGCTGTTTTTGGCGAAATCATAGAAATGAGCTTCCTTAAGTACATTGTACCTTTAAAAGCTAACATTATTGCCGTGAAGCCCGAACGGTACCTTGTCAGCATGGAATAACCAGACTGGGCCAAGTTGTCATTTCTGACAGGTCAGTGTAATGAGCAAAAGAACGCTGAGTTTGTCTAAAAGTTTTCACTGGAATCAGCAGGGTAGAGCTGTTTGGGCTGATAACAGCTCTACGGATGTGACTGGTTAAATGTGTCACATTATCAAACGTTGTGGCCCACAGTATCACACTCACCACATTTATGCTTTCTTTGTTTCCTCCTCCAAGTGCCCCCCAAAAGTCTTTATATTTCTAATTTAAAAAGAGGACAGATTGCAGAGCTTTGAGACATTGGATGTTAGCTATGAGTGATTAGATGAATGCCAAATGTCTAGTTACACCTTTAAGAATACTGCACAGAAATAAATGCTAATCTAATGAACTTGCCTCTGGGCCTCTCATTCCTCATTTCCTGGGATTTCGCTGATGACATCTTTGTCATCATGAAAACAGAGATATAGAATACATAAAGGAGACAAACAAAAACTGAGTAAAGTTGACATTAGAGGGCCCAACTGAATTACTAGATGACATCCATTGTCCAGGATCCTCCCTTACCTGTGCTGAGGAACCTGCACACAGATTTGCCATTTGGATACAAAACATAAATGTTGTGACAGGAGATCACCTGGATCCAGATTTCTTAGTAAAAAGATAGCAAATCTTGAAGGTTCTGTCCCTTCCAGCTTTACCAGCCAGCTGTGGTGCCCTCTTTTTAATCAGATGCACCAAACAACAGAAAACATTTTTCCCCCATTTCAAAAAAAATCACTTAATGTTCATTGCTAATTCTCACTCTAGCCATGATTAATATAACAAATAATTACAGCTTAGATCTCATATAGATACAACTAATTGTTCTGCCCACAGTTCATCTTGACTAACAATTAAACACAGCTTTTAAAGCAAAAGGGAGTGACTTTCACCTGGCTTTGCTCTTGCCGCTGCAGGAAATGCCTATAGCTTGTTTTCCTTTTCTTTGTTGGTGACAAAATGTTTACTTGTCTGTTTGTTTACATTTCTCTTTCATTAGGTGATAAGCTCTATTCCTGTACAAGTCTTTTTTCTCCAATCAGTGGTGTGTTGAAGGTCTTGAGCACAGCAATAGAGAGAAATAGAGGGAAGTTGCACTAACTGAATTTCCTCCAAAGATCAAGTGTAAAATTGTCCTCCACATTGTCAAAGTGAACGATGATGAGGGACTGACACCTCTGATCTGACTGCGAGGTAATGGGTCTGACCTATGTGTCTGTCTGCCCTGGTACCTATAAACTCCACCCCAGGAGATGATAATCTTTTATTCTGCAGTCCTGAAGCAGAGTGGACTGCTGCTGAATTTAGGAAGGTATATAGGAGTGGTCTCTGGAAATACATTCCCCAAAGTGCAAACTTTCACAAAACTTCATGGGGATTCTCACAGCTGTAAATGAAAAATGTTCCTAGTTTTATTAAATGATGAGATAGATCATTGATAACTTACCCATATGCCTCATCTGCCTTGGCAGATGAGAGACAAATTGAACTGCTGAAGAATTTGCTTCCACAATTAGTGCATAGAGTTAAGTCTCTATCAACCAATTTGCCTTCTCCCAAAATAACAAAATATTCTATTTTTATCAGAGCTGAGTTAAGCATAAGTTATCTACATGAACTAAAACTAAAATCACTAGAATGCCCAAGGAGTGAGACTTCTGGCTAGCTTAATATTCAAATATAACTATGCTTCAAACCAGAAAATTTTCTTTGCTCTTCCAAATATTTCTAAAATATTTAATGTCATTTCCCTGACTTTGTACAGTCTAATAGACAAACAGAATATTATTTTACCTTTTAAGGAGTTCACAACATTTTGACTAGATTTGGGGGCCAGAACTGGAAACTTTTGTGTGCACATCTTAGATAATTAGTCCGATATAATTCCTCTAAATACATTCACAACTGTGTGACACTACTTTATACTGATTGAACATCTATCAAGTGACCAGATTTGGGCTAGGGATAGTGAGTCAATCTTTTCTACTTTTTCTACCTTCATTGGATAAGGTACATACGATTCTTGAGAACATTTAGTTAAACTAAATTCCAGCTCAGGCCATGCAGTGTGAAGTTACTCAATCACAGCACAAAGCTTATACAGCTGACCTGTCCTCTGTCACATTCGCCTGGTGTTCTGTCTGCCATATCAAACTTTGCATGATGTGTTCTTTTGTTTAGTCAATAATTTTAGGTTTAGTTCCATTCCAGGTTCTAGAAAAATGCCATCCACAATAATAAATAGTTTTAGAACAACAGACCAAAATTAAAAGTCTAAGCACCATCAGAAATACTACTGGTTCAAGAAAGATATGATGTGTGAGTTCTCAGATCTGAAAATTATTAGTTCATTCTTTCTGATGAATCCCACCTTTGTTAATCTTTGTGTGTGTTACTTCTTCAATTCACTTTCTGATCTCTCATTTCCTATAGGACTCAAATTCTGCTTTGCTCTAGTTAATTTTACCATCCTAAAACTTCAGTAATTTATGTCAGCAAGATTTGAATAGTGTGATGTGTGAACTAAATGAACAACATCAGACTTCCTAGAGGCTGTGAACTCAAGGACAGCCAATGTGTGTCACAACATTTGTACCCCTGGGAGCATAGCAGAATAACTATGATCTAGAAGGGGCTGAAAGGTGTTCATAATGAATGGATGAAAAGGTGACTGAGAATGACCTAACGGAGTTTTGTGCTAAGGATTTCCTGTGGTTCCCATGGTATCCCTGGGTATCTTCTATGGTGAATTTCCTATGATTCATTTTTCTGGGACCAACATATAATACATCAGAAGCCCTCATTTTTAGGAACTTTAGTATGTATCCTCAGATTTGATTCTCAGATTTTCAGATTTGAAAGGGTCATTGTGTGGTCATAAAGCCATCTCACAATTTCCAAAGAGGCTTGAATTTAAAACTAGAGTCATTATTTAATTTTTATAGCTCAACCATTTACATACAAGAATTTACAAAGAACGATGCATAGTTATAACCATTATCCAAGCTTTTTAACAACCAAAGACACTCTTCCTTATTTTATTTCCCTGTGACCCCACATATTTGAGATGGCATCAACAAATAACCGGAACTTCTATGTAACTTAAAAACACAAAAAAATATCCAAATGGATTATCTGGACAATGAAATGATAAAATTCCAGCCTAAGCAAAAGTAACTAAAGTGAGCTAATTCTGTGCAACTCCATCATGGGGAAATATATGATTTCTGTTAGACTTTTTTAATTTTTAAAATATTTATTTATTTATTTACTTACTTATTGTGGCCGTGCAGGGTTTTAGTGTAGCATGAAGAATCTTTTCAGTTATGGCATGTGGGATCTAGTTCCCCGACCAGGGATGGAACCTGAGCCCCCTGCTTGGGAGTGCAGAGTCTTCCCCACTGGACCATTAGGGAAGTCCCATCTGTTACACTTTTAAAATGTAGATTTATCAGAAGAAATCCATGAATAAGATTCTCTCCCTGTCCATTATGATGGGATTATCTGGAATGGTCCAGCATCTCTAGGGTAGAAAGAAATTCTATAGGTACATTGAACAATATGAGTGAATTTTTAACGTCAAATCATATATAATTTTATTTTTCATTCTTTGGAAACTTCTTTAGAGTACTGAAACTCATAGCAAAAAAAAATAGATTTACTCTAATTTTAGAAATTACTGAAGAAATTCTATGATTTTCACTTCATTTGAGCACACAAAAAAATAATGTTTATGTCTTGACATATTTATCAGCTGCATGTTCCTTTCAAGCCAGTTTTCTGGAAGAGTTTAATTTATAGCTCTTATTATTTTGTTTTTCTTTTTAGATCTCAAAATGAATGCCATGTCTATGAAAAGTGCCAGACAGGAAACTAAAGTTCTGTGTTTATTCCAAGTCCCTAAATCACCATGGGACTGGAGGAAAGTCATCTGCAAGCACCTGGCTCTGTAAAAAACATTGGAAGAAAATGGAAATCAGAGCTTCCAATGGCAGAACCGTTGCTCTACAAGAATTACATAGCACAAGTTGTTGAAGAGATTGGTATTATGGCTGTAATTTTAAAATGCTGTTTAAAAAATGCCACTCCTATCTACTGTTCAAAGCCTGTGTTTCTTCCCTGTGCTATTGCTCTCCTTTGGTCAAAACCACTGGCTTTATCCTTCAAATAAACATTGTGTTGCCAGATCTGTTCCTTGGTTCAAAAAGCTCTTTCCAGAATACCTCTTCTTTCTTTCCTGGTCTCTCTGCAAACTGTTAGATTTTGAAGCTTAGGTTGGTGTTCCTGGAGTCTGGGATGTCTTCCTTGACCATGTCCGTTCATATTCCTGAGAGTGCCATGGCATCTGCTAGGAGTCTCCACCCAAGACTGCACGTGAGAATCACCTGAGAAATGTGTGTAACAATGCTTAGGCCAACCCAGACCAAGTATGTTGATCTGGCATATCATTTTTGATATGTTTTAAATGTGCCAGTGGTGAGCATAATGACTGAGGCTGAAATCCATTGTTCCATACTAAATTTTCGCACTATGTATGAGATAATTGTAATAATGTATACATATATATTTAATATGCACACACATACACATATTCATAAATATATATATATATATATATTATTTTTTATTTATTTATTTTTCTTGACAAGGAAAAACAAAACCAGATCTCAGCAAGGATGCCCTACATCCCCTAGGGCAAAGGATATCTCATCTAAGCAAAATAGGGTAAAGGACCCAGAGTCTCATTGTCTTGTCACTTTTCCTTTGCTTTCTTTTCCACTCTGCCTCCTTTCTTCTCCTACAGCCACTGATTATATATATATATATATATATGATAGCCATCTAAGTGGGTGTGAAGTGGGAGTTCATTGTGGCTTTGTTTTGCATTATCCAAATGACAAATGATGTTGACATGTTTTCATGTGCTTATTGGCCTTTTTTGTGTTTTTTTTGGATAAAGAAGTCATTTAGCCCTTCAGGTTTTTTGCTCATTTTAAATTAGGTTGTTTGTCATATTGTTATTGAGTTATTGAGTCAATTGGCCATAGATGTATGGATTTATTTCTGGACTCTTAATTTTATTCCACTGGTCTGGCCTATATATCTATCCTAATGCCAGTACTGTGCACACTGTTAATTAACTATAGTTTTGTGATGTTTTGAAAACAGGAAGTGTGACTTTTGTTCTTTTTTCAATTTTGTTGGCTATTTAGGACAAATTAAAATTCTATATGTATTTGAGGATTAGATTTTCCAATTCTGAAAAAAGGGCCACTGGAATTTTGGTAAGAATTGTTTTCAATCAGTAGATCACTTTGGGTAGTTTTGACTTCTTAATATTAAGTCTTCCAATCCATGAACACAAGATATATTTCCATTGATTTAGATCTTCTTTTATTACTGCCAGTATAATTTTTGTTATACTGTCAGTTTTGTAGTTTTCATTGCACAGATTTTTACCTCCTTGGTTAAATTTATTCTTAGGTATCTTATTCTTTTGAATGCTATTATAAATGTAATTGTTTTCTAAAATTCCTTTTTGGATTGTTCATTACTGGTATATGGAAACATAAGTTTTTTTTAGTATGTTGATCTTGTGCCATGAAACTTTGCTGAATTTGTGTATTATAACTTTATAACAGATTTTGATATATGTATTCTTTGGGATTTTCTATACATGGAATCATGGCATCTAAGAGGAGAGATAGATTTACTTCTTCCTTTCCAATCTGGATACATTTTATTTCTTTATGTTGCCTAATTGCTCTGAGTAGAATTTCAGTATAATGTTGAATGGTAGTGATGAAATGGACATCCCTGTCTTGCCTCTGATCTTTCCATCTTTCACCATTGAGGATGATGTTAGCTGTGGATTTTTTCATCAATGGACTTTATCATGTTGGGAAAGTATGTTTGCATTTTACATTTTTAAATGTTCAACAACTCAAAAGAAAAATAATGTTTTATAACACATGAAGATTATATGAAACTAAGATGCAATGTTCATAACTATCTGTTTATTGGAACCCAGCCATACTCATTCTTTCCCACATTTTCTAAGGCTGTTTTAGCACTACAAGGGTAGAGCTAACTACTTGCAATAGAGACCATATGGCCCACAAAGCCAAAAATATTTGTTATCTGGCTTTTTACAGAAAACATTCGCCAGTTCCCAGTCCAGCCTTTCCAGACCAGAAGCTCTATGAGGACAGGTGTTTTTGCTTTTATTTCAAGATTGAATCTTCAGCATTTCCCACTATTAGCTGCCTAGTAAATGGTGCACACTAAAGAAGAATTTGTTGAAGAATGCATTGATTACATATTCCTAAAATCTACCATTCCAAGAGCTCTTTCCGCCTTTGTTTACCTACTAATCCAAATGGTTATTGAAGGAAACAAGAAAAGTCAAAACATCTAATTATCTCTCTATATTGAATCAGTACAAAAGTTTAAGATGCAAAGATGACTAACATTACATACATTAAAAGAAAGATATGTGTACATATATGTCTGCATATGAAGAGATATACTCACACATTCAGTGGTTCACACACAATAGGCATTTAGTTTTATCAATTTCCTTTCTTTCTTGGATTTAGAAGAATTGAATACAGATTCTGTCTTCTGTACTACATCATAATCATAACAAGTGGCCTTATTTGTTTCTTGGTTTCTAAGTGTGTAAAATGGTCATAATCAGATCTCTTATGGGACTTTTGTGGTGATGACTTGAACAGTAATTCACAGCACCTAGCACCAAGCCTGGACAAAGTAGCTGGTAGTAGTCTGTCAGGCTATTATAAGTGAAACAATGTAATGACAACTCAAGCATTAGAACAAGAAACAAAGTTTATCTATAAACTAGCATGAGTATCTGAGATAATCTAGGGTGGTAGACAGGATAAATTCACAAACAATGATAAAAACTATCACCACAAAATATCTTGGGGTTGGCTTTGCATATTTTTAAGTACATTTGCCCTATAGGGCCCCCAGGAGATAAGAACTAAAATTTACTACATTCACTGTGGTCAGACTGAGTGGTGGACCTTCATACCGGGCCCATGCTTGCAAGAATTATTGCCCAGCTAGTGTATAAAAGGCCTCTAGGATGTGTGTGTGTGTGTGTGTGTGTGTGTGTGTGTGTGTGTGTGAGGGAGGGAAGTAAGGAGGGAGAGAGAAAGAAAGAGAGAGTGTGAGCTAGTTACTTGGCTCTTGAATAAAAGGGACAGTGAAACAGTGCTCTTGGCACTGCATGTCCAATGCAAAAATAATATACATTTTGTCTCCATTTGGACTGTACTTCCTTGTAAATGTTGTGCTCAATGAGAATCAAGTTGAAAATGTTTCTCTGGTTCCATTTAAAAGGTTATACATAATGAGATTTTTGCTGTGGTGGGAAAGTTAAGAATTCTGGGTGACTTGCCAAATCTTTATCCCAAAGAGTATTTTTAATACACATTGCAAAGCATTTGCCTCTGCAAGGTGTAAAAGGCCAGAGCTCAGCTTCCTTTTTCAGGGTCTGTTACTCTCCATATCATAATTTATCTTGAATTCCCCAGCAGTGTTAACTCTTTACCTGCAGGAACATAGGAGCTGTGTGTTGATGTGTATAGTTATGTGTATTCCCTGAGAGTCTGGGGTCAGTATTTTCACCTATATAGTTTTACCCGTCCTTGGGATTCTATGATCCTGACAAATACGGAAACAATCTATCTTTTCAATTAATCAATACATATATATTGAGCACTGTATATGTGCTTGGATCATTTCTAAGGAATATGGTACATGGTGTTCTCAAGACATTATAAAGTCTATGATAGTCATAGCATTTCTCTAGAAGAACACGTAAGAAACTGTTAATAGTAGATGCTTCTGAGGAAGTAAAGGGAAAGAAGGGAAGGATTACTCTTCACTACCTTTTGATACCATTGAGACTTGTATAATGTGCTTGATTTAGTTACTAAAAATAAAACTAAAAGTCACAGTTTAAAGATGGTTTGAGGGTGAAGTTATATAGTCAGAAACAAATGGAGAGGGGTCTCAGAGAGCATGCCAAACAACATTACTGATACAATTTCTAAGCACTAGTCAAGGGAAGGAAGAATGAGGACTAGAATTATTGGGGAAAATCTTTCTGGTCCTCTTGAACTGCCTGTGGGTTACCAATCAGGTCATGAATACATGGTCCAACACAGTCAAAATATCCCCCAGTCATTTTGGTGAGTTCACAGAGGTGCCTCAAATACATTCACAAACTTCCCTATCAAATATCTCCCCTTGCCTCTTACCTATGCATCTGCTGGCCCTCAGTTGGGGATGGAGCCTCAGCAGGGCTGCCTCTGCCCGTCCTGCTCCTGCTTGTGGTGCATCTCTGCCCCCGAAACTGCAAAGTGCTTAAACTATGCCAACACTGCTACAATTCACTCACTCCTCGTCTTTCAGGCATCACATCACGGAATGAGATGGGTGTGGGAGGCAGCATAGCTTTCTAGAAACCCAACTCTATGCTACACTTTGTCAACTGGAGTCTCCCTGGTCTTACAAGACCCATCATGAAAACAATTTTCTGCCCATTACTTACAGTTAATTATAGCTGGCCTGTTCTCTACATAAGGTTGGTCATAGAATGGGTACCAAGCTACCCTCACCACTGTTCACACCTTCCTGACCCTCCTCTCAGAGTCTCATGGATAATTTAGTGTCGTGTGTATTATCTTATCTACAGAGATAATTGAATAGACAACTCCAACACATATGCATAACACACCTATATATAAACTATACATATCAATATTTTTAGAAGATGTGCATATATTTTCATTCCCATAGGAAATATATTCCCACATGCAATATCAGATGCTTATTGTATACCTATGGCTACAGTTGATTTTTAAAGTTTTATAATAAATACAGCCCTGGAGGATCCAAACTTGGAACAAGGATATATCTCATGAAGTTTATCAAATTGATTTAATTTTCTCCAACTTATAAGGATATAAAAATTAATTTCCTCAAGGAGATTGGAAAACAGGTTTTAGTACGCCTACTCCAATTATTTTATATCCTTTTCTTTGACTCTTCTGAGTGAAAAGGTCTGATGTCTTGAGTCTGGCCTCTCATCTTTGGATAATGGAAGAAATATTTATTTTTTAGCTTTGCAGAAATTCTTAGGTGGATTTGAGTCCTAAACAGCTTTATAAATTATATGGTAAATGCTCTGTCCTGAAGTCCATGCAAGGACTGAGTCAGGAAGTGTTGGGTATGAATGGGCAGAGGTTTCCATGAGAGATATAAGCTGAAGATTTACAGAGAGAATGAAAATTTACACCGCTAGTGGGTGTTTTGTTTATGACTTGTAATAGTCTCCTAGGAGGTTTACCTTGCATGTCTGGTATCTTCAGAACAAATAGCCTCAGCTTGCACTGACCTTGATATCATTATGAATTATTTTAACAGGGATAAACTTGGGAAAACATCTCGAATGTATTAGATACCACCCTGCTAAATGCAGCATCTGTAATAAAGGTCTTCTGTATCCGTCTGTTTACTGTGTGCTGGAGACATGCCAGGCTATCAAAGCCAGCATGAATATGTAGATTGTTTTATGTTCAAACAAGTCGGTACCCAAGTTTGGAATTCTTTTCCATTAATATTTGCAATAACTTGTAAATTTTAGAAGCATAAGAAGCAGAAAGTTATTCAAATATTTGAGTAAGATTATGTATGGAATCATTAAAGGTAACTTCTTAAAGAAAACATGCTTAAAAAGAAAATGATATCGAGTAATTGTACTGAACCCAGCATTCTATTCACTAGTTTGCATCCTGATTTTTTATTTGGTTAGCAGGTGATTAACAGACCACTTAATATGTCTGTTATTTTAGTTTATGAAAGGAAGAAGTTGAACTAAATGATCTATAGGCTCCCACCAGCTTTAAAATTTCATGAGTCAATGAATGCGAGTAGAAGTTAGACACATGAAATACGAAAAGGACAACAATTAGAAATTGTGATTTATTTTGAAAATAGTAAATTAGGAATTAGTAGCAGTTTGCACTAAGGGATGCAGAGTGGACAACAACAGTACTTAGTGAGGGGCAGGGCAATGACTAATTGACATGGCAAAAAAATGTTTTATAACTTTATAAATATCTTCTTTAACAACTTGAAGAAAAACAATAAATTTGCTTCCCTCTGTACATATAAATATTGAGGGCATGCCACTGCTTGAGAATGTAACTTCTCTGCTGCCTGACTTAGAATAAGTCTGAGCTGTAGTTTCCCTTCTATTCCATCCGTAACAGGACAGATCCATGGACTGCTGGATGAAGTGGGACCTGAGGGCAAAGAGAATTAGCTCCTTATCCAAAATGGTTCTTCCTGAAGTCCACCCTTATGTGAATACACTGGAGACTCCTACAATGTATTACATGAATAATTGCAGTAATAATCAGCATCATTTACAAGACTACGTTTATTACATTACCTAGCCAAGGGAGGTAGATGAGCCGGGATGCAGGGGAGGGACATGATGAAGAGTAAAAAAGGCAGAATATTTTCCACCTCTGAGATACTTACTGACAGATGCCCATTTAACTACTAAACAACAAGCTCACCAAAGGTGCTGAGAATATTAGTTATAGCAGGAGCACTGGGGGCAGTCAGGATTGGCTTGATATGGAACAAGCAGTATCAAAAAGAAAGAGGAAAGTGAATACCACATGATACAAAATTCTTGAATTAAATGCACTCACTAAAACCAGGGAGAGGTCCATGTATCTTCACTTCAAGTCTTAGAATTCTCATTTACTCTTTTTTATGCACAAAAAAAGCTCAACTATCTTGTTTCTACCCAAACTGTCCAAGTGATGGGTGATGCTAAAGCAAGTTACAATAACAACTTCCAGAAGTGGTTACTAGTAGAGATACTGAAAGATAAAAGATAACATACTGGTAAAACCAGATGTGAAAACTTGGAAAGTCAAGTGGTCTAGTCCATTTGTGGGGCTAAAAGGAGATGAGCCACCTTAAGGATGTTCCAGGCAATGTTTTCCCCCATTTGGATAAAGTTCTATGAACCAGGACTGAGCCTTCACTTCTCTTTTTCAATTTCCTTCTGAGGCTGCAGTAGAGGATCAAAGCTTTCCCTCTGCTCACTACCCTCTTGGGATTAAAGGGAAGCCCTCTGAAAGGAAGACATGTCTTACCTTCTGATGGAAAAGAAAGACATGTCTTACTTTCCGATGGAAAGGAATCTGATTAGAGCTAACTCTAAGTTTACAATTCCTGCTTACCTGTGAGAACCCAAATGTATTATGAGAACATAAGGAACAGTAACCAATAAAAAAAGGCTTTGGCATGACCAAATCTTTACAGTACCCAAAGAGTCACATCAGTAGAAAAGACCTATGACATTGTGTAAGCAAAATATTTGTTTACTTAACTAGCAGAAATTAATCTAACATTTTGTTTCTACATAGACAGGCAAGATATATTTATTGAGTGCCTATTGCTTTCATGTAAGAGTGCTTAGGGATGTAAGTCATCCTATCTTCTATGCTAACGTTCCTATGAGAGGAACCTAACCTGGCTAGATAAGCAGTACAATTAAATGTCAGGTAAGGAATAAATAAGCAAGTGTGATTGCCTTTTTAAGGACAGAGAAGTCATTTCCAGGTGAGGCAAAGAGGAAATTCTTCTGGATATGCAGACATTTGAACTTGGCCTTGAAAGATTGGTAGTTATGAGGATGAGGACATATAGTTTTTTAATTGTAACATACAAATTACTGGATTTTGACACTTATCTTCATCTGAATCCACATGTGCATGGCTATTGAAAGTGTACATTTAACTTAGTAAATGTATTTCTATCTCCCATTAGTCTTAAAAACTGCATTTAAATTGATTCAGCATTTAAACATCAATGATGCTTTAGAATTGAGGAAAGATATGTTCCTAGTGTGTCAGGGAAGAGACATTGTGGAGTAAAGACAAGAGTAGTAAAAATGTAAACATGTAAAGGAAGGTGTGTTGCAGAGATGGATGGATGACATAGATACTTTGCTGTGTGACATAAGCTCAGTCACCAAACCTCTCTGTGCTTTGGGTTTATTACCCATGAGAATATGCTGGAAAAAAGGAAAAATATGATTATAAAGAGTTTGCTTGACATAAAATTCAATATAAATGAGTAACTAGTATAAGAAGATATGTTTAGTTAGATACTGATTTGTATAGAGCCTTTATCTGATCTTATAGAAGCTGTGTATTTTTATTTGCATTTGACTCCAATTTGTCTTGTGAATGTACATATAGTTTTACAAGTAAATACAAGTAAGAGGTCTTACCAAGAAGGTGAAGAATGGATTAGCTGGAAAGCCAAGGTAAAAGGCATCAAAGCTCAGCCAAATAACAAAGAATAACAGTTTCACCTTTAATTGTAATAGAGATAGTTATACAATGAATAGCATGGCTATTTTATCCTGGAGCCAGGCAGAGGTTGGCAGAGCCACACTGTGATAAAATGTCTGTGGCTACCTCTAGATAATGAGTCTATCCTGGGCCTTATGAGAGAGAAGAAAGAAAAGTGCTGGCTGAGATTAATGGGCATGCAGTTGCCTCCAGACAATGTCAGTCATGGCTGCATGTATGAGTCACACAAAGGAAATGACACACCGGGGTCAGGAAAGGTATGAGCCAAGGTGGGCTGTAGTCTGAGATCCCTTCCTTTTTTCTTTTTTCTTTTCTTTTTTTTTTAACATCTTTATTGGAGTATAATTGTTTTCCAATGGTATGTTTGTTTCTGCTGTATAACAAAGTGAATCAGCTATATGCATATGTATAACCACATATCCCCTCCTTCTTGCATCTCCCTCCCACTCTCCTTATCCCACATCTCTAGGTGGTTATAAAAAACCGAGCTGATCTCCCTGTGCCATGCAGCTGCTTCCCACCAGTTATCTATTTTACATTTGGTAGTGTATATATGCCAGTGCTACTCAGCCTACACTTCCCCCTCTCTGTGCCTTCAAGTCCATTATCTACATCCACGTCTTTATTCTTGTCCTGCCCCTAGGTTCATCAGAACCATTTTTATTTTTAGATTCCATACATCTGTGTTAGCATACAGTATTTGTTTTTCTCTTTCTGACTTACTTTACTCTGTATGACAGACTCTAGGTCCATCCACCTCACTACAAATAACTCAATTTTGTTTCTTTTTATGGCTTAGTAATATTCAATTGTATATATGGGCCATGTCTTCTTTATCCATTCATCTGTTGATGAACAGTTAGGCTGCTTCCATATCCAGGCTATTGTGAATAATCCTGAAATGAACATTGTGGTACATTACTCTTTTTGAGTTATGGTTTTCTCAGGGTATATGCCTTGTAGTGGGATTGTTGGGTCATATGGTAGTCCTATTTTTAGTTTTTTTAAGGAAACTCCATAGTGGCTATACTGATTTACATTCCCACCAACAGTGCAAGAGGGCTCCCTTTTCTCCACACCCTCGCCAGCATTTAATGTTTGTAGATATTTTGATAAGGGGCATTCTGACCAGTGTGAGGTGATACCTCATTTTAGGTTTGACTTGCATTACTCTAATGATTAGTGATGTTAAGCATCTTTTCATGTGTTTGTTGGCAATCTGTATACCTTCTTTGGGGAAGTGTCTGTTTAAGTCTTCTACCCATTTTTGGATTGGGTTGTTTGTTTTTCTGATATTGAGCTGCATGAGTTGCTTGTATATTTTGGACATTAATCCTTTGTCAGTTGCTTCATTTGCAAATATTTTCTCCCATTCCAAGGATTGTATTTTCATCTTGCTTATGGTTTCTTTTGTTGTGCAAAAGCTTTTAAGTTTCATTAGGTCCCATTTGTTTATTTTTGTTTTTATTTCCATTTCTCTAGCAGGTGGGTCAAAAAGGATCTTGCTGCAATTTATGTCATAGAGTGTTCTGCCTATGCTTTCCTCTAAGAATTTTACAGTGTCTGGCCTTACATTTAGGTCTTTAACCCACGTTGAGTTTATTTTTGTGTATGGTGTTAGGAGGTGTTCTAATTTCATTATTTTACATGTAGCTGTCCAGGTTTCCCAGAACCATTTATTTAAGAGGGAGTCTTTTCTCCATTGTATACTCCTGACTCTTTTATCAAACATACGCTGATCATATGCACATGGGTATAGCTCTGGGCTTTCTATCCTGTTCCATTGATCTATATGTCTGTTTTTCTGCCAGTACCATGCTGTCTTGAATACTGTAGCTTTGTAGTATAGTATGAGGTCCAGCATCCTGATTCTTCTTGCTCTGTTTTTTTTTTTTTTTCTCAATATTGTTTTTGCTATTTGGGGTCTTCTGTGTTTCCATACAAATTGTGAAATATTTTGTTCTATTTCTGTGAAAAAGGCCATTGGTAGTTTGATAGGAATTACATTGAATCTGTACATTGCTTTGGAAAGTGCAGTGATTTTCACAGTGTTGAGTCTTCCAATCCAAGAACATAATATATCTCTCCATCTGTCCGTATCATTTTTAATTTCTTTCATCAGTGTCTTATAGTTCTCTGCACACAGTTCCTTTGTCTCCTTAGGTAGGTTTATTCCTAGGTGTTTTATTCTTTTTGTTGAGATGGTAAATTGAGTGTTTCCTTAATTTATCTTTCAGATTTTTCATCAATACTATATAAGAATGCAAGAGATTTCTGTGCTTTAATTTTGTATCCCGCTACTCTACCAAATACATTGATTATCTCCAGTAGTTTTCTGGTAGCATCTGTAGGATTCTGTATGTATAGTATCCTGTCACCTGCAAATAGTGACAGTTTTACTCCTTCTCCAATTTGGATTCCTTTTATTTCTTTTTTCTTCTCTGATTTCTGTGGCTAAAACTTCCAAAACCATGTTGAATAATAGTGGTGAGAAAGGGCAACCTTGTCTTGTTCCTCATCTTAGAGGAAATGCTTTCAGTTTTTCAACATTGAGAATGGCATTGGCTGTGGGTTTGTCATATATGGCCTTTATTATGTTGAGGTAGGTTCCCTCTATGCCTACTTTCTGGAGAGTTTTTACCATAAATGAGTGTGGAATTTTGTCAAAAGCTTTTTCTGCATGTATTGAGATTATCATATGGTTTTTATCCTTCAGTTTGTTAATATGGGGTATCACATTAACTGATTGGCATATATTGAAGAATCCTTGCATGCCTGGGATAATCCCTACTTGATCATGATGTATGATCCTTTTAATGTGCTGTTGAGTTCTGTTTGCTAGTATTTTGTTGAGGATTTTTGCATATATCTTCATCAGAGATATTGGTCTGTAGTTTTCTTTCTTTGTGACATCTTTGTCTGATTTTGGTATCAGGGTGAAGGTGGCCTCGTAGAATGAGCTTGGGAGGATTTCTTCCTCTGCTATATTTTGGAAGAGTTTGAGAGGATAGGTGTTATCTCTTCTCTAAATGTTTGATAGAATTCGCCTGTGAAGCCATCTGGTCCTGGGCTTTTTTTTTTAAGAAGATTTTTAATCACAATTTCAATTTTAGTGCTTGTGATTGGTCTGTTTATATTTTCTATTTTTTCCTGGTTCAGTCTCGGAAGGTTGTGATTTTCTAAGAATGTGTCCATTTCTTCAGGTTGTCCATTTTCTTGGCATATAGTTGCTTGTAGTAATCTCTCATGATCCTTTGTATTTCTGCATTGTCAGTTGTAACTTATCCTTTTTCATTTCTAATTCTATTGATTTGAGTCTTTTTTTTCCCTTTTTTTCTCGATTAGTCTGGCTAATGGTTTATCAATTTTGTTTATCTTCTCAAAGAACCAGGTTTTAATGTTATTGATCTTTGCTATTGTTTCTTTCATTTATTTTTCATTTATTTCTGATCTTATCTTTATGATTTCTTTCCTTTTGTTAACTTTGTGTTTTTTCTTCTTCTTTCCCTAATTGCTTTAGGTGTAAATTTAGGTTGTTTATATGAGATTTTTCATGTTTTTTGAGGTAAGATTGTATTGCTATAAACTTCCCTCTTAGAACTCCTTTTGCTGCATCCCATAAGTTTTGGATCATCGTGTTTTCATTGTCATTTGTTTCTTGGTATTTTTTGATTTCCTCTTTGATTTCTTCAGTGTTCTCTTGGTTATTTAGTAGTGTATTGTTTAGCCTCCATGTGTTTTTATTTTTTACAGATTTTTTCCTGTAATTGATATCTAGTCTCATAGCATTGTGGTTGGAAAAGATACTTTATACAATTTCAATTGTCTTAAATTTACTAAGGCTTGATTTGTGACCCATAATATGGTCTATCCTGGGGAATGATCCATGAGCACTTGAGAAGAAAGTGTATTCTGTTGTTTTTGGATAGAATGTCCTATAAATATCAATTAAGTCCATCTTGTTTAATATATCATTTAAAGCTTGTGTTTCCTTATTTATTTTCAAGTTGGTTGGTCTGTCCATTGGTGAAAGTGTGGTGTTAAAGTCCCCTACTATGTTTGTGTTACTGTCTCTTTTCTGTTTTATGGCTGTTAGCAGTTGCCTTATGTATCGAGCTGCTCCTATGTTGGGTGTATAAATATTTACCATTGTTATATCTTCTTAGATTGATCCCTTGATCATTATGTAGTGTAGTTCTTTGTCTCTTGTTATAGTCCTTATTTTAAAGTATATTTTGTCTGATATGAGAATTGCTACTTCAGCTTTCTTTTGATTTCCATTTGCATGGAATATATTTTTCATTCCCTCACTTTCAGTCTGTATGTGTCCCTAGGTCTGAATTGGGTCTCTTTTAGACAACATATGTACGGGTTTTATTTTATATCTATTCAGCCAGTCTATGTGTTTTGGTGGGAGAATTTAAGCCATTTACATTTAACATACTTATCAATATGTATATTCCTTTTACCATGTTCTTAAATGTTTTGGGTTTGTTATTGTAGGTATTTTCCTTCTCTTTTGTTTCCTTCCTATAAAATTTCCTTTAGGATTTGTTGTAATTTTTTGTAAAGCTGGTTTAGTGGTGCTGACTTTTCTTAATTTTTGCTTATGTGTAAAGATTTTAATTTCTCTGTAGTATCTGAATGAGATCCTTGCTGGGTAGAGTAATCTTGGTTGTAGGTTTTTCCCTTTCATCAGTTTAAATATGTCCTGCCACTCCCTCTGCCTTGCAGAGTTTCTGCTCAAAGATCAGCTGTTAACCTCATGGGGATTCCCTGGTATTTTATTTGTTGCTTTTCCCTTGCTGCTTTTAATATTTTTTCTCTGTATTTAATTTTTGATAGTTAATATGTGTCTCAGCATGTTTCTCTTTGGTTTATTCTGTATGGTACTTTCTTTGCTTCTAGGACTTGATTGACTCTTTCCTTTCCCATGTTAGGGAAGTTTTTGACTATAATCTCTTCAAATATTTTCTAAGTCCCTTTCTTTTTCTCTTCTTCTTCTGGGACCCCTATAATTCGAATGTTGGTGCATTTAATGTTATCCCAGAAGTCTCTGAGACTGTCCTCAATTCCTTTCATTCTTCTTTCTTTATTTTGCTCCCTGGTAGTTATTTCCAACATTTTATTTTCCATCTCACTTATCCATTCTTCTGCCTCAGTTATTTTGTCATTGATTCCTTCTAGAGTATTTTTAATTGCAGTAAGTGTGTTGTTCATCACTGTTTGTTCGCTCTTTTGTTCCTCTGAATCTTTATTAAATGTTCTTGTATATTCTCCATTCTCTTTCCATGATTTTGGATCATCTTTACTATCATTACTCTAAATTTTTTCAGGTAGGTTGCCTATTTCATCATTTATTTGTTGTTGTAGGTTTTTATTTTTCTCCTTCATCTGTGACAAATTTTTTTTTCATTTCTTTTTGATGAGTTGTACTGTATTCCTGTCTAAATGGTCATTTGGCCTGAATTGTCCAGCCCTGGAGTTTGGAGGCAGTTGGATAGAGCTTGGTTTTTGTGCTGAGATGAGGACCTCTGGGAGGCCTCACTCTTATTGATATTCCCTGTGGTCTGAGGGTCTCTGTTTGTCCAGCAGTTTGGACTCATAACTCCCATCACAGGAGCTTGGTCCCAACATCCAGCCTGGGAACCTAAATCTCACAAGCTTCGTGGCATGGTAAAAAATGAAAATAAAAAAAAAAGAAAGAAGGAAAAAAGGAGCAGTACATTATCAAAGAACCAATAACAAAATAAAATTAGAAAGATAAAATATATATTAGGAAAAATAAAACTATAATTGAAACAACTGTAACAAGGTAAAATAAAACCACAACAGAAAATATTTTTAAAAAAGGGGTGTTTGGAGGATAAGCCAGAAACAGAGATCACCAGTTGCTGGGGGTTCATCCCATCCCCTTTGGTGTCCATAGTCCTCTACCAGTGCCTGGTAGGTGCCTAGTTGTTATAAGACGTGAATTCCGCATCCTCCTAGTATGCCATCTTGACTCCACCTGCCCTGAGATCACTTCTCTTATAGAAGACAGCCCCTTCACTATTACATTTGTTGCTCTTCCCTTTTTTTTTTTATTCCACCTCCCACCAATCTGATGTTACATGTGCATTTCTTCTCTCAGCTGAGTCCACCCAGGCATCTCCATAGTGGAGGGAGACAGAATCCATACTGACTTGTCTCACATTGCACTATTCTCTTTATTTCCTCAACCTAATCGTAAACAGTTTATATACACTTAGTTTGTCTTGCATTATCTTGTGACATTTTTATATTAGTTTCTTGTATTGTTAATTAAGTCATTAACATACCAGGAGCTTATAATCATAGAGGATGTAAAAGACTCCTAGAGAGAATAGCACATATATTCATTTTTATACTTTCTACTAGACACAAGGGAAAAGGGATATTTTATAAATATATCTTCAAAGAGTGGAATAATGAATGAAGAAATGAACGTATTTTATTCTTTACCTTGTGGCAGTGCCATAAATTTCTATGTGTGGTCAACTCCTGAGATGGGTTGCATGGAGGGGTGATATACTCCCAAATCTGGCCAGCATCCCTATTTCTGGACACTGACTAAGAACTTCATGTTATAACTCATTTAGTTATATATCCATAAAGAAATTAGAATTTAAACAGCATCAATATCAGCTTTTAATTGAATTCTACTTGTGAGATTGATGATTGGGTATTCAATGCTCCAAATGTGCCCAGAAAAGGAGGTCTGCTTTGGTTTTATTGGCTCTGTGACTCTTTATTTGACTTATTTTTACATTGTTTTAAAGTAGCTTTTATTGTGTAAGTTTTGTTTTTTTTTCTAGTAAGAAAGATTATTTATATATATATACACACACACATAACACACACACACACACATACACACACACACTCACTCACCACATATAGACAATGTTACTTTTTACCTGAGCCCTGTGATCCTGCAAAACAAAGAAGATTAAGAAATACCCCTATCCTTCTGTGTTTCAGAAAAATGGCAACATATATCTCTTCCTTATGTGAGCTGATAAGACTAATGGATGTCCCCTTGTTTACCTCTGACAAGGCCAGGTAGAGACTTTCCAAATTGCCTTTCTTTGATTCATAAAAGATTGATTGAACTGCTTGTCCCCGAATCAGTTTGAACACATGCTCCTTAACCAAATTCTGGTTAAAATTTTCTCCTTCTCCGTGTCCCTGAATTTAACCCACTCTCAAAGTGAGCAGCAAATACAACCCCTCCAGAGAATGGACTGGCCTCAGGGTAAACCATTTTCTGATCTAGTGCCCAATCACTTCACCCATTTATTCTGCTTCCCTACATTCAGTTCTTTCTAGCCTTGTTTACACTTATTTAAAAAGAAAAACTCTCTTGTTGTTGACCCCTTGGGACACTTGGAGATCTCATGTTCAGAGCTCTCCCCATTGCAATAGTCTCCATCCCCCATGACAACAGCTGTCCTCCCATAATCCTTTCCAATAAAGTCTTTCCTTAATAAGTCCAGGTTTGATTGTTTTAATTACACACACACACACACACATCATGCATACATATACACAGATGTACATACATACTATAAAAGTCAAATAATAAAAAAGAGGAACTAAATAACAGTAAATGTCCTAAAAATACTCAGCAAATATGTGGAGGAAGGAAGAAATGGAGGAGACAAGAGAGACAAAGACAGAGAAGGAGAAAGACAAAGAGAGAATGGATGAGAGAGTGCTAGTTTCATTAAGTACATGCAAATTTTAAAATGAAAAGTATCCAATCTCCTTTCACATGAATGTAGCAGAAGGAAAATGTAGTTGAAATTGCCACCATAACTAAGTAAGAAAAATATTTGATGAAAGAGATACTGGTTTTCTAAAAAATGCTGTTAAGTTTAAGAAAAACAGTGATTTTTAAAGTACATATTTCAAATAATGGTAGTACTGATTTGCTCCACATCAATAAAAAAAAAGGGCAGTAACATTCTCACTTATCATACCTCCCCTCTCCAGCTTCTATGTACTAATGTGATATTTTGATTATTTTATATTTACTGAGATTTAGGGTAATTACTTTCTAACTTTTTTTAGAATTTTTCAATTCATAAAAGCTTCTAGTATAAAAACTTTAATGAAACTATGATATTTTTTAAATTATGCTTTCTCTAATTACTGAAATCTTTGATTTAATTCATATTTCTACTTGATGGAATTAATATTTAGGACATTTTCTTTTTGTCACTGTCATTGTTTTTGTTTTCAGGAAGGGATCATTTCTACTAAACCCTCTGAATTCCTTCATGTTTGAAAAACTGCCTGTTGCTTTCCTACCTGAACTAAATCTTGGTGTATAATATTACTTCTTTTCTTTCAAAATTTGGCAGCAGTTTTTCACTGGCTTCTCATCAAAAATATTTACTATCATGGTGAGTGAGGCCAGTCCAGTATTGTCTTCTTTGCCTGTAATTTGCTTCTCCTCTCTGGAGAGTTAAAATACTTTTACCTTTATCCTTGAATTTCAAGAATTACCAATCCAAGGTATTTCACATTGTTGAATATTCTGTTTTAATTATTTCTAACTCTGCATATTTTTATTTAAAGATTAATTTATTTCTTATGTTAAGGAACTGATTTTCTATTATTTTGAGTGTCCTTTGTTTTGTTTGTTAAGCGCCTACTTCAAGGATACCCAGTATCCTCATCTCTCTCACCTGTAAGTCAGATACCACAGATCTCCATCTGCTTTAATCTTGTGTTTTGTTTCTCTAACTTGTCATCACTGGGAATTTCTCAAGCTTTCTTTCCATGTTTGTAATCTGAACTTTTAAAATGTGTATTCATCTCCTTCCTGCTTTTATATTATTTCTTAATCCCACAACCTCCCCTTTCTTTTCCCTCTGTTCTTTTGTAACTTCTTACTTGGGCAGCTTGTCAATACTTTCTATTCTCTCTCATACAGTATATGTTCATGTGTGTGTGTGTGTGAGAAAGAGAGAGAGAGATAAAGACTTACCACTTCCCAAAAGATCTGAAGTGGTTGCTTTCGTGTCTGAGCTATAACTTGAGATTTGGGTATTTATTTTCTTACCTATCTTTTTTATACCTTGAGGACATACCTGGGATGGGCATGAGTTCAGATAAAATGATGTTTAGTATACTCTTTAAAAGACCAGGTTCTGATTCCTATAATTGGGGGAAAAAATGTTTGCAAATACCAGCAAGAGCGAGCTAGCTAAAAAACTGTGTAGGGTTTTTATTCTAGCCCTGGCCCCACTCCAGTCTGCTGGGTCCAGTGGGTTTATCAACATTCCCTCATTCATCACCTCCTCTGCTTTTGAGATGCTATAGGTCCTATAGGTAGGTTCACTTCATCTAATTGGTGGGTACTCACACTTTCTGTAGACTGAATTTTTTCTCCCACTGAATGTTTGGATCCAGAGCATTCATTTCCATCAGAGACACATGCCTGTCGTTCATATTCCCTGTTTTCTACAACATATCACTTAAAAAAGGGAAACAAATAGCATATAGTCAGTTTGCTCCATACTGAAGGACATTCGTGAGAATTCTCAAATTTACTGCTTCTACCCTATTCCAGAAAGTTCTATTTTTTCTTTTTTTTTTTTTTTTTGGCTTCACCTTGGGAATTACATGGCATTTAGCTGTGCCTCTTATTTAGGGTTGCTGTGAGGGAACTTCTTTGCTGATTTTGACAATGGTTTTGGTCAGTGTTTTTTTACCACTATTACCTGAATGAGTGTCCTCAATTGTCTCTAGATTCTCAGCTGTGTCATACATGTCCACACGGAAATTTCTTCCATGTTTTCATCATTTCAGCCTCAGGTGATGCCTGTTTCTTGAAGGCCTCATGGGGGTAACGTCTTATTGCTGTCACTGCTACCAGCCTTTCCCTGTCAACATAGCTCCCATTTCCTGGGGGTTGCCTTTCTCCCAGTTTCCTCAACATTTCTAAAACCTGAAGCTGTGTAAAAGCATCACTATGCTATATCCAATTCTCACATCTGATCTCAAAGCTTTTGGAACTTTGTCTCTAGGGACCTAAAGCAGTGAAGTCTGTAGTCAGGGTCTCATAAAATCCTTCTTCAAATCAATGTCTTGACATTTCCTTACAGCCTTCTTTTCTCCCAGCACTCAGACCTGTTCTGTGGAGCCCTACCTCTAACTCTATTTCTTCATGTACTTTAAAACCTGCAAAGAAGGGGCTTCCCTGGTGGTGCAGTGGTTGAGAGCCCGCCTGCCAATGCAGGGGACACGGGTTCGTGCCCCGGTCCGGGAAGATCCCACATGCCATGGAGTGGCTGCACCCGTGAGCCATGGCCGCTGAGCCTGAGCTCCACAACGGATAGGCCACAACAGTGAGAGGCCCGTGTACCGCAAAAAAAAAAAAAAAAAAAAAAAAAATCCTGAAAAGAAGATGAAGAGGACCAGAAGTAGATGTCACTTCACTAATTCCCTGGAAAGAGACAAATCTCAATTTAGGCTTCCCTGAAAGACTCTGCTAAATATATGTGAATGGTTGATATGTTAGGGTGTGTTTAGGCATATATGTTAAAATTAATATGTAGAGTTAAATCTTTACATAAACACACTATTTTTTTCATAGAATGAATTTCTTGAACTAGTTAATAGGAATGCAAAATTCTTACACTTTTTCTCCTAAAATATCTTGAAGCAGCATAGTATTAACTGAAAGAGTGCCTATAACATCACAGTCTTTCTGTGGTGGTGTGTCTTTATAGAACATTAGCCAATTTGATAGATTACAGGTTAGCTTAGTTTATTTAGGATTTCTTTGCTTACTAGTGAGACTGAATATGGTTATGTATGGTTATTTGTTAGCTGTATGTCTTAACCTGTCCTTTGTCAATTAATTTTATTGGTATGCTTTTCTTACTGATTTATGTTTAAAAATTTTATATCTATCTATCTTTCTTCTTCTTCATCATCATCATCATTTATCTACCTATATCTATCAATCTTTTGCTCATGATATTATTTAGGCAAAATGAAAGTACATGTTTGGGTAACTTTTAAAATGTAGACTAGTCTTTATATAGCCCTTTACATCATGACTACCCCAATGGCCTTGGCCTTTTTTTTTTTTTTTGTCTTGGTCTCTACTCTTGAATCTGTGACAGAAGCCGTCATATCTGTCTTGATATTTTTGTTCTAAGTGATGGGTTTGTTCTTCTCTCAGTTACTTTTACCTGGTAAGATAACCTCTCTATTTGTGTCCTCTTCCATCTATGTAATTTCATCCAGTATTAAACCTCATTGCACAGTCTATTTCCTCTCCTCATTCTCTTATTTTCTAGACAGACTCTGACATATAACATTTACATAAGAAAGTAGCTTGGTTTAATGTATTTTCTTCCCTTCTTATATGCATGAAATTTATAAAAACAATGAGGTTGCACTCTTTAAGCATTTTCAGGAATTACAGAACTATGGATGTGTGTGAGACAATGCTTGTAGACCTACAATACCACATTTTTTAAAAAGTGAGTTAAATGTTTTCTAAGATAAACAGGTATTTCCTCTTGATATGGTCACTTTTGACAATTTGAGCATGCTGGAAAACCCAGAGTCAACTCTTAAAAAATATTCATTGTAGGAGATATCACCACATTTTATTGCATGTAATTACAATGAATTACTCCATATTATAACATTGGAAAATGATAAAAATGTCATATGGCCCCTGCCCCTGGTGCACTGCCCTATCCACCTCCATATTGCCTTATAATAAAATGGCAAATGGCCTATTTGTTTTTTGGTTTGTGTAGGTGCTGGCTGAGTTGACATACTCTTGAATTTCATCTATTTTCAATCAAATGCTCTTCATAAACTTGGCTTCTCTCAGCTGCCTGAGCCCATTACTAAGTTATATATTCCCTTTTCATTGCTCTTTCACACTGCTATAGATTTGAATGACACAAGTCATCTGTGGTTTTTCTTATGAAAGGCTCTATAGTAACTTAAGATATTGTTTTCAGATTGGACTGTATTGTGCAACTCATATTCTAGTTCTGCCTTGCCTCCCAACAGGGCTCTTTAGGTAGATAATAAAATATTTGAATAAGAAACATGCAATCCAAAATATTTGCACACATAGTAATTGAATGACTACAAGTGGAAGATAATTTTCTTATTATTAATCCTGAACAGTTTAGCTCTATAGAATACCTGTACATTTACAATATGTGTTTAGTTTCATTAAATTTTTTCCTCCCTGACATCTGGTTATTTAATCTTCTGCCAACATTGTGTCTGTGAAGCATATTTTTTCCAGGTATGCCCACTCAGCTTTTAGACTATTGATGTTTTCATAGAGAACGGTGCATGTGTGTCAAATTATAGCTATTGATCTATGTTTGTTTGTTAATGCATACAATTGTTTAGATAGTGTTATGGCATGTCTGATTGTGGATATATAAATAAAAGAAGGAAAGGAAAAAATGCACTTTTTTATATGAATTTCACTGTTAAGAGAAGATGGGTAATTTGAATTGAAAATGCAGTGGAATAAATGTTTCTTTAGATATGAGTTATCTTTTTCTATTTTTCAGTATCAAATGGAAGTAATAGGATGTAGAGCTATAATATAGAAAGAATGCTATTTTTCAACAAAAATAAATCTTTTAAAACTATATTGTATCAAATTTCCTGTTTTTGAAAAATGTCTTTTTTACATACTCCAACATATTTCTCTGTATTAAATGGATACTGTCAAAACAAGATTTAATCTTTTTCAGTTCCCACCTATTAAGGAACTTTTGCTAAAAGTTTTCAAATAAAACACCTTGCCTGACTAATTTTGTTTCTTGCCATTTTCTAATATTGATTGTCTCTACTAACTCTGTGCAATGTTTAAGGAGGAGATGTAATTTAAATGGCTTTAATAATATTAATTGTAGTCTTCCTTTATTTTCATCCAAACAGTCAAGAAGTAATAACATATAAACATAACATTATATTTGTGCAATGAAGTATGTAGCAGGCTAGAAGGCAGATGTTGAGAGAGGGAAAGTATGACTCCTTTGAAGAATGTAAGCATGAAGGCCCATATTTAAGAAAATCCATTTTCAAATATCTAAGTATAGATCAGGTTGCAATTAAAACCCACCACCTCATCTTATGTGCTTTGGATATTTCACAGAACTTTCATACTCATTATATCAAGTAGCATGCCACTGACAAGACATGCGTGACTGTGATGGAGAAAAGTGGCCCTCAGACCCAGGGGGAAGCCCTGTAAAAGAAAAACAAAATGATCTGCGGAAAATGATATAGCTGACTGTTGTCAGATTAAAACTAGGCCTGAGGTATCCTACCCCCAGGCCTCTTTGGTAAAGGCTCATTGCTTGAGCATACAGTGTGTCCCAGCATGGTGTAGGAAAATCCATAGGATCCCAATGGCCTGGATTTGGATCTGATCTTATCAGTTATTAAAGGTTTGATCTCATGCAAGCCACTAATTCTCTCTGAGCTTCAGGCTCTTTGTGTGGTAAAGAATCCTTCCTTCTCAAGATAATTTTGAAGATTAAATAAGAAACTATTAGGAGCTTAAGTATTATCCTAAGAACAGAGAACACATCAATTAATAAAACATAGTTCTCACCTTTCAGAAGATCACATTGTTTGGGAAGAGGAAGAAAAATATACTAACATCAAGTGAGTGCATTCCTTGATAAAAGAAACACATGTGTTATAAGAGCCAAGGAGGGACACATGCTAGTGTCAGGGCCAAGTGAGGTTGAGGGTGAGAAAGGGCTTCCTGGAGAGATGACGTTTGTCTTGAACCTGACAGATACAAAGGTGTCACTCAGGAAGGAGAGAAGTCATTCCAGGCAGAAGGACGTGCAAGTGCAAGGAAAGAAACCGATAAATCATAGTGATTTTAAGAAGTCACAAGGAATTCCATACAAAAGGTAGTCACTGGGTGATCAGATGGAAAGAGAAAGATGACCCATGAACTTTTTTTTTTTTTGAAGGAAGAATATATTTCTTTATTAAAAGATTTGGATCAAAGGTTTCTCTTCACATGTGAGGGGGAGCACTTCCTCCCCAATCCAGAGGACATCCATCTTTATTTGATTTCTCTCCTCCTTTCAGTCCTTTTATTAATCTTTTCATTCATCAACTCATTACTTATTATTACCACTTGTTACTCGTTTGTTTGAATCCCACCTCTGCCACCTGCTAGTGTTTGTTCTTGGTCACATTTCTCTTTTCTTTTTTATTATGGATTTTTTTTATTAGTTTCTGCTTTATAACAAAGTGAATCAGTCATACATATACATCTGTTCCCACATCCCTTCCCTCATGCATCTCCCTCCCTCCCACCCTCCCCATCCCACCCCTCCAGGCAGTCACAAAGCACTGAGCTGATCTCCCTGTGCTCTGCAGCTGCTTCCCACTATCTACCTTATGTTTGGTAGTGTATATATGTCCATGCCTCTCTTTCGCTTTGTCACAGCTTACCCTTCCCCCTCCCCATATCCTCAAGTCCATTCTCAAGTAGGTCTGCGTCTTTATTCCCGTTTTACCCCTAGGTTCTTCATGACTTTTTTTTTTTAATTCCATATATATGTGTTAGCATACGGTATTTGTCTTTCTCTTTCTGGCTTACTTCACTCTGTATGACAGACTCTAGGTCTATCCACCTCATTACAAATAGATCAGTTTCGTTTCTTTTTATGGCTGAGTAATATTCCATTGTATATATGTGCCACATCTTCTTTACCCATTCATCTGATGATGGACACTTAGGTTGTTTCCAGCTCCGGGCTATTGTGAATAGAGCTGCAATGAATATTTTGGTACATGTCTCTTTCTGAATTATGGTTTTCTCAGGGTATATGCCTAGTAGTGGGATTGCTGGGTCATATGGTAGTTCTATTTTTAGTTTTTTAAGGAACCTCCATACTGTTCTCCATAGTGACTGTACCAATTCACATTCCCACCAACAGTGCAAGAGTGTCCCCTTTTCTCCACACCCTCTCCAGCATTTATTGTTTCTAGATTTCTTGATGATGGCCATTCTGACTGGTGTGAGATGATATCTCATTGTAGTTTTGATTTGCATTTCTCTAATGATTAATGATGTTTAGCATTCTTTCATGTGTTTGTTGGCAGTCTGTATATCTTCTTTGGAGAAATGCCTATTTAAGTCTTCGGCCCATTTTTGGATTGGGTTGTTTGAATTTTTGCTATTGAGCTGCATGAGCTGTTTATAAATTTTGGAGATTAATCCTTTGTCAGTTGCTTCATTTGCAAATATTTTCTCCCATTCTGAGGGTTGTCTTTTGGTCTTGTTTATGGTTTCCTTTGTTGTGCAAAAGCTTTGAAGTTTCATTAGGTCCCATTTGTTTATCTTTGTTTTTATTTCCATTTCTCTAGGAGGTGGGTCCAAAAGGATCTTGCTGTGATTTATGTCATAGCGTGTTCTACCTATGTTTTCCTCTAAGAGTTTGATAGTTTCTGGCCTTATATTTAGGTCTTTAATCCATTTTGAGCTTATTTTTGTGTATGGTGTTAGGGAATGATCTAATCTCCTACTTTTACATGTCCCTGTCCAGTTTTCCCAGCACCACTTATTGAAGAGGCTGTCCTTTCTCCACTGTACATTCCTGCCTCCTTTATCAAAGATAAGTTGACCATATGTGCGTGGGTTTATCTCTGGGCTTTCTACCCTGTTCCATTGATCTATCTTTCTGTTTTTATGCCAGTACCACACTGTCTTGATTACTGTAGCTTTGTAGTATAGTCTGAAGTCAGGGAGCCTGATTCCTCCAGCTCCGTTTTTTGTTCTCAAGATTGCTTTGGGGGCCTCCCTGGTGGCGCAGTGGTTGAGAGTCCGCCTGCCGATGCAGGGGATACGGGTTCGTGCCCCGGTCTGGGAGGATCCCATATGCCACGGAGCGGCTGGGCCCGTGAGCCATGGCCGCTGGGCCTGCGCATCCGGAGCCTGTGCTCCGCAACGGGGGAGGCCACAGCAGTGAGAGGCCCGCATACCGCAAAAAGGAAAAAAAAAAAAAAAAAAAAAAAAAGATTGCTTTGGCTATTTGGGGTCTTTTGTTTTTCCAAACAAATTTTGAAAATTTTTGTTCTACTTCTGTGAAAAATGCCAGTGGTAGTTTGATAGGGATTGCATTGAATCTGTAGATTGCTTTGGGTAGTAGAGTCATTTTCACAATATTGATTCTTCCAATCCAGGAGCATGATATATCTCTCAATCTATTTGTATCATCTTTAATTTCTTTCATCAGTTTCTTATAATTTTCTGCATACAGGTCTTTTTTCTCCTTAGGTAGGTTTATTCCTAGATATTTTATGTTTTTTTATTGCAATGGTAAATGGGAGTGTTTTCTTGATTTCATTTTCAGATTGTTCATCATTAGTGTAGAGGAATGCCAGAGATTTCTGTGCATTAATTTTGTATCCTGCTACTTTACCAAATTCATTGATTAGCTCTAGCAGTTTTCTGGTAGCATCTTTAGGATTCTCTATGTATAGTATCATGTCATCTGCAAACAATGACAGCTTTACTTCTTCTTTTCCAATTTGGATTCCTTTTATTTCCTTTTCTTCTCTGATTGCTGTGGCTAAAACTTCCAAAACTAGGTTGAATAAGAGTGGTGAGAGTGGGCAGCCTTTTCTTGTTCCTGATCTTAGTGGAAATGCTTTCAGTTTTTCACCATTGAGGACAATGTTGGCTGTGGGTTTGTCATATATGGCCTTTATTATGTTGAGGAAAGTTCCCTCTATGCCTACTTTCTGCAGGGTTTTTATCATAAATGGGTGTTGAATTTTGTCGAAAGCTTTCTCTGCATCTATTGAGATGATCATATGGTTTTTCTCCTTCAACTTGTTAATATGGTGTTTCACATTGATTGATTTGTGTATATTGAAGAATCCTTGCATTCCTGGAATAAACCCCACTTGATCATGGTGTATGATCCTTTTAATGTGCTGTTGGATTCTGTTTGGTAGTAATTTGTTGAGGATTTTTGCATCTATGTTCATCAGTGATATTGGCCTGTAGTTTTCTTTGTTTGTGACATCCTTGCCTGGTTTTGGTATCAAGGTGATGGTGGCCTCGTAAAATGAGTTTGGGAGTGTTCCTTCCTCTGATATTGTTTGGAAGAGTTTGAGAAGGATGAGTGTTAGCTCTTCTCTAAATGTTTGATAGAATTCGCCTGTGAAGCCATCTGGTCCTGGGCTTTTGTTTGTTGGAAGATTTTTTATCACAGTTTCAATTTCAGTGCTTGTGATTGGTCTGTTCATATTTTCTATTTCTTCCTGATTCAGTCTTGGCAGGTTGTGCTTTTCTAAGAATTTGTCCATTTCTTCCAGGTTGTCCAATTTATTGGCATAGAGTTGCTTGTAGTAATCTCTCATGACCTTTTGTATTTCTGCAGTGTCAGTTGTTACTTCTTTTTCATTTCTAATTCTATTGATTTGAGTCTTCTCCCTTCTTTTCTTGATGAGTCTGGCTAATGGTTTGTCAATTTTGTTTATCTTCTCAAAGAACCAGCTTTTAGTTTGGTTGATCTTTGCTATCGTTTCCTTCATTTCTTTTTCATTTATTTCTGATCTGATTTTTATGATTTCTTTCCTTCTGCTAACTTTGGGGGTCTTTTGTTCTTCTTTCTCTAATTGCTTTAGGTGCAGGGTCAGGTTGTTTACTCGAGATGTTTCCTGTTTCTTAAGGTGGGATTGTATTGCTATAAAGTTCCCCCTTAGAACTGCTTTTGCTGCGTCCCATAGGTTTTGGGTCATCGTGTCTCCATTGTCATTTGTTTCTAGGTATTTTTTAATTTCCTCTTTGATTTCTTCAGTGATCACTTCGTTATTGAGTAGTGTATTGATTAGCCTCCATGTGTTTGTATTTTTTACAGATCTTTTCCTGTAATTGATGTCTAGTCTCATAGCATTGTGGTCAGAAAAGATACTTGATACAATTTCAATTTTCTTAAATTTACCAAGGCTTGATTTGTGACCCAAGATATGATCTATCCTGGAGAATGTTCCATGAGCACTTGAGAAAAATGTGTATTCTGTTGTTTTTGGATGGAATGTCCTATAAATATCAACTAAGTCCATCTTGTTTAATGTATCATTTAAAGCTTGTGTTTCCTTATTTATTTTCATTTTGGGTGATCTGTCCATTGGTGAAAGTGGGGTGTTAAAGTCCCCTAGTATGATTGTGTTACTGTCGATTTCCCCTTTTATGGCTGTTAGTATTTGCCTTATGTAGTGAGGTGCTCCTATGTTGGGTGCATAAATATTTACAATTGTTATATCTTCTTCTTGGATCGATCCCTTTATTGTTATGTAGTGTCCTTCTTTGTCTCTTCTTATAGTCTTTATTTTAAAGTCTATTTTTGTCTGATATAAAATTGCTACTCCAGCTTTCTTTTGATTTCCATTTGCATGGAATATCTTTTTCCATCCCCTTACTTTCAGTGTGTATGTGTCTCTAGGTCTGAAGTGGGTCTCTTGTAGACAGCATATATATGGGTCTTGTTTTTGTATCCATTCAGCCAATCTGTGTCTTTTGGTGGGAGCATTTAGTCCATTTACATTTAAGGTAATTATTGATATGTATGTTCCTCTTCCCATTTCCTTATTTGCTTTGGTTTCGATATTGTAGTTATATTCCTTCTGTTTTGTTTCTTGCCTAGAGAAGTTCCTTTAGCACCTGTTGTAAAGCTGGTTTGGTGGTGCTGAACTCTCTCAGCTTTTGCTTGTCTGTAAACGTTTTAATTTCTCCATCAAATCTGAATGAGATCCTTGCTGGGTAGAGTAATCTTGGTTGCAGGTTTCTCTCCTTCATCACTTTAATTATGTCCTGCCACTCCCTTCTGGCTTGTAGAGTTTCTGTTGAGAGATCAGCTGTTAACCTGATGGGGATTCCCTTGTGTGTTATTTGTTGTTTTTCCCTTGCTGCTTTTAATATGATTTCTTTGTGTTTAATTTTTGACAGTTTGATTAATATGTGTCTTGGCGTATTTCTCCTTGGATTTATTCTGTATGGGACTCTCTGTGCCTCCTGGACTTGATTAACTATTTCCTTTCCCATATTAAGGAAGTTTTCAACTATAATCTCTTCAAATATATTCTCAGTCCCTTTCTTTTTCTCTTCTTCTTCTGGAACCCCTATAATTCGAATGTTGGTGCATTTAATGTTGTCCCAGAGGTCTCTGAGACTGTCCTCTGTTCTTTTCATTCTTTTTTCTTTATTTTGCTCTGCAGCAGTTATTTCCACTATTTTATCTTCCACCTCACTTATCCGTTCTTCTGCCTCAGTTATTCTGCTATTGGTCCCATCTAGAGTATTTTTCATTTCATTTATTGTGTTTTTAATTGATGCTTGATTCATCTTTAGTTCTTCTAGGTCCTTGTTAACTGTTTCTTGCATTTTGTCTATTCTATTTCCAAGATTTTGGATCTGGGAAATAGAATCTTGGATCATCTTTACTATCATTATTCTGAATTCTTTTTCAGGTAGACTGCCTATTACCTCTTCATTTGTTAGGTCTGGTGGGTTTTTATCTTGCTCCTTCACCTGCTGTGTGTTTTTCTGTCTTCTCATTTTGCTTATGTTACTGTGTTTGGGGTCTCCTTTTTGCAGGCTGTAGATTCGTATTTCCCGTTGTTTTTGGTGTCTGTCCCCAGTGGCTAAGGTTGTTTCAGTAGGTTGTGTTGGCTTCCTGGTGGGGGGGAGCAGTGTCTGTGTTCTGCTTTTTGAGGCTCGATCTTGTCTTTCTGGTGGACAGGTCCACGTCTGGTGGTGTGTTTTGGGGTGCCTGTGGCCTTATTATGTTTTTAGGTAGCCTCTCTGCTAATGGGTGGGGTTGTGTTCCTGCCTTGCTAGTTGCTTGGCATAGGGTGACCAGCACTGTAGCTTGCTGGTCGTTGACTGAAGCTGGGTGCTGGTGTTGAGATGGAGATCTCTGGGAGATTTTCGCTTCTTGATATTATGTGGAGCTGGGAGGTCCCTTGTGGACCCGTGTCCTGAGGTTGTCTCTCCCACTTCAGAGGCACAGCACTGACTCCTGGCTGCAGCACCAAGAGCCTTTCATCCACCTGGCTCAGAATAACAGGGAGAAATGTAGAAAGAAAGAATTAGTAGATGAAAGAAAGAGAGAGGGAAAGAAAGGATGAAGGGAAGAAAGGAAGGAATGAAGGTAGAAAGAAAGAAATGAGGGAGGGAGGGAGGGAGGATGGAAAGAAAGAAAGAAAGAAAGGAGGGAAGGAGGGAGGGAGGAATGAAAGCAAAAGGAAGAGTGAATGGAAGAAGGGAGGGAGGCAGGGAGGAAGGAAAGAAAGAAAGACAGGAGGGAGGGAGGGAGGAAGGAAAGAAAAAGAAAGTGGAAAGAAGAAGGGTGGGAGGGAGAGAGGGAGGAAAGAAAAAGAAAGAAGGAAAGGAGGAGCGGAGGGAGGGAGGGAGGAAGGGAAGGTAGGAAAAAAAGTAAGAGCAGGTAAAGTAAAATAGAATAAAGTATGAAATATAGTAGCATTATTAAAATTAAAAAGTAATTATTGAAAAAAAAAAACGGACAGATAGAACCCTGGGACATATGGTGGAAGCAAAGCTATACAGAGAGAATCTTACACAGAAGATTACACATACACATTCACAAAAAGAGAGCAGGGGGAGAAATCAAAAATCTTGCTCTCTAAGTCCACCTCCTCAATTTGGGATAATTCGTTGTAAAAAGAGGAAAAGGGCGAGAAGTCTGAAATCTTGCTCTCTAAGTCCACTTCCTCAATTTGGGATGATTCGCTGTTCATTCATGCACTCCACAGACGCAGGGCACATCAAATGGACCATGGAGCTTTAATCCACTGCCTCCGAGGCTACACAGAGAGATTTCCCTGTCTCTGCTCTCACAGCTCCCTGGTCTCAGCCTTGGACCTGGCCCCGCATCTGCGCGTAGGTCGCCGGAGGGCATCCGTTCTTCGTTCAGACAGGACGGGTTTAAAGGAGCCGCTGATTCGGGGGCTCTGGCTCACTCAGGCAGAGGGGAGGGAGAGGCGCGCAGTGTGGGGCGGGCCTGCGGCGGCAGAGGCTGGCATGACATTTCAACAGCCCGAGGCGCTCCGTGCGCTTTCCCGGGAAAGCCGTCCCCAGGTCCCGGGACCCCGACAGTGGCGGGGTGCACAGGCCCCCCGGAAGGCGGGGCGGACAGTGACCCGCACTCGCACACAGGCCCCGCGGCGGCGGCGGCAGCAGCAGCCCCAGCGTCCCACGCCCGTCTCCGTGGTCCGCGCCTTTAGCCATGGCTCGCGCCTGTCTCCGGCGCTTCCCCAAGCAGCCCTCTTAATGCCCTCTCCTCGCGCACCAGGAAACAAAAGGGAAAAAAGTCTCTTGCCTCTTCGGCAGCTCCAGACCCTTTCCCCGGACTCCCTCTGGGCTAGCCATGGTGCACTAACCCCTTCAGCCTCTCTTCCTGCCACCAGCCCCAGTCCTCTCCCTGTGCTCCGACTGAAAGCTGATACCCGAGCCTCAGCTCCCAGCCCCGCCCGCCCCAGCGGCCAAGCAGACAAGCCTCTCAGGCTGGTGTGTGCCTGAGGGCACCGATCCTCTGTGCGGGAATCTCTCCGCTTTGCCCTCCACACCCCTATTGCTGTGCCCTCCTCTGCTACTCCGAAGCTTTCCCCCTCCGCCACCTGCAGTCTCCGCCCGCGAAGGGGCTTGTAGTGTGTGGAAACCTTTCCTCCTTCACGGCTCCCTCCCACTGGTGGAGGTCCCGTCCCTATCTTATTGTCTCTGTTTATTCTTTTTATCTTTTGCCCTACCCAGGTATGTGGGGTGTTTCTTGCTTTTTGGCGGGTCTGAGGTCTTCTGTCAGCGTTCAGTAGGTGTTCTGTAGGAGTTGTTCCACGTGTAGATGAATTTATGATATATCTGTGGGGAGGAAGGTGATCTCCGTGCCTTACTCTTCCACCATCTTCCTCCAGGGTCCGACCCATGAACTTTTATAATCATACATTGTTTTTTTAAATCATGTTGATGAGTTTAGATTTATCTCCAAACAATGTACCAGTAAGAACTTTGAGTAGGGGATTTTCTTTGAAAGATTAGTTTGGCAGAACCTTAGAGTATTTATAACATTAAAACCATGGTTTTACCTGAGGCATGTCTTATAGAATAAATGCATTCCATTATTTTATAATTAAATATTATAAAATATGTTTAGATTGTTAATTGCCTATTTTTAACAGTCCTCATATCTTCCTCCATCTGTTTTTATTTCTTTGTTTTGAACGATCACATACTTCAGTTGCCTCTTGGGAAAGGGTGCATGGGAAATAAATTACTTGAGGTCCTTCACATTTGAATCTTCATTCAGTCCTCAGTTTTGATGGATTGCTTGGCCAAGAGTAAATTCCAACTATTCATCGTTTTCCCTCAGACTTTTGAAAGCTTATCTCCTTGTCTTCCCAATTCTGATGTTGCAAATGCAAAATCTCATACCTTCTAATCTCTGATCCTTTGCGTGGGACAAATCACCAGTATTCAGAAAATTCATTAAGATGTGCCCTGGCTTGGATTTAATGACTACTTCTAATCTGGAAACCTGTCCCTCCACTTTGAGATGTTTTAATTTTTTATCGTTTTGATAGCTCCCCTTTCACACATATTATTTATTTTCTCTTTTCTCTCTTTCTGTATTTCCACAGAATACTGGGCTTTCTGGTTTAAGTACTTAATTATTTTATATTTTCTTCTATATTTTCTATCTCTTTATAATTTTGTGTCTAAGAAATTATTTTAAATTTCAATTCCAACTCTTCTATTTATTTTTATTGTATAATAACCTATGTATTTTTTAAAACGTTTAAACATTTTCTAAATAATTCTGTTTATAATATTCTGTTCAGGTTTTCATGGGTGAAATATTGTCTCTCATCCACCAAATATAAGGTACAAAAAGGCAAGAGCTATTCTACACATATACCAAGTACCGAGTACAGTGACCAGCATAGATGTTTTATGCTCTGCTTAATAAATCTGAAACATGACCATTGCTTAGAACACTGCTATTGCAAGCAATGAACACACCTTTAAATTGTTGTTCTGTAGCAGAGTCATTTACTATTGCAGTCTATTTAAGGTTACTTCAGTACTACAAAAGGGACTCTAGTGAGTAGGAAGAATGATCACAGCACCCAGAGGGAATCTTTTCCTCTTTGTAAAACTTTGCATTCACTGTGTCCACTTGAAACTTTCTGCTGCTTCTTTTCTGTTGTTATTTTTAACTTAAGGGACTTTTCCTTTATACCTTAAATATAGTAAACATCATTATATTACAAAATGCACTGCTTATAGAATTGTTTAGGTAGTATAGAAACCTACATCTCACTTCTGCAAAAGTCTTCCCCAATCACCCAAATCATTCTTTCTACTTCAATTCATTTTCTAAACTCTGAACCACTAATTCCTTTACTCATTTTTTTGCACATTTCAGGAATTAACACTGCTTGTTACATTTATTAAATTTATGAAGTTTGAATGATGAAAGACAAATACCATATGCTAACACATATATACGGAATTTAAAAAAAAAATGTCATGAAGAACCTAGGGGTAAAACGGGAATAAAGACACAGACCTACTTGAGAATGGACTTGAGGATATGGGGAGGGGGAAGGGTAAGCTGTGACAAAGCGAAAGAGAGGCATGGACATATATACACTACCAAACGTAAGGTAGATAGATAGTGGGAAGCAGCCGCATAGCACAGGGAGATCAGCTCGGTGCTTTGTGACCGCCTGGAGGGGTGGGATGGGGAGGGTGGGAGGGAGGGAGATGCATGAGGGAAGGGATGTGGGAACAGATGTATATGTATGACTGATTCACTTTGTTATAAAGCAGAAACTAATAAAAAAAAGAAAAGAATCTGAAATCAGACAGACCTAGATTTGAATTCAGCATACTCTACTAGCCATATGACCTTGAAGCTATTACCTAAACTCTCTGAGCTTCAGTTCTGTAATCTTTAAAATGGGAATAAAATAACATCTACCTCATGAAGTAATCATGAGCCATAACGTTTGATAAACTGAAATAGTTAGTAGTCTGTTTTCTAGGAATCAATTTGCAAGGGTAGATAAATAGAAGGTATCTATCAAAAGGTAGAAAATATATCTATCTTTTGATGAACCTTGAGGTTCAATGTTTTTTATTTTCATTTATGTAACTGATAAAGTTGAGAAATCCCTAAGGAGAAAGACAAGATAATCAGCAGAGAAACAGAATGGAAAGGAAGTCTGAACTTGTTAGGCCTGGTTGGAGATGAATCATTTAATAAGTCTCCTTATTAACTCCTGTCTTAGTTTCTTTCTTTTTTCTTTTTTTTTTTGTTCAGGACAAACATTACCTAATCTGAATCTGGTTGCTTTTCCTAATCATGTTAAACCCCCTGAGAAGTGTAATAAAAAATACCAGTAACTTGGGCTTCCCTGGTGGCGCAGTGGTTGAGAGTCTGCCTGCCGATGCAGGGGACACTGGTTCGTGACCAAGACCGGACCGGGAGGATCCCACATGCCGCGGAGTGGCTGGGCCCATGAGCCATGGCTGCTGAGCCTGCACGTTCGGAGCCTGTGCTCCACAACAGGAGAGGCCACAACAGTGAGAGGCCCGTGTACTGCAAAAAAAAAAAAAAAAAAATACCAGTAACAATTTTGTCAATATCTATCCAGTGCCTTAATGTGCCATATATTATTAGAAGCATGGAGGGAAAACATAACTACAACTATTAAAGAATAACATCATGTGGCCTCTAGGGCTTAACTACTTGGACTAATGCATTGCTCTAGGGTTTCAGAGGAGGAAGGGAAATGCAGACTTGAAATGATGGTGAGGCTTCGGTTAGGGAGTGGCCTTAAGTCATGTCCAGAAAGATGTCCAGGTTTTGATAGACTGAGAGGGAGTGGGAAGCATTTGAGACAGAGAATATTTTGAGTGAAGACGGAGAGAGGAACATGAACTTGCAAATGCAGGAGACTAACTGGCTGTTAATGTTGGAGGAAACCATCAACCATGGTGGACACCTGAAGTGGGCCTAAGAATGTGCAAATGATTTGACGATATAAAAGAACTTCAGCTATGTTCAAGATCACAGAACCAATTATTAGCAAAATCATAAACCCATCCTTTAGTCCAGGCCTCTTTCTAATTCTTTTTTTTAATTAACTTTTATTGGAGTATAGTTGCTTTACAATGTGTGTTAGTTTCTACTGTACAGCAAAATGAATCAGCTATACATATACGTATTCCCACTCTTTTGGATTTCCTTCCCATTCAGGTCACCACAGTGCATTAAGTAGAGTTCCCTATGCTCTACAGTATGTTCTCATTAGTTGTCTATTTTATACGTAGTATTAATAGTGTATATGTGTCAATCCCAATCCCCCAATTCCTCCCACCCCCCCTTCTCCCTTGGTATCCATACATTTGTTCTCTATGTCTGTGTCTCTAATTCTTTATACTATATTCATAGCATAAAGGTCTCCACAGGGTCTGGGTCAGCATTCTATCAGTTCAAATACATAGAAGCCCTCAAACTTAATCAATAGGAAAGGAAATTCAGAAACCCATGCATGGTCAACATGGGTAGCTATGACCTTGTCCTGATATAACAGCCAGGGTCATTTCTGCAGCCTGAAGATGGGTCTGCTTCAGATCTGCAGTTTTCCATTCACACAGCTTATGCGTCAGCCCCCCACGCAATATACATGGAAGGTGCATATGGAAGACTGCACACTGGTTCCGACACTCCTCATGGCATTACACTGGCCGCCTCTCAGGCACACAATAGGTCCCCAGGACGTTTTTCTCCTTACTGCAGTGTACACCTTCTTCCCTTTTGCTCATGAAAATGTGAAATACCCCAGTACATTTGTCTTCTGTTTATCCCTGTTTCTGGACTCCATTTATTGGTTATAATCCATGTTAAGATAAAGACTAGAAAAGGTAACATCCCCAAATGATGGGTAGAGACTTGATATCAGGTCTGCACTCCATACCCAATTGCTCACAAATCACTAACCACCTTCTCTTCAGTTTTCCTGAAATGAGTGACTGTCTTCCCACCTCACATGTAAGCTCCTTGTGTACAGAGGCTGTGATTTATGCCTGATACCCACCCCAGGGAAACACACAGTGTCTGGTCTAGAATTTGGGGTATGCAGGGTCTAATAAGTGTTGACTGATGGATGGATCCATTAAAAGCAAAATGGTTATTACTGGCCAACTGATTATGCTGATGGATGAAGGGAAAGAAAGTAAAACTCATCAATACAAGCATGATTGCAGCCTTCTCTGCAGCAATTTCCCCACTTTTATCTACCCCCACTTCCTCTGGAATGACCTGCTTGGTTATCCATGAGAAACTTCACACCCTTGTCCCCCATGTTGACTCTCACCCCTCTTCTTTCCACTGGCACCTCCTGTATTTTCTTGGGGTTTGAATTCTTAAAAGAGAGCATGTAAACATTCTCCTGCAGCCTGCTGCCTGCCAGTGCCGAAGGCCTCGTCAGTGATGAGCCAGCAGCGGCAGCGCTGTGCTGGGCTGTGTTTTTGCAAGTACAAGACAGAAAATCCATGTAATTACCTCTGAAGCCCAAGAAGCTGTGCCGCCTGACAGAACAGCATGTGTAGGAAGCACTTTGTCAGGCCTCTGCTGACTAATTCCCTGCTCCACCTGGGGTTGTGTGTGCGAGTGTGTGTGTGTGTGTGTGTAGGTGTGAGTGAGTGTGGGCACACCTGTGTCTGTAAATCCCACCAGCAGTCTCATGGATATTCAGCTCCAAGTCTCCCACCCCTCCCTGATTTATTAGCAATCCCCATTCTGCTTCACCTCAATTCAGTTAAAATCTGGGCTTTGGAAGGTCCTCAATAAAGCCTTACAACGGGGCAGGACACAGTCTTCCCTTTCCCTGGCATGGCAGTCATGCAGGAGGACATACAGTGCTGCTGATCAGAAGCAGAGGAAAATACAGTCTCGGCAACACATCAGCCATAATGAAGTTCAAGGCTGAGGCATCCCTTGAGTTGGGGAAACCAGACCTTTCCAAAGCAGAGTCCTCACATCAGCCCAAAAAACTGTAGGACCTGGACCATCAACATATGGTTTTTGACCTTGCAGCCCCCTGCATTTAAGGTGTAACAAGTTAGCCTGAATATCTAGAACTATCATCTTCCAGAGGAAACTCAGGCTGAAGGAAAGAGACCTAAAGAGCCAGAGAAAACAGATGGATGTACTTCCTCCTCATCCTGCATTACTAGAATTATGGACCTTTGGGCCATTTTTGTAGAAAGACCCTGAGCCTTTATAGTAAATGAACTTCCTGACTTAACCTCGCTGATTGGTAATCGTATATAATGAGCAAACATGGGGTACAGAACTGTGCAGAAAGCATATCTCTGCCACCGACTGTAATTGGATGCTTTCTCCATGATATTGCAAGCTGCTTACAACATAGAATTTAATCTTTTTCTTGTTCCCCCCCACCCCCACTGGTGTATCCCCATCACATTTAACAGTGCCTGGCACTTAGTAAGGACACAATAAATATTTGTCAAATGAATGAATAAATGGACCATTAAATTTTCTGAGTCTCTGTTTCTTCTGATGGGGTTTAGGATATGTTACCTTAAAATATGGCTCGTGGCATATTGAAGCTGAAAAAAATTGAGAAAACAGCAGATACAAGAACACCACTCCGATTATTCCCCTGTCCTTCACTCTCCCACCCAATTTCTGTTCTTCCTTGGAACAAGTCATAGAACCCTCCTGTGGGAGGTGTCTTCTCTGTACCCAGAGGAAAGAGCATCCTTATCTCTGAAAACAGAGACACCAAGGAGAATTCTAACAAACAGGGCTTTCTACAAGTTTACTACAGTTTACTACAATTACATCATACTCCTTAACCTGTCACATTCCTCCACGACTGCCCACTCTTCATAAAATATTCAGATCTGTTTATTTGGGTCTTCATTTCCTTCTAAAATCAGCTGTGTTATGTAAAACTTACATTAAATACCATTGTATATTTTCTCCTGTTAAATTGTTCTCATCAGTTTCATTTTCAGATGCAGCCACAGACCCCAAGAGGGTCCAAAAAACTTTTACCTCCCGTACACTTCACATAGAAAAATAGTTCAATAATATTCTATTTACAAGGTTGCTGTGTGGTTGAAAGGGATAAAATAGACATGAAGTTCTCTAAATAGGTATTACCTTATTTCTCCATCTTCTAAAACAGAAGGCCTGAGGGGCATTTTTTCCCATTTAATAGTACCCTGGAAATAGTTTTCCTAGAGTTTTGGCATATACTGATGGCAGAAAAAGAAATAACCATAAGGTTAACTTTACAGTATTGTGTAGAAACTAGCTTCTCTCCGTAGCCTAACAGATCAGCTCCAAAATCTATAAGAATCCCAGTAGGACTCCTGGAGATGGGAACACAGAGCAGTGAGTGGCTAGCATCACACTTGCAGCCAGGCCAGTTCTTCTGGATCCCCTGGCTGTCAATACCTTTCTTCCCAAGCTATGCTCTCAGTCCATTCCCTTTCCAGTTGATTTGGAGGAAATAATCTGATGAACACTTACAATAAGGGGCCAGAGGCTGGAATGTAACCTCTTACTTAAATATTCGTATTTTTACAAAGTTAGGGCTAATTCAACCGATGGATCAGTATCAATGACATTTAGGATATCAAAGGAAGAGATGATTTTATACCATAAATAGCTGACTGCTTGAGATGTCATAAGAAAAAGAAATGATCTACCATCCTACTATACATTGGCCACCACCCCTGTCTCCACTGCACTACAGGCTCGATGAAGTGTGGGTATTATTGCTGTTCATGAAGCTGGCCCTGCCCAGATATCTGTCTTTGAGGGAGAGCACTCATCGTCTTCAAGCTATTTCTCTGATACTCTTCACTGTTTTGGAAACTTTGTTTTAAAATTGCAGAGTTATATGTACACAAAATCACTGGAAGTAGAATTGGAGGCAGCTATAATCAGCCAAACCAGGTCCCCAAAATTCCCCATGGTATGCCTACTAATGTTTTGTCAGCTGAGTTTCGTATGACTTAAGCAAAAAAAAAAAAAGAGCCACATGAGCAGTGTGGCTGGAATTATGAGAGCTAATAATGATAACAATGAATAATACATAAATGATAAATCTGCATTGTTCCTTCATAGAGCTTTCTCTAAAGGACTTGAGCTAAGAGACTTGAGCAATGGAGCTCAGTTCCTAAGTGTGAAAGGGTTAATGAAGGCAGAGGGAGACTCACATGACCTCTCCCCACTGCTGGCCTAGGATTTAATGACGTGAGAAAGGGACTTTGCTCATCCCTCCTAATCTTGACTCCTAGTTGATCATCTTGATTAGTGAACCAATCATTCTGACTTGCTTGTGCTATTGCGTATGCTACCAACTACCCATTTTGAAAACTTAACATAAACAAACCCTTCCATTTCCTCAGAGTAAATATTTTGGAAGACATTTCCAAATTCCAGATAAAGATAAACGTTATTTAGTAGGAGGACCAAAACTGGGTGGGCAAAAATTTCCAGTTTTTTTTTTTCCTCATAATAACCTCTACAAACATAATTTCCATTATCCTTGTTTTGATTAGAATTGGTCAGTGTATTTATTCCCTTCTTATCCCTTTCTGATAGATATCAGTTTAGCATTATTACAGGAAATTATTTCATCTTGCTCTTATTTTTGTGAGTTTCCTTTAACTTTCTAATTTAAAATAATGGAGTGTGAGATAAAAACAAAACTTACAATTGAAAATATTAATTATTTTGTGTGAAGAGTAAGTAGCAGCTTGGGAATTATGGGGCAGGAATGAGGCAAGGAAAAAATGGAAGAATATAAAAAGGGTTCATGAAATATCTGCATAGAAACTAAAAACAATCAGTGTCCACATCAATAAAAATTATTTGCTCATACATTAAAAGTAAAAAAATGCATTGGGGCCCATTGACATATTTTACAGGGAAGCAAACCAGCATATCCACTATCTCTATGTTCAAGGAATGTAAAACTGAGTTGATGGTGTAGGGCATTAAAAAATCAAAACATACAATAGGAGTAACATAATCATAAAAGTGGTGACATGAGATGCGTTGGGGGAAATAGATAATTCATTGTTAAATGAAAAACAGTGACAAGAGCTATAAGTTTAGAGGCCTGGGGAGATCTAAGGAAACTCAAGCCAGACGCCATCTCTTAACAAACCCTAGATATTTGGCCTGGTGCAAATATCTTGAAAATATGCAGCAGCAAAAACGACAAATTCTGTTAAAGTTAAGTAGCATATGCAATTTGGAATTAATCTGATGTAGTTTGCTAATCTTCCCAAACTGTACAGAAAGATGTGTGTGAGAAAAGACCAGTAACACCAGCTTACTGGACTGAGTTTTCTGAGAGCATTTCAGGCCCAAACCGGGCTAGAAACATAATGGTGAACACCAGAGGTCAGGATGTGAGGCTCTTTTTCTGCCTGGTACTTGCAGGCTGTGTGGTCTTTGTGAACTAATACCATTCTGACTTTGTTTCCTTTTCTGCAAAGCCAACATAATAGTAACAATTCTAAAGGCTATCAAAAGTCCATGAAATGATTAGATGAGATACTGTATATGAAAGCGCTTTTGAATAATTAAGTAAAAAGTCACATTCAGGTATTATTTTTAACAGTTTATTGAATTATAATTGACATAAAATCCACTGTATGTATTTAAAAAGTACAATTTGATATGTTTTGACATATACACCCATGAACCCATCAACTCCATCAAGGTAGTGAACATATTTATCACATACCAAGGTCTCCTTGTGCCCTTTGTAATTCCTCTTTCTTGTCTTTCCCTCCACACACCTCCCCAGGCAGCCACTAATCTGCATTCTGTCACCATAGATTAGTTTGTATTTTGTAAAGTTTTCTATAAATGGAAGCACACAGCATGCACTCTTGTTTTTTTTTTTTTTTTGGTCTGGATTATTTTACTCAGTGTAATTATTTTAAGATTCTTCCATGTTATTGTGTTCATTCATTTTTAGTTCATTCATTTTTATTGCTAAGTAGTATTCTATGTACTCCACAAATTGTGTATTCATTCTTCTGTTGAAGATCTTTTGGGTTGTTTCCAGGTTTTAGATATTATAAAGAAAACTGTTCTGAGTACTAGTGTACAAATGTTTGTGTACAGGGTAGTGCATAAGCTTTATTTTCTCTTAGGTAAATACCTGGGTGTGGAATGGCAGGATCATATAATAGATATATGTTTAACTTTTTAAGAAACTGCTAAACTCCTTTTAAAAAAAGTAATCTCATCTACATCCACACGATCAATTATTTTTATAGACTTAAATAAAAGGAAAATTATGATTAATATGTAGTTATTATTTCAGGTGCTTTTTATTTTTTGTACAGATCTATATTTCCTTGTAGTATTGTTTTCAGCCTTCTTGAAGGACTTCCTTTAACAGGTTTTTTAATATGGGTCTCGTGCTGATGAATTGTTTAAGCACTTGCATATCTTAAAAAGTCTTTATTTCACCTTCAGTTTTGGAAGATATTTTGCACTTGGTATAGAATTCAAGGTTGATTTATTTTTTTCTTTTCATGATTTAATGTTTTTCTCCAAGGTCTCTTCCACTGTATTGTTTTTGATGAGACATCTGTGTCACCCTTATATTTACTATTCTATATGCAACATGTCTTCTTCCGGCTAAAGATTTTATCTTCATTCCTGATTTTGAACAATTTGATTATAATGTGTTTTGGTGTCATTTTCTTCATGCTTCTTTTGCTTGGGATTTTTTGAGCTTTTTGGATCTGTGGGTTAATACTTTTTATCAGCTCTGGAAATTTTTTACTATTATTTTCTCAGGAACTGCTTTTTCTGTTCCCTCTATTTTCCCGCATCTTTGAGGACTTCTATTAGACAAAACAAACTGTCTGCATTTTTAAAATTATTTTTTATGATTCATTTTGGATATTTTCCACTGCTGTTCACAATTTTTTTTCCTCTGTAATATGTAATAGCCCGTAAGACCCATCCAATGCAGTTTCCATCTCAGATATTGAAGTTTTAATGTACAGAAATTTTATTTGGAACATTTTGTAATATCATCCATGTCTTTAACATTTGAATATAATTATCATTTTTTTTTTTTTTTTTTTTTGCGGTACGCGGGCCTCTCACTGTTGTGGCCTCTCCCGTTGCGGAGCACAGGCTCTGTACGCGCAGGCTCAGCAGCCATGGCTCACGGGCCCAGCTGCTCCGCGGCATGTGGGATCCTCCCAGACCGGGGCACGAACCCGTATCCCCTGCATCGGCAGGCGGACTCTCAACCACTGCGCCACCAGGGAGGCCCACAATATAATTATCTTAATGTCTGCTAATTATTACATTTCTGTCAGTTCTGGGTTGATTTTAGTTGATTGATTTTTCTCATCATGTGTTCTATAGTAATGCTCCTTTGCATGCCTGGGTAGTTTTGGTTGGCTACCAGACATTGTGAATCTTATCTTGTTAGGTGCTGGACATTATATATTTCTATAAATACTTGAATTTTGACCTGGGATTAAATTATATCACTCAAAAACACTTTGATCCCTTCAGTTCTTGTTTCAGTGGGTTTTTAGGTGAGTCTAGAGTAGTGAGCCAAGCACTTTATGAGTATTTTCCTTAATGTATCCAATGAATTAAGAGTTTTTCAGTTTAATCGGTGGAGATAGATTATTCTCTGTCCTATGTAAGTACTAGCTAGGCTCTCTGATTCTTTTGGATGATTATTCCCCTTGTCTCAAGCAGTTTCCCCACATGCATTTACTTGTCAGTACTCAGCTGACTACTCTGGGCCAATCCCTTACAGATCTCCAGGACTCTCTCTGAACTATGTCCTTTCCAGCACTCTCTTCTATGAATTTTAGCTACATTGGCCTCCCCAGGTTCTCAATTCTCTCCCCATATCTCAGAATTGTTTCTGGGATCTGCTTCATTTCTCATTCCATAGTGTCATGGCTTGAAAACTCTCTAAAGTCAGTAAGCTAGGATGATTGTAGGGCTCACTTCTTTGTTTCCAGTGTTCAGGGATCACTATTCTTTGTTGCCTAATGTCCAGTGGCTTGAATACTGTTGTTGCATATATTTTGTCTTTTCTTTTTTTTTTTTTTGGTTGTTTCATGTATTAGGCTAAATCTAGTCCCTTTTTCTGCATCTGTACAGAGGGAAAATTTGCCAATGTTAAGCATTATTATTAGAAAATTATCATTGTTTAAAAATATAAAGACCTTTCAAAAACCATAATAATAAAAAGGTGAATGGACAGACAGAAAGATAGACCTATATATAAATGGGTGTAAATCTATTATTCTTAAAACATGCTAATATTTCTACAGCAGCCATGAGGCAGGGAACACAGGGATGAGTAGAGAAGGGTCTTCTTATACTTCTCCAGCCTAAGTCCTGTTATGTTTTCCATTATCTCTTTTATTCACTGGAACTCATCAAATAATTATTTTGAAATGGTTTGAAAATAACTGGCTTTTTTAGTGTGATATTAACTGCCTTTAATTATCTGCTTTGACTTGATTTTGTAAGTTGGAGCACAACACAGAGCTCAGCCATCCTGATCACTTGCATTGTTCCCAGTACATTTTTTCTGTTTCAGGCTTCTTTGCCTCTGTTCATGATATATCCTTATGTGAGATTTATTTTGTAGTCCTTTTTTCCTACCTTCTCCCATTCTGTTGAAAACCTACTCATTTGAACACCTTAAAGTTTCTGAGACCTGCACAGTCATTAACTTCCTGTAAACTGTAGTAGGATGCATCAGTTTTCTTTATGCTCTCTCTGTATCCCTGTACCTATGACTTCCTTAGATCTTAAAAAATGCACTGCAGTTATAGCCTCTTTGTTACATAATATCTCTGCCAGATTTATTTTTATATTCCAAATATACCTGAACATTAGCTAATGCATAGTCAATATTCAATAAAATTTTCTTGAATGAATGATAGCATATATGCATGAGTAAATAGTAGCAAGTATGTGAGAGTTTGTATGCCCTGCAATCTGTCAGATACAAAACCATGCTCCATATTCTTTCCAATAAGAGTTTTATTTCCACCTGTAACTATGATCAAACCTAAAAAAATAATAATAATTAGGATAAACTTAATTTCACAGTCTACTCCATGGTTTCTGTTCTTTTATTTGTCTGTTTATTGTTTGTTTGTTTTCATGATTTGTTGATTTATTCTTAGCTCAGGGCTTCAATGATATGCTGACTTATTTCCTGCCCTTTGCGTTTTTATTTTCTCCTTCTCTATTAATGCACAATTCAAGGAAGCATTGATTGATTTTGACAAGTGGTAGAATTGGGTGGGTGGGTCAAGGAGAAAGATTATTCCTCCATCTCTTTCTCAAGAAAGAAAGAGATGGAAGCATAGATGCAATGCCACCTTCTAATGTTCCTGCACATTTTTGCCTGAGGGCTTTTTAAATCTCAGGCTGCCAGGTAGTTGTAAGTGGTATCAATTAATCGAGATTTCAGAAGCTAAAAATCAATTTCTTTTTTCTTAAATTCACATTAAGGATCAAGATTATTTTATTATTACATAGAATGAATTCAGCCAATAGAAACCTGTTCATTCACCTAGCACAAGGAGGAGTTGAAGTAGGAACAAGGAGAAAGTAATGGAGATCTGATTTAATTATGGCAGTGCCATCAGTCAGAAGTAGGTGGTACAGGTTCACTCATGCTTTCCTGCCAGCTTGCATTGACTTTCCTTTCTCCTTTGTGTAACTAAATTTCACCCATCTTTCATGGACCCTCACCTCCAGGAAGACTTCCTTTTTCCTTCCTTTGTGCTTGTCCAAACTAACTTAGCACTTTAAATATGAAACACTCAGCCTGGTTCTCAATTACCATGCCCTATATTGTTTTATAGCATCCTGTCATATACTGTGATATCTCATCTTTGATAGGACTTTGTATCTTTCTTCAATTTTTTACACAGTGACTGGCAAAATATGGAGCAAACAGCAGGTGTGTTGGTGAAGGTTCATTAATTATGCTTTATAGCTTGGCTGATGGACATTTGTGGCCTCATTGTTTTAGCATCTCTCCCTCTACCCATGCTCCCTACAGGTGTACATGTAGAAGCTAGAGAAGGGAACTCTGAAAACATACTTCCCTAATTTTAAGGAATGCACCAGTAATCACCTAGGGAGACTACAGGATGGGTACCCTCACTGTCTTACTAATAACAGATTCCATACTAAGCCACTGAGCATGGCCTCATCCAGTTTCTCAAAACAGCAAGCAATCAAGCTTGCTGTTTGTTAAGCTAGTACAAAACCTTTATCTTAATGTGAACCACTAGGCAATCAAATATAGATCGAGAACATATCACACGTAATAACTTCTGGTGCCCTTTTTATGTTCCTGAATTTTACTGAGTAATTTATAAAAGAAAGAAAAAAATCTATCAGAACTGCAGAAGAACACTTCTATCCACAAGCAAGCTATTTATCCAGAATATTGAAGTAATAACAGAAATATGTAGGAAGCAATAGGTCAACTAATTGGGGGGGGGAAGAAGTGAGTAAGCAATTCATATCAGTAAATAATTACAGTCCAACACTGTGTTGTAAATGAAAATCATCATCATTAATAACAGCAATCTAGTTCCAAGGAAAGCTGCTCCTTGAAATAGAAAAGTTTGTAGCTAACATCTCCTCTTCCCCAGTCATTCTCATGAGGATTATGGCCTGGAGAGCACTACACATTTAGAGTCAAGAAAATTCATATGAGGCATCATTTTATGGGGAAAAAAAATTATATATTTTTTTTTCTGTTTCTGGGGACTGAAATAAAATTTTCTATAGCTCTACCTGTGTTAATCCTTTATGCAAATTGGCATTACAAGGAAACTTTTGCTTTATGGTCCACCTACTCTGATAACCGGTTGACATTTCATGTCATATGTTTCTGCTCTAACACTGGGTTCCATACTGCTGGCTCACTTAGCACTGACAGTCGTATGCTGATCCCTGCACTCTTGCTGCCACTACTCCCACTGTGGCAAATTCTGTCATAAGACACCATGGGAAACACGGTTCATGCCCACAGAGAAATGTGAAGAGTGGGCACCGTGACAGGATTCACACACATACCTTTTGACATAGAGACTCAGAGCACCATCTAAAGATGCTGCTGCTGACGGACTCGCCCTTCCTGTGGGTGGGTGACACGCCACAACTGTGCAACCTCCCCAAGGTCATGTGCACCCACTACAACACCCTCCCCGTGTCCACAGCCCTCCTCAGAGACACGTCTGACATGATGTCCGGCCTCACCCAGCGCTTAGCCAGGAAGACCAACAAACAGGTGTTTGTCAGCTATAATCTTCCAAACACTGACAAGCAGCTTTGTGTCACTGGTAGAAAACAGGATCAAGGACGAAATGGAGGCTTTTCCAGAGAAGTTCTAGCCCAGCCGGCGACAAGGACATGAGACTCACGCACAGCGGACATTTGAAGAAATGGATTGGATCTCGCTGGCTGTCAGCATGTTAAATAAAAATAAATAAATGATGAAGTAGGCATTCCACAATAAGATGAGATTTTTTAAAGTTTCTTCCATGATGAAGAGTGCGTATATATCCAACCACGTTCTTATGCTCCCTTCCCTTTGGGAGGTAATTATCAGGGTTTTCCCAACAAGAACCAGAATTAAGAAACAAGGTGTGGACCTCAAGTTGACACACTGTATGGAGTACGATTGGGATATCTCTTCCTCAAGCTGGAGAGAAATAACACCTATGCTCTTAACTGGAAGGCTTAGTCACGTTTGGAAATTTACCCTGTTAGTGTAGTTGCTGCCACATTCGGTTCCTATAAAGTACACAGTGAGGTTTGATGTCCACTCACATTCTGAGGGGAGACAGTTTACCAAATCACCTCTGATAGACCTGCCAATAAACTGGGCTTCAGTTTGATAAGGAATGATTAAGGGAAATGTTCAGAAGTTGGTGGCTGAGGAACTGAGTGTCTCATTCGTGTCTCAGTGAATTGGATCTGGGGAAGGAGCCTCTTGCCTCTAACTTGTCAAAAGTTGCTCCTCCCCAACCCCCTTGTGGGAGGCAACCAGACTGGAGCCAAGTTAATGAAGAGACCTCCTCCATTTCTAAGTGTTAGAGAAAGCTGAAGGACAAGACTGTCAGCATTAACTTACTATTTTATTCTCCTTTTATTAAGTAACTTCTCTTTTTTTAACATCTTATTGCAGTATAATTGCTTTACAATGGTGTGTTAGTTTCTGCTGTATAACAAAGTGAATCAGCTATACATATGCATATATCCCCATATCTCTGCCCTTCTGCGTCTCCCTCCCACCCTCCCTATCCCACCCCTCTAGGTGGTCACAAAGCACCGAGGTGCTGTACCTGTGTTATGTGACTGCTCTTCTCAACTTTTTTGTTTCTTCAAATCACATTGGATTACTCATGTTGTTCTCTTGTTGTCTAATTTCCAGTTAGTGTTACATGAAGGCAGAAGATGTAGCTGTCTCTATGATGTGATTTCATAATACTAGACAACCTCTCTTCTAAATACTGCATCTAATACAGAAACTTGTTTGTTCCCTTAGAAATTCATTAGAAATCCATTTAATTCAGAGAGACGACATAACACAGCAAAAAAACTGGATGTAAAAGATGCATAAGAAGTTACAGAGCTCGATTTGGTTAAATAAAGTTTTCCTATAGCTACAGTTATTGTTCTCCAGGGTGGCTGTATCAATTTACATTCCCACCAACAGTGCAAGAAGGTTCCCTTGGGCTTCCCTGGTGGTGCAGTGGTTGAGAGTCCGCCTGTCAATGCAGGGGACACGGGTTTGTGCCTTGGTCTGGGAATATCCCACATGCCGTGAAGCGGCTGCACCCACGAGCCATGGCTGCTGACCCTGCGTGTCCGGAGCCTGTGCTACACAACGGGAGAGTCCACAACAGTGAGAAACCCATGTAATGCAAAAAAAAAAAAAAAAAGAGGGTTCCCTTTTCTACACACACTCTCCCACATTCATTGTTTCTAGATTTTTTGATGATGGCCATTCTGACCGATGTGAGATGATATCTCATTGTAGTTTTGATTTGCATTTCTCTAATGATTAATTATGTTGAGCATTCTTTCATGTGTTTGTTGGCAATCTGTATATCTTCTTTGGAGAAATCTCTATTTAGGTCTTCTGCCCATTTTTGGATTGGGTTGTTTGTTTTTTTGATATTGAGCTGCATGAACTGCTTGTATGTTTTGGAGATTAATCATTTGTCAGTTGCTTCATTTGCAAATATTTTCTCCCATTCTAAGTGTTGTCTTTTCATCTTGTTTATGGTTTCCTTTGCTGTGCAAAAGCTTTTAAGTTTCCTTAGGTCCCATTTGTATATTTTTGTTTTTATTTCCATTTCTCTAGCAGGTGGGTCAAAAAGGATCTTGCTGTGATTTATGTCATAGAGTGTTCTGCTTATGTTTTCCTTTAAGAGTTTGATGGTGTCTGGCCTTACATTTAGGTCTTTAATCCAATTTGAGTTTATTTTTGTGTATGGTGTTATGGAGTGTTCTAATTTTATTCTTTTACATGTAGCTTTCCAGTTTTCCAAGCACCACTTATTGAACAGGCTGTATTTTCTCCACTGTATATTCTTGCCTCCTTTATCACAGATAAGGTGACGATATGTGCATGGGTTTTTCTCTGGGCTTTCTATCCTGTTCCATTGATCTATATTTCTGTTTTTGTGCCAGTACCATACTGTGTTGATTACTGTAGCTCTGTAGTATAGTCTGAAGTCAGGGAGCCTGATTCTTCCAGCTCCATTTCTCTTTCTCAAAATTGCTTTGGTTATTCGGGGTCTTTTGTGTTTCCATAGAAATTGTGATTTTTTTTTGTTCTATTTCTGTGAAAAATGCCAGTGGAAGTTTCACAGGGATTGTATTGAAACTGTACATTGCTTTGGGTAGTATGGTCATTTTCACAATGTTGATTCTTCCAATCCAAGAAAATGGTATATCTCTCCATCTATATGTATCATCTTTAATTTCATTCATCGGTGTCTTATTCCTAGATATTTTATTCTTTATGTTGCAATGGTTAATGGGAGTGTTTTCTTAGTTTCACTCTCAGAAATTTCATCATTAGTGTATAGGAATGCAAGATATTTCTGTGCATTAATTTTGTTTCCTGCTACTTTACATATTCATTGATTAGCTCAAGTCATTTTCTGGGTGCATCTTTAGGATTCTCTATGTATAATATCATGTCATCTGCAAACAGTGACAGCTTTACTTCTTCTTTTCTGATTTGCAATCTTATTATTTCTATCTCTTCTCTGATTGTTGTGGCAAAAACTTCCAAAACTATGTTGAATAATAGTGGTGAGAGTGGGCAACCTTGTCTTGTTCCTGATCTTAGTGGAAATGGTTTCACTTTTTCACCATTGAGGATGATGTTGGCTGTGTGTTTGTCATATATCGCCTTTATTATGTTGAGGACAGTTCCCTGTATGCCTGCATTCTGCAGGGTTTTGATCATAAAAGGGCGTTGAATTTTGTCAAAAGCTTTCTCTGCATCTATTGAGATGATCTTATGATTTTTCTCCTTCAATTTGTTAATAGGGTGTGTCACATTGATTGATTTGTGTATATTGAAGAATCCTTTCATTCCTGGGATAAACCCCCCTTGATTATGGTGTATGATCCTTTTAATGTTCTGTTGGATTCTGTTTCCTAGTATTTTGTTGAGGATTTCTGCATCTATATTCATCAAAGATATTGGCCTGTAGTTTTCTTTCTTTGTGACATCTTTGTCTGGTTTTGGTATCAGGGTGATGGTGGCTACGTAGAATGAGTTTGGGCGTGTTCCTCTCTCTACTGTATTTTGGAAGAGTTTGAGAAGGATAGGTGTTAGCTCTTCTCTAAATGTTTGATAGAATTCGTCTGTGAAGGCATCTGGTCCTGACCATTTTTTTTTTGTGGGAGATTTTTAATCAAAGTTTCAATTTCACAGTTTGTGATTGGTCTGTTCATATTTTCTATTTCTTCCTCATTCAGTGTCAGAGTGTTGTGCTTTCCTAAGAATTTGTCCATTTCTTCCAGGTTGTCCATTTTATTGGCATAGAGTTGCTTATAGTAATCTCTCATGATCCTTTGTATTTCTTCAGTGCCAGTTGTTACTTCTCCTTTTTCATTTCTAATTCTATTGATTTGAGTCTTCTCCCTTTTTTTCCTGATACGTCTGGCTAATGGTTTATCAGTTTCGTTTATCTTCTAAGAGAACCAGCTTTTAGTTTTATTGATCTTTGCTATCATTTCCTTCATTTCTTTTTCATTTCTTTTTGATCTGATCTTTGTGATTTCTTTCATTCTGCTAACTTTGGGTTTTTTTGTTCTTCTTTCTCCAATTGCTTTAAATGTAACTTTAGGTTGTTTATTTGATATATTTCTTGTTTCTTAAGGTAGGACTGTATTGCTATAAACTGCCCTCTTAGAACTGCTTTTGCTGCATCCCATAGCTTTTGGGTCATCGTGTTTTCATTGTCATTTGTTTCTATGTATTTTTTTAATTCCTTTTTGATTTCTTCAGTGATCTCTTGGTTATTAAGTATTGTGTTGATTAGCTTTCATGTGCTTTTATTTCTTACAGATATTTTCCTGTAATTCATATCTAGTTTCATAGCTTTGTGGTTGGAAAAGACATTTGATACAATTTTAATTTTCTTTAATTTACCAAGGCTTGATTTGTGACCCAAGATATGATCTATCCTGGAGAATGTTCCATGAGCACTTGAAAAGAATATGTATTCTGTTTTTGTTGGATGAAATGTCCTATAAATATCTATTGAATCCATCTTGTTTAATGTGCTATTTAAAGCTTGTGTTTCCTTATTTATTTTCATTTTGGATGCTCTGTCCATTGGTGAAAGTGGGTGTTAAAGTCCCCTACTATGATTGTGTTTGTGTCAATTTTCCCTTTGATGGCTGTTAGTATTTTCCTTATGTATTTAGGTGCTCCTATGTTGGGTGCATAAATATTTACAATTGTTATATCTTCTTCTTGGATTGATCCATTTATCATTATGTACTGTCTTCTTTGTTTCTTCTAATAGTCTTTGTTTTAAAGTCTATTTTTTCTGATATGAGAATTGCTACTCCAGCTTTCTTTTGATTTCTTTTTGCATGGAATATCTTTTTCCATCCCCTCATTTTCAGTCTGTATGCATCCTTAGGTCTGATGTGGGTCTCCTGTAGACAGCATATATACCTGTTGTGTTTTTCTATCCATTCAGCCAGTCTATGTCTTTTGGTTGGAGCATTTAATCCATTTACATTTAAGGTAATTATTGATATGTATGTTCCTATGGCCATTTTCTTAATTGTTTTGGGTTTATTTTTTGCAGCTCTTTTCCTTCTCTTGTGTTTTCTGCCTAGAGAAGTTCCATTAACATTTGTTGTAAAGCTGGTTTGGTGGTGCTGAATTGTCTTAACTTTTGCTTGTCTGTAAAGCTTTTAATTTCTCCGTCAAATCTGAATGACATCCTTGCTGGGTAGAGTAATCTTGGTTATAGGTTTTTCTCCTCCATCACTTTAAATATGTCCTGCCACTCCCCTCTGCCTTGCAGAGTTTCTGCTGATAGTTCAGCTCTTAACCTTATGGGGATACCCTTATGTGTTACTTGTTGTATTTCCCTTGCTGCTTTTAATACTTTTTCTTTTTACTTAACTTATGATAGTTTGATTAATATGTGTTGTGGCATGTTTCTCCTTGGATTCATTCTGTGTGTTACTCTCTGTGCTTCCTGGACTTGATTAACTATTTCCTTTCACATATTAAGGATGTTTTTAACTATAATCTCTTAAAATATTTTCTCAGACCCTTTCTTTTTCTCTTCTTCTTCTGGGACCCCTATAATTCTAATGTTGGTGCATGTAATGTTGTCCCAGAGAGCTCTGAGACTGCCTTCAATTCTTTTCATTATTTTTTTTTCTTTTTTTCTGCTCTGCAGTAGATATTTCCACTATTTTATTTTCCAGGTCACTTATCCGTTCTTCTGCCTCAGTTACTCTGCTATTGATCCCTTTTAGAGAAGTTTTAATTTCATTTATTGTGTTGTTCATCACTGTTTGTTTGCTCTTTAGTTTTTCTAGGTCCTTGTTTAACATTTCTTGTATTTTCTCTATTCTATTTCCGAGACTTTGGGTCATCTTTATTATCATTATTCTGAATTCTTTTTCAGGTAGACTACCTATTTCCTCTTCATTTGTTAGGTCTGGTGGGTTTTTGCCCTGCTCCTTCATCTGCTGTGTGTTTCTCTATCTTCTCATTTTGCTTAGCTTACTGTGTTTGGGGTCTTCTTTTGCAGGCTGCATGTTCTTAGTTCCCATTGTTTTAGTGTCTGTCCCCAGTGGCCAATGTTGGTACAGTGGATTGTATATGCTTCCTGATGGAGCGAACTGGTGCCTGTGTTCTGGTGGATGAAGCTGCATGTTGTCTTTCTGATAAGCTGGTCCACGTCTGGTGGTGTGTTTTGTGGTGTCTGTGGCCTTATTCAGATTTTAGGCAACCTCTGTGGTAATGGATGGAGCTGTGTTGCTGTCTTGCTAGTTGTTTGGTATAAGGTGTCCTGCAGTCTAGCTTGCTGGTCATTGAGTGGATCTGGGTCTTGGCGTTGAGAAGGAGATCTCTGGGAGATTTTCACTGTTTGATATTATGTGGAGGTGGGACAGCTCTTGTGGACGGATGTCCTGAACTTGGCTCTCCTACCTCAATGGCACAGCCCTGATGCCTGGTTGGAGCACCAAGAGCCTTTCATCCATATGGCTCAGAATAAAAGGGAGGAATAAAAGAAAGAAAGAAAGAAAGAAAGAAAGAAAGAGAGAGAGAGAGAGAAAGAGAGAAAGAAAGAAAGGAGATAAAATAAAGTTATTAAAATAAAAAATAAGAAATAATTATTAAGAAAAAATTTTTTAAGTAACTAAAAAAACAAAACAAAACAGACAGACAGAACCCTAGGACAGATGGTAAAAGCATAACTATACAGACAAAATCACACACAGAAGCATACACATACACACTCACACAAAATGGGATATATATATATATATATGTGTGTGTGTGTGTATATATCGTTGCTCCCCAAATCCACCTCCTCAATTTGGGATGACTCATTGCCTATTCAGGTATTCCACAGTTGCAGGGTACATGAAGTTGATTGTGGAGATTTAATCTGCTGATCCTGAGGCTGCTGGTAGGAATTTCTCTTTTGCTTCTATTTTTGTACTGCTCCCAGGCTTTGGATTTGGACGTGCCTCTGCGTGTAGATCACCTGAGAGCGTCTGTTCTTTGCTCAGACTGGACAGGGCTAAAGTAGCAGCTGATTCGTGGGCTCTGGATCACTCAGCCCAGGGGGATGGAGGGGTATGGATCTGGGGTGAGTCTACAGTGGTAGAGGCCGGCGTGAATTAACACCAGTCTGAGGCCCACTGTGTGTTTTCCCTGGGGAAGTTGTCTCTGGATCACAGGACCCTGGCAGTGGCAGGCTTCACAGGCTCCTGGGAGGGGAGTTGTAGAGAGTGGCCTGTGTTTTCACAGAGGCTTCTTGGTGGCTGCAGCAGCAGCCTCAGCATCTCATGCCCGTCTCTGGGGTCCATGCTGATAGACACAGCTCATGCCCATCTCTGCACTCCTTTAAGTGGCGCTCTTAATCCCCTCTCCTCATGCAAAAGAAAACAAAGAGGCAAGAAAAAGTCTCTTTTCTCTTCAGCAGTTCCAAACCTTTTCCCAGAGTCCCTCCCGGCTAGCTGTGGTGCACTAGCCCCTTTCAGGCTGTGTTCACGCAGCCAAACACAGTGCTCTCCCTGGAATCCTACCAAAGCCTGAGCCTCAGCTCCCAGCCCCTAGCCATCCCAGCGGCTGAGCAGACAATCCTCTCGGGCTGGTGAGTGCTGGTTGGAACCGATCCTCTGTGAGGGAATCTCTCTGCTTTGTGTGTGTGTGTGTGTGGTATGCGGGCCTCTCACTATTGTGGCCGCTCCCATTGCAGAGCACAGGCTCCAGACATGTAGGCTCAGCAGTCATGGCTCACAGGCCCAGGCACTCCATGGCATGTGGGATCTTACCAGACCTGGGCACGAACCCACGTCCCCTGCATTGGCAGTCCGACTCTCAAAAACTGCACCACCACGGAAGCCTGGAATCTCTCTGCTTTGCTCTCCACACCCCTGTTGCTGTTGTCTCCTCCGTGGCTCCAAAGCTCCCCGCCTCCACCACCCACAGTCTCTGCCTGCAAATTGGCTTCCTAGTGTGTGGAAACCTTTCCTCCTTCACAGCTCTCTCCCACTGGTGCACGTCCCATCCCTATTATTTTGTCTCTGTTTTTTTCCTTTTTTTTTCCTTTTTTTTTTTGCCCTACTCAGGTACATGGGGGAGTTTCTTGCCTTTTAGGAGGTCTGAGGTCTTCTGCCAGCATTCAGTAGGTGTTCTGTAGCAGTTGTTCCACATGTAGATGTATTTCTGATGTATTTGTGGGGAGGAAGGTGATCTCCACGTCTTACTCTTTTGCCATCTTGAAGCTCCTTGGGGATCCTAATTTGAATGCTTCACTGCAAGGATTTTCTGCTCATTGCTTCATGATAACCTATCAAAAGTACCTGTTCAAAACAAATGTGTGTCCTAAGTAGAGTCCTTCAATCTCATTTTCTGCCCTTGTATCTACTATAATTTTGCTCTAGCAATGCCAAACCACCTGTTCTTCTAGATCATGATATTTTCCCTCTTGCTTCTTTACACCCAACATTTCCTCCTTTGGGGACCATTTTCCCTACTTGTACACCTAGTAAAACTCTGTTGTTCCAGGATTTGGTCCAAGTGTGACTTCTGGGAATCTTTCCCTGATTTCCCACCTAAGAATCTGCTTCCTCCTGGCTGCCACTAAAGCTCTCATCACCTGGCACCATCCTACAGTATGATGTCCTGTGCCACACCCATGTCTCCACTGCATTGTCATTTCCTCAAAGAGGAAGCTCAGGATCTTCTCATGTTGCTGCCACAGTGACCAGTTCCATATAGCACCTTGCTCAAAGTAGATGGTCACGTTATAATTACAGAAGAGAGGAAACAAATAAAGGCAAAGGTAGGGAAAAGAAGAAAAAAATTAAAAAGAGAAAGAGAGACTGGTGATAGAAGAAAAATGGGAAGGAGGGAGGAAGGAATCTTGCATAGAAAAATTTATTTAGCTGCTGCCTTTGTGCTGTGCATGAGTCATGCAAATGAACATTTCCAAATACTCCAGAGAGCAGTGGAGCTGTTTCTGATGTACAGGAAGGTGAAGAGAGAGATCCTAAATATAGCACATTGTCTGAAAGAATGATCCTGAATTACTAGGGACATCCTGATTGGAAGTGGTTGTATGATGGATTTATAAATGTCAAAAATGTGTGGTGGTGCCAGGGCATTGGAAAATGAGGCTGTAGGAGGGGATAACTCTCCTCCTCCACAGTGCTGTCAGGGTCTCCCAAAGTTGTAGAGAGTGTGATCCTCTATCCCTGTATCCCTTACTGCTCTCTTAATTCCACATCTAACCTAAAGTGGAACGAGAATCATCAAATTCAACAGCAGCACAGGGAGTGAGAGAGAGGAGAGAAATATCTACAATTGGTGAATGATCCATTGTTTTGATAGACAGAACTGCAAATATCAAAGATTTTAAGAACGTGAGTCCTAGTTGAATGTTCCATTTTTTTTCAGATTTGGGATGTCAGATAGATGTAGCTGCAGGAAACCTGGGCTGTTAGTAGAACTACAAACACATCAGAGGTAACATATGAGCATGTATACACAGAATATTGTCAGGAGCCAAGAGGGAAAGACCCATCCCAAAGCACAGAAGACACCCTTATATGAGTGCCTCTCACAGCTTCCTTATACCTAGAATTACCAAAAAATTAAATTAATCTTTTTGTTTTCCTCATTACACTGAGAGAGTAAAAAAGGCAGAGAACCCAGTGGTAAGGAACAAGGTGCCCAAGAGCCATCTCAGGTGGAATGTTTGTATGCCACATACTTTCCTGAATCCAGAAGCTGAAGTGAGGGCCCTGTATTCCAGATATGGAAAGAGACATATGACTGAAGAAGGGAATCAATGAGAAACCAGAGGCAGGGAATGTCAAGTTTGAGTACCACAAACTCAGCAATTCTGTTGACCGTTCATTATGTCAGTCAGAAGAACTGGGATGAGACCACAAATACAGCATAGTAAAAGCCGGAAAGAGTTCCAGACCCAAAGCCCTTCTTGGTACAGTTAGGGAATTTGAGGCCAAGAGAAGAAATGGGGAATTGTTTGCCCTGGCTATACTTGATTGTTGACCCCCTAAATCTAGATTTCTTGTCTTTGACTTCTAGTTCATTGCTCTTTGCTTTAATCATGATTGCTTCCTTAAAAGTACTCATGATCTTAGATTGAACCTTGGGTGATGAAAATAAAAGTTCTGAAAAAAATTTTTATTACTGTTTTCCTCTTTTAAAAATTAAGTAAATTCCCATAAACTTCATGGTATTGCAGTTTTGTTTTGTTTTGTTTTGTTTTTCAAGCAACTTTTATCTCACAGTCCATAGGAATGAGAAAAATGAAAGAGAAAAATCCTATACGATCACCTAAAACTGAAGAAAAGGTTCCACTCATCTTTTTGATTTTTTCTTGTTTCTGGGTCATTTTTCCTGGTTTGGAAATTTCCCTGCCTTCCTAGCACAGAAACTGGCTATTTATGTAAGTTAATCCTTTAAAAATTAATTTTCTTTTTCCTTAAGAAGGCTGAATAGGTAAGAGGAAGGAGGAGGGAGCTGAAAAGCATGACTTGTTCCTAGATGACCTGCAAAGAATATCAGATTATCTTCATTCAACAAACTGCACAGCACTAGAAGACATACATTTGCATGTAATAGAACCAACTGAAAAACCTACTCAGAATTCAATTCTACAAACAAGAGGAGACAATTTCTTTTTGTCTGACTCGATTATTTGGGAGGGAAAAGACAAAGTGTGGAAGTGGAATGGGGATAATATATCAGTGCAGATTAATAGATTAAGACCAATGTCCCACTTGGGTCACATGATTTCCCTCTTCTTTACCCCTCAGATATAGAAAAATGAAGCATAAATTGAAAGAGTTCTTATTAAAAGTCTAAATCAGGCTTTTATCTAACATAGAAATCAGAAGCTTGGTCAAGTGGCCCAAGCAATCTGGTAAATATCACAGTTCCAGTTGATACATAGCAATAGTATTGTCTCAGTAAGCCAATCTGTATCCAAATCCCTAGAAAAAGGACAACTTTTGGCCACTCTATGGATTTACTGGGGAGGAAACGAGGTTTGATCTCCAAGTTGTAATTACTGGCTCCACTTTGACTTGATACAGACAGACTGTTTGTAAATATCTCCAGCTATGCTGAATGTTGGTATTTCGGACTTCATTCATAAAATCTAGGTTCCCAACTTCTTGTATTAATCACACAGTTCTAACAACATGATCTATTTTGTAAAGATTATCATGATCCTGCAGCAGCCAGTGATATTTAAAATATTTCCCAGGTCAGAAGAGCCCAAGAGTCAGAGGCAGTAGCTCCAACTAGAACAAGTATTTGTTATATTTAAAGAGGACTAGTATATCTTCTCTGTTACTAGTCAATGAGAGGGAGATATTGGCAGTGAAAAAAAATGCTAGGTGAGATGGGAAAAATCTTGGCCATAAAAAGAACAGTCATTGGCTCAAACTAACTGATGATTTGTAGGTTACAGATAGGATGGTAAATGGGGTATATTTGAAACATAAGGGGTTCTTCCAATAACAATTATGCTCTTTTGCCCTTACTTTGGTTCCTCAATGGAACACAAAAGAAAAGATTTTTTTGTTTGTTTCTGCCAAACTAAATCACATGAAAAAAGATTGTGGAAGTACTTTCTAAATGCTAAATTTTGAATCAAATATTTATTATTACTTCATATTTCGTAAGAAAGTAAAATCAGTGTATCCCATAGAGATTTGAGTTTGATATTAAAGAAGTCTAGAGGTGTAAAATCTCACATCTTCCAGGCACCATAGCCTATGGAAGGTCACCTGAGATTACATAACTTCACTGGAAGATTCATCACAACAGAGGACTGTTGTTGAATGTCTAATGCCATCGATTGTGTAAACATTACTGCAGTATTTGTAGTGTATTAATTGGTTTGTAGAACATAAATACATGGCTTGTTAATGTAAATAATACACAATATGGGAATGTATCTTCTGTTCACATATGCCCATTATAATTACCTCTCCCTGAAAACTACATCTGACTTTGGTCATTTAGTGAGAGTATAGCACCTCTTGAGCTAGAGCAGAGTTTAATAAGCCCTGTGGACAGAAGCAAAACTATATATTGAAAGGTCACTATGTTTCAGCACTGTGAAAGTTGTTGTGGGGGAGAAAACAAAAAGAAGTTCAGAGACTGCTCTAAGGAGTTATAGTCCGTACCACAGACAACTTAAGATAAAGTGAAATAATACCAATACCAGTTCTAATAGGATTCAGAGTTGATATGACAAGAAGTTATCCTGGACATAGGAGACATAACATATGGGATATTAACTGGTCCTTGAAAGATGGAGATGCAGTTCACAGTTCTACCTGTGAGCTAGAGGAAGAGTCAAAGGAGGATGCTTTAAGCTGAGGGAATATTGTGAGAAAAGCAAGAAGGACAGGAGGAGGTGGAGCCAAAAGTATTTGGATGAGAGTGAGTTAAGCAGGATGCTGGAATGGAGAATAAATCTAAAGGGACCAGTCCACAAAACCCTTTGCATGTCATATGGTTTTGTTACAGCTCCTAGGTCAAATTCTCCAGGAAACAGACACTGAGATAGAAACTTGTGTGCAGACAATGTATGTAGTTCTCTGACAGAATGAACGAAGCTGGACAAGTGAAAGCTGCATGATGATGATGTTCTTTGTTATCAACCATTCAAACTTTAAGTGTGCTCATTGGCACATGGGATTCTGTATTTGTTTTTCATAACCTCCTCAAATGAATCAGTGTTATACCACACTCGCACAACAATACCAAAATAAAAATCAATAAGATACAAAATTTTATCAGGAGAATTTATTTCTGTTCCTGTACATGAAACAGGAAAAAATATTTTGTCCTTGTTAAAAATATCTCAAATTCTAGTTTTCTTTAAATGTTCATGCAGGGACAAGAACAAAAATAATGCATTTGCAAAGAGCTCAACTTAAAAAAAAAAATTAAAAACATCCTTCACTGCACCAAGTCATAATGAGGCATACAGCAAATGCTTCACAGTTAATGTTGCTCATGAACCCCTGTGGAGTGGAAGGATTTTACCAGAACTGTATGAAGTGCCTTGAAATTAATTTTCCTATAATAGAAACTACTTAAAAGAATTATCTTGCTGTGCAGCAAATCAGTTCATGTGGCAGATTTATGCTTTCATCTGGAATTTTCTTAAAAGGGGCAAAGGCAACAAAGAGATGGTTTGGATGAACTTAAAATCAGAGTCTGTCCAAGCTCTGAGCTTTGTTCTTGGGTTAAAAAGACTTCAGAAAATGTTAAGACATGAATAAATGCAAGACTGTTTTGGATAAACATTGGGCAATCTTCCAAAGAAATTTCAAGCTAAAGAAACTTCTAACCCCACCCTTATCTTAGAGATGAAGATACTGAGGCTGTGGGAAGGGGTCAAAGTGTAGGTCAGTGGTGTGTAAGCACACACATACACACACATAGACACACATCTATTCATCTATACATAGACAACATCTCATGTTTTAGAAACATTTCTCAGTTTCCAACCGTTCATTTAAAATCTGTATTAGTGAGGTTGGGCTAGGTTTTGCTGTGATAACAAATTAACACAAACTTAACACAGTAAAAGCTTATTTCTCACTTACTTCATAGGTAAATGTTGGTTTAGAGGCCCTCCTGGGTGGTTTCTCCCTAAATATATACTCTGAGAAGCAGCATGAGATGCTATTGTCTCAGAGTCCCATACTTCCAGTATACTAATGAGGGAGAGAGACTCTACTAAACTGTCCTGTTCATGCTTTTTTTTTTTTTTTTGACAAATATGTTCAGAATTCCAATTTGCCTGGTGAATGGAGAGGGAATTAACTATCAAGAGCAAGTTCTGGGAAAGCTTCTAGACTAGTGCTCTCAGGTCTCCTGAATGACAGGCACCATTGTCTCCTTTAGAGCCAAGATGAGTTCAAGGAAGATTAACTTTTGCAACACGTATTTGGGAGGTACCTGCAATGATCCATGCTCTCTATTTCCTGCTGGATTAAAATAATAAAACTGTTAGAGAATTTGGGAAGTGTCTTAAAATAGTCATGGGAACGAAATCCAAGAACTGATTGTATCCAATCATGGAATACGGGAATCCAGAAAAGAGAAAAGTTGAAAGAATATGTAGGAATAAATAATACATTAGTATTGGCAGAGCAATATAAGAAGAGAAAGACAGAGATTTAGGAAGAAATACCTTTGAGGTAATGAGTAAAAATTATAGAAAACCATGTCTTTCAACCTTTCAGACCATGGTTTATGAGAATATATGAATAATAATGCTGATAAGCAACAGCTTATAAGCAAACAGCCTATGAATCTGGGAGTCTCAGGGGAGAGACATGGATTAACAGAAATTGTTCCTTCTTTGTCCCAACACATTAATAAAGACAGAATTTACTCAAGATCCCTGACTGCACTTAAAAAGGAAATGAGGTGTTTTTGTTATGAGGCGTGATCTTCAGGTGTTGACAAAGCAGCGTGTGTGAGAGGCAAGTGGACAAACAGCTTCTTTCTTTGTTTTTTGTTTGTTTGTTTGTTTTTGTTTTTTCAATTGAGCTTATTTATTTATTTATTTTGAGAATTCGTAAATCAAAATCTTAGACAACTTTCTCTGGTGAAGTACAAAGTTGAGCTGAAATTTCATAAAAAGTGGAGAAATCTATTACAATTCTGCCTAACAGGATCAGGTGAACAAATAAGCAACAGCAAAGGAAGCAGAAGAGAAACATTCCTCAGATTTAAGCTCATTGTACATCAACCAACCCAGTTTATCATCTGTCATCATCCCCTCAACCACTTTATGGTTGAGAGGGAGTGCTACTAGGAGTTTTGCTTTCTAGCTTATTCCTTCTTCTTTAATGAATCAGTTAAAGGAAAGTTTTAAAAAGCAATGAGGTAATCAAAATATACAATAATGTTTCTGCTTTCTTTGTTTTAATTACAACCTTCACAATGTGAGAATATTCAGTATCAGATTGTCATATATTAAGACTGACCATTAATGCTAAACTTTACCTGTAACAGAACTTGCCTTTGCTGTAAAAGTAGCCCTCATTCTTATTCAGCCTTCTTCCAGGCAGACCCTCTCTCTGTCTGGTTTATATAAGCAGGATATTTTAGCTCATTTTGGAAACTAACCCTGGAAAATTCATCTCACTCCCCTGATCAAGGGTAAAATATATCTTGCTAGTTCTGGTAGCCAATTTCTTCTTGACTCTGTAGAAAGATATGCTCCAAGGGGCTGAGTAACAAGCCTTTAACTCCTATGTGCCTGAATTTCTAGCTATAATTCCTTTGCAGAGCCTCTGTTCCTAAAAACATGTTCTAAACCCTCCCTATTCTATATATATGCATTCTATTTGCAATTTCTATTTTTAATCAAAAACATTTTAATATGGGTCATTCATGACTGACATAAAGGGCTGATAACTTTAGAGCAATTACTATGATATGTTAAGAAGGTTAAAAGGAGGTAGAGATTATATTTTCATGAAATTATCCCCCTAAATGTAGGTGATATGCATATTCTACAGTTAGCAAACTAATGCTGGGCCCTTATAAATTCCAGTGAAGAACAATTATAAAGTCTATTACTTAGTTTCTGTTCAAACCTCTATTCTCTAAGCTTATTGTATTTCTAGGCCACTAAAACCTTCTGCCTGATTTGAGGAGTTAGGTTGTGAAAATATTTACTGAACCTGATTCCCTGATGGGGAATAAAATCCACTAGAATCAAATGTATTTGTGAAACACAAACACATTTTCACTATCTGTAGCTTATAATCAAAGCAAAGTTTCTTGCTTTGACAAACATGCTATTCACTTTGGAAATAGAGGTGAAGCACAGTTTTTGCATTTATTAATTGTGTATCCCTGCTGTAAACATTAGTTAACCATTTGCTGTTGAATCTTAAGTAAATCTCTACACTAAAAGGCACTGCTGATCTTCCAAACTCTTAGACTCCACTTTCTGAGTGGGGAGGAATTTGTCAAAGGAGGAATTTGTAAAGTCACCATATTCACAGAGGCCCTGGAGAATGAATTTAGCTGATGTGTGTAAAGACCTCCAAAGGTGAAAAATGGGGCAGGATAGTCACTGATGCCAGATGGACTTTCTAGGAAGTTTTGGGGATCCTTCCGTGAATTAAACAGGAGCATTTCTTACATGACCAAGAGAGGAGGAGTCTTTCTAAGAGAATTACTTGCCATCATATATGATGCCAAGCAGTTGGTCATATGAGATACTTCTGCAATGGCCCATATTTACTCATTTAAACTTTTAAAATATTTTAAAGCTAGAAGAAAATCAGAAGCCTTGAAACAAACAAACTGAAATAATTAAAAGTCCCATTAGAAGATATTGCAAGCCTTTGAAAGATCTGCATATTGACTCAATTCTAGAGAGAGGAAAGGCATTGTTAGAAGTCCTAAAGTAGATGACCCCAACTATAAGAAGCGTTTTCAGACATAGAAACCTTGCTCTGCTACATGGATTACTTTGGAAAATTGGTATCTATATCTATATCTATATCTATATCTATATCTATATCTATATCTATATCTATATCTATCTATCTATATATATGTGTGTGTGTGAGTGTGTATGTATATATATTATATATATATATAATATATATACACACATACACACACACACACACACACACACATAGTGGGAATTTTCAATGACTATGCTCAGTTATTAGTCAATAGTAAAACTATAAGATTTGGTGTGGAAGTATTCATATTTTTAGCCTCATATATTGGCCACATGATATATTCTCATTGGAAAAACTATGTCAATAAACCAGTAATTAATAAAAAAAGTAAATAAATAAATATTGCCCAATTATTTTCCTTTGAGTATCAATTTGGGACTTTTGATGTCTTGACCTATCAGAACTTCTTAGGTCTCTAAGCCCAGTAGGTTCCTCTGTCTGTGTAATGCAGTGGTTCTTTCTTTTGGCTTTGCCACAAATTCACCTCGGACCTCACCATCCCATTCAGTGCTACAGCAGTAGTCTTGCATCTCCTTTCCTTCCATTTCTTCCTTATCAAATTAATTACATCTGCAGCAAGCTAAGTCTTTTGAGTATAACACTTTAATTCTGGTTGCAAAACTATCGATTTATTTTCGTGTCCTAGAAGATAAACTCTAGCACGTTATTCAGACCTTCTACAATCCAACAAACCCGTCTTCCCTTTATTTGTCTTGTGCCCTTTGCAGCTAGCAAGCCAATCTAGATTTGGTGCCTCAACAATCACCACATTATGTTTCTGTCCTTCCTTTCTTCAAACTTACCTTTCTTGCTTAAATGCGTTAGCTCTCATTTCAACTAATCCTTAAGGCCCAGGCAAATCACTCCCTCCTGCTAAGCAGCTCTCTCAGTTCACTCTTGATAACTGTAATCTATTCCACCAATGGAACTATATGAACAATTGTTCTTACCAACAGAACACACCCTGCCTTGTGGAATCATATACAGATATCTTCTATTATTATTTAATTAACCTTATGTTTATAACTTATCCCTCCAATAAGATTATGATTTACTTAAAACTAAGAATGACTACTTCTCTTTTTCCTGCTTTCCCTCCTTCTTTATTCACAACTACAAACAAAGAACTTTGTACATAATGGACTCTCAGGAAATAACTGACAATTGATTAAGAAGTGTTATGGGATCAAGTTCCCATCGTGGTTTCATCTGGGCCATTTCCATATGAATTCAAAGGAGAATTGCAGTTTTTGAGTGATCCTGATTTGATCATTTGTTTGTGGCTGTGGTTGTTTTAATTTATGTGGACATTTTAAACTATGCCTTTGAAAGTGGTAGTTCTCCCCTACTTATAATGAGAATGTGATTTTGAATAAAGCAAATTATCTAGGGTCATTTGAGCTTCAAAGGGAAAACATAATGTAAATGCCATATTTGTACTGTTATTACGTATGTATATTCCATTGTTTATCAAGTCAAGGATTAGATTATGATGGTTGTAAACTCGCTTTTTCTACAACAGTTATTTTACAACACACCACCACAATTTAACAGATCTCACTAGATAACAGTTTCTAACTCGTTACATTTTATTTGGCTTAATTTTATTCAATTAAACCTCTCCGTACTATTTTTCTTTTTTGGTGTCTAACCCCTTCAACTGCCAGTAGTAAAAGTTTGCAGGATCATGGTCCTACAAAATCACACATGAAATTTCTGCATGTATCATGGCAACTTTACACTGAATCCATGGAACATCTTTTTATTCTCAATGGGGGGACTGGTAGTTACATATAGTTACATTTTCAGCTTATTGGTGCAATGCCAGTAAAGTAAGTACCCTGAGGGAGACACGATGTTGCTGCAACAGAGTTCCTTCCAACCTTAATTTTACAGGTTGAAGATGTATAACTAGTAGACGTGCAACATCTCACTACATTGACCTAATAGTAAACAAGTATAATACAGCACATAAATGTTTGATATTCAGTACTAAATGAAAAAAAAATATGTATTCTATAATGAATACTTAATTAGCACTGCAAACTGAATATAAGGAATGGAGCCCCTACTGCTTCTGAGACAAAGTAGAGTAAAATGAATTACTATCATGCAGGGAATGATATTAATAGTGTCCAGCTTTATAAATGAATCCAATTTTAAGCCACTTTAGTTGCTATCATACTGAGAATGAGTGCAACATGTCTAACATATCATTTCTTTTCTGGCAAGTGACAAGACTTAAGCAGAAAACAATTTTAACTTGCTGATGTTTGCCTGCATTAAATATTTCTAATTATTGAGCACTCACAGTCAGACAACATTCGGAAGACAAACGTCAGTGCTCTTTACAGCATCAGCATGTTGAGAGGAACCATCTTTTTTCTCTCTCTTACAAAAGGAACAAAGTAGTTGAAGGATTGTTTGGGTGACTTTATAGTATCAGTAATTGTTGGTTCACTCCCTTGAGTCTATCCTGCAGAGAACAGTTGGCATTTTGCTATATGTGGTAGATTAGTTTTATGTGCTGTATTTGTTATTCAGAATGTTTGCAGGTGGATGAAGTCACAAGGAAGTGATTTAGTAATCTCCAAGAAAGGCACTGGCAGATTCCACCACAGAGCACCATTTCCATGTGCTAGGAGGAGAGGCTGTCGTGCTGATTATTTTGGGAATGAGAGAGAATCGTAATTATACCATATAAATTGGACCTAGGATAAAGAATCAGTAAGCTTTTCCAACTTTTAAAAATTTATGATTTCAACATTTAACCTATTCACCTACCATTGAGTAAATCACTATTGTATACTCAGTCTGTGCTAGTTATTGGATTAAACAGAAAGGAAGAAGTAGTATTCCAACCTTGGGATTTACAGTTCCTGCCAGGCAGAGAAGACCACTATAGCTGAAGAGTATTGTTCCATTCAGAGTGGTATAGAAATCATAAATATTGTGATTTAGGCCATTGTATAAAGAAAGAAGGACCAGGGTTATCTAAGATGTGTCTGTCCCACTGCCGAGAGAGGATGATCCTTTATCTTCAGAAAGTCTCACTGTGGCAAACCAAAGAGGGGAGGGGACTCAAGGGCTTTGTTCACTTAGAGCCCCCCCAAGAAGTCTTGCATGGTTGTTTCTGGGCAACAGCCATATTGTCAAAGGCTTTGTTTGACAAAGGGACATTGGAGAGGAGACAGTGTCAAACTTTCTGAGACCTTTGCAGGAACCTTAGGGTAGTGTTCAAGGTGATCTTTCTGAAACCTGGCATGGCTGGAGAAGAGATGCCCTTCTGTCCTGAACTAGCCTTCAAACACTTTGATATCCACATGATTATATTCTTCCTGGGTGAAAGCAAGACCCATACAGGCTATAATTATATTATGTATGTATAACATTATACATTTTATATATATATATATATATATATATATATATATATATATATATATATATATGCATGTATGTATAATATAGTAAAGGTCAGATGAAACACAAGTTCAGGCCATATGCCTACTCAGCACTTAGGCTGCTCATTCACAAGTTATACCTTTGGGAACAAGCCAGCCTTGCCTTTGCCCTTAAGCCTTGACCATGATGAAGAAGCAAATCTATTATTAGGTCAACAAAACAGGAAGACCTAAAATGCATTCAATTAAACTCCAAGGCAATCAGACAATTGGTAGATTGATGGATGACTATACCGATGGATGGATGGATGGGAAAAAGGACTAAATGGATTAACTTCTTCATGTATTGTCTCTTTCAGAACTTCACCCTCTTCTCCAGTTAATATGGAAATGGGAGTCCTGAAGTACCTCTTGCTTAAAAAGCTCTTTAGTTACTTAAAGGATAATTCTTTAACTTTATGCCTTTACTGAAGATATCTTAGATGAAGTCCTAAGGAAGAAATTACGATAATGACAACAATTACCATGTATTGATGGCAATGCAAGTTCCATGCTCTAGACTAGGGTTTCATTTGTATATATTCACTTATTCTTTCCAATAATTACACAAGGTAAGTAATGTTTTCATTTAATCCCCATTTTTACAGTAAGGAAACTAAAGCAAAGAAGTGTTCAGTAACTTGCCTGAGTCACACACCCAAGTGGTTGATCAGGGATTTGAACCCAGAGAAGGATGACTTTTGAGGACTTGCTCTTAATTGCTACATTCCTTTGCACATAAAAACTAGGCCATTTGGGTTGCTAACAAAAACTGAAAGTGATGCACACAGGAGGCCCTTCTATATCCTCAGTGCTTCTTCTCTTTCATTGTTTCCCAAAGCAAACCCCCTAAAACTTATCTCCACCAACTGCTGACTGACTCTGCTCCTCACTGCAGATGAGCTCTGGAGGGGGCAAGCCAGCCTGGATAAGATTATAATCGCACAGATATGTCTTGTTTGGAGAAAAGGCACAGTGTCAGGAGAGGAGGATGGATGCTCTCCGTCCATGGGTGACACCCCTTCCACTCCATGATATACGAACACCAAAGACACTGTACATTATGGTGACATGCACTTAAACTTAAAGCTGGTCCAAGCACTTCTGTGTTCCCTGGGCGAGCTGCCATAGCTGTGATCTATGGAGAGGGCCCAGGGCTGCTCTCTGCTTGGATTTGTCCGGTTTAGAGTAATCCTACAAATACAACTATTGCCTTCACTGCAAAGAGGCATTTCTTGGAAAAAAAAAGTAAGTGATATGCATCAAAAGAGCATGAGATAGAAAAAAAAAGAAAGAAAGAAAAGAAAGAAAGCTGGTGTTTGTAGAAGTGATTTTCTAAAATAAAGCAACATATTTTAATAGAAGGGTGTTAGACTGGGAATCAACATACATGGTTTCTAGCATTGGCTTTTCCTAAAACAACCTCTGTGACCCTGAGCAAGTCATTTCACACTCTGGATCTCTGCTCTTCCATATGTAAAGTAAGGTAATAAAATTAGACATGTTTTTAAGGTCCTTAAAGTTGTTTAGGGATAGAAACTCACTGTTCCTAAAAGTTACAGTCCATAACTTCTCCACTTTGATGTCTTCCCTATCTAGTATAAGCCAGACAGAGAGGTGTTCAAGAAAGTTTTGTTGAATTAGTGGACGAGGAAGTTTCATAGAAAATAAAAACCATAGTATCCTGACCCTCAGTCTGAAATGCACATTTGATGAATCTGCCCCAATTTTTCATTAGGCTTACTGGAGTTATTTTTATGAAAAGCTGACAAACAAACAAAACCTCCTACATTGTGTTTAAACATAGTTCTAAAAATGAGGTTCTTGCCATTCCCCAGTAACGGCCTGGAGCCATTGTTATATTCATCAGGGATTGATCATTATTGCTCTGCACAAGGTATTCCTGCAAAAAGCAAAAACATCATTTTTCACTAGTCAGACCAATAAAAATGCTAGAGCTATGCCTTTATATATATATATATATATATATATATATATATATATATATATATATATATATATATATATATATATGTCCTGGATTTCACTGGAGCAGAATTCAATTAAAATAGCTGTTTATCTTACCGGTTCTATTTTATAAAGTAAAAATAATGATGCAATTTAAAATATAATTTTAACTTCTATTATACAAAAAGTGTTTCAATTCTCCAAGGTAAGCACACTTATTTTTTTATAAAATTTAAAAATTCACCCTATATTTAAAAGTGTCCCACATCATACTATATCTTATGATGAAGTGGTTTTTTGAAATGGCTCTTTTAGTAGTTTTGCATAGTTTTTCTTTATTACTAAACTACCCTTATTCTTCAAGACCCCAGCTCTGTCTGCAAGGTTTTTAAAGCAGCTAGTGATTTGAGGCCATATCTCTGACCTTTGTATCTCACTTGTAATAAGAAGGTAATTTGTACTATTGGAGCTTTGAAGGTCATAGTTGGGATGTTTTAGATCAGCTCTGCTCAATAGTAATATAAAGTCAGTCCTATATGTAATTTCACATTTTCTCATAGCCACATTTAAAAAGTAACAAAGGGTAAAATAAATTTTAATATATCTTATTCAGTTCAGTATATATAAAATATTTTGTCAATGTGTAATTAGTAAAAAAAAAAAATCAGTGAAAGATATTACATTCTTTTTAATACAAAGTCTTCAAAATCAAGTGTTCTTTTACACTTATACTTACAGCAAGTTCAGCTGGGAACTTCTTCATTCCATGTGGTCCACAGCCTCTTGGGGCCCATTGCTACTCTACTGGACAACACAGTTTCAGATGATAGCTTCTAATGGAAGAAAGGCTGGAGTCTGATTTGTTTGCTTATTTGTTGTCTTTTTTTTTAAATTTGCTTTGTTTAACCAACTTGTTTTACATATTGGACCAATTCTGAGGTTCCATCAGCACATCACTGGTTTCAGTCATTTTTCATTTAGTGTAAATATCTCTGTAACTGTCCCTTTTATATTCTTTCCCATCCCCACTTTAACCAAGGATTGGAATAATAGCAGATACCAAATGTTTCCAGAATAGAAGAAAAGCAAATGAAAATGTATCTTCTACTATATTGAACAATAAACCTATTTCTCTCTGTCACACATGTGCACACACACACACACACACACACACACACACCTCAGATTTTCCCATGAATGGCAGAAAGGTTTAAAAGTATTACCAGATCCTTAGAGATCTTTCCATTCATGAGGCATCAACAAATGTGTTTTGAATGTGCAGACAGGAAGCAATTGCAAGAAGGGAAGTTACGTAGATGCTTTTAGATAGTCCATTGGGAGACAGAATTTTTTGCAGGATCCTTAGTGAGAAAATAGTAACATTCAGTGCTTGCTTATGAATCTGAACACAGGAGCTGTATATTTCTTTGGGAATTGGGGAATTTCAGGCAGCTAAGAGGAATGATCAAATACTTTGTAATTATACATACTTTCAGCTTTGTGTGGCACTACCAATTAAATGAGCAGCTGGATACTGCTAACATTCCTTTTATATAAACATGGTGGGACCCAGTACACCTACTGACAAATAAGGAAACTTGAGTTCAAAGGAGTTTAGCAACTTACTCAAGGGAATAAATGGGACTAGAATGTCCCTGGGGACATTGTTTCCAGCCTTTCAATTTTTTTATACTGCATCTTTGTAACCATATTTGAAATATTTGTGGATTGGAGAAATACATAGAGATTTAATAGGATGTAATTAGGCAATAGATTGAAGAAAACCACAATTTGTTTCATCTGCCCTGTCTCTTAGCTTGCCCATCGTAAGTGTCCCTTCCCTCGGCAGGCCTTTCCATGAACTCCTTCCCCATTAGAGAGGCTCTAATGAAAATTTTCCCAGGCACTCATGCCTGTAGACTTCCCACATGTCAGGGAACAGTGGCCTTCCTTCTCCTCCACTGGTTGGACAGGAAGTGCTGAGAACAAGACTCTTTTCTCCACAGCGATGCTCACAGTGCTCCTCACACAGGAAAGTTCAATCCTGGTGTGGTTTGACTGACACCAATGAGGAGTCTAGGGAAATGAGACTTCCACTTTCCCGTGACCTTCCAGTGGAATCAGCATGAACACCCCTGGTCACTGTCAGTCCCTTCACTACCCCAATATGCTTGTATTCGGTTCCTAGAGGGGAGTTTCAGGGAACTTCCTGCCTCTTTTATTCTCGATGCTACAGAAACATGTACATTATGCTTCGTTTCAGCCTCATATCCTCCCATGCCTCTCCAACTTCCCTGTCATTTTGCCTTTGCCATGAAAATCCTATTCTAGCCTTAAATACTGCCCTGTGATGTGGTTTTGGACATAGATACCAGATAGGTATATCAAAAGGGGGATGCTTTAAACACACAGTACCTGGATTTCAACTCAGTATTTGGCTAGACTTCTTATATTATTTTGTATAAATGTGAACTGGCTTGTAGCCAGCTAAATGATCACACACAAGGGCAGCTAATCAACATATCAGCATTAACCTGAAGGTATATCTATAGTGGCCTGACAATGAGTTCTGCCCTTGGCCTTGACCTGTTCAACATCCTCGTCACTTTATAATTTGCAGATTGAATTGTTATTTGAAGTGTGTTTCAAAAAGGTCATAGCCCGGAGTGCCAATGTTGCTGGGAGTTATATAGTAGCAGTTAGGAGTAGAAATGGTACCAGAAGCACATTTTCTGAATGAGGGAATGGACATTTCAATGATTACTAAGTGAATGAGACTGTCCCTGCTGAGTATATCAGCTCAGACATAAGAAAGTAAACAGACTGCCCAACTGGCAGATGAACTTGAATATTCTTCAGGTGGACACTACCAAACCCTTTCATACATGTGCCCTGGAGCTGGCTTCCTCTTCAGCTTTCCATATGTCAGTCACTGGCATTATCTTTCATATAGGTCCCCAATCAGACACCTGAGTGTCACCTCATTTCTCTCTCTCCCTTTTACCTACGTTGCCTTGACTACCTGTCCTGGTGATCAGACCTTCTCAATGTCTTACAAATCTATTATCTACCACAAAAAAAGGGGGAAATGACAGAATCAGGGCAAGAAATAAAGTTTGAGGAAACTCCAAGTATGTTTCTAATAACGTACCCAACCTGGTCAGCTGGGTTCAGATTCACAACATTATAGAATGTTGTCTCTACAAGGACCATTCTTGCTTGGGTGAGCCAGCCTTGATAAACACATTAGGCTTCTGAAATAATACAAGAAAAACAGAGACTTGAAGATCAATTAAAAATTGAAAACGGGGCTTCCCTGGTGGTGCAGTGGTTAAGAATTTGCCTGCTGATGCAGGGAACATGGGTTCGTGCCCCAGTCTGGGAAGATCCCACATGCCGCAGAGTGGCTGGGCCCGTGAGCCATGGCCACTGAGCCTGCGGTCCGGAGCCTGTGCTCCGCAACGAGAGAGACCACAACAGTGAGAGGTCCGTGTACCGCAAAAAAAAAAAAAAAAAAAAAAAAGAAAACGCATCTCTGTTGCCTCTAAGATTTGTAAAAATGTTTGTAAACAGGAAATTATATAAGGGATTTTGGACCCTCAACCCAATTAAGGGTTAGTGTGAGCCCCTTGCATCTCAGAGGTGATGGAGTTTGGGAGTTAATATCACAATAAGAAACACCAAGTGGAGCTTTTTTTTTTTTCTCTCTGGTTATTATTTGCTTGCTGAATTCCAATGTAGCACTTGAGGTTGAGGGGAATGCAAAACAACACAGGTAGACTGTGAGACAAACAACAGTTGAACTGTATAGACTGAAACAACTCAGATATTCAAAGAATGGAAAAAGAATGGCTGAAAGAGGTGATGTTAGAACACCTGAGCTCAGGGCTGAGGGATGCTAGCAGAGGCTAGGAAGAGGCTCTGATGCTGTATTTGCAAACACTTACCCCAGGCTTAAACCTTACCTTGGACCTGCTCTTCTGGCTCCTGAAAGACAGGTGAACTTGACTCATAGCCACTTTCCCTCCACAAACGTAGTTAGTTATACAATGAGACGAAAGTCTACAGTCCATGGAAGAATCTACAACTAGGAGGAAGAAGTCCCTTTCTCTAGAGGTCAGCAGAGTCAAGCAATGACAAGACACCATTTTACTTCTGAGAAAGGGCCCTTAATAATTAGAATTACAGCTGATTCTTTGGATGCCTTGTATAACCCAGCTCACAGTCCTGCCAACAGGGTTTGTCCAACACAAGGGTTCATCATCTTCACTGGGGCAGAAGCAAAGTCCCCTACACCTTGCACTGCATGACCTCATGCAGCAGCTTCCATGGAAAAGCTGTCCAGCAGACCCCAAACCAGGAAGGCCCATGTCGAGTCTCAACATTCATCCTCTGGCAGTCTGTGACCTCTTCTCAAAATAATGCCTCAAAATGTCTGAAATAAATGTATACAATTACAAAGGAAATCTGTTATTTTTGAAATTTAGTTCTATCCATGAACACCTTGGGAACTTCAGAATTACTGGGAGCTCCATGTCAAAGAAGAGTTGCAATGGCTGAGGTCTCTAGCGTATGAAGTGGAAAACTTACATATATGGTTAGACATACTTTAGGACTCACTTCTACCTGAAATTGATCATAGATGACCCTGTTAGTTGTGGGTAAAGGAAGGAATTTATTCAGCTACTCATATTCTCTGTGTTCTAATGTCACCAAGAGTTGGGGTAGGAAGACTATTGTATCTCTATGTAGCCATTCAAGTCATTTTATGGGTAGAATCTCAAGCTGTAAGAGGTCAAACTAATCACTGGAGGACCACTGAGCTGACTATGAGGAGGGAAGAGGAGGAGGGACAACCAGATCTTACCTTTAATGCAGTGGCCTACTGCATCTAAGCCAGAAATAAGAAAAAGAGGAGTTTTGGCAGCTTTGGGAAAGTAAAATTCCATAGATGATCCTGAGTATCAAGCAGATGTTTATTTAGAACAAGTCAAGAGCCAGGAGATCCAGCTCACCACTCAACCTTTCTTATCCCTATGTGGGTGAATGGACCCACATGCAGGAGCCAGTAACCAATAACATCACCCATCTTGAGATTTGTACAGAGGACCATGCTAAATTGTTGCTATTATATATTACTCTGAAAACTGCATCCTTGATTTCCAATTCCTTGGGACCTATGACCTTCCTATTGTTTGTAAAACCATAAATTCCTCTTGAAATGAAAAACAAAAACACAAAAAACCTGATAACCCTTTTTATTTTGTTTGACTGTTTGTTTAATTTCCTGATGTAGTTTTAAAGTCACTCAGAGCAAATAGAAATCATAAAATCTTCTTTTACATTAGCAGCAGTAACTTCATTTCCCTAAAGTAAAAGTCAGTCCCTTTACAGTAGAGCCCAGCACACACATATTCCTGAATTCGGGCTTTGTTGTGTGTTGGAATGCTCTAAGGGAGCAGTCGTCTACAAAACCATAAACAAACTCACTCTGAACACTGAAGATAAGCTTTTTGTTATTCTCCTTTTTTTCTATGGGTTTGGCTATTGAATTCCAATGACCACTGTTTCTTTTTTAATACACTTTATGCTGCTTCCTATTACTGCTCGTTTTTATCATCTCTTTTCATTGATGGAAGTTTCTAAAGTCACTGTTTCAGCCCTTCCCTCAATTCTCTCTCCCACGGTGAAGCGTGGTGATTTCTCACAGTACCTGGTCAGAGACTTAGAATAAGGAGCTATTATAGCTTCAATTGGAAACTGTGGAAAAATCAGAAGTCATTCTCAGATAGTTAACGGCATTTGGTCTGAGATTAAATGGCATGAAATGGAGCAATTGGGTCATTGGATAGACATGGCAAATAGCAAAATATAATAAACAGACTCCAGTCTTCACATCCAAGGCCCTCCAAACAAAAGAAGTGCTTTTCTGCATGGCTGCTGCAGACACCCAGATAAGCTTTTTATTTCTAAATATCCTGATTCCAGGGCTTAGGGGTGCCCCAAAACATCACTGCCCAGTGAACTTCTGTAAACTTGCATCTTCTTTAGGGGCAATATAATCTATTCATCATAGATTCATTTACCCTTAACCCTCCAAATTGTTGTTTGATGGGAGTTGTTTAGGGCTCCTGAAGCCCTGAGCTATTTTAATGAGCCATTTCAAGCTTCTGTTTCTCTGTGCAAACAAAAGAATGTATTTGACTATAGGATATGCTCTTAACTGCCAACTAATCTGGGTCATGCTTTGGATGCAGACAGCACATAAATCAAGTCATAGGCATACTCTTTCCTTGTTTTTCTATATTACTCCATACCTGAAAAAAAGCAATAAGACACCACTTCCATACACTGTACCAAGTAGTATAGGGCGACACAAGCTTTGCTTTCAGGACCTAGCCTCAATTATATCTATACTCTAGATTGACCCCCTCAATGTGGGAGTTTGAGTGCCCAGGACTCTCTGGTACTCAACTTCTACATCCCTTCCTAACCCTGCGAGATCAGAGATTTCCTTTGATGCAATGTCTCCCCCTTCTCTCTCTCTAACAATCAGTTATGAAGGATTCTTTTTGCTCCATCAGGAAATTTTTTAGGATGACCTCCAAGTCCTTGCTGATACCTTCTTCTGTAAACTCGTCAAGCCCATAGAAAACCTAGGAGTTCTTTCACCACTACCAACAAAATAATTGGCACTTAATATAAAGCTTGAGGCCAGGTTCTGGTGTGTTTGACCAGGAGCTGTGTCCTATCAGGAATTACCACCTGCACAGCTGCACCGGGACCAGGGACATGTCTGTGGGTCTTGCCCAAGTCCAGCCTGGGAGACACCAGCCTCCACCCTGCAGGACCCCCACCTCCACCTCATTCTGAAATGAAGGAGAAAATAAACCATGCAAGTCACTTTATCCACAGAGACGGGGAGAGAAAATGCTATGAAAATGAACTTCGTTAACTATTTTTTTCCAAAATTATTTTTTAGCTATTTTTTCTAAAATTTCTGAGGACAAATCAACTAAACCCATTTGGCTACATTCTAATCTCTTTGTGGCTCCTGAGGTCTGAAGTCACTGATGCTTTGATACATAACCAGTGCCATCTTGCTTGACAGAAAAGTTGCTTGCACAGCCTAGAACATTCTCCAAGCTGGAAAGGCTATGAGGTCGTCACCATGACCCAAATTTAAAAGCAAAAACAGGAGGGAGAAAAAGTGCAGTTTCCCACTGATGAACACCCGTTGTCTCCTGTAGGCAGAACAAAGAGCTGCAGAGAAAATCCTGAGTATTTGAGGAGATGAAAAGTAATATGTGCAAGAGACAGCTATAGATGGGTCGTACCTTCTGGATATTCTGCTGGACCTGCTAAGGCTGTGTTGAAATAAAACCAACCAGGTGGTAGAAACCATGTTTGCTATCCCCATCTCTTCCATTTCTGGACCTGGAACTGCCCAGAGTCTTTCATCTGAGCTCCACTTCCTGGCTATGGCCTCTCTTCAGCCTCTGCTTTCACAGTTGGCCCATGTTGAGCAGGATAAGAGTGCCCACTATACTATGCCCACAGAATGAACGCTTGGTTATACCAACATAGGCAATTAAGTGAGTAAAATGTCAGGACAGAGTCCTTGCTCCATCACACTCTAGCTGTGACACTGGGCAGTTATTGAACCACAAGAAGAAAATTTCCATTTCCTTATCTGTAAAATAGGATGATAGTAATACCTAGCTCATTCGGCTATTGTAAGGATTAAAGGAGACAATACTAATACTTAGTAGAGTTTCTTGCACATCTTAAGCCCTCAATAAAGGTTAGCTATCATTATTATTTTTATTAAATGATACTGGTGTAAAATGTGGCATCGTTCAAGGGAAGTTAAAAGGATTTCAGTTCTTGGACCCCCAAATACTGGATTTTAATAGTGGAATTCCAAACACCTTAAAAATCTTGGGGGGCTGGAGATTGAGGTTTTTGTTTTTGTTTTTTGAGTTTTTTTTTCTTTTTCTTAGAGGGAGGGGTCACCAAATTATAACATATTCTGTTGGTATTTAAGTTTACTAATGGATCCAGTATGTAAGATAGATTTATTTTTAATCCCTACTTGAAAGCAGTTTTAAGTTTTCAGTGTGATTTGAGAATGTGGTTGTTCAGAAAGCACAGTCTCGCCCCAGCTTTGAGCAACATTAGACTATAAAAAAGGCAATTACAGAAGCCAGGTTCTACATCTCAGGACGGGGCACTAATTCATTCTTATGCAAGGAAGGCTTTTTCCCATTATTAATGAATATTTTTAATCCTGAGAATATCACTCAGATTTAGTCACACATGACTGCACCCATTTTGTTTCAAAATTTAAAGAAACAATTTTGACTGAGGTTAATCCTGGCTTTTTAATTTTTTTTTCTGGAACAAAGAAAGTATAGTGTTCTTAACAGAGGCAACTATCAAACTTTGTATCATATATCTTAAAAATTACCACAGGACTTCCCTGGTGGCGCAGTGGTTGAGAGTCTGCCTGCTGATGCAGGGGACACCCGTTCGTGCCCCAGTCCAGGAAGATCCCACATGCCGCGGAGCGGCTGGGCCCGTGAGCCATGGCCGCTGAGCCTGCGCATCCGGAGTCTGTGCTCCGCAACGGGAGAGGCCACAACAGTGAGAGGCCCACACACCGCAAAAAAAAAAAAAAAAAAAAAAAAAAATTACCACAGATAAATGTCAGTGTCCTGGTTTTAGTCTTTACATCTACATGGATCCCCTACCATGTTTTCAGTAGTGCATTCATACCTTCTTTTATTAATTCATTCATTCTCAGCACACATTTGGTCTGGTAACAGCTACTAAAAGAGGTAAACATTACAAAGTAGAAAAGGAAAGTCTCACAAAAATACTTAACAACTTAAATAATTCTAAATTTTAATAGAAAGGTCATTATAAAAGTAATATCCAGATGGATTAAAACTCTTTGACACTGAAAGTGAACCCAAAACTATAAGGAAGAAGAATAACACATTGGACTAAATAACAACTAAATTTTTTGTGTATTCCAATATACCATAAATGACAGCAAAATACAAATATCAGTTTAGGAAAAACACAGATGACCAACAGGTTAATATGCTAAATATTCATGGAGCTCCTATAAATCTATGAGAAAGATAAAAAGAATATTCAAAGGACTGCCCTAATGCTGTTTTCAAAATATTTGCACCCACATGATAAGATGGTTCTGTCATTTGTAGCCATTGGCCAGGATGCTGGCAATGACAAAGTTAGTGTAGGGTGAGGTGAGGGAGAGAAAACATGATCCGTCTAAGGACTCCAGAGCCCATATCTTTTGGTTTATTTTCAAAATGGTTGATTTCTCCATTTTAAGGAATATATTTCTGGATTCTTCAACCTCCACCAAATCAGGAATTCCACCCACTGGGACTGTTCATCATTTTTTACATGCACATTGTAACATCATCCCTCCAGCACATGGAGGGAAATAGGTGCCTGCCTTCATGATATCAAATACACTCCCTCATGGGAATATTTCCTTCTTCCTAAAAGTATACATATCACTCTTTCTACCTGCATGAAATGTGAATTAGAGTTGTATTTGTTTTACTAGGCTGACTTTTAAATCATTGACCTTTGTAGGCTGACGCAGGGCATCCATTAGTCACTGTAATCATACTGAGAATTCACCTGATCACCTGTTTTTTAAATACCAGGAAAGTAATCAGTGCATTGCTGGTGGAATCAGGAAAGAGAATTTACTTTGAACACTTTGACACTTCTGGATGTCACCCAGGTATGCCAGGGTGAAGTCTATGGACAGAGCCTTCCTGCAGGCCAACAGAACTTAGCATCAAAGAACTGAAGGGTGGGGGAGAAAAATGTTGGTTTATAAGAGGAGAATTAAAAATGAGATAAAGGGGAGGCAAAAGAAATGCATCACTTTAGTCTGCCCTGTAAGACTTGCTCTTCCCAAATCTGATGACTCTTACCCCCATCAGAAAGTTCTAATAGCTCTCTGAGGAATGGTGACTTATCGCCAAGGAGAAAATAACTGTCAATGCCATCTGGGTTTTGGAATACATAAAAATTCTCTTTGTATTTTTGTAGTCATCATTTTCCAATTTCCTCTGATCCAAGTTATTTATGAGCTTTTTAGTGTGTCCAGCACGGAGCTGAGTACAGCCCCTAGAAAAATGTGATTATAGACCTTGATGCCTGCTGGTTAAAAATACATGGGACTCTTATCAATACACCGACACTACCTCTGGTCACTCACAGGGCTATTATCTAGACGTGTCCCTGCCTTACCTTGAGGATATTGTTCTCAGATTACAGACTTTACTGTTCTTTCTCTGACTGCATAGGAAATATAAAAAAAAAAGCCAGAAGGAAATAAAAAGTAGGAGACCTACCATTAGCCTCACACAGCTTACAACAGGCAAAGGAAGAATCACATTCATGAGGAGTAGGAGGTGGGTCAAAAGGGTCAAGGTGGGGGAAGAGTCAGAGGCAGAAGAGGAGACAATGAAGGTGAATGGGTAGCTCTGGCGATACATATGAAAATATAAGAGGATTTGGGGACAGGGGAGAGTGAACCAGTCTCAGTAAATGTGACTACATGTGAAACACTGCCACTTCCTACCTTATTTTTTGAAATATATTTGAATTGTTTTTTTCTTTCCCATTTTACACTCACATTCATTTTGAAGAGTCAATTTCAAGGTGAATTAATGGAAAACTGATTTTCTTCAGGATTGTGGAGATTAAGGTTTTAACATTTATAGGAAGTGGCAGTCCCACGTCTGGGAGTTGTATACATGGAGCTGGGATTCTAGGACACCGGCTTTTACCCAGCACGGCCAGGAGCATGGCACAGACCCACTTAGGCAATGCTTGCTTCTCTTGAAAAGGGTGATTTTCAAAGGAGTAAATATTACTTGTGGAAGAAGGAAGCACCAGAAGTTCTTAATTAAGTGCTTACTGTAGTCTAGATCTTGTTTCAGACACTGAAGATGAACAACAAGTGGACACAGACTTGCCCTCTTTTCTTGTGTCTGCTAGTGGGAGACTGTTGATAGTAAGTGCTACAAAGAAACCACAGCAGGGTGAGCAGATAAGAACTGGTGAGGGTGGTCAGAGATGCCTCCTCAGAGGAAGCAACATTTGTGCAAAGAACTGAATAAAATGGGGGCACACATTTCTGGTATTCAAGAGAGCCTAGCATACACGAATTTTCACCCCATCCAAATTCAGAACCAGTTAAGAGATGTGAAGTTTTATGTGTCATTATCCTGGCAGGAAGAACATGACACCCTTAAAAGTGTACTGAAAGCTGGTTCAATGAAGATACTGTTAACAAATGTGTAGAATAGATTAAGGACAGTCAACAAGGCATTGACTATCACAGGATAGGTAACAGCAGAAGCCACACTACCCTCAGATATGCAGGGTCTAGGAAGGGGAGCAATTACTAAAACTGGGAAAGAAAGGGGACTGCTGTTTAAGGGGTCATGTCCTGGGCTTCCCTGGTGGCGCAGTGGTTGAGAGTCCGCCTGCCGATGCAGGGGACACGATTTTGTGCCCCGGTCTGGGAAGAACCCACATGCCGTGGAACGGCTGGGCCCGTGAGCCATGGCCGCTGAGCCTGTGTGTCCGGAGCCTGTGCTCCGCAATGGGAGAGGCCACAGCAGTGAGAGGCCGGCGTACCACAAAAAAAAAAAGGGGGGGGGTCATGTCCTTCGGTACAGGGATAGAACTATTGCCAGCTATTAGCACAGAAGGAAAGAAGCCAGGGAACAAACAGATATCCTGTCCTCTTTTTTTTTTATGCTCTGATCTTTTGCTGGTGCCTCCCACTGGTCTAACCCACTAGAAACCAGTAGGCAAGGGAGCCCTGGATAGAGAAAAGTGAAAGAGAGTAGATAAGAAGGATAAATGGAAAATATCCAGTGCAAATAAAGAGTAAAGCATGAAGCATTCAAAACACTACCTCAGATACTTACAATGCAGATGTTATCCTGTGTGTAATAGGAGGGATGTGGATTCTGATGGAGAGGAGGAAACAGAATCTATGATCACTGGGAAGAAGGGAGCTAGGGGCTGAAAGGCGGCATTGAGGAATACGAAAGAATGGAAAGAGAAACATAAAGCAAACATAATCTTCTCTGCTCGCAACGTTTTCTAGAGCTGGCTGACGCGAGGCCAGGGGAAAGTGGATAGAGACCGTAACACTATAAGCTGTGTTATTCCAGCTGCCTCTGAAGCCTTGGGTTTTATCTCTGATTGGCAGCTGCTGTCATGTTCTGCAATTGTAATAATAGCAGCAGAGATAAGCACTTTTGAAAGAGATCACTGTGGAGATGAATAGATCGAATGATTTCAGAGCACCTTTCCCGGTTACAATTTTCATGTTAACTGTTTTTTTCTCATGCAAAATTTGCTTTATTTAAAACACATTGAGATATTAAAGATAAGAGAAAATTGTTCTTAGCTGGCCTTTGATTAAAGTAATGAGTACATTTCATCTATTTCCACAGGCTAAGACAATTAAATGTAAAAAAGAAACTTAGTTACCCTGAATTCGATGACTATCTCTAATCGAAGCATATGGACACCATTCAAGTTAGCCCCATAGCAATGACCTCAAAGAGCACTCTTAATCCTTTCTCCTATTGACTCACAGAAAAACGTTGTCAACTAAGAGGTAACATAACTGGACCTAACCTAGGAAGCCCGTGTATTTTAGTGTATGAATAAAGATCCATATGAGTCCGGCAGGCCCCAGACTCTCATTTTGCCAGATGGGATAGTAACTCAATCCTAGACATTTATCAAATACATACTGTGTATCAGAAGAAGAAAGTAAAGCTCGAGGAGTTTAACCTAAACTGACTTAATTAATAGAAACCTGGGACAAGAACTTGGAGACTATGCTTAGACTCTTTGTACTGGACCGCCTTCAGATTTCACAATCCACTTCCATCCCTAACAGGTTACTGGAGTTCATGCCTCAGCCAACAGGGCCAGCCAAGGATGTAAATGTGCTTCTCAAAATATAAAGAGCAGGGGGTGGAGTGAAGAGTGGGAGCCTCTCATTTTAGTACACACAGTCCATTAGAAACACAAAAACAAATCAAAATGACATTTTGTTGGCTGTGGGTCAGATTTGCCCTGGGATCTGACAGTGTGCACACCTTGGAATTCAGTCCTCTTAGGAAATAGTTCTCTTCCCATAGTTGGGTGTGGTCCTGACTGAAAGCTTCCTTCGTTTCCTCCCTCTCTTCTCCTATTCTCTCTCCCTTTTCATTGAAATGACTTTGTGTTTCTCATCACAGAAATTCTTGTTGATATTAGCATATTTTAAGGATAATTCATTACCAAAATGTATATGGCCATGTACTGACAGAAAAAGTAAAATTGATTACAAGTTTTATTATGGGGTTCCCATGTTCCTAAAGTTTACAGTAAATTTGAGTCTGTAGAAGGGTTCAGCCCAGGGGAATATGTACTACTTAGTGTCCCTCCTGAAGCATAAAATTCAGCAAAAATACAATTTTGCTGTCAAGAGCCCAATACACAAGTTGCTGTGTGAAATAAGAAGTAGTAGCAACTTCAGGAAAAGAAAACCAAGCCAAGCCTTCTGGCATGCTGAGATATAAACCCTCATGATTTTGCACCTCTGTGCTTAGCCTGTCTGCAGAGTGTTATGTCTGAGACATACAGCTAAAGTATGTTCCGACTAGATTGAAGTTTTTGAAATAATCAAATATGTATACAACAACTACAGCCTAACTCTCCTGAAAGTTGTGGCCACTTTATAAGTGAAATGGAGTGATTGACAAAGTACAGAAAGAATCAAATATTCTTTAGACATTTCCTATCCCAAGAATAAATTGAAGAAATGGGCAACTTAGGCATACAGATGGTATCTAAGGGACTAGTCTTCAAGTCATACATAAACACACACACACATACATACACACTACTATTCCTCAATTCCTCTGGAAATACTTAATCTTTAATTTATACCAACTTTAAATTAAAGTAGGGAATTAAAAAAAAAAACTAGCAATGTATGAAATTCCATCCTTGAACATTTTAGGCAAAGTTTTTCAATAAAATTTCCTGGAAAGTCTCAGAACAACATCCATATTTTCATATTTTGATGAATTCATGCACATACTATAGTTCAGGAAAGAAGACTTGAACATAATAAAATAACTAAATAATCATTAAATGAACAGTATGAAAAATAAGTTCTTCATGTACTCCAAGATACCAAGAGCCTTAGGAACTAGGTTTTTCTTCATCTATTTGAGGAGACTGTGTCATAATTCCATGCTCCAGGCAGTGTGTTAGGCACTGTAGTGGTAGCAATAAAAAGAGATGCAGTGCAAGTCTTCAAGAATGAAAGTGGATGTGTATACTGGGTCTTGAAAGATGTGTATCACTTGGTTAACTGGTAAGAGGACGAGGAGGGCTTTCCAGGTGAACAGAACCAAGGAAGCAGGTCACACATGTGGAAATCAATCAGTGAGATAGACTTGGAGAATTGCCTCACTGGATAATTCATGGTTGAGGTGAGCAAGAGGTACATTTATAAGGGGTCAGAGTCATATTGTAGATCTCCTTAGATTTGGTACTTTTCCCATTGAAATCCTGCATTTATCTTATCAGAATCTTCTCTGAAGTTGACTTTTTGCTCACTTTGCCTTTACCTCAGTGATCTGAAGTGACATAATGATGGTATTATTAATAATAATTGTTGATAATGATACATGTAGCACCTTTACTCTCTCGAAGGGTTTTCAGTGCATTATCTAATCTTGTCATCTGAATAAGCCTTGGGAAAGTAACTAGCTTATTTGGATAGTGGGAGGGGAGAGAAAAAGAAAGTCACCTTTGTTTACACAGACTTGGGACCAAGTACAGATGGCTAAACTTGGAAACTAATACTCCAGTTAGAGTATTAGATTAGAGAGAAAAGAAAAGTCACATGGTGAGGTAATACTCTAGACAGTCAGATTATTACCCCCATCTTAACAACAGCACTGTTCTAGCCCAGAAACAGGCACAAGTGCATAGTTCATTTTGAAAATCTCCACATAATCCCACAATCCACATCATTAGTTGATAGCTGTGTCTCACAGTGTTGACACAACATGTGTGCATAGAGGGAAGAAAATGTTACCAATCAGAGAACACTCTTGGTCCCTATTCTAGTTCTATCTGACCTAAAATGTAATACAACACTTTTCAAAATAATCCAACTAAGATGGTGAAGGTGGAAATGGGAGATAGATTCCATAAAATGACAGTAACTAGCCCTGTCTAAACTCTGTTACAAGATTGAGGTAAATATTACAGTAAAATTACTTGTGTGAAATTACATTATAAATTTCAATGTAGAAAGAATAATAGCATGAACTGGGAATCGTACTCCTAGCTCTCTTCAAGGAAATTAGAGGATTTTGGTTTCTAAATAATATAACGTAATCAAAGTGGCATCACTACTCATAGAGGGAAAATAAAACTAGATTTATAGACACAAAGAGTCAAATTCTCCATATGATGGAGTTCTTTTTTTCCCTTATCTTTCTTAATTTATTGAAAGGGTCAATAGAAAAATTATGTTAATAGGTGACTATATTTAAATCAAATATAATATATTCTGAGGAAGAAAAACAATGTTTACATCTTGAGTAAACTAAATAACCCATTGATTTTTCTTATGTAGAGAAAAAACTGACATTGTAACACCTACACCACTCTCCTGCATAAGAATCTCCAGGATACAGAGCCTAATTCCACCATCTTCCAAATTGCTCCATTAGTTTTTTGCAAAAAATTGAGACCAAGTTTTAAGATACAGAGAGGTACCTAAGGACAAGCTCCCTCCTCCCTTGTGAGAAGATATGAAATTTCTCAGGAGGAGATTGTGTTTATTCAGAAAAAAAGTTCATGTGAAAAAGAAAGAGAAATTGAAAGAGGGAAAGAGAAAGAGACAGATAGACAGACAGGAAGATAAAATAAAGAAGATAAACCCATGTGGATTTCTGCAGTCTGAGATAACTGCTTAACATTATGCAGCCTGAGGAGGGTTTGATTTCCAGATTCCATCAGCAATCCCTCCCCAAGCTACCAAGGAGCTTCCCCTGAGACAGGAGAGGAAGGCCCTACTCAATGAGCCCACATACTTAAATATAAGTTATTATTTCTATTTTTATTAACAATACTAAAGGTGACGTTGTAATTTGAGAGTAGCACTAAGAGATTTGGTTGAAAACTGAGTCACTCTTTTTCAGTGGTCATGACTCGATAGGTCTGTATTCATGTTCCATATTCAAGAGATCCAAATCTGGATACATCCAGAGACTATCAATGTATTAGGAACAGACTATCACAAACTATTTTCACTGAAGCACAAAATGGAAAAGAGAATTCTGAATTATATACTCTGAATAAAAATTGTAAGTCTAATGGAATCAGTAAATACGTTTATACATCTATTCATTCTCTTCTCAAAGGAAAGATAAAGGATTGATATACTGAAACTCAGAGACTCTTGCTAAAAAAAGTCAGAGTAAAGAGATTCAAGTACACTAAATCACTACCAGATTAGATTTACCAAGGGTGATAGGAATAGTAGTGAGTACTGAGTGTGCTAGACACTGGTCTAAGGTCTTTCCGTAAACTAACTCATTTATATTTCATAAACAGCCCCCTTGGGAGCTCAATCGTTATCCCCATTTTACACATGAGTAAATGAGGTATAAAGAGATTAGCTCTCTTGTGGAATGAGACATATCTAAGGTGGGTGAGCCTGGATTTAAACGTAGATAGTCTGGCTACCTAAACATTCTACATGAACACTCATCTTTCTACCAACTGAGAAACTGAGCCTCTACTTGACAAAATGAAACCTGGAACTCCACATATTCTCATATTTCCCAGGTTGAGATATTTCTTGCAGAACCAACACAATGATGTGTGTATCAGTGTCCACTGGACATGTGCCCACTCACCATTGCTGTCTTGTCAAACAGGAAGCCTGTTTCTTGTGTCTGTCTTTATCCATCACCTAGCACAAGTAGGCCTTCAGGAAATATGTGTAGTTTCTGGAGTAGATGAATCAGTAATGCCACTGATTCAATCAGATCTTTAGGTAGCTGAGTGTACGTGAAGCTATTCGCTGAAGTAGTGACAGAAATGGGGTTTGGAAACTCCTTAATCACCCATATAATTTCCTGTGAAATATCATAAAGAAAGCTAACTTTCCATATTCTCTTCTCTTTATTTTTCCTAATTTTATTCTAAGTGTTCTGAAATGATCTTATTGTCAACTATTGCTCACCACAAGAAAGCCTCAGAGCTCCTAAGATTGTTTGGTTTTGTTGTGTTTTTCTTTAGACTATAGTGTGCTTATTGACTTGTAGACTAGCTAGATTTCCATAGGTAATCTTTTGCAAGAGTTGCATTTGCATGTCATCCACATAGGGATCCATTTAGAATCATCATGAACCTATTTGCTAGAGCTCATGCTTTTTTCAGACTTTGGAATTATGTCCTAGGAAAACAGAGAACACATTCTCTCCTGCTGTATGAAATATGCAAGAGACGACTTTAGGTTACAATACTCTTTTGCATTAGCACAGATGCTGAAAGCAAATTCTCAGCTGGTCGGTTTCATTCAGAAGGTGTGCTACACTAATAACTGTGTATAAGGAAGCAGTTCTGACTCACAATATAACAAGTTAAACTGCGTGTTGTATTAGCATTATTCTTAATGCTAATGTAATGTCTATCCACGAAGGCAGCATTGTTAGACTCTTAGTACTGTAGATTGTAATGACAAAAGGAATTAGATGGGTTTTCTATGTTAAATCAATCATTAAGCAGTGCTATAATTATTTGCTGTTGGGAACGCTCTTTTTTCTATTGTAAAATTGACACAGTCTATGAACGTAATTGCTGTGTTTTCATCCTAGGGCCCTTTAAGATTAGAGTCTGGGAGGAAGATGTGGCACTTCTAATCCTTCTGACATTTCAGAGGGACTATTCTGGCAGGAATAATATCACATCACTGTGTAATTAATCAGTGAATTTTCCTGTGGTCTGTGAAGCTCGTGTTTCTCTCTGCATTTGAGAGACAGAAAGGTGGCATGTAAGAACCTTCTGTGGCTTTAATTACAATGTGATGGTGGGTCCAATTATATTCTTGGGCAATTTGACCTTTTCAGGTTTTATACCCAGGCCATTTCACTGATTCCAGGATGGAAAATTTTAGGCATCAATGTATGTGGATTTGAGATCATTGGTTACCTATTTCCCTCATTTCGCTGTGAATAAGAAAGTCTTACAGAGTATAAGCTGGTAATGATGACACTAAATTAAAAAAGAAAAACCTTTACTAGCTGAAATGGTATCCCTTCATTTTACAGATGATAAGGCCAGCACAGCAGGGAACCTTGTTAAGGTATAATCTCTCTCTCTCTCCCCTCTCTTTCTCTTTCTTTCTCTCTCTGTTTCTTTGTGTCTGTCTTTCTCTCTCTCTCTCTCTCTCTCTCTCTCTCTCTCTCTCTCTCTCTCTCTCTATATATATATATATATATATATATATATACATATATATATACATACATGTATCATTATACATACATCTATATCTTTTTCTATCTCTGTCTGTCTCTGCAATAAATTTAAAGAACCTACGAACCTATGTTTGGAAGTAAAAGAAAATGATCTGTGTTTGCTCTATGGACAATCTACCTAAATGACTCATTCAGCGATATCATAGGATTAATTAAGCACCTGAGACAGGTGCACAGAACTAGGTGGGGTTTCAGATTTCCATGAAATTATCATTAATATTAACATCAATCAAAATGGGAGAGGAATTTTTTTGGCAGAGCAATAAAGTAGGTGCTGTCGAGATGCATGAGAGAAAGACACAAACATTCTTCTTCCCTTCTAGCTCCCCAAGAAAACTACATAGGAAGACACAGCTAGAGTAAAGAAGAAAGTGTGATAGCATCACGAGTTGTACAAATATGAATTCAGAGTAGAACAAAATAATATGTGTGCAGAGTATTCGAGATGATTTCATGGAAGGACTGAGATTACTGTCTGAACCTTATGCTATAGAAAATAGGAAGTAATGTAAGTTTTTTCAGCAGAGGCATACTATGTTAGAAGTGGAGATTCAGTGAGAGTAACTTGGAGTTGTTGAGTTTGAGTTTCCAGGGGTAGAAGAGAGATTACAGTGACTTCTGGGAACCCGCCTTCTTAGTAGTACAGGGCTATGTGATGTCCTTTTGGATCATGGAACTAGTTGAGTCTGAAATCATAAAACTTAGTACTGACTGAGAACTGATAGTGAGCACCCCAAAGAGACGCAGGAGGCACTCTGAGTATCTGCCATTAGAGGAATCTTCAAAACGTCACATGAATGGTATATGTAAGAACTGTGTGTGCAAGTGTGTGGTTCAGATACTAGGAGAACGTTCATGTATTTTATTTTACTCTTGCAACACTGTGACCTGGTTAATATTAACTCCATTTTGCAGAAGTGGAAAAGGAAATCCAGTTGTTCAAGTTAAAGAAACCAAACCAAACCAGAGCAGCAGCGATGGCCCTGAAATCCAGGCCTTCTGATTTCATGAATCATATTCTTCCCACTCACAAATTCCTATTTCCACATCAGAAAAGGTACATTTTTAAGTCTTTATATGCAAATGTGAAACATTTTGTTGTTATTTTCTGAATCTGTGCTAATGAGATCAATTGGGAAGCAAAAATAGGGGCTTAATTGCAGTGAGCAGGATGAAAATGGGCTGTGATGGCAAAGGAGCCTTTTTTTTGTGATGTGCTACTTAATGATTCATCATCCATTGAGGCAAGGCCATGGAAAAATACAATAAGTTTGTGATTTTCAAGAATCATAATTCAATTTTTCAAGGAAACAATAGTGTGGAGACTATGAGAAATTCAGAAAATATTTATGACTTCATCTTGTTGACTTTTATTTATTTGGTTGTTTTTCATTATGTTGTCCCCTCCCTTAACCTTCTCACAGTAAGGGATGTTCAGTGTATATATATTCATATTCCCACAAGAGGAGGACCAACTTGCCTTCCCAAGAGCTGGTATCTGATACCCCTGCATTGTGTGATTTTCTGTTTGTGTTTAGCTCTCTTTTCTTTAATGCCCCTGCTTTCCCCAGCTCCATTGCCCACCTCATAGCTAACCCTATCAATCTTCCCACCTGCAGTCTCAACCCATGGAGGGTAAGAGTCAGGAGCCTCAGGGGACCCTGTTGGGTAGTCTTCAAGATGGAGGAGCCATTATCACTGTAAGGTAAACATGGAAATTAGTAGACAAAGACCTAACCTAATAACACCAATATTATTCCTCAGGCACAGTTAAACCTTACCCTACAGTGTCCTGGATTTGAGAATGGAATTCCTGATCCTAAGGGCCCAAGTCAGATGCCTTCTGTGGTCTTCATGCTTGGACTGACTTTCTGCTTCATTTTATGTCTAGAAATCTTATTTTGATAAAATGCTGTGCTCTTTATTTTTTCCAAATCCTTTTCCTGGAGCATGAAACATTTCTCATAAAACTCCTTATTGGCACAATGAATGAGACATTGCATATCCATGTGAATTTCCATCAAAGGATTGCAAAAGGAAGAGATATTGATCCAGAGACTCTTTCTGTTTTTGCCAAGAAAGCCACCAAATGAAAAACTGAAGGAATGAATATCTAAATATTCCACAATACCTTTTCCACAATTTAAAATTTCATGAAATGAAGCATCAGTCTACAATTATACAAGAACAAATACAAACAAAACAATGTCCATTAACTGAAACGGAATTGTTGCATTTTGCCTCTGGTGAGGGTACAAAAAGGAGTGAGTGAGAATGGGTAATGGTGGTAAAAGTCAATCAAGACACACCTCTTGTGGCCTAGCGACTATAATGTTTCATTTTGTGAGTAGTATGACAGAGTGTACCCTCTGGCATCTGAAACAGCAAAAGGAAAAAAAAAAAGGTCGTTGGTGGTTTATTATTGTATTTTCTTCTAAATTTCAATTTACTTTTCAATTCTAATTCACCATTTAAAGCAGGTAAATTCATCCTGCAAATATAATCAAGGGATGTTCATATTGCATTAGTAGATTGCTTTAGTTTTGTACTTCTCACAACTTAATTATTTACAGCCCAATTCCCTTATTCAACATTATCATACTAAGGCAAAATCTAATCTGCAGTAAGCAGCTTGAGGCCACAGAACCACAGAAAAAAGTAAATGTAGGCAAGTAAATATGTTGAATTTTTTTTATCTCATCAGTGCATCCAGTAGCTGATGGATATATTCATCACTTGCATCTTTTAGTATTTTAGTTCAGTAAAAAAATATGGATAGTTTGGTAGTTTTTTCAGGTATTTTAAGAATCTTTATTAGTTTCTCTTTTTAATAGGAGCCACATCTGTCATTGGGCTAAAATTAAGTAAGACAAGAATAGGTAAAAAGGAGTCAGGAAATCAGACAAGTGGGCAAATTTTTGTTCTACAAAAGTGATTGGTAAGTGTTTAATCATTTCCACTTCTAAGCCATTGGTTATCTAGCAGTATTGAATGCATCCAACCCACCCGTCACACCCTCCCTTTCCAAAGTGCTACATAGTCTGCCTCAGAACATATTCCAAGACAAGAATGAGGACTGTTGAATTAAGTAGGAATTAAATTAATACAAATGAGAAAATATTTCTGCAGAACACCTATTGTGGGCCAGATCATTTGCCAGGATATAGTTGGTAATAACTGTAAGGGAATTGCCTTTTGGTCCCTCCCCTCCGTGCTCTTGGGGTTGAGATAAGCACTAACATCCACACCTTAAACAGTCATACAACCACATGTCAGTCTAGAGCCAAGAACTGCCTTGTGTTTTTACACAAAATTCTGGAATTGCTAAGGTGGTTTGAGGGAGAAGATGTCAGGAAGGCAATGTTGAGCGAAAGACTGTTCTCAGCTATTAAGTAGAAAGCATGGAGCAGTAGAAAGCGAGGCATTTGGATCTGCAGGGATGGGTATGGAGGAGACATCAGCTTGAAACTCTCACACATTTTATGAAGCCATATGAGTTTGGCCATTAAAAAGATAACACCTACATGCAATGATTGTTTCCTCTTCAAATGAAATCTGAGCTCTGGTTTGAGGTTCCAGTGATGGGTAATTTAGTGGAAGCTGCCTTCGGCAATTTGCAAAGAACTATCTGAATACAGCATTGCTGTTCCTTAATGGTAATATTTGTCTTTAAGGAGAAGAAATGAGTCATGGTCAAATTTCACAAGTTCATGCATTAGATTGACTGAATCATCCACTATGTCCAGTTTTCTAGCCTCTCTAACTCAGTTTAATTGACAAAGACATCCAGATTTCGTGTGACCCTAAAACAGGACATTAATGGGTAGGCTGGGAGAGAGACTTGAAAACAGCCTTTATATTCCTATTACAAGAAAGATTACAATCAGCAACTACTATGTTTAGATAAGCCTATTACATGCTTTGAAAAGTGGCTTCGGTGGCTCCAGCAAGCAGCTGAATGATTTTGTGAAGCACATCTCTATCAAGGCTTCAAAAGTATATGCTTTTCCACAGTCTTCCCTGTGGAACACCGGAAATATTAATAGCTTTGGAGATGGACAGCCATGGATTTAAATATCTACTCTCCTCCTTGTCATTTATTATCTGCGTAACCTTGGACATATCTATTCAGTTCTTTGAGTTTCAATATACTTATCTGGTATAAGTTTGCTATGTTTTTTAAATGCAGTAGTATACTTAACTCTTCAGCACAGTGTCTAAAATAGAGTAGCAACTCAAAGAATGTTATTTACTATTAACATTATTATTGTTGTGGTTACTTTTATTAGACACTGCTGTCATTACACTTTCTCCCTTGAAGGCAAAACCCCACTTTCCTGGAGAGTTCAATCCTCCTCAGTGTGACTCAGATAAATCCTGATAATTTAAGCAATTTGTGGTGATCCCAGTGACTTTATCAGAGACTAGTATAGCATTTGCCTCTGGCCAATAAAGAAGTAAGGGGAAGTCTTACCGGAGAGCTTCTTTGAAATGTTATTTTACTTCTACAAAGGGATATGAGGAAGAAATAGTCCATCTTTTTTTGCATGATGTATTCCTGTACATGACACCAGGGAGTGAGATGATCACATGTGATAATGAAGTACATAGGACAAAGACAAGGACAACATATAGAGAAAGAAACATGTAAAAACACAAACATGTAAAAGACAGAAGCAACATGGTTCGTATGTCAACATGGAGTCACTGAATTAACAGGAGCTGAGTACTAATGGTTATTGAGAAACTTAATTTACTTTGTTTTAAGTTTTAATTTAAAGCATATTTCCTTCTCCCTGAACCCTCAAGCATCCTAAATTGTGCATTATTAAACAAATTTATTTTTTTCTCCTTGTCCTATCCCTTCCACCTATAAACACAAACACACACACATATGTATATATATATGTGTGTATATATATATATATATATATATACACACACACACACACACACACACATACATACATACATACATACATAACTACACAAATATATGAAAAACAAGGCTGACATACAGGAAGGACATTCCCATGTCTGAACCTATTGAATGGTCAGCCTATTGAACAGAAATTCAATTTTATTTTATTTGGGTGTGATGGACTTAGAGCCTATTATGGTAAATGATCATGGATTGTACAAAGATGAATAAGGCAGTCTTTTGTCTCAACTGACTTATGATCAGGCACAGAAAATAAATGCATAAACAACTATCATTCAAGGCTTGGTGTAGCATGCATCTTAGAAGAGATATAAGGTTGAAAAAGGAGAGAGCACAAGAGGTAGGTCATGAATCTCTGACAGTGGAAGGATCCATTTGTATTATAATTAATGTACATCGATGTTCCATTTATTTGGCATTATAATTAGTAGCTTTAGTCTAATAGAAATGTTGCCTCTTCTTGGGGACAGTTACCAACATCTAGTTCTTAGTTCCCCTCTGATGCTCATTTTTCTTCCAGCCCATTTAATATTTATCAAGTCCAGAACAGACGTAAAAGTCAAAACATTTCTTCCTACATCTATTGTTTATGGTGTAGATTGAGTTTTGAGATTCAAAAACCTCTTTTTTCCATGTTGAGTTTAAAAAATATTTTTTTAAAACTTAGAAGCTGAGAATTGACCTTTTTGTCCCCCATTTTTCTCCAGTGACCTCCCATCCCTGAGGCAGAAAACCTAAATAGTCCTGGTTACTGCAGGAAATGGATGAGGTGTGAGGGTGGCTATGAGGAAAAAGGAAATTTTGTGAGATTAAAAAAAAAAAAAAAAACAGGATGATGCAAAATACCATATCTCTCCTCATGAAAAGACACTAGAGAGTATGAACTAGCAATAGAGGGACATGTCCTGGAGGAATGGTGTTGAGTAAATTCCTGAATGAAGACTATTAGAAAAGAAGACAGAGTATATTCTTGGAAGAATGGGTAAAACCAAGACGAGGGTGAATTTCCTATGACAGTCTCAGAAGAGTCCATGATGTACAGGCTCATTTGGAGCAACTTTTTCAAAAATAGTTGCTGAGTGAAATATAAACTTGTTAGGCCTTAATTTTATGAAACAATATATTCAGGTAAAAATACTAGGGAGTCAACATGGCAGGGACTGTGCTAGTTTCTACTACACAAACAAGGTCAGGTGAGACCATCACAAAGCCCTAAGCAGAATGTCCTAATTGAATCAAGTTGAGAAGATGGTTGTGAGCAATAGGACTGGAATGATATAGAGAACATATAAGAGGGTAGGTCAAGGTGGAGATACATTGAACCAATAAGTGATTTGTGCACTAATGTACCTACATGTATGCACCGTCTTTCTCAGATCTACCTCATCTGTTGTCTAAGACAATCTTTTCAGGGATTTTGAATGCAGTTGTTTTTTCCCTCAGCCTTCTTCACTTCGAGATAAAGACTGTATAAGAACTTCCAGTTCTCTCTCCCAGGCTGCCACAGCTCTTTAAGCAGACATTTGAAGAACTGTCAGAAACAAGGGACAGAGAGCAAAAAGGGCAGACAAGGGAAGCAGAAGGCAGTGCAAAAACATGGGAAGTACTGCGGTAGCTGACCATTGTGCCAATTTCATGCATTCACACCTTTGAATGAGTGTTCAAAGTGTTTCATTTTGGGAGCCTCAGACAGTGGAGCACTGATTGCGATGACTTCAGGCATTTCAGGGCACAGCTGGCCACTCGGCCACCCCTGTGTCCATAGCGGTTTTCTAAAAATAAGGGAAATAAAATATAGGTTATTTTCAGCTCTGATGGGTGAACTGCACTGTGAACAACTGTAGGATCCGGGTTGGATTTTTTTTTCCTTTCCTTTCTTTCATTTTCTTTTTTCAAACACCTCCCAAACCACATCACCTTTGAGGAATAGGATTCTTCTTTCACATAGTATGGAAAAAACAGTAAGAGAGAGAGATGCCATTTAAGATAAATAAAAAATTCTGAGCTTTGGTTATCCCAGTGGTCTAGCCAGACCCAAATTATGTCTTAAAGAAAGAAAGAAAAAAAAAGCTGGGGGAGGGGCAAACACTATAAAAATAGCTGTTGATATGGTACGCTCACTAAAAACGAACAAAAAACAAAATCACTTTGAGAGGTTTTATATGAAATTATTATTTATTAAATTTAACTAAATTTTTATTAAATCTATTTACATTTTTAGTCAACTACCTTTTAGAATAATTAATATAGTAAATAATGTCCCCAAAACCATCTCTTCTTCCATAATCTCCATTTGAGAGCTAGATATCAGAAGACCTGAATTCTAGATATAGTTCTGTTGCTTACTCATTTGTGTTGCACTTGAAAACTCACTTAATTTCTATAGGTGCTCACTTTTTTCATCAGCAAAGTGAGAATTAAAATATATATTTTTTAATATCATAAAGTCACAGAATTAGTTAATACTTGAAGAATTTTAGGGGTCATTTAGATAACGTATTTCATTTTACAGATGAGAATGTTACCGGGTCACACAGCTGGTTGATGGAATATTTTTAATGAGCACCCAGCTGTGCTAATGACTGACATGTGTATTTTACACATTATTACCATCATCATTTTTGTTTCGTATAAATCTTCCATTCCTATAAATCTAGTCCACTCATCCCTACTCCAAACACCAATATCACAACACTTCTAATATATTTCCCCATGATTGGCCACAATTTGGGAACTCACATATACATCTCAATAACATCTACCTAGTTTCATGAGCAAACTTAGGGCATCTTCATCCCTGTAGCCTTCCCTGACCACCCTTGCAAACATAGTATCTTCTCCTTTGGGCCTGCATAGCACCTAACAGCTCCATCACTTCAGCCATCCATTTATAAAATCAATGAATAATACAAGCAATCTAGGCCAGCCTGCTTCACAACTACTTCTTTTTGTTCTTAGCAGCTAGAACTGTGTATTCACATAATTTCCTTATATGTAAAAGGGGAATAATAGTAACACATATTTCATAAGGCTTTTGTGAAGATTAAATTTTATACATACATATCAACTTAGGCCAGCATTTGATATATAGTGAGATCTATATTAATCTCGGTAATTATTATATTATTACTTGTTGTTGATGAGGATATGATAATGATGATGTTTTGGGGAGGTGAAACACCACTTCTAATAGGGACACGCTAGAAAGTAAAGAAATAATTAAGTTCTTCTTCATCCTTCTTTAAAGAGAATTCCATTTCTTAATTCCCTGGATACTTGAGATTGCCTGAATTTCTTAGAGCTAAATTGAAAATACAATAGGATGCATATTTCTAGAGCAGTTGAGATTTCACTGCGTTGCCTTAGGGTTCCAGTTTCTTATACCTTTGTTTTGAAGGTAATGAAACATGAAGAACAGTGATATTTCTAGGTCTTTTTAAAAAGTATTTGATCCCCATAAATTTTAAAGACTTCTAAATGCATAAATATGGCAGGGAGGGGTCGGGGGAGGATACAGACTTTCTTTTTCATGAGTCCTTCTTCATCAGACAATGGTAACAATAGATGTTAAATCAGCAGCCACAAGTCATGTATCTTGCTGCTTTGGGGTCACCCACTAATGGCAGTATAAAAGGCTGTATAAAAAGTACTCTCAACTGAGACTTGGTATTAGAGTTTTGTCATATTCTACTTCTGAGTATGTGACAGAAAAAATATTTCTTCTTTCTGAGCTGAAGTTTCTTCATCTGCAATCTTCTGGAGTTCAATTTGACTTAGTTTCTTTTAAGTTTAAAATTCTGAAAAAATAATATCTTTGAGTAGAATTTAACAGACCCTTTTCTGACCCAATGTGGGCCAACTTTGTGCTTAGCACAATAGGTGCTTCCAGTAATGGAGCAATGTTTTTGTATCATCAACACTATGCTTAGGATTATAAGTTCCATTACATCAGATTTTACAAAAAAACAAGGAGGAAGGATATATTATCTTTCTGGCTTAATTCTATATCACAAGAGCATGACAAAGCAATCTTTTTTGCCTAGCCCAGTTAAACAACTAATTCATCAACACAATGTGACTGAGCATATGCAGTGAGCTGACAAATTGTTGATAGTACATAAGGGTGACAAGAGAAGAAGCAAGTCTTTTCCTATAGGGTGTCTTGTTTGACTGACAGGCCTTTAATATATGAACATATACACAGTACAGAACTCTCTTCTCTTTCACTATACTGCAAGTAGATTTTGTAGCTGTAAGTTAAGTCAGTTTAAGGCATTGATGTAGAATAGTCTAATGTGTTTGTATTATGTTATGGGGGGTTATTTGATGAACTAGTCTATTAGTACATGATTAACATATTTTTGTACTCTTTGGAAACAGTCATGGATCTCTTTATAGACACTGTATTTACTCTGAATACCTATAGCATTTTATCCATAACCCTCCTGAGAAAACCAATGTATCACTTTATAGCTATGAGTTTATATATATCACCGTTCCAATATACTACATGACATTTAAAGATAAGAAATATTTTCTCTTCTATATGTATCTTCCCTAAGTTTACTATAATATCTGATACATACATAAGGTGACCACATGTCCCAATTAGCATGAGACAGCTCTGGTTTATGCCCATGGTCCTAGCATAATTATACCTAGCACTCTCTTTCACACATAAAATATTGATAGTTCTCATTAGATGATAAATTACTTGGGCAACCTACTTATACATATATGTTTCCTATAAATATTTGTAAATGATGAATCCCCAGAATGAGACCCTCTCCATTGATTGGATTCTGTATCAATACTCATTTTTACTGTGGAACTTCAGGGAACAGAGGACATTTTATGAGAACAACCAGGAGAATTACTTCAGGAATTATAAAGATGTATAGCTTAATGTGAATTTGGAAGCTATTTAATCTTCATTCAAAGAAGAGATTTTTCTACAGAATCCCCCAAAGATGGCCATATATCCTTGGTTACTTTATGAATGTGATACATGTATATGTGTCTGCCAGGTTTTGTCCTAAGTGTTGATTTGTAGCACTGACTAGAGCAGGTCTGTTGCTTGCATTCATGAAAATATCAAGGTTCTAATGTAGATAGAAGTTGCAAGTGTTCAGTGCAGGCCTCTCAGGGGAAATATCATTAATGTTTGGACTTGAATGATTAACAGGACAAGCTTTGCAAAGAGAGTGGAGCAAGAGTATTCCTGAATGAAGCACAGCATAGAGTGAATCTCTGAAATGAAAAAAAGCTTAGAGATTTTAAGAAACTGAAGGATGCCTAACAAAGTCTAGTGGAAGCTAAAGATGAGATGAGGGCTGCTGCACAGTGATACTGTAGTGGTAGGACAGGCCAAATCATGTACATCTGGAATCCCAACTGATTCTTGTACCAGCCCATTCTCTAATGTTGCTTCAATCATGGTCAAGTTAACAGGCCCAGAAACTATGCTGGAGGAGCAATACCCATATTTACAGCCTTGCTTCATCTTTAGTGTTTTCTTAATATTGAATATTTATTCATTTAAGGGGATGATGGCAGGGACATTGGGACTAGAGTTAAGAGAAAAACCAAATACTTTATTTCAAAGAAAACCACTCCAATCACTGGGATTGTCTACTCATCCCTTAGTTTTCTCCACCACCCCTTTTTTTAATTAAAAAGGACATTTACATGCTAATTGGATCTTTATTCCTTGAGAGTCCCTCTGCTATTGTAAAGCCTTCCTTTTCTGGAGCATTTAATCCCCAGCTTGAAACATCACTGTTGATTGCAGTGAAGATGGTGATGTCACAAATGGGGGATTATGACTTCATGGGAGAAATAAGAGAGCAAGACAGACAGTTTCAAGAGACCAAGATCTTTTATTCATGAGAATGTCTCTATTAATCAAAAGGGGAGTGAAATACCAGACATATAGAAAATGACAGCAGAATCGTAGCTAAATAAAATGTTCTTCAAAATTATCCTGGCAATGTCACTTTCTCTTTAGAGGATTCCTGAGAAATGCTATTGCAGAGGATAGGTTTGAGATTCCAAATCTCCCTACACTCAGCACTTGAGGAATACTTACCCCTGGGGTAATTGAAAGTATAATTAGGCCAGGAGCAAGCTCTTCCACATTTTGCCTACAATGTAAGTTTAACATTGCTCAGGGCCCCTTCCTGACCTTCTTCATTTGGGTCCTTGGAAAAGCTCTCCTCCATTCCATTTTGCCAGTGAAATCATTTTGTTCTAAGGTGTGTATATATATATATATATATATATATATATATATATATATATATATATATATATATAATGATTTTAACTACAAACTCAATTTCTTTAATAGATAGAAGGCATTCAAGTGATATTTTTCTCTTTGAGTGAGTTTGGATAGTTGAGACTTTCAATGAAGTGGTCCATGTCATCTAAGTTGTTGAATTTATGAACACAGAATTATTCATAATATTCTCTTACTATCCTTTAATGCCTGTAGGATCAGACGTGATGTTTCTGCTTTCATCTCTGATATTAGCAAAATGTTCCTCTATTTTTTTTCTTACTTATACTAGCTAAAGATTAATCAATTTTATTATTTTCAAATGAATGGCTCTTTTCCTTTATTGATTTTCTCTTTTGTTTTTCTGTTCACAATTTCAGTTATTTCTACCCTATCATAGTATCCTGTTCATTTTGTTTGCTTTAGGCTTAATTTGCTATTCCTTCTTTAGTTTCTTAATGTGGTAGCTTAGATTAGCTTACTGATTTTAGACCTTTCTTCTTTTCTAGCTTATGCACTTAAGGCCATAAGTTTGCTGTTAAGTTAATTTTGCTTATCTTTATTTTAGTTAACATTTAATTCAAAAAAATCTTACATATTTTCCTTTGATATTTCCTCTTTGTGCTATGGTTATTTAGTACTATGTTGTTTAATTTACAAATATTTGGAGATTGTATAGATATATCTGTTACTGATTTCTAATTTAATTATGCTATGGTCTGAGAAGATATTTTGCATTATTTCTGTTTTTAACATTTTGTTAGTTCCATCTTGATGGATACTTCATGGTCACTTAAGAAGAATGTGTATTCTTTTGTTGCTTGAGTGTTCTATACATACAAGTAGGTCAAATCGGTTGATAGTTTTTAGGTTACATATATATACTTTCTGATTTTTCTGCCTATTTGTTCTATTAATTTTGGAGAAAGAAATGTTGAAAACTTCATCTATAATTGTGAATTTGTCTATTTCTCATTCCAGGCCTATCTGTTTTTGTCACATGTGCTTTGGAACTCTGTTGTTTGTTTCATGGACGTTTAGGATTATTATGCCTTCTTGAGGAATGTATCCCATTATATAAATCTTTCTCTATCTGTGATATTCTTTCTTGTCCTGGAGTCTAATTTGTCATAATAAATACTCCCACTTTATTTTTGTTTTGTTTTCAGAATAAGAAAATAAAAGTTTTAATTTTACTTTCATTTCTTTCTTTGATGTCTTTCCTTACTTTGTACAGACCTGAAATTCTGAGCTATATTACTTTTATTCTCTCTAATATACTTCTTTGAATACTTCTTGCAATGCAGGTCTACTGGCAACAAATTCCCTCGATTATTGTTTCCTCTAGAGTCTATTTCTCTTTCACTTTTGAAGGATAATTTTACATCATACAGAAATCTATGCTGATGGGATTTTTCTCTCAACATTAAATATTTCACTCCACTTTCTTCTCACGTACATGTTCTCTAAGACATTGGATGTAATTCTTTGTTCCTCAGTAGATAAGATAAACATCTTTCCTCTGGCTTCTTTTAGGATTTTTTTTCTTTATCTTCGATTTCCTTTGTCTTTGTATCTTGAAAATGATATTCCTAGGTATAGTTTTTGTTTATTTATTTGTTTTGGCATTTATCCTGCTTGGTGTTCTGTGAGCTTCCTATATGGGTGGTTTAGTGTCTGACTTTAATTTGGGGAAATTTTCAGTCATTATTGTTTTGAAGACTTCTTTATTCCTTTCTCTCTTTCTTCTCTTTTTGATATTTCCATTACATATATGTTACATCTTTTGCTGTTGTCCCACAGTTGTTGGATATTCTATCTGTTCTTTTCAGGCTTCATTCTCCTTGCTTTTTGGTTTTTGAGGATTCTATTGATATATCCTCTAGCCCAGAGATTCCTTCCTCAACTATGTCCAGTCTATTAATTAGTCCATCAAAGTCATTCTTTATTTTTGTTATAGTGTTTTTATCATTTTAACATTTTGTATTGTTTTTTCCTTGGATTTCCATCTTTGTTTACTCTGCCCATATGTTCTTGCATGCTGTCTACTTTATCCATTAGTGCCCTGAACATATTAATCATAGTTGTGCTAAATTCTCAGTCTGATCATTCCAACATACCTGCCATGTCAGGTTCTGATTCTTGCTTTGTCTTTTCAAATTGTGTTTTTTGGCATTTTGGTGTACCTTATAATTTTTTCTTGCTAGTCAGACATAATGTATAAGATAAAATAATTGCTGTAAATAGGCCTTTAGTAATGTATTGATGATGTGTAAGAGGGAGAAAAGCATTCTACAGTCCTATGATTAGGTCTTAGTCTTTTAGTGACCCTATGCCTCCAGGCTGTGAATTTCACAAGTGTTTCTCAGTTTTCTCTTTATTAAATGGTACAAGATGGCTAGAATGGGCTGAGTTTGGGTATTTCCATTTTCCCGTGTGGGAGGCTATTGTTGATTGGCATTGGATATTCCCTTTCCCCCAGAGCAGTTAGGATCTGATAATACCCCAGCAGGTCAAGTTCTGGTTAATTAGTTTTCCCCTGATGGTAGGCCTTGTTAAGAAGAAAGAAACACTCTGGTGTATTTTGAAATGGTTATTTTTCCCCTGCTGGAAGCATGAGAGAATTTTTCTCCAGTGTTCACTGTAGGAACCTGGTCAAGTTCTTGAAGATAAATTTCACAATATTGTGGGTGTCTCCTATGATTGGGTCTCCTGAGATTTTTAACTTTCAGACTCATCCACCTTAAGTCTCCAGAAATTATTCAATTACAGTTAAGGTTTTCCTAACCTGGCACTAGTTCCTCTGGTGGTTTTGGCTCCTAAGTTTCTGCCTTGGTAAACAGTGATTCCTGTATTCAGCTGTCTATGTCTCCATTTTGAAGGCAAGGGTTTGCTCTGTGTCCTTCCCTCTCTTAAAGAGTCAAGAAAAGTTGTTGACTTTTCAGTCTGTTCACCTTTTTACTTGTCATTAAGAAGAACCATTAAATCAGTCTAAGAGGTTGGAGAAACATGGAAACTAGTTATATTATGTTGATAATTTTCCATTTCACAGAAAATTTTTCTTCATTATAAAGCTAGGGTTGCCAAGTTGAATTACCGAGGAGAATTTCTAAGAAAAATTACAAAATCTCAAAGAATAAATGAATTATTCATATATATATATATATATATATATATATATATATATATATATATATATATATATATATATAAGAAGTGATGACTTCCAAGCTCCTTATATGTGGAACTGGAAACCATACTTGTCACATTATCTTTTGATTAGTGTTTCTGTGGCATACCTTTCTTCATCCTTTTACTTCTAGATTAGATATTTCTTTGTGTTAAGGGTGTCTTTTTGTAGAAATAGATTTTTTCAGCTTTGAATATTGGGAGTTTTTCAAGCATCCCTTTTATATATTCTCACCACCCCTTTTTTTGAGCACTTCCTCATTTTCTGGTATTACAAGATGCTCCAGGTATATCTTGCATATTTCCTACCCAAGTCCTAGGATCAGACTTTTTTTCAAGGAATCCTGGTTCCTGTTGTTAAGGAATGATTTTGGAAACTATGATCTGGATGTTAAGTGTACACATTGCTACTGGAATGTCTTTGCTCCTAAGCAAAGACACATATATATATATATATATATATAGATAGATAGATAGATAGATAGATAGATATAGATATAGATAGATACAGATACAGATATATATAGATACATCTATATACATATGTATATAGATACAGATGTATATATATATATATATATATATATATATAGAGAGAGAGAGAGAGAGAGAGAGAGAGAGAGACAGAGAGAGAGAGAGAGAGACAGAGAGAGAGAGACAGAGAGAGACAGAGAGAGAGAGACATCTGTATCTCTAGAAAGTGAAACATTAGTTCATACTGATGTCTATAACTCCAATCCATGACCAGATGGGTCGTTCTAGCATTCTTCCCTTGCTTATCTGTAACTTTCCATTCTATCAGTAAGAAACCTAGATCCTACCATCTGTCATCCATTTATTTAATTGCTCCGTTCCAGTATACATGTATAGTGGTTTTAGAGTTGGTAACTTCTACCTCTGAGGAACACAAATTTATCAACTAGAATATTGTGGTTATGAATAGTTTCTTTTTTTTCTTTCTTTCTTTCTTCCTGCTAGCTTAAGTGACATTGTTTCATAATTTTGTGAGTTATTTTAAAAGATAACATTTACTCTTTATCAAAATGAAAAAGTTTCCCTGTATTACTATTTTGCTGAGAGTTTGCTTTCATTCCTCTCCATCACTTCTATTGGGCCTCACTAGTGTTTTCGGCCTACACATTTTGATATCTCCCACCCCCATGCAGATTAGGGCTTTTGCTCCTTAGGGAAGAAAAAGGAAATAGAGTGTAAAGACTTTCATGCTGGCCTCCATTCCCCTTCCCCAACTTCTGTAAGGTTCCACACATTCTCTCTGGCTACTTTGGATGCCAGTCTCTTTCCAGATGATTTTATTCTAGAGGAAAGAAAGGTGAGATGGGTCTTGGCAGAGTTTGATAGTAGTTGCTCTTCCTTTTCACTACTGGCATTGTGAGGAAGCTTTCTCAGGATTCTCTCTCTCCTTTTTTTTTTTAACTGAATTATAGTTGCTGTACAATATTATATGAGTTACAGGTGTATAACATAGTGATTCACAATTTTTAAAGGTTTTACTCCATTTATAGTCATTATAAATATCGGCTATATTCCCTGTGTTGTACAGTTGATCCTTGTAGCTTATTTTGTACCTAACAGTTTGTACCTCTTTATCACCTACCCTTATCTTTCCCTTCCCCTCTTCCCACTCCCTACTGGTAACCACTAATTTGTTCTCTGTATTAATGAATCTGCTTTTTTTTTGTTATATTCACTAGTTTGTTGTATTTTTTTAGATTCTACATATAAGTTATATCATTTAGTATTATTTGTCCTTCTCTGTCTGACTTATTTCACTTAGCATAATACCCTCCAAGTCCATTATGTTGCTGCAAATGGCAAAATTTCATTATATTTTATGGCTGAGTAGTATGCCATTGTGTATATATATACCTCATCTTCTTCAGCCATATCTTAGGATTCTCTTAAAACTTTCCTTTAGGTACCTGGTTGGGGTTCTTTGAGGAAAACCCTGCAAGAATATGTGAAACCCCCTATGTCTGAGGCCTTTCAGAATCTCCACAATCTCACAATAGCTCACACACTACTTTCAGCTATTTTTTCAAAATATCTATTTAAATTGATTTATAGGCTTGTATCTTGCTAGATGCAATCTGACCCAGGTAAATGAATGCTCAGGTGTTCCTGCTTCCTTCAGGTGCCTTTTTCTCTCTACATTTTATTAGTTTTTTGCCCTACAACCTCAATTCACTGACAGTTTTCATAAAATCACTAATTTGCTGTTCTTCCAGTTTTTACCTTTATTGTAAAGGTGGGAATGGTGTTATTCACAGCTCTAGATCTTTGTGCTGAAAGCAGAAGCCCCCAAGACTGTGATTTTACTTTATTTAATTGAATGGAAATTCCTGCTGTTCACCACCAGAAACATTACTTAAAGGTATATGCATATGCGACTATATGCTGAATGTTGATTTTTGAAATAACAGGTTTGAATGTTTTATCATTCTCTTCAGGTCAGTTTTTTTATACTTGCTTATTTCAAATCCATTGCAGTAGTATGAGCTCTTGGCTTTGATGAACTTTGACAGATGGACAAATTAGTAGGGCAAAGAAAATAAAAGCCTAAAATTGTCCTCATTTTATGAGAACTCATGAGCATTTGAAAAAGAGTTTCAACAGGGATATTTATCACCCAAGCATTCCCATTTCCCCAAAAAAGGCCATTCAACACAAGAACCACTTACAATACAAAGAGCTAATAGAAAGATATGCAAAAATATTTAGCAAAATGTGAGACAAATTCTAAAATCAGGAACCAATTTAGAATTGGATCAGTTAAAATGTTGATCAATTACAATCCCAGAATAATGAGATTTTAAATGCCACTAATTAGACAACAATAGAAAAGCAGCAGCAACAATAACTACAACAACAACAGAAATGTTATTTTGTCTCTAGCCCAAACTTACTGGTTTATCCCAATTCAGACATAAACTCTTTCATGAAGGCTGCCCTAATCTTAATCAGAAAGAAATAATTACTTTCTATCTGAAACACTTATCTTCCTTTACTGAGCCTAATTCTAATCTGAATCTAACTATATTGTGAATCTAACTACATTGTGGATCAAAGGTATGGGCATAAATAAAGATCAATCAAAGGAGAACAAGCAAAGTCTACTTAGAGCTATAGCAAGGGAGTCAGGTACCATGACTTATGTTTAGCAAAGGCTTAAATGCAAAAAGATGAGTGGGGAAATTTTCTTGTAGAACAAAGGGGAAGTTTCAGGTGATGATCTGACTGGAGGCTGTTGACATGGTGTAGCTGAAGGTGAGCTAACTAGAAGTGGGACATTCTAGATGATTGGTCAGGCAGGGGTGCGTATTTGCTTTATCTGGTTGGTCTAGTTGGTCCCCAGCTGGAAGTAAAGACAAATATTATGGAAGCTGTCAGTTATTAATCAAAGCCTGGTCATTCTGGGACAATTGGATAGGGGTTATTTTTTAGCTTCCTGGATTGTTACTGGAGTTAGTGAGTGGTCTGACTTCCTGCAAGTCTGACTTATAGATAGATAACAGGCTGGTTTCTTGGGCTGGTTACTGTAGATTATGGGTTGGTTTCCTGGGCTTGTTGCTGCAGGTTGTGGGTCAGAGTTCTATTTTTTCATTAGGTCTGGTGATTGTATATTCAGTGTCTCAATGGCAAAGAAATAAGTGCCCCAAAAGTCTAGACCTGACCTATTCAAAATCACGTATCTCTGGACTTCTTCCCAAGCAAGACATAGTCCCAGGTCTTAAAATTAAGGTTGAACTGAAGTTATCCTCATTAGGCCCCTTCATCTTTACTAAGGGAATGGTGTGCAGGGAAAAGTTTCAGGAAACCCTAGGGAAGTAAGAGGATCTACATAGCCATGTTAATAACAGTGTTGTGTTAAGAAAGCCCTTCAGATCTTTGGTTATAGAATATATTACTTAAATAAGGTATCTTGTTTTTAAACCTGAATTTTTAAATTTGTAAATGAATTTGGAAAAGATCCGTAGCTTTGCATTTAAACTCTCTAAAAACTGTGGAAAACCCATTAGTCATTTTTAATATTTCACATACCTTAACAGAAATAAATATTGCAAGAAGACTGCACAAGCTAATAAAAAATATTATATACCACCATTTTCCTTAATGCATTAATATTAATTATACATGATGATATCAGTCTTTGCATATTAGTAAGTTAGGTAGCTAATTCTTCATAATAAATATGGAATATGCAAACTATTTCAAATAAGAGGTCTCTAGAGTGTATAAAGGATACACTTTTCACTTTAGAGTAAAATAGTGAAAAAAACAAACAAAAAATCTCTTGACAAATGAACTTTAAGGTCTCTTCTTATTTCTATAATTTTATGCTTATAGCAGATTTGTTACTCCATTATTTTAAAAAAATGACATAAAGAGAACCATCTTTAGTGGGATTTATTTAACACAAGTAGAAAATGCAGTTATAACTCTAAAAATGTAATCAAGTCAAACGTATACATTTCAGTTTGAATTTATAAAATTTGAATTTGTAATGAATATGAATTCAAAATATATTTCTTAAAGGAAAAGCAACTAGAGGTAGCAAAACAGCAAAGGTTAATTTTTTCAAATAACTTTCATTTAAGAAGCTAATGAAAATTTAAGATTAATCATTATTTTTTTGAGTAATAAAATGGTTGCTTTGGAGAGCCTATCAATTGTCACTCCCTGATATCTAAACATTTCTCTTAGATTGAATTTGTATTATTGATTTGTTCACTATACCTTTTGTATTAGAACATTAAAGTGTAAACTTTCCAAATCATTGTGATTTCCTAATAATGGAGTCTGGAAGGATAATACTCAAAATGCATTTATTTGTTAGCACAGTGCACATATTTCCCATTTACTATGATATATTTATTAGGTTAAAATGTTGAGGAATAATCTATGCCTCTCCCTCCACTTCATTCAACACTTGGAAATAACATCCCTCTTTCAGGAGGACCATTTAGGGGTTGGCCATGGTCAAAGTAGATTTGCTTTGCTCCCCTAGATCACAGAAAATAAAGAACTTTAGAGAAATCCTTAACAGGATGATTGTTTAAGCTTTATTTCATCATCTTCTAGGATGGCCCCAAATTTTAGTGACAGAAATGCAGTGAATGCTAGCTGTTACAAATAGGGAGAATGAAGAATACAACTTGCAAATTCCCACTGCCCATACTTTTAATAAAAAGTTACAAGCAACTTTTGAAACCATAATCAGGAAGAATTCATGGCCTGAGAGAGTTGATTTTGCAAAGATGTGTTTCTTTTTACTCTTTAAGATCCAATAAAACACCTTCACAGAATAAAATGACACATTTTCAGACATCAATAATATCAAATTGTGTGATTTTATTTGCTCTCCACAAAAATGGTACCAATATTAACAAAAATAAAAACGCTCAAGAAACAAAAATTCCCAAATAAGATGAATAAAGGTACTACACAAACAGTGATTACCTTGATTCTGTTAGCGCTGAAGATGTTCTTAATGAAACCCATAATCTGGTGCCTGGCCTAAAGTTCTAGGCTACTTTGAACATATGATTTCAAAATACAGTAATTAAAGGTGATCTTGCCATTGATTCATGATAGGAAACAAGGAGCTGTTAAGTGATATAACTTGTTGGTGTGTATTTTACTCTGTTCATATAAACCAGTGAAGCAAGATCAATTTGTTTCTTGCTTGAATTAGTTTTCTTGTGGGCACCTCAAGCATACAGTCAAGAACAGCTTCCAAGAAACAAATTTATTTTCCTGAAATGATGGTCTTTATTGGCAACATCTAGTTCTTTTAATTTTACAGTTGGTTTCCCAGTTATGATCTCTGTTTTCATGAAGCATGAGAAAAATCCTAGAACAGTTAAATGTGCTTACCATATAGTTTATGAATTAGTTGATTCTTCAGATTGGCAAAAGCCATAGACTAAAACTGCACTCTCAGTAACTCAGTCTCTTTCTTTTCCTGACTCTCCCTCCTCCTGAGAAATAAAATTATTTGTTCTGCATGCATAACAGCTTGGTCATGGCAGGTATTAAATTATCTTTCTATCTCTATAATGTCAAATATCTATCTGCGTAGTGTGTGTATATGTGTGTGTGTGTGTGTGTGTATATATATATATATATATATATATGAGAGAGAGAGAGAGAGAAAGAGAGACAGAGACAGAGAGATAGAGAGAAGGAAATGAAGTGTTGGAAAATCCTACTTCATCGGCCATTCATTCATCGTATATCTTACAGATATCATATGAATCCCATGAATCTTGGGTACCCAATCTGTAACAACAAAAATGAAATTCAAGCAACCTATTTTGGAATTATCTGCTCCCAAAGGTATTAAAACATATAGGGAACTCAGAGATAGGAATATACTTTGTTGTTGTTTTTTTTAATTTTTAATTTTTTCATTGAAGTATAGTTGAATTACAATGTTGTGTTAGTTTTAGGTGAACAACAAAGTGATTTAGTTGTACGTACATATATATCTATTTGTTTCAGATTATTTTCCCTTACAGGGTATTACAAAATATTGAGTGTAGTTCTCTGTGTTATACAGTAGGTCCTTGTTTGTTATTTATTTTATATATAGCAGTAGAAATATACTTTGGAAAGGTGAAGCATTCATTGCACATTTCAGGGAATATTAATTGTCTTTCTGATACTACATCATCAGACAGCTCTGATGAAGCTAAGACTAGCCTGTGTGTTGTATTTGATGTTCCTAACAACAATACAAAATATCTTTTTGGTGCCTTTCTGCTGCATTTAAAGAAAGGGAGGAATACAGGTGCATTTTAAATGACTCTTCCAGCTCTGCCCAGAAGGGCTTGCTCAGCCCAGGAGGGACTGCCATTAGTAAGTGAGAAGTGACATGTTCTGTCTCTCAAAGGTTTCTTCATGTCCACTTTGGTAGCTCTCATTACATAGCCTGAATCCATTAAGACTGAAACAAGTTTACCCCATGAAATGTTTTTGTCACTAAAGAGGACATGCCACTCTTTAATCAGTGACAGAACATCTTCTCTGACAAGACTGAGCGATACAGTGAGCTCTGGTCCCACCTTTGCTGCCGAGAGGGAATATCCCTTACAAGGGCAGACAATATTCTTATTAAATTGTCACTGGTTGATCTATCAATGTTCCAGTGAAAATAATTCTTCTGAATATGTTTAATATAAATACCTATGTTAAATGAAACCTCTGGAAGTGGCAGGTCCCTGAGATAAGACCTGGTTACTAGACCTTGGTACTTTTCTGTTGGTATTCTGCTGGCCTGTTTTTGCTGCTGTTACTGAAACTCAGGTCCAGCTGCTCACCAATTAGAAGCCAATACTCTAGAGGCAAGGTTGGTGGAAAGGAAAGTTTGGCTTATTCCAGAGGCCAGCAGCTAGGGGGAGAAGGTGGACACGTGTCCAAAGGCCAACTCCCCCACAGACAATCTGAGAGGAGGAGCTTTTAAAGGGGAGTTTCAGGGGTGTATAGGCAGAGGTAGAGGGGTTACATGCAGAAACAGTATGTCAACTCTGACAGTCATCTTGAAATTGGTCATGTGGTGGTCTGATCAGTGTCATCTTGGTTGTTTTAAGTACAGTTAATCTTCAGTTCCAGGGTTGGTTTGTTACCATTTTTTTGAGGCCAGTTATTGGAATTGTGGTAGCTTATGTTATGGCTACAGTCTGGTCATCATGTAGTTAACTTCTTCCACCTGGTGGGGATTTCAGTATCTATAAAACAACTCAAAGTATGTGGCTCAGAATATTATATATAGCCCTTGAAGAAGAACTAAATGTCCTTGACTTTGTTTAATGACTAAACTATTATTATTTGGCCTTATTTGACTGTTTTCCTTTGTTTCTACCTTTTCTCACTTCTCTGATTAAATTTATTCTTTGACTAATGTTTTTCTACAGACAAAAGGCAGGCTGAGGACATGCGGGCAGGTTCTTGTTCTGGGAAGGTCCCATAGGGTCCTGCTTCATTTTACTTCTGCTGCTACACACAGCCTAGGACTCTCTCAGTGCATCTCAAAGCTGAGAAACCCTCAGGAGCTTCATCACCTCCTACCACCATTTCCATATCAGACAGATTGCCATCTCCCAGCCCAGAGGCTGGACAAGGGGCCGATACTATTACATCCCCTCCAATTACACTTCTCTACTCACTTCTTTTGGCAAATAGGCAAAATTTGACATGTAAATATGTCATGTAAATAGAAATCTAAATAGGTCAGCCACTCCTGCAGAGTGAAAGGTTCTGAATTTCAGCCACTGCTTGGATAGAGCTCTCTGAGACTGACACCTTCTGCTTGCCATCACATGTCACACAGTGCCTTCGAGTAATCCTCTCCCTGTCGAGTATCCTCACTACTCAGTTACATACTACTCAGTTCTTCTTTCTTCCTCATCTGAGCATGAGCAAAGAGTACATCTGAAAGTCTCTTCAACAAATGGCATTGGGAAAACTAGATATTCACATGCAAAAGAAAAAAAAATGGATCTTTATCTTATACTATAAGTAAAAAAATCAATTCAAAAAAACACAAGACCTGAAATTATAAAACTCTTAGAAGAAAACATAATGGAAAACTTCATGACATTGGTTTTGGTAGTGATTTCATGGATATGACACCAAAAGCCCAAACAACAAAAACAAGTGTGACTACTTCAAACTAAAAAACTTCTACACGGCAAAGAAAATAATCAACAGAGTGAAGAGGCAACCAGTGGAATGGGAGAAAATATTTACAATTCACATATCTGATAAGGGGTTAATCTCCAAAATATATAAGGAACTCCTATAATTCAATAACAAAACAAATAAACAAAATCCTAATAAATTAAAAATGAACTTAGGATTTGAATGGATATTTCTCCAAAGAAGGTGTACAAATGACCAAGAGGTTCACAAAAAATGTTCAATGTCACTAATCATCAGGAAAATACAAATCCAAATCACAATGAGTTATCACTTCACACTTGTCAGGATGGCTATTATCAAAAAACAATGACAAGTGTTGGCAAGGATATGGAAAAAGTGGAACACTTGCACATTGTTGGTAAGAATGAAAAATGGTGCAGCCTCTATGGAAAATAGTATAGAGGTTCCTCGAAAAAATTAAAAATATAACTACCATGTGATCCAGCAATATCATTTCTGAGTATATGCTCAAAGAAATTGAAATCAGGATCTCCAAGAGATATCTGTACTCCCATGTTCATCTGTATGCTCTCTACAGATAAAAACTGTTTTTCTCTCATAGAATCAATTTATTTAGGTTTGTATTCTGAATGAGGATTAAAGGGGAGTGTCGCCTGCCCAGTATATTTTTACCTGTGAACAAAAAGGAGACTCATACCAAGGACAAGGGCAATCCCATATATCCCTGTGTTCTCCATTCTTAGTCTTGAGCCTAGTAGTGCTGGTGGATGCACCAGAAAATGCTGGCATGCCCCAAGTTACTAACCAAACTTCACTGTTCACTTACAGACACCAGGAATTTTTTTTCACTTAGTAATGTTTATACTATTTTCTTCTGATTAGGCATAGTAATTTTTGGCTTCAGAGAAAGGAGACTTGATTGGTACAGGAGAGGGAAAGGTCCAAGGGTGAACGTAATTCTCAGCAAGTTCACTCATGTCACTACCGCAACTCCTTTTTTGGTCCCAGGCTGGGAACTTTCACTTGACATTAACTCCATACTACTACTATTTAAATTTCTTCCTCCCGATATGCACTTCAGTTTATTTCGTTTTTATTGCATATCAATTCTTTAAAAATGACACCCATAAAATACAGTGCTGCTTTCTCAAAATTGTGGTATCTTTGAATGTACAAGGCCATAAATAAGCTGGGTGGTTAAACTTCTGTATTTCACACTTTAACTTCTTTGTCTCAGCCACTACAAAAGGCCTAGTGGGTCTGTCATATTTTGTGCCCACGATAAAATGCTTATATGATGTCTATTAGTCTTGTATCCTTCCTTCCTTACCCTTTATTTATTTTTAATACCCCATTTCAGAAAACTTACTTTGAGAATTGTGATATGCCCTCCTATGGTGTATTTCTATGGCTTCTGGGTATCAGAGTTAAAGAAGCACAGTGCTAAGGTCACTTCCCAGGCTTGCCTCATGCTTGCTCTATTTATCAGTGGGCCCCTGTAATCCCTCATGTTTCTAATATACCTACTTAGAGGATGAATACAGTTGCTCCCCACCTCTTTATCTTGACACCTTTTGCTAAATCCAGTGAATATCTCAACTAGTTTAACCTACCTTAATCTCCATCATTTCCATTACTTTTTTTTTTTTTTTTTTTTTTTGCAGCACGCGGGCCTCTCACTGCTATGGCCTCTCCCATCGCGGAGCACAGGCTGCGGACACAGGCTCACGGGCCCAAACACTCCGCGGCATGTGGGATCTTCCCGGACCGGGGCACAAAATCGTGTCCCCTGCATTGGCAGGCGGACTCTCAACCACTGTGCCACCAGGGAAGCCCCTCCATTACTTCTTGATTTTGCTTATTTCTTCTACTTGATCAACAAACATATGTACATTCATCTCTTACAAACTCTTGTGACCACAAAGCCTCTGTCACTTTCTATATTTATTTTCAATTTCCCCTTTTCTTTGTTTTAACACATTAGTCCGTGTCTATTATTGCAAGAGCAAATGAAAAATAGATGAAATATTTTAACCTTTACCTTTCAATACTCAATAAGTAAAGTATTAATATAAGGCTTGTTTCCCTATAAACAGCCAAATCATTATTTTTCAATCCTGCATTTTTTTTTTTTTTTTTTTTTTTTTTTTTTTTTTTTTTTGCTGTTTGCGGGCCTCTCACTGTTGTGGCCTCTCCTGTTGTGGAGCACAGGCTCCAGACGTGCAGGCTCAGCGGCCATGGCTCACGGGCCCAGCCGCTCCATGGCATGTGGGATCTTCCCGGACCGGGGCACGAGTCCGTGTCTCCTGCATCGGCAGGCGGACTCTCAACCACTGTGCCACCAGGGAAGCCCCTGCATTTTTTTTTTAATAAAAGAAAACGAGAAACCATCTAGAGACAGCTACCTTACATCTTCTAAACCATGGGAAGGCCAAGTATTCTTGGAGTATTATAAGAACTGCAGTTAATTCCAGTTTTTAAAATGAGAACTTTCTTCAATAATATTTCTAATCATCACATTGTTTTACACCACATCATAACAATTATCCAAATATGAAAGTAGGTAAGATTTTGTAACTCAGAAAACAAGGTTTCAAATGTCTACTGACACTATGAAAAAAAAAGCTAGGCTATCTCTTTTATGAAAACCTTGCATATTCTATAAAAAACAGAGTAGGAGAACAAAATAATTTTGCTCAATTTCCTGAATATATAAATACAATACACAAGTAGCTAGAAGATTGGACTGAGTGGCTGGTTGATTTACTTATTTCATGGAGGTTTTGTAGAAAGTCTTAAGGCTTACAACCTCTATTTTCTTTAAGACTCTGCTGTCTCACCTCCCTTCCTCCTCCAAATTTTCCATACTTTTGAAATTTTAAAATATTGACTGATCAAGTCAATAAGAAATTTTACTTATGAACATTCTTCATAAGTTTCCAAGGAAGAGAACATTATGTATTGACCTCCTGGGAGATTTTCAAACCAATCGGCTAAGTGTTTTCTTCATAATAATCTCCTTTACAGAGCATAATTCACTAGTTATGTTATACTGTTCCCCCCCACCCATCCAGCTGCTTCAAATTACAAAAATAAATTTCTTAACAAAGTGTGTAGCCTCTCAAAATCTTTAACTGTATTGTCTCCTTCTCTTAGTTTCCCAAAATGCTGGGGTGTGTGTGTGTGTGTGTGTGTGTGTGTATGTTTAGAAAATTCCAATTTAAACCTTAAAAGAACTTTCAAACTTTCTGTGATTCAGAGCAATTGGAACCCTATTTGTCAATGGTCAGAGTAGAAAATAGTACAATTACTTTGGAATAATGTTTGGCAGATTTTACTTATGTACCCTAAGACCCACCAAGTCTACTCCTAGTTATATAAAACAAAGATAAATGAAAACATATGTCCATACAAAGAATTGTGTTAACATGTTCATAGCAGATTTATTCATAATATCACTAAATTACAAACAACCCATATGTCTGTAAGAGAAAAATATATAAATAAACATATGAAGTAGTATTCAATACTTCTTGAGTATAAAAAAAAATGAACTACTAATACACACATAGATATCAAAACAAGTCAGACGTTAAAAAGCGAACAGTATAAGTTTTCATTCATATAAAGTTATAGAATAGGTACACCTAATTGATACTGATAGAAATCAGAATAGTTCTTGCTTCAAGGTGAAGTTGTGGTGTGAGTATTGATTGAGAAGGGGCAGAAGGGAATTTTCTAGGGTGATGTAAGTGTTCTTTATCTTCATAGGGGTGTAGGTTACACAGATTTATTTAGTTGTCAAATCTCATCTAACTGTACACAGAAATCACCTGCTTTTCACTGTGCATAAAGTATACCTATTTATTTAAGTCATCTGCTTATCATATAAAGAATATAGAATCTGTGGGGAAAAAATCTAAAAATAAAAAGTATTATTCATCAGGGAAATTTAACTACTATTATTTATGTAATTAAACAGAGAATACAAAGTAATTTAAACATGCTAAAACTAAATAGTTAATAGAAGCAAAATTGAGGTATTTTAATTATCTTTCAAAGTAACAAAAAACAATTGTGTTACATAGGTTTTAGATGAATTTGCTTCTATAATGGTTCACTCACATGGCTGTTTGTGGGAGGCCTTGGTTCCTTACAGCATGAACCTGTCCACTGTGCTGCTTGAGTGCCCTCATGACAAGGCAGTTGGCTTTCCCATGAGCAGGTTATCCAGGAGAAAGCAAGGATGAAACTACATGCCTTCTGAGGCTTTGGGTCAGAAATCACACATGGTTACACCTGCCCCATTAGAACCTAGTCACTAAGTACAACCCACACTCTGGGAGAGAGATACTAGGTTCCATTTATTGAAGAGAAACCTGTCAGAGAATTTTTAGACATATTTTAAAACCAACACACAGTGAATGACCTCACCTTCCCCATGTTTCCGACACTTGCAAAGAAAAAAAAATGAGTTTACCAGGTAGAATTTCTAAAAATAAAGTACTGGTGTCAACAATGAAGCACTGCCATTTGGTGAGTGACCTGCAGGCTGTAAAGAGAAAGAATAGTCATTCCCAGAACTGATACCAGGGTGAGGCAAGTGAGGTACCAGAGGTTAATGAGACACTTGCTTCAGATACAGATTAAGGGGGTGTAAAATTAATGCAGAATGGTTGTTTTGCATTAATTTTCATTTTTAATAAATATTGCCTTATAACATTATGTATGTTGATTACTGATTTTTTTTTATTCCCCTTAAAGTTTACACTCAAGGGCTTCCCTGGTGGCGCAGTGGTTGAGAATCTGCCTGCTAATTCAGGGGACACGGGTTCGAGCCCTGGTCTGGGAGGATCCCACATGCCGTGGAGCAGCTAGGCCTGTGAGCCACAACTGCTGAGCCTGCGTGTCTGGAGCCTGTGCTCCGCGGCAAGAGAGGCCGCGATAGTGAGAGGCCTGTGCACCGCGATGAAGAGTGGCCCCCACTTGCCGCAACTAGAGAAAGCCCTCGTACAGAAATGAAGACCCAACACAGCAAAAATAAATAAATAAATAAACTCCTACCAACAACATCTTCTTAAAAAAAAAAAATGTTTACACCCAAAGCTAATGTCTCACTCACTTTTTTTGCTTAACACTTGCCCCATTCTCTTATACTTTCCCCTCTTCCTACTTTATATATATTAGTGGCTTAAGGCCAGTATAGAGTAGTCTGAAATTAGTAGATCCTCAAAATGCTGGAAACAGACTAGAGGTAGCATAGAACAGTGGAAAACACCCACGCTTGATATCAGTGGCAGCATGGGTACCAGTGAAGTCCTGCTCTAATTAGCCACAGGACCTTAAGAAAGTCATTTCACCTCTCAGTTTGTCAGTTTCTTGGTGACAAACTTAAAAGGACTGAATTAGATATTTTCTAATGCCCAGTGAAGGATTAACATTTTGACAGCAGAAAATCTTAGTCTTGGATGATGCTTTTCTTTCCCTGAATCCATCATCTGTAGCTAGAGACATGAAATCCATTACTCTTCAGGGTAAAGCTAATGCCTTTCCTATGTGATTGTTGTTTTAATTTTAATTTGGAATCATTTTTTGCACTCATTTGGCAGGTTTGCCCAATCTCGCTCTGAGGTAGTAATCAGGACATGATGTAGTATTTGTATCAGTTTGTATTTTCATTAAGGTGCCCTGAGGACTTCCAGCACTAGATGCCAACAAATTTAAATTATTAATTTTATTACAACAAGAATTCTATAATGACAGAGTTACTGAAATGCGTTTTAAATTGGTTTTTAAATAGAAAAATAAAGAGATCGAATTTAAACACTTGGTAAATAATGAAAAAGTGAGACAGAGCTGCTATTGATTTAAAGTCAGGTAAGGGAATACTTTTTTAAAGTTCAATATTCACAAATCATTGACCTTAGATGAGATACTAACGAGAATACTCAACAACCTCATAGGTATGTAATAATGAAGAAGAAACCAACTAATAATGAACAAAAACTGTGGCACTAACAAGTAAGAAAGAAAAAACTGATATCACTGATTAATATTATTTTAATTGATTCTACTTTTTACTAAGAAAATACTACATTTCAACATGTTTATTTAAAAATCTACTGTAAGTAGGAGATATATAATCAGAAACAAGTGATGGACTCACAGCTGCATTTCTGAATGATCTTGGGTAAATCACAAAAAACAATTTGAAACTGTCTTCACCTGAAAAATGGGGACATTAAAGCCCTCACAGAGGGAGTTTTGTGTGGCTCAAATGAGTTACTGTGCCTGACTGTAATTTGTAAACTGTGAAATACTCTGCATGTATAAAGAATTTATAAATTTGTAGATATTTCTCATTTCCAATTAATATTATTGGGAGTCCTGTGAAGGGGATAGAGATGAAAGAATAGTGGAATTCTAATGTGACTTTATCCATCAGATGACTCAAAGCTGACCTTGAAACATACAAGTGCATAGATTTCACTTTCATTCAGAGTGATGTGATGAGCTCTGTAATAAATGATAGTAGTGCAGAACTTTTGAAAAATCCTTTTCATTTTTTGTGTTTATTAGGTGCTTAAACAAGAAGAACTTTGCTGGCAGGCACAGCAAAAAATCAGTCAGCAAATCTCAGCAGGGTTTCCCTGTGTCTGATTTCCCACAATCAGCCACCCTCATGTTCCCTTCCTAGTTCTGTTTTATCAACACACCCAACCCCAATTGTGGATCACTCTGGGGTGGAAAAATATTCTTCGGTCTGACAGGTCTAGATTGGGGCTAGAGCCATACCATTGGTGAAGGTCCAAGGAATCTAGATTGGCTTTGTGCATAAAGGAAGAAAACATTATCTATGGGGAAGCCAGAAGCTTAATGGCTCATGTAAAAAGAGTGTGGCTGGTGTAGGAGGTTGTAGAGGCAAAATCTGAAAGTTAAACCAGGCTACAAGTTTAGTGAAAACATTTAAGGGTGATTGATGAGTTAAAGACCATAAAGATTCCAAGACTAAAATATGGGATGGAGAGTGAGCAGCTTAACACTGGCAAAGTAGGAAGGGCAAACCCAGAAACACCACTTCTCACATTCTCTGTCATCACAAGAACAGCCTGAGTCAAAAGAACTTAGTGAGAATCAGAACCATACCTTGGAAACAAGGAAAGCCCATTCAGTGTTGAAGTGGTGTTCTGGCGGTGTGTTTAGATTTTTGCTTGTTTGTTTGTTGATGTTGATACAACCCTCAGCTAGAGCAGAAGGACACAAAGACATCTTATTCGTTGTTCCTACAGGGCAAAGCCAGGGGCTGCTAATAAGAAAATTATTTTCTCTAATATGACAATATGTGAAGAGTATTAGAGGAAAAGTAATGTTTGGGTGATGATTGCTTAACAGGCCATCCTATAAGAAGAACACTGTGTCCATATATCTATTTGTGAATGAAAATCTGAGAAGCCGTTTTCATATTGGCCTTCCCTTTTCTCCTAGAATCTAGCTAGACAGCAATGAATGTCAGGGAACTGTTTGGAATAATATAATAGCTACAATTTATTGAGGGCTATATGTGTCAAGCTCTGGGCTGTTTTCCATTTATGAGCTCATTTAAGCCTCACTTCAACCTCATGTAGGAAACAATATTATCTCTGTTTTACCCATGAGGAAACTGAGGCCTCCAGCCAGCAAATAGTAGAGTGAGACCTGAACACAGTTTCAGTACAAAATCCCACTTTATAACACCATATTCTACTATTTTGTTCTGGGACTTGTGGAGGAAACTGGATGAAGATGTGTTCCTGTAGAGTGTGTGAAGTTTTTCTGATGGTGACAGGCCGGGGACAGGGTGGAGTGTCTTCTGGCAGAGGTGCTGACTGGTCGGGTGGTTCATATAAGCTGGTCTGTAAATTAAGGGAAGGATAACTAAATTAGAAGTGAAGGAAGCACAAAAGCTCACCCACTTTCTGAAAGGCTGAAACTTAAAATAACTTCCTTGAGGATTACTAAGGAAAAGTCTAAGCTAACTAGAGTTTCAACCTCTGTTATTATGCTGTCATTCTCTCTGGGAGTACTGTGAGCCTTTGGGAAAGACGGGTCTTACATTCTGATAGAAGCAAATGAGACAACTTAGGCAAATGAGCATTCGGTTGGTCTGGTCCAATTTCCAGTAAAGAAGGTAACACTGAGTTCTTGGTAGACCTCTAGAGTGTACCCCAGGGGGTAATCCACAACCATGGAAAAATCCAAAACTTGGGAAAACAGGAGATGCCCCATAGCAAAATAAAATAAAACCAAGTTTCTAGGTTCATTAAGGGCCCCCCTTGGTAGGGTTCTGAATATAGAAGTTACACTCCAAGAACCCAGGAGGTTACTCTGAGCAGTTTGCTGCTGGTTTTCTCCTGACTTTTGAGTATCCATCTTTTGTTTGAAAAGGAGAAAGGGGCAATAGCAGCTGACTACTTCATTTATTTCCTTTCATAGCTTTAGCTTCAGATTCTTTTTTTCTGATGACCGCTGATAGATGTTTCCATGCTTTCTACCCATGGGAATGCCCATCTGTCTGCACTCCATCACTCTTCCAGCTGAATTTGACACAGTTTGTCTCTAATAATAAGTTTCTTTTCCTTACTTTCCCCAATCCCAAACTGAACATCTGCCTTGTACATTGGCAATATTAATATATCCCACTTGAGCAAATGCAATATGCTCTCTTGGTGTCACTCTCAGAGACAGTACTTGTATTGTCAATTGTGATAGTTATACCATATTACACCAAGGAAATATGTATTTTTCATAATGGTCGGGGTAATCAGTGTGTATTGTGGCCCCAGTGTCGAAGGCAGTGTCGGGGACCTTATAGGCCCTCAATGGATATTGGTTGAATGCATAAATGAACTTTGTCAAATAATTCTTAAATTTAAAAATATTATGATTATTGACACTTTCTCACACACCTCATTTGCACACATATTTTCCTTCTCAAAGAACTTAGAATATCACTTGATTTATCATTAGAGAAGTCATGCTACCAGGTACAAAAATATAAGACTTACTCTACAAACTTATAGATATTGTCAAACTACCTAAAAATGGAAAATATCCCCTAAAGTAAAGTTCATGCAATCAGTATTGTGATGTCATAGAATCAGTATTGTGATAAGGATCCAGAAGGTATTTTTAAAATACAGGTAAATTGATTTCCCTACACCTTTGAATTCCTCATGACTTCCATTTTATGGAGTAAAGAATTTTAACCTAGAACTGATTCGTAAACATTTTATGTTCAAAGACCCTGCCCCAGATAATTTTGCTATGACAGTCTCCTCCCTATGGAAATCTTAAGGTTCTCTAACCACAAAATTCTAGAATTATGGAAAATTAAATTGAATTTTTAAATTCAAGCTATAGAAATAGAAGCAATCTTTTGGATGCTAATCTAAAATATGACCATTTCCCAAAGCTCCTGATTGCATCTGTTTTAGAAAGAGACTACTCCTGGGAGAAACACAAGTTACATGCTGTTTCTCTTCACACATAACCCCCCTTTATCACCGACATGACCTGAATTCCAACAGCTGGCTAATCTTATCACTAGTAACCAACCATCACCCCAATAAGTGAACATAATCAAAAGCTAAATCAAATAAATATGTCTTACTCTCTGTTCTGACGTCGGCCAAGTTCCATTTCTGGTGAGAGGCCAAGGGAAGAGGGTGCCAAAGGCATATGGCTGTGGGTACCATTGTGCCAGAAAGATGTCAACACACTGGAAAGGATTCAGAGAAGAGCAGCGGGGGTGATTAAGGGGCTGAGGAATTTACTTATGAAGGAGATTAAGAGAGCTAAGTGTGCATACATTGGTTAGGCAATATATGGGAGCAGCAGAGTTGGATATAATTTAAAGTGTTGACAAGTCTGCACAAGGAATTAGTGGCATGGGAAGCAGAGGAAATACTAAGGCTTGGGAAAGAGTAGTAAATAAGGAGGAAAACCAGAGTTTAGTTGTCATCAACATTTCTTAAGAGAATGTTGATTTAAAGTAAGAACATTTTATCATAGATAAAAAGGAGATAAAAAACCAGAATGTGAAAACAACCTGACTTGGCCTGGAACAAAAAAGCTTAAGAAACAAAGAATATCTTTCCTATTCCCTTCCCTATTAGGGCATCATTACTAAGAATGTGTCTACTTCCCACTTTCAACTGCATGTAGTTCCTCAGCCATATTCACAAGGATCAGTGGCCCAAGGTTCACCACTTCCCTTGCCCTCTTCTTATCAACACTGTCATCCCTGAATCTTTTCCCCACTTGGGTGCTTAGTAAGCACTCAGTACATGACAGTGATATATATATATTTAAAATCTTCATTGAAATATAATTCACATTTCATACAATTCTCTCATTGAAAGTGTACAATTCAATGGCTTTTAGTATATTTAGAGTTGTGCTTCCAACACGATAATCAAATTTGCAATATTTTTATTACATCAAAAAAGAACTGCACAGCCCTAAGCTCTCATCCCCAAACCCTCACAACAATGTGCTTAACTCCACAAATTAATAGACATTGTCAAAGCTTAATAAAAAATGAAAAAGACTACACTAAAGTGATGATTATACAAGAATTACTTTGACTGGGATCAAGATGTGGCTTATAAATATGGGTAAACTGATTTTTCTCCATCTTTGAATATCTCACAAATTCTATCACATAGAGCAAAATGTTTATAACCTCAAGTTTCCCCCTTCTCCAGCCCTAGCAGAATACTAACTTACTTTTAAACTCTGTAGATTTGCCTATTCTGGACATATCGTATAAATGGAATCATACAATATGTGGTTCTTTGTGACCAGCTTTTTAAAATTAGCAAAATGTTTTCAATGTTCATCCATGTTATGGAATGAATCAATACTTTGTTCCGTTTTATAGCTGAATAATATTCTATTGTATGAATATGCCACACATTGTCTATCCATTCATCAGTTGATGAATATATATGACTAATAGAGAATATCACAAAATTTTTTTCTTATGAAATGTCTGGTCATTCATTTAATCACATGATTCAATCTGGGGCATCATGAGCTGATTTCATCATCTCTCCCAGGAAAGAGATGCACTGCCTACAATCAAACAAATGATGTTGGAATTTGTTGTTCCTTTTCAGGTTTTGTTGGAGATATATTTGGCCAGTCAATCCAATGTCCAATGGTTTGGATAGATTGTACTTCCAATTACACATGACATAGAATATATGGACACGGTCTCTCTTTATGGACTTTGCCCTTCAGTCTTTCCCCAGAAGGATAAACAGTATAGTGTAGCAGAGGCTGGTGTAGCCATCTTACACTTCTACAAAAATGAAGTGAGCTATCATCTGTCTTCTTTGAGCGTAGGTTTCCTCCTCAAAAAGTAATGGAGGGCTTCCCTGGTGGCGCAGTGGTTGAGAGTCCGCCTGCCGATGCAGGGGACACGGGTTTGTGCCCCGGTCCGGGAAGATCCCACATGACGCGGAGCGGCTGAGCCAGTGAGCCATGGCCGCTGAGTCTGCGCGTCCGGAGCCTGTGCTCCGCAACGGGAGAGGCCACAACAGTGAGAGGCCCGCGTACCACAAAAAAAAAAAAAAAAAAAAGTAATGGAACAAGATGTTTTGGAATATTCTAGCAATGGACTCAAAATCATACCCCAGTCCATAATAGTGGTGTGACCTTGAGAAAATTATTTTAAATCCCTAGAATCCAGTTTATTCATGGAGACAAAGAAGTTTAGAGGATTGTATGAAGCAAATTAAATGATATACAAAAGCACCTGGCACATACTTGGGGATCAATAATGTTGGTTGATTTTAACAAGAAGTGATCTTACAAGGAGTAAAGGAGTGGGAGCATATGAAGGCAGGAAAAGACTTAAGGTGATTCATAACAATATCTAATAATACCTCCTATACAGAAGGAAAAAAAATAACAGCCATCATTTAATAGCTCTTCATATGCCGGGCACTATTCTCCAGATCTTTTCATATATTAGCCCTTGCAACTCTCCTGTGAAGTAGATATTACTATTACCTTCATTTATTAACAGAAGTATTTTGTCAAAGGTCACTCAGCTTGTCAGAGGCAGGATTTGCATGCAGGTAGCTGGTTGGAGGACTGAATTCCTAACCACCACACACTGCAGATGCCCTTGTCTTTCTGAGTATACAGGCTGGGGACATTGTACATGGAATGGGATATTCAGGTCTTGGATGTAAGAAGGACTTGTTCATCAAGAATCAGTTTCTTGGAGGTTAACAATTTAGCTTTCACTATTAATTTTAAACATATTGTTTTAGATATCACTCTCTTTTCCCTGTGATAAGTTCAACTTTAACAACTCTCTCTTTTACCATGTTAAAGCCCAAGAAAAGACCTTGGCAAAAATTGAGCTGTCCATATCTTTCAGAGTTGTTTTTTGTATGCCATCTTTCATTGCTATAAACTCACAAAGAGGAGCAGGTGGTGAGGATAAAAATATGTTAGCATTCATATTTCTAGCCAAAAATCACCTACATTTCATTTGAGGCAAATAGGAAACAAGCAAAAATACCTCCCTTCTATTCCTATCCCATCTCTGCCCAACAGTCAGACCGTGCTCCTCCAGTCCTGGATTATTGCCATTCATCCTGCCTTCCCACGTTCTCTGTTACTTTAAGCCCTTCCTGCACCAGGCTGCCAGAAGAGCCTTTGTATAATACATTACCTGCCCCCGCTTCTTCAAGAGCCTCCAGTATATCCCTACTTTTGAAATATATCCAATTTTAAACCCCTGTACTTCCCCAAGCTCTCCCAACACATTCCTGTGCCTCAGTAAAAGGCACAGGAAGTAAAAGAAATCTCCAAGTAAAAGAAATCTCATCATTGTTCCCTAAGCCTGGTCACCCTCACATCTCACATCTGTCTTAATACCCTTAGGAAGACACGCTACTCACTACACACACACACACACACACACATACACACCTACATGCACACACACATAGTTATGCATGCACAAGTGCACAGTAGTAGAAAGAATGATAAACACACAGTAAATATCAGTTCTTCTTAATTCTTTTTTTTAAAATTTTTATTGGAGTATAGTTGATTTACAATGTTGTGTTAGTTTCAGGTTTCCCTCTCTTGTTAGGGAAAGTGGTTTTCCTAACTGTCCCAGCCTGGAGTATCCTCTCTCTGCCTAAACCCCTGCCATACTTGGTGTCACACTGTTTAGAATTTGACTGTTCTTTAATGATAAACTTCTAGGACTCATTCTCTGAGGGATTCGGTTAAGGTGCATTTTTGAAACTATACTGGTTTTTAAATGGTATTGACTACCTTCTACGTAGTTGATTGATTTATAAGATATATCAATGTCTCAGATCAAATATTATCTCTTTTCTGTAATCTTCATGTACCTGAATCCAATTTTTACTACCCTCAGGGAAAACTAATTTTTCCTCTCCACTTCCATAATGATGTGACTAATAGATTGTTCTACCATTGCAGATAACACCTTGTACTCTGGTTATTCTAATAAAGCTACTTCCCCCAAACAGAATATGCACTTCTTGAAGGCAGGGGCCATACTTTGCTTCTATCTCAAGGGCCTCTGTACCTAATAACTTAATAAATTGCTCAACAAATCTGGATTAACTTAATTAAAATAACAGAACTCTGAAGGAAGAGGATTAAATGTGTCAAAATGGGTTAGGGGGTGAAGAGGTTGGAGTTGCTCAGATGTACAGGGTACTTCTTCTTTTCATACACTGCATTAGATTTGCTCTTTATTCAGGACCCACTGTGCCAAATCAGGCTTGTGATTAAGATCAAGTCTACCGGGAAATCAGCAGAGTTGTAGATCGTTTGAAAAGGGCCTTGCTGTCCAAAGTTTGCAACTCTGGCAAACAGCTGTTATGGTTTTATTGTTTTATTTTTGCTTCCTTTAAAGGGCAAGATTTGAAAAATCAGGGAATTTATAAAAAGAATTTCAGTACGAAAAGAACACTCCAGGAATAATTTTCTCTGGAAACAAGGTGAGTTACCAACTGCATAGTATCCTGGGTGCATGGTAGCTGTGCCAACTTCAAGGGCTGCTTAGTCCAAACTCACCTTTTTCAAGGTGTAAAAGGCCTATTCTGCCCTCAGGCAGGACTGCAAATATACTGACTCTATTTCCAAGAACCACTTTCAGATCCATTTAGAGGCTCTCAAAGAATGTGTCTCCCATTCTGTGAGGAACTGAAAGTTTTTCCTCATTGGATCACAGAATATTCGGGCTAGAATAGACCTTAGAGGTCATCTAGTTTAAATTTCCTTTATTTTGTTTTTCCTTTTTTCTTTCTTTTTTATCTTAGAGAAGAAACCAAGAGAAAGAAAGAGAAAACACACAGCCAGTTATCACAGAAGGAAGGCTGTGATGTCAAGTTAACTTCATTTTCTGCAACATCTCAGAGCCTCTGCTGGTTTTGGTTTTTGCAAAAGTTCACACGAATGTGTTAAAGGGTTCTATCCATATAGTTGATTAAACAAGTTAGTGGTCTCATAAAGGCAAAATGCTACCTAATGTTATGTCTAAGCACTTACTTTTTCTATATCAGTGTTATAAAAACAGAAGTTCTTGGACTTTGTTATTGTGTATCTGGAGGATGAAAGGTAAGTAAGTATGAAGTTTATACTGAAAATTCCATATGTACATCCAGGTGTGTGTGTGTGCTTGTGTGTGCATGCATTTGCATATGTTTGTTTGCATAGGACTGGTAAGGTTAAAGGTAATGACATATTTACAACATATTTACCTGGTATCCAGTGGCTTCAGGCACCTTGACAGAAGAGAAAGAAGACAAATGGGGACTCTCAGATTGAGGGAGGGGTAACAAAGCATCCTTGGAAAGTAATGTCTCTGGACTGAGGATCCCTTGGGGAAGAGCAATGGGCAGTTCTGCAGTGATGACTGGGTTTCACATAGCAAGAAGTCACATTACTAATGTAACTTCCTGCTTGGGTTCTACTTACTTTCTTTATGACTCTTTGTCCATTTATGTACACTCAATGGAACTAGTAACATGATTAAGCTCTTGAAACAGTTGATGTAAGAAAGAAAAATTCCTTGAAAGTATAAAGGGATAATTAAATAGAAGCCATCTATTATTTTGACTGAAAAGACAATGTCTTTATACATATAAAAGTGTTTCTCCATGTAGTGCCAGTTCTCCATGGCAAGGACTGGTATAGGTTGGTCTGAAAATAAACCACTTACAGAGCCAGAATCTGCAATATGAAAAATAGAATAAATAGAGGTCTACATACTTCATTTAATATGTGAACCATCAGTCATGTTCAGACACATATTCTGCCTGCTGCTTACCTCACCCAATTTGATTTTGGAGCAACCCTCTTTCTAATTAGACATAGACACCAAAAAATACTGATAAAGGTCCAAGTCTGTGTCTAGTAGAAATTTTTCATCTTTCAGTCAAATCAATATTTTATATTTGAACTTCTTGAAGTTCAAAATCCTTGAAATTCTGTAATTTAGCCATAAATTTAAGCATGGCTTAATAATATTGCCAGATAAATTAATAAAGGAAGAGCACGTTTGGGGATTCCAGGTGTGGGCACCTCGGGTACTTGTGGTGCTCTAAGCTTCTTTGGTTTAAACCAGTCACACTGTATCTTCATCTCAGCCCACTTTATAACTTTAATTAAACAAAATTAAAATTAATTATTAATGGAATTAGATGAATTAACTAAGGTGAGCTGATACTATTTTTGTTGTTGTTCTTTGTAAAGTGTCACTAGTATACCCAACATGAAAGAGTTTAGCTTGAATAGTGCTGAATAACAACAAAGTTCTTGTCCCAAGGAGCTTTCCTTCTATAAACAAGTCAGTAAAAGACAGATCATAACTCAAGGTGTAGCTGACAGAAGCTGCTACTTCCAAAATAAGAGAGTATCCATGGCAAATTCTCATCAATGATTGAAATGTGGTTCTCTAGAGAATCTAAATAAGGGATCAATTCAGTCATTGACTCAGTTGTTATGAATATTTAAAGACACAAAATGAATTTCTTCTCTCAAAGTAGTGCCTCCTGAATGCTGGGACTACCATAGTTTTATAAAAAAACACTGGTCTTTAATTAAACCTATTTTAGTCACTGAATGGTCACAAGCCGATTCTTTCTTTGTGTTCAGTCTTCAGCTTGCCAACCTCAGGAATTGTTTTCATATCTTTGGCAAATATTTCTTTAAAATTTGTTATGGGGCAGACACTACATGATGACTGTACAATGGCAAGTAGAATAGGTGTGAAGGAATAGATTTTTGGAGAGTATTTCAGAACATCCCCCCAGAGAGTGAGGGAATGAAGTGGGTAGCAGTGGGTGCTGTGTGAGCTCTGAGGCTGAGCCTTCTGAGCTGTATAACTCAATGGTTGCAGGTAGAACTCACTCAGAGGCAGAGCAAGTAGAAGACCAGGCTGGAAGGAGGACTCATGGGTTAGGTTTGCAGTTAATGAAGAGACATCTAAGAGCAACCTAATGTCCATCAACAGATGAATGGATAAAGAAGATATGGACTCTATACACAATGGAATATTAACCATAAAAAAGAATGAAATAATGCCATTTGCAGCAATAGAGATGGTCCTAGAGTTTATCATACTAAGTGAAGTAACTCAAACAAAGAAAGACAAACATCATATGATATCACTTATATGTGGAATATAAAATAATAATAATACAAATGAACTAACTTACTTACAAAACAGAAATAAACTCACAGACGTAGAAAAGAAATTTAATGGTTACCAAAGGGGAAAAGAGGGGGAGGGATAAATTAGGAGTTTGGGATTAAAATATACACACTACTATATGTAAAATAGATAACCAGCAAGGACTTACTGTATATCACAGGGAACTATACTCAATATCTTATAGTAACCTATAAGGGAAAAAAATCCACAAAAATAAATAAATAAATAAATAAACATATATATATATATATATATATATATATATATATATATATATATTCTGAATCATTTTGCCGTACATCTGAAACTAACACAAAATTGTAAATCAACTATATTTCAATAAAAAGTTTAAAAAAGGCAAAAAAAAGAAAAGTGAGATCAAGAGAGCATTTCCATATATGGGTTGGAACCCTGTGGCCAAATCAGACAAGATCCTTTTTTGCTGTCATGATGTCATAATGACAATAGCTACTATCTAATAAGACTTTTGACTGGGGACTCATATCCATTGAATGTTTTTTCTGTAGGAATCCTGAAATTGGCTGAAAGCACATGCTCTCACAGAGGATTCATTTTGCTTCAGCTGGTTGACTTAACCAACGTGGCACACCATTGTAATATAAAGACTAATTTGAGGTATTTCAGGTGACAGGCATATGAAACTTAGATCATGATCCAGAAGCTCATAGAAAGGTTTATTTAACATTACAAATGCCAGGGGAGATTTTTTTTCCCTCTTCAATCCAGCATCAAAGTGAAACTGAGAGTGGTTCTTTGTTGGACATTCCTATAGAATGGGTCAATTCCTTACCCTTTGAGGTCTGGTTTTATGCAGAAGGCATAGATCACCCTTGTTCCATGGGCTATAGGCAATGTCTCCTTTCAGTTGCCTCCTCAGAAGATCAAAATGGGAGCTCAAAGACACTAAGGTCCACCAAAAGCCCATTTGAAAGCAAATTTATTTCACTGTAGTTCAGCTTTTATTTTGTGTTTTGGCTTTTGAACTTGTCTTGATTTCTTGTCAGTTTAGTAACACATTTGAAAATGAATTTTAAAAGATATTTCATTAAGAACTTTAGTTGCTTTAAGTAGTATAGGTGTTCAGAGTATCTAATTTTTCATGGACCCAGAAAAGAAAGTTTGTTTATTATTATTTACCAAACATCTGCTATGTGATTTACGTTCATTATATTATCAAATCCTTAGAAAATCTACATGCAGTGCAGTAGGTATTCTTATCATAGTTTCCAGAGGAAAGGATTGAGATTAGAAGAGATAAGTAAATTGCCCAAGGCAAGAGAACTTTTAGTGTTTTAGGATTTGAACTAATAGATGCTTAGTTCCCAAGCTCATGTGTATAATAACTGTAGACAGTGGAACATTGAAAGAACACTTAGATCATTTTACCACCTGCTTTTTTGTCTATTTTTTCACCTCCAAATTGTCTTGTTTTCTTTACCTCTCCAAATCTTTTGCTTCCTGAGTCTTTTCTATCTCAACAAACCACACCACTGTTTATCCAACTATTTGAGCTAAAGCAACCTATAAGTCATTTTATATATATATATATATATATATATATATATATATATATATATATATATATATATGTATGTATGTATATGTATATATACATATATTTTTTTTTCTTTAGCATCCACGACAACCCTCTGGTCTAGGTCATTGTCACAAATTGCCTAGACTCCTGCAAGAACTCCATTAATTGCTTGTATCCTTTCTTCCACTAATGAATATATTTACAGTCCATTTTCACTTAATCAGCTTAAAAAATCTTACTAAACAGTAAATATCATTGTATTACTTCCTTTACTGAGAAATGTGATGGCTTTCCATCTTTAAATCATATTTCCCCTTCCAATCATAGCCTTTTAGATCTTATGTCATCTGGCCTTACAAGTTTCTCCAACATTATCTTGTAAAACTCTCTCCCTCACTCACCACTTTCCAGACTCACTGACTCCTCTGTTTGCCCAAACATATCAAGCCTGTTCATATCTTACAATGATTGTACTTACTAGTCCTTCAAGTGGCATGCTTTCTGCTTAGAATTTTACATGCCTATCTTTTACTTATCCTTCAGATCTCAGCTCAATCACCTAACTTTTTCCTGTCCTTCAGATCTCAGCTCAGTCACCCCCAATTTAAACAACCCTCTTATATCACACTGCTTAATTTTCATTTTGTTATTTATCTCTAAATTTATCCTATTTGTTTATAAATATGTTTTATTTTTTTTGTTTTCCTTACTAAAATGCAACTGCACGACAGGAAGAGGCCTTGTCAATTTATTCAAAACTGTCTTAATAACATCTCAGAAAAATGTGCTATCCAATGAATTCATTGCTGAAAAAAATAATCTCTAGAATTGGAGCATAGCTAAGTATCATTATCTATGAACACAAGTCACCATTTTGGGGGACTCCCAGCATAAGGCCAAGAAAGGATTTATCATTATTAGCTTGTGAATCAGCTACAAGGAGGTAGGGTTGAATTTGAATAAACAAAGCATCCAGAAAGACAATAAAGGGCAGCACCACTGACACTATTGAGTTCAAAAACATTCTCCACAGAGAGCTGATGAAGGAATAAGAGAGCCAAAAAAGGAAGCCAATGCATTCATAAATATACCTCACTAAAGCTGAGGCTGATGGTTTAATACTGGAATAACTGCCACACCACTGGTCCAATTGTCTCTTAACATCGATGATATTAAGAGACTTAAAATTCAGATGCTGAGTCAGATAAGCTCCCACTTTCCAGCCTTGCTAACTAAAAGAAAGGGCCAAAGCAGCAAGAAGGTGGCCTCATCTCACTTCTGACTTCCAGTCTTACTCAAGTGCATCTCATTAGGAGTTAATTTTCCCTAGAAATTTAGCTTCAAGGAAATGTGGGCTATATTGTCCTTAGGTTTTTTGGAACCTGTAATATAGAAGAATACATAAGAAAGAGGAATGAATGGATGCTGAATGCCTATTAAACACAAAATGGCATCCGTGTGCATCACTCAATGTGCTTCCCAAAAGCCAGTGTGCCTAGTGTAAATTCATAAAGAAATTGAGCTAAGCTGGACTCCAAAGAAATGTACTATGCTCTGAAGATATATTAAGAATGTCATGTGATACACTCTCCTAGGGAAATTAAATTGACAGACAGATTGGTGCTTCTCATTGATTAGAAATGGTCTTAAAATTCCCCTCCCCTGATTGGATAACTGATAGTTTTATGCAGAACAATCCTATTTTTATCATCGTATTCATTAATCTTTCCATGATATGGAACTCTTCTTTCTGAAGAATGAGTCTGGGACATATGTAGTACTGAAACTCAAGTATGATTTCATGGATGACCCAATTATTTTCTCTTTGAGTGAGAGTACCCACTCTTGCCATATTCACTGGACTTTGCCTAGATCATTGTTGACACATTCCAGGGAAGTCCAAAGTCTTTGGTCATCTCATGAGGAAACTAAACATATGTGCAGGGAACAGAGAATATATCAACTACCTTTAACTGTGTGGAAAAGCTCAGTGCAATTTCTTCCTATATAAAATGGGGGAACTTCAGGGAGGTTATTATGTCTTTAAAATATATTAAATATAAACATGTGAACCAGTTGCCTTCTTTATGGCCAAGGGAAGCCAGGTTATGTTTTGGAGCAAATCTTAAAATTCCTCTTCAAATGATGTTTCCTCCAAGCTAATAAAACAAACAAATAACAACAAAACAAACAAACAAAAAAATGAGAAAAGTTGATGTCCATGAAGTCAGCCCCAACCAGTAACTCTCTTGTTTACTTCTTAATTTTCTGTTTCCATTTTTTTCTCTTTTCTTTCCATGGTTGACTTATAAACCAGGTACATAAACTAGATGATGAAACTATTAGTAGATACTGAGTCAAATCTTCCAACACCTTTCCAAGCTTGGGGGATAAAAATAGGCACTAGAATGATAAAAATCAAGTGGAGATAGTGATTTGACCTCAGTGGAAGAGCAAAAGCATTAAGGAACACCATATTTTCTGCCTATAGACATTGGCATGCAAATAATGCAAATATTGGCATGATCTAGAAATTTCTCCATTAAAATATACTCACACATCTGGGCCACATATACAAACTGACATAGGAGAAATAAGAGAGATTCCCTTTCTCAGTATTCTCTGCCTCTTTTCCTTTTCCTTACTTACTAGTTAAAAAACAAAAGTATCTTTAAGTTACTGATAAGGAAACTAAGACCCAGAGAATCTAAGGACATTCTTAGAGTCACACAGAGGGTTGGTGGCAAAGCCATGAGTAAAGCCTAAGCTGCCCTTTGGCTCCCAGGCCAGAGCTTACTGTCAATATTTCTATCTCATGCCATCTTCTGGGAATGTGATACTCAAAGAGGAGCTCCAGTTGTCTCTAACACCACAAATGATTGCCCACCCATATGTTCTTTAAATTGGAATGTTTGTAGGTAGGGTTTCCATAAGACATGGTGTGGTGTTATAGACTGAATGTTTGTGTTCTCCCCAAAATCATATGTTGAAGCCCTAACCCTCAATGTGACCATAATGGAAGATAAGGTCTGTGAGGAGGTGATAAAGGTTAAAGGAGGTCATAAGGGTGGGGTTATAATCTGATATGGCTGGTGCCCTTATAAGATGAGAACTCTCTCTCTTTGTCTTGTGAGGACACAGTATGAAGGGGCCATCTGCAATCAAGGAAGAGAACTCTCACCAGGAACTGAACTGGCTGACACCTTCACCTTGGACTTCCCAGCTTCCAGGACTGTGAGAAAATACTCTTCTATTGTTTAAACCACCCAGGCAGTGGGATTTTGTAAGGGCAGCCTTAGTAGTCTAATACATCAAGGTATGCCTCTTCCTTCTAGAATACATAGAAAATATTAGACATTTATTTGCAAAGGTACTTTTGGAATTATATTATTTAATATCAGCTTTCCTGAAGAAAGTGCTTATAGTCAATTTTATGAAAAAAATTACCCAAGGTGGTATCTCATTTGTAAAACAAATATATAATAAAATATATTTGAAAGGATTAACGGATTTTAATACTGTATTGTGCTATTATTATTTTTTTAAATTTGCTAGTGTATTTTTATTATTTTAAGTACTCTTGGCCTTAGTCCAAAATCAGACTCCTTCATTGGAATGAACTGTGGTGATCCTGGATGCTAAAACTAAGGAAACTGTACACAGGGTGTAACCAAATCCTACCTATCCAAAGAAGATCCATATAACATAATTTGTTTTACTGGCACTTTTTATATCCTATAGGAAGTAGAATATTTATTGATGCCTGTGCAGGAATTAATCTGAGTGATAAAAAGTAGAGTTAAATGTGTCTGTTTCTTGAGCAGATTATCTTAATAGGCATTTTCATATCAACTGATATTACATATGCACATATATTTTCCCTTGTGAAGTGTGTGTATCTGTGTGTGTGTGTGAGTGTATGTAAATTAACCCTCACAATTTAAATATTATACTTGATACAATTCAGTTATTGAGTGGCTACTACAAACAGAGAACCAATCTTATGCTGAAGGATTTAAGGCATCAGACACACGACCACTTGGATCGATGAGCTGATGAGGAAGTTAACACACACACAGTGTTTTAAATAAAATACGAGGCCAGAATTGCTGGTGCAGAGGACAAGTGAATCCTTGAATTGTGTGGAACTCTTGGAGGATGACGCTTTCAAGAGCAACATGAGACTGGATGGATATTCCTTAGAGGACTGGTCAAATTTAATTGAACAGGAACCAATAATCTGAATATTGAAAGCGGATGGAACCTTCCCATGAGAATTTTGTAAAGAAGAGTCTGATATCCTCCCTTGTGTTGTCCCAACACACAAAACGAATATCTAAGATAATATGATCTGTATCTTTTATTCACAAATAACTGTCAGGTCACTTTCCTGGCTGCGGGGCACTTCGTACACTACCAAATTAGCCCCATTGGATTTGTGCACAGAAGTGCTTTTTGAGAGACTGTGGCCTGAAGGAAACATTAAGCCACTCACACATCCATATCTCAGTCCCACGGCCCTTCCCCACCTTGGTCTCTCTCAAGTAAACAGGGGAAGTATCTGCAGAAGACACAGAGTGGTTATTGGTAGCAAGCAGACACAGGTGCCAGGTGGTATGTACTACAGACCAGTGCTGTCCACTGGAAAGACCATGAGAGCCACACATGGAATGTCAATATTTTGGTAGCCATATTTAAAAAGGAAACAGAAAGAGGCGAAACCAAATTTAGTAATATATTTAATTTAACCCAGTATATCTCAAATAATATCATTTCAATGTGTTCTCAATATAAAAAATCATTAATGCGATATTCTACATTTTTTTTCATAAGAAGACTTTATTTTTTTTAAATTTTTTTTTATTTTTATTTTTTTGTGGTACACAGGCCTCTCACTGTTGTGGCCTCTCCCGTTGCGGAGCACAGGCTCCGTACGCGCAGGCTCAGCGGCCATGGCCCACGGGCCCAGCCGCTCTGCGGCATGTGGGATCTTCCCGGACCAGGAAATGAACCCGCGTCTCCTGCATCGGCAGGCGGTCTCTCAACCACTGCACCACCAAGGAAGCCCCATAAGAAGACTTTAAAATCCAGAGTGTATTTATACTTACAGCACAGATCATTGGGACCAGCCATATTTCAACTCAGTAGCAGTGTTTGTCAAAACGAAGCAATGCAGGGCCTCCTTTTAAAGGGGAAATATCAATATATCTTGGACCATCAAAACCCTAAAACTAGGTACAGACCTCTTATACTTATAGCTCATGTATGCTTATAAAATCAACACAAATTGTTTAAATAAATTCCAAGCAAATAAATATAAATACAATGATTTCAATATGATATATATTTTGCAGAAGCTAAATCATGTCTGTGCAAAATAAAATGGCAATTTTAGGTTTGACCCACCACAAATCTTCCTCTCCACAGGGACAGGCAAGGGTTTCATTGGGTTTTTCTCAAAGTAAATGACTCATTTAAATCTTCTGTTCTCTTCTCATTAGCAAAAATCAAAGCACCAATACTTTGCATCAATTTTATCCAGTTGAAGAATGAAGGTGATCAAAAATATAAATGCAAAGGTGGGTTCTGAAATCACTCATATGTCTCCTAATTGTATACAATTACTTTTGAATATCTTCACATACTTGTCTACCCTGTATCCCCCTACTCATCCTCTCCCCCCACTAGCATTCTTTAAAACAAGTATACTTATCTTTTTCACTTAACATAATATTATAAGCACATTTTTCATGTTGCTCCATAGTTTTCAGGGCATTGCTTTTAATGGTTATATACTACTCAGTCAAGGACGGATCACCAGCATCAACTCACTGCTGGACCTACTGTCTCTCATCTTTGATTCCTGTGTTGTATTAGATACTAATGAAAATGCAGCTCAGTGCCCATGATCTTATCCTTCTTGAAACTCTTTCCTGAGCACCTTGGTTTCCTGAGTCTTATCTACTCCCAGATTGCTAAGTGCCTGCATCTTTTCCTAGGCCTCTAAATGTAGGCATTCCCAACAGCCCACTTCTTCTCTCCTTCTACTCTTCTCCTCCCTGGACTCCCCATCATCCAGGATTTTAGCTAACTCCTCTGTGCAGATAAAGTCATTCCATCTCTTCCAAGTTCTAGTTTGGCTTTTCCTATTTTCTACAAAATATGTCTACCAATCACCTCTGTGCAAAACAGATTCTAAACTGTGTGAACTTTCTCTGCTTTAGTATTTCCTCATCACAGAATCACCCAGACTTTTCTCTGTTAATTATATATAGCCCCATTCTACTAATGAACATGGTCTGAAAACTTTGAATTCATACGTGTCTCTTACTTTTCCTTTGTCTGCCATAACAAAGCAAAGCACTTGCCAAGACTCCTCACGAGTGATATTCCTATAGATATTGTCACTGTCACCCTTTCACTATTTCTCACCTAAGGCATAGCAAAGGTGCCCACTCTCATCACAGGCACACATGTTCTGGAAGCCAGTGCTGCAAGATCAATTCCCTTAAAGCAGTCACCTGATTTTGAAGGTCTGCTCTCAGGGAACATTAGCTTTCACACTTGCCAACCAAATCAAATGCTCCCACTGGAGACATTTCCTTTCTAATCTCAGAATACTTTTCTACCCTCACCCAGTGGGTGAGGACTTTAGATTGTTTAGACATGCCTGTCTTCTCTCCCCCATCAGACTACATGTTCAGATTCAAGGATCATGTCTGATCATGTTGAATCATAGCCAACACTATTCATAGAGTGAATATTTAACCAATAAATAAATAAAAGTTTTAAAAATGAATTGACACCCTTTAGCACAAATGACTTCATCAGTCAATTGACAAAAAGACTATGGAGCTAAGAATCAGTGGTATATGTTAGGGGAATGAAAAGCCACCCAGTGTAGCTTGGCCTGAGATAAAAAGTGGAGGATCATAAATATCAGAATAGGGTTCCGTGGGCATTAGAATCAGAGAACCTGTGAGTCTGAAGGATAATTTAATTTATACACTGTGGAGACTCATTGTACAGAGGAGATCATGATTTGTGATCATGATCACAAATTGAAGAAATAGCCTCTTTTCACTACTCCATTATGCTGTCTCCTTACTGGCATAACTACAAGTTGTGCTTACTCCAAAATCATTTGTCTTGAGACATTAAGTTTCTTATGTAGGTTTTCTAATCTTTAATTGATCATATTGAATCTATAACCAAGTCACAAGTGCTTAAAGGCCTTCCGGAAAAGAAACATTAGCCACAGATAAACTTTTGAAAAAGTAATTAACACCTGTTTATTACTTTACTGTTTCTCATTTGAAAGGCATAGCAAGCTTTTGAGAGGGTCAGACAATTATTATTATCTTATTGTATCAATGATAAAATTGAAGCCTAGATTGCTTTTGGGTGACCAAATGTCATAGTACTGATGCAGCATAGCCAGCAGTAAATCCAGTTCTTCAGACGCTTGGGCCAGGGTTCATTCTCCTATTTATTGCTCATTCATTTACTATTTTCCCAATGATTGGACCTGCTTGCAAATAACTGTAAAATGCAACATTGCAAATGTTAGATACCTATCTCCACTACTACACTATACCATATTCTCAATTAAGCTGCTTGCCTATGCTTTTCTTTTCAGGAAATTTCCATTTGGATCTGCATAGAAAATGCTCCTCTTCCTTAACTTGAGCTCACTGGGAAATAATAATCTTTTAAATAAAATATTTGTTCAATATGATTTAATCAAATTGTATTTTTTTTTCATTTTTTAACTTTCCCTTGACTTTTTTTTTTTTTCAGTTTCCATTGTGGATTCCTAAGCAATTTATATACAGCTCAGAGCTTATACTATAAGGTTCTGTGTTTTAGGGCTCTAAGAGCATTTCCTCTGGGTTTGGTTATTGCTTCAATCCGATCAGTTAAAAGTAAGAAACTTAAACGTATGAGACTTGTTGCCTAAAGGCAGATGATTCTGGAATAAATAAAACTTTGGAATTCTTATCTCAATGAGGAGACTCACAGATTTTGTTCCTGTTATTGTTGCAGATTTTCAGCTTTCTATTTTATAACATAAGGAGTAGCTAAGTAAAACATGTTTTTATTTTCATTTTCAACTTGCATATATTAACAAATTAAAGGCAGACAGAGCTACAAGAGTAGTTCATGTTCTCTCTCCCTTCCCCCAACTGCATTTTAGGAATTTACAGTAGGGCTACCAGATTTTTTTCCCTAGCAATTCTAGGGACACATATTTGCGTATCTGTTTGCATGTATTTGAATTTTCATTTACATAAATTTGCATACTAAATGTAAAAGCTTCAACTACAAGTATATAAAGTAAAATAAAATTGATTAATTAGTGCAACCTACTATAGTTGTACCCAATCCCATTAATCTGATTGTGCTGGAAGACTTGTAGTCAGTTGTGGCCTGAAAGCTATAGAGACAGCTTTCCAGCTGTTCCTTAAACAGGGGCCAGCTCCATAAAAAATGTATTGTAGGAAATGGGAGGATCAGAACTAAAATTGTACTGGGAAGGAAACCCACACTTACATACACACACACACGAAAATAAAGGAAAAAAATCTTTATCTAAGGATCAAATCAGAGTATGGTATTGAGCTGGGTATAACCATAGATTTTGTCGTACATGCCAGTTAATAGTGAACAAATTAAAGCCTCTTCCAGACCCACGGAGATCACTTACCCTAGAACCAGTCCACTTCTAGATGCTTGGCAGCTCACCAAAGACACTTGGGGAGAGCACCTACCACTAGTAGACGAACCTCTGACCCACTGATCCCAGCTTTGTGAGTCCAACTCAACGTGAGGTTCCCTCTCATAACCCCACCATCTTCTCCTTTCTGTACCTTTCTTCCCAAGTTCTTTTCTGACTTGTTCCTTTTCTCATGCTATCCATTCTGCCATTCCTGTCTTCCTCATTCATCAAAGTTGCAACTTCAAGGCTTAGCTTAAGTCTGTCCACATCGTTAAAAATCAATAAAAACAACAATAAAAATATCTATGAAAAAAACCTCACTTTCCTATTTCAGGCCGCAGGTATCCTTTTCCTGAGCCTCAATGACATCTACTCTCAATTTGATTCACCTGAGGCTGTACCGTGCTTTATAATAACATCTGTCTCATATGTGTATGGCTTACCTCCATACAAAGTTGCAAGGTTTTGTGGAATAAATGCTAAGCATCTAAAATCTTCCAAGTGTCCCTCATAATTCTGCAGCCATACCAGGGGATCACTGTGTTTGTTGATTGAATATTCATTATTTAAACAAAGAGTATTGCATGACATAGCAGACAGAATGACAAGGAAAGAAGAGACTGAAATACAGAATCAGTAAATGTGAGTTCTGTAATGTAGGCGGGTCCTATTTGAAGTTTGCCTTTGGCTTGAGTGACCATAACACTTGGTTAAAGAGGCTGAAATGTACCTAGCACTTATTTTGTGCTGTGCAGTGAAATAAGTAGATTATAGGCAGTGTTTTATTTAATCCCCACAACAACCTGATGACAGAGTGACCATTTTAATCAACATTTCATAGATTAGAAAACTGAGACATTAGACAATTTGTCACAGTTCACTCCTCTGTTGCAGGTGTTGGGACCCACACCTAATAGGTCTGACTCCAAATACTCTGTTTCAAACCACCAGATGGAACTACTCACTTAAATGTTTTTGCTTTGGTTTCTCATCTGAAAATACATGTAACAACTTCTACCTAGTACACTATGGGACTCAAATTAAATTATACAGAGGAAAAAAACTTGTGAACTATAAAGAGATATGTTTATAGTTATTTTAGGCAAAAATATCACCTAGTCCACTCACTCTTTCTCACTTAAGATTTAATATTTTGAGAAATCTTGAAAATTGTGGCATCACTTTTACTTTGATTTAAAAGAACTCTCCAAACTGGCCGCCTGTCAGACTGATGAGAATGCATTTGGATACCAGCAGAACACGTACCTGGGGTCACTTCCCTTAGTTTCTCCAATTACAGAGCTTGCTGCAAGGAGCTGAATCAACCACGAATGTAATCCCATTCCACACTAACGAGCAGGTGCTATCTCTTTGGCCCTTGGCATTTAACCCTGTTGAATTATGAATGTGCCTCCAATCCCACTGTTTGCCTTGGAGCTGGTTAGAATGAATGCAGTACCTTTTGGGGGAATTAGATTTTTAAAGTAGACTAGGCAATTTTTAAAGCAAATTTTGTTCAGAAAGCCCTGGTTATCTTAAGATTTGCCAGATTATGGGGAATGGCATTGACTCCTGGAAGAGCCCATGGAGTGGTTCTCTGCAAAGCCTGTGGCTTTAGTATTAAATAAAACTGGCTAGGCCAGGCCTGGGGTGTCCTATAAAATCAAATAGATGATATGTTGATTTCTCTGTCTCTTCATAGAAAGTGCTCCAGGGAAACTTGGGTCTCAGTTTTGTGTGAGATGAGACTTCTCCTTAGATGAGTATGAGTCTTATCTTCTAATTAGGAAGGAGAATATTCTGTTCTGCCCAACAGGCAAGAATAATAAAGTGTTAAATTCAGAAATGGGTACTTTATGTTGTTCTAACTCTAGTGTAGGTGTCACTCTGTGGACATATAATGGAGATAGAATGGGGACAAATGGAATTCCAGGGATCAGGCCTTTCATCTACCTTGGCCCTCTCCACAGCCTGCTGAAGAAACCAGAAAAGGGCTATGAAACAGAGGTATTCCATGCACACTCTGACAGGAATTTACAGGTTTTTATGAAACTTCTCAGGGCTGGTCACAGTTTCTTTCTTACCTTTAAGATAAAAGAGTTAGAGACGATTTTAGCTTAAAAAAAGAACACATTTTGTCTCCACTCAAACAGATCTGTAGTTACTTTCATCTGTTCATTTTAATGGTTCACCCAGTAGATAAAAAACTGAAGTCACATCACTTCCCCAAGAATAATGAATTTCTTAGATTAGATAGTATGTTTTGTAGTATAAAAAATGATTAATTTATAGAGTGATGAGCATTTCAGAGAACACTTTATCCACATTACCAAAGAAGATATTCAAATGGAAAATATGTACATGATAAGATGCTTAACATTATTAGTCATTAGGAAAATGAAGATTAAAACCACAATGAAAAAATAATAAAAAAATCTTTGGTGAGTATATGGAGAAACAGGAACCCTTAGATGTTATTATGCTATGACTCTCCTACTGAGAGTGGTTTGTTTAAGGTCTCTATCCTCAGAAGAAAAAAATGTGCCATATAGAACTTACTATATGTATTATATTATGAAGAAGTGGACACTTCAAATCTCTCCTTGTACTGGAAAATATCAAATAATTAAATGGTGGGGTAAGATCTTTCTTCTACCTTCTAGTCCTAATTCGTCCTATGAAGCAAAGAGAACAGAGCCTCAAACACGAAATGAAAATCAAAATGAGTTCTAATTCAATGACTTTGGGTAACTTCACACTTTATTTTCATGAACAGGGAACTAAATTATATGACAGGTTGTTGCTCGAAAAGGTTCAAAATAGACACCCATTAAAACGCTCTGAAAAAATATAAAGAGATTTACAAATATAAGTTAACATCTTATGGCTAAAGAAAATTATACTACATATTCTTAACTTAATAACATAAAAATAGAACACAGTACAGGCCTTAGAGGTGACATAAATTGGTTTAATTTTCTTCTTACTTTATTAGAAGGAAAAAATCCTGATTGCTTAAAATTCTATAAGCTCTTGGTAAGATGTCATTAAAAGTTACCCTTAAGTTAAGTGGTTATAGAAAATGATATAAAAACCACTCTAACCTAATCAAGCCACTTCAACATTTAGAGTAGTTTTTCAAAAATGAAAACATTTTTGACATTTTTGATGAGTGTTTGACCATTCAATATATCTTAATGTTTTGAAAGAAAACGATTAGTTTAAGACTCTGCATGCAATTGAAATGTTACTACCCCAACAAACTGGGAGTAAAATACAGGTGCTACTCCTATTTAGGAAAAGCTAATATATGGAAATACAGGTTTACAGAGCAGATACACTAGAATATGATAATTTTCATTATAAAACAGTTTTCCACTAACAGAAAGATTTTCCTCAGGGTTCCTCCTAAACATCAGGCTCCTTTAATTCACTTAAATATAACTCAATTTGCACACTAATTTTCAGAAGCATATTCTTTATGGAAAGGTAGGTATAACCACATAACAGCATGTACCTAGCCAGATGTTAATTCTCAGCACCTAGGACAGTGCTTCGAGCATAGAGCAATCAATATGTAATTTTTTAGATGAATGAATGAATAAATGAATGAATATTATATAACCAGAGATCTCAAGTCAAAAAGTATCCATTAACAGTCTTTTGAGTGCTCGATAAAGTATTCAAACAAAATAACAAGGTGTGTGGGGTGGACTAGGAAGTAACTTTCTTTTAGAATTTTCAAATAAATCATATCGTATAGTAGGTACTCATTATTGAGCAAATAATTGAGTGAACAACCTAATGAACTCAGTTAACAACCACATTTCCATGATCAATTTTTGTTTGTTTGTTTGTTATTTCTCTTTTTTAAATTGAGGTATAACTGACATATAACATTATATTGGTTTCAGGTATACAACATAATGATTCAATATTTGTGTATATTGCAAAATGATCACCACAATATATCCATAACCATACATAGTTACAAAATTGTTTTTCTTGTGATGAGAACTTTTAAGATCTACTTTCTTAGTGACTTTCAAATATGCAACACAGTATTATTAACTATAGTCACCATGTTGTACATCTTGATTATACCCCATCACCAATTCTCAATTGAGAACACATCAGGATAGGACATGTGAAGAAAAAAAAAAAAACTATCAATAAAAGCTGTCTTTCTACAATCAGCAAAACAATTTTGAGGCTCTCCCAGCTGCTTTGTTTGATGCTGAACCTAAAGTATTCAGTCCATTACCTGGGGCATAGTTGTTCATTTTCTTATCCTAAGCTTTACACTGTTTGACTATTACTACCACTGTAACAAAAGCTAGCTTAATAGCCATTTCTTTTCCTTTACCACTCCTCAGACATAATCAAACAAAACATCCCAAACTTCCCGTTTTCCTCCACAATATTCAACTCATTTCTCCAGCCCACTGACCTGAAGCCACAGATCTCTAAATCCTGGGTGAGGAAGCCTGCTGATGACTCACACAGAAGTGGATCAGCTTACCACAGGCAGAAGGTTCTTCAAGGGGTGGCCTCCGCCTCCACATTAACCCCACTAATTCCTCCTGCTGAGAAGCTTCTGCTGCTTAAACACCTCATATTGTCCCAGATTTCCTATTCCTCTGCATGTTCCTTCTCTCCCTCTACCCTGGCTCCCTCACATGAAATGCTTCTGGTTTCAGTCAGCACTCCCCTCTCTAAGAACCAAAATCCAAGTCAAGAGCTTACTTAAAAATAGGTTTTTAATTCAATGAGGGGGAGGTAAGAAAAGTGATAATAACTGAGGAGAAAATAGTTTATACAAGGGAGTTAATCAGCTGAGACCCTGCTCAGGAAAACCTGGGTGGGGGAAGGATGCAGAGACACAGGCTAGTGTCTCTTCAGGCCTGGGATGCTCCTCGCTGAAGAAACTAGCTCCAGAAGGCAAGCCTTGTGTGCCAATAGGAGAGGTAGGTGGGACAGGAGCCTAGGCTTGACATTCTCCTCAGAAGGTAGTTTCCCGTAAAGGATGAGATTATGTTGCCAAACCCAGTTTTATGTGCTTGACTCATGGTGACACCAAACAAATTGAAATGTTGGAGTTAGGAGCAGAGAAAAGTTTATTGCAAGGGTCAAGCAAGGAGAATGGGTGTCTCATGCTCAAAATACCCGAACTCTTCAATCAGGCTTCAGGCAAGAGGTTTTAAAGGCAAATCTGGGGGGAGGGCTGCAGGGTGTGTGATTTTCTTTTGATTGGTTGGTGGTGAAGTAATAGGGTGGTGTTCCATGAATCTCAATAATCAGCCTTCTGGTTCCAATCCATCTGGGGTCCATGTGCTAATGTTCAGCCTGAAGTTATTATCCTCCACCTGAGTGGGGGACTTAGTTCCTGTAGAAGATCTCAGAAATATGTATCAGATATTTATGTATATCCCTTGAGGAGGAATCAGGACCCTGTCCTATCCTGCACTATTGTTTCTTGATGCCGTTCCTTTGTTTCTTTATTCCCTTGTTCCCTTAATCAGTAGGTGTTTGAATCTACCCTTTGAGACTCAAGGAAGGTCTAAGAGGTTGAAAGCCTTTTTCCTACAAACAAGATACAGAGAACACAAAAAGGCGTTTGTACCCAGGAGGACCCCACAAGGTTCTGCTTGGTTTCTATTTCAGAGAAGTTTAATCATTCCATTAAGAATACTTCATTAGCAGTCATCTCGCATATTCCCCCTCTGCATCTTGACCTGTTAGTAAATGTCACTGTTAGGATAGTGTATTAGCCAAGGTATGTATGTATGTATGTATGTATGTGTTGTATATGTGTGTATGTGTATGTGTGTGCATGTGTGTATATAAAGAGAGAAAGAGAATGACCTGGAGACAGAATTCTTTCCTCCTTGTGGGACGTCAGTCTTTGCTTCAAGACCTTCAACACTTTGAATGAGGTCCACACATATTATGGAGGATAATCTGCTTTATTAAAATTCTACTGATTTAAATGTTAACCACATTAAATATAGATAGATAGATAGATAGATAGATAGATAGATAGATAGATAGATCACAGCAACATCTAAACTGGTTTTTGACCAAACAATTGGGCACCCTAGGCTTGCAAACTTGACACATAAAATTAACCATCACAGACGTGGTAAAGACTAAGGGAGAGGTAAGGGACTATGTTTAATAAGTGAAACATGATATGCACAGGCCAATCATGTTTTCGCAACCCACCTCCTGAGACAAGTGTATATTCATGTGTCTGTTCCTTCTGTCCATTTCCAGTTGGCTACTAATACTGACACTTGCTAGATTTTGTTTTGGACATTGTGCGCAATTGGGGTGCCACACAGAACATGATTAAAACAAACAAAAAACAAAAAAGTATTCATCAGGAAGTGTCTCCAAGTCTTCTCATTCTTCAATTTTATTTCCTCTTACCTTTGCTCTTCCCCCCTTTAAAAGTCCTGCTCACTTAGTCTCTGTCTACTGCTTAGTGATAGGCAAATTTCAAAGTGCAACTCAGGTCCTCTCTTTTTAAATAGCCCTCCTGATCTTATCTCTTCCTTCTTTCATACAGTTCATATTCATTTGGATTTCTGCCCAAATGTTGGATTTATCCACAATATGATCAAGTATTTCACCAACACCAATTCTATGGCCCCTTACAGATATAAAATTCACTATTTCTCTGCTAGGCATCAAGTAATTCTTGTGAGTTTACTGCTTCCAGAATGAAAAAGGGGGTGAGGTTTGGAAAATATGAGCCTACTGAAGTAAAGACTGATTAAAAGGGAAAATATTCACATGGGTATAGGAGTTCTCTTGTGTTCATTAAAAACAAACAACAAAATCAACTACAACAAAAAAAAATCCTATTATCATATGGTCCAAACTACTATTTCGTATAGCGTAACAAAAAGGTCTTCATGCACAGAAGGTGTTTTAGTGCTCGTTCAAAGAATTAGTAAAAAAAAAAAAAAGAAATGCTACTTGGAAATGATATTTTTTGTCAGTATCTTAATACAGAACATTTTTTAATGTCAGAAGTTTTTTTTTTCTTCTTCTTTTATTTTTTTTCTATTTTTAAAAATGAGCTTTAGGGCTTGTGAGTACAATATAGTAGATCCAAATCATTATTGACTGTTCAGAAAAAGCTGTGCTTTAGCTAGGATGTAAGAGAAACAACTCCTTGGGGAGGCATTATTTGATCTGAAAAAGTTGTATTATTATTATTACTATTATAAGAAAAGTTGGAATACGATTTAATTGGGGACATAACCAAACATATGTGGAGTAACAGAATAAGAAGCCAATATGAAAGGCTGAATTTATTGAGAAAACAATCTATAAGTATAAAATATGATCCAATTTTGAATTTTACAAGACTGGAAATGAAAAAAAATCAGAGAAGATTTTAACTCTCTAATGAAGAGCACATAATGTTCTGTCAGTAATATCAATAACTTAGAACACTTTTCTAATTTTGATCTACTGTCAACTAATTTGCTTTCAGTATTTTGTGTAAACTCTGTATACACAGGTGCACATATAAGCTATCAACCAGTTATTTCAAGATGCATAACTATGTACATGAATCAAAGTAAAGCAAAATCCTACCGTCCTTCAAATATAAGAAATCTGACCTACAATATCAGAAAGTTACCTTTGCTTTCTGCTTCATTTTCTGTACAAAAGGAGGTGAGGTTTACTCTGCAAAGACAGAACTATTTGATTCCTCTTGCTAGTTGTGCAGACATCCTTTAAGAGAGCCTAGCATGAGAAGATCAAGCGCAGGGCAAGGAGAGGAACCCACACTGTGGCCACTCTTTCCTTTTACTTTGGCTTACTGTATGGTAAATAAATGTTTGCTGGGCCAGGCAGAGACAATGGGACAAAGAGAGGAATTCTAACAAATAAATTCTGCCATGTTCCTCCCTCTCTACACACCTAGTTCATGTTATAGTTAATCCACAGTGACCACTCCCTTCCTGGAATAGGTCCTAAATCTAGATTCTTTGAATGGTCAATTCAAGGTAAAGGTGTTCATTGACACAATATTCATTAACACAACAGCATTAATTGACACATATTTGCTGGACAAAATGCAAGGCACTTCTACACCAACCACCTTATTGAAAACTAAGAAACACACTGAAAGGCACTCAGATTTAGGGGAGCAAAATGTGCAACCCCAAAATATCTCTTTAGAATGTGGATTATTTTGAGCTGAAAATAATCAAGACCCAAAAGACCCAGGGAAAACCTTTGACCTTCCCCCCAACAGCCTAAAGTTTGTATACAGAGGACCTGTTCCAGGAACGGAGCTATCACCACAGATAATTATATTACAAACTAGGTGTGTAGACAGGGAGGAATCTAGCAAAGTTGTCTCTCTGTCCCATTGTCTCCTCCTGTTCCAGCAAACATTTATTTACCAAACATTTGCTTTTGCATCTCCATATGACTTGCCTTGCTCTCCCTTGATGTCACAAACCCCTACCTACCCCAAACATTATATTTTGTCTTTAGCTGAAGATGATATTAAGGTGAGGGTGTCAGCCATTTGGGTGAGTTACTCAGTTTTCCTGGGTCTCTCCCATGTATATATAGGTTAGTAAACTTTGTTTTTCTCCTGTTAATCTGTCTCATGTCAATTTAATTCTTAGACCAGCCAGAATAACCTAGAAGAGTAGAGGAAACTTTCTTCCTCCCTGACACAGACAATATCCTCATTTTGCAGATCAGGAAACTAAAACTTAGAAATTATGCAATTGCTTAGCTCACACAGCTCTTTAGTGGAACATTCAACTTTTAACCCAGGCCCCTTTGACTCCATGGAGCTCTTGTACTCTGGAGTTATCTTCATCAGTGTAGGAATGGAAACAGTATTCTAACCCATCTTCTTACACTGCTGATTTTGAGAATTAGTGTGTTCATTTATATTTAAATAATATATATTGTCCAGACTATTTTATTAAATAGCAGTTCTATTTCCATGATTTTGTATTATTAGACTGATATCAAGATGATATTTGAGCTTTCCAGTAATTTCCAAATATGGCTTTGCCACTTCCCCAGTGAGGGCGTGGGCTAGGTCTCAGGCAACATGAAGCTCCTGTGTCTCTATCACTCGTCCTCAAAACAAGATGGAATATTTGCAGATGAGGTTAGGCTGCCTGTCAACTCCCCACAGTGGACAAAGAGACTCAAATATAACAAAACAACATGTCCTCTCTTCTATTACATATTCTAATTCCCAACTCTACCCTTTTAAAATAAATTGTTTTGTTTTCCTTCATCTCATAAAACTTCTATCCCATTCAAACTATTAAACAGTCTATTCCCTTACTTAGGATGCCTGAGACTAACATACCTCCAACTCCTACACAATCATCATACCCGGTTTGAGATGTCTAGAATGCACTTATCCGTTTGAGGGCTACTGTGCTCTGTCTTCCATGACATTGAACATACATATTTAAGAGAATATTTTATAAAGAAGATTAGTGTCAGTATCCACTGTGAAAGCAAACATCAGTATGTCACTATAGTTTGTAAAGACTTGGGAATTGCTTTTCTTTGTAAGAAAAAAAAATGCATCAGGGACTATACTATTAGACCTACCTTCTTAGAAGAACCAGGAATGCCTTCTCATCATAGCTGAAATTCCATTGTGCTTGGTGTGTTTCTACAGATTTGTACATGTTTTTGAACTCAAAGTAATAGAAAGAGGCCAAGACTTATCATGGGACATTATGTAACATTAACACAATTTATTTTGTAGAGTGATATCTCAGAAGACTGAGGCAGAGATAAAAGAGAGAGAAAATAACACTATATTTTATGGTTACTTATACCCTAGTTGCCCCAGGCCACTGAGACTTCCTAGGTTTGCCCTCAAATCTTCCTTAATGGACATTTTTGTTGTTTTTGTTTGATGCCACCCCTTGGTTTTAGACTCAGAGAAACTCATGTATCTTTCAAATTTAAATGTTCAGTTTCTAGTACATTGTCTGGCCCAGTCCTCACTTTGTAAAGACAACCACAGAAATAAGACTGATTGATTCAACAATAGTAAATAATGGAGAGAATGGAAAACCAAAAAGAAGGAAAATGGCAGTACTTGGTTTATCTCCATGAGAGTTTGAACTCATTTTTCCCGTTTCCTGTTAAGTCTTCTAGGAAACAAATCACACAGGTGTATACTAGCTACAGAACCTGTTCAGGAAAAGGTCCCAGGGGCTCTTTTTTAGCATAAATGAAAGTAAGATATAGAGGAAGGTAAGACTGGCCACTGCTAAGGTCCACACCTCAGATTAGTAGCCACATCAGGGCAACGGCTCTTCCTTCTACCCAGGCCTTCTTTACTCCTCTCCATGTGAAGCCCTTGCACCTGTTCGGGCATCTAGTACCCCGAAAGCTAGGCCAGCAAGCCAATGTTTCCCAGGATTCCTCCACAAAAGAGATGCCCTTGTACCCCACTGCCCTCCACTATTCACCGTCCACATACTCAAGGGGGAGAAATGCTTCCATTCCCTTGGAAAATGCAAGCATTACCTGTTAGTGGAAGAAATGCATCCCTGATCAGGTAGCAGGGTCATAGCCTGGGGAGAACAGATTCCCTCCAGTGCTGGCTGTTGCTGCTGTGTCCCTTTCTCCTGGGGAAGTACAACCAGGAGTCCAGCTCATCCTAAGCCTCACTCATCTGGCCTTGAAGACAAGTGCCCACTGGGGTGCTAATGAAAATAGGGCTCAGGGGTTATGGATGGCTCTGGTGGGGGAACAGAGACATGGTATGGGAGGGAAAGAGGAGGGGGAGGGGAGGGATGGGGTACCCAGGGAACCCCAGGTGAAGGGTAAGGGAGGACCATAATTGGCCTCTGTCAACCACACTCAACTCTCTCTCTACTGGAGTGAGTCAGGCCCTTTAGAAATATTTATTACAGACCTGCCCAGGACAATAGAAGTAGAACCCAAGGTGGTTCTGAAACAAAACAAAAGACCAACTATGACATCAGACAAAAACCCTGAACCATCTTACTCACTTTCTAGTGCTTCCCAGTTTTGCTTAGACTTAGATCTCTCTCATCTGTTGCCTGCCTATATGTTCTTCATTACAATGAAACCTGGGCAAACAATGTGCTTCATAACTTATTTATTTTACAAAACAGACAAAACAAAATAACCCAAAGGTGTTTGTTTGAATACACTTGGATTTATATATTTTTCTCTCTGTTCTTTTCCTGTTGATTTCTTGCTTCTTTGGAACTTCGTTCTGCCTGTCTTACTTTCAGTTCTTCTCTTCTATCTTCCCTCATTTCCTTCTTTTCCTTTTTCTTTCCTTTATTTCCTTTCAATTTCTCCCCCACCTTCTCTCCTTTCTTTCTCCATCTCTTTCTTTCTCTTGTTTATTGGATACTGGGTAACGTGAGCTTCATATTTCACATTTTGACTATGGGTATGTAACCAAGACTGGGCAACAGGTGAATTAATCCCATAAAGAAGAGACTCTCAGGGCTTATTTTATTTGTCCTCTCTATCTTACCAGTTCTACACCTAGGAGCACATCCAGGTTTAAAGAGGATTTCACCAGGTTAGGCAATACAGATAAAAATGTTTTTCTGTAAAAAAATGTCTTCAGCAAACTGAATAATTGTGACTTTATTATTATTTAACTTTTTATTCTCTTTGTCAGTTGTATGTGTGCGTACACATGTGTAACATCACTCTTCTGACAAACTAGCATGATCTTGCTCAAGGTCGTCCCTCACTCTGCCTCTGAGAGTGGTTGATGTAAAATAGATACACAAAAAGTTCTTGATAACTGATTCATTTTTCTTATTAATACTCTTCCATTCTCTTTTGAAATTACTACTTTAGAAGGGTTTTATTTTGTTGTCTTTGGAGCCAAACAGTAATATCCAAATACTTCGTCATCACTAACTGGCTATGAGGAGGGAGGAAAAGCAATATATTTTTCTTACATTTCTCTCCCTTAACGGGTTAAATGCTACCAGCTGTCCAGATGTTTTGAGAATAAAATGAGATAATATATAGAAACTTGCTTTAAACAAAATGTCCAAGTTCTTTTCTCAATCTTAACCCCATACTTCTATTAGGGACTTCAGGTATACTTGAGGAATGAATGAATTATTTTTCCATTCACATCAGTGACCTTATTTACTAGTCTTAGAGGCCTATGAGACATTAATAAAATGAAACTGTAATAAAAAATAACTTATTTAGAGATTAATATTTGCTAGTTCTAATTTCTTTGCATATCTTCTTATAATCTTAATGACAAATCTATGAGGTATTTCTTATTATTTATACCATTTTAAAGTGGAGAAAACTGAATGAGGTGCCTGTTAAATCATCATTCTGAGATCACCTAGCTGGTGAGGGATGAAGCTGTGATTTGAACCATGCGGTCAACTGCACAATGTATTTCTCAACCACCAAGCTCCATTTCTACCACAGATGTAAGCTATGAGCTTCACTACCAGACAAATTAACACAATATGTTGACCCAATTTTAGGGTATTCCCAAAATTCTTGAAACCCAACAGTGGATCTTACTTTAATAATTCATGTTTAGATTGAACTGTTGTTGAGCAACGCCTAAGTGAGTTTGCTTATATGGTGACAACAGAAAATGTAGCACTCATGTGTTTTCAAGTTCTAGACAGATGGGGGAGAAAAATATATTAAAAAAAAAAACAGAGGTGGAAGCCTTTCTAGGCCAAACTTAGTACATATTATAATTTTTATGACATTGGAGCTGGCAACATTCTGATTAAAGATCCACGACTTCTTCATTCAAAAGCAAAAGTTAGCTTAGTATAATACGAAATAATGTAGTATGAAATAATATAGAATAGAATAGAATAGAATAGAATAGAATAGAATAGAATAGAATAGAAATACCATGATTCAAGGTGGAACTGTGAAAACCATACTTCCAAAAACTACTGTCTACTTTCCTCTCCATACAAGGTAGAATTTGGAGGGCAGGTGCTCCATGGTGAATGGCAGAATGAAGAGGAATAAGACAGCAGTGTAGTTGTCAGGATTAACTCCTCTCTGGGAAAGAAACCACAAGGGAAAACACTGAAACTCTTTAAAAGCCATAGAACTTGTCCAGTCTCTTGAAACATCTATCAGCCTGTGTGGCTCAAAAGAAAATTTTACTTGCACTCTTGTTTCCCTTTTCTGTTCTGTGCAGTGGTCTTTGATCTTACCTTCAAATCATGTACTACTTCTTATTTTAATTAAATTTGTCCTCAAAGTCAGGCATTTCAAAAGGAGGCAACTTGGCTGTTCTTCTTGTCTGCCTAGAACTTCCTGGTGTAACCTCTTTCCTCTGTATTAAACTGGGTGATATTTTTCCATGGGTCACTGAGAGGGTGCTAATTTTATTATTTTTTAATTTTGTTTTTCTCTATTATTCTATTAAATATTCTGTCAAGTCCATGAATGAAATTTTTATTTCACATATTATGCTTTTCCTTTCTAGAATTTTAATATGGTTTGCTTTTACTATTTTTATTTCTCTGCTGATATTTTCCCATCTCTTTATTCATTGTTTTCCTTTTCCTTAAAGATTTTAACATATTTGTAATAACTGCTTTAAAATTTTTGTCTGTTAACAATAACATTTCAGTCATCTTGTAGTTGGCTTCTATTGATTGTTTTTCCTCCTTACTATATCTAGTAATTTTGTTTGTTTTATAGTAAACATTATGGTTGATAAATTGGGAGGGTTTTTTTTTTCATTTTCTATTATCTTTTCTGAAGGGAAGTTATTTTTGTTCTCATAACAGTAAATTTTGTTTGACTAAAACTCCAAAGTCTATCACTTAGTAGTGCACATCAGATACATTTTGCATTGTTGTTTTTTCTTTCAAACTTCCTGGTGTTACTTTCTGCCAGGCCACCTGAAATATACTCTGCCCATACATAGTATAAGAATCAGATGAGTTATTGGGTAAAGTTCATATACAACATTTTTGGCTGTCCTCTCTGAAGCTTCCTCCTTTCTGGAGTGTCTTCTTTACTCTCTAGCTACTCTGGAAATTCAGAACTCTGTTCTGTGGCAGCAATTTGTTGATGACTTATTTTGTCTTTTCCCACTGCACCAAATTGCTCTAATGTTTGATTTTGAGGCACAATATTCCTAGTAAAAATACCTATTTACTGTAAAAGTTCCAGTAATATCAAACTAAAATTCTTGCAGCTTTCACATTTTCACATCAGTATTCCTTCTACATCAGTATTCAAATGAACAAGACAGATTATTTAAACCAGCTATTTTCAGTATCTAAAAACAGTAATCTATCCCTACTTTCCTATAGCTTTCCTTCCATCTTCTCATCTTTCACACTGTCATTATTTCTCTAATAATTTTCTCTTTCCCAACCTCATTCCTTGCTGCACTACCTTTTCTTTCCTGACTCTGTTTTTTCTAACTTACTTTTCTTTCTTTCTTATTTCCTCATTTAAAAATATATTTCTTATGTTTTGTGTTCATTAATGAGGTTATACCTTCCCTTACTTTATTGGAAAGAAATTTGTCACTGGCTTCCTTTATTCAAGGTATCAGGCAGCTTCCCACAACAGCTAAAGTTCTACAATTCTGAGCAAAAAGGGTTTTAGGGTGTTCTGAGGAACCTCCTTTTTACACCAAGGATTCTGAATTTGTGGTGGAATATACACTTCCTGTTACATGACCGATAAGGAGCTAATCACTCTGCTTAACATTCCCTGTACCCTCCCCACCACACACACACACACACACACACACACACACAAATAGAGGCAAAGGAACATAGGATGCTGTCTCAAAAACTTAGATGTGTATCGGAGAGGAACACCAGACATCCCTTAAACAAGCACCACAAATTTTTATGTATCTATGTGACTTAATTCCACACTTTAATTATGCCTCTGATCAGATGAAATTATTTCAGGGATACCTTCCTTGCCATCTTATCTAAAATAGAAAACCCAGGGTACTATATTCCCTTCACTCCTTATTTTTCTTCTTGCTATCACTAGATAAATTTTCTGTTTGTTACTTGTTTATAATGTTTGTTTCCATCAACTTGCTCATCTTCTGCAAGGTCTTATTTGATAGAACTGCTCCATTGAATGTAAGGGCATTTTTAAACTATTCAGCACTGAGTGTAGAATCTGGCACCTAATAGAAAACTGTTGAATAGAAATGGAATGGATGATGTGCCTCTAAGCCTAAGTGGTCTCGTCATTTCAAGTCTATAATCTAATCCATTTCACCTATGATCCATGGTTAATCAAATTCCTCCTCTGTTCAAAAAGTTTGAATGAGCATTTATACATTACAGATTAGGAAAAATTGTAAATCCAATATCTAAAATATTTCAGCATATTTCAGCCCAACTTTTAAAAATGTAAACTCCCTCTGTTATCTGATTTATACCCTGTACTAGAGTCATATCTGACCTTTTGGCTACCTGCCTTGAATGTGTATTTTTTGTTTGTTTGTTTGTTTGTTTTTTACTCCCTCATATCTGTGGCAATTTCTTACTAATCTTTTGAATTCTGTATTAATTATTGCTTATTTAAATACCTATACCTCTTTGATGTTCTCTCATGGTATAGACCACGTTTTTACTATTTTTTGTGCATTTTGCTGTTCACTATTATACTCCAGTAGCCACGTCTTGCTCATTTTACACGTCCATAGCATCTCAAAGAAAGCATATCTCATAGCAGAGACTTCATAAACTTAATACAGTAGAGTTATTCCAAAGTAGATTGCAATTCTTTTAATTATGGGCAGGCTTAATCAGCATCATAAGCAATGTAGATCTTGAGCTGGCCTCTTAAGGAAGTATAAATATTGGACTGATGGAGGCAGAGAATGAGTGCCTTCCTACTAGGCAACAGGAACCCTGTAACTCAAGATACAGAAAGAACATGGCATTTTTAAGGAAGGTGAAGACAGAGCACTGACCTAAGAAAAGTGCCAGATGTTATGTCTTGTTTCTACAGTTTCCTGGAAATTCAGACTAAAATAAAGAAGTTTAACTCTCATAGATTCTGTCTCCATGATCTTGGGTTTTGGACTTATTCATTTTTGTACTGTGAAACCCCTTTGACTGGAAGCATCAGACTATATTGGAAAGGTGATAAAAGCTTTGGCATGCAGTTCTACTATATAAGACCTTGCAGAAGATGAACAGAGGAAAAGAGCCTGGCAGCTATATAATTGAAAGGGAGCGAGGTGAATCAGACATTGTATGTCCTAAGGAATCATATATAGTGTAAGCAGTTCACTGATCTGTATCAACACATTAATGATTTATGTAGCTTTTAATTTACAACACAGACATATCTAAAATAATCAGATAGAAGTAGGCATTACAAATTCACTGCATGGGTCATAAAATGATTAGTTATTCAAGTGACTTCAGATTTGTATTTCATTAAGGAATAATTTTAATTTACTTTTAAACAGTTTATATACAGAGATTTAAGAACTCTTGCAAGACTATTATGCATACTCCAGCTTTTATGTATCCAATATATTTGAGACACTTGCATCTCCTTTTTTTCTCCTTGCAAGCAGTATTAATTTGTTTGAGAGCACACATCCAAATATGTGGCTCAATAATTTAGTAAAAACAACTTTAATTTACAGAAAATGCTTGGCATTTCTTTCTTCATTATTTCTATTATGTGCAGTTCATATGGGTTTGGGACCAGAAGGGGTCTCTTTCTGTTCCAATTGTGAAATTAAATTATCTAGATATTTCTACATCTCCTGATCACTCTAGGTAAATACTCAACCTTTTATGTCACAAGTATTATCACAGTACCATATAAGGTTATTCTTAAAATAAACCTTAGAAATTTTTTGCTCCACATTGATCATTTATAGATTAAAATGTGGCCTCAAAAGGTGAAGCAGCTTGTTTAAATGCTCACAGGTAGATGGAACTCAGGTATCCTGTTTCTTAGCTGAGTATATGTCTTACCATATCTTGAGGCTCGTTAACTCCATCTTAGCTGTTGAAGATATTTCTACTGTTTAAAAAGCCAACTTGCTGGTTCACTGAGAATGTTTATTTTCTTCTCCTTCCTGATCAAATACTGCAGCAATCTGTAAAAACATAACCAGGCTAGGGGCAGTTTAACTTGAAATTAATCTTATCTAGACTATTAAGCACCTAGTTTCTCGGGTTTCTGCAATTCTATCACAATAAACATTTTGAGATGCTGCTATCAACTCCAAAAACTAACACAATTATATAAAAAGCTTAGCCATTATCAAACTTATCTGGAAGTCAATGTAGCTCATCATGTCAGCAGCATCTCTGTCCTCAGCCTTTTTTTATTTTTTTTTCTTTTCTTTCCTAGTTCTTTATTCACTCCATGCTCTACCTTGTATGTCCTTAGCTCTTGCCTTCAGTGGACGGCTGTCATGTGGAACTTTATTGAGAGACTTCTGAAGCTCATGATAAATCATACTGCATGCATTGACACTGTCAACCTTGTCTGTAACCTTCTCAAAGTCAAAGAAGTTTGGCAGATTTCTGCTCTTGCCTAGATGAGGTTTTTCTCTATCTCTCTGTAGAAGATGATAAGTCTTGTACCTTGCACACTGAACAAAGTTTCTATTTTTGACACAAGTTATAAGTGTCAAGTTAAATGATCCAGTGAACATTTACTTAAAATGTGTAACTTGTGATACATAAGTTATCCATGCCAGGCTAATGTTCTCTTTCTTTGTCTGTCAGCTCCACATATTACTTTTAAAATCTCCTGCTTCAGAGGCCCATTTTGTCCTTAAAAATTAAGGATAGAAAATGACAATTTAAACATTGAGTTATACATTAGCACATTCAGTGATGTGCCAAATATCCTAAAACCAGACTTGAAAGTCTCACAGCATTTATTGCTATCTCTCTACTTTTGCCATCTGGAGCTCATCATGCCGACTTCAGTGATCATTCTGTGAAGAGTTCTAGGACTCTATTCTAGTATAAGAAGATGCTAAAACTAACTTTTGTACAACCTTTTCAAAATGGTCTTTTTTTAATATAAACTCCAATTTCTGCAGTTTGCTTTTGTTCACTTAAAATTTATTGTAAGATATTTTTAATGATTATATTTCATCATTTGATATCCCAGTTTTATTTTTCATTCTTTTTATAGCTTTTCTACAACTTCATAGTATTCCATTTTATGACTGCACCATCAGTTGTTAAACCAGTCTGCCACTAATGGGCATTGAAGTTGTTTCTAACTGGGAATGTTTATGTTTTTGTTTTTTTGATCTCAAATCTGACCATGTTTCACAGTTCTCTATCTTCTGGAGGTTTCCCTTTACAGGTACACACTCAGACTAATTTCTAGGACTCTCTATAACTCCCTCCCTTTGTATATCATCTCCAACCTGATACCAAATATTATACCCTGCTGTACTCTAATAATAACCACTTTATCCAAATAAGCCTTACTTTTTAATTTTAACTCCTTTGATTAAGCTGTTCTTTGCCTGAAAGTCTTTTGGCATAACTGTTTTTTCATGTAAAAGTTTCTCATCATTCATTCAGCCACCCTTGACACTCCAGCCTGTAATCATTCTGCAACCTCTGCCCTCTTATTGCCCTATCATAATCTGAGCTCCGTGATAAGAGGGGCTGCGTCTCAGCATCCAGACGTCCCCAGAACGCTATCCTGAGTGCCTCGTAGTTAGCAGGTGTTCACAAAGTATTTTTAGATTGGAATAGTGTTAAGTTGACCTCGTCTTCACATTCATTTAAATGATACATCTCTTACTTCATGTGTTTCACTGCATTGTGTATGTGTTTGTTTTTCTGTACACTCACACACATATGATATATGCACAAGTGTTTATATCCATCTTAAACTATTTTATATTCACTTATGACACTATCCCGGTATTCTACACATGATGATGTTTAATAGATACTTACTGATTGGTATTGCTTGGGATAATATTCAAAATTCTTAATAATCATAAGGGATGTTCAATCAGTCAAAATAGATGTTGATCATAAACATTCAATACAGTTATAACTGTGCATACTACCTCAATATCAGCCCTGGATGTATCCTGTAAAGATAAATAAAACCTATATGTACATTAATTATGATCCCAAAATATCCAGACTGTCAAAATAAATTTACATAAGAGAACACTTCTAATATGATGGGAAGTGAGATTAATTTCACAAGTTTTATTAAAAATAATTGTGTCTTGTTGGTCTAGGAATAGACTAAAGTCTTCCTTTTTACTTAGTATGCATTTTCCTTCTGTTCTTTTTATAACTAAAAAAATTGAACGTGGAAGGAAAAGACTAAATCTAAGGCAATATCAGAGAGAGAATTTGACAGTTCTGGAGTTGCTGGAATTACCCAAGTAGTTTTCCTGAAACCTCTATCCTGGAATGTACTAGGAATAGGCTATTATTATGAAGATTAAGGATTCCAGTTAAGAAAACATGCACTATTTTCCAAAATTTGAATGTTGGCATCTCCTCATAATGGTGAACCAGGGAGGCCCTGTTGATTTTAGTTCCAAGTTGTAATATGGACTTGTATTCTAATCAATATCGTTCATTGTCGATGAGCTAAATCCATGTGGAGAAACCCAAAACCAAAGCTGGGAGACTGAGCATGAATGCAAATGCCAAAGGGTAAAAGCATATATATATATATATATATATATATATATATATATATATATATATATAGAGAGAGAGAGAGAGAGAGAGAGAGAGAGAGAGAGAGAGAGAGAGAGAGAGAGAGGTGTAAACAAGAAAGAGACAATTTCAAGACAGGAACCTGGAAAGAAAGACCAGGCAAAAACCTAAGTATATCCCTGGAGCATCTTTTATATCCATCTCTATGGAGCTTCTAGGGGTAACCTGTATTCAAGGAAGACAGTAGACCAGTTATTTGAATTCTTAAACAACAAATGCATTCATTCCTTCTTCTGTAACTTACTTCAATAAACATTCTTCACTTCTTACACTGAGCTAGGCCTGGTGCTAGGCAGTAGGGATTCAGTGAGAGCACATTAGAGAACCTCTGCCCTCAGGACTTTACTCAAGTGGGAAAGTGAGGGAAAATGGACATAAAGTAAAGAATTAAGCAGGTGAATTCTAGGTGATAATGAGTATCAAGAAGAAAACAAATAGGGTAAGCATATAGAGAAAGAGGCGGGGCTCAGAGAACTATTTCAGTGAAAGCTATCCAAAGAAGTGAACTTAGAGCACAGGGAAGGGAGCCATGAAACCACCTGGAGGATGTTGTCCCAGGAAAAGGAATGTAAGAGCTTCCACCCAGGAGTGAGCAGTTCTGTTAATGGAATAGCAACAAATCAAGAGCAATAGAGTGATTCAGGGGAGCGTAGCACAAGATGAGTCACAGAGATAGGCAGGGGACAGAGTAGGGGACATTCCAAGTGTAACAAGAAGCAGAGTAATGTTGAAGCAGGGGCAGAAGGTGAAACAATGTATGTCCTAAAAAGATAGCTGGTCACTATGTGAAGAAAATAGAGAGATGATCATGAATGGAAGTAGGGAGACAAGTTAGAAAACTAATTTGGTAGTCTGGCTAGAGATGATGGAGATGGGGTAGGGATGAAGTGTGCAGAAATGTGGTCCAATTCAGTGTATCTTCTAAGGGCAGATTTGAGAGTACTTGCTCATGTGTTGGATGTAGGGAAGGGGAGGGTTGTCATTTTTCTTTAGGATCAAAACTATTGAATGAAGAGTGGAGAGGAAGACACAGTTAAGAGAGAGTGAAATCAAGAGTGAGGTTAAAGACACATTAAGTTTGAAATTCTTATTAGACACACAAATAGGAAGGTTGAGTAAGTAGATAGAAGTGTGAGACTGGAGTTTAGGATAAAGGTTAGGGTAATAAGTTTTTTTTTTAACTAGTAGGTATAAGTATCTATGTAAGTAGTATGTTATAGCATATTATCTAGAGAATATGAAGTTGTATTTTTGTATTGCTTTTTATTATTGTCTTTTTCCTCCTCAATTAATATAACTTGTTCTATTGCTTTACCCTCTTTGGCCCTTATTTACCAGCATGTTTATTTAACATTTTAAAAGTATTTATTGAACACCTGTTTTGAAAATAATTAAGAGGTCCAGTAAGACTCTATCTTTCTATATTCTCAGGTTTAAAATAATTACAAATGCCTGTTATCATTTTGGTCTCTAGGTTTTTAAAAGCCCTTGAGATCCTTAAGAGGTCTAGGGAAGAATCATTTGGGGGACAAAGGTATTGAAAATTAAACTATGTAAAGTCTGAACAGTGATTTTTCAGCACTGGCTTAATATTAAATCTTTGAGAAGCTCTTAAAAAATACTGATGCTGGAATTCCACCCAAGACCAATTAAATCAGAACCTGGATGACTCCAATAGTGTAAACCCATGATAACAACCAGTTGTTTAGAGGAACTGGGTTATCAACGACCCAATTGAGAAGTACTTAATAAGTTTCTAATCATGCTATATACTATAATAGATACTGTTAGAGACATATAATATACAATCGTTCTCATAATAAAAACTCATATTCTAGTTGCTGAAATAGAAATTACCAAATTACTTTATTGAAGTAGAAGGTAAGACTGATATGTAACAATTATACTAGTACTTATATATAAACCAAAGGAAATCTCAAAAAAGTTGTTGGGGAAACTTATATGCAATTTCTGAAAATACTGTCCATGTGCAAACATCATTTAGAGAACTTTACTCTGGAATACTACTAATAATGTTAATAATTTATGCTAATAAAGCTTCTTCCAATTGGATGGTTTTATTAATTTATTTTATTTTATTTTATTCTGTAACAATTTAATTGGAGTGTAACTGCTTTACATTGTAGAGTCAGTTTTTGCTATATAACAAAAAGAATCAGGAGGGGATTTCCCTCCTTCTTGCTTCTCCCTCCCATGCTCCCCATTACACCCCTCTAGGTGGACTCAAAGCACCGAGCTGATCTCCCTGTGCTATGCGGCTGCTTCCCACTAGCTATCTATTTTACATATGAGAGTGTATATATGTCCATGCCACCCTCTCCCTTTGTCCCAGTTTAACTTCCCCCTCCCCGTGTCCTTAAGTCCCTTCTCTATGTCTACCTCTTTATTCCTGTCCTGCCCCTAGGTTTTTCAGAACATTTTTTTTTGAGATTCCATACATATGAGCTAGCATAAGGTATTTGTTTTTCTCTTTCTGACTTACTTCACTCTGTGTGACAGATTCTAGGTCCATCCACCTCACTACAAATAACTCATTTTCATTTCTTTTTATGGATGAGTAATATTCCATTATATATATGGGCCACATCTTCTTTATCCATCCATCTCTCGACAGACACTTAGGTTGCTTCCATGTCCTGGCTATTGTGAATAATGCTGCAAGGAACATTGTGGTACATGACTCTATCTGAGTTATGGTTTTCTCAGGGAATATGCGCGGTAGTGGGATTGCTGGGTCATATGGTAGTTCTATTTTTAATTTTTTTAAGGAACCTCCAAACTGTTCTCCATAGTGGCTGTATCAATTTACATTCCCACCAACAGTGTAGGAGGGTTTCCTTTTCTCCACACCTTCTCCAGCATTTATTGTTTTTAGAATTTTGATGATGGCCATTCTGACCTGTGTGAGGTGATACCTCATTGTTTTTTTGATTTGCCTTTCTCTAATGATTAGTGATGTTGAGCATCCTTACATGTGTCTATTGGCAATCTGTATATCTTCTTTGGAGAAATGTCTATTTAGGTCTTCTGCTTATGTTTGGATAGGTTTTTTTTTTTTTTTGATATTGAGCTGCATTAGCTGCTTCTATATTTTAGAAATTAACCCTTTGTCAGTTGCTTGTTTGGCAAATATTTTCTCCCATCCTGAGGGTTGTCTTTTTGTCTTGTTCATGGTTTCCTTTACTGTGCAAAAGATTTTAAGTTTCATTAGGTCCCATTTGTTTATTTTTGTTTTATTTCCATTTCTCTAAGAGTAGGTCAAAGAGATCTTGCTGTGATTTATGTCCAAGAGTGTTCTTCCTATGTTTTCCTTTAAGAGTTTTATAGTGTCTGGCTTTACATTTAGGCCTTTAATTTATTTTGAGTTTACTTTTGTGTATGGTGTTAGGGAGTGTTCTAACTTCATCTTTTACATGTAGCTGTCCAGTTTTCCCAGCATCACTTATTGAATAAGCTGTCTTTTCTCCAATGTATACTTTTGCCTCATATCAAAGATAAGGTGAGAATATGTGGGTGGGTTTATCTCTGTGCTTTCTCTCCATCTTTTTAACGTATCATTTAAAGCTTGTGTGTCTTTATTTGTTTTCATTTTGGATGATCTGTCCATTGGTGAAAGTGGGTGGAGTGTTAAGTTCCCCTACTATGATTGTGTTACTGTCAATTTCCCCTTTTATGGCTGTTAGCATTTGCCTTATGTAATTGAGGTGCTCTATGTTGGGTGCATAGATATTTATAATTGTTATATCTTCTTCTTGGATTGATCCTTTGATCATTATGTAGTGCCCTGCTTTGTCTCTTGTAATAGTCTTTGTTTTAAAGTCTATTTTGTCTGATATGAGATGTGCTACTCCAACTTTCTTTTAATTTCCATTTGCATGAAATATCTTTTTCTATCCCTTCACTTTTAGTCTGTATGTGTCCCTAGGTCTCAACTGGGTCTCTTGTAGAGAGCATATATACAGGTCCTGCTTTTGTATCCATTCAGCCAGTCTGTATCTTTTGTTTGGAGCATTTAATCCATTTACATTTAAGGTAATTATCAATATATATGTTTCTATTATCATTTTGTTAATTATTTTGGATTTGTTATTGTAGGTCTTTTCCTTCTCTAGTGGTTCCTGCCTAGAGAAATTCCTTTAGCATTTGTTGTATAGCTGGTTTGGTGGTGCTGAATTCACTTAGATATTGTTGTCTGTAAAGGTTTTAATTTCTCCTTCAAATCTGAATGAGATCCTTGCTGGTTAGAGTAATCTTGGTTGTAGGTTTTTCCCTTTCACCACTTTACATATGTCCCACCACTCCCTTCTGGCTTGCAGAGTTTCTGCTGAAAGATCAGCTGTTAACCTTATGGGGATTCCCTTTTATGTTATTTGTTGTTTTTTCCTTGCTGCTTTTAATGTTTTCTCTTTGTATTTAATTTTTGATAATTTGATTAATATGTGTCTTGGCATGTTTTTCCTTGGATTTATCATGTAATGGAATCTCTGTGCTTCCTGGACTTGATTAACTATTTCCTTTCCCATATAAGGGAAATTTTCAACTATAATCTCTTCAAATATTTTCTCAGTCCCTTTCTTTATCTCTTCTTCTTCTGGGACCCCTATAATTCTAATGTTGGTGTATTTAATGTTGTCCCAGAAGTCTCTGATACCGTCTTCAATTCTTTTCATCCTTTTTTCTTTATTCTGCTTTGCAGCAATTATTTCCACTATTTTATCCTCCAGGTCACTTAACCATTCTTCTGCCTCAGTTATTCTGCTATTGATTCCTTCTAGAGAATTTTTCATTTCATTCATTGTGCTGTACATCATTGTTTGTATGCTTTTTAGTTTTCGAGGTCCTTGCTAAACCTTTCTTGTATTTTCTCCATTCTATTATTTCCAAGAATTTGGATCAACTTTACTATCATAACTCTGAATTCTTTTTCAGGTAGAGTGCCTATTTCCTCTTCATTTGTTTGGCCTGATGGCTTTTTACCTTGTGTCTTCATCTGCTTTTTGTTTCTCTGCCTTCTCATTTTGCTTAAATTACTGTGTTTGGGGTCTCCATTTTGCAGGCTGCAGGTTCATAGTCCCTGCTGTTTTGGGTGTCTTCCCCCAGTGGCTAAGGTTGGTTCAGTGGGTTGTGTAGGCTTCCTGGTGGAGGGGACTCATGCCTGTGTTCTTGTGGATGAGGCTGGATCTTGTCTTTCTGGTGGGAAGGACTGCATCTGGCGGTGTGTTTTGGGGTGTCTGTGACCTTATTATGATTTTATGTAGCCTCTCTGCTAATGGGTGGGGTTGTGTTCCTGTCTTGCTAGTTGTTTGGCATAGGGTGTCCAGTACTGTAGCTTGCTGGTCCTTCAGTGGATCTAGTTCTAAGTGTTGAGATTGAGATCTCTGGGGGAGCTTTCACTGTTTGATATTATGTGGAGCCAGGAGATCTCTGGTGGACCCACGTCCTGATCTCAGCTCTCCCACCTCAGAGGCACAGGCCTGACACCTGGCTGGAGGACCAAGATGCTGTCAGCCACACAGCTAATTAGAAAAGTGAGAAGAAAGAAGAAAGAGAGAAAGAAAGAAAGAAAGAAAGAAAGAAAGAAAGAAAGAATAAAATATAATAAAGTTATTAAAATAAAAATAATTATTAAAAATAAAAAAATTAAAAAGTAATAAAAAAAAAAGAAAAAAAAGGATAGTCAAAACCCTAGGACAAATGGTAAAAGCAAAGCTTTACAAATAAAATCACACAAAGAAGCCTACACATACACACTCACAAAAAGAGAAAAAGGAAAATAGTATATATATCATTACTCCCAAAGTCCACCACCTCAGTTTTGGGATGATTTGTTTTCTATTCAGGTATTCCACAGATGCAGGGTTCATCAAGTTGACTGTGGAGATTTAATCCGCTGCTCCTGAGGCTGCTGGGAGAAATTGCCCCTTCTCTTCTTTGTTGTCACAGCTCCTGTGTTTCAGCTTTGGATTCGGCCCCATGTCTGCATGTAGGTTGCCCTCTGGCGTCTTTTCTTCGCTCAGAGAGGATGCAGTTAAGTAGCAGCTGATTAGGTGGCTTTGGCTCACTCAGGCCGGGGGTGGGGTGAGGGGGAGGTACAGACTGAGAGGCGAGCATGTGGTGGCAGAGGCCAACATGACATTTCAACAGCCTGATGTGTGCTATTTGTTCTCCCCAGGAAGTTGTACCTGGATCATGTAACCCTGACAGTGGTGGGCTGCACAGGCTACTGGGAAGAGAGGTGTGGATAGTGACCTGTGCTTGCACATAGACTTCTTGGTGTTTGTAGCAGCAGCCTTAGCATCTCATGACCGTCTCTGTGTCAGCGCTGATAGTCATGGCTCTTTCCCATCTCTGGAGCTCATTTAGGTCGTGCTCTGAATGCCCTCTCTTCACACAACCTGAAACAATGGTCTCTTGCCTCTTAGGCAGCTCCAGACTTTTTCCCAGCCTCCCTCCCGGCTAGCTGTGGTGCACCAGCTCCCTTCAGGCTATTTTCGTGAAGCCAACCCTAGTCCTCTACCTGGGATCTGACTTCCAAAGCCTGAGCCTCTGCTCCCAGCCCCCACCCATCCCAGCTGGCGGGTGAGCATACAAGCCTCTTGGTCTGGTGAGTGCTCAACGGCACTTATCTTCTGTGTGGGAATCTCTCCACTATGCCCTCTGCTCACCTGTTGCTGTGCTCTCCTCCATGACTCCAAAGATTCCCTCCCACCAACCCCCATATCCACCAGTGAAGGGGCTTCCTAGTATGTGGAAACTTTTCCTCCTTCACAGCTCCCTTCCAGTGGTGCAGGTCCCCTCCCTATTCTTTTGTCTCTGTTTTTCCTTTTTTCTTTGACCTGCTCAGGTATGTGGGGATTTCTTACCTTTTGGGAAGTCTGAGGGCTTCTGTCAGCATTCAGTAGGTGTTCTATAGGAGTTGCTCCCCATGTAGATGTATTCCTGATGTATTTGTGGGGAGGAAGGTGATCTCCACATCTTTCTCTTCCTACATCTTGAACATCTCCTCTGGATTCTTTTATTTCTTTTTCTTCTCTGATTGATGTGGCTAAAACTTTTAAAATTATGTTGAATAATAGTGGTGATAGTGGGAAACCTTGTCTTCCTCCTAATCTTAAAGGAAATGGTTTCAGTTTTTCACCATTGAGAATGATGTTGGCTGTGAGGTTGTCATATAGGGTCTTTATTATATTGAGGTAAGCTCCCTGTATGCCTACTTTCTGGAGGGTTTTTATCATAAATGGGTGTTGAATTTTGTTGAAAGATTTTTGTGCATCTTTTGAGATGATCATATGGTTTTCCTCTTTCAATTTGTTAATATGGTTTATCACATTAATTGATTGGTGTATATTGAAGAATTCTTGCATTCCTGGGATAAACCTCACTTGATCATGGTGTATGATCCTTTTAATGTGCTATTGGATTCTGTTTGCTAGTATTTTGATGAGGGTTTTTGCATCCATGTTCATGAGTGATATTGGCCTGTAGTTTTCTTTTTTTGTGACATCTTTGTCTGGTTTTGGTATCAGGGTGATGGTGGCCTTGTAGAATGAGTTTGGGAGTGTTTTTCCTTCTGCTATATTTTAAAAGAGTTTGAGAAGGATGGATGTTAGCTCTTCTCTAAATGTTGGATAGGATTCACCTGTCAAGCCATCTGACCCTGGGCTTTGTTTGTTGGAAGAGTTTAAATCACAGTCTCAATTTCAGTGTTTGTGATTTGTCTGTTTATATTTTCTATTTCTTCCTGGTTCAGTCTTGGAAGGTTGTGCTTTTCTAAGAATTTGTCCATTTCTTCCAGGTTGTCTATTTTATTTTCATATAGTTACTTGTAATAATCTCTCATGATCCTTTGTATTTCTGTATATGTCATACTGTTCAGTATTGAGTAGCATCAAGGATTCAGGACATACTTCCAAAGTTAGTGCAGCAACAGATGAGAAGTAAGGTGATGCTGATTGGATTGTTCTCTCTGTGCTTCCATAATTGTCAGTTGGGAAGGCACAGGACCCTGTAGGCTTCCTGCTCTCTGTCATCTGTGTTCTGACACCTCTACCCCATTGTTCCTCCTTCCAGTATTCCTACCATCAACAGGCAAGCTACATATGGATTGGTTATCTCAGAGAGCCCTATCATTTTGAGAAGAGAGTTGGGTCCCAGGTGCAATGATGAGCCTACTTCACACTCCTGAGCTGGGAATGTGGATTCTGGGTCCTGGATTCCAAGGGTTGGCAGGCTGTTTGGTGGCCTGGACATCATGAAGAAGAAACTGAGACAAATGAAAGTATCTTATGCTTTTTAAAAGAAATACACCTATCTTATACTATTAAGCACCAATCCTATACTATATGGATATGGGGTGTTTCTTTGGAGAATCATCCAAAAGTGATTATATTGCCCTTCCTCATCACTTGAACATATAACACTTAAACATTTAGGGCCCTTACAGGCAGATCTTATTTTAGAGTTACAAAGTTTTCCTTTCTTTGAAAGGTTCAAATCCAAATCCTTTCTCCAGAAAAGGCTTTGAGTTATCAAAAAGTTAATGGTTTTGGAGAGTATATTTCTAGCATTAAGACTCTGTCAAGGTGATGCTATCTTTCCTTTAGTAAGTCCAATAAACTTACATTTGCTTTATCAGTAGGTTTTTTTGGGCAAACTTTTTAGGAAGTTGGCAATCAATAGGAAATTTGTTAAAAACAGATAAAATAAGTAACCTTGTTATTAATATTAATAATCACGAATCATTGTCATTCCCAGTAAATTTTCTCGTGATGGCTGGACACTGAATCAGGTGACTTTTGGGAACACTTCTAGCTCTGGGAATCTGTGAATGATCTTTTTCTAGTCTGCAGGAAGACTGTCTTGCCTTGGCCTTTCTTATTTCCTTGGATTTGTTGCATGGATACTTCTCTGGTTATTGATATTTTTTAATCAGTCACTGGCAATTTTGATTAGTATTTTGTTTGTTTTCCACTTTCTCCTAATTTCTTTGGGATTTAATATTACTTGGAATATATGACTTTCCTTTTTTGGCCAAGTATTTGTTTCAGAGTTAGCATCACTGACAGTAGGTAGACATAATTAGTGATGATGTTGTAGCTCTTGTATTATCTTATGCTTCAAATTTATGATTATAAATTCTCTATCTCCCAAATGTTCTCACTCCCAAAGTGCATATGCTCACAGGTGTAGAAATGATAAAAACAAAAAAAAGAGAGACAAACAGATGTGGTGATTGTGTATGTGTGTGTGTGTGTGTGTGCCTATGTGTATATACATGTTTGTACTCCAAAATCCCTTATGAATTCAGTACTTTCACTATTGCCATTTTACAGAAAAGGAAACTGAAGTCCAGAGAGGTTATCTAAGGTCTTATAAATAATAGATGGTAGAGACGATATTCCAAAAACTGTTTAATAGTTTTTGAAATATTTTTAAAATGTAGATTACCATGTCTATTATTATTACTGTTGGTTTGTGGTAATTAACATTTTTAGACCTTTAGGGAGCACTTATACACTGTAATTTGTTGATGTAATTTGAATTGATACAAAAGAGACCATTAATGGGAAAAAGGTTGGAGGGTCTTTATAGGGAGATTGGAAGCTCAGGGAAAGAGGTTTGAGCCTGTGGTTGAAGAAACCCAGGGGATGTAAATGGTATGAATTAAGGATTATGGAGGGAGAAAAAAATGTCTCTCGTGAAATGCAATATATGTACAGTTTATCAATTGTGGAATAAAGAGTCTTAGAATCCTAAATTTGGAAGGGACTAGCATACTTCAGGGCATTACTCGTAGGTACCAGTCTGAATGTGGGTATAAAGACTCTGACAAGTAGTGAGGGGATCTATGCATTTATCATTTTAGCCCTAGGAAGGAACTTAAGAGTTCTGTGAGTACACTTTTTTCATTATCCAGATGAATCTTGAGACCAGGGCCTGAGTTGGGAGGCCATGGTACCAAGGACAAAAATCCAGTTGTCTTGCTGCCCACTCAATATTCTTCCCAGCTCCCCACTCCTCTGCTTGCCTGTAGTGGAAATTCACCCTGAGAGGAGCTCCTCCCATCTGACTTTGGCATCACAGTAACTGCCTGCTCAGACACAATTTCCTTCTCAAGCTTGGCACTGAGAAAAGCGTGACTGCATACCTTCTTAGGGAACAGAGGAAGACAGATGCTGTCTGAGGAGGCGGCTGGGAATCCTTCCCCTCAGTGGTACCTGGGCACCTATAGTACATAGGCCTGTGCTAGTGTAGTCTCACTTTCCATTTGCAAACTCAGAGCTCAGTGCTAATAATAGCCTGTGGTGAGACTTTTCCCCAGAGGCTGTGATCTTCCAGGTGGTTGTTGCTTCTAAAACTGGTCCTCTGCTCTGTTCTTCTTGAAGGGAAAGCTCTTGGGAAAATCCCACTTAGAGGGACTCTTAAAAACAGCAAGTAGCAATGTCTTCTTCAACTCAGAATGAAACTAACCTCAGTCTACACTCGACAAAGGAGGATGAACAGCAAGAAATAGTTCAGAAGTTCTGTATGTGTCCTTTCCACATAGAGGAATTTAAATCATGCAATTTTTTTCAATAGACATACAGGACTGCATCTCCTAATATGTGATAATTATTTGGAGAAAGGAGTGGGCTGGTAATGGTTGATTAACATAGAGGTTTTGTGATTTTTCTTATTTAAACCCACAGAAATAAAACAAGTTTCAGAGAATAGTATGATGCTGTGTCAAAGCACGGGACTAAAATATTTGGTCTTTGTCATGTCTCACTACCCTTCATCGTCATGATCACACAGTTCTTTAGCTTTGTTACTTTGTATGTATGTTAGTTATCTCTCTAGCTATGTGTTCTCCTGTTGGTAAAATAAGGATCATAACTAATAGTAATTGCTGTCTTCAATTATGCACATTCTCTGTTATCACTCTGCAGTAGCTTATTTAGAAACAACAAGAAGACTGCTAGTATTATGGCCATCCTGTAAGTGCGAAGACTACACCTGAGAGAGATGAGATGATTTGCTTAACCTTGTGGAAATCAACTGTGGCACTGGCACTTGATTTCAGGCTGTCTGATGCTTGAGCTAGTGCCCTCTCAAATACCCCAGTCATCATGGTTCAAAGGGAGCCTCACCATGGATCATTGCAATGTACCCCATCTGGAGCCCTACTTCACTGGCTGCCAAGAACACTGAGTGAGGGAGTGGGCATGAAGCTGTCCAATGAAGGGATTAGTGGTACTCATGTCGAATGTAGCTTTAAAATCTTGATTAGAAGTCACTCTCTCTTGCACCAAATTTCGCTCAGGAAATAGAGAAAAAAGCTGTTTAGAGAAGTGGTTAAAATCTCAGATCTGGAAAGCAAGCTGCCTGTGTTTGAAGACTGCGTCTGATATTCAGTAGCTGTGAGACCTTGAGCAAGTCATTTACCTTTTATGGTTCTTGAAGTGGGGTTAATGGTAACACCTACTTCCGGAGTTAGTGCTGTTTTAAAATGGCAATGCATATAATAGGTTTAGCACGCAATGAAGTCTCAATGGACATTTTTCCTCCCTCCTCTTCCCCTCACCTTTTCCCTCTCCACCACCCTCTCCAGGAAACTAGATCACTATCAGAGGATGACAACATGAAATATCTGCATGATGTAAGTTATATTCAATGATGGGCACGTGTATGACATTTTTCAAAGCAGTGACTGGGATTTCAGAATTAAAATAATCCAAATGCCTATGAGATGTTGAGCTCTGCAATATGACATGACGCTGAAAATGGACTCATTGGGTCTAATGTCATGTGCTGGATTTTACAATATCTGCCACATAACCAAAGAAAGTGTCTATTCTAGCTTTCTTTGTTAAAAATATAATGTATTAAAATTATGTATATATAAATACATATATATGTGTGTGTACAAACACTCACATACACACATACATATATCATATAGAGTAGTTTCATAGATATCAATCTTCCCACATCTCAACCATGTAAGCAGAGATTTGTCCTTGTCTTAAATACAGGACTTAAAGCTCAGACATATTAGGTTTACATTGAGACACAGGTGTATTTTCATTTTGACATCCTGCCACTTCAACTAAGAAACTCCTGAGAAAACCTTCAGTTCTGGGAACCCAGGATGGAAAACAGGCTAATGGGGTATGTATTTGCACTTCTCATCACAGAAGAGTTTGTTGATGACTAACCCCATTGAGTGGTCTGTAAGAAACAGAGCCAACTTGAGCCCTAACCTTCTTTTCTTCTCTTGGCCCCTTGCCCATGATTTGGCACATGTAATTCCAAAGATGATTCCAACCTCTTTTATCTCACATGGAAAAATTCCCACCAAGTTTGATAGTATCACTAATTCCACAAATCATGTAGACTTATCTGCACCAGTATTAGAACACAGAGAATCCCATATTACATCTACCTCTAATTCCAGGTAAAATATCATGGACAAGAATCATGGAATGTTTAGCAAATGAAACTCAAGGGATATTTTGCTCCAAAATTCCCACTTTACAAATGAGAAAAGTGAGAATCAGAGAGATTAAAATAAATTTGTCCAAAATCATAGTTTCACTCATTGTTTTTAATTGTTTCTAGAATTTCATTTCTGTATGCATTTCCCCACAAAGAAGAAAACAAAGAATCATTTTCCTTTCATAAAGAGAAAGAGAAAAAGACTGAAGCAAAGCAACAGAATTTATCTCTATGAAATAAAATTCTGTAGATATTTTGCCAAAAAGGACAAAGTGAAAATGGATTAGTTCATTTGAGTGGTTTGTGGAAAATATATATTTCCTGAAGCAGGTGGTGCTATCAAAGTGAATAGGGAGGAAAATGTCGTGTATGAAAAATTTTTTTTAATGCTAAATTTTTTAATGCATTTTTTAAATGCTATTTTTCAAGTAGAAAGGGAAATAACAAAAAATCCTACCACTGACTCTGACAGCATATTCTAATGGGTTCTGGCTATATTTTAGAGAAACACACAACCACATACAAACAGAAACAAATATTTTCAGAAAGGATACGTATAGAAAACCCTGGAGGTTTTACAGTTGTTAGACAGAAGAAAAAAAAAAGACAAATGGCCTGCCAGATAATGAGATGAGTGAACAAGTAAGTCATTAGAAACTCACAAAATTCAATTTTCTGAGACATTTGTAGTACTGTTGATATAAGCAGAGGGACATGGATGGAATAAGAAGCAAACTATTACTCCATGGGCATTTTAGCAGAATTGTAGAATTCAGAACTTTAAAAAAATATCTCCATGGATTAATGTGTAAATTAATTTGTTTTCAGTTTATTTCTATCTCACTATCTTTCTTATTTTTCTAGTTTTTTTTTAACCAGTAGTAAAGTTCAATTCAACAAGCATTTATTGAGCTCTAGTCATACAATATGTTTTGAACCATAGTAGACATTAAAGGGCATTTGGAAAGATTAGAAACCGTGGGAAAAAATGACTTATCCATTAGGAGAATTAGCCTATTCCATTACGTACTAAACTATGTGTCGGTCTCTGCTTTCCATAGCGACCAAGTAATTTATCATCTTCACAGGGATACTTTTTTTCACCTTTCTATTGGAAGACAATCTACATAAAAAAGTGCATAAATCATAATTATACAGCCTCATGCCTCTTTCTCCCTTGTGTTCATGGACTTACCAATCTCTCTGTTGAAAGGACCAACCTACATTTTCCTCCATCTGGACTGGGTGTTCTGTGTAACAACCACAGTAACACTACTGCCGTCCACACCCATTGAGAGAGTTGCTGTTCACCACAGGCCCCAGGGCATGGTCACCCAGAGAGGAAAGGCCAGATCACAAGCCCATGTGTGCCCTGTTTTAAAGTTCTGCTTCCTTCTCTACCTCCCACTAGCCTTTGCTTGTGGGCTCCGGGAGGCTGCTCTTCACTTCTAAGCATATTAAGAACTCACTCAAGGCTCAGCTCTTGAGTGTAGCTCCTCCTGGTCCTGGCACACTCTCTAACAAATTTCCCCAATTCTTTTCATTTTTACCATACAATGTAGTACCTAATTAAATGCCTACATTTTCTGGTCACTGTTACTTTATAAGTAATTTCATAATGCAGTCCCCAGCAAATTGTAAGTACTCAGTGATTGAAATCTCTACTTGAACTTGCCCTCAGGGTTACACTGCAGTCTTCCTAGGGCAGAGGGATTAGGTAGTCTTCCTGACAAGTTTGTTCAGGGTCTTGTTCTTTAGTGCTCGCGTGAACAATACATTGATGTCTATTCAGTGTCTCAAGCTTGAACACGTAGAAACATCACAAATAATTTCCCAAACCTCATGCATAGTACACACTGAGGCACCACCTTGTTTGTTATATATCTTAGTGTTAGTTAGTTATAAATCTATAGTGATTATGTTTCCTTATCATCATCCTTAATATCCTCTCTTGGCTCAATCCATCAGTCCTTTTCTACTCCTACACTTTTACTATCATGCCTTAGCCAGAAATGCCTTGTTAAAATGACAATGAAATTGATCAAAGGGCCTGCTTGAAACTACAAGTGGCTCTTCTTTGGTGTCAATTCTACAGCATGAAATTCAAGGTCTTTTGTGATACCTTATCCAGAATAGACATGACAAAACCCTTACCAGATTGTGATCAGAAAAGAGAGTTTGGGCTTCCCTGGTGGTGCAGTGGTTGAGAGTCCGCCTGCCGATGCAGGGGACACGGGTTCGTGCCCCGGTCCTAGAAGATCCCACATGCCACAGAGCAGCTGGGCCCGTGAGCCATGGCCGCTGAGCCTGCGCGTCCAGAGCCTGTGCTCCGTAACGGGAGAGGCCGCAACAGTGAGAAGCCCGTGTACCACACCAAAAAAAAAAAAAAAAAAGAAACGGGAGTTAACTAAACTTTCTTGTTAACATCTTCCTTGGGGAAGCAAAATTTCAGATTAAATGGCTTCCTAGAAACAGGCTCAGTTTATGGCAGTAAAGACATTAATTAAGCAGAGTATGGAAAAATGTCAATGCGAATTGACAGCTGTGATTTCTCACTTAAAATATTAAGTAAAAATTGCTGCATGCCTTTCTCCTCCACCCTCTCCTCTTTCTTGCTTCTCCACTATTTGATTAAATGTACTAGAATGAAAACATCAATTCACTCTCGTTAGAGGGCAAGACATTATGAATTAATGAAGTCAGATTTGTGGGCAGTTTGATTCAATTCTATTACTTTCAAGTACTTATGATAACTGGACCTTAATCTTTCCGACACAGAGATCATTAGTTTCATTTAGCACATACGATATTGATCAGCTAAAAGTCATTTGTAAGTAGCAAAAATATATATACATACACACACACACACACACATATATATACACATATACATATATACATATATATGCACAGTGTTTATAGCAAGTCTATATTCAAAATTATTGGTTTAAGTAACTTTTAGCTGTATGTGTGTTTGTGACTATTTGGGATTTTCAGAGCTTTAACTATTAACATTTCTTACAGCTGATTAACTGTTCAAATATTTTGTTCCTTTGTGCTTTTAGGCATGTGCTTTATAACTCTGTCACACTCCTCAATCTCTATATAAAGAAATGGGATTCTTTAAACTCAAATTTCAGTTCCATCTCTTCTCAATTTGGTGAACACGAATTAAAAGATTTTACTACAAGGAGTATCAAGTTAAAAATAACAATGATATTTATTGCAAGAGACCTCTAATGTAAGTCAAATTCCTTCCTAAGCTCAAAGATGAGAGTTTTGAAGCTGTATATTACTGGCTGAAAATCTTGAGAACAAGAGTGATACAAGCTTCATTACCTGGTGTCATGCTTATAACAGTGAAGCTTTCAGTTTTAAATGGTATTTATTGAAAACTAACCAGATTGTGAGCATTTAAATCAATTTTCAGGAGACCAGAATAGTTGTGTTTGCTTAGAAGCTTGTTCCATGGGCTCCCCTGACCCAACACTAGAAATATGTAATAATTTTTTGTCTGAAAAAAGAGCTTCAGGTAAAACTGTAATTTGCTTCTGCAATCATATCAGTTACTCCAGCAAAATGCAACCCCAAATCTCACATGAAAGTTTACAAATTAAAACCTGTAGAAATAATTTTAAAAGGAGATATGCGCAGGAGTGCTACGTGACAATGTAAAGCTTCAGCAGCCAGCCCAGCTGAGTGATAACTAGACGTGAGGCACAAACTAATTGTATTTACCTAGTTCTCTGCTTTTTATAGTGAAACTGTGAGCATGGAGCTTCTGCAGTGGGAAGGAGAAGGATGTACACGCTGTTTTGCTCTCTTAAAGGTTCATAGAATGAAAGAGAACCAATAAGAGGAAAAATATGACAGTGCAGAGGAGGGAATTTAACATTTTGGCATTGAATAAATTTTTGTGGATCTTTCTTATCTTTTAAGTAGTTTTATCCTCCTTTGCTTCTTTTGTATTCTACCTGATGACTGATTCAGCAAAGGATTTTAGAACAGTTACCCGGTTTGACATTATTAGTAACTTATTCTTCACACTGGACTTTTAATTCCCTGGAGCCAGACTCTATAGTGTCTTCTTCATTATTCATTTGTTTGTTTGCTTATTTATTTATTTTTCTCAGCATCAAGCACATCCAATAATTATTTTAAAAGTAAATTAAAGGGTAAAGAGATATAACTTTTTGAATCTTAAAGGTTTTTTTTAATACACTATCTCTTAGCTGCCTTTTCTTTTTTTTAAGCAGGCCTTTCTGCAACAACTCCAGATACAACTCTTAGGTATCCCAGTGAGATTTTTCCATCCCAGGGGCCTGGACCCAAACTGGAATAACTGTCAGCAGAAGTATTAATTGCCCCCCTTCTTGGCAGCTGGGGTGTGAAAATTGGTGTGGAGAAAGAGACTGAAATTTCTGTTCATCCCAAGAGGTAGCCGCCAGGGACATGATGCAGCCCATTAGGGGGACAGCTGTGTGCAGGCAAGTTTCATATCTGTCTGAACAGCTCCTACAGTCTGGGTAAATAAATACCTTAAATCCCTAGAGCCAGCAAACTTCTTTAAGATTTTCTCCTAATCTCATGGAGGCTGATTGTGTCTGGGCCTAAGGCACTTTCTAATTGTGAGTAATTTACCTTTGGAAGCCCCAGAGTCTGCATCTCAGGGAGTGTGACCACTCAAGAATTCCAGAATAGTACTGCTCATTCCCACCTTTCTCCCTTTACAGGGACCACTTATGCTTCCTAGGAACCCTCACTTTCCCTTTAGGAGAAGATAAAAAATACCCATCCTGTAAGAGTCAAAACAAAAACACTTCCCAATCACTTGCTTCCACTGATGAGTTCTTCCTCTGAGATCCTGCTTCTTATATATCGCTTGGTACCTTTGGCTGCATTTGCAATATGTCCTTTCTCTGTCTCTCCATCTGCACTGTGTTCTTCCAGTTCAGAATTCGTGTTTCTGTACCGTGTCTAATGCAATATAAGATACAGAGTGGGTGCTAGTCCCTAGCATGACTGGTTAGTTCTAGTCAGTCTGCTTATGGCAAGGACCAGGGGTAAGAACTCTGATCATGACTCTCCCCATCCTCCTCCATTAGTTCCACATATTTGTACATTTAATAGCTTTTCCCCTGTGCTGTGACTGCTAACCCTTTCTTACTAGCATGAGCTTCCTGAAAGCAGAGGCTTTGGTATCTGCCTGACAATATAAGAGAAGACTCAAAGGGAAAGACCTGCTTGGGGAAGCATTGCAAGCTGAGGAAAGACTTGCTCAAGGTGTAGAAACATGAAGGTGACTATGTCAGAAACTAATAAGTATTTCAATCTGAATTTCCAACAACAGATGGGGCCATCCAGGGAAAGTATCACTTGATATGCACATGCAGAATCTGGATGACAAATATTCAAGAAGTTGGAGAAAGGGATACCTGACCTGAGTGGGGGTTTAGACTGCCTGACCTTCAAATCTCCAGTCTGCTGGAGACCTTGATTTCAAGGTCAGTGTGATAGTTAATTTTATGTGTCAACAGGGAGGGACCATGGGGAACCCAAACATTTGGCCAAACATTATTCTGGGTGTGTCTGTGAGGGTGTTTCTGAATGAGATTAACATTTGAATCAGTAGACTGACTAAAGCAGGTTGCCCTCCTTAATTTTTGTGGGTCTCATCCAATCAAAGGAAGACTAGAATAGAACAAAAAGGATGAGTTAGAGGGAGCTTTTCCTGCCTGACATATCAGCTGGGATATTGGTCTCTTTTGGCCTTTGAACTCAGATTTAAACACTGGCATTTCTTGGGTCTCCAGCTTGCCAGCTTTTGCACTAGAATGCCCATCATTGGCTCTCCTGCTTCTCAGACCTTCAGGCTTGAACTAGAGCTATACCACTGTCTCTCCTGGATCTTCAGCTTGCTGACTGCTGATCTTGAGGACTTGTCAGCCTCCATAATCATGTGAGCCAATTCCTTATAATAAACTCTCTCTCTCTCCATATATATGTGTGTGTGCGTATATGTATATGTGTGTATGTGTGTGTGTGTATATATATATATGTGTGTGTGTGATTGTGTGTGTGTGTGTAAATACATACAGAGAGAGACAGACAGAGACACAGAGAGACAGAGAGAGATCGCACTGATTCTTTTTCTCTGGGGAACTCTGACTAATACAGTCAGTATTGTCTGTTCTATAAAGTGCTGCTCTCTGACAAGAGGGGATCAAGGCACGAGGAAGCTGGCCTTAGCCCCAGCCCAGTCCATCAAAAAATGCCCCCAGCCTCCCAACTGGACTCTCTGCTCCATTTGTTCTAAGACGGAAAATAAGTTTTGTCTTTTTCCCCTCTGTTTTTACCAATCTGTCCTTTGTTATTTGGCAGGAGCTGGTAGCTTTTCTTGTGGTCTGACTGGATCTGGAAATAACATGGTTATTTTTGTTTAAACATAATAGCAAAGAAGAACTTGAGCTTATATGCAATTTAACCTTATCAAGCCCAGGCATATTTGTTTTTGTACAATCAGTATGCCTGTGTGATGTCAGGAGAGCTCTGAAAACAATATATTCTGAAGCCAGAGTTGTTAGTGGGTGGAAACTTCCCAAATAATAAGGATTGTGCACATGACTGGAACTAGAATGAGTTATTTAGTCCAATACAACTGGCTTTATTCTATATAACATGTTATACAACTCAGAAACAAAATAGGAAAGGAGAAATAAATGAAAGGGAATAGGCTAAACATGAAGGAAATTGTATATTTGTGGGCTGTCTAGAGGCACTCAGTTAATAGTTGAATGAATCATAACTTTCAGAATAAACAATAAGATTGTATTTATACATGTATGCACATATACATATACAGATATGTAGAAAGATGTCATATGAGAGATACTACAAATGCACTCATGAGAGCTTGTGTTATTGATGAATTGCCCTACACTGAGGTGTTCAACATGCCCAAAGACCCCTGTTATATAGTCTCGGTCCTTCTCTCTCCTGGTGTTATCTTCCCTTTGCACTATAGGGGGCTGCCCAAAACGCTCTTCACTCTACAAGTGCTCCATCCCATGCACCATCCAGTCAAATGGGGGCTTGTCCAAGCATCCATGACGGGGGCAGAGAGTTCTCTCTGAACTTGTTCTCAAAGAGAAGACTACCCACATCTCAGAAACCATATTTCTAGTAACAGTGCTACTTTTGTTCCAAATTGCCTTTGTACACATTTATTCCAAGAGAAAATCGAGAACAGTGGCCACTAAAAATGAGTATGTGCTCTGAAAATGAAATGCTCTTTGCCTGTCAACAGTGTTGGCAAAATATAATATTCTGCCACCTATGGCTTCCTGTCCCAACCCCTCACCTTTAAACATACGCCAGAAGTTGACAGCTACAGTTAAATATATTGGTGGATGTTTTAGCGAGGTTTTATACCTGTATTATATCTACTCCATGAAAATGACACTCGCAAGTGATGGAGGAGATAGTGTATTAAGAAACTAAAAATTCAGAAAGTTTGTTCTAAGTGACAAAGCTGTAAAAGAGAGTGTTATTTCACTTTTTGGGCTCATAAGGTAACAAAATGTAACCATCCAGACACTTTGCTGCAATTGTTGCCGCAACATATATATGTGTTGTCACTATCAGTAAATTTTGAAATAGAATGCTAATTCTTAGGGCCTGCACCAAGAGATCTGATTTATCAGGTTTCAATGGGTCCCTGGGTATCTGAATTTTAAACAGAAATATTTAGAACATTCTGATGAAAGAAATCTGTAAAACACGTACTTTGTGAATAACCACAGCCTTTTTTTATACTATCCCCCACCCTGCTTTCATTTAGAATTGATTCAGTAAATTTCTCCTTGGATAAAAGATAGAGAAACAAATCTTAAAATTTGTAACTAAAACACCTTTGGACTTATTTTCAGACTCTGGTATCTAGTCTTAACTCTTCATTTCCTGACTCTTACTATGAGATATTCCCTTAACCAATAAGAGTCTTGGTTTCTTTATTTAATTATAGGAAAATGACAGTATCTAGCTTTCATAGTTCCCACATGATTCAGAGAAATAATATTTGTTGAACTCCTTTGGCATTTGTCAATTGCTGTATAAAAGCAGGAAATCGTTCTAGTTATGAATATGCACACTGATGATCCCAGCAAGAGGGCATTCAGAATATACCTGGTGCTTATTATCTGGTCAGCTGGTGCAATGGGAGGTTGATGATAGAGATGCAATGAAAATCTTTCTTAAGATTTCTAAGAAGGGAGAGAATAATGAACAGTGGATCATATGGGAGGACATTGAAAAGGAACTGGACCATACAGTGGGTCTTCAGAAAAGGGTGGATTTGTTCTTAGGTGGAGAATGTTGGTGGAGACGATCCAGGTGGAAGATAAAGGAAGAAAAGGCCCAGAGATGGGAACCAGCACCTCAGGAAACATGGAGATAACAATTAGTAAGAAAGCTGGTTTGAATCTCAAGAAATCAGAATGCTCATCTCATTTAATTCATTAATTTGAATAGATTCAGGTTGTACCCAAGTCTACAAAGCTTCCTCATTTGTTGGACTGATCAACATGCTAAACGTCCTGAACAATAGGTAAAAATTTCTTTAGTAGCAGCATTTAGAGCAAAATAACACAGCATCCAAGGAAACACTCATATAAAGACTGAACGAAGTACCATCCCATTAAAGCCATGGATTTATTGACCTATTGATATGGTTAAAAGGTCTCCTTGTAAAATTAGTGAATATGTAAATAGTGTTAAGCTGAAGAAAAAGACAGATTAAAAAAAAGTCCTTGTTACTGAATTTGCATATTTCTTCTCCAAAGTGTCACATATTTTTCCTGCTAAATTCTTTATATTATCTCAACACATTTATTTTTTAAAATCTTTATTGGAGTATAATAGTTTTACAATGGTATGTTAGTTTCTGCTGTATAACAAAGTGAATCAGCTATACACATACATACATCCCCATGTCTCCTCTCTCTTGTGTCTCCCTCCCACCCTCCTTATCCCACTCCGCTAGGTGGAAACAAAGCACCGAGCTGATCTCCCTGTGATATACGGCTGATTCCCACTAGGTATCTATTTTATGTTTGGTAGTGTATATATGCCCATGCCACTCTCTCACATTGTCCCAGTTTACCCTTCCCCTTCCCCATGTCCTCAAGTCCATTCTCTATGTCTGCATCTATATTCCTGTCCTGCCCCTAGGTTCTTCAGAAACATTTTTTTAATTCCATATATATGTGTTAGCATACAGTATTTATTTTTCTATTTCTGATTACTTCACTCTATATGACAAACTCTAGGTCCACCCACCTCACTTCAAAAATATCAATGTCATTTCTTTTTATGGCTGAGTATTATTCCATTGTGTATATGTGTCAAATCTTCTTTATCCATTCATCTGTCGATGGACACTTAGGTTGCTTCCATGCCCTGGCTATTGTAAACAGTGCTGCAGTGAAAAATTTTGTACATGACTCTTTTTGAATTATGGCTTTCTCAGGGTATATGTCCAGTAGTGGGATTGCTGGGTCATTTAGTAGTTCTATTTTTAGTTTCTGAAGGAAACTCCATACTTTTTCCCATAGTAGCTATATCAAATTACATTCCCACCAACAGTGTAAGAGGGTGCCCTTTTCTCCACACCCTCTCTAGCATTTATTGTTTGTAGTTTTCTTGATGATGGCCATTCTGACTGGAGGGAGGTGACACTTCATTGTAGTTTTGATTTGCATTTATCTAATGATTAGTGATGTTGAGCATCTTTCATGTGCTCCTTGGCAGTCTGTGTATCTTCTCTGGAGAAATGACTATTTAGGCCTTCTGCCAATTTTTGGATTGGGTTGTTTGCTTTATTTTGATATTGAGCTGCATGTATATATTGGAGATTAATCTTTGGTCAGTTGCTTCATTTGAAAATATTTTCTCCCATTCTGAAGGTTGTCTTTTCATCTTGTTTATGGTTTCCATTGTTGTGCAAAAGCTTTTAAGTTTCCTTAGGTCCCTTTTGTTTATTTTTGTTTTTATTTTCATTTCTCTAGGAGGTGGGTCAAAAAGGATCTTGCTGTGACTTATGTCATAGAGTGTCCCGCCTATGTTTCTTCTAAGAGTTTTATAGTGTCTGGCCTTATGTTTAGGTCCTTAATCCAGTTTGAGTTTATTTTTGTGTATGGTGTTAGGGAGTGTTCTAATTTCATTCTCTTACATGTAGCTGTCCAGTTTTCGCAGGACCAGTTATTGAAGAGGCTAACTTTTCTCCATTGTATATTCCTGTCTCCTTTCTCCAAGATAAGGTGACCATATGTGCGTGGGATTTTCTCTGGGTTTTGTATCCTGTTCCATTGATCTATATTTCTGTTTTTGTGCGAGTACCATACTATCTTGTTTGCTGGAGCTTTGTAGTATAGTGTGAAGTCAGGGAGCCTGATTCTTCCAGCTCTGTTTTTCTTTCTCGGGATTCCTTTGGATACTCTGAGCCTTTTGTGTTTCCATAAAAATTGTGAAATATTTTCTTCTAGTTCTGTGAAAAAAGCCATTTGTAGCTTGATAAGGATTTCACTGAATCTGTAGATCATTTTGGGTAGTAGAGTAATTTTTACAATGTTGATTCTTCCAATCCAAGAACATGGTATATATCTCCATCTGGTTGTATCAAATTTAATTTCTTTTATTAGTGTCTTATAGTTTTCTACATGCTGGTCTTTTGTCTCCTTAGGTAGGTTTATTCCTGGTATTTATTCTTTTTGTTGCAGTAGTAAATGGAAGTGTTTCTTTAATCTCTCTTTCAGATTTTTCATCAGTAGTGTATAGGAATGCAAGAGATTTCTGTACATTAATTTTGTATCCTGCTACTTAACCACATTCATTGATTAGCTCTAGTAGTTTTCTCATAGCATCTTTAGGATTCTCTATGTATAGTATCATGTCATCTGCAAACAGTGACAGCTTTATTTCTTCTTTTCTGATTTGGATTCCTTTTATTTCTTTTTCTTCTCTGATGGCTGTGGCTAAAAGTTCCAAAACCATGTTGAATAATAGTGGTGAGAGTGGGCAACTGTGACTTGTTCCTGATCTTAGTGGAAATGGTTTCAGTTTTTCACCACTGAGGATGATGTTGGCTGTGGGTTTGTCATATATGGCCTTTATTTTGTTGAGGAAAGTTCCCTCTGTGCCTACTTTCTGCAGGGTTTTTATCATAAAAGGGTGTTGAATTTTGTCGAAAGCTTTCTCTGAATCTATTGAGATGATCATGTGCTTTTTCTCAATCAATTTGTTAATATGGTTTATCATATTGATTGATTGGTGTATATTGAAGAATGCTTGCATTCCTGGGATAATTCCAGCTTTATAATGGTGTATGATCCTTTAAATGTGCTGTGGATTCTGTTTGCTCGTATTTTGTTGAGGACTTTTGCATCCATGTTCATCAGTGATATTGGCCTGCAGTTTTCTCTTTTTGTATCATCTTTGTCTGGTTTTGGCATCTGGGTGATGGTGGCCTCATAGAATGAGTTTGGGAGTGTTTTTCCCTCTTCTATATTTTGGAAGAGTTTGAGAAGGATAGGCGTTAGCTCTTCTCTAAATGTTTGATAGAATTTGTCTGTGAAGCCATCTGGTCCTGGGCTTTGTTTGTTGGAAGATTTTTAATCACAGTTTCAATTTCAGTGCTTGTGATTGGTCTGTTTATATTTTCTATTTCTTCTTGGTTCCATCTCAGATGGTTGTGCTTTCTAAGAGTTTATCCATTTCTTCCAGGTTGTCCATGGTATTGGCAAATTGTTGCTTGTAGTAATCGCTCATGATCTTTTGTATTTTAACAGTGACAGTTGTTACTTCTTTTTCATTTCTAATTCTGTTGATTTGAGTCTTCTGCCTTTTTTCTTGATCAGCCTGGTTAATGGTTTATCAAGTTTGTTTATCTTTATAAAGAACTAGCTTTTAGTTTTATTGATATTTGCTATCATTTCTTTCATTTCTTTTTCATTTATTTCTGATCTGTTCTTTATGATTTGTTTCATTCTGCTAATTTGGGTTTTTTTTTTGTTCTTCTTTCTCTAATTGCATTAGGTGGAAGTTTAGGTTGGGTATTTGAGATGTTTCTTGTTTCTTGAGATAGGATTGTATTGTTATAAACTTCCCTGTTAGAACTGCTATTGCTGAATCCCATAGGTTTGGGTCATTGCGTATTCATTGTCATTTGTTTCTATGTATTTTTTGATTTCCTCTTTGATTTCTTCAGTGACCTCTTGGTTATTTAGTAGTGTGTTGTTTAGCCTCCAAGTGTTTGTATTTTTTACAGGTTTTTTCCTGTGATTGGTATCTAGTCTCACAGTGTTGTAGTCTGAAAAGATACTTGATATAATTTCACTTTTCTTAAATTTACCATAGCTTGATTTGTGTCCCAAATATGATCTATTCTGGAGAACATCCCATGAGAACTTGAGAAAAAAGTGTAATCCGTTGTTTTTGGATGGAATGTCCTATAAATGTCAATTAAGTCCATCTTGTTTAATGTATCATTTAAAGCTTGCATTTCCTTATTTATTTTCATTTTGGATGATCTGTCCATTGGTGAAACTGGGGTGTTAAAATCCCCTATTATAATTGTCTTACTGTCGATTTCCCCTTTTATGGCTGTTAGCATTTGCCTTATGTATTGAGATGCTCCTATGTTGGGTGCATATATATTTACAGTTGTTATATATTCCTCCTGAATTGATGTCTTGATCATTATATAGTGTCCTTCTTTGTCTCTTGTAACATTCTTTATTTTACCGTCTATTTTGTCTGATATGAGAATTGTTACTCCAGCTTTATTTTGATTTCCATTTGCATATAATATATTTTTCCATCCCCTCACTTTCAGTCTGTATGTTTCCTTAGGTCTGAATTGGGTCTCTAGTAGAGAGCATATATACAGGTCCTGTTTTTGTATCCATTCAGCCAGTCTGTGTGTTTTGGTTGGAGCATTTAATCCATTTACATTTAAGGTAGTTATTAATATGTATATTCCTATTACCATGTTCTTAATTGTTTTGGGTTTGTTATTGTAAGTATTTTCCTTCTCTTGTATTTCCTGTCTAGAGAAGTTCCTTTAGCATATGTTGTAGAGTTGGTTTGGTGGTGCTGAATTCTCTTAGCTTTTGCTTCTCTGTAAAGATTTTAATTTCTCTGTTGAATCTGAATGAGATCCTTGTTGTGTAGAGTAAACTTGGTTGTAGGTTTTTCCATTTCATCACTTTACATATGTTCTGCCACTCCCTTATGGCTTGCAGTGTTTCTGTTGAAAGATCATCTGTTAACCTTATGGGGATTCCCATGTATGTTAATTGTTGCTTTTCCCTTGCTGCTTTTAATATTTTTTTCTTTGTATTAATTTTTGATAGTTTGATTAATATGTGTCTTTGCATGTTTCTCCTGTATGGGACTCTCTGTGCTCGTGGACTTGATTGGCTATTTCTTATCCATATTAGGTAAGTTTTCAACTATAATTTCTTCAAATATTTTCTTAGTCCCTTTCTTTTACTCTTCTTCTTCTGGGACCCCTATAATTCGAATATTGGTGCATCTAATATTGTCCCAGAGGTCTCTTAATTTGTCCTCAATTCTTTTCATTCTGTTTTCTTTATTCTGCTCTGTGGTCATTATTTCCACTATTTTATCTCCCAGATCACATATCCATTCTTCTGCCTCAGTTATTCTACTATTGATTCCTTCTAGAGAATTTTTAATTTCATTTATTGTGTTGTTCATCTTTGTTTGTTTGCTCTTTAGTTTTTCTAGGTCCTTGTTAAACGTTTCTTTTATTTTCTCCATTCTATTTCCAAAATTTTGTATCATCCTTACTATCATTACTGTGAATTCTTTTTCAAGTAGACTGCCTATTTCCTCTTCATTTGTTTAGTCTGGTGTGTGTTTACCTTGCTCGTTCATCTGCTTTGTATTTCTTTGTTTCCTCATTTTGCTTAACTGACTGTGTTTGGGTTCTCTCTTACACTGGCTGCAGGTTTGTATTTACCATTGTTTTTGTGGTCTGCCCCCAGTGGTTCAGGTTGGTTCAGTGAGATGTGTAGGCCTCCTGGTGTAGGGGACTGGTGCCTGTGATTGGGTGGATGAGGCTGGATCTTGTCTTTCTGGTGAGCAGGACCACACCAGGTGGTGTGTTTTGAGGTGTCTGTTAAATTATTAAGATTTTAAGCAGCCTCTCTTCTAATGGTTGGGTTTGGGTTCCTGTCTTGCTAGTTGTTTGGCATAGGGTGTCCACCACTGTAGCTTGCTCCTCGTTGATTGGACCTGGGTCTTAGCATTGAGACAGAGATATCTGGGAGAGCTTACACTCTTTGATATTACATAGGGCCAGGAGGTCCCTGGTCTGCCAATGTCCTGAACTCGGCTCTACCACTCAGATGATCAGGTCTGACACCCGGCCAGCGTACCAACACCCCATCTGTCACAAGGCTTAGAAGAAAATGGTGAAAAAGAAAGAAAGAAAGAAAGATAGAAAGAAAAGTATTAAATAAAATAAAGTTATTAAAACAGAAAATAAATTTGTAATTGAAAGTAATTTTAAAAAATGAGAGAAAGGAAGAAGAGCACAACCAAACCAAAAAACAAATCCACCAATGATAACAGCACTAAAAAGTATACTTAAAAAACATCAACAAAAAGAAAACCAGACAGTTAGAACCCTAGGACAAATGGCAAAAGCAAAGCTGTACAGACAAAATCACACAAAGAAGCATACACATAGACACGCACAAAAAGAGAAAAAGGAATATATGTATATATATATATATATATATATATATATATATATATATATATATATATATATATATATATATATAAAATTTAAAAAAGGAATAGAGCATCAAAATCATTAAACAAAACCTACCATCGATAATAAGCTCTAAATACTAAACTTAGATAAACATAAAACCAGAAACAAATTGATGCAAAAAGCAAACTCCAAGTCTACAATTGTTCCCAAAGTCCATGCCCTCAATTTTGGGATGACTCATTGTCCATTTAGGTTTTCCACACATAGAGGGTACATCAAGTTGATTGTGGAGATTTAATCGGCTGCTCCTGAGGCTGCTGGGAGAAATTTCCTTTTCTCTTCTTTGTTCACAGAGCTCCTGTCGTTCAGCTATGGATTTGGCCCTGCCTCTGTGTGTAGGTCGCCTGAGGGTGTCTTTTAGGAAGTCTGAAATTTTCTGCCAATGTTCAGTAGGTGTTCTGTAGGAGTTGTTCCACATGTAGATGTAGTTTTGATGTATTTGTGAGGTGGGAGGAGATCTCCATGTCTTACTGCTCTGTCATCTTGAAGGTACCCCTCTGGTCCTCTGCCCTCATCCTGAGGTCTTTGTGGCTGAAGTTGGACAGAGATGGTGAATCAGAGCTTCTCCAAGGCCTCAAGGGGCCCAAGGCTGCACCGTCACAACAGCAGTGAATAGAGTGTCCATCATGACCCTCCCTGAAAGCCAGATTAACCTCAGCCTCCTTGGACCTCTCTAAATTTTTGATATAATTTCCTATCAAAAATGGGGGTGGAAATACAGTCCAATATCTCAAACACCATTTGTACTTTTTGGTACTTTACTCAAGAGCACAGAGGGATATTTTTCTCTACTTTGAGCATTATGATTTAATAGAATTTTAAAATAGCATGTCAAAAACAAAAGAATAATTTTATTACAATGACATGAGAACTAAATGTATGACTAAATGTATTGATACTCTGATAGACTATTTACTTTCCATTTCTGGCTCATGTACTTGTTTAGTGATTCATGTAAATGGTCAGAGTGTTAGAGACCTAAGCTCCCTGCTTATCAAATTGAATGGAATAAGTCCTCCTGCCTCACCATTCCCAATGGCGACAAGTAGGAAAGCACGTGGATGATGATTTTGGAATATTAAAAAAAATAAATTCTCAGAATAGGAAGCGAGTTTTACTGACTATTTGCTAGATGGAAGGTGCTAGATCAAGGGGTGTGGAGGATCTGCAAAAGAAGTTGAAGCTTTGGGGACTCGACATCAGCTTACAAAATGCAAGATGAGCTGTTTCTTCCTGAATCTTATCACATGAATTCCCACTGAATAAATGCGTTCTGAAAAGATGCTTGGATGAGAAGGAAGAGCTGTAGGCTGGAGGTAGGAGATGAGGTCTCAAGTTTTGCATGCTTGAACCAGTCACTTTAGTTTTCTGTACCTTGTTTTACACGTGGTAAATTGAAAAGCCCTTGTTGCAAGATATCCAAGTTAGTATTATATGAAGTTTCAGAGTAAATTTAACATTGTGAGTGTACTAATCATTAAGCTACTGTATCTTACCTCTTAAAGCATCTTCCTACTCTACTTGATGATACCTAGAGAGGTACATAAAGCCTGAAAGAGGGAGAGGCTCTTGCTTGTATTTTTGTTTGTAGATGCTTCTTACTCTGGCAGCAATGTTTGGTTCCAGTAGCACTTAATTCCAACTTGAAAAAACTTAGCTCCATTCACAGGACAAGTCTCATTGTTCCTCCCTAGAGCATCCCACATTCCTCAGAAGACTATATCCCAGTTGTACAGGCTCCTTCTTTGCAGTTCTTGAGGCAGCAGCTGGGCAGTCTTCACTCCTCAGAAGTCTGGTTCCAGCTCGGTGGGTTCCTCCAATTGCCTAAGTTCTAACAACTCCAAATTCTTTTCCTGGGGCTGAGGAGTGGAACCTTCTTTTTAGTGTCTGCTTAATGTTACCTCAGTGGTCCCTTTTATCTGTAAAGTACTCCAATATTTCTTTAACTAATTCCCTGTATTACATTCTACTGTTAAAATAACAGGTGTAAACTTTTGGTTTTCCTAATTGGAGCCTGATAAATTTGGTGGCTAAAAGCAAGTTGGAGCATTTATAATATTAAAAATCTTTTCAAACTAGCCATATTTCTTCTTCTCCAGGATTCTGAGATACCATTCCCTTCTCCATGGTTATTCTTTCTATGTTATTTAAACAGAAGTCCTTTCTCTTCTATCATCAAGATCCTGCATGGATCTTTGCCATTGACATCTCTTTGTTGTTTGAGTTCTTGCAATACAAGCTGATTATTCTATCTGCACCATGGAAGCAGGTTGGATAGTCTTATGAAGACTTCAGGTAGATTAAATCATAATTAATCTCAAATCAAGTCTAACATGAGCATTAATCTCTTTTCTGATTACTAGTCATAGACTTTGTGGACAGCAGTTGCTTTGCTGAGGGCTGACATTTGCAGGGAAAAGTACCCAGGTGGTCATTATGTCTACAGCCAGGAATTAATGTGCAGCAGTCAGTGAACCTGGCTTAGTGCAAAACAAAAGCTTTCTGAAATAATTGGCTTCTTGCTACAGCCCTGCCACAACAGGTAGACAGGAAAGCATATGGGAATTGGTAAGCTTGGGAATGCAGATGCTACCCTCCTAGAATGGCATTATTCATGTGCTGTGAACCTTCCATTCCGAATGTTGGGTGATAGTTCAGGAAGATAATGGCCTCTGCCCAGGATCTGAATTCCTAGAGGACAAGAAGAAGCAGCACTGGGACTTCATTATAAGTTGTTCCTCTTGTAAGTTGCTGTAGCATGGAATTGGGAAAACCTAAAAAATTGACAGGGAGTTCAGTTCATAGCTTATATCCAGGTTGGAAACACATCCAAGCTTGATTCATTCATACAGTCTGTCTGTCACTGAGCACGAAGTGGGAGACATATATCCTGAATTATCTCAGTGTCAATGTTATTTCCTATTAACTTCATAAGCCATGATATTTCCTATAAATTTAATTATGACAACGTACTTTCAAGAATCCCCTTAGCCACTGAAGGGGCAAAAATAATTTGCCAAGTCAAGAATAAAAATATTAAATTCAAAGAACTTGGCTGGTTGAATTATTGGCATCATTTAAGCCTTGAATATAAAAAGTTGAGTAAGGGAGACATTAATAACACATTGAAAGTTAAATTACAACTTAGATCTGACTAAATATCCAGAATGGGCCAGACTTTACCAAAGGGGCTCAAATTTAGCACATTTAATTTTTCAAAGAATTATTTGAAAAAAGACTTTTGCTGCATTTGAAAGAAAATTTTCTAGAACACCATACCACTTACCACTTTCCAAGATAGTTCACTTCTCCTCCATCTTAAATATTCCAGTAGATTGTAAACCTCTTGTTAGCAGTATCACTAGGATTAAAGTAAAAGAACCAGGAGGTCACTCTTTTCAGCCTCCCCTTAAATGAGCATTTGGCCCTCCACCTTCACTTAGACATCATTCAATCTTGGCTTGAACACTGTCCTACTGTAGAATTCACTAACCAATAAAAACAACCATTCAGGTGCCTTAATTTTGCTTTCAGAATGAGAGCATCTAATCTCCTTGTTTATTAAAAAATTTCACTTCAATGCAGTCATGAAGTATCCCAAAAACCTTTCTTCCAGTCTGAACTTCCAGTCTCTTTCAGTTTCTTTGATGCACTATGCTTGAAGATATTTCCATATCCTGATCATTTTTCTTCTGGATAATTCCCAGTTTGTTAGTGTCTATATTTGTCACACCCTGAATTTAATATATCCCAATAATACTACAAACAACACTGTGATTTACTGAGAACTATGTGTTCATCACTTTTCTTTCAAATATACCACATTAAGTTTCCCAAAGTGCAAAGATTTAAGGTCCTTGGGTCCTTATTTTTAGAGATGACAGACATGAAGTTAAGAAAATGGTCTAAGCCCAGTTACTAGCGAGAGTAATGTGGAACCCAGTACCACCTGACTGTTAAGCCCAGACATGGTGCTGGAGCCAGGCACACTCTCTCTCCAAGTGTAGTCTAGGTTCTAAGTGTATATTACTGACCTTCATGCCCTCACAGCACCTGGTTCAATGCTTTGAATAATATTAATATATCTTCTTGAATGGGTGAGTGTGTGGATAAATTACAGTGACAGCAAAAACTACCTCTTCAAAGCATGTGGATCACTTCCATACTTCCCCCAATTTCATCCTGGACATCTCCAATGGATGACAACAATAGCTGTAGGTCACCCAACCTCCCCCTGCCTTGCTCTGTCCTTGGTTCTCACAAAAGCGTTTATTTGTAAATGTATATTTTATCTTGCCACGCCCCTTTCACACCTGCAGTGACTTTGTGTTTAGTGTGACTCCAAACCTTTTCCCAGTGCTGTGGTCCTGTATCTCCCACCAACCCTGCCTGAAGCATTGTCCCTCCCTTTTGCTACCATTTTACTGTTTCTTTTTCTATTTCTGCCTGTGTCAAGCTCTTTCTTAACTCAGGGGCTCAGAAGCTCTCTCCCTGTGTTTACCTTTCTTTGGTTCTTAACTTACCTGTCACCTCTTCAGTGAAAACTTTCTGAACAATCCCATCTAAAATAACATTTCTATTATTCTCTATCTCCCCCCCCCTTTTTTTTTTTTGCAATCTGCAGCTCCATTTTTTACTATTTGGGGATTTACTTGTGTTTGGTTTTTGCCTGTCTCATCCATTAGAATGTGAACTTTAACAGGAGAGGAATTTTGTCTGATTTTCCTTGTATGTTGATGCATGCAAGTCCCTTTTTGAAGTTATTTTTTTATATGGAGAGAACCAACTAGACACAATTGCTAAAGTCTTAGCTCTCTCTATTCTAGATTCCATTTGTTCTCCAACAGAACAGTGAGTGTGCAGGGACACTCAACAATTTTCTCCCAGCCTTCTTTGACTTTTACATACACACCATTGAATGCCTCACCTCTATGAGCTTTGTGTGATGATGCCATTGATGCTGGTGCCCTTGTACTTCTATTATAGCTGGTGCCTCCGTGGTGCTCACTCTTAGGAAAGGCAGGTCCCTCAGAGCAATCCTGCCCCAATGACTCATCATAATTATGGGACCTACACTGAGGTCACTTCTCCTAAGGCCAGAACCCCTGGGAAGCTTGAATAATCTTCACTCCCCTAGAAAGAGCAAGATTGTTCCCCTCTGCTCTGAGATGCTATTCCTCCTTCTATCTCCCCACCTCCTACCATTTCTGTCCACCTGAACATTTTCTCCTGTACTCTGGTTGGCATATTGTGGGTCTCTCAATAGATCCAGTCTGGGGTAGACAGACTCAGCTTCCTTCTTTTTATTGGGCATTCTAGATAAATATCCATATTTTTTAACATATCCACTTTAATTTCCTCATGTATGCTAAAGGCAGTAACAAGTTAATTGCTAAGTAACAGGATTACATTTTAGCAGGAGTTGTCTTCTCCAAATAGTGCCACAATCCAAAGTTTAATCATATTTACTTTTGATGTCAGTGGGTAGAGAAATTTGTGTCTGTAAGAACTTTGATAAGCTAGGAATCCCATCTCAAGGTCTCTACATAATTTACCTATCCACAGGATCATAAATGACACTTCATTCTTTACCTCTTATGTATAAAAATGGAACTGAGTACTTAATTTTCTTAGAACATCATATACATAAAATAAAAATTGTATACAGAGAATGACCAAATTATTTAGAACCTCTGCTAAGTCAGCATTTTCTGGGATGAGCGTTGAGGAAAGGATACTTTGAGAAGCATCTCAGGAAATAAGCTTTTAAACTGAGGTCTTTTGGTTGCAAAGAAGATGTTCATAATAATGGATGTGAGCTGGAGTACAGTGTTGTATGTCCTGCCCTCTTTTGAAGCCATATCACAGTATCTAGGTGAGGGATCACTGACTTATTTGTGGGTCGGTCAAAAGGCAGACAAAGAGCTATTCTTGATTCCAGGTCAAGAAAGGTGCACTGTCAGCACCATCAAGTAAACTCTCTATGACCTGGAAAACTGTATAATGTATTCCCTATAGAAGCCAATTAAGAGTATGAGTTGTTTCATTCATATTCAGGAAATGCATATCACTAACAACTTTAATTATGTATTGGACTAACTATATGAGGATTTATATAAACCTCAGGAAAGAGGTTTGTGTACATTTCTGTCTCTCTCTGTCTCTCTTTCTCAACAGATGACCTGAGTTAAGCAGTGAGTTATCCTGACATTTCACTTATCTTTCCACTCATTTTCTTTGCCAGAAAAGGATCTGCCACACTTGCAGGCAACAAAAGATAAAACCGTCTCATCCTCCTGTTTCTTGCAGCATCCCTAGGGGAAATGTGTGAACATGGTCAAATGCTTGAGCTTCTTGAGCTGTTGGGGAAAAGAAAGAAAGAAAGAAATGTCTCTTTCAGATGCCAGGGATTGTATGAAACCCTTTAATTATTATAATGTTGCAGAGGATGTTGAGGAAAGTAAGATGTATAAAAAGTCACATCAAACAAGGGAAAATTAACATGTACCAATAAGAAATCTAAAACCAACAGCATTTAGACATTTTTAAAGGTGTAGGAGTGAATGCTTTTTTATTTTTTTCAACCTTAGGAAATTGTATCAATAACTTGCACATCATCCAGGACTCTTCAACAGTGCTATGTGTGAAATAAATGTTGATCATATTTTTTAGTGGAGAAAACTAGATAACAAATGCATCACATTTATACATGCTCTTATGTCAATATCTTAAAAAAACAAAACAACAACGAAAAAACCTATGTGGAAGAAAGACTTTATAACAGTAATAGAGCCATTAGAATATTTAAATAATTTCAAATTAATACAAATTTTCTATTCTACGCAGGTATGAAACTCAAGCAGAATATTGATTCACTAACACATAATCAAGATTTGAGTTTTTACTTAAATGTTGCTATATTGGGTCTCTTTGTTAGATAGAAATACACCATGGTTCTTCTTGAAGCCTACGAGCTTATTATAGTGAAAAACTAATATGACTTAGTTGACTTGCAACAACAATTAAATATTATTTTTTCCTCTCATTTCATGTATTTGTGTTTTATTTCCATCCAATTTACTAGTTCCTATTCTGTGTGAATTACTTATGATGATAATGCAGTTCCCTATGTGATATCTTTTAGGCATGCCACCGTCTGTGCTAGAGGTTTATTGATTTGTCCTGTGCCTTAGTACCAAGCTTAGAAATCCAAATATAAACAGAATTAGAATCTACCATGCATGAGGTTGCTAATTGTTTGGAATTCCTAGAAATGGATATTAAGTTTTAATTATTTATCCATGACATAACAATAATGTGCTAATCATATGAAACATTAAAACGCAACCATTGAGTTAAAGACATTACATTCAACTCGACAGACTTTTGCTGTTTGAATGATGCATTTTAACTTTTCAGTAGAGGAGTTTGAGTTTTTCACACATCTCTCTCATCCTGGGCTTTGACCAAGTTTGAGTAAAAGCTGGAGCACAGAGAATCAGTTTCAAAAAGTGTTTGTAATTCTTATAGAAAAGATCTAGTGTCTAAAATTGTAAATCATATTTTCAAAAATGTTTTTGCAAAATGTCCAAGGCAACTGCTAGACCAAACAGAGAGAAGAGATGATCAAGTTGGAAATTTGTTTTTTTTTTTCTTTTTAGAAAAACATGATGAAATTCAGTAACTTTTTAAATTTAAAGACAATTATATTACCTTAGGAGTCATGTTTATAAAGAACTGTAAAAGCAGTGGCATTACCATCAACATGATATGAGCTACTTCAAATAAACCATGAGACACTAAGTGATGGAGGCCTTTCTAATTTTCCTGGCCATCTAAATAACCAAGCAGTATTACCAGTATTTGAAAGTTCTCAAACAGTCTAGATTGATATAAACTTGAAACTTGGGAGATTTTGAGTTACTTCCTATATTTACTGCATAAAAATTTCAACTCTGTTCTAAAAGGAAACCACAATTTTAGGCTAACATGTGACAATAAAAGAGAGTGGATTACTCATTTTACTTGATGATTGTGGTTGTGGAGAGATTAATCAATACAATATTTATCTCATGGATTTCATTTTCCAGAGTGATGGTTATGGTGAGTAAATAAACTATAAATTTCACTTAATGTTAATCAAATAACCTTCAATCTGTCAATATTTACCAAGCAGTACTTTGCAAGACCATGAAGGATGTAAATGTACAGTAAAGACCTTAGATCTGAGCGAGGACAGGGGATCCCTGGGGCTAAAGGGACATACCAACAATGAGTGTGCACTCCCTTCCAGAATTTGCTCTAGATTCTAGAGATCTTGGAATTCCCTTTATAAATGGTTTATTTCTAGCTACTTCTAGGTCCTTTTCCCAGGTCTGTTCCAGAGGCTGGATTGTATATTGGGTGTGCAAATCCTTAGACATGTAGGGCAGCCAAGGAGTATGTAGGGGGAAAGTTTCTAAGAAGTGAGTCATGAAGATCTGGGACTCCCTTACAGTATGCAACTAAACAGGGATGGGAAGAAAGGCAGGTGAGGTGAGATCCCAGGCCAAAGTCACTTTCCCTACACCCCCAGGTTCAAACAGAGCTCTGAGGAGTCTGAGAATTTTAAATTCAACTTAGCCTTCCAGGTTGTCATATAGGTACATTTGTCTAGGTAAGATATAACAATTTATTCTTAATTTATAACTTTTAAATGTATAGAATATATGAGGTTTCTGGAACCTATGTCCTTGATCAATAAAATGTTCAGAATGAGCTAAACGTGTTGTCATTGTCTGCAAGAAGTTTACGTTTAAGGAGATGAAATAAAACATATAAAATATTCATTATGCTTCTAAAGGAGCATAAAATCAGAGTTCTTTAAACACAGTCCATTATATACCCATTTATTCTTATTATTTCAGCATAAGTAAAGAATTCTTAGCATGGTTATAGCTTTCTTAGGTGCTGAAGGAATCCTTTGTTCACAAGACTGGTTCCTCCTGGTTTTCTTTTGAGGGTATTCCAGGATTGGTTCAACACAATGTCTTAGAATATGCAGTGTTAAGTTTGTGTGTAGGTGTGTGTATATATTAACATAGAAATCTAAATTATTTCAGCAGTTTGAAAAGTAATGGCTGGGGGGAATAAATATCTACAGTGAATATCTTGGCTAAATATATTAAATATATAAAATTCATATTTGTCTTTAGATTGACCTAGTTTCATCAGTACATATTTTAAAAAGTAATTAAACATACTGAACTAAAAAATGTAGGGTCTTTAATTTTGAAATGACTCCACAGTGTGGTCTAACTACTTTTGATATTAAAAGAAAAGAAGAAGAAATAATGAACTACCATTGAAATCTTATATTTTGGACATAGTCACTAACCCACAGCATGAGCAAATCTGATTTTCTGCAGATATGTCTTTAAATAGACTCTAACATGCAGAGCATGTGTCTACAATCTATGTTTACACGATAGAGAAGAATAGACCTAAATGTAAGAGACTTTGGCCTTTTCATTATTTTCATTTAAAAAAATGTATTTAAATTGAATGGGTCTAACATTCAACTGTCTCCTAATGCCTTTACCTAGTAGACCAGCTGTTCAGGCCTCTTAGGTAAATAACTAAATATTTTTATAAACCAAACAAATACATATTTAATCAATAGACTGGAACAAATAGAGCCTCAATGGGCCATTTTGATCTTGGGACAATTGGAAGATTATTGAGCTGGTAGCCCACTGTGGCTTATGGTAACATTTTAGAGCAGGTTAAAAAATGCTAAACTGAACTCACTTTAATGAAAGTCCTTAATGTGCAAGATTTAAAAGTCACAACAACATTATTATAGAGGGGGCAACCTGGATTAAAAGTAGTTCAGGTAATATTTGTTAAACATGCCTTATCACACATAAGGGAAAGAGAACTTAAGAGATTGGTTTGAAAGCAAAATAAAGGAATTTAAGACATTTCTGGGCATGCTGTTCCAATATTTGCATATTTATTTGTATGTATTTATTCATTTATATATTTATTATTTACAAATATTTCAAAAGAAGTTTTGTAAAGCAGTTTATTTAAAATGTTGCTGATGAATTATCGAGGTTTGATTTCATGTTATAGATGACTCATTTTCATGCATTTTTGATCAGTTGTTAGCCTCTCAAGGAACAAGATAGGCTGAGAGTAGGTTCTTTGTTCATGATATTAGAAATAAACACATATTTTAAATAGCATTGATAATTTTAAAGTTTGAATTTGTTTAAATAATATTCCATTGGCCTCTTCCTATCATGCCTTTGTACATACTTCAAGAAGACCAGGTACTAGGCATGGAAATTTCAATTTGTGTGTTCATCATTGGTACTATGTTCAGTGTGCAGGTACTTTTCTGGAATCATCTGAAGTCTTTCATTCATTTTGTGAAATTTCGTTGAATTAATATCAAAAGTAAAATCCTAAATTCACACAACCAGAGAGATGTAAACCATAATCGATCATAGTATGATGGAAGGTGGTAAAACACTGAGGTTGTCTCCATCATCCCTGCTGAGCTGCAGAAGTTCCATTTTCCCCTTGGGACACACCACCTAATCTAGATGACATGTGACTATCTGTTGTATGGACAGGCTGAGGGAACAAGTGGCAATTTGTATGGTAAATATTTGCAAAGCTTATTTTCTTTCGTTTTGTCAACTGAAATGCTTACAAAGAAAGGTTCTATTTTCTACATCTCTCTGGATAGTCATGTGCATCTGCTGCCCTGCAAATGCCTTGTTTCAGAGACGACTGTTCTAGGATCTTATGTATAGATGAAACATCTTGAAAAGGAACAGGAAATCCTATACATTAATGAAGCTGCAAGGGAATCACAAGGATGCTTTACATTAAGAAACTGGGAAGTTGAGGCTATTACTTTTCAATAACTTCCCATTGTCATTTACTTCCTGGAGTACAGGGATAGCATGTTATAGGGTGAGTGGTTATTCCAGGGAACACTCCTTATCTCATGGTCTTTGAGAATAATGTCACCTGGAATTGTGCTGTAACTGATCTGTGTGGCTTTCATAGTGGCACTGGCAAAGGAGACAGGTGTTGAAGCCTCTTACAGGTAATCAAAGACCTATAAATAGAGCAACTTTTATTAAGTCACTTTTAATGAGCACTTACTGCATGTAGAACTCAACCTAGAAACAAAATTCCATTATCTCCATATAACTGAAGTTGATATACAGAGAATGGTCTTTGTTAGGACATTTATTTTTGCCAGAAATACACTGGATATTTACAATTTTGAAAAGAAGTGTGCCAAGCACAATGGAGCTATAAAGATGAATAAAATATGTGCTTTTAGTGAGACCTATGGAGGAGGATACGATGACCCAGAGCAGAGCTAAATCAATTCTATATGCAACCTGGTTATCACCACCTCTCAAAATGGCAACCTCTAATCTACAAGGGGCTCACACTGCACCAGGGTTCAGTGCTTCATAGCACTTGGAGCTTGATAGCTCCAAGACTGTGGAAATTCAGGAGAAATGGATGTTTTACCTGTGGTCTGGTGGGGAAGCAACAAATATTTCATAAAACCTTTCAATGTCTCTGTTCTCACAGTTTTTCAAACAACGTGACTTTCTCTTAAAACTTATCTCCCATCCCCTCTAAAAAGTTCCCTCTCTAGTAGGGAGGAATGCTTCTGTCTAGTATCTGCACTCAACTTGCATATCTCATTCAACCAAACAAGAACAGAGAAGTTCTATTTGTCAGGGGAGGGTGGTCTTCATTCTGGAACACAAAACCTAGGCTGTCATAAAATGAAAAACTTAATATTGATTTGGAGAATTAAGACAGGCTTTAAAAAAGAGGTAGGTTTGGTCTAAAAGGTCTCTAAGCAAGTCTTCATACACTGATAGATATGTTTTGCCTATATTTTCAGTGAGAAAAAAACCTACAGAATAGATTTCCAGCATGATAATTGTACCCCAGAGGAGTGCAAAGGCAGTATATGCAAGCCAAAATGAGTTGGACAGTTGAGTAATTACACAGAGAATTTGATCAAGGAAGACATTCAAATTGGGTCATCGAAACTCTAAGTGTACTCGTCCTCAGACCTTGCATGTATTAGCAAATTAAGTGAAAAACAGAGAGAAGTGATTAGTCAAATAATTCAGACTAAATAATATTTTACACCAATTAAAACAAAGTGTTTTTTGGACAGTTTTCCTTGGTTTAGTTGATTTTATTATCCCCTTTATTCAACCAATGTCAACCTTTATTCCCTTGTGTGGTTGCCTCAGCTCTCCATCAATTTTTTTTTTTTTCGTTTTTTCCTGGGGAGATAAAATCTAAGTTCTTAATCAGAAACCTAGAAAGGCTAACTTTGGAAAACAGAAGAATTTGTGTTTTTAAAGTTTATATTTAAGATGTGAATCATATACCCTCCTTCTGGGAGACCAAGGACAATCTCCATCATCTGACCCATTCCCAGCATAATTGCAAACTAGACAGAGAGTCTTCAGGAAGCCTGCATCCAGCTCCTGATAGGGAGCCATTGTGGTGTTTATTTTCCCTTGTTCTCCTACAGGGCTTTGCTCTTCTCTGGAAGTTCCTACAGTGGAAAACACTGGCTAAAATTGTTTTGGCTGTGATGCTAATGCTTAAAAATGGCTTGAAGTGTTAACCCTCCTCAGAGAAGCCACTTCTCAACAGGTGTATCTCCCTTTCTGGGAAGCCTTTGAAAATTAGGGACTTGGTCTAAAGTTGTAAAGCCAGTTGATGTATTTCACAGTAGGGACGTATTCCTAGGCATATTCAGTTCCTTCAAATTCTATCAATAGTCTTCTGCCTATTCTGAATATGTGTGGTGCTGGTATTGCATGTAAAAAAATCAGTTAAAATGTGAAGTATTGTGTTTCAATCCATCACTGTGGAGAGGTAATATGCTTGTTGTAATCAACTGCTGGTCATAGTGGCAGAATCATGGTAGCAAAGAACAAAGGGTTCATCAAGGACCATAAATAAAAGAGAAAAGATGCTTTCACTTTCTGTGTCTAAACACATTCTCTATGCTAAGTTAAGGATTTTTGTGGCTTTGTGTGTCAATGTCATCAATAATGAAGTAAAACAGGATTAAATAATTGTAAATAATATTTCTCATAGATCCACTCATTAGCATGAAATTTTCTATGGCTGCTGCTAACCCAGGGCTCTCTGAAATCTGTCAAACTTTTCAGAAATATTCCCCAAAGGGCAATTTTAGACACTTGAATTATTTTTCTGTTAGATGCATTAAGAAATATAGTTACAGTAATGCTCAGTTTAACTGAATGTTTTAAAACAAAGGGATTTTTGCCTCAAACTTCATGTACTACTGATTTGTTGAAGTTCTTAAAGTTAGCATTGAAAGAGAATGAGTTCATAGGATGTATTGATTAGTTTCAAGATTTTTCTTTCTGCTTAAAAATATTTATTGTCTATATTTTTTTCTAAAGATAGTTATAAGGGAAAGGAGCCAATGGACACCATGTATTAATTCATTCATTCACTTATCCTTCAGTCAACATTAATTAAGGGCCTAGCAAGTGCCAATCTTTTTTTTATGTGAAGACATAATTTTTATTTTTATTTTATTTCTTGATTGATTTTTAGCATGTTTATTGGAGTATAATTGCTTTAAAATGGTGTGTTAATTTCTGCTGTATAACAAAGTGAATCAGCTATTTGTATTCATATATCACCATATACACTCTCTCTTGTGTCTAAAATTCACACTCCTATCCCACCCCTCAAGGTGGACAAAAAGCACTGAGCTGATTTTCCTGTGTGATTCAGCTGCTTCCCACTAGCTATTTATTTTACATTGGGAGTGTATATAAGTCAGTGCTATTCTCTCACATCATCCCAGCTTCCCCTTCCCCTGCCCGTGTCCTCAAGTCCATTCTCTATATTGGCATCTTATTCCTGCCCTGCCCCTAGGTTCAATACAAGAATTGTTTTTTTGTTTTGTTTTGTTTTTTTAGATTCCATATATATGTGTTAGCATACAGTATTTGTTTTTCTCTTTCTTACATACATCACTCTGTAGGAGAGACTCCAGTTCCTTCCACCTAATTAAAAAAAAAAACTCAATTTCCTTTCTATATATGGCTGAGTAATATTCCATTGTATATATGTGCCACTTCTTTGTCTTTAGGTTGCTTCCATGTGCTGGTTATTGTAAATATTGCTGCAATGAATATTGTGGTACATGACTCTTTTTGAATTATGGTTTTCTCAGGGTATATGCCCAGTAGTGGGATTGCTAGGTCGTATGGTAGTTCTATTTTTAGTTTTGAAGAAACCTCCGTAATATTCAACATACAGTTTACATCCATTTACATTCCAACAAACAGAGCAAGAGGGTTACCTTTTATTGACACCCTTGCCAGCATTTATTGTTTGTAGATTTTTTGATCCTGGCCATTCTTACTGGTGTGAGGTGATACCTCTTGTAGTTTCAATTTGCATTTCTCTAATGACTAGTAATGTTGATCATCCTTTCATGTGATTGTTGGCAATCAATATATTTTCTATGGGGAAATGTCTATTTAGGTCTTCTGCCCATATTTTGATTGGGTTGTTTGTTTTTTTTTTTGATATTGAGCTGCATGAGTTGCTTGAATATTTTGGAGATTAATCCTTTGTCAGCTGTTTCATTTGCTAATATTTTTGCCCATTTTGAGTGTTGTCTTCTTGTCTGGTTTATGGTTCCCTTTGTTGTGCAAAAGCTTTTAAGTTTCATTAGGTCCCATTTGTTTAGTTTTCTTTTTATTTCCATTTCTCTAGCACGTGGGTGAAAAAGGATCTTGGTGTGATTTATGTGCAGGAGTGTTATTCTTAAGTTTTCCTCTAAGAGTTTTACAGTGTCCAACCTTACATTTAGGTGTTTAATCTATTTGAGTTCATTTTTGTGCATGGTGTTAGAGAATGTTCTAATTTCATTATTTTACATGTAGCTGTCCAGTTTCCCCAGCAGCCCTTATAGAAAGGTTGTTTTTTCACCAAAGCAATTAGAGAGAGGGGAACAACAATAACAACAAAGCAAAGTTAGCAATAGGAAAGACATCATAAAGATCAGATCAGAAATAAAGAAAATGAAATAAATGAAATGATTGAGAGGATCAATAAGATTAAAGCTGGTTCTTTGAGAAGATAGACAAAATGTATAAACCATTAGCCAGACTTATTAGGAAAAAAAGGGAGAAGACACAAATCAACAGAATTAGAAATGAAAAAGAAGTAACAACTGACACTGCAGAAATACAAGGGATCATGAGAGTTTACTACAAGCAACTATATGCCAATAACATGGACAACCCAGAAAAAATGGACAAATTCTTACAAAAGCACAACCATCTGATACTGAACCAAGATGAAATAGAAAACATAAACAGACAAATCACAAGCACTGAAATTGAAACTGTGATTAAAAATCTTCCAACAAACAAAAGCCCAGGACCTGAAGGCTTTATAGGCAAATTCTATCAAACATTTAAAGAAGAGATAACACTTATACTTCTCAAACTCTTCCAAAATATAGCAGAAGGAGGAACTCTGCCCAACTCATTCCATGAGGCCACCATCACCATGATACCAAAACAAGACAAAGATGTCTTGAAAAGAAAGAAAAGAAAGAAAACTACAGGCCAATATCACTGATGAACATAGATGCAAAAATCCTCAACAAAATACTAGAAAACAGAATCCAACAGCACATTAAAAGGATAATATACCATGGTCAAGTGGGGTTTATCCCAGGAATGCAAGGACTCTTCAATATATGCAAGTCAATCAATGTGATACAACATATTAACAAGTTGAAGGATTAAAAACCATATGATCATCTCAATAGATGTAGAAAAAACTTTTGACAAAATTCAACACCGATTTATGGTAAAAACCCTCCAGAAAGTAAGCATAGAGGGAACTTACCTCAACATAATAAAGGACATATATGACAAACCCACAGCCAACATCGTTCTCAATGGTGAAACTGAAGATCAGGAACCACTAAGATCAGGATCAAGACAAGGTTGCCCATTCTCACCACTATTATTCAACATAGTTTTGAAATTGTAGTGACAGTAATCAGAGAAGAAAAATAAATAAAAGGAATCCAAATTGGAAAAGATGTAAAGTTCTCACTGTTTGCAGAAGACATGATACTATGCATAGAGAATCCTAAAGATGCTACCAGAAAACTACTAGAGCTAATCAATGATTTTGGTAATGTAGCAGGATACAAAATTAATGCACAGAAATCTATTGCATTCCTATACACTAATGATGAAAAATCAGAGAGACAAATTAAGGAAAAACTCCCATTTACAATCAAAACAAAAATAATAAAATACCTAGAAATAAACCTACCTAAGAAGAAAAAAACACCAGTATGGAGAAAAATATTAGATCTGATGAAAGAAATCAATATGATACAAACAGAGGTTTGTATCCATGTTCTTGGATTGGAAGAATCAACATTGTGAAAATGACTATAGTACCCAAAGCAATGAACAGATTCAATGCAATTCCTATCAAATTACCAATGGCATTTTTCACAGAAGTAGAATAAAATATTTCACAATTTGTTTGGAAACACAAAAGACCCTGACTAGCAAAATCAATCTTGAGAAAAAAAAAAAAAAAAGCAGACCTGGAGGAAATAGGTTCCCTTACTTCAGACTACACTAAAAAGCTACAGTAATCTAGACAGTATGGTACTGGCACAAAAATAGAAATATAGATCAAAGGAACAGGATAGGAAGCACAGAAATAAACCCACGCCCATATGGTCACCTTATCTTTGATAAAGGAGGCAGGAATATACAATGGAGAAAAGATAGCCTCTTCAATATCTGGTGCTGGGGAAACTGGACAGCTACATGTAAGAGAATGAAATTAGAAGACTCCTTAACACCATACACAAAAATAAACTCCAAACGGATTAAAGACCTAAGTATAAGGCCAGACACCATCAAACACTTAGAGAAAAACACAGGCAGAACACTCTATGACATAAATCACAGCAAGATCCTTTTAGACCAACCTCCTAGAGAAATGGAAATAAAAACATAAAAAAAACAAGTGGGACCTAATGAAACCTCAAAGTTTTTGCACAGCAAAGAAACAATAAACAAGAGGAAAAGACATCCCTCAGAATGGGAGAAAATATTTGCAAATGAAGCAACTGTCAAAGAATTAATCGAAAAAATATACAAGCAGCTCATGCAGTTCAATATCAAAAAACAAACAACCCAATCCAAAACTGGGCAGAAGACCTAAATGTACATTTCTCCGAAGAATATATACAGATTGCCAACAAACACATGAAAGGATGCTCAACATCCCTAATCATTAGAGAAACACAAATCAAAACTACAATGAGGTATCACCACAGACCAGTCAGAATGGCCATCATCAAAAATTTTACACATGGTAAATGCTGGAGATTGTGTGGAGAAAAGGGAACCCTCTTGCACTGTTGGTGGGAATGTAAATAGATACAGTCACTATGGAGAACAGTATGGAGTTCCTCAAAAAACTAAAAATAGAACTACCATACGACCCAGCAATCTCACTATTGGGCATATACCTTGAGAAAACCATAATTCAAAAGAGTCACGTACCAACATGTTCATTGCAGCTCTATTTACAATAGCCAGACATGGAAGCAACCTAAGTGTCCATGGGCAGATGAATGCATAAAGAAGATGTGGCACATATATGCAATGGAATATTACTCAGCTATAAAAAGAAACGAAATTGAGTTATTTGTAGTGAGGTGGATGTACATAGAGGTTGTCATACAGAGTGAAATAATTCAGAAAGAGAAAAACAAATACCGTATGCTAACACATATATATGGAAACTTATTAAGAAAGAAAAGAGGTTCTGAAGAACGTACGGGAAGGACAGGAATAAAGATGCAGATGTAGAGAACGGACTTGAGGACACAGGGAGCAGGAAGGGTAAGCTGGGAGGAAGAGAGAGAGTGTCATGGACATATATACACTCCCAAATGTAAAATAGGTAGGTAGTGAGAATCAGCCACATAGTACAGTGACGTAAGCTCTGTGTTTTATGCCCAACTAGAGGGGTGGAATAGGGAGAGTGGGAGGGAGACACAAAGAGAGGGGTATGGAGATATATATACATATAGCTGATTCACCTTGTTATACAGAAGAAACTAACATGCCATTTTAAAGCAATTATACTCCAAAAAGTTGTTTAAAAAAATGTTAAGGTAACCATAGGTGCGTGGGTTTATCTCTGGGCTTTCTATCCTGTTCCATTGATCTGTATTTCTGTTTTTGTGCCAGTACCATACTTTCTTGGTTACTGTAGCTTTGTAGCATAATATGAAGTCTGGGAGCCTGATTTCTCTAGCTCCGTTTTTCTTTCTCCAGATGGTTTTGCTCTTTGGGGTCTTTTGTGTTTTCACAGAAATTTTGTAATTTTTTGTTCTAGCTCTGTGAAAAATGTCATTGGTAGTTTGATAGGGATTTCATTGAATCTGTTGATTGCTTTGTGTAGTAGTGTCATTTTCACAATATTGATTCTTCCAATCCAAGAACATAGTATTTCTCTCCATCTGTTTGTATATTCTTTAATTTTGTCATCATTGTCTTATGGTTTTCTGCTTACAGGTTTTTGTCTCCTTAGATAGGTTTAATCCTAGGTATTTTTTTCTTTTTGTTGCAATGATAAACGAGAGTGTTTCCTTAATTTCTCTTTAAGATATTTTGTCAATAGTGTATAGGAATGCAAGAGATTTCTGTGCATTAATTATGTATCCTGCTACATTACCAAATTCATTGATTAGCTCTATCAGTTTTCTGCCAGCATCTTTAGGATTCTCTCTATATAGTATCATGTCATCTGCAAACAGTGACAGTGTTACTTCTTCTTTTCCAGTTTGGATTCCTTTTATTTCCTTTTCTTCTCTGATTACTGTGGCTAAAACTTTCAAAACTATGTTAAGTAATAGTGTTGAGTGTGGGCAACCTTGACTTGTTCCTGATCTTAGTGGAAATGGTTTTAGTTTTTCACCATTGAGAACAATGTTGGCTGTGGGTTTGTCATATATGGCCTTTATTATGTTGATGTAGGTTCACTCTATGCCTACTTTCTGGAGAGTATTTATCATAAATGGGTATTAAATTATATCAAAAGCTTTTTTGCATCTATTGAGATTATCATATGGTTTTTATCAATCAATTTGTTAATATGGTGTATCACATTGATTGATTTGCATATATTGACAAATCCTTGCATTCCTGGGATAAACCCCACTTGTTCATCATGTATGATCCTTTTAATGTGTTGTTGGATTCTGTTTGCTAGTATTTTATCTTTGGATTTTTTTCATCTATGTTTATCAATGATATTGGCCTATAGTTTTCTTTTTTTATGACATCTTTTCTGGTTTTGTTATCAGGGTGATAGTGGCCTCATAGAATGATTTTGGGAGGGTTCCTCCCTCTGCTATATTTTGGAAGAGTTTGAGAAGGACAGGTGATATCTCTTCTCTAAATGTTTGATAGAATTCTCCTGTGAAGCCATCTGGTCCTAGGCTTTTGTTTGTTGGAAGATTTTAAATCAGTTTCAATTTCAGTGCTTGTGATTTGTCTGTTTATTTTTTTCTATTTCTTCATGGTTCAGTCTCAGAAGGTTGTGCTTTTCTAAAAATTTGTCTATTTCTTTCAGGTTGTCCATGTTATTGGCATATAGTTTCTTGTAGTAATCTCTCATTATCCTTTGTATTTCTGCTGTGTCAGTAGTTACTTCTCCTTTTTCATTTCTAGTTATGTTGAGTCTTCTCCCATTCTTTCTTGATGAGTCTAGCTAATGGTTTATAATTTTTGTTTAACTTCTCAAAGAACAAGCTTTTAATTTTATTGATCTTTGCTTTTGTTTCTTTCATTTCTTTTTCCTTTATTTCTGATCTGACCTTTATGATTTCTTTCCTTCTGCTAACTTTGGTTTTTTTTTTGTTTTTCTTTCTTGAATTGCTTTAGGTGTAAGGTTGCATTGTGTAGTTGAGCATTTTCTTGTTTCTTGAGGTAAGATTGTATTGCTATAAATTTCCCTCCTGTAACTGCTTTTGCTTCATCCCATAGGTATTGGGTCGTCATGTTTTCATTGTCATTTGTTTCTATGTATTTTTTGTTTGTTTCTGTTATCTCTTAGTTGTTTAGTAGTGGATTGTGTAACCTCCATGTGTTTGTAATTTTTACCATTTTTTCTTTCTGTTATTTATATCTCATCTCAATGCATTGTAATCAGAAAATATACTTGATACAATTTCAATTTTCTTAAATTTACAAAGGCTTTATTTGTGACCCAAGATATGATTTATCCTGGATAATATTCCATGACCACTTGAGAAGAATATGTATTCTGTTGATTTTGGATGGAATCTCCTATGAATATCAATTAAGTCCATCTTGTTTAATGCATCAATTAAAGCTGTGTCTCCTTATTTATTTTCATTTTTGGGGAACTGTCCATTGGTGAAATTGGAGTAATAATGTTCCCTACTCTTATTATGTTACTGTTGATTTCCCTTTTTATGGCTCTTAGCATTTTCCTTATGTATTGAAGTGCTCCTATGTTGGGTACATAAATATTTACAATTGTTATATCTTTGTCTTGGATTGATCCCTTGATCATTATGTAGTGTCCTTCTTTGTCTCTTGTAATAGTTCTTATTTTAAAGTTTACTTTGTCTGTTATGAAAAAGCTATTCCAGCTTTCTTTTGATTTCCATTTGCATGGAATATAATTTTACACCTCCTTTCCATCTGTAGGTGACCCTATGTCTGAAATAGGTCTGTTGTAGGTTGCATATGTATGGGTCTTGTTTTTGTATCCATTCAGCCAGCCTATGTCTTTCGGTTGGAGCATTTAATCCATTTACATTGAAGTAATTATCAATATGCATGTTTTTATTACCATTTTTCTCAATTGTTTTGAGTTTATTTTTGTAGGTCTTTTCCTTCTCTTGTGTTTCCTGCCTAGAGAAGATACTTGAGCATTTGTTGTAAAGCTGGCTTTGTGCTGTTGAACTATCTTAGCTTTTGTTGTCTGTAAAGTTTTTAAGTTCCTCATTGAATCTGAAAGAGATCCTTGCTGGCTAGAGTAATCTTGGTTGTAGCTATGTCCCTTCACCAGTTTAAATATGTCCTGACACTCCCTTCTGGCTTTCAGAGTTTCTGCTGAAAGATCAGCTGTTAACCTTATGGGGATTCCCTTGTATGTTAATTGTTGCTTTTCCCTGCTGCTTTTAATATTTTTTTCTTTGTATTTAATTTTTGATAGTTTCAGTAATATGTGCCTTTGCATGTTGCTCCTTAGATTTATCCTGTATGGAACTCTCTGTCCTTTCTGGACTTGAGTGACTATTTCCTTTCCCATGTTTGGGAAATTTTCAGGTATAATCTCCTCAAATCTTTTTTCAGACTCTTTCTTTTTCTCTTCTTCTTCAGGGATCCGTCTTATTTGAATGTTGTCCCATTTAATTTTGTCCCAGAAGTCTCTGAGACTGTCCTCAATTGTTTTCCTTCTTTTTTCTTTATTCTGCTCTATGGTAGTTATTTCTACTATTTTATCTTCCAGGTCACTTATCCATTCATCTACGTCAGTTATTCTGCTATTGATTCCTTCTACAGAATTTGTAATTTCATTTATTTTGTTGTTCATCATTATTTCTTTGCTCTTTTGTTCTTCTAGTTCCTTGTAAATGTTTCTTGTATTTTCTCCTATGTATTTCCAAGATTTTGGTTCATCTTTACTATCATTACTCTGAATTCTTCTTCAGGTAGACTGCCTATTTCCTCTTTATTATTATTATTATTATTTTTTGGTCTGGTGGGTTTTTACTTTGCTCCTTCATCTGCTGTGTATTCCTCTGTCTTCTCATTTTCCTTAACCTACTGTGTTTGGGGTCTCCTTTTCACAGAATGTAAGTTCGTAGTTCCTGTTGTTTTTGGTGACTTCCCTCAGGGAGTAAGGTTGTTTCAGTGGCCTGTGAAGGCTTCTTGGTGGAGGGGACTTGTGCCTATATTCTGGTGGCTGGTGCTGGATCTTATGTTTGTGGGGGGCAGTGCTGCCTCCAGTGGTTGTTTTGGGATCTGTGTGAACTTAATATGATTTTAGGCAGCTTCTCTGCTAATGTGTGGGGTTGTATTCCTGTCTTGCTAGTTGTTTGGCATGGGGTATCCAGCACTGAAACTTTCTGGCCATTGGGTGGAGCTGGGTCTTAGCACTGAGATGGAGATCTCTGGGAGAGCCCTTGCCAATTGCTATTACGTGGGGCTGGGAGGTCTCTGTCTGTCCAATGTCCTGAACTTGGGTCTCCCACCACAGAGGCTCAGGCCTGACACCAGGCCGGAACACCAAGCCCTGTCAGCCATATAGGTGAGAAGAAAAGGGAGAAAAAAAGAAACAACGAAAAATAAATAAATTAATAAAATAAAATTATTAAAATAAAAAACATTTAAAATTTATTAAAATTAAAAAAATAAAAAATAATAATAATTTTTTAAAAAGAAGAGAGCAATCAAATGAACAAACAAATCCACCAGTGATAACAAGTGCTAAAATCTATACTAAGGTAAACATAAAAATGAGAAACACGTCAGTCTCAGACAGAAAACCCCAAGTCTACAGTTGGTCCCAAAATCCACTGCAGTTTTGGTTTGATTCATTGTCTATTCAGGTATTCCACATATGAAGGGTACATCAAGTTGATTGTTGTGATTTTATCCGCTTCTCCTGAGGCTGCACCGAGAAATTTCCCTTTTTCTTCTTTGTTTGCAAAGGGGATTTAATGTGCTGCTCCTGGGGTTTAGATTTCTTTTTGACACCACCTCTGTGTGTAGGTCACCCTCAGGAGTCTATTCCCACTCAGACAGGATGGAGTTATATCAGCGGCTGATTAGGGGGCTCTGGCTCACTCATGCCAGGGGGAGGGAAGGGTATGGTAGTTATAACTGGAATGCGGACAAACCTGGGGCAGCAAAGGCCAGCATGATATTGCCACAGTCTGAGGTGTGCATTGTGTTCTCATGGGGAATTTGTCCCTGGATTATGGGCCCTTGGCAGTGGCAGGATGCACAGGCTCCCGGGGGTTGAGGGGGGCTTGTGGATAGTGACCTGTGCTTGAACACAGGATTCTTAGAGGCTGCAGCAGGAGCATTAGTGTTTCATGTCTGTCTCTGGTGTCTGAACTGATATCTGTGGCTCATGCCTGTCTCTGGAGCTCATTTACATGGTGCTCTGCCTTCTGTGGGCAGACAGAGAAGGAATCCCCTATCCTCGTGCACCACCAAACAATGGTCTCTTGCCTCTAAGGCAGGTCTAGAATTTTTCCTGGACTGCCTCCCAGCTAGATGTGGTTCACTAGCCCTCTTCAGGCTGTGTTCACACAGCCATCCTCAGTCCTCTCCCTGGGATCTGACCTCTGAAACCTGAGCCTCAGCTTCCAGACCCCACCCAACCCTGTGGGTGAGCAGACAAACCTCTCAGGCTGGTGAGTGCTGGTCAGCATCTATCCTCTGTGCAGGAATCTCTCCACTTTGCCCTCTGCATCCCTGTTGCTGTGTTGTCCTCCATGGCTCCAAAGCTTCCCCCCACCCTCCCACCCCCTGTCTCCACCTATGAATGGGCTTCCTGGTGTGTGGAGACTTTTCCTCCTTCACAGCTCCCTCCAAGAGGTGCAGGTCCCATCCCTATTCTTTTGTTTCTGTTTTTTTCTTTTTTCTTTTGCCCTACCCAGGTAGGTAAGGATCTTCTTGCCTTTTGGGAAGTCTGAGGTCTTCTGTCAGTGTTCAGTAGGTGTTCTGTAGGAGTAGTTCCACATGTAGATGTATTTTTGATGTATTTGTGAGGAGGAAGGTGATCTCCATGTCTTACTCCTCTGCCATCTTGAAGGTCACCCCCCGTGTACCAACCTTGCGAGGTACAAAGACATGACATAAAATTAGATTACAAGTATGGTCTAAGTGACAAATATATCACTTTCCATTAATTGATTTATATGCAATAATACTTACATTGAGCTTCTACTATATATCTGAAACTGTGAGTCATTCATTGAAGAGGCGTTCCTTGTCTCATTGTTACATTCATACAACCAACTCTAGAACTGCACCATTTATTCAGCATGCAAACAACAAAAGGATGGTCCCTGCCTTAAGTGACTACCTCAAATTTTCTGAGGACATAGACAGTGACAGTATGAAGAGATAGCCAATAAGATGGTTGTATGTGCTGGATGAAGTGAGGAGCTAGAAGAAGCATCCGAGTTGGCCAGGAACAGTCAGAGAAACAAAGATAAAAAGAATTACTTTGTAATGAGCCCTTATGAGGTGTCATACCCTATAATAAGCACTTGTCAGATATTATTCCTTATTTAAACTCCATTGCATATGAGGTAGGTATTAATATTATATTTACTTTAAAGATGTAGAAAATTGAGGTGAAGAATTGTTAAACAGCTTGCTTAAAATCCCATAAATGGGAAGATTCAAATTTTTATATGTCTAACTCCAAAGTTCCTAGAGGGATAAAGCCAGGGTATACTGGTCACAACATCACCTACTAGTGGGTTGGGTAAATCAGTTAACCTCTCCTGATCTCTATTTTCTCATATAATGAAAAAAAAAATGACACTAACTGAAGAACTTCTGGTAGTCTTTTCAGCTAAAACTTAGAGAGGATACTGAGGAGAAACTGAGCATCTCTTTCGTATGAGACACCTGCATCTTTGTACATCAAATTCCCAATATTGGTGTATTGTATTATAATTTTCCTATTACTAATAAAACCAGATTATTTTTGTCCTGTTAAATAAAAAGTTGAATTAAGGTTGTGTCAGATTCAGGGAATACAGTAAAAAAAAATGTGCTTCCTTCACTTTGATACTAAGTGTTTACATATTTAAAACGTATATTTAAGTTACTCCTATTCTTTCCATTTACCAAGCTGAAAAAGTTGCTCTTGCCTGACATATTTCTCTTTTAACTCTTGCCAAACCTTATTCATTTCTCCAAAACAGAGAAAAGAGACAACAAATTATTCAAGTTATCCCTATGTTGGTGGAGATTTGTTCATTGGCTCTTTGGAATAAAGCAGCAATCTGCAGATTATTTCAAGAGTGAAATAAAGAACTGGCCAAATATCTTTAAAGCTATAAACTACTGCACAATATCATTTCAGGGAAGTATCCATGTCAGAAGGACAAAAGTAATAACCAGGATTATGGAATGATTCATGATGGAACACCTTGCCTCACAATATATGAGTTGAATTATGCTTGGTGATCTTGATATTCTGGCAAAGAGCAAACAAATATATAGAAAAATATGCACTAACCAATGCTATGGGACTCTTGGATTGAAACACTCCCCCACTCATTTTTGATTGAAGAACTTGGGAGGGAATAAAATCTACTGAGAGCTTATTCAGAGGAAAGAAATGGTGGATGTTGGGTGAGAAAAAGAATGGGCTATGTGGCAAGCACCACCTGTGAGGCAAGTGGTAAGGTTTTGGGTAAACATTTGAAACTCTATGAGTCATAGTTCTGAAACAGAAACCAAAAAATATGGAGTTGTTTTAGAAACATTGTTTATGATAGTACTTTCTAAAAACAACCAGATATTAAGTGTTATACTGTTTGTTCTCCAAGTAATAGCTTTGAGAAAAATGAGAAACTGCCATTATACCTAGATCAGGAATAGGGGAGGGTGATATTTTTCCAATATCTTATAGAAAAATAAGTGATAAAACCTTTACAAAAGCCTTTGATTTCTAACACTAAGCCCAGTTTTACTTTTTCCCATGTTCTGACAGCCTTCTCCACAATGTGCATCAATATTTTGAAAAGATGAGCACTACTAGAAGTAAAAAAATATTTGTTATTAATTGACCATTCTGTAATCCACACTCCCTATTTGGAGTTAGACTTTACTGATTTCTGGTTTCAATAAAGATTTGAAACTTGTTGAAGTTTCACATCTTCAAAAAAAAAAAAAAGGTAGCTGCAGAGGTGTGAAGCTACTCCTGTTCAAGCCCTTGAAATTTTCAAGTTAAGATCAAAATTGCAGGAATAAGCATACAATTTTTTAGATGATAAGACTTTTAGTCTAAGTGAGAATTAATGGCTAACCTTACAGAGCAGCCAAAGATGCCTTACCTCATGTTTGAAGGCAATTTAACTATCAAATTGTCCATAGAGAAGAATATTTAAACATGTAGATGGAAAGGAATGGTCAGCCTAATGATCTGTTGGTAATCAACCATTTTTCTGTTAATGTGGCTGATGGTGAATTAGTCAAATGATATCCTTGAGGCACATGACATACTTCAAAGTGGTAGGTTATTGAGTATTTGAATGGGAACTACCATCACTCACAGTGGATATCAAAAGCAAGTGGCCAAAGGAGGCTACTGATACCCTAATGCCCAGGATTCCTACTTCAGGAACTTCAGGGTTCCTACTCTTATTCCAAACTTTTCCTAAACCACTTACTCATGCCTTAAATCACATTATGTGAAGACAAAATCTATTATTGTACTATAATGAAAAAATTGGTGGATATCATAGAAAAACATGTACAAAAGATTCAGTCAGATGTAGTGTTGGAACCCAGTCCCAGGCATGCTGATTGACTTTTAACAATTACTAAGCTTCAATTTGCTTATCTACAAATAGCAGATGACAGATTATTAAAGGCAATAAATTAATTAATATATGTGGGAGTACCTGACATATAGTAGACACTCAATACATCCCATTTTCTTTAGCTTTATGCTATGTTGTTCAGGTTTTGCTTGCCACTGTTGTAATTTTTTTCCTTAAAAAGTGATGATATTAAAGCTCAGAGAGGTAGAACAAAATTTTGCATGTCAAACAGTTGTTCGTCATCTAATTAACCAATCCCAAGTGTTTTTCAAATCCTATGAATAATGTTCTATTAACCACAATATATAATTTACCAATTAATAATAAGGATGATATGGTCATCCATGACAAGTGGTAAATGGTAGAGATAACATGAAAGAAGAGAGCGATTGCTTTCAGTTTTTAGATGAATTTCTGCAGAGAATAACTAACTTGAAACAAGTCTTCAAGATAGGAGATCCTTTTATTTATTTTAGGTGTTCAAGATTCTTCTAATACACAAAAATCTAAGCAGCCATAACAACAATAGATTGCATTCTGCTAAACAACTCCCATAAAAAGACAATGACATATGTCTTCTCCTTCTCCTTGTGCTAACAGTGACCTGGAACATGCTGTCAGAGTGGACTACTGAAGCACAGAGACCAAAGTAAATCATAAAAACCCATTTAGTGTCTCTGTTCCTGTCAAATCTGTTAACATTTCACAGGCCAAACTAAGTCACATTATCTAATTCATCATCAACAGCTGAAAAATTATGCTCTGCCTACCTGCTGGGAGGTACAACAAAGTCACATGGCAAAGAAAGTAGATATTTAATTATATAACAGGGATTGAAGAATTTGAAACAACACAGTTAGAAAGCATGGAAATGGAGAAGCAAGAAGAGCTAAAATCCTGAAGCCTGTGGAATGAAAACCACAATCACAACAAGATAGAGAAAATGAAAAGCCGGAGGACTAGGTACCATATGAAGGAACAAGATAAAATCCTAGAAAAACAATTAAATGAAGTGGAGATAGGTAACCTTCCAGAAAAAGAATTCAGAATAACAATAGTGAAGATGATCAAGGACCTCGGAAAAAGAATGGAGGCAAGGATCAAGAAGATGAAAGAAATATTTTAAAAAGACCTAAAAGAATAAAAGAACAAACAGAGATGAACAATACAATAACTGAAAGGAAAAATACACTAGAATTAATCAATAGCAGAATAACTGATGCAGGAGAACGGATAAATGACCTGGAAGACAGAATGGTGGAATTCACAGCCACAGAACAGATTAAATAAAAAGAATGACAGGACATGAAGACAGCCTAAGAGAGCTCTGGGACAACATTAAACACACCAACATTTGAATTATAGGGGTCCCAGAATGAGAAGAGAGAGAGAAAGGACCAGACAAAATATTTGAAGAGATTATAGTTGAAAACTTCCCCAACAAGGGAAAGGAAATAGCCACCCAAGCCCAGGAAGCACAGAGAATCCCAAGCAGGAAAAACCCAAGATGCTGAGGCATATAGTAATCAAACTGACAAAAATTAAAGACAGAGAAAAATATTTAAAGGCAACAAGGGAAAAATGACAACATACAAGGGAACTCCCATAAGGTTAATAGGGGATTTCACAGCAGAAACTCTGCAAGCCAGAAGGGAGTAGTATGATATACCTACAGTGATGAAAGGGAAGATTCTATGATCAAGAATACTCTACCCAGCAAGGTTCTCATTCAGATTTGATGGAGAAATCAAAAGCTTTACAGACAAGCAAAAGCTAAGAGAATTCAACACCATGAAATCACCTGTACAGCAAATGCTAAAGGAACTTCTCTAAAAGGGAAACACAAGAGAAGGAAAAGACCTACAAAAACAAACCCAAAACAATTAAGAAAATGGTAATAAGGAACATACATATTGATAATTACCTTAAATGTGAATGGATTAAATGTCCCAACCAAAAGACACAGACTGGCTGAATGGATACAAAAACAAGACCCATTATATGCTTTCTACAGGAGACCCACTACATACCTAAGGACACATACAGACTGAAAAAGAGGGGGAGGGAAAAATATTTCATGCAAATGCAAATCAAAAGAAAGCTGGAGCATCAATACTCATATCAGGTGAAATAGACTTTAAAATAAAGACTGTTACAAGAGACAAGGAAGGACAGTAAATAATGATGAAGGGATCAATCCAAGAAGAAGATATAACAATTATAAATATATATGCACCCAACATAAGAGCACATCAATACATAAGGCAAATGTTAACAGCCATAAAAGGGGAAATTGACAGTAACACAATAATAGTGGGGGATTTTAACATCTCACTTTCACCAATGGACAGATCCTACAGACAGAATATTAATAAGGGAACACAACCTTTAAATGACACAATAGACCACATAGATTTAATTGATATTTATAGGATTTTCCATCCAAAAACAACAGAATACACATTCTTCTCAAGTGCACATGGGTCATTCTCCAGGAGAGATCACATCTTGGGTAACAAATCAAGTCTTGGTAAAGTTAAGAAAATTGAAATCGAATCAAGCATCTTTTCTGACCACAACACTATGGCTAAGAAATAAATTACAGAAAAAGAAACCTGTAAAAAACAGAAACACATGGAGGCTAAACAATACTAAATAACAAAGAGATCAGTGAAGAAATCAAAATGGAAATCAAAAAATACCTAGAGACAATTGACAACAAAAACATGCTGACCCAAAACTTTAGGATACAGCAAAAGCAGTTCTAAGAGGGAAGATTATAGCAATACAATCTTACCTCAACAAACAAAAAATATCTCAAATAAGCAACCTAATCTTACACTTAAAGCAACTAGAGAAAGAAGAACCCCCCCCAAAACCCCAAAGTTGGTAGAAGGAAAGAAATCATAAAGATCAGAGCAGAAATAAATGAAACAGAAACAAAACAACAACAACAACAAAAAACAGTAGAAAGATCAATAAAACTAAAAGCTGGTTCTTTGAGAAGATAAACAAAATTAATAAACCTTTAGCCAAACTCCTCAATAAGAAGAGGGAAAGGCCTAAAATCAATAAAATTAAAAATGAAAAAGGAGAAGTTACAATGGACACCTCAGAAATACATCATAAGAGACTACTATAAGCAACTCTATGCCAATACAATGGACAACCTGGAAGAAATGGACAAATTCTTAGAAAGGTATAACCTTCCAAGACTGAACCAGGAAGAAATATGAATAGAAATATCAAAAGTAATGAAATTGAAACCGTGATTAAAAATCTTACAACTAACAAAGGTCCAGGACAAGATAGCTTCACAGGTGAATTCTATCAAACATTTAGAGAAGAGCTAATACTTACCCATCTCAAACTCTTCCAAAATATAACAGAAGGAGGAATACTCCCAAACTCATTCTATGAGGCCACCATCACCCTGATACCAAAAGCAGACAAAGGTACTGAAAAAAAAAGAAAATTGCAGACCAATATCACTGATGAATATAGATGCAAAAGTCCTCAACAAAATACTAGCAAACAGAATCCAACAGCACATTAAAAGGATCATACACCATGATCAAATGGGATTTATTCCAGCAATGCAAGGATTCTTCAATATACACAAATCAATCAACATGATACACCATATTAACAAACTGAAGAATAAAAAACATATAATCATCTCAATAGATGCAAAAAAATGTTTGACAAAATTCAAAGCCATTTATGATAAAAATTCTCCAGAAAGTGGGCATTGAGGGAAACTACCTCAACATAATAAAGGCCATATATGAAAAACCCACAGCCAATATAATTCTCAATGGAGAAAACTGAAAACATTTCCTCTAAGTTCAGGAACAAGACAAGGATGTCCACTCTCACCACTATTTTTCAACTTAGTTTGGAAGCCCTAGCCATGACATTAAGAGCAGAAAAATAAATGAAAGGAATACAAATTGGAAAAGAGAACTAAAACTGTCACTGTTTGCAGATGACATGATACTATATTTAGAAAATCTTAAAGATGTCACCAGAAATCTACTAAAGCTAATCAGTGAATTTGGTAAAGCTGCAGGATATAAAATTCATGCACAGAAATCTCTTGCATTCCTATACACTAACAATGAAAAATCAGAAAGAGAAATTCAGGAAACTATCCCATTCACATTGCATTAAAAAGAATAAGGGGTTCCCTGGTGGCGCAGTGGTTGAGAGTCCGCCTGCCAATGCAGGGGACACAGGTTCGTGCACCAGTCTGGGAAGATCCCACATGCCGTGGGGCGGCTGGGCCTGTGAGCCATAGCTGCTGAGCCTGTGTGTCCGGAGCCTGTACTCCACAACGGGAGAGGCCACAACAGTGAGAGGCCCACGTACAGCAAAAAAAAAAAAAGAATAAATCACCTAGGAATAAACCTACCTAAGTAGGTAAAAGACCTGCACTCAGTAAACTATAAGACATTGATGAAAGAAATCAAAGATGACACAACAGATGCAGAGATACACCATGTTCTTGGATTGGAAGAATTTATATTGTGAAAATGACTATACTTCTCAAAGCAATCTACAGATCCAATGCAATACCTATCAAATTACCAATGGCATTTTACAGAATCAGAACAAAAAGTCTTAAAATTTATATGGAAACCAAGACTGAATATCCAAAGCAATCTTGAAAAAAGTGGAGCTGGAGGAATCAGACTCCCTGACTTCAGACTATACTACAAAGCTACAATAATCAATACTGGCAATATGGTACTGGCACAAAAACAGAAATATAGATCAATGGAACAGGATAGAAAGCCCAGAGATAAACCCACACACCTATGATCAATTAATCTATGACAATGGAGGCAATGATATACAATGGAGAAAAGACAGTCTCTTCAATAAGTGGTGCTGGGAAAACTGGACAGCTACACATAAAAGAATAAAATTAGAACACTCCCTAACACCATACACAAAAATAAACTCAAAATGGATTAGAGACCTAAATGTAAGACTGGACACTCTAAAATTCTTAGAGGAAAACATAGGAATAACACTCTTTGACAGAAATCATAGCAAGATCTTTTTTGGCCCACCTCCTAGAGTAATAGAAATAAAAACAAAAATAAACAAATGGGACCTAATGAAACTTAAAATGTTTTGCACAGCAAAAAAATAAAATAAAACAAAACTATAAACAAGGCTAAAAGACAACACTGAGAATTGGAGAAAATGTTTGCAAAGGAAGCAACTGTCAAAGTATTAATCTCAAAAATATATACACAGCTCATGCAGTTCAATATTAAAAAAAAATTAAAAAATGGAAAGACCTAAATAGACATTTCTCCAAAGAAGACATACAGATGGCCAAGAGACACATGAAAGGATACACAACATCACTAATAATTAGAGAAATAACAATCAAAACTACAATGAGTTATCACCTCACACCAGTTAGAATAGTCATCTTCAGAAAATTTACAAACAATAAATGCTGGAGATAGTGTGGAGAAAAGAGAACCCTGTTGCACTGTTGTTAGGAATGTAAATTGATACAGCCACTATGGAGAACAGTATGGAGCTTCCTTAAAAAACTACAAATTGAATTACCATATGACCCAGCAATCCCATTACTGGGCATATACCCAGAGAAAACCGTAATTCAAAAAGACACATGCACCCCAATGTTCATTGCAGCACTATTTACAATAGCCAGGTCATGGAAGCAACCTAAATGCCCATCAACAGAGGAATGGATAAAGATGTTGTGGTACATATATACAATGGAATATTACTCAGCCATAGAAAGGAATGAAATTGGGTCATTTGTTGAGACATGGATGGATGTAGAGTCTGTCATTCAGAGTGAAGTAAGTCAGAAAGAGAAAAACAAATATCATATATAAATGCATATATGTGAAATCTAGAAAAGTGGTACAGATTAACCAGTTTGCAAGGCAGAAATAGACACATAGATGTAGACAACAAATGTATGGATACCAAGGGGGTAGGGGGTGGAGTGTGAGGGGTGGGATGAACTGGGAGATTGGCATTGACATGTATACACTAATATGTATAAAATAGATAACTCTTAAGAACCTGCTGTATAGTACAGGGAACTTTACTTCACTTTGCTGTACAGTAGAAACTAATACAACATTGTAAAACAATTATAGCCCAATAAAAAATAAAAATAAAAAAAGGAAAGCCTGGAAATTATTCTAACCTATATCTTAAAAACAGACTACATACTATTTATTGCTTTATTATTTTTATAGTTTATATGATTCAACATAGATTTTTAAAATGTATTTTATTTTTTTTTTTACTTTTGGCTGCGTTGGGTCTTCGTTGTGGTGTGTGGGCTCCCCATTGCAGTGGTCTCTCCTATTGCAGAGCATGGCATGCAGGCTTCAGTAGTTGTGGCACACGGGCCCAGCCGCTCTGTGGCACGTGCGATTCGCCTGGGCCAGGGCTCAAAGCCGTGTCCCTGCATTGGCAGACGGACTCCCAACCACTGCACCACAAGGCAAGCCCCAACATAGATTTTTTTATAGGTCAATGGTCATCAGTACATTGCCATTCTCCTAAAGGAATATATAATTAAAAATCCAAATAACATTATATGTTCCAGAGCCCTCAATTATGTACCTCTGTAAGAATACAATCCCAGGGGGAAAAAAAGTAAAAAAAAAAAGAAAATTGGCATTTCCTTTCAAAGTATGATTTTAAGTCTAGGCTGACCTATAAAAAAAATTTAGGGCTGCCTATATTACATAAATTGGAGGTAGAATGATGTAATGCTTTGTTCCTTTCCTTCACCTATGAAGAATGATGAATGCTTGCAATTATATTTTGTACAGGACAAAGTTTTGATTTCATAAAATGCTCAGATATCAATGTAACTGAGAATAAATTATTTCCTGTTAATTGAAGTTTTGGGGGAAGTTAAGGGTAACAAAGGGCCTTGGAAATATTGTGTATCCAGAAAGTTCAACCAGAGCAAGAATCAATAGGAGATATACATTAGAGATTTATTACAAGGAATTGGTTTATGCGATTATGGGGAATGGCTAGGCCAACATCAAATCAGTAGTGCAGGGTATCAGGAAGGGCAGGCTGGAACTCTCAAGCATGAGCTGAAGCTGCAGAAAACTGGCAAAATTTCTCCTTTTTTTTTCAGGGAACTTCATTTCTGCACTTAAGGTCCTACAACTGATAAAATCATGCCCACCCAGATTATCTAGGACAATCTCTCCTACTTAAAGTCAGCTGAGGATGAACTTTATCTTCAGTTACTTTCACAGCAACATCTAGATTAATGTTTGGTGTGTAATGGGTCCATAGCCTAGCTAAGTTGATACACAAAACTGATCATGGCGTACTATGACCCTAGGGATGGAGAAAATAGGCCCTAAATAGAGATAAGAGGGCTGTGAAAAACAAACTTTACTGACATCTCAGCTTTGCCCCAACTTGACCAGATCTGATTTTGAGATTTGAATTGAAATAGAGAAGTCATTTCCTTGTGTCTTTTGTCACCATTCCTAAAGGCACTTTGTCATAATCAAACTGACAACCTGCCTCCTTAGGAGTTTGTGGGAAGAGTTTCTCAGAGATGTGTTTAATCAGAATCGCACTTGGAGAGTCTATCTCTGCTTTATCGTCTTAGGATTTGCTTTGTTTTTAAACTGGAACAGAAGAGAGGATGAATGGCTGGTATATTTGATGATGTATAATCACATTAATAATTTATTGCCACATTTGTCAATATATTAGTGCAATATGTTATCATATACATTATTAACTGTTGCTCTTAAATGTTTTATACTTTTCTTTTACATTTTTTATTTTGATGTGATAAATTTGGATCCAAGGGATTTTTTTTTTCTTTCAGAATAAGGAGTAAAAATATTGCATGAAAAGAACTTAGGAGGATTGAGCCCAGTCTTGCAAACAAAGAATGTCAGTATTTTCCTCCCATAGCTTTTTTACCTGCCCTTCCATTGCTCAGAGGTTGCAGGTATTAGAACTTAAAATTGGCAGATTGAATGTCTCTACACAGAAGGAACCTGGTAATTCCTCATCTTTGGCAACATCTCTGTAGTTCGTCAACAGAGGCTCCCACGTTGTGTGATGGTTTTGGGGTGGCCTTCGGTAAACCTGAATTTACAGCAGAGATGGCCTCTTCCAGTGGAATATCATTTTTAAATGTTATCTCTTGAAGTTGGGTTTATGTTCTTAGCTGTAATTATTGAGTGGTACCATCATTACTGAGCAGAGGCCAAAAATTAAGGCTGATTTGACATGTTCCACTATCTTGTTTAGTGTTTTTTTCATTTAGGAAAGTTAGAAGAGAAAGGAAATATTATAGAATTGAGATTTCTTTAAGTATGGTGACTTTCATACTTAAAAGATTAGCAAGCAAGTGACAATTTTGTACCATGAATTTCTTCTTGTTTGCCTCACAGAATATAAATTTCTTCCCACATCCCTGAGACTATCTAAATTTTACAGAATTACTATATTACTAAAAGGATTTGTGTTACCAAATTTTCTGCATACATGAAGTCACTTTGCTATTTAAAGAAATTTTCATGTGCCAATTTGTAAAACAATTACACATTATTTTTTATAAATTATGATTTGCATATATTGCTTTTGATTAATATAAGAATCACTAAACTTCTGTGATACTTATAAAAAACTGGTCAATGTAAGGGTTAGAAGATCTAGAAACTTCTTCCACTACATATATAAATGGAGGTGGCGTGTCTAAGTCACTCTCCCATTTCTGATCCTCACTAACTTCAGTGTTAAGTTACTGTGTTGTTTGGCCCCTCAGGAAATGAGGCTTAGAGCTGCTAAGTGTTCTTTCTAGACCTCCGTTTTTCTCTCCATTTGTGAAATAGGGTAGCTGACTGGATAACCTCAAAAGTCTTTTCTAGTTTTGATTTCTTTGGGTTATCTCCTCAAAAGTACTTTCCTATTCCATCCTAGCAACAAGTCTGTGTCTAAAACTCATATTCATCTCCATATATAATGATCAAGGTAATCAAATATATTTTATTTCTGTCAATTCAGTTTATTCCCCTAACTCTCTCTTTGGAATCTTTTCATGAAAACTGTTTTCAGAGGATGCATGGCCAGGGGGCTCTCCCACTATTACATAGCATAGAAATCCTCCAAAACCAAGCCAATGTGCCAATCCCATAATTGCATTTCCAGTGATGGTTTTTACTACTATTGGGTATATCGATTAAACAAAGGTTAGAATATAATTCATATTTCACATATATTAGTTTTTTTGTTAATATGTAAATCTAAATATATATACATATATTAGATTTATTAACTGTAAATACTTGCTACTTATAAAATGATGTAACAAAATACGTTCAGAGAGAAAGAGGCAGATCATGCCTAATATATCTATGAAGTGAATTGAATTAGAAGAAATACATCCCTATTGAAAAATCACATGGGTCTTCACTGGACCTACTGAGGTTAACAGGCATCAGAGGGCCAGTCCACTCTGACCTCTATCACAGTTTTTTATTTTTATTTTTATTTTTTTAATAACTTGAGACAAAAGGGACCTGAATAGAGTTTAATGAAGTTTATAAATGCCTATGCTTTATCAACACATTATTAAAACCTAAATTTTTTTATAGGTCATATTGACCATTTTCCCCAAATTCTGTCTTTTATCAGGATCATCATTAAAGTGTTATGATAGGACAAGACAAATTGTTTTCTTAAGAATCCATCCATTTATATAATGTGAAAAGTGACATTGATATTTTGTCTGCCTTCTCATCCGTCATTCAGAGCAACACCTATCATCAGTTTATCTCAACCTTTGCTTAATGAGGTCTGTTTATATAAAACAAATCTCAAGCTTCAAGGGTTACTGTCATCCTTATAATAAAATTTAATCCTATTGTAAAGATCAACATTCATAACACTGTTTGAGTCATGTCCCATTTGACATGTTTACTTTTATTCCCATTTTACAAATGAAAAAAAAAAATCTTCTCATGCCAGTTTAAAAACTTTCTTAAATTTGTTAACCGGCAGTGGGTAGAGCTAGATTTCAAATTCTGGCCCAAATGTCTGAAAAATCATCAAAGCTCTGTGCTCTGAAATTTTCCCTGGGAAATGGGAGGGTTTGAGTCCCGGGCCCACAGTGGAGTACTCAGTGCATCCACTGGCACTAGCTTGGTTCCTGGCATGTGGTGTTGTCAGTTAAGTGCTTTCAAATTGTAGGTGAACTTCTGGGCATTCCTTTCACAATGTTATGGCCTCCAAACATACTTCCCTTTTCCATATGTCTCTCTCTTTTCTATGTAACTATTCCTTACATATCTCAGTCATCATCAAGTAATGATTCCCTCAAACTCCTCTTAATCATCTTCTTGTCATTTTCTTGAAATCTTTCTAGTTATGCTACATTTATTTTGAGTACTGTGACCAGAGCTGTGTGTGGGATCCCAGGAGATTCAGGACATCTTCATCTCGACTTCAGGCTTATCTTCTCCCAGCCTCAGCAAATGTGAAGGAAATTTTAACTTTACATTGACACAGATTTCCAAGAGACGTTACTGTTTAGTCAGCAGTCATGTCATAATGAGCATCAATCATAATTAGCAGAAGAATGACAGTAAAGGAAACTTTAAATAATTGACTATTATTTTATATCACTGACATATTCTGTCTCCTTCCCAGAAAACTAAATGTTTATTTCCCCTACTTCATCAGTTGTCATTTTTTTATTAGTTTCTGCTTTATAACAAAGCGAATCAGTCATACATATACATCTGTTCCCACATCCCTTCCCTCATGCATCTCCCTCCCTCCCACCCTCCCCATCCCACCCCTCCAGGCGGTCACAAAGCACCGAGCTGATCTCCCTGTGCTCTGCGGCTGCTTCCCACTATCTATCTACCTTACGTTTGGTAGTGTATATATGTCCATGCCTCTCTTTCGCTTTGTCACAGCTTACCCTTCCCCCTCCCCATATCCACAAGTCCATTCTCAAGTAGGTCTGTGTCTTTATTCCCGTTTTACCCCTAGGTTCTTCATGATATATATTTTTTTAAATTCCGTATATATGTGTTAGCATACGGTATTTGTCTTTTTCTTTCTGACTTACTTCACTCTGTATGACAGACTCTAGGTCTATCCACCTCATTACAAATAGCTCAGTTTCGTTTCTTTTTATGGCTGAGTAATATTCCATTGTGTATATGTGCCACATCTTCTTTATCCATTCATCCGATGATGGACACTTAGGTTGTTTCCAGCTCCGGGCTATTGTGAATAGAGCTGCAATGAACATTTTGGTACATGTCTCTTTTTGAATTATGGTTTTCTCAGGGTATGTGCCTAGTAGTGGGATTGCTGGGTCATATGGTAGTTCTATTTTTAGTTTTTTAAGGAACCTCCATACTGTTCTCCATAGTGGCTGTACCAATTCACATTCCCACCAGCAGTGCAAGGTGTTCCCTTTTCTCCACACCCTCTCCAGCATTTATTGTTTCTAGATTTCTTGATGATGGCCATTCTGACTGGTGTGAGATGATATCTCATTGTAGTTTTGATTTGCATTTCTCTAATGATTAATGATGTTTAGCATTCTTTCATGTGTTTGTTGGCAGTCTGTATATCTTCTTTGGAGAAATGCCTATTTAAGTCTTCTGCCCATTTTTGGATTGGGTTGTTTGTTTTTTTGCTATTGAGCTGCATGATCTGTTTATAAATTTTGGAGATTAATCCTTTGTCAGTTGCTTCATTTGCAAATATTTTCTCCCATTCTGAGGGTTGTCTTTTGGTCTTGTTTATGGTTTCCTTTGCTGTGCAAAAACTTTGAAGTTTCATTAGGTCCCATTTGTTTATCTTTGTTTTTATTTCCATTTCTCTAGGAGGTGGGTCCAAAAGGATCTTGCTGTGATTTATGTCATAGAGTGTTCTACCTATGTTTTCCTCTAAGAGTTTGATAGTTTCTGGCCTTACATTTAAGTCTTTAATCCATTTTGAGCTTATTTTTGTGTATGGTGTTAGGGAATGATCTAATCTCAAACTTTTACATGTCCCTGTCCAGTTTTCTCAGCACCACTTATTGAAGAGGCTGTCCTTTCTCCACTGTACATTCCTGCCTCCTTTATCAAAGATAGGTTGGCCATATGTGCGTGGGTTTATCTCTGGGTCAGTTGTCATTTTGGTGATGAAAAAGTAATGCAACCTAGCTTACATGAACAGAGGAATATGGTTCATGTGACTGTGAAGTTTGAGGTAGATCCTTCAGTCATGACTGTTTCTAGGGGTTAAAAGATTGTGCCTGAGTTATTTCTCTCTCTTTCCCACTTTTTCCTTAGTCTCTTTCAATGTGTTTGCCTCATTCTCTCCAACTTCATATGACACCTTCTGAGCAGCTGACTGGGGCCACAACTGAAAGTTGTTCATCAAAATCCTCTTTTCTCATCCTCTTGGACAGTGTGACATGACATTTCCTGTCCCCTACTGTAGTTGAGTGTGGTCTGTGATTGAATTCTGGCCTGTGGAATATGAGCAGAGTGTTGTTACCATTTCTGGGTCAAGGCTTGTAAGTGGGTGTGGCCGTCCATGCCCTTTGCTCTCTTGCCCTCCTTTCTTCTGGAGGAAGATAATACAGAAGTCCTAGGGGGATGGTGATGCCATAAAAGGTAAGGAGGCTTGGTTACTGAATCATCAATGGGGAAAACTTCATGCTATTGTTATTGTTACTGTGTTCAAATTATTATGCATTTTGGGGTTTCTTTATTATGGCAGCTCACATGATCCCAGTGAATACTCTGTAACATATGGCAATAAGAAACTCCATCTGGAATTATTCATAAGGTCCATGATTCATAAAAAATGAGAACATCTTTTGGGATAGCTTAAACAGAAATAGCCAAGGTATTTTAAAGATAAACTTGAACAAATGGCATCTCTAAGGTACAAAAAGAGATGTTTTCAGACTCTGACTTCATCAAATTACATTATTTAACATTTAAACCAAAAATGTGATTCAGGGAACTTCTTCAAATGCAAACTCCTAGGTCACATGTCACAGATTCTGATTCATCTGATTTAGGCATGGCCTAGGAATCTGCATTTGGGAATTGCCAAGGGATAATCTGAAGTGTTCCATTGACCAAGGTATGAGGAAAAAAAAAAAAACTAATAATTTTGACCAAATAGGCCAGTTCAGGGTCTGGGCCTGGTATTTTGTGTTCTATCAATTTTATTTTCTGTCAAAAGAAATCATTCTTATTAATCAGAAAAAAAATAATCCCTGTAGCTAAACTTAGGCACTAATTTGTAATACTGATTGTTACCTAGAAGACACAACACATATCTTGTCCATGACAGATGCTAAGAGAATTGTACTAATTCAAGAGGGTTTGGTACAAAGGCAGTTCTCAGCCCTGGCTGCTCATAGAAATCACCTGGGGAGATCTGTAAAATGCAGATACCTGAGTTCCACTTGGGAAATAAAATTCATATTTTATGGCAAGATAAGAAAAATTAAATATATATTTTTTTCTCTGCCCTTTGGCCTCCTCTTTCCACACTACTGTGCATTTTGTATCTGCATTATTCATTGACCTAACCTCCCCCACTGGCAGAAATACCTGCTTAACCATAAAGAACAACATTCTTCTAGCATCAACAAGACATCTTCTTAAAATATAACATTCCTTCTTGATCTTATAAGGGGCCACGATGATGCTTAGATCTGGATTGTGTAAACTGTCAATAATATATAATGTATAGCTCTCTCAAAAAACTTATATAACTGTACATTGACTTCTAACAGGCAGAACAGTTCTCAGAGCTTTCTGAGATGTTCTTACCAGGTTATAATCCTCAGTTTGGCTTGAATAAAATTTTCCATTTCTTTCTTAGATTAAATTTTCAGTAAGCACACTCCAGTTTTTGACTTAATTCAATGGAGACACAATCTAGGAATCAGATTTTTAAAAGATTCCCATGTGATTCTACTGTGGAGCCATTGTTCAGAGCATCACAAAACATAGTACTTGGACCAGCAGCTTAAGCATTACCTAGAAATATATCAATATTAGAAATGCAAATTCTCAGACCTCTAGAAACTGCTGAGTTGGAAATTCTTGGGGTAGGGTCCAGCCAATGGAGACTGAATATAAGACATGCCCAAGTTTAAATACCACTGGTCTAGGCAGTGGTTTCCAAATCTAATTGATTATCTGGGGAGACTGATGAAAATAGAAATTCCTCAGCTTCACTACCACTTCAAGTTTCTAATCCAGAAAGTCTGGGGAAGGCTGAGAATAACCTTTCTTTCTTTCTCCCCCTTTTCTTTCTTTCTTCCTTCCTTCCTTCCTTTCTTTTGTTTTTTGTTTTGCCAGCTTTGGGAACCACCTTCAAAATATTACCTGAAAATACAAACGCCAATTTAGAATAGCTGAATTCTAGCCATGCCGGTGTTCATAACTGACCACGTGACTGTGGATAGGGGATTCTCCCCTGTCCTCTGTACCAAAGCTTCCTCACAGCCACTGCTGACTCCCACCCTTATTGGGAAGCTCTAATGAACATGAATGAAATTTGTAGTTTCAAAGCCACTGTAAGTGTGAAATATGTCTTTGAGTGGAAGAGGATGTTTCCTGATCTCCTTCCACCTCCTGGGAGACTATTACCCACTATCATGTCTCTTTCATTTCTTCTTCTTTAATGGAAAATCTCCTGTAGGACACCTTGTGCTCTGCTATCATCTTCATTTCCATAATTATCTTGAGCTAAAATTTGTCCTAGGAAAACTCTTATTGCAACAGTGCCTCTCTGCAGGTTCCTCTCTCCATCTCTCTCTCTCTCCTTTTCTCATCTCTCTTTGCCTCTTCCTGTCCTAGAGAGTGTGTATCCATTTCATCCTCTTTTTCCTGTATTATTATTTAAATATCATGCAGTGGAAGTCAGGTTGCTGAAACATTTTTTTTTCCTAACATCTTAATTGGGGTATAATTGCTTTACAATGGTGTGTTAGTTTCTGCTTTATAACAAAGTGAATCAGCTATGCATATACATATATCCCCATATCTCTTCCCTCTTGCACCTCCCTCCCTCCCACCCTCCCTATCCTATCCCTCTATGTGGTCACAAAGCACCGAGTTGATCTCCCTGTGCTATGCGGCTGCTTCCCACTAGCTATCTATTTTACGTTTGGTAGTGTATAAATGTCTAAGCCATTCTCTCACTTTGTCCCAGCTTACCCTTCTCCCTCCCCGTGTCCTCAAGTCCATTCTCTAGTAGGTCTGCATCTTTTCACGAAGAACCTAGGGGCTGGACGGTTGCTGAACTTTTGGAGACAGATGAGGTCCCCCAGGAACACTTGGCACCAGCGTCGCGCGGTATCTTAGCATATGGAGTTGAATCTCTAGGCACTGACATTAACGCTCCTGCTTCAGGTAACTCATTTAGCTTTGGTGTCATTTTACAATAAATATACCATCCACCGACACAAATTAGACAGCTATTGAGATTAATTTTGAGGCACTATCGGCAACATCTTAAATCAAAAATCATTCTTTATTAGCATGCTTGGCAGTATAGTGTGCCTGCCCTCCCCCCTCCTGATCCCTGCCACAAGAATAAATGAGGCCCCACGGTTGACATAGCGCATCAAGTGTTTTATAATAGTCTAATTGTAGCTAATGGTTTGTGCAGCTAATTAAGGTCCTATGAATTACAGTAATCAGTCAGGCTCATCCTTTAAACCAGATAGTTCTATTCAACCATCCCTTTAGTAAGAAACAAAATATATAACTATTTATAACTGTAACTACACACACACACATACACACACACACAGGCTGTAATGATCAGCCAGGTTCATTTGAGCACAAAGAGATTAATAGGACTGATTTTTTCTCTCCCTTATTGCAAAATATTTATTTAAAGAGGGACACGTTTCCAGCAGCAACTCTAGTCCATGTGGATGGGGCCAAGGTGGAGTCTTCTGTGTGTCTTCTACCTGAAAACTGAGAAGTGAGTTGATACCAAGAGTAGCAGCTCTCTCCAACACCTCTCATAATCCGTCCAGGTTGCAGCCCAGATTTACCTTTTTGTGTTTATGTTGTGGGAATCTAGATGCCTCAGAGAGATGGTGAAAAAGAAGCCATCTGAATGGTATGGTTGGAATTCAAAATGGACCAAACTCCATTTGTCAACCAGCTGATGACAATGCCATCAACAAGATTAGTTTCCTTTGGTAGCAGTGACCAAAGACACAGATGAAGAAGTTACTGAACAATTCTAGAAGACCATTCCTCTTACAGATTTGAAGAGGAATGGGATGATTTTCTCTTGCACTGGGTTTGATTTGAGGAGCATATTCTAAATAGAAGATCTATTAGAATACAAAAGAGCTCACCAAAGGCTTGAAGCATATTTAATTTCTTGGTTTATTTGAAACTTGACTGGACATAGCAGGAAATAACTTTTGTGTGTGTGTGTGTGTGTGGTACACGGGCCTCTCACTGTTGTGGCCTCTCCCGTTGTGGAGCACAGGCTCCGGATGCACAGGCCCAGTGGCCATGGCTCACGGGCCCAGGCTCTCCGCGACATCTGGGATCTTCCCAGACTGAGGCACGAACCCGTGTCCCCTGCAATGGCAGGTGGATTCTCAACAACTGTGCCACCAGGGAAGCCCAGGAAAGAACTTTTGAAGCAATTCTGCAAGTCCTCTGGGGAACAGAGAAAGGGAGCAGTAGGCCTTCTCTAATGCTTGTATCTATGATTCTTTGAGAAGGAGAAACATTCTATAGAAATGTCATCAGTAAGACCTCTGTTGAAACAATGTGTGTCCTGGTCTCCTAGGGTCTCACTGCCAATGAAAAGTGGGAAAAGAAACAGGGATGTTCATGAAGGTCATATGGTTTCATTATTTCCAGCTCACAATCTCACAGAACTGAGTAGAACCTTGAAAGTTCAACCAGTTTTTCATCTTCTTTTAAGCAAGATTAAATTTAACTGCTCTAGACAGATGATTGGAGAACCAGTTCTACTGTGTAAAATTTATTCCTGTAGCACAGGTTTACTGCAGATTCTCACTCTCACCAACTATTTCTTTCTATCTGGTCAACATTTTCTTACTGTAATAAATGGGCATTTCTTTATTATTTTAAAGGAAGGGAATTGATATCCTTTATGAATTCTTGCCACTCCCTCTCATTTTTCAGGTCAAATTCTTCTTGTTTTATTAAATTTCCCTTAGATCTTCTTAGCTTGTCATTGTAAAATAGTGGAAACCTCATTTGTCAAGAAAAAAAAAGTGCTACTTGCCTTATAATTAGTTTTTGGTACTTGTTGTTGGTTATTCATTATATCCTCTCAAGATTTACATTTATAGGTGGCCACTTAATCTGAATCTTATTTCTAAAGGATTCAACTGTTATGTATAGATGTTTCCTTATTTCTGAAATGTCGATTATCAAACTAAAATGCTTACATTTATGCCTAGCTGCTAAAAAATAAATCAGTGCACCTTGTTCATAAAATTTTATTTATCAATTTACTTACTTATTTACTTACTCACTTATACTTTTGTAAGGCTATCGATGCATTTTTCATGGTCATCCATGATGGTATTAAAAGTTTTCTTTTTATCTACTAAATACACCTTTTGAAGCATTAGCTGCATGTTGACATTTGATTACACATACTTCAAAGCTTTTTATGAAGTTTTTTTTCATAAAAAAATGATCAGATTTTGGAAGAAATCAGATTGATGGAGATGAAGAATGTGATTTTCCCAGCTCTCATTACTACCTCCTTTTCCCTCCTCCTTCTGTTCTTTTCACATCTTTTTTCCTATACAATGAACCTTGTACTCTTTGTGGGGTTTAAAACTCAGCTTGTGTTGACCCAGATAATTTTGAAATAGATGATTCTACTGCAGGTCAAAAGATGCCGATCCATGCTTGGGAAGTTTGTAGGGCAGAGTCTGGTGTTTTATTTGTACCACACCAGAATGAGAGTTGATAACAGCTCCCCCTCACCTGCTGTTTGTCCCCTTCTATAGGTCAGCATCTACAACCCTTTCTATATATGAAAAAATGATGTTACTAGTCATTCTGGGAACAACTCATATTGTTACTTCATTCTGTTGGCTTTAGGTGGAATAGGGAAGTACACATTCCATCTCCACCACATTTCACACCCTAAGTTTCAAGTATCTCAAAAGAAAAGATTATGATGTACAATTCCATTCAACCACCACAGTGTTCACTCAATCCCATAGACCTATAGAGTACAAAATACCCTTTTGAAGTCTGAAGGAAAGTTAGCTCTATCTAAAATGGTTTATCATGTTTGTGTGGCTGGAACTCTTGGGTATTTTCCTTGGCTAGACCTTCACCTATCTGAAAGTGCAGATCTGGGTTAGTTGAGACCTGAAGGTCTCATGATTTTCTGACTCCACATAGCTATTTAATGAGGGCAACAGAGCTACAGTTGCTCATAAACTGTTGACTGCAGAGTCTGGCCAGCTGCTTTTGGTTGACTTAATGTTATTCTTTTTGTTTTGTTTGATCCCCCTCCAGAAAGTGGACACTGTATTAATTGTATTTATAAATACTGTATGTACCAGTTGCAGAACCACAGGGCTCATTTAAAAAGGAAGATTAAACACATAAATTATTGTAATAAATTAAGTTGTCAGCTTCCTTTCCTCTCAGTACCCAGAGTATCTAAAAGAACCCCAATCCAAATCCAGGGGGGATATGGAGAAGAATGGGCCACCAGAAATACCAACATTTCATGAGAATATTTCAGAAAATCATCTGGCCTGTGGATACTTCTTCAAGATGACAAAAGGCCTCTCTATAATAGAGAAAAGCTAGAATTTCCCTGCGTGTATTCTACACTTTGTCAGTCTCTTCCTATTGTCTCCATTCAATCACTTGTCATGTTTGTTATAATTCCTCTTCATTTCCAAAATATATGGTTTGGAGATATTCATGTAGTCCATAAGCTAGTAAATATTTTTACAGAGAAAGCAATACAATCTAGAGGAAGGCACTGTTGTTATGTCACATGGTTACTATGACCAAACACCCTCAACCATACAGTGGAGCACATGAAATTATACATATTTTAGGAGGTAAAAGAACAAGTTATTTGAAACATACTTCTCTTAGAAAAGTTAAATGTACAAATAACAAGCACCACAACTCATGTATGTAAGCTTGTGTAAAAGAGAGGTTGTCATGCAACTTATAAAAATAATATAATAGCCCTAGTAGCTACTGCTTAGATGGCATTGACTGGATGCCATCCCCTCTTCTAAGTTTTATACATGTAGTTTTATGTATGTAGTTGTATGTTGGGAACAGCTAATAAAGTAAGTACTACTTTTATTCCTGCTTCACAGTGAGAATGCTGAGGTGCAGAAGGGTAGGGGAGATGCTCCAAGTTGTTCAGAATTTAAGTTCAAACACTCTTGCTCCCATATGTTGTGCTCTCAACCAGAGCTGCATTGAATTCTGTATGGGAGGTGGCTGAGTTTTAACTAGAGAATCAATCAAACTCTCCCTTATGTAATTAATGAAGCAAATTTTTGTTGGCTGGGCTTGGGGAAACAAAACAGACTCAGGGCATGCCCTGAAGGGAGTATATGATGTACCAAGGACTTAGGTACTTCATACATAGTCACTTGCATAGCTATTTAATTCAAAACGTGAAAAATCTATGCAGAAAAGCATCAGGAATAAAATTAAGTTTTAGAGAACAAAACATTTCAGAAGGGGTAGTTGCTTATAGTCCACTATTTTCAAGTGAAAATAAACCAAATTATGAAGATGGTAAACTCATAAAGGAAAGGAAGCTTATCTATTTTGTCTCACTCTGTATCCCAAAGCCATACATCATGCTTATCACAGGATAGGCACTCACAAAACATCTAGTGATTGAGGAATCCTATGGAAAAACCAAAGACAGTCAATCTAAAAAAGCAGACCAACAGTACCAATGGCTTTCTCTCTCTTCCTCACTGTCAGAGTATGGCTTTACATAAGGATAAGAAAGTCTCTGTTCCATCCCAGTCTTATTAGCATCTGTGATACCTGTAGATACAGGCTGATTCAGATACATGCCTTTGGTCTCTTTTGAGCCATTGTTTGTATTAACAGTGGGCACGCCACTCAAAATCATCTCCCAAGCAACCCTTGTACAGCTGCCACGTTCTGACAGAAATTCCATTATTGCCAGGGGCTCAAAGGGAAATGTCATATTCCAACACTTGCTTGGTGATTTAGGCCAGGTATAACATTCCAACAAGAGATGATCCTTATTTGCTTGTCCTACATCATTGTGTTCAATAGCTCAGAGCTGGCAGAAAGTTCCTGTGTGACCTTATCAGCGGTGTCCACTGTGGCTACTGGAGCACTGAGGACAGGACAGGCCATGAGCTGTGGAGACGCTGTCTCCTTTTTTGTGTTCCCTTCTGTCTATCATATTACACTGTGACTTTGTAAGAACGAGTGCAAGAATTCCTTCCATGATGGTAGATGCTTATTGGCTGGCACACAAGCCTCAGATACTGGAGAAGGAAAAACATTTTCTAGACTTGTTAAGTCAGCTTTCTTTAGAGGAAAATTTACAACAGTGTCAGCAAGTTTCCTTACCTGCAGAACCTCTCTCTCTCTCTCTCTTCCCTTACCTTTCTTCCTTCCACCTTCCCTCCTTCCTTCTCTCTTTCCTTCCTTTTCTCCTTTTTTTTTTTCTTTTCCCTTCAAGGACTGTGATTCTTTATTTGATTTTTCTGATACGGGCTTTCTGGAGTTTGGGACCTTAATTTTAGGTGACCATTGCATGACCTGGCTTTGTAAATACATTGGACAAACTACTCAATCTTCCAGTAGGATTTTAAATTTCCTTACTATACCAAACTGCCCCACCTTTCATAGCCTGGGTTCTAATAAGTAACATTTCACTTTAAGGATGTATGTGCATTGCCTAAAGTTAGGGCTATTTTGTGTTTTTATTTCTATTTAAATAATTTCGCTCAAAATATGCTTCTTAACACAAACTATTTACTTTAGTCAAACTAGTGTTCTAAATGTCTACTTCTAAGCTTTGTAAGCTCTGTTCCTTGTAGAAATGCCCCTAATCTCTTCTCTTTCTATCTGACCACAATCAATTCTGTAAGAAGCATTGGGCACAGGCAAAACTGGAAAGTCAGTATCCTCCCTTGTTCCCATGATTTTGTCCTTCTGTGGTGTCCCATCTTCTTTGGGTGCTTCCCAAAGAAGTTCTCTTCCCACTTAACATCTCTTCTACTACGAAGACAAGATCTAATATCAGTAATTGAACTTCATTGTCAATGTAAGTTAATGTTTTCCTACTCCCAGGGGTATCCTCAGGATAATGAGAGATTTTCTTTTTAACTTTTATAGGAGTATAGCTGATTTACAATGCTGTGTTAGTTTCAGGTGTACAGCAAAGTACAGATACTAGTGTGTATCTGTTAATACCCATCTTCTAACTTATCACTTCACCCCCCACCATGTTTCCCCTTTGGTAACCATAAGTTTGATTTCAAGATCTGTGAGTCTATTTCTATTTTGTAAATAAGTTCATTTGTATCATTTTTAATTAGATTCCACATATAAGCCATAACATATGATATTTGTCTTTCACTGTGTAATTTACTTCATTTAGTATGATAATCTCTAGGTCCATCCATGTTGCTGCAAATGGCATTATTTTATTCATTTTTATGGCTGAGTAATAGTCCATTGTATATATGTACCATATCTGCTTTATCCATTCTTCTGTCAATGGATACTTAAGTTGATTCCATGTCTTGGCTACTGTAAATAGTGCTGCAATGAACATCTGGGTGAATGTATCTTTTTAAATTATGTTTTTCTCTGAATATATGCCCAGGAGTGGGATTGCTGAATCATATGGTAGCTCTATATTTAGTTTTCTAAGGAACCTCCATACTATTCTCCATAATGGTTGTACCAGAGAGACTTTTTTTCATAGGTTAAAAAAAAAAGAAAAAGAAACCTGGACAAGAGGAGAGGTTATAGTAATTCAATGGAACATCAACTATGTGTCTGAAAATGGGCCATAAGCCTTACATAGGCTAACTTGTTTATTTGTACAGCATGTCTCTCTATATCCTTATCCATTTTTTTTTCTTTGTTTAAAGGTTCAGAGCAGATCCAGGGTTGGAACCCAGTTACATATACCCATATACCTTTAAAATCTCAGCATGGAGTGCAGTGTTCCATGTCAGGGCAATAGTCTCTTGTATTCCAGTTGAAATTCAAGCTCCACCTAGTTTGCTGGAACCTTCTCTATCACATGCTTTCCTTCCTCCTTGGAATTCCCATCAGAATGAGAATCTGTACTGCAAAAATGATAATTTCACTGTATATTGCCACTATGTTATAGTAATGGTTTTATTTGTATTTATCAACTTTATAACAGCTATAGAGTTGTTCTAACAGCTCTCTACCTTATAAGCCTTCCATTAAAGCAGCTACTTTATTATGTCTTGTTATTTCTAACTACCTCATTTTTCAATGGTACCTCCTAGAACTGTGCGGTGCAGAGGTGCCTCTGTCTATTGTCAATCTTTCCTGGTGATGGTCAAAGTTTAGTTGTTTTAAGTCTAGTTGTTGTGAGAGGAAAACAGAGAAGTAGAAATCTAGAGGTCTCTCCTCACCTGTTGGCATTACCACATTCTGCCTTTGGTTCTGCCAGCTCTGGCACTGTCTCACTGACTTCCTGACTCAAAATAATTCTCACATAGGATCGTTTGGGTTATTCATAGCAGAAAAGCATAGATGAACAGAGAAACAGTATTGAGATTATCATAAAACTCTTTCACCTTGTTGGAAGATGAATGTTGACATGTGGCTTGTCGGTTTATATTTTAGAGGCCCCAGGTGATATTGTTGACCAATCACAATTCTCCTTCCTCCTGATCCTTTCTCATCATTTACTAAAAGCAGCCACTTTTGATTATTCATGGTTGAGGTACTCTCACTAGTGGTAAAGATGTTCTCTGAAGAGAGTTCTGGACACAAAAGGCACAGTATATAAAGAATTATAATATCTCCATTACTAGCTGGGTCATCATCATCAGGGAGCATATACAGGCAGATAGGGAACCAAAGCTGGGGCTATAGGAGTAGTACCTAGAAGTGTCCAGTATTATAAGCGCAGGGGACAAAAAGAAAAAGTCACTATTTCTACACATGGAAGGTCATCATCTAAGGGAATGCCAGACACATAAAGAGGTCATTTAAATATAACACAGAAAGTTCTATGACAAGGTGTGCAGAAATTATAGAAGAATGGAGAAGTAGACCTAACCTGGTTTGGAGGAAATAATCTCAGGAAACATTTTTTGTAGATTAAATCCTGAATGTGATTAAGGAGTAAAGAGTATGATTCAAAAGACAAGGGTGCTGAGAAGGACACTCCAGACAGAGTTCCAGACAATATAGGCAAAGACAGAAAAGTGTGTTTAAGGCACAATAAGCAGCTTGCTATTATTAGATCTGGGATGGTACATCCTTAATGGAGGAGCAATTAGCTGGATCTCATCACTGACTGCAAATCTGGAGAAGAAATGGAGCTCAATTTAGGGTACAAGATAGAAGAAGTTTAGACCAAAGCAAAAGCCCAATCTTATGAACTGAACCAGAACAAAACAATGGCTTATTGGAGATTTGAGAGTTATCATTTCAAGTTCTCAGAGGATAAGTCTCAGAACTGATTGGTAGAAAAGCAGATCTGAAAAAAAAATATATATATATATATATATATAATCAGTAGTCAAACCTAGAGCAAGGTCTTCCCTGGTGGCACAGTGGTTGAGAATCTGCCTGCTAATGCAGGGGACACGGGTTCGAGCACTGGTCTGGGAAGATCCCACATGCCGCGGAGCAACTAGGCTCGTGAGCCACAACTACTGGGCCTGCGTGTCTGGAGCCTGTGCTCCACAACAAGAGAGGCCCCGATAGTGAGAGGCCCATGCACCGCAATGAAGAGTGGTCCCCGCTTGCCACAACTAGAGAAAGCCCTCACACAGAAATGAAGACACAACACAGCCCAAAATAAATAAACAAATAAATAAATTTTAAAAAACTAGAGCAAGGGAACTTAATTAAATCCCACTGGAGGATTTCCTGATTCAGTTAAGTTTGAATCAGTGATTTGAAATAGCTCTGAGCCCTCACGTGGTGAGTATTAGTTGTTAGAAGCTGGGGAATGTGTTGATTTGGAAATGGTACTGCCCATTCCTCTGAGATCTTTAGAGAACCCTAGGAAAGATGAAGAACTCATTTTCCCCAGCATAATTATTTGCAGTGTAGATTTGTTTCTGTATACATAAACACAAAAAGTGATTGCAGGAGCTGGCTATCAGTTTATAACATCTTTAGTCTCAAATCCATGGATATCATTTGGTGCTTCAGATGGTTATGAAACTCTTAAAAATATATTCAAATTGTCTGCATGTATTTAAGTAAAAGGTCCATAAGATCCTACCAGAAGATCCATAAGATCCAAGGAGATCTTATCAGTACTTTAAAGAAGTTCATGATCCCAAATGTTTTAAATCCATTTGTGTAGACACAGGACGTCATATTTGCTTGCCAGAGACCATACCTACTACTTCTTATGAGACACAATAGAGTTTGTGTCAAGTGAAGATATAGGTATTAGTATCAAATGAAGTGTCTGTGATCACAACGTTTTTTCTGGCCATTGTGCTTTTCTGTAATAGGTCAGAATATGGTGCAAGCAGTATAGACTCAAACTCCACCTTTAGAGCTTCTAGAACACATTGAAGAAGGCTTCTTGAGTAAATACTTACTCTGTATACTCTACTGCTATTTTGTCTGAAGATTTCTCTCAACTTGTAAAATTGATTTCAGGATTCATAGTTCAGTTAATTGGAAAGAGGCTTATGTCAGATAGTTATAACTTAGGCTTAATGGCCCAAACCCAATACAAACTCAAAAACTGTGTGCTCTGGGAGACAGATTGTCTTATGTGAAGTTCTGTTCAAGATGCTACAAGACAAAGATGCTTCTATGCTTCCATTTAAAATTTTGCCTGGAGTATCTGGGCTCAATATTGTCTCATTGCCCTCTCATATTCAAATATCCACTTTGCCAGAAATGCCCTTAGCACAGTGGGTTTCAAAAATAACCTAGCTGAATGTATAGCTTCTGGAATAGTCAGAGGAATGTTGTCTCTCCCTCAGAGCTCTGTATACAGAGAAGGATTCTGGAATTAGAGATGTTGTCCCCAAGTTGTTATTTATGGTAGGTTTCCTATTTTCTATGTCACTTCTGGGAATATTTGGTATTCTATTTTAGGAAAGGCTGTTTCTCCACCATATTGTAGAGAGCTAAGCTCTTTCACAATTCATAGTCAAGGTAAAAATCAGTAAAAGGTATAGTCTTGTTTTTCATATGAGAGGCTATAAGGAAGCTCTCTGAGTAACAAAACATCTTTGAGAAACGTTGGATGACCCAGCATTAATCAGATTTCCTTTATGTTTCTAAGACCATGATCCTTACCAGGTAACAGGTATAAGAAGAGAGTTTAGAAGCAGAGACTGCCAAATCTGAGACTGTTACTGTGTCTCTGGTCAAGTCAGAGAAAAAGTGGGCGCTTCTTAATGATCATGGATATGCCTCCTTGAGATTAACTTAAATGCAATTACAAAGTATTGCCTTCTTATTAGCAGGGGACATATTCACAAATAACCTTATTATTATCATTTAAGGCCACAGGGAAAGACTCCATGGATGAAATAGAGACTTCTAGTGCTCACTCATATTTGGTCTTCTTTTCTTCCAAACATATGACAGGGTTCATTTCTGAGACCACTCCACCTTATTATTTGGTGGAACTACGTGGCTAGCTCTGGTCAGTGGGCTGTGATTGAAACTGATTGTTGATATAGAAGTGTCATTTGAATAAGTTCTTCCCTGGACTCTGAGCCATCACAAGGACAGTGCCCTGTACAGTCATCTAGACCTGCAGCAGATTTCTCATGAGTGAGAAACAAATTGTTGTGTTTAGCCATTGAAAATTTTTGTCTGAAGTACAAGCCTGTCCTGACTTAAACAACAGAAGAGGTATTGTGAGGTGTTGTTTGCAAAATATTTTTTTTTTCCATTGCGGAGCACAGGCTCTGGACACGCAGGCCCAGTGGCCATGGCTCACAGGCCCAGCTGCTTGCGGCACGGGGGATCTTCCCGGACCAGGGCACGAACCCGTGTCCCCTGCATTGGCAGGCGGACTCTGAACCACTGCTCCACCAGGGAAGCCCTGCAAAAGAATTTTGATAGTGGATAGTAGAATTAGAAAAAAAAATAGGCAAAATCATAACAGTGGAAAGTATAGTTTTCATTGGAGAGAAAATGAACAATTAAATTTGAAAGGAATATAGAGAAAAACAGATAACAAGGCCGAGGCATAGATTAGAAAGTTAGCACTGGATTGATGCTTAATCCTGTTGGCAATAGATAATTGTCTATTGTAGTGAGGTCATATTAAGAAGAAAAATTAAAGTGAGAAGATACTGGAAGAAAAATATACTATTTTAAAAATACTGATAAGAATAATAACATGTACAGATAGGGAAATAGCATCTATTAGAGTTAGGGGGAAAGCAAAGTAGGAAATATGTTTAAAGAAAGAATATTGAAGAGAAAAGCAGTCTACTTGACTTGACAATAGACAGATTGTTGGAGTGAGGGCAGAGGGTATCTCAAAAAGCCAGGGTGAAGGCTGTTACAGCACATGGTGAATTAAACAGATTTTGTGTGCCCATCTACACACCTAATGTCTTGTTTATGGGATACTCTCCTCTGGGTTCTAAGCAAATAACTGATTTCGGACTAAAACCTAATCCTAAAGTAAAGCAGTCCTCTCTGAAGAAGATGGACTTGATATGTCCCTAAGCCCTCACTTTATCTCAGCTTCTCCTTACAATATTGATCCATATTATCTTTGGGATAATCTCAGCATAACTTATATCAACTCATGTAATTCACATCAGTTTGTCAGGCTAACACACATGCCTGGAGAGCTGACATCTGGTTTCCATACACATTTTTTCCAGGTTATTATGTGAATGGGGTAAACATGCAGATCTTCTCTAATTCACAAATGCAAATGGAACAAAGGAGAAGGAGACTGCTGCAAAATGAAAAGTTCTTCCAGAGCCGTGATATGACTACAGTTTAAAAGAATGTAAGAGGCAGAATGAAATAATGGTTAAGAATATAGTCATCTCTGAATTTGAGTCCCTGATCTGTTACTACAAGCCTCTATATGCCTTGATTTTCATCTTGGTAAAAACAATCTACCTTGTAGGGGATGTAATTAAATGAGATGTTGCTTGCAAAATCTCTGACACAGTATATTTTCAAAATAACCAGCAGAGTAATTCTGTTATATGTAAGTCAGGGCATGTCATTCACCTGCTCAAAACACCCACATTTGCCTGACAATGTCCTCTGAGTCAACGTGACCTGGGTCTCTGGTACCTCTTGGACCTCACTCAGACCATTGGCCACTTTTACTCCCATTTGCTGAGTCACAGTCACTCTGATCACCTGCAGTCGCTTGAACACACCAAGCTCTTTCCCACACAGGCCTCCTCACTTGCTCTTCTCTTGGCCAGCATTGTACTCTCCTGAGTTTCCTTGCAATACGTTGCCCAAATGTCACTTATGTGGCGAAGCCCTCCCTCCCCATCCTGGCTAAACCAACTTTTCTCAATACCCTCCACACCTCCTCTCTATTATTTTCCTCTTCAGCACTTTTCACATTGTTAATACACATCTAATTTTCTTATTTATTTTGCTTAGCATCTTCCCTTGATGGACTATAAGCACTAGGAGGACAGAGGTGTTCATCTGCATTGTCCATTGATGTGAAGAGTGACTAGCACACTCTAGAAACTTTATACTATTTTTTGAATGAATGAATTTCCAATACCATTATAACAGAAAGATCATGCAACAAGGGGCATGTGTTATTTCCTATCCAACGTTCTGTTCTATTGACTTTAGATCATGCACACTTGTCCCCTACCATAGTCTCTGACTCACCACCCAACACCTGGGCATGAATTTTTTGGAGAAGAATGTTTGGTCCTGAAGTACATAAGCAGGTAAAATAATAAAACAAACATGCACCTCAGGACTCAAATTAGGTAAAGAGAAATAATAGTTGAAGAGGACACGGAAGATAATTGCCAGAATGGAGATAGAAATTGAATGAAATTCTAATACTTTCAGTTCCTTCTAATCTTTTCCACTTAGAGTATTCTCAGTGCCAAAGTGGTCATCAGATAATAATAAAAACAAATTCTTACCTAGCTCTTACCATATGTCAAAGATTTTTCTCACTTTACATGCATTAACATTAGTCTTGGCAATAGCCCATGAGGAAGGTACGATTATTATCCCCATTTTACGGATGAGGAAACAGGGAAGGTGAGCACCTAGCCCAAGGTTACATAACTAGTAATTGGTGGAGTTGGACTGCAATCCCAGGCAGCCTCACTGTACATACTGTGGTCTTAATTACATTGCACTAGGCATATAATAAAATAATATTTGCAAATGTGAGTCAGATGAGGCACAATTTAGCATTTCTTAGCATTTTAACATTTTACCCTTCCTTCTGCTGTCATCATGGGTAAATGAGACAGTTTGAAACGAAAATGATATAAAAAATGACTAGAAAGTGAGACAGAGCTATGAGATAGGACAAGCCCTGGTTTAGGTGTTTGGGGACTTGATTTCTTGGGGATACCACTAAGGATCTGCATGACCTTGGTTTAATACGTCAGCATCTTTAGGCCTAGTTTTCTCATTGTATGACTCTTATGGTCTCCTTTAGAATACAGTCTGGGATTCCATCACCCCACCAGAAAAGCTCTGTTTGTTTGGCATCCAGTGGCATTAATTTGAGGGCAATAGGGAATTTGGTTAAAGAATGGAGTAATCCATATTTTACTTTAAATTCAGATCAACCTCGTTGGGGGAATTTAAGAATTGGATATATATGGGAACAAACATGATCAGACATAATGGCTTTGGAATTATATCTTATTGGAGAAGTGCCAGGAGACTAGGAACAGCCAGAACAAAGACAGTGAGGAAATGAACCCTGTGCTGACTCCATGTCAACTGGAGATGTCCAATCATTCTCAGAAAAAAATGTTCCCAATGCATAATAATTTTACTGAGCTGTAACTTCACCTTCTCCTCCCCTCCATTACAGCTCCCACTGGCTCAAGAAACACCTTTAAGTACAATGAGCCTTCAAGTCACTCTCATAGCAAACAAAACAAAACAAACAAACAAAGCAAAAAAGACAAAAAACAAAATGCAATTCATGATGGATATTTTAAGAGTCAAGGTAAAGTCAAACGTAGTGAAAGAAGGGGTCTTCTCATTACAATATTTGTCACCAGCTGGAGAGAAAGCAGGGCTGGGACTGCTGATAGCTGTGCTTGCTGGTGAGGCACTAGCTCAGTCTGTGCTCAGATTGACTGTACTTTGGAGAAATTTGAGAACAGGACCTGAAGGGGCAGCAAAGGAGCAGCTCAGTGTCTGAGCAGCTTTTCAGTGAGCCTGAGAAGGAGGGCGGTGGATGCTGTTGGTGGGAGAAGGGAAGATACTCAGAGGATGTCCTGGAGGCAGGCATTGGAAGAGAGCTGTGGGCTTAGTTAAGGATGAAAAGCACAACAGCAAACTAAAGCCTGTCACTCTGAGCACATCATATAGTCTCAAGGCTTTCAGGCATGCCCTTCCAGAACATTCTCTTTTGATTGAGACTGCAGGTCCAGACACAAGAGAAAATAGGGAAAAAGAAAATTGTGATTTTTCTCATATGTTTTTAAAGGTTTATGGAGCTATGACCAAGGTGTATGAGACTGTAATTTCTGTACTCAAATAGAAATGAATGTAAATGCACCAATCATTAATACTCAAAATAATTATACAATATTAATAAATGACTCTATTATATAAGAAGATGCTGACACTGTTCCCTCACCCATCAAATATGAGAAGATGGATTAGACAGAGTAAACTGAAACATCAGCAAGGATGCTTGTGTTTCCCCAAAAGTCCTTGTGTCATGTCTTGGATTTAAGGTATTTCAGCTATGATACCTGACCAGGTGCCTTGCCCTTTCTTCCAGAATTTATTCTAGTGGCAGCTCATCTCTTACCCTACATCACCTTTCATGAGATGTGTGTGAGGACTCACAGCATAAAGTTACTGAATCCATTCATTAGACAATATTGTAGAATTAAAATCCAAAACCTACCAGAAAGGAGGAGTCTCTCATTATAGGTTGAATGTAAACACTACAAGACCATGCCTGAGCATTGTTTATTGCTCTATCTCATGAGCCCCAAACAAGTGATTATTCAGTAATTGATTATTTGTTCAATGAATGAATCAGAGAATAGTTATCTTACCTATCAAACTCCTCCCTCTTAAAAAAAATGATGCAGACATCTTCTAGCAGTGTTGCATGTCTCTTCTATTAGAGTTGAATGTTGTTATTCCTGTTCTCATTTCTATCTACCTTCCCCTGTTTCTGGCTCCCTTTTCCCCACTAACTAGTCCTCTGCCTTCCATCACCTCACTTCTTTTGTCTAGTGAGATAGTAGAGGGAAAAAGAAAAAAAAAAAAAAAAAAAAACTCATCCCTAAAACATACGTATTTTATTATTATTCAAGCTAAGTTTAGGTGGAATAAACCCAGAAAAACAAGGAAGCCATTATTAAGAAAATGAGAAGCTATGTGTGATTTTTTTTCTTCCTGTTATTTCCACATGGTTATTGGCACCTCCATTTTATAGTGTTTTTAAAATTATTGTAGTGGAAACCTGCTCACAAAAATACAGATTTGCTTTCCATCATCACAACATGGACCTCACCATGTGAAGATGCAATTTGTATTTTAAAATACATATTAAATTCCAGTCCAGCCCTCAAAGCTATGTTTCCCAGCTTTTCTCCATCCGACCACATACAGATCCTCACTGCTTGAAGCAAACATGATATATGGAAATCAGAATTCTCTTAAACTCCAAGGTGATTCTTTCCTTTACAAGAGTATTCACCAAAATGTTCCTAAGAAATAACTAGTTCCTCCACTGCATTTAAATGATAATATACAAAAATTCAGTCCACAAAGAAAGTTGAGAGTGCAATTATGAGTTTCAGAGACAAGGAAACTAACTTACATGCAAATAATGATTTCTATTTTTCAGTCTTGTTATCAATCATTATTACCCAATTAAAGAAATTATTGCATTCTGAAGATAAAATAAGGTGCTAAGGGTAGGGATTCAAAGATAAAAGACATAGGCTGTGATTTCTAGAAGCTTATGTTCTCATTACAGAGAGAACTAAGTAAATATTTAGAACACAGTGTGATATGTCTCCTGTTAAAAATAAGACAACAGGTCCAAAATGAAGTCACTTCACCAAACCAAAACTCAAGTATGTTTTCGGCTCTCCCACAAATGGAATCTTAAACCAGTCATTCAGGAATCGCCTGGTCAGCACTAGCTAGGAAATCTGCCTTATAGTCCCCTGCCATACCCCCCGCCCCCAACCAAACACTAAATTTGCAATAACCAACCCATTTTCCTGCCTACTATAACTTATTTTTTCCCTCTCCCTTCTGTTTCTAAAAGTCTTTCATTTTGGTCCTTGGGGCTCCTTTCTATCTGCTGGTTTAGATGCTGGCTGACTAAAATCAATTTTTGCTCAAATAAACTCAAAATTTTAATGTGACTCAGCTTGACTTTTGACAAATCTGGGGTCAGAAAAGGGAACCAAAGGAGACCCCCAATGGCCTCCAGGAGCAACAAGCAACCAGACATTGATGCCTGTGGAGCCGCTCAGCTCCTGCTTTCTCGCTGCTTCTGCAGGTGGCAGCAAGGCTTTCTCAGATTCTAGACACACAATTTTTGTGTTATGAGACTATATTTGAGCATTTATTTTTCTGGACAGAGTCTGGAAACTGGCTGAAGTCATACTGGGTCTGACTTAGAACCTGGACACTGGTTGGACTGGTTCCAGGGACAGACTGGGTCTGATTTAGAAACTGAACTCAGTCTGGGTTTGGACTGGAACCAACTTAGAAAGTCGACTGAGTCTGGGGTGGGGATGGGTCTGACATAAACTGGGTCCATTATAAGGCCTCAGGTGAATATAATTTTGTTTTAAGGCTGAAAAATAAGGCTAAACTTATTGAAGATAATCTCGAATTACAGTGGCCACAGTGGAGAACTTTATTTTTTTTTACATCTTTACTAGAGTATAATTGCTTTACAATGGTGTGTTAGTTTCTGCTTTATAACAAAGTGAATCAGTTATACATACACATATGTTCCCATATCTCTTCCCTCTTGCATCTCCCTCCCTCCCACCCTCCCTATCCCACCCCTCCAGGCAGTCACAAAACACTGAGCTGATCTCCCTGTGCTATGAGGCTGTTTCCCACTAGCTATCTATTATACGTTTGGTAGTGTATATATGTCCACGCCACTCTCACTTTGTCACAGCTTACCCTTCCCCCTCCCGATATCCTCAAGTCCATTCTCTAGTAGGTCTGTGTCTTTATTCCCGTCTTACCCCTAGGTTTTTCATGAAATTTTTTTTCTTAGATTCCATAAATATGTGTTAGCGTATGGTATTTGTCTTTCTCTTTCTGACTTACTTCACTCTGTATGACAAACTCTAGGTCCATCCACCTCACGACAAATACCTCAATTTCGTTTCCTTTTATGGCTGAGTAATGTTCCATTGTATATATGTGACACATCTTCTTTATCCATTCATCTGATGATGGACACTTAGATTGTTTCCATCTCCTGGCTACTCTAAAGAGAGCTGCAGTGAATATTTTGGTACATGACTCTTTTTGAATTATGGTTTTCTCAGGGTATATGCCCAGTAGTGGGATTGCTGGGTCATATGGTAGTTCTATTTTTAGTTTTTTAAGGAACCTCCATACCGTTCTCCATAGTGGCTGTACCAATTCACATTCCCACCAGCAGTGCAAGAGTGTTCCCTTTTCTCCACACCCTCTCCAGCATTTATTGTTTCTAGATTATATGATGATGACCAGTTTGACTGGTGTAAGATGATATCTCATTGTAGTTTTGATTTGCATTTCTCTAATGATTAATGATGTTGAGCATTCTTTCCTGTGTTTGTTGGCAGTCTGTATATCTTCTTTGGAGAAATATCTATTTAGGTCTTCTGCCCATATTTGGATTGTGCTGTTTGTTGTTGTTGTTGTTGTTGTTGTTGTTGTTGTTAATGAGCTGCATGAGCTGCTTGTAAACTTCGGAGATTAATCCTTTGTCAGTTGCTCCATTTGCAAATATTTTTTCCCATTCTGAGGGTTGTCTTTTGGTCTTGTTTATGGTTTCCTTTGCTGTGCAAAAGCTTTTAAGTTTCCTTAGGTCCCATTTGTTTATTTTTGTTGTTATTTGCATTTCTCTAGGAGGTGGGTCCAAAAGGATCTTGCTGTGATTTATGTCATAGAGTGTTCTGCCTATATTTTCCTCTAAGAGTTTGATAGTTTCTGGCCTTACATTTAGGTCTTTAATCCATTTTGATTATTTTTGTGTATGGTATTAAGGAGTGTTCTAATTTTATTCTTTTACATGTAGCTGTCCAGTTTTAGCAGCACCATTTATTGAAGAGACTGTCTTTTCTCCATTGTATATTCTTGATTCCTTTATCAAAAATGATGTGACCATATGTGTGTGGGTTTATCTCTGGGCTTTTTATCCTGTTCCAGTGATCTATATTTCTGTTTCTGTGCCAGTACCATACTGTCTTGATTATTGTATCTTTGTAGTATTGTCTGAAATCTGGGAGCCTGATTCTTCTAGCTCCATTTTCCTTTCTCAAGATTGCTTTGGCAATTCGGTGTCTTTTGTGTTTACATACAAATTGTGGCAGTTTTTTGTTGTAGTTCTGTGAAAAATGCCATTGATAGTTTCATAGGGATTATTTTGAATCTGTAGATTGCTTTGCTTAGTATAGTCATTTTCACAATGTTGATTCTTCCAATACAAGAGCATGGTATATCTCTCCATCTGTTTGTATCTTCTTTAATTTCTTTCATCAGTGTCTTTTAGTTTTCTGCATACAGGTCTTTATTTCTCCTTAGGTAGGTTCATTCCTAGGTATTTTATTCTTTTTGTTGCAATGGGAGTGTTTCATTACTTTCTCTTTCAGATTTTTCATCAATAATGTATAGGAATGCAAGAGATTTCTGTGCATTAATATTGTATCCTGCTATTTTACCTAAATTCATTTATTAGCTCTAGTAGTTTTCTGGTTGCAGTTTAAGGACTCTCTATGTCATCTTCAAACAGTGACAGCTTTGTTTCTTCTTTTCCAATTTGGATTCATTTTATTTCTTTTTCTTCTCTGATTGCTGTGGCTGAAACTTCCAAAACTGCATTGAATAGTAGTGGGGAGAATGGACAACCTTTTCTTGTTCCTAATCTTAGAGGAAATGGTTTGTTTTTCACCATTGAGGATGATGTTGGCTGTGGGTTTTTCATATATGGCCTTCATTATGTTGAAGTAAGTTCCCTCTATGCCTGCTTTCTGGAGGGTTTTTTTTTTTTTTATCATAAATGGGTGTTGAATTTTGTCCAAAGATTTTTTTGCATCTATTGAGATGTTCATATGTTTTTTTATCCTTCAATTTGTTAATATGGTGTATCACATTGATTGATTTGCGTATATTGAAGAATCCTTGCATTCTTGGGATAAATGCCAGTTGATGATGGTGTATGATCCTTTTAATGTGCTGTTGGATTCTGTCCATTTTATTGGCATATAGTTGTTTGTAGTAATCTATCATGATCCATTGTATTTCTTCAGTGTCAGTTGTTACTTCTCTTTTTTTCATTTCTAATTCTATTGATTTGAATCGTCTCCCTTTTTTACTTGATGGATTTGGCTAATGGTTTACAAATTTTGTTTACCTTCTCAAAAAAACAGCTTTTATTTTTATTTATCTTACCTTTTCTTTCTTTCATTTTTTTTTCCTTTATTTCTGATCTGACTTTTATGATTTTTTTCCTTCTCTTAAATTGGGGTGTTTTGTTGTTGTTGTTGTTCTTTCTCAAATTGTTTTACGTGTAAGGTCATGTCATTTATTTGTGCTTTTTCTTGTTTCTTGAGGTAGGATTTTATCACTATAAACTTCCCTCTTAAACTGCTTTGACTGGATCCCATAGGTTTTTGGTTGTAGTGTTTTATTGTCATTTGTTTCTAAGTATTTCTTGATTTTCTTTGATTTCTTCAGTGACCTCTTGGTTATTTAGTAGTGTATTGTTTATCCTCCATATGTTTGTATTTTTTTTACAGATTTCTTTCCTCTAATTGATATCTAGTCTCATAGGTGTGGTCAGAAAAGATACTTGATAAAATTTCAATTTTCCTAAATTCACCAAGGCTTGGTTTGTGACCCAAGACATGATCTATACTGGATAATGTTCCATGAGCACTTGAGGAGAAAGTGTATTCTGTTGTTTTTAGATGGAATGTCTTTTAAATATCAATTAAGTCCATCTTGTTTAATGTATCAATTAAAGCTTGTGTTTCCTTATTTATTTTCATTTTGAATAATCTGTCCAGTGCTGAAAGTGGGGTGTTAAAGTCCCCTACTATGATTGTGTTACTGTCGGTTTCCCCTTTTATGGCCGTTAGCATTTCCCTTATGTATTGAGGTGCTCCTATGTTGGGTGCATAAATATTTACAATTGTTATGTCTTGTTGGATCAATCCCTTGATCATTATGTAGTGTCCTTCTTTGTCTCTTGTAATAGTCTTTATTTTAAAGTCTTTTTTTTCTGATATGAGAATTGCTACTCCATCTTCTTTTGACTTCCACTTACATCGACTATCTTTTTCCAACCTCTCACTTTCAGTCTGTATGTGTCCCTAGTTCTGAAGTGGGTCTCTTGTAGACAGTATATATACAGGTCTTGTTTTTGTATCCGTTCAGCCAGTCTATGTCTTTTGGTTGGAGCATTTAATCCATTTACATTTAAGGTAGATATCGATATGTATGTTCCTATTACCATTTTCTTAATTGTTTTGGGTTTGTTATTATAGGTCTTTTCCTTCTCTCATGTTTCCTGCTTAGAGAAGTTGCTTTAACATTTGTTGTGATGCTGATTTGATGGTACTGAATTCTCTTAGCTTTAACTTATCAGTAAAGTTTTTAATTTCTCCGTCAAATCTGAATGATATCCTTGCTTGGTAGAGTAATGTTGGTTGTAGGTTTTTCCTTTCATCACTTTAAATATTCTCTTTCACTCCCTTCTGGCTTGCAGAGTTTGTGTTGAAATTTCAGCTCTTAATGTTATGGAGTTTCCCTTGTATGTTATTTGTTGTTTTACCCTTGTTGCTTTTAATATTTTTTCTTTGTATTTAAGTTTTGATAGTTTGATTAATATGTGCCTTGGCATTGTTTTCCTTGGATTTATCCTGTATGGGTCTCTCTATGCTTCCTGGAGTTGATTGACTATTTCCTTTCCACATTAGGGACGTTTTCAACTATAACCTCCTAAAATATATTCTCAGTCCCTTTCTTTTTCTCTTCTTCTTCTGGGACCCCTATAATTCAAATGTTGGTATGTTTAATTTTGTCCCAGAGATCTCTGAGACTGTTCTCAATTATTTTCATTCTTTTTTCTTCTCAGCAAAAGTTATTTCCACTATTTTATCTTCCAGGTCACTTATCCATTCTTCTGTTTCATTCATTCTGCTATTGATTCCTTCTAGAGAATTTTTAATTTCATTTATTATGTGGTTCATCATTGTTTGTTTGCTCTTTCATTCTTCTAGTTCATTGTTAAACTTTTCTTATATTTTCTCCATTATTTTTCCAAGTTTTTGGATCATCTTTACTATCATTACTCTGAATTCTTTTTCAGGTAGATTGCCAGTTTCCTCTTATTTCTGTGTCTTTTAATTTTGCTTAACTTACTGTTTTTGGCATCTCCTTTTTGTGGGTTGTGAGTTTGTAGTTTCTGTTGTTTTTGGTGTCTGCCACCAGTGGGTAAGGTTGGTTTAGTGGGTTGTGTAGGTTTCCTGGTGGAGGGGAATGGTGCCTGTGTTCTGGTGGATGAGCTTGGATCTTGCCTTTCTGATGGACAGAACCATGTCTGATGGTGTGATTTGTGCTGTCTGTGAAATTATTATGATTTTAGACAGCCTCTTTGCTAATGGGTGGGGTTGTGTTCCTGTCTTCCTAGTTGTTTGGCATGTGGTCTCCAACACTAGAGCTTTCTGGTTATTAAGTGGAGCTGAGTCTTAACTTTGAGACACAGATCTCTGGGAGAGCTTTAGCCATTGGATATTGCATAGAACCATGAGGTCTCTGGTGGACCAATGTCCTGAACTCAGTTCTCCCACTTCAGAGGCATGAGCCTGACACCCAGCCAGGGCACCAAGGCCCTGTCACCAACACAGCTAAGGAGAAAATGGAGAATAAATAAATAAATAAAATAATATAAAGTTATTAAAATGAAAAGTTTTTAAAAACTTTAAAAATGAAACGAATTAAAGAGTAATTTTAAAAAAGAAAAAAAAGAAAGAAAGAAAGAAGAGAGCAACCAAACCAAAAACACGTCCACTAATAATAATAAGCACTAAAAACTGCACTAAAAATATAAAGAAATAAAAATAAACAGACAGTACCATAGGACAAATGGTAAAAGCAAAGTTATAGAGACATAATCACACAAAGAAGCATACACATAAACATTCACTAAAAGAGAAAAAAGAAAATATATATATATATATATATGAAATATATATATTTAAAAAAGGAAGAGAGCAACCAAATCAATAAACAAATCTACCATTGGTAATAAACTCTAAATACTAAATTAAGATATACATAAGACCAGAAACAAATTAGATGCAGAGAGCAAACACCAAGTCTACAGTTGCTCCCAAAGTCCACAGCCTCAGTTTTGGGATAATTCATTGTCTATTCAGGTATTCAAGAGATGCAGGGTACAAGAAGTTGATTGTGGAGATTTAATCTGATGCTCCTGAGGCTGCTGGGAGAAATTTCCCTTTCCCTTCTTTGTCACACAGCTCCTGCATTCAGCTTTTTATTTGGCCCTGCCTCTGCATGTAGGTCACCCTCTGGCTTCTGTTCTTTGTTCAGACAAGACAGGGTTAAAGTAGCAGTTGATTCGGGGCTTCTGTTTCACTCAGGCTTGGGGGAGAGACGGATACAGAATGTAGGGTAAGCTTGTGGTGACAGAGTCCTGCATGAAGTTGCAACAGCCTGAGGTGTGCTGTGTGTTCTCCTGAGGAATTTATCTCTGGGTCATTGGACCCTGGCAGTGGCAGGCTGCACAGGCTTCCAGGAGGGTAGGTGAAGATAGTGACCTGTGCTTGCACACAGGCTTCTCGGCAGCTTCAGCAGCTGCCTTAGCATTTCATGCCCGTGTCTGGTGTCCACTCTGATAGCCACCACTCGCGCCTGTCTCTGGAGCTTTTTTAGGTGGTGCTTTGAATCCCCTCTCTTAGTGCACGCCGAAACAATGGTCTCTTGTTTCTTAGGCAGGTCCAGACTCCTTTCTGGTTAGCTGTGATGTACTAGCCCCCTTCAGGCTGTTTTCATGCAGCCAACCCCAGTCCGTTCCCTGGGATCTAACCTTGGAAGCCTGAGCAACTGCTCCCAGCCCCCACCAGTCCCAGCTGGTGGGTGAGCAGACAAGCCTCGTGGGCTGGTGAATGCTGATCGAGACTGATCCTCTGAGTGGGAATCTCTCTGCTTTGCCCTCTGCACCCGTATTGCTGTGCTCTCCTCCATAGCTCTGAAGTTCCCACCCCCCATCCCCTGTCTCCACCTGTGAAGATGCTACCTAGCGTTTGGAAAATTTTCCTCCTTCACTGCTCCCTCCCAGAGACACAGGACCCGTCCCTATTATTTTGTCTCTGTTTTTCCCTTTTTCTTTTGCCCTACCCAGGTATGTGGGGAGTTTCTTGTCTTTTGGGAAGTCTGAGGTCTTCTGCTAGTGTTCAGTAGGTATTCTGTAGGAGTTGTTCCATATGTAGATGTATTTCTGATGTATTTGTGAGGAGGAAGGTGATCTCCACGTATTACTCCTCCACCATCTTGAAGGTCTCCCCTTGTTTGTCTCATTTTGTGTTCTGAAAAGTACACAACCATCAGTTTGGGGACCCTCACAATGTGGAGTCACAATATGACTCCAAAAATCTAGTTTAAATTTGCTGGTTTAATTAAAACAGACATAACTTTAGTGTTATTAGCATTAAATGTAGTACTTTTATTTTACCTAGGTTTACTAAAAGCCAAATAAGCTAATGTTATCTCTGTTACAGAATTTGTCAGCAAGAAAGACAACTTAAAATGATGAATAACTGTTTAATGCCTCATGAAATTATCATGAGTAATCTAAACATAATTGTTAAGAACAAGTGAATTAATTAGATGTAAGAGAAAACTTATAAATGTTTCAACAATAAGTATTCTTTATGGTATGTCTACTAAAAAATGGTTTCCAAAATATTTTTGGCAAACTTGAAACCTTAAGTTATACTGACATAAGTTTAATGATGGATATTCATTGAATATCTGGACCATTTCTAAATACAATAAAATATTGAAACATTAATGACTGAACATATTTTTTTTTCACTTTTTGTTTCCTTTCCCAGAGGATCTCAAGATATTTGAGTCTATTAGCACACATGTTTTGTGCTACATTTAAATATTTACTATGAGGAAGAATATACTTATAGAATTATGAAATATATTTATATATTTGCCAATGCACAGAATGCTATTGTTACAAAAAGTCCACAATGACTTACTTCTCAGTTTTCACTATGAATTAAGGATTCTAAGGGTTAGGTATTCTAATTGATATATGTAACTAAAGCTACTTAGACATAATAAGGATGAAAGGAAACAACTGGGTGTGGAAAGTAGATAAGGAAAGTAAAACAACTTATTGTTCCAGAATGAGAAAGAAGAAGAGCATAGGACAAAATCTGAATGGATGTATTTGTAGATGGTTTGGGGCAAAGTAATCCTAGGAAAGGAATTTTATGTGTGGTCAACCTGGCTAATATTGGAATGGGTTGGTTTAAATTTTTAATCAATGAGTTTTAATATTGAAAGTACACTGATACAAAATTTGGTTTTCTCTCTGTTAAAATAACAAAAAAAAAGTTTTATTGGATTATTGGTCTTCTCTGGATAAGAGTTTGTGAAAGTATTTTTTGTTTGTTTTTTTTTAATTTTTGTTTGTTTATTTTCACCTTTTGGGTAATCTACCTGGAAAGCAATGATTTTGTGTCTTACCAAAATAACTTACCATTTCACTTTGTCTTTATCAGGTCTTTGATTACTTAAGAAAGCCTAGTTCTCTCTTTATTAAGCAAGGTTTTTTTCACAACTATTAACATTCTCTATTTGCCTTTAAAATCTTCTGTTGTCACTTTGGTTAAATAGATAATTAAGTATGATTTTCTAAAGATCTGTGATCCCATTCAGTCATATACCTAAAAGTTTGACATTTGACTACTTCCCAAAATCAAATCCTAAAAAGAATATTTTCTATCTCAAACTAACTTTGAGATTTTCCAGAGGGCCACTGTAAAATCTAAAATGATTTGTCTCTTATCTTGTAAAAGAGAGATGTTAAAGTAATTAGGTTTATTTGGTATGTTAAATGACATGGGAAGCATTGCCAAATAAATGATGATAAAACTTCTGAGGTTATATTTGTGTGAATGTAGTTATTGATATGTGCTGTAGAAATTGTATGAAATTCCTAAAACTGTGATGTGTTCTGGTATAATGTTATCAGTCATAATTCCAGTTTTACCTAAGAATGTCATATGTCACAGAAATAACCAAATGTCTTTGACAATTCTATTGTAATAAACTCTCATCAAATCTTTAATTATGGGCGATTTAAAGTCTTTTGTCATTTACAGACAGTATCATTTTACTCTGATGCTTTGGTAAAAGTGAAATTCATGGAAAGGACCCTACCAAGGACTCTTGACTCTTTGTACCCTTGCCATATTATAAGGTATCAATTCTTGGGTGCACATTTCACAACTGAAGAAGGTTCTCCTTGACATCTGGTCCTGAGCAAATGCTGGAGACCTCAAAATCAAATTGACTAGAAAGAGAAGTAGCCAATATCAAGGTAGACTACTTCTACCCAAGAGGTCAGATTGAGAATTTTTATTTCCACCCCTCTTCCCTCTCTGACCATCTACCTGAGCATACTCTGGAATTATTAGAAAAAATAATGCCATTTTTCTCATATCTCAGTCCATTGCAAAGGGGGGTAATTCAACCTCCAAATGACTGTTTTTGTCACAATGCGAGTGATCCTGTGGTTCTGCCTTTCACAAAATTCTTCCTGATTTTCAAAACCTCATTTTCTCTGACACAAACTCAGCCCTCTCTCTGCTGTGTCAGATTCCCTAGTCCTGGGGGATCAATTTCCCTGTGCCTGTTTAACAACCCCAAATGTGGAACTTTTCATCCAGGCTTTGTACAAAGAAGGGAACACAGAACAGTGGTAACCAGAATAAAACTCCCTGTGCAGTCTACAGAGCCTTAATTTTTACTGTTCTCCATAGCTGTTACTTTTCCAGTCCTAAGCCACAAACTCAAGTGGAAAATACCAGGAGGCATTCGTGGTTCAAAATTTGTTTCCTTTAGTATATCTTTACTCCTCTGCCTAGGAGTAAGTGAAAATGAGCCTATGATTAGGAATTTCTTCTTAACTCTTGAAGTTACTGTGGAATCTGCTGCTAAAGCAATAGCTGCCCAACAAAAATCCCTACACTCTGTGGTCACTGTTATTCTTGATAGTATGATAGCCCTTGATTATCTTTTAGCTAAACAAGGAGGTGTTTGTGCTATGGTCACCACTACTTGATGCACTTGGATTGATACTTTTGGGGAAAATGAGACTCAGCTACATAAAAAGGCTGACCAAGCCACTTGGCTTAAGAAAGTGACTCCTTCAATGGGATCTCTCTTTGACTTCTTTGATTCTGATTGGTTTAAGACTTGAGGATCATGGCTCGAGAGTACACTCCAGACATTGGGAATTATCATGCTAAGACTCTCTGATACATTGCATTCTTTCAAAGCTTTAAATGCATGTTTGCAGTCACTAGCCACTGAGTAAATTATATCCTTAGGAATGCAATGTCAGAAAAAGGAGCAAAGAGAATGACCAACTTAAAGAAAGGGAACATGGCATTGTGAATGCCACACAGAGATTCAGAAAAAAAGAAAAAAAAAACTGAGAATGCCAGAGTGGTAGCTGGATGTAGCCTTTATGCCTTAATTTTTCTTTTAATCATGTCTCTTGGGCTTAGAATCATGAGCAAAAGGGAGAATTTGTTAAAAACAAGAAAACACTCCCAAAATGAAGTTGCTTATGCTAAACCTCACATCACCAAATCAAAACTTAATTACCATTTCAACTCTCCCAGAAATGAAATCTTAAACCAGTCATTCAGGAATTGCCTGATCAGCACTAGTTAGGTAATTTGCTTCATACACCTCTGTCATGCCCTAAAGGAAAGTAACTTTGCAATAAGCAACCCAATTTTTTTTTCCTGGTATAACTTCCTTTTCCCTCTGCCTCCGGCTACAAAAGTCTTTCATTTCATACAACCCTTGGAGCTCCTAACTGTTTCCTAGATTGGATGCTTCCCAATTCAAATCAACTTTTGTTCAAATAAACTCTTAAAAACTTTAATATACCTCAGTTTATCTTTTAACGACTCTCATAAAGGCATAGAGAAATACAGAGGAAGAACAAAGGAGGTTACATGTGGACATTGAGAAAGTTGAATGGGGGAAAAGGCATCCTTCTGGATGATACAAGCATACACAAATTTACTCTCCTTAGATCCCTTTGCAGTGTCTTCCCCTTACTGCAGTCTGGGCACATATTACACTGTCTTTTTCTGAAGCTGTAGTAAAATTTAGGTTCTAATTAATTTCACATACAACATAGGATCCTAAAGTATATGGTGTATTTCCTTGGTGTACCACTGCCTCTACATAGTCTTAGACAGATGGAAAACAACAAATTTAGCTTTCTGATTGATTGATCATATTGATCTTCTCAACAGTTATTTGAATCACTTGAGTTTCCTCCTTGGCACTCTAAAGGAGATATCAACACCACTTGTTAATTGTTTATAATAGCCAAAAAGAACAAACTTAGTGGAATCTTCTAGCTCAAATGCAAGTTTAAGAAAACTCTACACACATGATCCACACACAAACCAGAATAGCAAAGTAATCAACCAGTGCTTAGGAGATTGGGCTTTGAAGTCATACAGACCTGTCTCTCTCACTCCCGAGCTGTACAATTTTGGAAGCCACTCTACCAGCATTATCCTCAATTTCTTCAACTGTGAAATAGAAATTATAATGTCTCTCATAGATTTTGTGAGAATAAAATTAAATCAATTACATGTAACTTTTAGCACAGTGCCTGGTACCAATAAAGTAGTTTGTAAATGATTATAATTTTTTTAAATTATTTTATTCTACAAAGTGTTCTGTCTAAGCTTGTCCATTTTGAGAATACTCCGGACACTCAAGGATAATACTTGAGAAAATGTTGGATTGAGGGAGAACCAAAATTCTTTAAAGGCCTTGTCAAAACCATTCTTTTCCAAACCCTGCATAACTGGAATCAGTCGTCATTGTCCCCAGCCACTTCACATGGGTTTTTCCCCCTCTTCTCTTGATGAATCATCTTTCTCTCTCTTGGATCTTGTGCCTGGATGCATTTTTCCCTCCATAGAAAAATTGATCTAGTATCCATTGTGCTGCTATTCTCCGTTTGTATTTCTTATCTTAATACGTAAGTAAGGCACGGTGGAATTTCAGGAAATAAACTACTTTTGGAGGGAGTACTTTGAAAACTTAGGGCCTTCCGATCACTCAGAATCACACTGTGCCATCAGTCACTTCCTTCACCTGCACACACTATACAGCCTGCTTCTGGCTCTGCTGACTGAGAAGGACTCAGCTGTGATTTGTACACAGTTTTCTTTACACCCGAATGCCCTCAGGTAAGGGTGGATTAACTTGCCCTTGGCTTTCTTGGTGGGAGGCATCATCTGTCATACCTTATGTCTTTTTAAATTTTCTTGGCTTGAACCTTTCTATTTTGTCATCACAAGTAAGCTTGCAGGCAGTTCCAACTGTGAGCTATTTGAGTTCTCAGGTGTGTGTTTGAGAGGATGAAGACTTGTGCCAGGAATATAGGTTAATGCCAGTGCCAAACACAAATCCTTCTCTATCAGATTCTGGAAAAATCCTGGAAGTGACTATTAGAATAACTCAAAGCAACCACATGGAGTTTTTATCCAAGAAAAGATGCAATTGGTCTATCCACACCATTCTTAGAGAAAGACGATTAGTCTGAACTGAAATTTTGGTATATGTAGCAGTTTATGAGTAAAATTCCATCCTTAACTTGATCATCCCCATTTGTACTGGGTGTCATGGTAATTGACCAGATGCCTACCATCAGGACTGAAGCATTAATTTTCCCAGGTGCTGAGAGTATTAGTGTAGACAGCCCTGCTTCCTGTCCTTTTCCAAAATTGGCTTTTGGCTGAAGAAATCAGCTCTGTCCAACATCACACCCTCTTTCTAGGGGCCAGATCACACCCTCTTTCTAGGGGCCAGATAGGAGATCTGGAATAACAGTAAAATATTGAGGGTGATAAAGGTTTAGCCCCTTTTCCCTAATTTGGGATAGCTGTTCAGTGCCAAGTCCAGACCCCATAAAATCAGATTAAGGCTCTGTTCCTACTGTATTGCAGCCCAACTTATCCTCCTGCCTGGTCCTACATCCTCCATTCTCCTCACACAGTACTGCTCCTTAGAGCACTCTCCAATGAACTTTGTGTCCATCCCGTCTCAGAGTAGGTTTCGCAAGGAACTTTACTGGTAAAACCCATCATTCCAGATGTTCCTGAAATGTTAACACATATTCTGTGTAATATCCACAAAACATTTTCCTGCCCATTGTTTAATAGATGCTTAGCACCATCTCCAGAGTCAGAGAGGTCTGGATTTTCATGATTTCATGAGGACCCCTTACCCAACTCATGAGGTATACAACTTGCCAGCACACTTCACTTCTCTAGATGAATCAAGCAGCCTCCTGTAACTCTACGGTCTTACCTTCTGCACCATCACCTACTCCTCCATTTTTTAAATAGCTCTTTGCTCCAAGGACCTCCCAAAATACTACTCTCAGTTGTACCTTCTTTGTCCTCCTTCTTTATTAATAATGAAAATAAAAATGGAAAATACATTTGAATATAAACAATTATACTTAATTATTCCCAATTATCCTCCATAAAGTTAAAAAAAACAAGGAAAACTTTTAATTGATTATTTATATGGAATAAGTGAAGCCCTAGGAGACTAAACTTGATTCTCCTGCATGTGGTACCTGAAAAGTGAAAAGTGTCCTAGGACAGGGACAATGTCACTGGCATTGCTGTGCTGCTCACAAGGAGAACAAGGGGAAAAGCTCTAGCTCTCTGCACACCATGGTAAGACTTATGTGCACTATTTCCCCATCTCTCAAAAGCCAAGGAAGGAAAAGAATGCCTGTAATGGACAAATAAACTAGTAAGTGAATGAATGAAGTGTTACAGAGAGTTCTAGCCTATTATCCTAAAAGACGAACCCCAACCCCCTTAAGAAGCAGGGAAGTATGGAAAAGGTCTTTCCTCAAATGATATGGGATTTTTTTTTCTGTTGAAATTTCCCATGTGAAAGATCCCCATTATGAATCTAAAGTGAAAAATTAGGAAAATCTAGTAAATTGCTCAAGGTCATCTGCTTAATGGAGAGATATCCAGGCATCAGCTCCTAAACAGCCCTGGGCCTGCCTCCTTGGATGTTCTGGAGTAATCCACCTGAACTCTTCAGTATGCAGGGGGGTTGTGTTCCTCAGAAGGTGGGTCAATGGAATTTTTATTTTAATTTACATAAGATTTTCATAAATATTTATTTTCACCAGCTCTTTAAGGGTTGTCTTTAAGGCTGATTTATGTTTTCTTTTTCTCCCTCTACCTCTTTCTGTGTTTACTCCCCTTACTTCTCTCTGTGTCTAGTGTTTTACTCATTCACCAGAATAGCCATCAGAATCACACAGTAGAATTTTTTTTTTTTTTTTTTTTTGGTATGTGGGCCTCTCAATGTTGTGGCCTCTCCCGTTGCGGAGCACAGGCTCTGGATGCACAGACTCAGCAGCCATGGCTCACAGGCCCAGGCACTCCACGGCATGTGGGATCCTCCTGGACCGGGCACGAACCCGTGTCCCCTGCATCGGCAGGCGGACTCTCAAACACTGCACCAGCAGGGAAGCCCAGTAGCTTATTTTTAACTAAGACAAATGTCAAAAATAATAACTACAGACACCTTGATTGTTTATTATAAAATTTAATTAAAATTTATATTCTGTACAAGCAAGAGATTAAAATGGCTCAAAAATCAAAAGACAAATAGAATTATGGTGAAGAGTCTCCATGTGAAATCATGTACTAAAACACCAGTTCCCTTCCCTACAAAACCCTGTAATATTAAGTTTTTGACCTTCCTTCCAGAGATATGCCATGAGTATTCAAGCAAGTTATATAAAAGTATGTATAAATATCTTCTTTTTCTTACCTTGTTACACAGAGATAGCTGACTATAATATTTTACACACATGTTTACACTTTCCTTTCTTAATATAACGATTTTATATTTTAGAAATCATTTCCATCAGTACAGAAAGATGTTCTAATTCTTTTTAATGGCTATGTAATATTCCCTTGTATAGCTCTACCATAATTTTTTAAATGTGTCTCCTATAGATGAACATTAAAGTTGTTGCAACTTATTGCAATTGCAAACAAATTGCAAATAATTACTTAATAAACACTGACAGGATATAATCTTAACAGTAGTCTTAGTGCCTCAAAGAGTAAGTGTATTTGTAATTTTGAGTTATAGACAAATTTCCCTCCATACAGGTTTTACCAACTTATACTCTCACAAACAATGCATGAGAACTCCTTCACACCTTCACCAATGTAGTGTGCCATGTTTCATGACTTTTTTTTTTTTTTTGGTCATGGTATCTCAAATCTGTTAGTCTGCATTTATCTTTTATGATTCATGATTATCATTATTTCAAAAATTAAACACCATTTAAATTTATTTTCTAAATTCATATATTTTGTCCATTTTTCTATTGGTCTTTTATTTAATGATTGAGAAATTAGCTTTCTGTGATTTAGTATTATGTTTTATATTTTTTCTCATCTTTGATTTGCTAATGGAACTTGTCATCATGACACTTTTTTTTTCTAATTTTCATATCTTCAAATTTGTTGGTGCTTTATGGGGTTTTAAGTTGTATGTCAAGATAAGAATTTTCCACTCTTTCATTAAAAGAATTCAGTCATGTTTTCTTCTCATATCCCTTAGTTAAAGTAGTTGTTAGTGTCTTTATGAAAGGAATTATCTCATTCATAAATATTCTCATCCATTTGTTAATTATTTTTAAAAATCTACATATATTGGATTCAGGCCAAACATCTCCCAAATATATTTGAAAACACATTTACAGAGATAAAAATTTAAGTGATGTCAATAAGAAAAGTTTATAAAGCTAGCAGTGTACAGAACAAAACTTTATAAGATCCTTAAGCAAGAGAGAAAACCTCAAGGTGGGTGGCCAGATCTCAAAATATTTTAAGTGTAGAAAGAACTTGAAGCAGGAAGAAAAAATATAAAGCTGTCGGACTTTACTACAACTCATAGGAATTTGGAATTAGTTCCTGAATGAGAAGGCATAAATTGAAAATTACGAGACTCAAAAACTTTCAGAATGAATATTTAGTGTGCAGCTGATCTGATATGTTTTTGAGGTGTCTCATTCAGCAAATCTGGGATCTGGGGAAAAAAGAAAACACAAATTTTCTGATTCTTTTCTCTGACATATTGCCCCAAGGTGGAGAAAGTGCAGGGTCAAAGAGGATATTCACATTTCTGTACCTTTTAAAGATAGAAAATAACCAGATCATATCAGCCCAATAATTCCTCAATAATAAAATCAATTTCTTTTTTTCTTTTAATGGCAGTGGGATACAATGGGAAAGATTTTAAGATATCAGTTGCTGTGGGTTTTATTAAATATCAGTGTGTTTAGTTAATTTGTAGTGCTTATTGAAGGTTTATTTTGTGCCAGGGCCTGTGCAAAATGTTTGATATGTTTGACAAACAATCACAGAGGTCTTCATGGCAATTTAAGAAAGGTTGGGCGTATTATTGCATCACATTTTGAAGATGTTGGGAAGCAGGCCAGGCTGCCCCAAAATATGTCTCAATAGTATATTCATTATTTTGAATTAAAGTTACTTAAGAAATGACCAATGCACGAGGGCTACTCTAACACTCTCCCCTGTCTCTCTGAAAGCAGGAAATGAATCCCCTCTGAAAGGTGCACTCCCTGCATTTGGAGGCAGGACACCCTTATCACCAGAATAGGGAATTTGGGGCTAAGAAGCTTTTGTAAACAAATCTTGCTACTACTTTCATTTACTACCCCAAGTCCAAACTCTACTTAGATATTTCGCTAATTAAGCAGCCAAAGCTTACATTTCTTTGTACTGTCAATTGCTCACAAATTTGTTTCTTTCTCTAAAAAATATAAAACCTGGGCTTCCTTGGTGGCACAGTGGTTGAGAGTCTGCCTGCTGATGCAGGGGACACGGGTTCATGCCCCAGTCCAGCAAGATCCCACATGCCGTGGAACGGCTAGGCCCATGAGCCATGGCCTCTGAGCCTGCGTGTCTGGAGCCTGGGGTCTGCAACGGGAGAGGCCACAACGGTGAGAGGCACGCGTACCACAAAAAAAAAAAAAAAAAAAAAAAAAAAAAAAAAGCTGCCTTCTCTGGCCACGTCTTAGGTCTTATTTCTAAGAGACCTCTTTGTACACAAATTAATTTTTTTCACCTGTTAATCTTTATATTAATTTTATTATTAATACAGCCACAAAAACCCAAGAGGGGTAGAGGAGGAAATATCCCTCTCCTTGAAAAAGACGAGAGTCTGAGGTATAGAAGGACTATTTAAACTTGAACTTAAATCATGTTACTGAGGTGCAAACTCAAGCCTGAACTTTTAATAATGTATGGCCCAAATTTCTTATTCACCAACCACAAGATTTTAGACAATAAACATACCACAAAGCATTATTTACCTATGCCACTCCACTAACTTTTTAGAAGATTGTGAAAATATAAAGAAACGTTTATGAAATGTGAGAACATAAGGCGAAGAAAAAGGAAGTCAGCACAAATAATAATAGTGTTATTCAAAAAGTTGCAATGAATGGGAATCGATGTTGAAGTTTGCAAATTCAAGTCCATGGAAACCTACAGGGGAAAATGCATCAGAACTAAATCCTACAAAAAACTAATATTTACCTGTTTTTATCTTTAAATTCTTGGTAAAACTGTCAACTAGAAAAAAAATGACTTAGAGCTCTCCTAATTTGTGATCTGGAAGTGAATCTGGGATCAACAGATCTAAGAATTTTCTCCCTTTTCTCACTTTCAAACTGTTATATAATAGATAATTTGGCCTTTGTCACTGGTTCCTGGGATGTGATAAAAATGTCTTTGTTATTCCTGTACCCCCTGAATCACTTGAGTTTATGTTAAGAGATAAATTTGTTCAGGATGGGGGCTGGTCTCCAGAAAGACCATACAGGATTGGACCATTGGGGCTTTGAGCCAGTATGACCTCTGGGGATATGAGGGAGCTTGGAGAATGGACCCAGTAGTCTGTGTGACTGAAAGTTTCTGCTGTGCAGCAATTTGCACAGAAATGTGTCTCAGTGACTCCCATGCTCATCCACAGAAACCCACAGATGGAGGAGACAGTGCCTTGTCTTTCATCCTACCAAAAGTGGCTGCTTTTGCTTTTGACGTCTATTGACCTTATCACAGATTTTACTCAAGCTCCTGATTTGTGTACCCCCAACCTAAACATATACACCCAATATCCCTCTACCCTCTCTTCAGGAATCTGAATACTTTATGGAAGTACTCGGGAATGAAGAAAAATAATTTGGCTACTTTAGGACTTCGTGCGGACTGAATGTTTTCATTAGAAATAATTTCTCCCTTTTATGCCATTTCTGGCAACCTCTCAGAATATGTTATATATGAGTGGAGGGACAGAGAAAAGCTTGGGTGAGAGAAGAAAAGATAGGAGTTTATCTCCTATATTGTACATTACGATCGAGTTAGTGTATCATGTCAAATCTCTGAGGAAGGAATGATTGCCTGGCATTGGCCTTACTCTTCTGTGGTCCATCAATTTTGAATCACTTCCCTGGTCCTCAATATCTGGGCTCTACTTGCTGGCTCCCAGTACCTACCATAGACCCCATGATGTGACAATTAGTTGGAGAGGACCTCCCTGAACTTCCTTTGAGCAGTCTGTTTGATACCCTGTTTTTGCACCCTATAGTAGAACTTACAAGATGCTTGGCTTATCTTGAGGCTCAGGCTGGACTGATCTGCCCACCCAGACCCTTTGGTGGAGAGGGTGATAAGGGAGAAATGTGAGTCTTATTCTGATGTTATATCCAGTTCTTAACATAGATCTTACAGTAATAATATTTGTAGAAGTATGTCTCTGTCTATGCAAAACGATATTTTTTAAACCTTAATATTTCTATTGAGATGAAAAGCTCCATCAGACAGTCAAATAAATGACATTTATGATTTTACCTGCTCATGCCCTCTTCCATATTAGGCAAATGGTAAGGGATGTTTAAATCTTTCAGTGACCATCTGTCAATTGGTCAGACTAATTACCGAGAAATTTTCACATTGTTATCTTATCTGCCTCCTCATAAACTGAAGTGTCTCACATAGTTACATGCTGGTATCCCATCAAAAGGCTTGGAGGCAGGCTTGTCTTCACACTGCTGTGATAATGAAAGTCATTTATGGTTTGTAACTGTGATAGAGTTCCAACTTAGTAGGATGGTGAAAAGCATTTAGCTGTTCCCCTATCTAGGAAATAAGATTTAAAAATAAGAAGAAAGGGGTTAATTTTAAATGAAGGTTATATTTATTTGTAATTTCTTCCCTACAAAAGTTGGGTTTGCTTATTTTTATTAATTAAAGCTGAGTTCTATACTCTGTTTCAAGTTTCTAGATATGGCTCCTGAACTCAGCTATCATTCTGGCTTTTCTGTTCAAGAGTTATTTAAAAAATAATAATTATTTTTTCTATTATTTTTTATGGTGGAAAATAATTATTTTTAAGCTAAAAAATTTGTAATGTTCATATCAAAAAATGAAATTTACAAAACCCCAAGTTGGAGCTTATATTCATGATTTTATTCTGAAGTTCTTTCTCTTTTTTTTAAAGATTTTTATTAGAGTATAATTACTTTACAATGGTGTGTCAGTTTCTGTTTTATAACAAAGTGAATCAGTTATAAATATACATACATCCCCATATCTCTTCCCTCTTGCATCACCCTCCCTTTCCCACCCATCTAGATAGTCACAAAGCACCGAGCTGATCTCCCTGTGCTATGCAGCTGCTTCCCACTAGCTATCTATTTTACGTTTGGTAGTGCATATATGTCCATGCCACTCTCTCATTTTGTCCCAGCTTACCCTTCCCCCTCCCCATATCCTCAACTCCACTCTCTAGTAGGTCTGTATTTTTATTTCTGTCTTGCCCCTACGTTCTTCTGACCATTTTTCTTTTTCTTTTTTGTTTTAGATTCTGTATATATGTGTTAGCAAATGGTATTTGTTTTTCCCTTTCTGACTTACTTCACTATGCCTGACAGTCTCTAGGTCCATCCACCTCACTGCAAATAACTCAGTTTCATTCCTTTTTATGGCTGAGTAATATTCCATTGTATATATTTGCCACATCTTATTTATCCATTCATCTGTCCATGGACACTTAGGTTGCTCCCATATCCTGGCTATTGTAAATAGAGTGGCAATGAATATTTTGGCACATGACTCTTTTTGAATTTTGGTTTTCTCAGAGTATATGTGCAGTAGTGGGATTGCGGGATCGTATGGTAGTTCTATTTTTAGTTTCTTAAGGAACCTCCATACTGTTCTCCATAGTGGCTGTATCAACTTACATTCCCACCAACAATGCAGGAAAGTTCCCTTTTCTCCACACCCTCTCCAGTATTTATTGTTTGTAGATTTTTTGATGATGGCCATTCTGACAAGTGTGAGATGATATCGCATTGTAGTTTTGACTTTCATTTCTCTAATGATTAGTGATGTTGAGAATTCTTTCCAGTGTTTGTTGGCAATCTATGTATGTTCTTTGGGGAAATGTCTATTTAGGTCTTCTGCCCATTTTTGGATTGGGTTGTATGTTTTTTTGTTATTGAGCAGCATGAGTTGCTTGTATGTTCCAGAGATTAATCCTTTGTCAGTTGCTTCATTTGCAAATATTTTCTCCCATTCTAAGGGTTGTATTTTCGTCTTCTTTATAGTCTCTTTTGCTGTGCAAAAGGTTTTGTTTCTTTAAGTCTCATTTGTTTTTATTTCCAATACTCTAGGAGGTGGGTCAAAAAGAATCTTGCTGTGATTTATGTAAAAGAGTATTCTGCCTAGGTTTTCCTCTAAGAGTTTGATGGTGTCTGGTATTATATTTATGTCTTTAATACATTTTGAGTTTATTTTTGTGTATGGTGTTAGGGAGTGTTCTAATTTCATTCTTTTACATATTGGTGTTTAGTTTTCTCACAACCACTTATTGAAGAGGCTGTCTTTTCTCCACTGTATTTTATTGCCTTCTTTATCAAAGATGAGGTGACCAGGGCTTCTCTGGTGGCGCAGTGGTTGAGAGTCCACCTGCCGATGCAGGGGACATGGGTTTGTGCCCCAGTCCGGGAAGATCCCACATGCTGTGGAGCAGCTGGGCCCATGAACCATGGCCGCTGAACTTGCGCCTCCGGAGCCTGTGTTCCGCAATGGGAGAGGCCACAACAGTGAGACGCCCGCGTACCACAAAAAAAAAAAAAAAAAGATAAGTTGACCATATGTGTATGGGTTCATCTCTTGACTTTCTATCCTGTTCAATTTATCTATATTTCTGTTTTTGTGCCAGTACCTTACTTTCTTAATTACTGTAGCTTTGTAGTACATTCTTAAGTCAGGGAGCTTAGTTCCGCCAGCTCTGTTTTTCATTCTCAAGATTGCTTTGGCTATTCGGGGTTTCTGTGATTCCATACAAATTGTAATTTTTTTTTTATTTAGTTCTGTGAAAAATGCCAGTGATACCTTGATAGGGATTGCATTGAATCTGTAGATTGCTTTGGGTAGTAGAGTCATTTTCACAATATTGATACTTCCAATCCAAGAACATGGTATATTTCTCGATCTGTCTGTATCATCTTTAATTTCTTTGATCAGTGTCTTATAATTTTCTGCCTACAGGTCTTTTGTCTCCTTAGGTAAGTTTATTCCTAGATATTTTATTCTTTTTGTTGCAGAGGTAAATGGGAGTGTTTTCTTAATTTCACTTTCAGATTTTTCATCATTAGTGTATAGGAATGCAAGAGATTTCTGTGCATTAATTTTGTATCCTGCTACTCTACCAAATTCATTGATTAGCTCTACTAGTTTTCTGGTAGCCTCTTTAGCATTCTGTATATATAGTATCACATCATCTGCAAACAGTGACAGCTTTACTTCTTTTCCAATTTGGATGCCTTTTATTTCTTTTTCTTCTCTGATTGCTGTGGCTAAAACTTCCAAAATTATGTTAAATAATAGTGGTGAGTGGGCAACTTTGTCTTGTTCCTGATCTTAGTTGAAATAGTTTCAGTTTTTTCACCACTGAGGACCAGATTGGCTGTGGGTTTGTCATATATGGACTTTATTATGTTGAAGAAAGTTCCCTCTATGCCTACTTTCTGGAGTGTTTTTATCATAAATGGGTGTTGAATTTTTTCAAAAGCTTTCTCGACATCTATTTAGATATTCATTTGTTTTTTCTCCTTCAATTTGTTACTATGGTGTTTCACGTTGACTGATTTGTGCATATTGAAGAATCCTTGAATTCATGGGATAAACCCCACTTGATCATAGTGTATGATCCTTTTAATGTGCTGTTGGATTCTGTTTGCTAGTACTTTTTTTTTTCATTTCTTTACTTTGGCTTTGTTGGGTCTTCATTTCTGTGTGAGAGTTTTCTCTATTAGTGGAGAGTGGGGGCCACTCTTCATTGCGGTGTGCAGGCCTCTCACTGTTACGGCTTCTCTTGTTGCCGACCACAAACTCCAGATGCACAGGCTCTGTAGTTGTGGCTCACAGGTCTAGTTGCTCCACAGCATGTGGGAACTCCCCAGACCAGGGTTCGAACCCATGTCCCCTGCAATCGCAGGCAGATTTTCAACCACTGAACAACCAGGGAAACCCTGTTTGCTAGAACTTTGTTGAGGATTTATCCATCTATGTTCGTCAGAGATATTGGCTTGTATTTTTCTTTCTTTGTGACATCTTTGTCTGCTTTTTGTACCAGGTGATGGAGGCCTCATAGTATGAGTTTGGGAGTGTTCCTCCCTCTGCTATATTTTGGAAGAGTTCAAAAAGGATAGTTGTTAGCTCTTCTCAAAATTTTCATAGAATTCTCCTGTGAAGCTATCTTGTCTTGGGCTTTTGTTTGCTGGAAGATTTTTAATCACAGTTTTAGTTTCAGTGCTTGTGATTGGTCTGTTTATATTTCCTATTTCTTCCTGGTTCAGTCTTGGAAGGTTGTGCTTTTCTAAGAATTTGTCCATTTCTTCCAGGTTGTCCATTTTATTGGCATACAGTTGCTTGTAGTAATCTCTCATGATCCTTTGTATTTCTGCAGTGCCAGTTGTTACTTCTCTTTTTTTCATTTCTAATTCAATTGATTTCAGTCTTCACCCTTTTTTTCTTGATAAGTCTGGCTAATGGTTTATCAACCTTGTTTATCTTCTCAAAGAACCAGCTTTTAGTTTTATTGAAATTTGCTATCATTTCCTTTATTTCTTTTTCATTTATTTCTGATCTGAGTTTTATGATTTCTTATGTTCTGCTAACTTCAGGGATTTCTTGTTCTTCTTTCTCTAATTGCTTTAGATCTAAGGTTAGGTTGTTTATTTGAGATGTTTCTTGTTTCTTAAGGTAGGATTGTATTGCTATAAAGTTCCCTGTTAGAACTTCTTTTGCTGCCTCCCATAGGTTTTGGGTCATAGTGTTTCCATTGTCATTTTTTCTAGGTATTTTTTGATTTCCTCTGATTTCTTCAGTGATCACTTTGTTATTAAGTAGTGTGCTGTTTAACCTCCATGTGTTTGTATTTCTTACAGATTATTTCCTGTAATTGGTATGTAGTCTCATAGCATTGTGGTCAGAAAAGATACTTGATACAATTTCAAATTTTAAAAAATTTACCAAGGCTTGATTTTTGATCCAAGATATGATCTATCCTGAGGATGTTCCATGAGCACTTGAGAATAATGTGTATTCTGTTGTATTTGGATGGAATGTCCTATAAATATCAATTAATTCCATCTTGTTTAATGTATCATTTAAAGCTTGTGTTTCCTTATTTATTTCATTTTGGATGATATGTCCATTGGTAAAAGTGGAGTGTTAAAGTCACCTGCTATGATTGTGTTATTATTGATTTCCCCTTTTATGGCTGTTATTATTTGTCTTATGTATTCTGATGCTCCTATGTTGGGTGCATAAATATTTACAATTTTTATATCTTCTTCTTGGATTGATCCCTTGATCATTATGTACTGTCCTCCTTTGTCTCTTGTAATACTCTTTGTTTTAAAGTCTATTTTGTCTGATATGAATATTGCTACTCCAGCTTTCTTTTGATTTCCATTTTTATGGAATATCTTTTTTCAACTCCTCACTTTCAGTCTGTATGCGTCCCTAGGTCTGAAGTGGGTCTCTTGTAGACAGCATATATACGGGTTTTGTTTTTGTATCCATTCAGCCATTCTATGTCTTTTGGTTGGTGCATTTATTCCAATTACATTTAATGCAATTATCGATATGTATGTTCCTGTTACCATTTTGTTAATTGTTTTTGTTTATTTTTGTAGGTCTTTTCCTTCTCTTGTGTTCCCTGCCTAGAGAAATTCCTTTAGCATTTGCAGTAAATTTAGTGGTGCTGAATTTTGTTAGCTTTTGCTTGTCTGTAAAGCTTTTAATTTCTCCAACAAATCTGAATGAGATCCTTGCTGGGTAGAGTAATTTGGTTCTAGATTTTTCTCTTTCATCACTTTACATATGTCCCGCCACTCCCTTCTGGCTTGCAGAGTTTCTGCTGAAAGATCCTCTGTTAACCTTATGGGGATTCTTTTATGTGTTATTTGTTGTTTTTCCCTTGCTGCTTTTAATATTTGTTCTTTGTATTTCTTTTCTCATCCTTTGATTAATATGTGTCTTGGCATGTTTCTCTTTGGATTTATACTGTATGTGACTCTCTGTGCATCCTGGACTTGAGTGACTATTTCCTTTCCCATGTTAGGGAAGTTTTCAACTATAATGTGTTCAAATATTTTCTCAGTTCCTTTATTTTTCTCTTCTTCTGGGATCCCTATAATTTGAATATTGGTGCGTTTAGTGTTGTCCCAGAGGTCTCTGAGACTGTCCTCAATCTTTTCATTGTTTACTCTTTACTAGGCTCTACAGTACTTAGTTCCAATATTTTATCTTCCAGGTCACTTATCCATTCTTCTGTCTCAGTTATTCTGTTATTGATCCCTTCTAGAGAAGTTTTAATTACATTTATTGTGTTGTTCATCTCTGTTTCTTTGCTCTTTAGTTCTTCTAGGTCCTTTTTAAATGTTTCTTGTAGTTTCTCCATTCTTTTTCCAAGATTTTGGATCATGTTTACTATCATTATTGTGAATTGTTTTTTAGGTAGACTGCCTATTTCCTCTTCATTTGTTAGGTCTGGTGAGTTTTTGCCTTGCTCCTTCATCTGCTGTGTGTTTCTCTGTCTTCTCATTTTGCTTAACTTATTGTGTTTGGGGTCTCCTTTTCACAGGCTGCAGGTTGGTATTTTCCATTGTTTTTGGTGTCTTTCCCCAGTGGCTATGTTTGGTTCAGTGCATTGTGTGGGCTTCCATGTGGAGGGGACTAGTGCCTGTGTTCTGGTGGATGAGCCTGGATCTTGTATTTCTGATGGGCAGGTCCGCATCTGCTGGTGTGTTTTGAGGTGTCTGTGACCTTCTTATGATTTTAGGCAGCCTCTGTGCTAATGGGGTTGTGTTCCGGTCTTGCTAGTTTTTTGGCATAGGGTGTCCTGCACTGTAGCTTGCTGGTCGTTGAGTGAACCTCGATTTTGGCATTGAGATGGAGATCTCTGGGAGATTTTTGCTGTTTGATATTACATGGAGCTGGGAGGTCTCTTGTGGACCAGTGTTCTGAACATGGCTCTCCCAGCTCAGTGGCACAGCGCTGAAACCTACCTGGAGCACCAAGAGCCTGTCCTCCACATGGCTCAGAATAAAAGGCAGAAAAGAAAGAAAGAAGGAAAGAAAAAGATAAAATTAAATAAATTAAATTAAAAAGTTATTAAAATAAAAAAATAATTATTACAAAAAAAATTTAAGTAATAAAAAATAAAAGGACAGACAGAACACTAGGACAAATGGTAAAAGCAAAGATATACCGACAAAATCACACACAGAAGCATACACATACACATTCACATGAAGAGAAAAAGGGTAAAATATATATATATATATATATATATATATATATATATATATATATATAAAACTGCCCCCAAAGTCCACCTCCTCAATTTGGGATCATTCATTGTCTATTCAGGTATTCCACAGATGAAGGGTACATCAAGTTGATTGTGGAGATTTAATCCGCTGCTCTTGAGGCCACTAGGAGAAACTCCCCTTTCTCTTCTTTGTTCGCACAGCTCCTGGGGTTGAGCTTTGGATTTGGACCTGCCTCTGCATGTAGGTCACCTGAGGACGTCTGTTCTTTGCTCAGACAGGACAGGCTCAAAGGAGCAGCTGATTCGGGGGCTCTGGCTCACTCAGGCCGTGGGGAGGGAGGGACATGGATGTGGGATGAGACTCTGGCCGCAGAGGCCAACATGACATTGCACCAGCCTGACGCATGCCATGCATTCTCTCGGGGAAGTTGTCCCTGGATCACTGGACCCTGGCAGTGGCTGGTTGCACAGGCTCCCAGGAGGGGAGTTGTGGATAATGACCTGTGTTTGCACATAGGCTTCTTGGTGGCTGCAGCAGTAGCCTCAGAGTCTCATTCCCATCTCTGTAGTCCACGGTGACAGCCATGCCTTGCACCCATCTCTGGAGCTCTTTTAAGCCACACTTTCAATCCCCTCTCCTTGCACACCAGGAAAGAAAGAAACAAGAAAAAGTCTTTTATCTCTTCGGCAGCTCCAGACATGCTTCCAGACTCTCTCCCGACTAGCTGTGGCACACTAGCTCGCTTCAGGCTGTGTTCACACAGCCAACCCCAATCCTCTCCCTGGTATCCGACCAAATCCCGAGCCTCAGCTCCCAGTCCCCACCCATCCCGGCAGGTGAGCAGAGAAGTCTCTCAGGCTGGTGAGTGCTGGTGGGCACCGATCCTCCATGCAGGAATATCTCTGCTTTGCCCTCTGCACCCCTCTTGCTGCACTCTCCTCTGTGGCTCTGAACCTTCCTCCCTCCGCCACCTGCAGTCTCCACCCATGAAGGGCCTTCCTAGTGTGTGGAAACCTTTCCTCTTTCACAGCTCCCTCCCATTGGTGCAGGTCCCATCTCTATTCTTTTGTCTCTGTTTTTTCTTTTTTCTTTTGCCCTACCCAGGTACGTGGGGAGTTTTTTTGCCTTTTGGGAGGTCTGAGATCTTTTGCCAACGTTCAGTAGGTGTTATGTAGGAGTTGTTCCATATGTAGATTTATTTCTGTTGTATTTGTGGGGAGGAAGGTGATCTTCGTGTCTTACTCTTCCGCCTTCTTGAAGCTCCTCCCCTAAGTTATTTCTTTTCTGTTATCCCTCCAAATATTCATTTTGTAATTATTATTTTTGGAAAGTATAGTTTAAAGCTCATACAACTCTAAAAAGTCCTACACTAAATAATTTTGTTTTTATGCCTTAAATAAACTAAACTGGTTTCTACATTAAAGATCTCTATTTGCTATTTTCTCTGCCTATAACTCTCTTTCCCCCATCTTGGTGGGAATGGCCTTGAATCTCAGTTCAAATGTCACCATTTAGTTTGCCATTCCAGTCTAAGCAATTTAATTTCTTCTCTTATTGTGTCATTCTTTATTACATTGTCCAATTTTATTTTATTTATAGCTTTTAATATCATATTGAAACAATATGAATCTGCTCTCTAACATGATAAGATATTAAGCAGCATTTTCATTGGACATATTGACCATTTATTATGTGAAATCCAATGAGATTAAAATTTGGGGTTCCTATACCTCTCCCCAAATAACTTAATTTTCCATAGTGGCTGTTTCTTCTGAGATCCAATTCCTCATTTCCCATGCTATGTCTTCCATCAGCATGTGCTAGAGTCATTGCATTGTTGCATGTATGAGAAATTCTCCTTTGGGGAAATTTTCCAGTACTGCAAGTTTCAAAAGATAGGCATGTTCAGGGGATAGTAGGCACTGCATCAGAATTCCCTCTCCAGACTGGCTCTAATAAACTCATTACATTAAGATCAAAGTGACTGACCAGCTGTTCCTCTTCCCTGAAGTATTTGTACTTTGAAGGGTGAGAAAAGTCTAAAACTGAGACACTAACTTTCTATTTATTGAATCCAGACATGAAGAAATATGAAAGAAAAGAAAAAAAAAAGAAAGCAAGGAAATCTGAAAGGGCTGTATTATCACTGCTGGGAATCATTCAAACTGGCTAGAGGGACTATAGGAAATGCTCTCTAGGATTCAATTGGTCCCTAAATTCTGCCTTGATTTTCATATTTAGCACAATCTAAGGTTCATTAGAATATCAGGAGTCACTATAGAGCCTCAAGTTTAGTGGCCTCATTTGGGACCAATTCTGTCATCATGTTGGGCACAGGCTGACTCCCAGAAAGGGTCACAGCTGGCTGAGGAGAGTTAATTATCCTCAGGATGTAACCACAAAGCCTTAAGCCTGTTACTCAGATATTTGCTCCTGCTTGCCAGTAGATTTGGATTATCAAGAAAGGCAAAGAGGAGCTCCTATTATCAATATGATGACATACATTCCTTATTCTGGGTAATGAGGGACTGAACCAGGAAAATGTAAGATGAAAACAATTGTATTATTTATTCAAATACAACACTTTTTTTTGAATGCTTACTCTGGGGCAAAGGACTCTTCTAGAAATATGTAGAGATGGTAGTTACTGAGGTAGATCAGGTTTCTGCTTCCATGGATGTTATATTCCAGTGACAAGAAATAGGCACAGAATAAAAAAAAAAAGAAATCTAACAAGAAAGAATCAGGTCAATCACTATGAAAAAAATAAACAATGCAATGTGGTAGAGAATGACATTGTAGAAGAGAAAATTAGATTGCTTGGCTGGTATGGTCATCTAGGAAGGTAATATTTAAGCTGGCCATCTCTATAAAGATATAGAAAATAGAGTTTCAGGCAGAGGAATGATCGAGTAGAAATCCTTGAGATAGGTACAAGTTTTGTTTATTTGAGGAAACAAACAAAAAGGACTAGGAGAATATCTACTTTCCAAAGATTGAGTAGATGGAGTAGGCAGATTGTTCCATCTTTTTCCTGCTAAGTATTGCTAATAACTTTGGGCCTTTTAAATACAGTGAGCATAAGATAGTTCTGAAATGTGGAGAGAATAAGACAGATTAACTAAGGACCTCAGAACTTGAGTAACAATAAAATGGTGAGTCCCTTGGGTTTTCTATTTTTGCCTCATACATCCAGACTTCGAACTGAAAAGAAGCTAATAAATCAGAAACACAGACAAGTACAAATAAAACAAAATAAAATTCCTAACAAAAGCATGCCCTCTCTAGCCAAAGACAAAGAAAATGGACGCCTAGCAAGAAAGAAAACTTTTAGATGGTAACTCCTCTACTCCAGCCAAGCACCGTAGAAAAAACTGTTGCTGAACCCCTACCCAGGTCAGCAAAGGCTGAGAGGGAAATCTGCATTTCCAATCTCATAACACTGTAATGAAGCAAGCCAAAGCTCCTATTGGGGTGATGTCAGAGGAGATCAAGTAAGGAGTTTGGGTTTTCCTCCTCACTGACTTTTAATGACACCCTTGCCAAAAATGTCAGTGAAGACCACATGAGAAGGCTGGAATTCACCTCCACTCAGAATGAATAATGTGTCCCTTTCTTTATATGAGGAGATGAAGTCAAAGGAGGATTGTCAGGGAGTTCAGCCATTCACCATTACTGAGCAATACCAAGGCCACACCAACCTCTACATGCATTATCAGTGGAGACCACATGGGGAATGGAAATCACAACCTGCCCAGCAGTCATTAATAAGGAGCCCTCTCCCTCAGTTGTCAATGTAGGATGAATGGGGAATCGATTTAATCTCTATCTGGGAGGAACAAGGCAGCACCAGCCTTCCCCACTCCAGTGGTGTCAAAGTACAGTATCAAGAGAATTCAAAGACAAGCCACAGACTGGGAGAAAATATTTGCAAAAGATACACCTGACAAAGGACTGTTATTCAAAATATGTAAAGAACTCTAAAAATGCAACAATAAGAAAACAAACAACCCAGTTTAAAAATGGGCCAAAGATACAATGTTCATTACAGCACTGTTTACAATAGCCAAGACATGGAAGCAACCAGATGTGATACATATATACAATGGGATATTACTCAGCAATAAAAGAGAATGAAATAATGCCATTTGCAGCAACATAGAAAGACCTAGAGATTATCATACTAAGTGAAGTAAGTTAGAGAAAGACAAATGTCATATGATGTCACTTTTGTGTGGAATCTAAAAAATGATACAAGTGAACTTTTTACAAAGCAAAAACAGACACACAGACTTAGAAAACAAATTTATTGTTGCTGAAGGGGAAAGATCAGGGCAGGGAGGATGGATAAATTAAGAGTTCAAAATTAGGGCTTCCCTGGTGGCGCAGTGGTTGAGAGTCCGCCTGCCGATGCAGGGGACACGGGTTCGTGCCCCGGTCCGGGAAGATCCCACATGCCGCGGAGCGGCTGGGCCCGTGAGCCATGGCTGCTGAGCCTGCGCTTCCGGAACCTGTGCTCCGCAACGGGGGAGGTCACAACAGTGAGAGGCCCGCGTACCACCAAAAAAAAAAAAAAAAAAAAAAAAAAAGAGTTCAGAATTAACGTATACACACCACTATATATAAAATAGAAAATCAACAAGGGCCTACTGTATAGCACAGGGAACTCTATTCAATATTCTGTAATAACCTAAATGGGAAAAGAATTTGAATAAGAGTAGATATATGTATATGCATAACTGAGTCACTTTGCTGTGCACCTGAAACTAAAACAACATTGTAAATCAACTCTACTCCAATATAAAATAAAAATTTTAGAAAACTAAAAAAATAATAATCTGATAAAGATTTTAAAGTAGCCATTATTTTTAAATATTCAATAAGCAATTACAAACACACTTGAAACAAATGAAAGTAGAAATCTCAATAAATAAATAGAAATTGTCAGCAGATGAACAGGAGATAGAATGAAGAAGCAAGTGGAAATTTTAGAACTGAAAAATACAAAAACAAAATAAACTCAATAGATGAACTTAATAGTGGAATGTAGGAGAGAGGGGAAGTAATTAAATGGGAGCATAGAACAATAAAATTACTTAATAAGAAGACAGCAATAAAATAGACTGGAAGGGAAATGAACAGAGATTCCAAAACCAGTGAGATTACAACAAAAGTTTTAACATTCGTTTAATCAGAGTTCTGGAAGTGGAGAAGAAATAAGGCGTGGCTGAAAAAGCATTTGGAGAAATAATATCTGGTATTTTCATAAACTTGGCAAGCCACATAAACTTACAGATTAAAAAGCTCAGTGAATCTCAGGGGATAATCCCAAGGACATAAGACACAAGATACACCAAGAGTAAACTTCTGAAAATTAAAGAAATATTTAAAAAAATCATAAAATTATCCAGAGATACATGACATATTACCCATAGGAGAAAGGTAATATATATGAAAGTGGATTACTCATAAGAAATCATAGAGATCAAAAGGAAGTAATGTAACATTTTTTAAGCCCCAAAAGAAAAGTTTTGTAAACCCTATATCCTATATCCATTGAAATATCTGTCAGGAATTAAGAAAAATTCAAAACGCTCTCAGATAAATGAAAATTAAGACAGCTGATCACAAGAAGACCTTTTCTAAAATAGTAGCTAAAGGAACTTCTCAAAAGGAGAGGAAATAATAAAAGAGGAATACTTAGAATATCAGAACAGAAAAAGAATACTGTAAGCAAAATTATGAGTAAATACAATAGGCTTTCCTACTCCTCTTGAGTTTTCTAAATTTTATTTAACAGTTAAAGTAAATATTATAACACTGTCCAATGTGGTTCTAAATGCATTTAGAGGACATATTTAAGACAATTATAAATAGATGTGTATAAAAGAACATAAAGGGAGTTAAGTTTTATATACTTCAGTCAAATTTATAAAATGACACCAGTAAAATCTGATGTTATATATTAATACAATGTAATATGTAACATATTATAATATATAGTATAATATATTAAAATATAATATCTACAACAATCATTAAAAAGCTGTACAGTTTCCTAGGTTCTAGTTCAACATGTAAAAAGCTCCCAGTTTCTAGTTCAACATGTAAAAAGCTTACAAGTCATCACTTCAACATTCACAACAAGAAAAAAAAAAAAACTAGGAGCACTTCCCTGGTGGTGCATTTGTTAGGAGACCACCTGCCAATGCAGGGGACATGCATTCGAGCCCTGGTCTGGGAAGATCTCACATGCCACGGAGCAACGAAGCCCGTGTGCCACAACTACTGAGCCTGCATACCACAACTACTGAAGCCCATGTGCTTAGAGCTCGTGCTCTGCAACAAGAGAAACCACTGCAATGAGAAGCGTGTGTACCACAACAAAGAGTAGCCCCTACTCGCCACAACTAGAGAAAGCCCACAGGTAGCAATGAAGACCTAACACAGCCAAAAATAAATAAATAAATTTATTTTATAAAAGGAAAAAAAAGCTGAGAAAACTGAAAAATAATGACTTTTTAAAGATTCATCAGTTAATTGAGGTCATAGGAGAAAGAGACAAACAGTGAAGAGTGGAGAGACAGGCAAATGAAAAGATATAGATCACCTTTGCTGAAGCAGAAGCTGCCAGAGCCAGTAATGGTGGGTATATTTAAGATTTTTTTTTTTTCCAGTCTTGCCGCCATTGCTGAAAGCATTTTTTTTTTTTAAATTTTATTTATTTATTTATTTATGGCTGTGTTGGCTCTTCGTTTCTGTGCGAGGGCTTTCTCTAGTTGTGGCAAGTGGGGGCCACTCCTCATCGCGGTGCGCAGGCCTCTCACTATCGCGGCCTCTCCTGTTGCAGAGCACAGGCTCCAGACGCGCAGGCTCAGTAATTGTGGCTCACGGGGCTAGTTGCTCCGCGGCATGTGGGATCTTCCCAGACCAGGGCTCGAACCCATGTCCCCTGCATTGGCAGGCAGACTCTCAACCACTGCGCCACCAGGGAAGCCCAATGGTGGGTATATTTAAATGTCAACTTCAGCTAATTTCTGGAGGTTAAGTGTGGACTAGCTTGAGAGTTAAAAGCTCCTAGGGATTCAGTCTATTGGGAAGCCCCCATACTTTTATGGGTTTTACCTCCAGGAACCACATCAGTTTCTCAGGGTGAAGATTAGAGAAAAAGCTCCACCTGTTTTGCTAGGGGAAGGGAAAAAGCATTTTGAAATATACCCAAGAAAAATAACCATTTTTGAATTAAGCCCAGATAGTTCTCCACAGCAAAGGCCTACACAGCAAGATATAATACTTCATCAAACCTTACATGGAATGAATGAAGGGAAATTACACAATCCCAGGCACTTCTAGCCTTTCTGTCTCACCTAAGGTGTAAAACAAAAGATGTGAGAATCATAGTTTGAGACCAGAAGCCCACTAAAAGACAGATCAACTCATATTATTATAGGATGCTTCCTCTTCCCCAGCTTTTTTACCACCATATCAATAGTGAAGTCCTTCTTCAGCTTTTTCTGAGCACTTTTCAGGTTTGCATGGGAATACAGTTTTCCAGACTGTCAGAACTGTAACGGAGTTTTTCAAAGCCATCTATGGTTATTTCTTTCCTTAGAACTCCATGGTAAAATTCCAGCTAACTTACCATTGTGTGACTTGTCCCAGCCATCATAACTTCAGGATACATAAAAAGACATTGGTCTTCTCCATTCTTTGACAATGAGACTAATGTTGTTTTCAACAATGACCATGGGATTGGGATTCTTCATTCTGCTTTAAATCATGTTAGCCTCCTTTAGCAGGGAAGTGGCTGGTTTTCATAGCTTTCTCTTTCATAATTGAATTTCCACCCTGATGGAGTTGGTAGTAGGAAGTAACCTTCAGCTGAAACACCAGACACTTCTACTTATCTTTATATATATATATATATATATATATATATATATATATATATATATATATATATATATACACACACACAGCAGGTTCTTATTAGTCATCAATTTTATATACATCAGTGTTTACATGTCAAACACAATCGCCCAATTCAGCACACCGCCATCCCCACCCATCCCCGCAGTTTTCCACACTTGGTGTCCATACGTTTGTTCTCTACATCTGTGTCTCAACTTCTGCCCTGCAAACCGGTTCATCTGTACCATTTTTCTAGGTTCCACATACATGCGTTAATATACGATATTTGTTTTTTTCTTTCTGACGTACCTCACTCTGTATGACAGTCTCTAGATCCATCCACGTTTAAACAAAGGACTCAATTTCGTTCTTTTTTATAGCTGACTAATATTCCATTGTATATATGTACAACATCTTCTTTATCCATTGGTCTCTCGATAGGCATTTAGGTTGCTTCCATGACCTGGCTATTGTAAATAGTGCTGCAGTGAACATTGGGCGGCATGTGTCTTTTTGAATTATGATTTTCTCTGGGTATATGCCCAGGAGCGGGATTGCTGAATCATATGGTAATTCTATTTTTAGTTTTTTAAGGAACCTCCATATTGTTCTCCAGGGTGGCTGTATCAATTTACATTCCCACCAACAGTGCAAGAGGGTTCCCTTTTCTCCACACCCACTCCAGCATTTGCTGTTTGTAGATTTTCTGATAGTGCCCATTCTAACTGGTGTGAGGGGATACCTCATTGTAGTTTTGATTTGCATTTCTCTAATAACTAATAATTTTCAGCAGATTTTCATTTGCTTCTTGGCCATCTGTATGTCTTCTTTGGAGAAATGTCTATTTAGGTCTTCTGCCCATTTCTGGATTGGGTTGTTTGTTTCTTTAATATTGAGCTGCATGAGCTGCTTATATATTTTGGAGATTAATCCTTTGTCCATTGGTTCATTGGCAAATATTTTCTCCAATTCTGAGGGTTGTCTTTTCGTCTTGTTTATGGTTTCCTTTGCTGTGCAAAAGCTTTTAAGTTTCATTAGGTCCCATTTGTTTATTTTTTGTTTTTATTTCCATTACTCTAGGAGGTGGATCAAAAAAGATCTTGCTGTGATTTATGTCAAAGAGTGTTCTCCCTATCTTTTCCTCTAAGTGTTTTATAGGGTCGGGTTTTACATTTAGGTCTGTAAACGATTTTGAGTTTATTTTTGTGTATGGTGTTAAGGAGTGCTCTAATTTAATTATTTTACATGTAGTTGTCCAATTTTCCCAGCACCACTTATTGAAGAGGCTGTCTTTTCTTTGTATATCCTTGCCTCCTTTGTCATAGATTAGTTGACCATAGATGTGTGGGCTTATCTCTGGGATTTCTATCTTGATCCATTGATCAGTGTTTCTGTTTTTTGTGCCAGTACCATATTGCCTTGATTACTGTAGCTTTGTAGTATAGTCTGAAGTCAGGGAGTCTGATTCCTCTAGCTCCATTTTATTCCATCAAAACTGCTTTGGCTATACGGGGTCTTTTGTGTCTCCATACAAATTTTAAGATTATATGTTCTAGTTCCATAAAAACTGCCATTGGTAACTTGATAGGGATTGCATTGAATCAGTAGATTGCTTTGGGTAGTATAGTCATTTTCACAACACTGATTCTTCCAATCCAAGAACATGGTATATCTCTCCATCTGTTGGTATCATCTTTAATTTATTTCATCAGTGTCATATAGTTTTCTGCAAAGAGCTCTTTTGTCTCCCTAGGTAGGTTTATTCCTAGGTATTTTATTCTTTTTTTGCAATAGTAAACGGGAGTGTTTCCTTAATTTCTCTTTCAGATTTTTCATCATTAGTGTATAGGAATGCAAGAGATTTCTGTGCATTAATTTTGTATCCTGCAACTTTACCAAATTCATTGATTAGCTCTAGTAGTTTTCTGATAGCATCTTTAGGATTCTCTATGTATAGAATCATGTCATCTGCAAACAGTGACTGTTTTACTTCTTCTTTTCCAATATGTATTCCTTTTATTTCTTTTTCTTCTCTGATTGCCATGGCTAGGACTTCCAAAACTATGTTGAATTAATAGTGGCAAGAGTGGACATCTTTGGCTTGTTCCTGATCTTAGAGGAAATGCTTTCAGTTTTTCACCATTGATGATGATGTTCGCTGTGGGTTTTTCATATATGGCCTTTATTATGTTGAGGTATTTTCCGTCTATGCCCATTTTCTGGAGAGTTTTTATCATAAATGGGTGTTGACTTTTGTCAAACCTTTTCTGCATCTATTAATATGATCATAGTGTTTTTATTCTTCAATTTGTTAATATGGTGTATCACATTGATTGATTTGCATATACTGAAGAATCCTTGCATCCCTGGGTTAAACCCCACTTGATCATGGTGTGTGATCCTTTTAATGTGTTGTTGGATTTTGTTTGCTAATATTGTGTTGAGGATTTTTGCATCTATATTCATCACTTATATTGCTCTGTAATTTTCTTTTTATGTAGTATCTTTGTCTGGTTTTGGTATCAGTGTTATGGGGGCCTCATAGAATGAGTTTGGGGGTTTTCCTTCCACTGCAATTTTTTGGAGGAGTTTGAGGAGGCTGGGTGTGAGCTCTTCTTTAAATGTTTGATAGAATTCACTTGTGGAGCCATCTGATCCTGGACTTTTGTTTGTTGGAAGATTTTTAATCACCGTTTCAATTTCATTACTTGTGTTTGTTCTGTTCACATTTTCTCTTTCTTCCTGGTTCAGTCTTAGAAGAGTATACCTTTGTAAAAATGTGTCCATTTCTTTCAGGTTGTCCATTTTTTGGCATAGAGTTGCTTGTAGCAGTCTCTTAGGATCTTTGTATTTCTGCGGTGTCTGTTGTAACTTCTCCTTTTTCATTTCTAATTTTATTGATTTGAGTCTTCTCCCTCTTTTTCTTGATGAGTCTGGCTAATGGTTTATCAATTTTGTTTATCTTATCAAAGAACCAGCTTTTAGTTTTATTGATCATTGATATTGGTTTCTTTGTTTCTATTTCATTTATTTCTGCTCTGATCTGATATTTCTGCTAACTTTGGGTTTTGTTTGTTCATCATTCTCTAGTTCCTTTAGGTGTAAGATTTGATTGTTTATTTGGGATTTTTCTTGTTTCTTGATGTAGGCTTGCATAGCTATAAACTTCCCTCTTAGAACTGCTTTTGCTGCATCAAATAGGTTTTGGATCGTCCTGTTTTCATTGTCATTTGTCTCTAGGTATTTTTTGATTTCATCTTTGATTTCTTCAGTGATCTCTTGGTTATTTAGTAACACATTGTTTAGCCTCCATGTGTTTTTGTTTTTTACATTTGTTTCTCCTGTAATTCATTTCTAATCTCATAGTGTTGTGGTCAGAAAAGATGCTTGATATGATTTCAATTTTCTTAAATTTACTGAGGCTTGATTTGTGACCCAAGATGTGATCTATCCTGGAGAATGTTCCATGCGCACTTGAGAAGAAAGTGTAAACTGCGGGTTTTGGATGGAATGTCTTATAAATATCAATTAAATCTATCTAGTCTATTGTGTCATTTAAAGCTTCAATTTCCTTATTAATAAAATTTTGGATGATCTGTCCATTGCTGTAAGTGAGATGTTAAAGTCCCCAACTATTAAAGTGTTTCTGTTGATTTCCTCTTTTATAGCTTTCAACAGTTGCCTTATGTACTGAGGTGCTCCTATGTTGGGTTCATATATATTTATAATTGTTATATCTTCTTCTTGGATTAATCCCTTGATCATTATATAGTGTCCTTCCTTGTCTCTGGTAAAATTCTTTATTTTAAAGTCTATTTTATTTGATATGAGTATTACTCCTCCAGCTTTCTTTTGATTTCCATTTGTGTGGAATATCTTTTTCCATCCCCTCACTTTCAGTCTGTATGTGTCCCTAGGCCTGACGTGGGTGTCTTATTGACAGCATATAGATGGGTCTTGTTTTTGTATCCATTCAGCAAAGCTGTGTCTTTTGGTTGGCACATTTAATCCATTCACTTTTAAGGTAATTATTGATATGTATGTTCCTATGACCATTTTCTTAATTGTTTTGGGTTTGTTTTTGTAGGTCCTTTTCCTCTATTGTGTTTCCCACTTAGAGAAGTTCCTTTAGCATTTGTTGTAGAGCTGGTTTAGTGGACCTTAATTCTCTTAGCTTTTGCTTGTCTGTAAAGCTTTTGATTTCTCCATCAAATCTGAATTAGATCCTTGCTGGGTAGAGTAATCTTGGTTGTAGGTTCTTTCCCTTCATCACTTTAAGTATATCATGCCACTCCCTTCTGGCTTGTAGTTTCTGCTGAGAAATCAGCTCTTAACCTTATAGGAGTTCCCTTGTATATTATTTGTCATTTTTCCCTTGCAGCTTTCAATAATTTTTCTTTGTCTTTAATTTTTGCCAATTTGATTACTATGTGTCTTGGTGTGTTTCTCCTTGTGTTTATCCTGTATGGGACTCACTGCACTTTCTGGACTTAGGTGGCTGTTTCCTTTCCCATGTTAGGGAAATTTTCGACTATACTCTCTTCAAATATTTTCTCTGGTCCTTTTTCTCTCTCTTCTCCTTCTGGGACCGCTATAATTTAAATGTTGTTGTGTTTAATGTTGTCCCAGAGGTCTCTTAGGCTGTCTTCATTTCTTTTAATTCTTTTTTCCTTATCCTGTTCTGTAGCAGTGAATTCCACCATTTTGTCTTCCAGGTCATTTATCCGTTCTTCTGCCTCAGTTATTCTGCTATTGATTCCTTCTAGGATAGTTTTCATTTCAGTTATTGTATTGTTCATTTCTGTTTGTTTGTTCTTCAATTCTTCTAGGTCTTTGTTAAACATTTATTGCATCTTCTCAATCTTGGCCTCCAACCTTTTTCCAAGGTACTGGATTATCTTCACTATAATTATTCTGAATCCTTTTTCTGTATGGTTGTCTATCTCTATTTCAGTTAGTTGTTGTCATGGTGTTTTATCTTGTTCCTTCATGTGGTACATAGCCCTCTGCCTTTTCATCTTGTCTATCTTTCTCTGAATGTGGTTTTTGTTCCACAGGCTGCAGGATTGTAGTTCTTCTTGCTTCTGCTGTCTGCGCTCTCCTACTTCTCTTGAATACACACTTCTCAATTTGTAGTATGCCTTTGGTTGATTTCTAAAATATGGCTGATTTCTAAAAAGTCTGTCTGTTTTTTTCAATGCTTATTTGGATAAGGATTTGCCAGGCTCCTTACTTCTTCATTCCAGACGTGTTCCCTTTGGACTAATCTTTTGTAAGATTGATGCTATTTCTATTTTAAATATATGGTAGAATTTAAGGTGAATTCCATTAGGTCTAGATTATTCTTTGTAAAATATTTTAAATTAGATTCCATTATTTTAATGCTTATAAGAGTATATTTTCTGAATGTTTTATTTTATTGGCTCTCTGAGTATTAATTATTCTGATTTTTAAAATTTGTTTAAAGTAGTCCATTATATATTTTTATGATCTTTGTGATTTCTGTAGAATTTGTAGTCATAGTTTTTTTGTATCTGACAGCAGAATTTGCATAGTCTTTTGTTCTCAATTTATTTCACTAAATTGAAATTTTATTTTTAAATAATTTTAATTTCTAAAATATTACTTTTTCATTTAAATAATTTTTATTAAAATCATTTTTAAATAATTACCTTTTATCTTTGTTGGTTCTATTTTACATCTGTTTTCTATTTTATTAATCCTCATTTTGTTTTTAATATTTACTTCATTCTATATTTTTTCAGTTTAATTTTTCTAACTTCATAAGATAGGTGCTTAAATCATTGGATTTTAGCCATTTTTTCCCCTTTCAAACATAGTAACTGAAATCTATAGATTTCTCCTAATCATAGTTGAAATGCATCTAATGAATTTTGATACATCCAATTGTCATTATTATTCAGTTAAAGGTATTTTCCAAATACCATGGTGATTTCATCTTTGATTTTAGGTTTCTTTGAAATATATTACTAAACTTCCATGAAGATTTATGAAAGATTTATTTTCATTTCATTTTATTCATTTTAAATGAAGATTTATTTATACATTTATTCTAACAATTTATTTTTAAATTTCCAGCTTAACTGCACTGTGGTCATAGAATAAATTTTGTCTGACTTTAATCCTTTGACTATTGTTGAGACTCACTTTGCCACATAGTGTATGGTTAATTTTAATTAATCTTTTTCCATTGATTCTAAAAATATTTTTTATTCTGCAGTTATTGTATTTTATAAAGGTCCAAATGACCACTAGTTAATTTGTCAGTATTATTTTAAAGTTTCTATTATGAATTTTCTGATATTTTTGTCATTTGTTCTTTAAATTACTATGATTTGTTATGTTAATTCTCTCTCTGAATATATATAAGTAAATATACATTATATTATTATGATTATATATATAATTATAGGTACATAAAATATAGAATCTTAAAATATTTTCCTTGACTGACACTTTATCATTATAAAGATCTTTCTTTATCTCTGATAATGCTAAAAATTACTTTGTCTACAAGTAACTTTAGTTATAACATTTCTGTTCTTAATATTTTCATGCTATAATTTTTCAGTTTTATTTTTAATAATATTGCAAATGTGTATTTTGTAAAACAACAAACTTCAATAAGTTTTCTTCTAGTCCAGTTAGGAAATCTTTGCCTCATACAGGATTTATTCCATTCCATATAAGGCATTCTTGAAGGATGTTTTGGGTTAACTCTAATTTGCACTTTTGTTTTCAATTATTTGATGACACACTCCATTTTTCTTCCTGGCTTCCATTGCTCTTCTACTCTTATTGTTTATTGTTGCTCTTGTGAGGGAAATCTATCCTTTCCACCATGCTTGCTGCTTTTGAGATTCTCTATTTATGCTTGGCTTTAAGTCACTTTACTATAATGTATCTAAGTAGGATTTTGTTTAATTATTACAGCTTAGTGCACTTTTAGAATATGTGGAATGTTTTTTTTTTCATCAATCTGGAACATTCTGAACCATTATCTCTTCCAACTTCTTTTTGTTTGTTTTAATTTTCTATCCTTCTCTGGGTCCCAAATTTTACTTTTGGTAGATTTTTTTCTATGTTATCTATGTCTTTAATGTTTTTTACCTTTTTATGAAAATATTTCATACTGCTGTGTCTCTGATTTTTTCATTCTTATCTTTTCTAGTTCTTTAATCTATCTTCCATCTATAGAGTATTTAATTCTGTTTTTATTTCTTTTAACTAAAATATTTGTTTATTTTTATGGTTTCTTATTTTCTACCTAAATTCTTCATCTTTTCTTTTATTTCTTTGAACATACTATGTTTAACCATTTTAAAGTTTATGTGTCATAACTCCATTGTATTGAACATTTATTGTTTTTCTTCTATTGTATATTTTTCCCTTTTTTTCAGTCACATTGTCTTTCACTCTTTCATACGTGGTGATTTTCCATTTAGTGTTGTATATTATGCCTATAAAATTTTAAAATAATTGAAAACACGGATTCTATTTTCTTCTTCCATGGAGTGTTATATTTGCTTCTGGCAGGTGGTAGTCAAATGATCCTATATTACCTGAATATAACCAGACATAAAGAGATATAATACCCACAAATGATATGGTATGTGCTTCCTATTCTTAGGTTGTATCTTGGGAACCCAACTGAAAGTCTTGGCCCATGTAAGTTCCCAGTGTCACCAATGGTAGGCTTTGAATTTTAATTTTATTTAGCTCTGTGTAACTATCATAAAACAATTTCAATGTTTAACCCTCTCAGCCTTCCAACTCCTCTTCTAGAATGGGCAGATATGCTGAGCAGAAAAGTAGCATCAAATGTCAGTTTCACCTCTCTGGGTTTTTGTCTTCTTTGAGATCTTATCCCTGTAACTGTTCACTTCCTTGTAAGTAGGCAGATGATTTCGAGCATTGTATTTAAAATATTACATCCAGCCTTACATGTTTTGGGTTTGCATTACCTAGACTTCAATTCCCAGAATACTTTTTGTTTTTCACAGTCTTGAGTATGGCTTTTGTGTTGACAGATAATTTTCATTGCAAATATACAACTCACTCAACCCCTCCTGATTCTCTCCCTCTTCATTATCATCTCAGAAAAGGTTTGGGTATGAAAACATTTTAATCAACCCCCCTGTTATGGGTTAAATTGTGTCCCCCCAAAAGGTATGCTGATATCTTAATCCCTGGCACCTTTGAATGTGACTTTATTTGGAAATAGGGTCTTTGCAGCTGTCAAAAATAAAGCCATTAACGTGGACCTTAATCCAATAATTCTAGTGTCCTTATAAAAAAAGGAGAATAGACAAAGACACAGGGACACACAGGGACAATGCCATGTAACAATGGAGGCAAAGATCAGAGTGATGCATCTATAAGCCAAGGATGTCAGGAATACAAGAAACTAAGAGAAATGCATGGAACAGATTATTCATTTTCAAATTCAGAGAGACCGTAATCCTGCTGACACCTTGATTTTTTACTTCTATTCTCCAAAACTGTGAAAGAATAAATTTCTCTTGTTTTAATCTACCCAGTTTGTGGTACTTTGTTTTGACAGCACTAAGAAACTAATACACTCCTCTCTTAGCCCCAAATAATTTCTCAAAACCTAGGTTTCTAAATTGACTGTGACCTCTCTTTTTCCAGTCTTTCTATCCTCACAGCCCTTTCATAGATATTAATGGATTCCTTGTCTGCAACTGGTGACATTTGTGATGATTTTCTTTTACTTTCTGTTACCTTCCCTTTCTGGTCTGTCCTCCATGTTAATATTCTTCCTTTTTTTTTTCTTTAATAAAATGTAGTTCTTCTTTTGTATATGACTGAGACTGCTTCATCTTTTTGTTAAAGAATCAAGGGCTATAATGTTGTTCCAGGGGCTTCCGATGGCAAGAGATGTATATGGTAAACTCATGTTTAGTTTTCAGGAATAGACCCCATCTCTTGTTTTTACTTGCATTTTCAACAAATTGCAATGGTAAATTTTGAGACACAATAGCATGTGAACAGATCAGGTATAATAAGGTACATTTACATTTTTAATGTTTTTGAAAATTTTTATCTGCTGACCAACACTATGAAATATTTTTTACATCATGGTCTAAATCACACACACATATACACACACATATATAATTTAAAAAAAATAGTTGCATGCAAAAATGTTTAGCTTACTAAGATAAAAATCTGTTTTCTATTCAATTGTATGCTTTTATAGTTAACAAAATGTAGCTCATGAACAACTAAAAATGAACTCACAGTAACAAATCCTGATCCAAAATTTAAAGATCACTGACAAGGTGACTGGTTTTCTGCCTGACAATACTGATAACCATGGTGTAGGATTCCACATTAGTGAAGCAAAAGAAAGATCAGGAAGAATACATCACTCTCTCATTAGATCTTTCTTCTGATTCCCTTCATATAATTCTCTGAAATTTATTTGTTTATTTCAGATTTCTGATGCACAGAAAGAAGACATATTTTTAAGGTTTTATTGAAGGAATTCTTGCCTGAAGGTGAGTGGAGGTGGGTACAGTGACTCCTCATATTATGTTCTATCAGAGGAATCTATTATTTCAACATCTGGTTTATTTGAAACACATTCTTTTCCTATTTGCTTTCCCTTTGCTGATGCAAAATTAAATTCCATGAAGGAACACATTTTATTTTCACCAGGTGGGTCTTTGATGCTATAGTTTTCTTCTGTGTTTGATAAAAGCCACTTGCAAGCTTATTTTTGGTTTAAACCATTGAATCAAATGTAAGGACAAACTCTAAATCAAATATAAGCTACATTCTCATAGAACTGCTTGATATCAAGTGTGAAACCCAACAATAGTATGTTCTGCTAAAGAGGGCAGGATGTTTGCTGGGCTGAGGCTTTTCTGAATTCCTGATGTCTGCACGTTTGCTTACGCATTGGTGCTCCCCTTCACCATTTGGGGCATGACAGGGAAAGATCAGAGAAAATATTGTTGGAAAGAGTTAACAGCAGGTGCCATGCTTGCTTATTGCTTCTTGCAGTTTTCAGCAGCTGATGCTTCACCATTAAATATTTTCATATACAGTCTTCTATTTTCTTTGAATTACTGAAATATACTAAGCATAGCTCTCCAAGGACCCAGAGCCACGGCATAATAGGCTCTTGCTAATAGCTTGAAACTGTACAGCAATCTAGTTTTAAAATACAACACAAATCTTTATCTAAAAGCACTAACACCTCACTCTTGTGTTCGCAGAGTATGTTTTCACATTTCCTCTTGTGATGCATAGGAAGGGGGGAAAAGCTACAAGAGAAATGATGCATTCCGGGCAAGGAGCCAATTTAAAGTCTGTTCTTTCCAGTTTGCTGTCACTTGTCGTGGTTAAACAAAACACGGAGGAGAAAAAGAGAAATTGGCTTCAGTGTAAATGTCAACATTCTGATTAAAGCAAACACAAAGCATTCAGAACTCTTGACAAAAAAAAAATTAAATTGAATTATGAAGGGTATGCAAATGAAGCCCTTCCTCTGTATGATTACCAAGACTTATGCATTTTGTATTTTCTGTCTGTGCTGGAGGAATCTGTGCTGCAGGACAAGGAGTTCAGGAACAGCAAAGGGAAGGTGAACAACACATTTCCCATCTGACGACAGCTGGAACCCACTAAAATATTGGTTTAGAATCGCCCAACACTTTTGCAAACACTGGGGAAGATTGGAAATCTGACTGTAAGGCCTGGTGCTTCTTCTAGCTAACCAAGGTTTCCCCTACAACACTAACCCCAAAAGAAGTTATTTAAAGGATTCAAAAAATATCATTTGTTAGAGGGGAGAGCTTTAAGAAAAATATTAAAATGCATTGATGTCAACTATACTGTGTCACTTTCTCGGTATCTCTTTTAAGACCTTAGAACTTGAATTGCTTGAAATGCAGTTTGAGAGGACTCTCAGTGTGCATTCATGTTATGTAATTTTAAAGGTAGCATAATATACTCCATTTCTGTAATTAAAATTAATGGGAAAATAAAAAATAAATGCTGTGTATTGGTCCTCTTCTCCTGGAGAAGAATATATTTGCCATATTGGGTGGATATGTATGGTCTGATGATAAGAGACTACAGATGAGGTGTGTGTATGTGCCTCTATATATGAAGAAGGTCGTATGCTAAATGTGAGAAGAATTTTTCTCACCTTCCATTCTTTTCTCTCCAGGATCTACGGTGCCATTGTGTTTCTGAACCTTACCTTTGCCTGTAATATTACAATTGCTTTCTGATTTATCATTGGCCCTACCTTTCTGCTTTTGTGGATATCCTGAAACTGCTTTCAAACTGCAGTGTGCACTCAGCCTGTTATTTCTGACCCCAGAGTCTGAAATAGTTACTTAGTGCCTGTCAGGAAAGTCCAAACCCTGGCCTGATATTCAAAGCTTTCTTAACTAGCCTTAAACTAACTTTGTATTCCATTCACAAAAATTTACTGCATATCTACTAAATGTCAGTCATTTGCCTTTTCCTCACCTTGTTGCCTACACATTTCCTACTTTGGGTTTACTGTATTTCTCTCCCATCATATTCTGTGTTTTTCCATTTACACCACATTATTCTTGTGCCCTTCCCTCACATGGACTTTCCTGCATTTTTACTTACCAGACACTCATATCTTTCAAGGCTAAATTTAAAAGGTTCCTCTTTCTTGAAATCTTTCCTATTACTGCATTTGAAAATGACTCTTCCTTCCCAGAATTTTTATATCTTCCTATTTGTAACCCTTGAAACTTATTAATATTACTTTGAATTAGTAATAAGTGTATATCTTACATCTGGCCTAAAATAATCTTAAAAATTGAAGCTTTTGTTTATACGTCTTCATGTCCTGCCTGAAATCAGCACACTGTAAGCTGTGAGATGTTCATCTAGATAATACTGGAAACGTTATGTTACCTATCAATGTTCCAATCCCCATGTCCATAATATGAGTATGATAATATCTCTAACTCCCAGGGAATTATGAAGATGATGTTTATAAAATTGTATAGAGCTCTAAGTTTTAGATATAATTTATATTATTTTAATTTTTAATATTGATAGTGTATCTAAGTACATAAATAAATGAATGAAGTTCATGGATATAGACACTAAAGCTGGAGCATGGACTATCTGCTACACGTTTTTCATAGATGGTTTAATAGAACTCTCACTATAACCTTGTAAGGCGTGTATTAAAATACTGACCATGTAGATGAGGCTGGATAGGCTATATACAGATAATCAGTCTGACTCTAAAGCCTGTGATTTTTCTCGAACACTCAGGAATTTAATCCTTGGACTGTCCTAAATAACAGAGAACTTTGTTAAACTAGACACAGGGACAACACACCACCAGTCCTACCATGGGCCCACCTCCCCATTCCTTTAGTGTATGACAGTAAGTTAATTGCACCTCAGAGAACCAGACATGTTTATTTTAAACCCCTAAACCCACCTTTCCCGTGCTGCCATTCTTTCCCCAGATCCATTGCTGCCTAGGATTTCCCTACATGTGTGTCCAAATACATTCATTAGCCATTTTATTTTACAATCCTCCAGGCTTCCAAATGCAGTCTCTGTCTTCATTGTAACATGTATTCCAGGTGATATTGATAAAACTTGTCCAGGGAGTAGGCTTTGAGAAATAAAGGACAGTCAAGTTCAAATGTATTAGGGATTACTTTACCCCAATCATATAGGAACATCAAATGTTTCCATGTGGTATATGGAGTGAGACTCATCACATTCTACAGGATAGAGAGACTAGAGATTATCAAATATTACATCCCATTTTATTCAGGAAAATGAGACCTGGAGAGGGTTTAACTGCAATTAACCAACATAAGTCATTAGGGTTAATAAGAATTCTTGGGATGGTTTTCAATGGAATTCTCATTCATTCATTTATTCAATACTATTTCTTGGGCCTCCACATTATAGTTTCATTCACTGAAGAGAGCCAACCATAACTAGTCTCACCTCTCTGGGAGTTTACACTCTGGAAACTACATTATCTTATAAACAAAAACTATAAAATAAGAACAGGAATTCCAAAGAGATTATCACAGAAGTATTTCAAATAGGTGAATTAAAAACATACATGTACACCTATTAAGCATTTATGTGTAACGTGGGAGCTGGTGTGAAACAAGGCAGGTGTTTGCAGAGAAGATGAGTGCTTACCTGCTTCACCACCAACACAATCCTCCCAAGGGGCCTTGGACAAGAAGAAGCAAGGTCTCCCAAGCCCATTTCCCACGCTTTCTCATCTGCACACTCAGATTTGGGAACGAAGGCTCTTTTTGTTGCTGTTTTCATGTGGAGAAAAATACATGTTTCTTCCTTCAAAGTAAACATTCTGGAAGCTGTTGTGATTGTTCAGATTTCTTTAAAGACCTTGACACCACTTACCATTGCTTTTTCGTCTGCAGGGAACATAATGAAACTGAAGTCTCTCATGGAGCTTTTATTCCTCTTCTTTCAGACTTAATAGAAAACAGTAGGGGACACTTGGGCCACCAATGTCAGTGCCATTTCAGTGTCTGCTTTGGTTTTGTTCTCAAGAAAAATGTCATTGGATTAATTTTTTTTAACAGGATATTTTGCTCAGAAGCAGCCCTGACATTTGACGTTTATCTTTCCTCTTCTCCCCCACGCCCCTTGCCTGCCTTTTCCTCCTTTGGGCAGGACAAAGGCCTGAGATTGAATGGGGTTTTCTCTTGATAGTACTTTGGCAATGACTTAGAACTTTGTTTGACCATGGCCATGAAATACATTTTACATGAGAGCCAGCATGTAAACACAAAGAAACACACACACTCCTCTTTTGAGCAAAGTTTGTAACTTTACTGGACAATTTATGCCTTTTTTTTTCTTTTAGACACCTCACACTTCCAAAATATTAACTTGGAAGCTATTGCCTGATATTTGGCCTTTAGTAGTCAAGCCTTATTTTGTGCATGAAATCATACTTTATATATACTTCATTAGATAAGTATTTATTCTTCCTGATTTTTCAACTCCTTCTATTCAACTCAAAACCTCTGAGTTCTCAAAAGCTTTAAGCAGCCATCACCAAAACTATAATAACAATGAATAAAAACAAAACTAAACAAACCTTTTATCTCGTTAGAGTCATATTGTGATATTTTGAATCCATTTAAGATCTACTAAATTAACTTCCACCACTCATGGCTTACAACAGGCCAACTGAAAACACTGCTTTGTCGCATAGAAGCTGAAGTTGTTCCTAGTTATGACAATAAGTCCTGAGAAGGATTCTGAGGCTGATCTCTATTGGAAAGTGTGCAGGAATCGATTATTCAGGTCTGCCAAAGGAGTAGCTATTGAATCTTCTGGAAGTTGTGGCATCCTTTGGTCTTTGGATAGCTGGGAAGTCCTCTGGAAGCTCTGTGTTTTATTCAGACTAAGAATCACTCAGAACTGTATTTTGATGTTGAGGGACCTAGGCACTTTCCTTCACAGGCCCCTCTATCAATAAAACAAAAATATTTTATGACTGTGTTAGTATAAAGACAAATACAATCAGGGCTGGATTTATATTGGAACGTTGTTATTCATCATTATTATATTTGTTTTTTTTCTTCTGATTTTAAAACAAATTACAATGGAAACATTTTCATATTGGGTCACAATTTGGCACCAGACACGAAGGGCAAGGAGAGAACAAAGAAAGAGGCAGTCATTCTATGTTGGTGTTAATAATAAGCAAGAGAACTTACTTAGGAGGCTTGTCTTGGGATCTCAGCATCCACCACAAGAATCTGAAAAGTTTATAGAGAGGCCTTAAAAGGTTAAGTAATGTATTCAGTCCAGATGGTCTCACAACACCTTAATCTCTTTAGATTGTGTCTTTGAAACATCTCTTAGTGTGGGAATGATGGTAGGTGGAACTCATATTCCAAAGACAGCAGAGGGGGGAGGAGCCTTCTACTGCCCTGTCCAGCTCATGGGTCAGCTGGTGGTCACATCATTTCTATGACCTCCTCCCATATTTCATGAACTTATAAATGTATAGTTGGGCCTGGGCACTGTGCCTGTCATCTGGATGGATAGTTTGCCTAGGATCCCTTAATTGTAATGCAAAATATACTTTGTAATTTAAAGATAGAAGAACTGACACTTTTCTCTTATGAGTAAAAACCATGTTTTAAATAATTTTTAGAATAATGAAGATTAGCTTATGTGGCTACATCTACTTCTTTTAGCTAATAGTACACATTTTGTGGTAGGTTATATTTAGAGATACCATAATGGCTGTGGGTAGCACGAACCATTTGGGACTTGGGTTGGGGATCAGAATATGTGTGGTCAGGGTTAAGCCTTAGGAATCTTACATGGAATTAGACTGGAGGAGAAAAGTTGTGGTTTAGAGATGGGATTTGAAAACTGTGACAAGAAATAGAGTATTCTTTGTTCTCAACACTTTGTCCAGGACTACTTTTCTAAAAGAGAAATAAATATATTTTATACAACTAATATATGTTTTCAAACACTATAATAAGTTAACAGTACAAATAAATAAAAAAGAGAGAACATCCATAATTCCAGTAATTCCACAAAGATCTAGCCAATGTTAATATTATTACCAATAATATTTAAAAAGAAGATGTATATATATATATATATATATATATATATATATATATATATATAACTACACAGATGATGTATATAATCTATTATTACACAGATTGTTCGGCTACCTGAACTTCTACTCAATAATATATCATTGATACCTTCCATATCATTAATTTTCAATCTAAAATATAGTTCTTAATCCATGGCAGGAGACCCATCATTTGTTTAATGTGCTCTTGATTATAGAATTCATGTTTTCCTTAGTTGTTTGCTAATACAGACAATGCTGTCCTAAATTTACATTGCCTGTGAGTACAGCTTCATGCATCTGTATTCTCTCAGAAAAATAAATCATAGAAGTGGAAGTTCCAAGGTAAATTGTTATGTACTTCATATAGTTGACTGCTTTTTATGTTCTTTAATGAACTACGTATTGACATCCATACCCCATGTTTCTCTTTTTCTTTTGCTTAGAAAACATGCTTTACAGAAAAAAAAATGTTAATCCTATGATCATTGTACATATTGAAAATATTTGTATTATTTTATTTATATCCTTCTGACGTTGTTTTCTTTTTCTTGGCAGATGTAAAAATTTATTTGGTGAAAATCTAACAATATTTCCTGTTTGATTTCCTTTTGTGATGTTAGTATCATATTAAAAGCACTTCCAAACCTTAAAGTTATGTGAATATTCACTAATATTTCTTCTATCATTTGAAATTTAAAAATGTGTCTGTATTTAAATTTTATTCATTTCAATATAATATGTGAAGAATAATTCAATATTTTGCATTTTACCTCTGTATTTATTAAAAAATATATTCCCACATTTTAAAGATAGCTTCTATAACATATATTAAATTTCATATGAAATGTGGCTAGTTTCTAGACTTTCTTATTTTCATTGATGTATCTGTTTATTTCTGTACCAACACCACACTATTTTAATTTCTAAACCTGTAAAACATAATAAAAAAGGGAACCCCCGATGGAGCATTTCTTTTTTTATCAAAAGCAAGCTACTCAATCATTTAATTTACTTAGAATAAATGTAGTATAGTTTTTTTAAAAATTAAACCTTTGGACAGCTTATTGAAATTGTACTAAAGTTAGTTTAATTTCAAAGAATAAATATTTTCACAATATTTTATCTTTCCATCCACAGTCATAGAACATTCCCTTATTTATTTATTTATTTATTTATTTATTTATTTACTCGTATGCACATACTCCTCTACACATACAATTACACACAAGCACATGTATACATGTAGATGTATAATAGATATATCTAGGTAGAGCTTTAGAGACTTCTTTGACTAATACATTTTTGCTTACTTCTTGATATTTTTTATTTTGGTTGCTGTGGCAAATATATAATCTTTTTTTTTCTATACATGTTCCAAGTGGTTATTGCTGCTCTATAGGAAAGCTTTATAGTACTCTACTTATTTTGTAACTATAAACCTTGCCATATTTCAGTGTTAACTCAAACTAATTTTTCCTTCAATTCACTGAGTTTTTGGAGGAAATCTTATAATCTGTAAGTTATAGTATTCTGTCAGTTTCTTTACAATATTTATATCTCTATGTTTTTATTATCCTATTTCATCAGTTAGAACTTCAGAAACTTGTTGAATAATAACAGTGGTAGCAGGCATCTCTATTTCCTCCCAGAACTGACAAGGAATACCTCTGAGCTGTCTAGTCAAATAAGGTAACATAGTCAGTATGGAAAACAAGTTTTTATCCATATTCCTAGTTCATTTGAAAGTTTATTTTCACTTTAGTCTTTTCATTTTAATAACAAACAGATTCGAACTTTATGAAATGCATGTTAGCACCTAATAAATACTTCATTTTTTCCTCTCTTTTGACCTTTTGATGGGATACATTATATTTATTGCTTTCTTAATGGTGAGCCCATCTTGCACACCTGGAGTAAATTTTATTTGGCCTTGATGTACCATTCTTTTGACATAGCACAGAATTTAATTTGCTAAAATTTTACTCACCATTTTTACAGCCTTATTATAGGTGTGGTTATTCTGTAATGTGTGTGTGCAGGAATATGTGTTTGCATACATGCATGCTCTTTAATAATCATGGTGTCAAGTTTATGCCAGCTACAGAAAATGAGCTAAAAAGCATTGTCTTCTTCTGTGATCTGGAGCAATTTAGATTGTGTGGAAATGATAGCTCCCCTGGAAGATTTGATAGATCAACCCACAGTCACCCAGATTGCTTTATATTTAAGTCAGTTTATCCAGCATTAAAAATAACTTTGCCCTGGGCTTCCCTGGTGGCACAGTGGTTGAGAGTCCACCTGCCAATGCAGGGGACACGGGTTCGTGCCCCGGTATGGGAAGATCCCACATGCTGCGGAGAGGCTGGGCCCGTGAGTCATGGCCACTGAGCTTGCGCATCTGGAGCCTGTGCTCCACAATGGGAGAGGCCACAACGGTGAGAGGCCCACGTACCGCCAAAAAAAAAAAAAAAAAAACACACAAAAACCAACTTTGTCCCTATAATCCATTAAGTTTTTATCAAGCCTCTACTATGCTGGATGTAGAAGGGAGACACAGGAATTGGTCCCAATAGGTCCACAAGGAAAAGATGGTCTACAATAAAAAGCAATTCCTTCTAAAACCCAAAAAGTGGAACACAATACATTTCGTTGGAATTCAAAAGAACAAACAATAGTCTTGGCCTCCTTGGCTTGGAAAGTTCTCTGTTTTTGTTCCTTGTTTATTTATTATTTTTATTATTTTATTTTTTTAGTTTTGTTTTTCTCTAAATGAGGAGGGATTTAGTCTTAATCTCAGGATAGCCTAACTGAGGAGTTCTGAGGGCACCTTAGCTGTATATGAATTGTGTGCTAGAAGAACAGGTGAGCATTCTGACAGAACAGAGAAAGCACATTAGGAATATGTTAGAAGGAAAGACAGGAGTCAGATGCCTAGGGAACTTGCAATATATACAATTGTTCCATGCCTAAAAACTTATTATTTCCATTCATAGGTGTTATAATGAAAACCACCAGCCTACTGACATTTAATGTCAAAAGTTCAAATAGATCACCTGCCTCCCTTCCAATTTTTTGGTCCTATGAGCCTTTGAATGTCTAAAGCCCTATAATATCTCTTAGCCTCTGGAGTTGAGCATAATTTGACCTAGGACTTGGGTAAAGAAATGATTTTCAAGTTAGCCTATCTAGTCCATTTTATCACTTAATCATGAATTTCCAACTCCTTGTGAGGTAACAACAATAGTGGTTTGTATAAGTCACATTAGAGAAAGGCACATCTATAGCATATGAGTCTATTTACAAAGGGAATTATAGAAGATGTCTGCTTACTACAAAAAAAAATCACCAAAGTTAAGACAGTGTAAGTGTCATTAAGACATTTATCCATCCCTCAGAACCTGGCAGGGAATTGTTCCCCATGGCACATTTTCTTGCTTCTCTTGAAGCCAGGTTTTAAACATCTTAAGCTATAGCACTACCCTCCCTTCCCCTGAGCTGTGACAATACTGCCTCATAAATCTCTTTGGTCAGAATTCTTTCCAACATAACTCCAAGTCCCTTGTGATGGATTCTTTCTGCCCCTGGGAGGCCCTGTAGTTGTGTCATGTGCTAAAGGAAGGAATGTAGGAGTTGGATTTGTGCAAACATCAGAAAGTGAGTCTGTTGCTATCCTTCATTTAAGTTCTTAACTATAAATTGAAATATTTAGATCTTATGGAATGCACCACTGAGTTATCACACAGGAAATCTCATATATCAACTAGTCAAGCATTTCTGTTACAGTTCATGAGAGTGGGAAATTTGGACATTTTATTCAACTGTGTAAAACCAGAGTCTAAAAGAGTGTCTGGCAATGGTAGATGCCTGATAAATACATGTTAAGTGCCTGGATATATGAATGGATTTCCACATGTCTGGTACAATATTATGCCCAATGGGGATTCTAACAAAAGAAACATAAGGCTCCTGCTCCACAGAATACTATGTCTGATGGGGAAGGCAAAATTCTTACTGGGGACTAAACACGTCTGTAAGTGATCAGTGTTTAAGTGTTATACCACAGACTCTGAGGTTCTGGAGGTGAGGTGTGATGTCAAAGAATGTGGGTACTAAGTGCTACTGGTTGATTGATAGGTTTTAAATTACCAGAGGAGGGGAGGGATCATCCATGGGCCCTCCTCTTTACACTTGTTCCCTTACATAATTCTCTAAACATACCTCCAACATCTGTGAATATGCTTACCTCCATTAATCCACAATTCCTGAAAACCTGGTTTTTATAACCTGTGATTGAAAAGACATTGGTCTTTGTTGAAATAAAATCACACCCAGAAACCCAGCTGGTAGGTCAGTGGAAACAATGCTGCCATGACTGAAACAAACTAAGAAGCTTCTGTGGGACACCCTGAGCAGATTCCCGGAATTTCAAGGACTCTCCAGAAGAAGTCCAGGGACCACTGCCATCCACGAACAGATGAGGGACCCTGGTTCTATCTCTTCACTCTTCTTCTTAAACAGAACTTTCCACCCAGGCCTAACCAGCCCTTCACCCAGCTCTTTAGCTCAGGGCCATTTTCTGTGAGCGTGTAACAACCCAACACCAAGAAAGGAAGCACATAGTATCTGTCTTCAGCTCTTGTTTGTGTTTTTCTGTATTTTGTATATGTGTTTCTCCAATTCAAAAGTGAATAAATAGTGTGCAGGCAGTAATGACACCACATAAGAAGGGAAACATAGAGTCCATGCACTGCAGCATTCATTTTTGCCAGACAGCACAGTATTGCAGAACTGGCCCTTTGAACAGACTATGAAGGTGGGTGTGATTTGGGCATCATCAGAATCTATCTATTACCTTAAATTGCCTCCTGCCTTAGTTTGTCCTAAAACTGAGAACTTTCACATTAGACATCAGTTTTTGAAGAACCCCATTATTTAGAAAATACTTCTGGGAGAAGTTACAGATTAAAATTTTGTTGCTTGTAAACAACTTTGCCTTGAATGAGTTTATCAATTTAGCTACCCAGTCACTTAGCTAAACTTTAGAGAAATGTGATCTAAAAACAAAAATATCTGATTCCTTTTCTTACAGACTACACTGTGTTCCCAAGAAATTTATATTTTGAAGCCCTAACTGCCAATGTGATTGTATTTGGAGATATGGTCTTTAAAGGGTTAAATAAGGTTAACTAAAGTCATATAGGTTGGGCTCTAATCCAGTATGACTGATGTCCTTATAGGAGGAAAAGGAGACACCAGGACTGTACAGAGAAAAACCCATGTGAGGACACAATGAGAAGGCAATTATCTGCAAGCCAAAATGAGAGGACTTAGGAGAAAACGAACCTGTGGACATCTTGATTTTGGACTTTCAGACTCTAGAAGGGTGAGAAAATACATTTCTATTTTTTAAGGCACCCAGTCTATGGTATTTTGTTTTGGCAGCCCTAGCAAACTAATATACCTTTTAAGTTTGTTTGTTTTTTTTTTTAATATAGTAATGTTACCGACATTTAGGATAGCACTTCCTTTAGCAAGTCTCACTTATGCCAGCCCCCTTTCCCCACAAAAAAAGGTAAACAGGGATACACAGTACTTTCTTGTGTTCCCTTTGCTTACCCTCGTTTCAGCTCTTACTATACTGAGTTGAAGATTTCCTGCTCACTCACCTGGTTGCACCAATAAATTGAAGCTCCTTGGTGGGAAAGACTGTGTGTATGCAGCACAGTGCCAATCATATAGTCACGAACTCAATAAAAATTTGTTCTATTTAATCAAATTTAATGTATGGGAAGATTGTTATGTAGATTTTAAAGAGATATTCTAAAATCATGATTTTCCTCTGAAGAACCCATAGACTATGAAAATTGGCATCAGGATTGATTTGTTCTGTTAATGTCTTATTGTTTTACCTAGTAGTATGTCTGAAATGGGAGAAGTTTCTACGAGGTAAACGATGGGGCTACATGTATATTTGTGTCTATCAAACAGTTGTGTTCCTATAATCATGTGCAACTGTTCCACCTTCTATACAAAATTTGTTTCCATGTCACATCAGTAGTTAGAACCTACAGGGCCATTGTATGGCTTCCAGAGAAACATTCTATGTCTTTGTGTTGGCAGACATGCAAATCCTGGCATGGCCCTTACATAGTTTTCCTTGCTTGGCTGTCCCATAGTCGCCATGTCCCCTTCTTAGAACATACCACATTAAAATTTCAAGAAATGCACCATCCCTCCCTTTGTTCACCTAGAAAACTCAATTATTATCTTAAAACTCAGTATAAATGTCATATTTTCCGTGAAGGCTTGAGAATGATGCAAAGCAGTCGGTCTTTCCATTATTTTTCCATAGCACTCTGAATATTCACTGAACATATGCTCTCCACATTGTGTTATAATTTCATACAAATTCCAGTTCCCCAAAGTTCAAAGAAATGCCAATAACAACACATCATCACAGACTAAGAAACAACTGTCAAGTAACTTAGTAGAAGAAGATGATGACTTGCCCCCAAATCTCAATTGATCTCACAACCTTTGGTCTCTTCTCTCTCTTCATTGCCTCCAAACTTTCCTCCTTAAAACAGTTATACACTGATTCTCCTCTATTAGGTGTGACATCAGGAGCACTGAAACTAGCCTGGCTTTCAGATTCACAGAAAATTTACTTCACTGCAAGCTGTTCATCTTCGTAACACACATTTTGATCTTAGATAAGTTGAATTTTTTTTCCGTTGCAACATTAGTTCATTTCCTTCCTTCCTCTAGTTTTGTACTTCTCCACTCCATGATAATTGGAGAGAATATTATATAATTCGCACAAGCAATATGCATGCCAAAGATGATGTTCATTCTTAATTCAGAGATGTTTATTCTCAAGAGGTCATCCAGCTATTTTTACCTTTGTCTTATGGTGTTTTAGTTACTTATGATATATACCATCTTCCCTGGAAAATTCTGAGATGTACAAGAAGTTTCTGACACGATGGACCCCAATATGTTGCTGAGATTCATGTAAACCTCCCTAAATATCCAACATGAATATATCACATTAGAACTAAAATTGCATAAAACCTACATATTAAATATAGGGACATTTCAGGAAAACGTCTCAAGGCAAAAGAGAATATGATGCAATTTAACAGAGCTATCCTAATCACAAGTAAGTCAATTCAACTTTTACAATCATCTCCAAAACTTCATCCGCCTTCTCTTCCTCTAATAAGTTTTCTCAATTTGCTTTTTATTGCTTCCATATGAGGACCCCTGTGTCATACATGTATATGAACATGAGATCTGCCTGCTTCCATACTTGTTTTGGTTTAACTCCACCTGCAGAATAAGGTACAATCCCCTTAGCAATCTATTGCCTTCACATTGTGACCTGAATCCAACTTGTTGGATTGGGACTCCCTAGCTCAACCCAATTCTACCAGTATACATGATATTTTACCCTAACTGGATTCCTTAAAATTCTCGAAACATACATATCTTCATGTCTCTGAGTTTCATTTCCTTTCAGCTCTTTCTGCTCTCTGAAATGTCCTGCTACACCCAGACCATATCTATTCATTCTTAGGACCCAACCCAAATTCCATCCCCATGAATTCTTTTCTCCTTTCACAGGCAAAATAACCTAACTCTTCATCAGTACTGTAGTGTTCAGTCACAACACTAGACATAGATCTTTGTTCTTTATTTTATCAGGTCATGTACTACCTGATATTTTCATAACATCTCATCCTCCTCTCCCTGTCTACAGACCCCACTCTCAAGGGGGTAAGTGCTGGATTTCTTTTCTAACCTCCACATTATATTTTCTGCTCCTCTAAAATAAAGTATCACTCTATTTCATGTGACATATCTATATTGAATATAAACAGTGAGATTTTCTGAATAATGTCCAAATGTTTTATATACTGAATTTTAGGAATATTTAAAGTATTGATAAATTTTACATGTAAAGATATTTCCTGTTGACCATCTGGGAAAAGGTAAGCACTCATATATTTTCAAGAGGAACAATAGAGTGAATTTTTAAAGGGACATTTAGAAAAGCAAAAGCAAAGATATTTCTTATTTTTAAGGATGGCATGGGCTGCCTTCTTCAATTTTTAGAAATGAGATCAATATTATGACTCTTCCAAATTGAAGTTTCTAAAAACCTAGATAATAGGAAATTTGCACTTGAGTCCACCTGATACAATTGAGAAAACTGTGTGTGAATAAGAATGGAGTTCACAAGGAGAGAAAAATTAAAAAAAAAAAGAAGTATTTTTATCTCTGAAACTTTTGAGAAAGGTGATATGGGGAAGAGAGTATTTCCCATAAAGTAGTTAAGGTCAACATTTGTCTGCTCTAACATGGATAAGTAAAATTAGTTAAGAGACCCTAAGAAGTGACAACCTAGAGAATGCAGTGACCAAAAGAAAACATACATTGAAGACGACTCTTCAAAGACTGAGGAGTTTTTTTGGAAAAGAAATTCATTCACCTTTGTTTAACAAGCATTTTATGAACTTATTTAAACATAGAACATGTTTTTAACCAGACTGTGTGTGTGTGTGTGTGTGTGTGTGTGTGAGAGAGAGAGAGAGAGAGAGAGAGAGAGACAGAGACAGAGAGACAGAGAGAGAGACAAAGAGAGAGACAGAGAGAGTGGGAGAGAGAAAGAGAGAGAGTCTGTGTGGGGTGGTGTAGAGTAGGTTGGGTACTTATACTGTGGAGGATATCTGAATGTCTTGGGCATTTTCTTCCTGAAGAGGTCTGATAAAAGATAAGGAGTTTGAGTTCTTCTTATTCAAGCCCTGCTCTTTCTAGTTAGGTGAGATTATTTAAAATTTCCATTAGCTCTTAATCATGCCAAATATTGAAGGCAAGGAAAAAAAATAAAGAAAATTCAACATCAGAGAAAAGAGAGAAAGAAGAATGGAGTATAAAGATGAAGAAATGCCTGAAAAACTGTACAAAAACCAGCAAAGCATTAAAAAAAAAATCCCTGCCAGATGTAGCCAGCTAAAGTCTAACAGAAGTTTCAGTGGCAGGCATGTCATCTGTCATATCAAAACATTTTCAATACCATCTACCAATACAGCACTAAATTCTGGACTGCCATTAATGTCAACCCATTTATAATTTTGGCCTGCAGCACTACAAAAAGGCAGATGACAGCCTACTATTTCACACCTACTGTTGAAATGAATAAAACTGACTGAAACCCTTAAAAGCAGAAAAAAAGAGGAAGGGGAAAAATAAAGCCAACAACACTGCACAATGAGGCTGGAGATAATTCACTGCTTGTCTTGCATTTTGAATACCACGTTTTGGCTGATGTGTCCTTTGCAGATCTAATAGCAGTAAGTGAAGTGTGGCCCAGTTGTAGAAACCAGTGTGCTTCAGAATGATTTCCTCTCTCTTTAATTGGTACTATTTTACCCACTCACTGGACTTTCATGACTTATACCTGTTCACACTCTCTCTCCTTAGCCTAAATGATTATGATATACACCTTGTGTAACATTTCTTAGTAAACTTTGTCGTATATGGTATGGGGAATACTTTGATAAGCTTATGCCCTCTGAAATGTTGGAACTATTTCTTGTACTTCTTTTGGATGCCCTTGACTGTTCTCTCCCTAAGAGTTTGCAGTACAACATGGGGACCATAGAATGTTGGACATTGGCATAACAACTGATTTTGTTTTCTTCAACCAATCCAACTATAAGTAGTGTGCTAAATATAACTTTGAAAAATTAGATGCTCTAATCTAGTTGCTAATCTTTAGGTTTTCCTGACCTGGCCAGTTGTAGTTAGGACAATGTTTAAAGCAGCTGTCTGCAAAGTGTGGATGGGAGACTCTTATTTTTATTATAATATTGAGCTGTCATTTTTTTTTTCACTGCCTTAACATTTGCACTAACCCAAAGTAATAGTGGGTGAAACTACCAGCACATAATCAAATAAGGGTGTTTTCCTGATATTGTCAAATAGTTCAAACCTCATATTATTCATTGGTTTTGCCATATCAAGAACAAACAGAAGTTTTTAATACATTCAGATTCTCTTGATACAGTACAAATCCAGGTTATGTGGAATTATATTGAATGGATTTTCCACTCATATTAGATTAAAATCAAAGTTACAAAGCTGAAAACAAGTCCCAAGTACACATGATTCTAAAATAAGTCCCATGTAATGCATATTTTTGTAGAACCCAGTTCTCTTCTACAGAACTTCAGCTATCTAAAGGAAAAATGAAGAACTCAATGAAATTTACTTAATGGTGAGATGTCAATCTTGGGAGAGAATGGTATGACTTTTTCTTTGCTTTCTCTGTTGGGTAGGGAGTTCTTCAATAACCAATTCTTTGTAGAGGTTGGTGATATCTACCAGAAAACTGATTCTCATTTCCTGGTTAAACATTTGCTAAGACATCATTCTTGCTGATCTGAACTTGGGCCTTTTTGATCAAGAGAAAAAGAATTAGAGAGAATCTGTGGACAAAGAGAGGGGGAATCTGTGCATTCATATCACTGAAGTGACAAAGGCATATACATTAATTCCTCTTGGGACAACTGAATTCTTCAAGCACGGGAAAGCTTGAAATGACTTGCATATATCTCACCCAAAACGTGCCTCTGATACTGGAGGATCCCCCAATGGTAAAATACTTTGTATATTACCGAGGATTCAGACTGAGAGGAAATGATGAGAAGTCCAACCATAGAGGACATTCTCCACATCCCAAAACTTATCTCTTGTAGAACACACCATGTGTCCCTCTCAGCCACAACTTGAATGCTTACCACACAGAGTCCCTCTACAGTTTTACAATTAAGTAAGGAATACTTGATCTCTTCCACCAATTTCCCAGGAATCAACTCACCAGAGAAGAAAGGTAGGAGGCAAAAGTGGAGGAGGTGTTGAACAGTAGGCCCCACTCACCATCACAGAGGTTTCTAACAAAAAGGGCTGAGATTTATCTACCAAAAAGTGCCCTGTTAACTCTAGGAGCTTCCTCAAGTCTTTAAGTGATGAAAAGAGAAATTTGACAGGGCACAGTCAAAAGTACTGATTAGAAAAAACAAATAAAACTACTTTAAATTTGCTGCCACACTCAGTTCACACTTCAATCTATCTTTAGTAAAGTTGATTTAGCTCTTAAATATGACAGTGGTTACAATGCATCTCAAATCCTGAGTTCATATAATTTTTAATATTATTACATTAGGTTACCAAATATTCTAAATAAATGACAATATCTCCTTGTATATAATATTAAGTGAGAAATACCTACAAAGCATAATTTTGATTTTTTTTTCATATAGCCAAGAATATCTTCCTCTGAATCTCAGTAATTCCAGTTGTATTTTTTTTCATGTTAATGAGGTTACAGTGAATATGTGAACCTGCAAATAACCAATGTGCTATATTTGACTATGTGTTGTCAGCATCCTCTAATTAAAAAGAATTCATTTCAGAAACACTCATTCTTGGCACAAAGAGAAAAATCTCTCAACAAAGCATATGACTTGTAGAATACAGAAAAAAGAAAAAGTATAACAGTATCATCATCCATCATTACTTGGAGAACATCTAGAAAGCAGTCTGGCAACATTTGTTCAGAGAGTGAACAGTAGGATACCTCACCTTCTCTGAATCTTTTACCTATTTTAGGCTGTCTCTTTCTGAAAAAGACTTAGGTTACGTTGCAAACTTTTGTCTTAGAGCACTGAAGACTGAGAAGTAAGAACCTTGGAATTGTAAGGAATTGTAGAAGGAATCTGCAAAGCCATCTAACCCTTCATAATTTATAGGTGAATAAATTCTGGAACAGATAACTTGAATGATATGCCTAAGGTTCAGAGGACTGTGATTCAGATCTCCTAACTGCAGTCTAGTCTTCTTCCACTAAGATTCCTTTTCCTAAAAACATCGGTTAACCTACCTCAGAAACAGTTCTAATTCTGAGTCTAAGGAACTAAGGTGAAAACAGGGGGTAGGAAGATTCTTGTTTATTGCATAGAAGAACAAGAAGAGCAAACTAATCAGTCATCTTTCTCTCCTGGGAAGAAACTAGAGGACTCTAGAGAACAAAAGATAAAATTAACAACTGTCAAATAAATGGACATCTAGGACACAATTGAAACACCAGTCAACAATTCCTCTTTATTATATATAACTTTTTTCGCTTTCCAGGAACAACTGAAAAGTTCTAAGAAACATGGTCTCCATGATTCAGGCTATGGTCCACAGGTATGGAATAATGTCAATATGAAAGGGCAAAGCTGATTAATGGCAATGGATTAATCTATCCTCTAGCAGTTCTTGTGATCTAATAGTTCAAACTGTATGACAACTACAGATTCATGGTGGATATTTGTAATACACTGTATAACTTTACAGTCTGTAACACTTGCCAAAGGGAAGGGAATCAGTAAGAGCTGAAAACCAAAGCGCCTGTTAGGGAATGTACTGGTTGTTGTTTTCAGAAGGGACTTTGGCAAACTTAATACTGAGTGTCTGTTGCTGAAAGAGTAAATATAGCTGTGAATTGTCAGTGAAAATTGGGGCAGATCAGTTGCAGTGATACTATGGTAAATAAAGAAGTGGAACCAGAATGAACAAATGCATAAAGTCAGCCATGTTGTTGGATAACAGTGGGTTTATCAAATATTGACAAACATGATATGATTGTAATCAGTCACTGTCAAAGGAGAACAGGTCTCCTCCTCTCTTTTACAAATGATCCAATTAAAGGAAACATGTTGGCTATAAAAGTCAAAATCAACAATGCACTATACACTGACAACCCATCCAACATACAAAATCAATAGTGCATTCTGCTGCCATCCAGCACAAAGCAACAGTAGCAACTTCCCCACCTCTTTAGTCAAATATGACACTGTATCAATCGATCAAAACTCAGTACTTATTGAGCAAGGCTACTGAAGAATGCAAACTGCATTGTACTTCTATACCTCCCTCCCTGCCCACACTCATTTTATTTCGATAAACTTTAACTTAAAGGCATAACACCTGAGAATGTTCTGTTGGCACGTAGAGTGTTTATTTGTATAATCACCATACAATTTGACACTGATTATATTTACAACAAGATTATAAAACACTGTAAGGTTAGAAATGCAAATGCCATTGAATCAAGAACTGTAATTTTAGTTCTGTCTCCACACCATGGCTTTGTCCAAGTCCTCCATTCAGTGTGACAAACAAGACATAAATGGCTCCAATTAGTCATCAGGCTTGCACTAACACTAAAAACAATCTGAAAGGGAACTGAACAAGGGCTGGATATGGAACAAAATGTGAGTTTGACAGAAGAAAAAAAATCCACAACTTAATATTTGGTATAGTGTGAAAAGGGCAGCAGAGAGGAATCAGACCACGACTCCATGTGTTCTGTCACCTTGAACAAATAATTTTTCTACTCTGGATCTTAAGTTTCTATAAAAATTAAGGAATAGGCTTAATGGACAATAGTAACTATAAAATGACTATAGTTTTAGTACTCTAACACAGTGTTTTTTAAACATTTCCTTGCCAAGATCCACAGTCAGAATATATTTTCTATTATGACAGAGTGAATAACTGAAACAAATTTTATAAACAATATTTACCAGTATTATATGCAATGTTCTCTAATGTTTTCTCTTCTATCTATTTTCATTTTCTTTATAAAAGATGAGCATGACTGCCAATAGCTCACAACCTATAGCTTGAATATCATTGTTTTATGGGCCTTTGCTTTTCCTTCTCCCCTACTCCTCTCTTCCTCTCTCGTGTCTCCCTTCTTTCCTCCTTTCTTCCCTCCATTTAAGCATCTCAACCATAAATTCCAAATGCATAAATTCTGATCTTTTGTATTTAGCTGAATTTATATTTTCTCCAAATACTCTGTATTTCTCCATCCCATAAGGCTAGTACAATACAAGGACACTCATCTGGTGCTCAACAAATTCTTATTTAGTTAACTCCCCAACTCCTTAACCCCTTGGAGAACAAAAGTCATGTGAAAAAGGCATCTATTACCTAGATTCTTGAAATTTGGGGGTAATATGTGGGGAATTGTATAGTTATTTAATATTTTTTACAATTTCCATAAAATCAGAATGTGCCCAAAATATGCTTTTAAGTAAAAATAAGGATATAACATTTCATAGGAAGTATGAATTCAACTAATGAAACCATAAAAAAGACTGGAAGGAAATGTGCTAATATAATAACAGTCTTTTTATCTCTTGATAAGAAGTTTATAAGCAATTCCCAAGCTCATCTTTTATACATTATTCTGTTCTCCAAATTGTCTTCCTTAACATGTACTACTTTGATGATTAGAGAAATCTTTTCTTTTCATTCCTGAGGATAAAAGACAAAGTATACTTGAAAATATTGTAAAATGATTTGGAGCAGTCTGTCAAGTGTACACTATGAGTATCTATTGATCGATCGATCTACTGTTCGATCTATCCATCTATCTATCTAAATGTATATCCTTTCTGACAAAGAACTGGTGATATACTTAAAATGTATTTTTAGCCTCTGTTGCCTCTGTGTTTCTTAAATAATCCAGCACTAAGGTCGTTTTGTTGCCAGTAATAGTATTTCTTTTTCTATAACCCAAGGTCATCTAAAATGAATCAAAGCTTGACTGTTACCTGTTCCCTTTAACCAACCTGAATTTTAATGTGTATACGTTATAGATACAGTGACTGCTATGAGCTATTGGGGGCTAAACAGGTGTCAGCCACTGTTTCCTTTTTATGCTTGTGATCTCATTTTATTATTCCCCACAACTATCCCAAGTAAGAGCTTCTATTTGTGTTGTATTTTTACAGATGAGGGAACTGAGGACTGAAATATTAAATAGGTAACAGTTTTAAGTGATGAAACCCTAAGATGAATTTGGGTGATCAAAACTTTAGAAAATGTTTGTTCTCTTATATTTAATTTGTTTTGATTAATTTTCAATGTTTACTGTACTTAATCTTCATGGATCAATGAAGTCAGTACTACCATTATTGCAACTTTACACATGAGAAAAGAGGTAAAGAAATGGCATAAGAGTAGGTAATAAAAAGTGAAACTTTAATATGTACTTAGAAGTCCTCAATAAAAATTCATTCCTATTCATAAAAATTCTAACCACATTGTTTAATTTTATCTTTCAAAATTTATTGATTCCCATAGAACTTAGAGAATTTTGTCTTTAAATATTCCCTTTCTTTTATTAAAACAAGGCTCGTGTTGGTATTCTAATGACACTGCCTTCTTTTGGAAGACATTTAAGAAATAAATATTTTAAAAATATAAATAGGAAACAAAAATGTACTTCTTTCTCAGCATTTTATGCTTTCGACTATAAATTGGTAAATAGTACTCAATGCTATGATATTAACAAGACATGAACAAATCAACCTGTTGAAACCATGCAAAGGTTAAATGTAATAGGTTACTCCATCTTTTCTTCACAAGTCTGCCCAACTTATCTCTCTACCACAAAGAGCTCCCTGGTTAGTATTATAGTATTAATATTATCTTACTCTGTCTGCCTCAGGATTTCATAGTATTCCACCTAAATTTTTTTTATCAGTAGTATTGTCTCATTCAAAAGGCTTCATGGACTCTCCATTGGCAAGAAGCAAAGTTAAAATGCCCTAAATCAGTATGCAAGACCTCCTTCCATAAAGGAGCCCTAATTAGCTTTTTCAATCTGATTTACCACATTTCTTTTGGGTAGAGAAGTTACTCTGTATATATTTCTCTGCTTAGCATAGTGAAGGCATTAATAAAATTTTAGAGCCAGAAAAGACTTTAAGGCTCATCTCTCCAAATCAGGTCATTTAAAATAAAATACTGGTGCTAGAGTGTTCTAGGTCATAGAGAAGGTTAATGGTCAAGATGTTAACAGAACCTTTTCTTTTAGCTCTTAAACATGCAATTTGCTCAAGAAATATTTGTTGAATTAATTGTATTATTAACTATATGTTTGGATGCATTTTGTGACCTGGTAGGAATTGCAATGTTTGATGTCAGTGGATGGAATAAGCCAAGACAAGAAATGTGTGCAGACATTGAGCCATTCAATATCAGTAAAATGCAATGACAGATTCTTCTGAAGACCCTTAGATGGAGAAAATGTTTCCTGAATCCCAATTTCCACAGAATATGATCATCAGCACACTCCTAATGAAATAAAGCCCGTTTCTAAAAATGTCTCATCTCACTTTTTGTTTAGGGTCATTGGTGAAAACTAGGATCCAAATTAGTAGAATTAGAAGAGCTCTTAGAGATAAGCCATTTGGTCCAGCCACTTCATTTTGAGTGAGGAAACTGAAGTCTAACAGTTTAGGATATGTGTAATATAAGACCTGACATTTGTTGTTCTGTTGTTGTTGTTTATTTTCTGTAATGCATGTTCCTGACATAAGCATTGATTGTCGAGGGGGCTGGCATCCACTTCAAAGAGGACTATCTCAATAAACACATGGCCAGACACAGGAAGGGACAAAGAGCCAGGTACTCCCAGTTGAGGTTCCTTTGTTGTAGAGATCTTGGCAGATTTCAATAACTGCCCATTTCAGTCACTTGTTTTTTGTTTTCCTATGCTTTAAATTTCTGCTCTTATGTTTTAAATTTACCAATAAAGGGTAAGTCCATGAAATCCTAGGTCCCCACCCTGGACCCCAATACAAGAAGAACCCCAGGCCTATGTATTCTCTCTCTGTCTCTAATGGTGACCTTGCTGTGTGGCCCCAGGTGTTCTATGTAATTTCCAAACTTTGTAAGTAATAAGTTTTTTTTTTAAGTTTTCAAATGGTTATCACTGAAGTGTGTTTTGCAATCATCATAAGAACCACAAGGTCCAGTTCAGCTTCAACATTGGTGATCAATAGGCTGAGACCAACACAAAACAATATGATATACAAGGAATCTTCAATCAAAAATCCATGAGTGATTTCAGCAGTGTTTTAAAACTGTACCCACAACTTTCTGGGTACCATGAGCATTCTCTTTGGTCTGCCTCTCACAATTAGAAAAAGACTAACAGGTCAAGCTCCAGGTCCCTCGCTTACACATGCAGCAATAGGTTTATCTGTTCTGAACATGGGGGTTCTGGATCAGATTCCCTAGAAGAAAAATGGGCTGCTGTTTGAAACAATTGATCCCTGGGAATGTAACTCAGAAAAGTAGCATAAGAGATGGGATAGACTCCATATGTTCTTCGCCTCTCTGTTGGTGTTTCTGTCTCACCAATATAGAGCTTCTACACTTTAGTTATGGATTATCAGGAGTGGGAATGGCAAGGAATTTAATGATGTACTGAGGCTCAATTTTTTAAATCCATTTTTGAAACGGTCTTTCATAGTCAAAACAGTCAACTTAGGAGGTTATACTAATATTTTAGTCATCTAAGCATTTCTGGAACCACTTTTGGGAATTGCCTTCAAAACCCAAAGCACATTGTTTCAACTATTCTTAATCATGGCAAAAGTGTGTCTTTTGAAAATGGTTTTGGTTTTGCACAATTAAAATGATAATTAGAATCAAGTGTGATAGATAAGTGTGAAATCAAAAGTTAGGAAAAAAGGAATGAGAGGTGTGTTTCTGGGAGCAAACTGAAGAGAAATACCAAGAAAGATTTAAATTCTGGCTGAAGGAACTGAATAGGTGTTGTCTCTTGACAGTATCAAATTGAAAGTCCAACATTGATTTGGGTACAAGAAATGCCTTGGTTTTGGGGAGACTCCAATTAGAGCCAAAGAGACCTGATTTGAAATTCCGTTTACACTATTTCTGATTCGTGGGACCTTGAATTTAACGAATCTGCAGTTGATTTCCTCAACCTACTTCAGGCTCTTCAGGTAGAAAAGAAATGCTTTGTATGAAGCAGCAACTCAGTTTTGGTCATGATAAGCACTCATAAATGGTAGACATTATCATTATCCTTGACATTAAGAAACATTTGTTCAGATTATTTATAGTTTTTAGTGACATTGTTAATAGGCTATGTTCTCCATGAAAAAAATGTATATATATATATATATAAATATATAAATATATATATATATATGTAAATATGTATATATACATTTTTTTCAAAATTCATGAGATAAAGGCCTGATCTTAGCAAAAATTTCAGATAGATTTTGAAAGATACCTCCTCCCTTCCCAGCTACTCTTTTCTGTGCTACCTCCTTCACAGCTCTGTGTGACATGTACCTTCCTGAAGATATTAACATGTTCTTTTTAAAATGAATCCTCTCTTTTTTTAGCTAGGAGACTGAGGCACAGAGAGGCTCCCTGCTTTCTGCAAGACCACACCCAAGTTAGCTCCTGTCTGTAACATCAAGGTCTTCTGACACCAAATCAAAGGTTTTGCCACTCTACCACCTGCTTCTTATCCTACCAAGGTATTAAAAGGAAAGAATTAACATACACTAAATGCCATCTTTATCTAATTAACTAAATCTACTTCATTTTCACACCCACAGCCCTAATATTAGGTATTATAATAGTCTCACTTGACACATGAGAATACTTAAGTTCAGAAAGGTTAAGAAACTGGTCCAAAGCTATACAGTGGGGAAGCAGTAAAACTGGGTTTACACACAGATGTTCCTAAAACAAAACACAAATTCTAAGCTCATTCACCATAGAGATAACAAAGCACAGAGGGTCAGGCTTTAAGATGCTCTACGACACTTGGTAGAAATTCTATGAAGCATATGAATCATGTGAATTAAAATTTGGTGATGGGAGAGCATCTCCTCCTCATCTGCACTGCTCATATCACAGTCTCAAGTGTAAGAGACGTGGAATCATGTCCTTTTCCTATAAAAACAAACAAACAAACAAACAAACAAAAAAAAACCTTCTTCCTGGTCATTGCTGAACTAGATCTCCAGTCATGACCTAAAGGGTAGACAATCCATTGAATTTTGTAGTGGCTTTGAGTTGAATGAGCTCTTCAGCCATGCAATTGTATAAATGAATAATATGTATTAATTTCCTTTTTTCCTTTCAGGCTTGGCCCTGTGTTCCTGTAGTCTGTGGTTTTGAACCATTTACCTGTATGCTTTTTCAGGGCACCAGTGGGTGAGTCCTTCTTTTTCTTTATTTCTTTATTTCTTTTATTTTATTTTTTTGAGTATTTCTTTTTCTATGTACTCATATACAATACTTAGTCACAACCTCATTGCACACTAGTGTACTCCTAGTCAAATTATTTGCCAAGTGAGAAAGTCTGAGTAGTTCAGAGCAGTGCTGCCCCAATGCTCAAAAGTGACTATGTGAAGACTGGGAGACTCTGATATGAAAAGGTCATTGAAGTTTGTAAACAGATGTATGTCCCATCACATTAAGAATTTTCTGCAAGTCATCTCTAAGTTCAGTATCATTTTCTCAATTTCAACTCTGAACACACCCCCCTCATTTACTGAGGAAGAGAGATATTATGCCAATATCCCTGGTGGAATATTGGAGTGTTGGGGCTGAGATTTCAGTGTGACAAAGTAAAATACTGAAGAGATTTCTTTCTCTTAAATAAGCAGTTTTTTTTTTTCCCCAGGATTGTGGCTCTCTGGATGCTTCCATGAATCTGGTACAGTCACAATATTCTGGAGCAGTCTCCCTCTGGTGAGAGCCATTACATCAATGGCCAGTGTGTCATGCCAACTCTGTTCTACCTTTTCCTCTTGGAGTGGTTTTCCTTTTGTCATACATTTTTTGCTTTTCTTCTGCACCAGAAGTCACATACATGGAAGTGCCAAGGAGAGCCTAGTAGCTGTTAATGCAGAGCCTTAAAGACGTAAACAATAATTAAATTTGCCTATCATCTCCCACTCTCAAGTATAGGCTTCAGATGGCCACTGAAAGATTTGGGATTTGAAGATCTGGTCCAATATTTTTCCATCTCAGCACAACTCATATTTGTTTAAAATGTGTTTGCACCTCCTTAATAAAAACATATGGGGAAGACACTTTTCCATAAGGGGAACTTTATAAATGTCCCTTAGTTTAACCAACACTCTTAAAGAGTCAAGATTATAAACCAACTAACAAAGTGCTGACATTTCAAAGCAATTTTTATATCCCAGCACACTGCTAGGTGCTCTGAAATGCAATAGAAACATATGAGTAATCAGGTCACAATGCCCACAATTAGCCAACATAAATGGTATCTGGCTTACTTTTCCAATGGGAAAAAAAAAATCCTAACTTCAGCTATTAAATAAAAGGAGAGAATTCATTTCAGCTTCATTTTCTCTCAGCCTGTATATTAATATCTTGATTTCCCTGATAGTATCTAGGCATAAAAGTTATGTTTCCAATCTTTCATTTAGATGAAAGATATTCCCGATTGCCTGTTACACACTAAGGGCTAAGTAAATGCTCTTCAGCATTCCTTTAAAAAAATAAGAACCCACACTTATTTGGATGATTTTCTCTACTGTGGCTCAGGTGAAAGCAATACTGGGGCTGAGGCAACATTGTTAACCACACAAATGACCTTCTAATTTCAAAGAATTCCTATCTCAACTGGGATATCACATCTAAAATCATATCCCAGTAATTTATTCGCTCCATTCCCTTAAGAGCTGGCTTGAGGTCAATGCCATCATGTGAGAGAGAGCTTCTCTCTTTCTACAGTAAACTATTTTCTTTTATTCTTTCATCCCCCCTCCTCCTCCTTTACTAATCTGTTCTAAAAGGAATTTCACATCAGATATGGTCAAATGTTGATGATTTTATCTCCTCCAAATGACTCTCTCTGGAGACAATTAACCAACAATTACAGGGTAAGTTCCCACAAGGTCACAGAAATGGCCTCTTAGTTCAGGACCAACCACCCCAAACCCAGACCATGGAACACAGAGCTGCAAGAGAAATAGCTGCCAAAAAATTGCAAAAGAGCAAATGATGGCAAATTAGTTTGCCTTTTCCCTTCTCTAGACTGCTGTCTTCTCATCATTAAGTTGAGGATTTGGAGTAGAAGTCACAAGTCCCTCTAGTCTAGTAAAGAAGAAATGTGCAGTCCTCAGTAGGCTGTCAAGGCAGTATGGTGGTTTGGAGATCTGATCCATCTAGTTGGAAGTTTCCACCCTGCTGGCCTCTGACCTTTGGGTAGTTGGGAAGATCCTTAGTTTTTAAGCCTCATTTTTCTCATTTAAGAAGAAAAAAAAATTGTAAGACTAAATGCAGAAGCAAATTCCTATCTCACTGTAAATACTCAATTAATGTAAATAATATTATTTTAAAAATTAAAAGGTAGAGGACACCAGGGATTGTCTCTTGTCATGTAACAGAGTTTTCCCTTTCTGCCTAACTTCCTATTCTCCCTTGCAGTACACAGTACACTAGTGTTGCATCAGGGAGACTCAGAACATATGTAAAACTTACATGGAAAATACCTCCTAGCCTGCAGCAATCACCATTTTGAGCCATCAGAGTGGCCTCCAGCTCCATATCCCACTTCTTGTCCCAGGCATATTTAAGGAAATCATAAACTTCTTAAACATGACTTTGCTCATGCCATTCCCATATCCCCCAAATATTTCCACAGCTTTTATTCTCACCTGTATAGTTGATATTTTTCTGCCTGTCTCGGGGTTCTCCATGGTCTGGCTTCATGCCATTTGTCCACTTTGAACCTTTCCTGTCCAATAGATATCTTCTCTCTATCCTCAAGAAATCTCTACTCCATATTTATTTTTCATCCCATGTCTTCATTCACATTGCTTGCTTCTTTAGGTATGCTCTCCTTTTCTTCCTTTTTCCTTTCCATACTGCTAATCTTTAAATATCTATCTTATTTTTCACCTCTTCTCTAAGGCTTTTCAAATCTTTACTGAAGTTATTCTCCAAATCAGAGTTGCAAATGTTTTCTGTAAGAGGACAGATAGCAAATATTTTAAGGGTGTGGGGGAAATATCTCTGTGGCCGTTACTCAACACTGGTTTTAGTACAAAAGCAACCACAAGAAATATATAAATGCATGGGTGTGTCTGTGTTCAAGCAAAACTTTATTTACAAAAGCATATAAGTGGAATCATACAGTATTTGTATTTTTGTGACTGGCTTATTTAACTTAGTGTAATGTCCTCAAAGTTCATCCATGTAGTGGCCTGTGTCAAAATTTCCTTCTTTTTTATGGCTGAATAACATCCCATTGTATGTATATACCTCTCTTTGCTTATCCATTCATCTGTCAATGGGCATTTATGTTGCTTCCATGATTTAGCTATTGTGAATAATGCTGCTATAAACATTGGTGTAAAGTATGTCTTCGAGACCCTGCTTTCAGTTGTTTGGGGTATATATTCAGAAGCGTAATTACTGTATCATATGGTAATTTTAATTTTTCGAGGAACCATCATACTGTTTACCACAGCAGCTGTACCATTTTGCATTTCCACCAAATTTCTCAACATTCTCACCAACACTTCTTATTTTATTTTATTTTTTAGATAGTAGCCATCTTAATGGGTGTAGGGTGGAATCTAATTGTGGTTTTTATTTGCATTCCCCTAATGATAAGTGATGGGCATCTTTTTAAGTGCTTATTGGTCATTTTCCATCTTATTTGGAGAAATGTCTACTTAAGTCTTTTGCCCATTTTTCATTCATATTTTGTTTTTGTTGTTGTTGTTATTCAGTTTTATAAGTTCTCTATATATTCTGTATACTAGTCCTTATTAGATGTATTATTTGCAAGTGCTTTCTCCATTCCATGTGCTGCCTTTTCAGTATAATGATAATTCCTTAGATACAAAAAGCTTTTAATTCCCATGAAGTTCATTTTGTCTATTTTGTTGTTGTTGTTGTTGTCTGTGTCTTTCGTGTCATATCCAAGAAATCATTGTAAAATCCAACATCATGAAGATTTTTCAGTATGTAATCTTCTAAGAATTTTATTTAATCTGTGAAATACCATATTGTATATTCTGGAAAATGTCCCATGTTATCTTAAGATGAATGTATATTCAGTTGTTGGGTAAAGTCTTCTGTATATACTTCTATTATATCAAGTTAATTTTTTTGATTGATTGAGTCCTCTGTTTCCTTACTTATCTTCTGATTGTTAAATCCATTATTGAGGGTGGAGTATTGAATTACCCAAATGTTATTGTAGAATTATATTTCTCCTTACATCATGTCAATTTTTGTTTCATATATTTTGATGGCCTTATATTTTGGTGCTTCATATATTTTGGGTTTAGGTACATAAATATTTATAATTGTTATATATTCTTGATGTATTAAATATTTTACTAATATATAAGGTCATTCTTTGTCTCTTATAATCTCTTTTGATTTAAAGCCTATTGTTAACTTATTAAAGCCAACCCCAGCTCTCTTTTGGTTATTATTTGTTTAGAGTTACTTTTCCATCCTTTAATTTTCAACTTATTTGTATCTTTCAATCTAAACTGAGTCTCTTGTAAACAACATAAAGTTGGATCTTTATTTTTTTCAATCTCTTCTGACAATCTCTGTCAGATTGAATAGTTTAAACCATTTACATTTAAAGTAATTACTGATAAGAAGGAACTTACTTATGTTATTTTACTATTATTTGTTTTCTATACAAAAAGCCATATAGCTTTTTGTCTAACATTTCCTGCATTACTATCTTCTTGCAACCATTTTAGTTATTGACATCAAAAAAATTACATTTTTATACATTGTGTGTCCAAAAAGCATTAACTAGTAATTGTTGTTTCACATATGTCTTTCAAGTTATGTAGAAAACAGAATGTGAATTTACAGGCCCAGTTACAATAATATTAACTTTTAGACTAATAACTGTGTTTTTAAAAGAACATATTTGTCCCTTAGATAATGTAGAAAACAAAAAGTGGATTTACAAACCATTGTTACAATAATACTGGCTTTTATAGTTGTGCATTTATTTATCTTTACTAAGATTTTAAAATTTTTTTCAAGTGACTGAGTTGCTGTCTAATGTCCTTTCATCTTAACCTGCTAGACTTCCTTTAGCTTTCCTTATAGGACAGGTCTAGAGGTAACGAACTCCCTTAGCTTTTGTTTACCTGGAAATGTCTTAATTTATCCCTCACTTGTGAAAGACAGTAATTTTATATGTAGGACTGACAATTTATTTCTTTTAGCCTTTTAAATATATCAGTCCACCCTCTTCTGGCCTCCAGTGTTTCTGGTGAGAAATCTGCTGATAATCTTATTGGGGATCCCTTGCATGTGATAAGTCACTTCTCCCTTGCTGCTTTCAAGATTGTCTCTTTGCCTTTGGCTTTCCAGAGTTTAATTATAACATGGCTCAGTATGGATCTCTTTGAGTTAATCCTACTTGGAATTCATTAAATATTTAGATTTTTTTTTTTTTGTCATTTCAACTTAGGAAAGTTTCAGCAATCATTTCTTCAAAAAATGTTTCTGCCCCTTTCTCTCTCTATTCTCCTTCTGGACTGCCATGAATATATTGGACCATTTGATGGCACCCCCTAAGTGCCTTTTTCTGTGTTCATTTTTTTTCCATCTTTTTTTTTCAGCTCCTCAGCCTCAATAATTTCAAATGTCATATCTTTAAGTTCACTGATATCTTCTGCTTGCTTAAATCCAATTTTGTCTCCCTCTAGTGATTTTTTTTTTCATTTCAGTTATTGTATTTTTTTAGCACTAGAATTTCTTTCTGGTTTCTTTTTAGGTTTTCTGTCTCTTTATTAATATTTCTACTTTGTTTACACATCATTTCTTGACTTTTCCATATCTTACTTTAGTTCTGTGAGCATCTTTAAGACAGATGTTTTAAAGACATTGTCTGATAGAGCCACAATTTGGTCTTTCTCAGGGACATTTTCTGTTCTTGTTGTTTTTTGTCCTTTGAATGGGCCATAATTCTCTATTTCTTTTGTATGTCTGATTTTTTTTTTTTTTTTTTTTGCGTTATGTGGGCCTCTCACTGTTGTGGCCTCTCCCGCTGTGGAGCACAGGCTCCAGACACGCAGGCTCAGCGGCCATGGCTCACGAGCCCAGCCACTCCGTGGCATGTGGGATCTTCCCGGACCAGGACACAAACCCATGTCCCCTGTATTGGCAGGCAGATTCTCAACCACTGTGCCACCAGGGAAGCCCTGTCTGATTTTTTTTTTTCTGTTGAAAGCTGAGAAGTTAAATCTAATAATATGGTAACTCTGGTAATCATATTCTCTCCATTCCCCAGTATTTGTTGTTTGGTTTGGTTTGTTTTATTTGTTTTTATGGTTGTAGGCTGTCTCCATACAGAGGATCGGCAAGGGGTGTAAACTTAAAGTCTTCCCAGGTCATTTCTGAGCCCACACCTTCCTCTGCATATGTGAAGTATTGTCTAACTTTCCTCATATATGTGGTTGTTTTTGAATGTTCCATTCTTCAATGTCTAGCTCCCAAAAAGGGGAAAAAGAGAAAACTGAAAGAGGGGAAAAATGTGCCAGCTCTTTAAATCCCCTTGGAATTGCTTCAGTCCAAGGAGGAGGAGATTGCAACAGTGGAAATGAGTGTAACAATGGCTGCTTTTTTCTGTCTCTGTACCTCTGTGATCAGAAGCATCAACCAGTGATCAGAACACAAATCCCTGATATTTGCAGGACAGTTTCTTATTGACCACCTTGACTCCTGTAAGCTATATGTAAGCTGCTCCAGGAACACATGCACAGCTGCCTGCCATGGGCTGGGGATGGTGAATGGGTAGTTGCTTCTGAACTAACAGTTTAAATTGATTAAAAATAAGCACAATTAACCACTGGAGGTTTCCCCTGGAAGTTGGAAGGCTTCAACAGATTCCAGATTTCCAAAGTAATTACATCAGGCAGATGTTGCCTGTGCAATTGTGTAGGTGATGAGACAGATTTCTGATGCTTCCTATTCCACCATATTACCAGAGTCTTCTTAAAGCCTTAAGCTTTTATCAGAAAAAAAAAATGCTAAACTTTAGACATTGTCCTGAATAGGAGCAATTGAATGTCTTCATGAGCTTATATCCTCTGTAGGAACTTCAGAAAATTAAAGACTATTGCCTCTCTACCTTCAAAAATTAATACTGAGGTTAAGAAAATTACATAATTCTGTTTGTGGGGTAACTTCAAGAAATTCCAAGAGAATCCAATGTAAACATTACAGGTTTAATATTTTACCAATAAGACATCATTGCATTGGGTTGAACAAAAAGTTCCTTCAGTTTTTAAGTAAAAGTAAAAGACACATTTTTTTTATTTTCACCAAGAACTTTACTGAACAACATATTTACCATTTTGTTCCACTATCTTCTGCCATTTTTCCAGCAACTTCATAATTCCAACTTCCCAAAACGTTTTCTCTTTCTGAACAAAGCACTCTTCCAGGTGTCTTTTACAGTCTTCCAGGGAATTGAAATTTTTTTGCATTAAGAGAATTTTGTAAAGACTGAAATAAATGGAAATCTGAAGGTGCAATGTCTAGTGAATACAGAAGATGAATCAAAACTTCCCAGCCAATCTGTAACTGTTTTTGCCTGTTCATTAAAGAAACATGTGGTCTTGCATTAACCTGATGGAAAATTATGCATTTTCTGTTGACTAATTCTGGATGGATTTCGTGGAGTGCTGCTCTCAGTTGGTCTAATACTTGTTGGAATTAATTGTTTGGTTTTCTGGAAGGAGTTCATAATAGTGGACTCCCATCTAATCTCACCATATACACAACATCACCTTCTTTGGGTGAAGACTGGCCTTTGGTGTTGTTGTTGGTGGTTTGTTTTGCTTGCCCCACGATTTCTTCCTTTCTGCATTATTGTACAGCATGTACTTTTGATCGCCTATCACAATTTTAAAAAAAATGGATCGTTTTTATTATGTTTCAGTAGAGAATCACATGCGGAAATATGGTCAAGAAGGGTTTTTTTTGTTTCTCTTAACTTATGTGAAACACAAACACAAAGCTATTAGCATAAGAAAGCTGGTGCAAATGGTTTTCAACACTTGATTTGGATACTTCGAGTATGTTGGCAATTTCCCGTGTGGTATAACATTGATTGATTTCATTTAATATCTCAATTTGATCACTGTCAACTTCAAATTGTCTACCTGACCATGGAGCATTATTTAGTGAGAAATCTCCAGCATGAAACTTTGCAAAACACTTTTGACACGTTTGATCAATCACAGCACCCTCTCCATACACTACACAAATCTTATTTTGCATTTCAGTTGTGTTTGTACCTTTCTTGAAAATATAAAGCATGATATGCCAAAAAAGTTGTTTTTTTCCCCATCTTCAATAATAAAATGGCCACACAAAAATTCACCAATTGTGATTAGTTTTTTTTTAAATGCACGCTGATATGACAGCTCTCACAATATATCTAACAAAATTGTTGCCAAGGAAGTTCATGACAACTAAGTGCTACTAGAGCCATGTTATGGAAATAAAAAAAGAATTAACATTTTGGCCAACCCAATATTTCACATAGTAAGTAATAAAATGATGAATATTTAAGTTACATTCACTTGAGCTATGCGCTCACACTTTTTCAAAATAAGGAAAGTGATGTTTCTTTGGGGTCTTACAGTAGAAAAATGGAAATCTCTCCCGGAAATCAGAGATTCTTGTTTTGTTTTGTTTTGTTTTTAATTTTAAAGAGGCCTTTCTAAACCAGTGTTCACAAATCCCTACCACTTGCTTTGGCAAGTCAGAGTGTTGACATAATGGGTAGAGAAGGGGATTTAAGGTGGGGACAGGTGGGGACAGGATGGGGCACTGAAGGGAAAGGTAAAAGACCTAAGAAAATTAACTATGTTCTTTCTTAAATTTAACCAATAAAGAGTCTTAAGTAACATTGTCTCAGATATACAAGAGAGAAAGATTCTCATCAGACACTCTCTTCTCCAGTCCTCTGATTTCTCTGAGCACTCAAGAGTATTTTGTGTTACTTCAGTTGCAACAGTAACCAAAAGTTCAGCAATCTGGAAAAAAATTGAGCATTCTTAACAATAATGCCCTGGTGCCTTTAAATAGCCCTGATTATTTTCTCTTTTATTTTTTTTAACACAAACATTGAAATTTGACTCTTAGTGATGCATGCTTGATGTTACAAACATGAGTTTTTGTGTAATGATAAAATACCCTCAGGGTCTGTTATAGAGAAAGAGGCTGGCTGTCCCCACATACTCCATGAGATGAACAGTTTTACTTTAGGGTAATTTGGTCCTGTATTGTACTCCTTTACAAGTGTTAGGCTTCCCACTACTACTTCAGTTTTGTTTTTGTTTGTTTGTTTGTTTGTTTTTTCTCTTCTGGCTAAGAGCTTATACCATCCTGTACCTCCTCAGCCTTCTGGCTAAACATTGACCTCTAATAGGCTTTGATAAGCACACAAGATATCCAAGATAGTTACCTTGTTAGTTTAACAAAATTAAGTAAGTATAAGTGAAAGTTTGATTTTTAATACATAGTGTTTATTATTAGTAGTATATTTGATTATATTTTTATTGTTAAAACTTCAGAATATGTAATTCATAAATAATTGAGATGATTCTTATAAAGGAGAGAGAGAAAAAAATTCATTTGACTACATTTCCCTTGTGTATACCCTATAGTTTCCCTGTTTGCCCTTTTTCTGCCTCAGTTTCCTCCTGCAGTGCATTATCTTTCACATGCTACCTGAGCTCCTCATATTATGCTGTGAACAAACAAGTAGGTATTTGGCTTATAGACATAATTATTTGTGAAACAAAAACAAGTACAAATAATGTCATTAAAAGGAAGATGACGAATTGGCTAAACCTCGAGTCTTCACTTGAGTCTGATTAAAATAATCTGTGTGACTTCAAACAAGATATTTCACTTCTCTGAGATTCATTTTGTCTGTATCTAGAGTGAAAGGCTGAATCATCTCTAAGGTCCCTTCCAGTGCTAATACTCAAGGATTCTACTCTTTGAGATATGATCTTCCTTTTTATGTGAAATCCTCCAAAAGCATCAAAGAATAATTAAGATCACAGAGTGATGCACATTCCAACTTTATAAGTCACATCAGATAAATTTTGAGGTTCATCTCCCAGATCTTGCCAGGCTGGAAAGCTTTATGGATGGGAAACAGTATCAGCGTGGGGTTGGCATCACAGATTTCTTTTGCTGCACTAAACAACTCTGCTCACTGGGAAACCTATTCTTGTCAAATCAAATATTGGCCGTTCACCTGCCAGAGCACATCCACAGAGAAGGTGAGCTGACATGCATTAGATGAGCACCAGAATAAAAACTTGCGCAAGCCACAGGCCTTTGGAAATGCAGAATAAATTCCACTGACCTCTTTTTCTTCCATCTGCAGAAATGCTGCCTTTCTCCATTTTGATTCTGTGTGTAAACTGGAGCCACAAAGAAATATAGAAATACCATCAGGAACGCCTCTTTCCCTACATGCCCAACTTGATTAAAAACTGAGGCTCGTGTCCAGGACTCTCTGAGAGCCAGGACTTCAGGCATCTCCAGACAAGTAAGGATCAGCAGGGCTGGGGCGACTTCCTACAGCTCAGAGTGTTTGCTGTCCCAGGTGAGCAAGGGAAGTGGGGTTTTCTCCAAGGCATAGGATCCAGGTGGTCAAAGCCCAGGCTTGCAAGATTCCCACACTTCATGCTCCTTATCAATGAAAACTTGAGGCAATGATGGAGGACAGACAGATGAGGCTGAATATCTCTCACATTTATGAGCCGTATGTTCTCCTGCAAGTTATTGAACTTGGTGCTTCATCTGAAAAATACTCATAACATTTTTTTCATTGACATTAGACTGGAAAATTTAAGATAACACCTAACAAACTCTGGGTACAGTGTCCAGGGTATAGTTGTTCTGTATACTGATGAATGCAGGAATTAATTTTGCTGTGCCTCAGTATATTTATTTCTAAGTTGGAGATAATAATAGGAAATACCTTCTAAGGTTTTGCAGAAGACTAAATAAGTCAACCCTTACAATGTGCTTAGATCAATGCCTGGCACACTGTAGAATCTCTGTTATATCAGCTATCATCATTCCTGAGATCATGGTGGTGACCTCCTTTGTCAGAGGCAGTCTAGAAGTCCAGCCTAAGATCATGAGTTTTGACACAGCTTGCTTTATAGTTGATAGGTGAAAGTTGGACCTCTACTTCCTCATCTCCAGAAGCACACAATATATATATATATACCTCCTGAGGCAGGAAAGTACAGGGAATAAGAGTCTGTCCTCTGGATTCATAGGCTCTTGGTTAAAACCATGGCTCCAACATTTATTGGTTGTATGCCTTTAGGTGAGTTTTTCAATCTCTTCGTGCCCCAGTTTCTTAATTGGTAAAGTGGGGGATTATATTAGTCTGTGCCTCTTGGGGTTGCCATGAGAATTAAATTATGTGTTAGAATGTTTTTAGCTTCAGGTTTCAGGGATCTGGCTCTTATAGCCTTAAATCATGAGTAACACTGGTACCTGAAAGGTAGTATGGTGTATGTTGCATGCCTGCTATAACTAGAGCTCTGTTCCCTTTTTCTGTGCTCTGATGCATCTTACTGATATGTATGGGTTTTTACCACACACTGGCTTCCTCTCTCATCACCAAGCAGCATACATTCCCATTCATGTCCTCCAGAAAAGAGAGACAAGCCTCTCTTGTTTTCCTCTGACAGCAAAACACTTTTTTGCTGGAAGCTTCCAAATGTGACCTCTTTCTTATTATTGATTCAAATTAGCTTAGGTCTTTGTATCATTAAACCAATTACTGGCAAGGGTGAAAAGGGAGTACAGGCTTCCCCTGCTTTCTGAAAGTAGAGTGTTCCTATGAAACCTTTCATAAGTTGAAATGGTGTAAAGGGAAGAAGCAATTACTTTGTGACACATCTTGTACACAGGTACAAAATAAATCCAGCACAGATGCTCACAGATGTAGTTCAAAATTATGGCAGCCTGATGCTGAGATGCTGGGTGTAGTTCCAGGGAAGAGGCTTGGTGGTACCACTCCCTGTTCTTGGGTTGCCCCCTGCATCTATAATGGCTCACTGAAAACCAAAGCTGAATGTTATTTTAACTTTTCATCTTTTTTTTTCATAAAAGTGAAAATCCTATTCTGAGTTCTATCAGCTAGTGAAATCAGGTACTCTTGTAGGTCTTTTGAAAAAATGAAGTGGTGAACTTTCGAAAAGTAGAGGATGTGATATCCTGATCAGTTTAGACTACTCATCTCGGCAGGAAGCTACATCCATGTCCAGTACAAATAGGGGCCTATTTAGGACAGGAACTGGAGTATCTAAAGATGTGATGGCATTAACATGATTACTTTTTAATTAATATATTTATTGGGAAATTAATTAACAACATATTAAAAGCATAAATCACAAGGTTTGGCAATACTAAGTACTTAAAAAATGGAAGCTACCACCATGTAATTATTCCCATCCCTAATCAAAGAACCCGTCTACTCTACCTGGGCCAGCATACTCAGTGCTCATTCCCACCACATCTTTTTGCACCTGCTGTGTCTGATGCCTGGAATCCAATCCTCCTAAATTTAACCCATCACACAATATTTAGCATCCATCTTCAAAATCATTTTTATGCTTCTTTTTCTGACGTCCCCAAATGAAAAGGATCTATTTCCTTTCTACGAACTCTGATAGCACCTCCTCTAATGTATACACTTTGTTTTCTGAAAGATGCCACAACATTAATAATATAAATTAATAGTCTCAGCTTTCCAAGAATTAGTAAGGTACTGGAAGGTAGAGATAGAGTTTTTATATGTTCTTCCAAAGTGTCTGACCCAATGCAGTGCAGCTAATGGGTAATCAATGAGCAATAGCTAGCTGATTTCTATAGATGACCAAGTGGACTCTGTAAAGGAAAGCCTTTTACTTGCTTCACTTTTTAAAGAATGAAAGGGTAGCAACACAAAAACAAATGCACTCACGGAGAGATTTTTTTTTTTTCTCACAAGGAGACCTTTGACATTGCCATCTCTTCATCAAAGGATAAATTTTGCTCTTAAGAAAATCTATGAACAGAGAAAAAGTTAAGTTTAGGGAGTCAGGAGTGGCATTGGAAATTAAAAAAAAAAAAATGTTTCCTCAGATGCCCCAAAACTAGTGTGAATGTTTTCTTATCCACATCTCTGAAATATAAGGACAGTTTCTATCCTCTCAGAAAAGCAGACATGCTCACTCCACATTCATTTTACCATCTGAACATTCCCAAGCCTTCCTACTCACATCATCCATGGATCCATAAACTACAGGTCAAGGGCAGAGGTATAGGGTGAGTTCTAGGTATGGTGACCACAGAGGGCAAGTTACTTCCCATAGATCCTTGGTAGACAAAAGCCAGGTGGGGCCTGCCAGGTAACTTTCTCCTAGTTCCTTGCTAGAACCTATGAACTAAAATCCAAACTTTGACATGCCGTTTAATTGTACTCCATCTGATGTGTGACTCCTTACTTCCTATTGCCTTTTCCACTGTGTTCAAACTCTGCTTTCATCTCTTCTCCAAGTATTGCTTCTACTCTCTGCTTAAGTTTTTGTTTCTGGATCCCTCTGATTGGAATTCTTCTCCTCCACCCCTCCATCTTCAAGACCTAGTTACAGTCATTCTCTGTCTCATAAGTCATTATTTTCTTCCTCTTCTTGACACCCTCAACTCAGCTAACCCTGCCCTCATCATCCTTCTCTTTGGAGTATACCATTCATTAAGCACTTGGTAATATAAACTGGTGTGGTTTTTCCTACTACTTCATGTGTGTTTGTCATTTCTCATCATTTTTATGGGAGTAAATTGGGGACTGGGATTGTCTGACTCCCCTTTAGTCTTTCCACAGTATTCAGCACCTCTCCCTCTCCAATTCACAGCCAGCATAGAGAATTTGACTATAAAACTCATGCGTGTTTGGTGAATTTCAAGTTATTACAGTGAATTACATTCCGCTCTGGACATGTCTGAGCATAATGTTCTTTTTCAGAGTTTATCTCACTTGCTTGGTGTCAAGTTATGGTAGCAATAGGAATGCCTCTACTCTTTGCTCAATACCACACCAAAGACAAAAAGCATGGTCTCTCTTTAACCAAGAAACAATAAAGTTGCTCATATCAATGGGTAGTGTAAGAGGCAGTGGGGTGGAGAGTTCAAAATTCTGTGCTTGAATCATCCATTCTCTTCCCAGCCTTCAGGGTCATGAATTCCAGTGTCCCTGGACCATTCCCAGCTCTTGATAAAATAGTTCACCCACATTACAGCAGCTCTGCTTGGTTCTGCTTAGGCCACAGAGAGGTACAGGGGAACCATATAAAACTGATTATTAGGCAGAGGGCATTGTTTATATACATTTATATTTTATAATAGTTGTTAATGATCTCTGTAATTTATAGTAAATGTAAATATATAATAACACAAGCTAGTGTTCCCAGAAAGCTTTGGTTTACAAATACATATTAAAACTTATTCAGAAAAAAATAACAAGTTACAAAGATACCAATAACCCCTCTAAAATATCATCTCACTTATTTGGTCCTCTTTACAACACAACTAAATATACTGACTTAGTGCTCTGTTCTGGGTTGCTGGTAAGAATAGTGCTGGTGGAGCAAGGGCAGGAGGAGGGACTCTGATAGACCATGTTTTTTTTTTTTTCCAACAAAATAAATGCACAATAAGGGTACACTCCTCTGGGCACTGATCTCATTGTTCTTCTGTCTGGAATACACCATGGTTCAAGTTATTTCTGCTCAGATAACTAGCCATATATTCATGTATGTTTTCTTTATCCAAATTACCTGAGTCTATACATTAAACTGAAAACTGAGGGTCAAAGTCAGGCAAGCGTGCTTCACCAGCTCTTGTGGTAATCCTAAATTCCTGTATTCCTCATCTTGTCCAAGACCATTATCATTATCACCACCACAGCCAAAATGTCTCTTTTGAAACCTTTCACATGTATGTTTTTATCTCAATCTTATTATAAAGAGAACTATAAACATATAGTTATCCAAATAAGGATGGCATCACTTTCATGTAGGTTTTATAAAGAAAATATAGATTGTCTAAATCTTGGACTCTCATAATATGTGGACTATATATGTCCATTCTGCCCAGTCCTCTTGAGTATAGATCGCTTATGACAAGTATTTTTTTCTTGTTTAAATTGTCATGCAAAAAGCAACTGCTATTGTGAAGAGAATTATAACTTTATAATGAGTTGGGGGTAAAATTGTATGAAGTGTGAAACCCTGCTATTGTATTTCCTACTAGTGCAGACACCAGCACTAACAAGAAGAAGGGCTTCAAATGTAGCTGTAAGAATATAGAAAACTAAGAAAATGAAAAAATAATTAGGGGGTGAACAACACTAGAAGAAATAATGACATACAAAACAATATAGAATACAGTATGCTACTTGGTACAGTTCTACTTAATAATGATAATGAATTAAATAAGAATAAAATAATCAAAATTTTTACATAACTTTTTTTGAGAAGGAGAAGAGGTGAATAAATATATTAAAAGGGTGAAATACCTGCCTTCTATGAAGGAAATATAAATACATATAAATGTGCCAAATCAAAGTTTCAAAGTGAGTATTTTAAGAAATATGGAAGTAGTTACCAGAAGAACCTGTTATGAATTAAAGTAGTTGTCTCCAGGGAGTGGAGCTGGTAGTTGGGGAGGCATGGGAGAGGAAATGCTACGTTTACTTGTGTCTTTTAGTACAATCTGAGCTTTTTAAAGGCTCATGTTACACTAGAAATAAAAATTAAAATTTTAAAAAGAGAAGTGGTCCTGGGATGTACCCTTGGAGCATTCCAGCACTTAGAGATCAGGTGAAAAATGAGGAACAAATGAATGGGAGCTAACAGTGGTTGCCAGTGGAGCAGGAAAATGTCCAGGAGAATATGATGCCACAAGGTCACAAAAAATAAAATTGTTCCAAGAAGAAAGAGGTGGGCAGCCACATAAAAGGCTGCTAAAATTTTAAATAAGAATATAGATGTGGTCCTTGAATTTGGCACGATGTAGTGGGTTACTGACATTGACTAGCTGACTTTGGGTGAAGGGAAAGATGGAGCTCAACTGGAATAATTGAAGACAGATTGAGGAGTGAGGAATCTGTTACAAGGAATATAGAAAAGGTGAGTAGTTTTATTTTAAAGGGGCAGAAAAGTGAGGCAATATCCGGATTAAGCCATGGGTTCAAGAGAGCACCAGTCACCCAACATAACAGTCAATGAACATGAACTTACTTAATTGTACACGGGTGGTGGTTTTGAACTTGGACACCAGAAAATTCCTGCCCCCAAAATATCTAATGTCTCTATGAAATACAAAGTAAAATTATAAGGTAAGAATAGATGGTAATTAGAGGTATGAAGTTTAAAAAATGAAATACTATCTATCTCCCTAAATGAGAGTTGGGGTGGGGTGGAAATAGGCGAAGGGGATTCAGTTACAAACATCCAGTTACATAATAACTCATAAGGATGTAATACACAGCATAGGGAACATGGACAACAATACTGTAACAACTTCATATAGGAACAGATGACTTACCATGGTGACCATTTCATAATATATGCAAATGTCAAATCCCGATGTAGTACACGGGAAACTAACATAATTTTGTATGTCAACTATATTTCAATAAAAAATACATATAGGTGAAAAAAATAATAGGAAAAAATCATAGGAAGATTAATTTGGGCTTAGTGTTAAAACAAGGTAATAGTCAAAGAGTCTAAAAAATATTATCTTCTTTAGTGCCTGTGTGACCTTGGACAAGTGACTGGAACTCTCACATCTCAGCTTCTTCACCTTGTACATGATGTACCAATATGGTGGTTGTGCAGCTTATACAAGTCATTGTATCCAAGCACATAGCATATTATGCATACACAGAAAATTATCTCAACAACTGCCCTTTCTTCCCTGGAACTAGTAGGTGCCATCTGAGCTGAGGCTGGGCTGTAAACCATCAGGTGTGCTGAAAAAAGACCACAAAGGATAGAATAGGTGTTTTAAATTAGTGCCCATAAATTCTGACTTCCTACTGTTCTGACCCCTCAGTGAAGTGCCATAATTTCTGTGATAAAATGACCCAAGCTAGTGTTCCAAAGTACAATCTACAACTGCTTTTTGCAGGGAGCGGGAAACCTGCTGATTATATATGTTTTAGAAATTTGTAGATAAAATAAAGGATTGCCTCAGAGATGACAAACTAACGCTACTGAATAATTTTAAATAGACATTTAGAAGAAGTTATTTCAATAACAAGTCAAATCTTTACATGATCAGAGATTGCTTTCTCAAAAGTTGCTTTGCTGGGGCTTCCCTGGTGGTGCAGTGGTTGAGAGTCTACCTGCCGATGCAGGAGACACAGGTTCACGCCCCAGTCTGGGAGGATCCCACATGCTGCAGAAGCAGCTGGGCCCATGAACCATGGCCACTGAACCTGCGTGTCCCGAGCCTGTGCTCCGCAATAGAATAGGCCACAGCAGTGAGAGGCTGGCATACCACAAAAAATAAATAAATAAATAAAATAAAAAGTTGATTTATATATATATATATATATATATATATATATATATATATATATATGCTGTCATTATTTTAAACATGATTAGGAACCAGCTGATAAATATGTTTTTTACATATAGGCAAAACCTATGTTTTCAAGTTCAGAAAGAACTATTACAAGAAAGGCATTATCCAGACATTTCCCTCTCCACAGAGAAGAAATAATAAAAATGAATGACCAGAAGGAGGAGCTTCAAGATGGCGGAAGAGTAAGACGTGGAGATCACCTTCCTCCCCACAAATACATCAGAAATGCGTCTACATGTGGAATAACTCCTACTGAACACCTAATGAACACTGGCAGAAGACCTCAGACCTCCCAAAAGGCAAGAAACCCCCCACGTACCTGGATAGGGCAAAAGAAAAAAAAAAAAAAAACAGACACAAATTAGGGATGGGACCTGCACCAATGGGAGGGAGCTGTGAAGGAGGAAATGTTTCCACACAGTAGGAAGGCCTTCACTGGCAGAGACTGGGGGTGACGGAGTGGGGGGAAGCTTCAGACCCTCAGAGGAAAGTGCATCAAGAGGAGTGTGGAGGGCAAACAAGCGAGATTCCTGCATAGAGTATCAGTGCTGACAAGCACTCACCAGCCCAGGAGGCTTGTCTGCTCACCCACCAGGACGAGCGGGGGCTGGGAGCTGAGGCTTCGGCTACGGAGGTCAGACCCCAGGGAGAGGACTGGGGATGGCTGTGTGAACACAGCCTAACAGGAGCTAGTGTGCCACAGGTATCCAGGAGGGAGTCCAGAAAAAACTCTGGAGCTGCAGAAGAAGAAAGAGACTTTTTCTTGTCTCTTTGTTTCCTGGTGCACGAGGAGAGGGGATTAAGAGTGCTGCTTAAAGGAGCTACAGAGTTGGGTACAAGTCATGGCTAACAGCGTGGACCCCAGAGACAGACGTGAGATGGTAAGACTGCTGCTGCAGCCACCAAGAATCATGTGTGCAAGCACAGGTCACTATCCACACCTCCCCTCCCAGCAGCCTGTGCTGCCCGCCATTGCCAGGGTCCCGTGATCCAGGGATAACTTCCCTGGGAGAACGCATGGCATGCCTCAGGCTGGTGCAACATCACGCTGGCCTCTGACGGCACACGCCCACCCCACACTCTGTACCCCTCCATCCCCACAACCTGAGTGAGCCAGAGCCCCTGAATCAGGTGTTTCTTTAATCCCATCCTGTGTGGGCATAAACAGACGCCCTCAGGCGACCTACATGCAGAGGCAGGACCAAATCCAAAGCTGAACCACAAGAGCTATGCCGAACAAATAATAGAAAGGGAAATTTCTACCAGCAGCCTCAGCAGGAGCGAATTAAATTTCTGCAAACAACTTGATGCATTCTGACACTGTGGAATACCTGAATAGACAATGAATCATCCCAAATTGTGGAGGTGGATTTTGGGAGATATTTTATTATATATATATATATATATATATATATATATATATATATATATATATATATATATATATATATATATATATATATATATTCCCTTTTTTCCTTTTTCCCTTTTTGTGAGTGTGAATGTGTATGCTTCTGTGTGTGATTTTGCCTGTATAGCTTTGTTTTTACCATTGTCCTAGGGTTCTGTCTGTCCGTTTCTTCATTTTTTGTTGTTTTTGTTTTTAGTATAGTTTTAGTGCTTGTTATCATTGGTGGATTTGACTTTTGGTTTGGTTGCTCTCTCTTTCTTTCTTTTTTAATTTATTACATTAAAAATTTTTTATTTTAATGATTATTTTAATTTTTTTTACTTTACTGTGTTTATTTTATTTTATTTTATTTTATCTTCCTTTTCTTGCTTTTTTTTTCCGTCCCTTCTATTCTGACCCATGTGGATGACAGGCATTATGTGCCACAGCCAGGCTTGGGCTGTGCCTCTAAGGTAGGAGAGCCAAGTTCAGGACATTGGTCCACAAGAGACATCCCAGTTCCACATAATATCAAATGGTGAAAATCTCCCAGAGATCTCCATCTCAACTCCAAGACCCAGCTCCACTCAATGACCAGCAAGAGACATTGCTGGACACCCTATGCCAAACAACTGGCAAAACAGGACCACAACACCACTCATTAGAAGAAAGGTTGCCTAAAATCATAATAAGGCCACAGACACCCCAAAACACACAACCAGATGTGAACCTGCCCAGCAGAAAGACAAGATCCAGGCTCATCCACCAGAACACAGGCACTAGTCCCCTCTACCAGGAAGCCTACACAACCCACTGAGCCAACTTTAGCCACGGGGGCAGACACCAAAAACAACAGGAACTATGAACCTGCAGCCTGTGAAAAGGAGACCCTAAACACAGTAATTTAAGCAAAATGAGAAGACAGAGAAACACACAGCAGATGAAGGAGCAAGGTAAAATCCCAACAGACCTAACAAATGAAAAAGAAATAAGCAGTCTACCTGAAAAAGAATTCAGAATATAGGTCATATATTTGATCCAAAATTTGGAAATAGAATGGGGAAAATACAAGAAACGTTTAACAAGGACCTAGAAGAACTAAAGAGAAAACAAACAGTGATGAACAACACAATAAATGAAATTAAATATTCTCTAGAAGGGATCAATAGCAGAATAACGGAGGCAGAAGAACAGATAGTGACCTGGAAGATAAAATAGTGGAAATAACTACCGCACAACAGAATAAAGAATGAAAATAATTGAGGACAGTCTCAGAGACTTCTGGGACAACATTAAATGCAATAAAATTTGAATTATAGGGGTACCAGAAGAAAAAGAGGAAAAGAAAGGGACTGAAGAAATATTTGAAGAGATTATAGTGGAAAACTTCCCTAATATGAGAAAAGAAATATTTAATCAAGTACAGGAAGCACAGAGAGTCCAATACAGGATAAATCCAAGGAGAAACATGCCATGACACATATTAATCAAACTATCAAAAATTAAATACAAACAAAAAATATTAAAAGCAGCAATGGAAAAACAACAAATAACATACAAGGGAATCCCAATAAGGTTAACAGCTGATTTTTCAGCAGAGACTCTGCAAGACAGAAGGGAGTGGCAAGACATATTTAAAGTGATGAAAGGGAAAAACCTACAAACAAGATAACTCTATCCAGCAAGGGTCCCATTCAGACTTGACAGAGAAATTAAAAGCTTTACAGACAAGCAAAACTAAGAGACTTCAGCCCAACCAAACCAGCTTTACAACAAATGCTAAAGGGACTTTTCTAGGCAGGAAACACAAGAGAAGGAAAAGAACTACAAAAACAAACAAAACAATTAAGAAAATGGTAATAGGAACATACATATTGATAATTACCTTAAATACATATTGATTATTACCTTATGTAAAAGGATTAAATGCTGCTACCAAAAGACATAGACTGCATGAATGGATACAAAAACAAGACCCGTATATATGCTGTCTACACGAGATCTACTTCAGACCTAGGAACACATGCAGACTGAAAGTGAGGGGTTGGAAAAAGATATTCCATGCAAATGTAAATCAAAAGAAAGCTGGAGTAGCAATTCCCATAACAGAGAAAATAGACATTAAAACAAAGAATTTTAAAAGAGAAACAGAAGGACATTACACAATGATCAATCCAGAAAGAACATATAACAATTTTAAATATTTATTCACCCAACATAGGAGCACCTGAATACATAAGGCAAATATTAACAACCATAAAATGGGAAATTGACAGTAACACAATAATAGTAGGGGACATTAACTACCCACTTTCACCAATGGACAGATCATCCAAAATGAAAATAAATAAGGAAACACAAGGTTTAAATGATACATTAAACAAGATGGGCTTAGTTGATATTTATAGGACATTCCATCCAAAAACAACAGAATACACTTACTTCTCAAGTGCTCATGGAATGTTCTCCAGGATAGATCATATCTTGGGTCACAAATAAATCCTTGGTAAATTTAACACAACTGATATGGTATCATGTATTTTTTCCAACCACATCGCTAAGACACTAGATATCAATTACAGGAAAAAATCTGTAAAAAATAAAATCACATGGAGGCTAAACAATACAATACTTAATAACACAGAGATCACTGAAGAAGTCAAAGAGGAAGTAAAAAAAAAACACCTAGAAACAAATGACAATGAAAACATGATGACCCAAAACATGGAATGCAGCAAAAACAGTTCTAAGAGGGATGTTTATATCAATACAATCCTGGCTTAAGAAAAAAGAAACATCTCAAATAAAAAACCTAACCTTACACCTAAAGCAATTAGAGAAAGAAGAACAAAAAAAATAAAAACCCAAAGTTAACAGAAGGAAAGAAATCATAAAGATTAGTTCAGAAATAAATGAAAAAGAAACAAAGGAAATGATAGAAAATATCAATAAAACTAAAAGCTGATTATTTGAGAAGATTAAAAAAAGTAATTGATAAACTATTAGCCAGACTCATCAAGAAAAAAAGGGAGAAGACTCAAATCAATAGAATTAGAAATGAAAAAGGAGAAGTAACAACTGACACTGCAGAAATACAAAGGATCATGAGAGATTACTACAAGCAACTATAAGCTAATAAAATGGACAACCTGGAAGAAATGGACAAATTCTTAGAAAAGCACAAACTGCCGAGACTGAACCAGGAAGAAATAAAAAATATGAACAGACCAGTCACAAGCACGGATATTGAAACTGTGATTAAAAATCTTCCAACAATCAAAAGTCTAGGAACAGAAGGCCTCACAGGCGAATTCAATCAAACATTTAGAGAAGAGTTAAAACCTATCCTTCTCAAACTCTTCAAAAATATAGTAGAGGGTGGAACACTCCCAAACTCATTCTACGAGGCCACCATCACCCTGATACCCAAACCAGACAAAGATATCACAAAGAAAGAAAACTACAGGCCAATATCATTGATGAACCTAGATGCAAAAATCCTCAAAAAAATACTAGCAAACAGAATCCAACACCACATTAAAAGGATCATACACTATGATCAATTCGGGTTTATCCCAGGAATGCATGGATTCTTCAATATACACAAATCAATCAATGAGATACACTATATTGACAAATTGAAGGAGAAAAACCATATCATCCTCTCAATAGATACAGAGAAAGTTTTCGACAAATTTCAGCATCAAATTATGATAAAAACGTTCCAGAAACTCAGCATAGAGGGAACTTACCTCAATATAATAAAGGCCATATATGACAAAACCACAGCCCACATCATTCTCAATGGTGAAAAACTGAAACCATTTCCATTAAGATCAGGAAAAACACAAGGCTGCCCATTCTCAACAATATTATTCAACATATTTTGGAAGTTTTAGCCACAGCAATCAGAGAAGAAAAAGAAATAACAGGAATCCAAATGGGAAAAGAAGAAATAAAGCTGCCACTGTTTGCAGATGACATGATACTATACATAGAGAATCCTAAAGATGCTACCAGAACACTACTAGATCTAATCAATGAATTTGATATAGTAGCAAGAAATAAAATTAATGCACAGAAATCTCTTGCATTTCTATACACTAATGATGAAAAATCTGAAAGTTAAATTAAGAAAACACTCCTATTTACCATTTCAACCAAAAGAATAAAATATCTAGGAATAAACCTACCTAAGGAAACAAAAGACCTGTAGGTAGAGAATTATAAGACACTGATGAAAAAAATTAAAGATGAAACAAACAGATGGAGAGATATCCCATGTTCCTGGATTGGAATAATCAACATTGTGAAAAAGAGTATACTACCTAAAGCAATCTACAGATTCAATGCAATCCCTATCAAACTACCAGTGGCATTTTTCAAACTACCAGAGCTAGAACAAAATACTTCACAATTTGTATGGAAACACAAAAGACCCCTAATAGCCAAAGCAATCTTGAGAAATACACACGGAGCTGGAGGAATCAGGCTCTGTGACTTCAGACTAGACTACAAAGTTTCAGTAATCAAGACAACATTGTACTGGCACAAAAACAGAAATACAGATCAATGGAACAGGATAGAAAGCCCAGAGATAAACCTGCACACTTATGGTCACCTTATATTTGATAAAGGAGGCAAAAATATAGAGTGGAGAAAAGGCATCCTCTCCATAAGTGGTGCAGGGAAAACTGGACAGCTACATGTAAAAGAATGAAATTCGAACACTCCCTAACACCATACACAAAAATAAACTCAAAATGGATTAAATACCTAAATGTAGGGCCAGACACTGTAAAACTCTTAGAGGAAAACATAGCAGAACACCCTATGACATAAATCACAGCAAGATCCTTTTTGACCGACCTCCTAGAGAAATGGAAATAAATAATAATAATAATAATAACAAATTGGACCTAAGGAAACTTAAAAGCTTTTGCACAGCAAAGGAAAGCATAAATAAGATGAAAAGGCAACCCTCAGAATGGGAGAAAATATTTGCAAATGAAGCGACTGACAAAATATTAATCTCCAAAATTTACAAGCAACTCATGCAGCTCAATAACCAAAAAAACAATCTACCCAATCCAAAATTGGGCAGTTGACCTAAATAGACATTTCTCCAAAGAAGTTATACAGATTGCCAACAAACACATGAAAGAATGCTCAACGTCATTATTCATTAGAAAAATGCAAATCAAAACTCCAATGAGATATCATCTCACACCGATCAGAATGGCCATCATCAAAAAATCTAGAAACAATAAATGCTGGAGAAGGTGTGGAGAAAAGGGAACTTTCTTCCACTGTTGGTGGGAATGTAAATTGAAACAGCCACTATGGAGAACAGTATGGAGGTTCCTTAAAAAACTAAAAATAGAAATGCCATACGACCCCACAATCCCACTACTGCACATATACTCAGAAAACCAAAATTCAAAAAGCGTCATCTACCAAAATTTTCATTGCCACTCTATTTACAATAGCCAGGACATGGAAGCAACCTAAGTGTCCATGGACAGATGAACGGATAAATAAGATGTGGCACATATATACAATGGAATATTGCTCAGCCATAAAAATAAATGAAATTGAGTTATTTGTAGTGAGGTGGATGGACCTAGAGACTGTCATACAGAGTGAAGTAAGTCAGAAAGAGAAAAACAAATACCATATGTTAACACGTCTATATGGAATCTAAAAAAAAAGAAAAAAAAAAGAAAGATAATCATGAAAAAAACCTACGGACAAGAAGGGAATAAAGATCCAGACCTTTCCTAGAGAATGGACTTGAGGATACGGGAGGGGGAAGGGTAAGATGGGACAAAGTGAGAGAGTGGCATGGACATATATACACTACCAAACGTAAAATAGATAGCTAGTGGGAAGCAGCCACATAGCACAGGGAGATCAGCTTGGTGCTTTGTGACCACCTAGAGAGGTGGGATAGGGAGGGTGGGAGGGAGGGAGATGCAAGAGGGAAGAGATATGGGGACATATGTATATGTATGACTTATTTACTTTGTTATAAAGCAGAAACTGACCCACCATTGTAAAGCTATTATACTGTAATAAAGATGTTAGAAAAATACAAAAAAAAAAAGAAAATAAAACAACAGCCAAAAAAAAAAAAAAAAATCAGATGTGCTTAAGCAATCCTAATGAAGGCTACTGGAAGACTTATCAGAAAGAAATTAGACAGGAAAAATAAATTGGCCGACTAAACTAAGTGAAATTAAAAATGAGAAAGAGAAAAAGGGAAGAAAGATGGAGGAATGATAAATACATATATTTTTACCATTTGTTCATTTGAAGATGCTTCTCAGTAACTTCCCAGTCCAAAATTTGTTCCTTGAATTTTACTTATATGGTTCCTGGTTTTTGACTTAAACTTTTCCAAATTATTTGTGGCAATAAGGCCTTAAATAACATCAAACAAGTACAAAGATTCATATACAACTTCCATGTATGCTAGGAGCCTACAATTTCATTTAAGAGACAATATATATTTATGAAATATTTAAAAAATAGAACATTTCCACCGAATCAATGGTATCATCCAGAATGTCAATATGAATAAGCCAATAATATGCTAACAAACAGCATAAAATACTTGTTTTCAGTAAGCTAATTGAAATTGGAAGCCAGGAACCAGGGCTGTGGTTGAGGCTGTGATTCCATCACAAATAGCTCTGGGCCTCCGGGTGGGTCATTTAACCTTGCCTGTCTTCAGATTTCCTATCACCAAAAAGGAAATTAAAACTGGAATTCGTTCTCCCAAGTGGCAGCCTAAGAGACAGAGAGCATCTTATCATCCTATTTATAATTGTAGACTCGCAGAATTTTAGAGTTGGATGGGTCTTTAGCTACCACCAAATTAAACCCCTCATTTTACAGATGTTAGTGCTGGGACTCAGCAAGGTGAAGTACCTCATTCAAGGTCAAGCCAGGTGGTACCTGCCTTTTAGTCTAACAGTCCATCATAATGTAACACAGACTTATGTCCCTGAAAGCATCCTTTTCTTTTCTCCTCTTTATGCCCATCAAAACACCTGTGGTCAGTTAAAAAATATTTGAAAGCACAGGATCACATTGAGAAATACACAAATTATATACTAATGACCAATTCACAAATACTATAGCACTTAATGTCAAGTTTGATGTTTGCCTAAAGATGGAAGATCAAAGTTATAACTGCATTTCTATTATCCTTATTTGGAAAAGAATAGGAAATTCTTTGCTTAGCAAATTATGTTTGAGGTTATTTGGGAACGTGAATATATCCTGGCTCCTGATTGATTCTTCTAGGACCAGACTACCTCCTATGGAGATGGTCCCTCTTAAGAAGGCAGAAGAGGTTATAATAACCCAAGCTTAAAACCAAACCAAAACAAAACAAAGAGATCATGTGTTACTTTCACAAGTCCATGAAATCCACATAATTGTGGTATGAAAAATTAGAGGAAATTTTCATTGGATTTCTTTCGGTCACATCCTGATATCTATTCAGCTTCACACATTTTTTTTTTAAGTACTTGAACAGGTGCAAAAGGAAGTGTTTTTACAGTGGGTATTTTTACTTACATTTTGGCAAGCGAGCACAAATCATTTGGCCTAAAGTCCCAAAGATGCTTCCTTTCTATTTCCTGTGGAAGAAAGACATTGCCAACTCCATTTCAGTAACGTTTTAAGGAAGATGGAAATCTGTGCTGTCCTGTGAGCTCTGCCATTGTGTTTGCTGGTTTACAAAGGCATTTTCTATAATGTATGGAATCAACTGTTTCAAGTTTTTTTTTTTCCTTGCTGCTATAATTTTTATATCTCATTTTACTTCTGTAATTAAGACAGGTCTGGTAGGTTTTTAAATTAGCCCAGCTTTCATCTCTATCACACATTCATTTCAAAACTTTTATGAATATTTAATAGAGGTTTTATAATTCATGGTAATATGATGAACAGCCTTTTGGCCGTTAAGTCAATTGACAGAAAAAAAAATTCCCTCTTCAGGCAGAAATAATAACGATTCTATTTCTGTTCCTAGATTGGTGATTACACAGTCACCTGTTTTCACATTAAAATTTGATTATAAATTACTCAGCAACCATGATAATATCAGAAGTTTTACTGGCCAGAACAAATTGTCAGTAAATGCTCACAAGGTAGAAAGAAAGCACTAACTCTCTTTCCCCCTGACCTTCCCCTGGGGGTTGTGGCTGCGACCCCACAGTCCAACTGACTTCAATTTCTTTTGTTTGTTCTTTTCTCTTTATTTTATTTTTTTGTTTCCTTTCAAAACTTGATCTGTCTGCCTAGTAAGAATATATTAATATTCCATTAGCATGGCTGCTGATTTGCCATGCACACACAGAACATAGGCTGCATAAAAACAGTTAACTTTGAGATGAATTTTAGTTCAAACAGGTTCATTTTCTATTCGACTCCCCACAGGGCATACATGCACATTAAAAAAAATATTTGGGGAAATGCCTCCAGATTAAAGTATGCATCAAATGATGCTGTTTCCAAAGCAACCTAGAGGTTTTATTTCATTTAAATATATCAAAGGTTTAGGAAAAGAGAGTCTGATGATAATACCTAAATATGTATCAGAGAATTATAAAATCTAACCTTAGTGTCACATCCAGGTAGCTGGGGCATCCTGCCTTCAGTATTCTATCAGCACCAAACTGGAACCATAAATGGTAAGAAATGGAGGAATAACACTTCATCCTCCAGCCCCTTGGAGTCTCCAAGGGCCTGGGAGGATTCCCTCACTATAGCATACTGCGGAACTGGACCATCCCACCAGGCTTTTATGTCTCCTGTAATGGGGTCACAGACTCCACTGTCTCCCTGGGGAGACAATTCTGCTGCCTAATGGCTTCTACTCCAGCATACTTTTTTTTTTTTTTTTTTTTTTTTTTTTTTTTTTTTGTGGTACGCGGGCCTCTCACTGTTGTGGCCTCTCCCGTTGCGGAGCACAGGCTCCAGACGCGCTGGCCCAGTGGCCATGGCTCAAGGGCCCAGTCACTCTGCAGCATGTGGGATCCTCCCGGACTGGGGCACGAACCCGTGTCCCCTGCATCAGCAGGCGGACTCTCAACCACTGCGCCACCAGGGAAGCCCTCCAGCAGACTTTTTTCTCTGGTATGTAGACAACTCCTTTCTGCTCATTTCCTTCTCAGTAATGCCCCTTTTACTAGCCTGAAAATTCCACTTCGGGGTTTACAGCCTTAATGCAGAGGCTTTGATACCATAGCTCCTTGGCAGCAGCTTCATGGAACTACACACACTACATCTTTTTAATCTCACTATGTATGTTAGGGCCTTCATCCCCTCAATCCATTTTGTGGCTCTTCTCTGTACTTTATCTAATTTGTATAAATATATTACTTATATGAATGATGAATTTGACTCTTTGCAATGTATCAATGACCACATGATAGTAAATACTCAAACACTCACCATATCTACTGTGTGCACACACCACGCACATGCACTGGACCTTAATATATTCAATGCCCAAGGTTATAAACTCTAAAGGAATCCAAGTACCCTTTGCTTTACACAAGGAGAAATGCAGAGAAATCTGGATTACACAGCCCCTGCCCCAATCCTTCCAAACTTTATTTCTCAGTGAGATTTTGGAAATCTGTCATTGGGTGAGAGAGAATAGCAAACTGCATAACAGATCCATATCCTAGTTATTACCAATGCAAATTTGCCTCCATAAAAAGTCATTAAACATGAGCATGCTCAGGTCAAGTGTTATTTGGAGCCCCATGCAAGAAATAAAACAAGAGATTCTGTGAATATTCCCCTACCTCTGGACAGAGGTCTCACAGAGGGATGGGAAGAGTCAAATGTTATCTAAATTTCAGATGAAGTCATTTTGGAAATTATACCCTTTAACTCTGCTGAGGAGGAAGGGTGGAATTCACTCTCAACATTTCTACACGTTCCATCCCTTCTCTCTTCAAAGGAAACCTCAGAGCTGAGCTACCAAAGTGACATCAAGCAAATAGGATCCCATAAACATCAAATGCCTCTGATGTATAACTTTTGATGTGTGAACAGTGTGTCATTGTGATGCTGGAAGAAGCCCAGCTCCCTCCTTCTTTCTTGTGGGCTGCACAGTCTAATAGGCATAAAATAACTGCCAACTGGGCCCATGTGCATTTTAGTGCCTTTAGATGCTGAATAATTTAAATAATTTTATTGCAGTTAGGTAGGTGAACTTAAAAGCAAATGTTTACAGGATGGTTGTTGTGAATAGGTGGCTACTGTGGCACATACTTGTGCATACAGACACACACACACACAGCCTTGCAGATAGACATAGAACTAGGGAAGTAAAAGAGCAGGACTTTTTGTTATTATGTCTTCACCTTCAATACACGTGCAATTTGCATTTGATAATTCAACCATTCCTTTTTACCTGTGAGTATTTTTCATTTGTGAATCCTGTACAAACTACATCCTTACATATATAAAAGTCAAATGAAACCTCATGATGGATTTTATCTTTCCACTCAATTTTATAGTTATAATGTATGGAAAAGAAGTTAGTGTTGATAATAGTTTATCCTAAGCCATTTCAAGGAATCTTCTGGACTAAGAGGAAAGTCCTTGACGTTGCTTAACATTGTGACAACTGGTGGTTCTTGTTCCTGAATGCATGCAATTTCTGTACTTCCAATTTTACTTTTGGGCCTACCTTTCTGAGATGATATTTATAGAGCTGAGTTTATATATACCTCTATGTGAAAAAGTAGACAGATTCACAGATGCAATGCATCATAGTCCATCCTTCTATCATGTGCAATCCAGACTGGAGATTGGTCAGACCACACTGCTTCGCTTAGAGCCAGGAAGGTAGACCAGATGGCCTTAGAAATTCCTGGCAGCCATTGAAGCTTTATAAATATACAGCTGTGAATGCACTAGTAAACATTTATTCTGGATGTTTCATACATGTAAGTATCTGAATAAGTGTCTTTCTTTTGGGCAGCTCAGGAATTGGTCACTGTTGTATCTAAATTACAGGTTATTAGAGTCTGTGTCATGTTGAATTTGTCATATATTTCAGTGACCAATAATGACTTTATTTTACATACCCTACTACCCCTGACCAAGTATTGTTTCATGCTTTAGAGACTAAAACTCTGGACAGGAAGAAGAATGGCATGTGCAAAGCTCACAGATTTTGATTTAGAAAGATATCAAGTGGAAAGAACATTTAATAAGGCTATATAGTCTGGGCACTGTGCTAGGCTGGTAACTTCACACATATACTTATTTGATCCTTATAGCAACCTTATGAAATAGACTGAACTCCTCATTTTACAGAAAAGGGTATCGAAGCTCAGAGTAGCTGACCAAGATCTCTCAGCAATCAGTAGGCCAAAATCCAAATTGTCAGTCCAGATCTGACCACACAGTGTCAGACGCTGTATTCATGTTATCTGCTGCAAAGGATGGAGCCTCAGAGTTTGTATCGGATTCTAAATTCAGACTCTGTGGGTCATCAACATCAACAGCTGGAGGAAAGAACTGAGTCACTATTCAGATGTACAGTTGCTTTATATAGAGGCAGAATAGAGTGTGGCTCCATGGCAGCATTTAAAGTGCTCTGGGGAGGAACCCTACTATTCCCCCAATGAGATCCACGACCTACTTGTTAGTGCCTGCATTTCTTAATGGGGAACAACACTTTCCATCTCACAAATGCGAAGAAGGCTTAAAATAAAACCTCCCAGAAAGTTGTAGTACACTGTCTGAAATACTTATTCAGTTAGATAAGATCCCTTCCTGGGAGTACGTTTGAGAAGATAACAGAAAATATAGAAAATGTGAGCTGGCTGAATGTCTCCCCTGAAGGAAATGGAAATGACTGGGACATTTTAAATAAATATGTATGTGTGTGTGTGTGTGTGTGTGTGTGTGTGTAAACTTCCAATTATCCTAGGCTAGGCATGTTCTGATGGTTTGGTGATTTGAATATGGGCATCTAAGAGCTATGTGATGTTAGTGGGTCAGGACCTTCCTTACATCTAGAACATGGGGACAGACATTTCTGTATACTGAGAATATTTAGCAACTTCACTGGAAATGCCTCATGTTTACTCACTGGAAATGTCTCATGTTTATGTGTTGCATGGAACAAACATATCAATTTCTCTGAGAAAAAATTTAGAATTAGAAGGAGAAATAAAAACTTCAGAAAAATAGTAAAGATAGTTGTTATTTTCCCCCTATATATAACAATGTCTAGCTGAGGTACATTTAGAAAACATATGCAAGTATTAAGGAAATATGCTAGCATGTTCTTCAAATATAGCTATAGAAACAAAGGAAAATAACCATAGTCCCAGCATAGCAAGAATGCATGAGATCGTACTGATAAACCACTCCCTACTAAGAGAATAACTACAGTTGGTAGAGCAAAAAGGAATCTGAGCAGACCCAGTAAAAGCAAAAGGGCTTAACTAAATTACAGGGATCATGGTCAGATAGGAGAAATAACTGATTGATGAATAGGGATCAAATATTGATCTAGGGAGGTGAGTAATCCATTGCCTAAAGATATTCTGAAACAACTATGTCTGTTCAATTCCCTAATTGCACAATGAAATGATTCGTTTCTTCCTCAGAGACTTATAAAAGAAAAATGTCTTAAATTAATTAAACATTTTGCTTCAACTGTTTAACATATAATTAGTGTTATTTTCCTAACATGGTACTAGTTATTTTACAGTAGTATTCACTAGTATTTTTAGATTATCTCTTAATATGACATATTTTCCATACATTAGTGGTCATAATGTAGAAAGTAATTATTGCCAGTCATATGGCTAATAAATAACATTGCAGAATATTTGCTAATTACAAAGTTCAGCTACTTCTGTAACATTAAATTGCTTAAAAATATTAAGGTTTACATTGCCAACTTGTTTCTCAAACAAAATATAAAGTCCTGGAGGGTGGAGGCTACATGTTTCTCAAACCTGAATGCCTTTTGTATCTGATCATCCAGTTGATCACTTTGATTCCTCTTGCTCCTTAACATGGGCTGATTGCAACACCTTCTTCCTACCCTCAACTTCACTAACTTCATACAGACCTCATCATATCATTTTTCATGTGGAGCACTAATTTTGTTTTTCTTCCTTTTGTCTTGCTCTTCTTTAAAAATTTTTTTCTCAGATCTATGCAACATCTAGCTTTGATGACCCCATTGAGAAGCCCTCACTTTGTCTCCCAAGCCTCTTTTTTTGGGGAATATGATTATCCTTTTTAGAACACTTGAAACATGGTGTTATCTGTTACCTGTTTAATGATCTTTTGCCTGACAAGACTATGAGTTTTGTAAAGACAATGACTTTGAGTTATTCATAAATAAATTTTCACCAGTTTTTCAAGTTCTCAGTGAATATGTGCTGAATAACAAATCCATGGTAAGGATCTGGGCTCCAAATCATAACTTAATAAATGCTGGTTATCTAAATTAATGTATTTATTAAACTTTGTAGGATCTAATTTATATTAATTAGACTTAGACAAAATAGTGTTTCCTCCTTTTGAGGCAATAAACGTCATGTCAAACATCAAAGAAGTGCTAGTTCAACAAACAGAGAACAGAATGAAGAGACTGCTATTTTCTGAACAGGAGAAAAGAATGTTCAATGTCCACCAGTTAATTCTCCTCTGTTGTTTTTCTCAAGGGTGTATACATAAAGCTGCTTTTACTGTAAAAATGTAGATTTTTGCCTAGGAACCATTAAAAAATGTATTAAGTCCTTGTGACAACTGATTAATTTTAGTTTAAGGTTATAAATACAAAACAACAAGAGTGCTGGTATTTAACGTGCATTTTAATGATGTCACAGCAAAAGTAAAGGATGAGAAAGATAATTCAATTTGCTTTCTCTAAAAGGTCAGTTCTCCTGAGATAAAAATTGTCCCTTAGGGTACCAATGCCTTTCTCGGCATACTTCCCCTTCTGCTGCCTCTCTGCCTCTTCCTGTTCCTTAGGGATGTGAGCATTTATATTTAAGGACCATCAGACTATGTTGTTTAGAATGAAAGTGAGTTGGTGAGGAGAACAGAGGGACACCCCATGCTTTTAAAATGAAACTTTAGGTAGTTTTGCCCTTGATTTTTTCATTATTCCAGCATATTTTAAGTTATTGTAAGTGCATTTAAGAAAAGGAAAGAAATAGAAATGGATACGGTCATTTAAATATTACATTTGCATGTCTTTGCCCATACAAAGATTGCATGCAGAGGTGAAGGCTTTGGTGAGAAAGATTATGCATCATTTGCTCAAAATTTATCCCAAGTGTTTTTAAGCCAGATCTTGTATTTCTTCAGAATTGAATCTTTCATAACAGCAGGGCTCAGCACAGGGTCTTCACAAACTTGGAGGTCAATATGGATTTGTGGAATCAATGGATTAATATCTGACTCCAGATATGCTGGCAAATATTCAGTGCATGGCCCTTAGGACCCACTCAGTGATACTCAGTAGGTTTTACAAACAAGAAAATTGATATTTAAGACAGTTGTTTACAGGTTGAGCATAAATTTCTTTAAAAATAAATATTTAGCTTTAACTTTCACAGAATAATACAAAAAGGGAATCTAAGTGAGATATAATAAATCAGGTTATGAAAAAGTATTTGAGTATAATTATGTATAAAGAGCAGAAAAATATATAACCCTTGATATTAATGATAGCACAAATCTGTGGATTAAATAAATAGCAAACAATGAATGACTAAAAGATACATGGAAGGTCAAAAAGAAAGCAGGATACAATAGTATGATTTCATTAGAGATAATTGCTCAGAAGAAGAGAGATATTTGTTAATGGGGGACATGAGTGTTTGAATAGACTGGAAGACTTCCAGAAGAGGGTCTTAAAAGAGGAAACGTTTATAGGGATAAGTAAGGGTGCTCTGGAGAGAAAGTTTGATTTGAAGAAACTGAGCAAGAGATAAGAGAAACTTCAGGAGAAATGTCTAAAGTGTGTGGTGACATTTGTATTCACATATCTTCTGGGTGGAGATGTTCATATTAATAATCAGCTGCCCCTCCTTGGACCCCATGTCATCATTTCATATTCAGATCAAACTGTAAGTTGGGAGGAAACTACTACCACGAGGACTTCCAGACATAAGGGTCCACTGGTGATAGAAAAAGATATACCGCTGTCCTCAAGCACCTCAGACTAAATCAAATGAAGAGAGGGCATCCGTGCAGTGATGTAATGTGGTAGAAAGAACAGTCAAGTCAACAGCCCTGAGTTTGGGTTACTAACTTTGAGTTACTACCTCATTGTGTGCAGTGAAACAAGTTTTTTAACCTTTCCAGACTTGACTTTCCTCATTGGAAAAGTAGAGATAATTAAGTTATAATGTGAGAAATCATTCTCCTACTAGGAGCTGCTGCCAAAATATAAAACATCTCCTCTTCTTTGAAGAATTATTTGGAAAGTCTGGTCAGGGAAAGCTTACTGGTAGAGGTCAGATTGAAGGTAGACCTAAAATATGATGGCTTCAAGTTCATGCTTATGAATAGTGGAAAGTAATATTATTTCTGTCACTGTATCAACAATTGCTTTCAGAAACACCTAGTAATTAGGGATAAAGTATAAACGCACAGAAGAGCAAAGCTGGAAACTCATTCCATGACAGATGAACCCAGATCTTAGCAAATAGTAGATCTTCTAATAACATTTTTTGAAAAGAAAATTGTACTTACTGATTTGAGCTATAACTTACAGTAAAATCCACTCCTTTTAGTGTGTGATTCTATCAAGCTTACTTGCTTTAAATGCAGACATAAGGTAAGACATTTGTGCTGATACATCTATCCTTGTTTGCTCATCCCGATTGTGACCACAGGGACATGACTTATGAGTAGTTTGGTCAGGAAAGGAGAAAAATCTATATCCATATAGAGCAAAATAACTGACCCATAACTGTCTCATTGTCCCCCATGAAGGAATGACAGTAGCAATAGGGATGAAGATGGACAATGAACAAGGTATCTCATAGGTTCCTATTTTAATATCCTCAATTAAGGCTGGCCATAACTATACAGTCAATAGACTGAGGACCTAGGGAACTAACCTCAGATGGGGATGAGAAGAGAGGAAGAAAATGGGTAGAAGAGTGAACTCTCTAGGCAGAATTATTGGTTTCCTCAAAATTGTTTGCAAAGTAAACTCCTGTATATTCTACTATATTAGCTCTCAGTTTCATGACTAAGCTGCTGATTCTATATCCCTCGTCTTATATGGAGTTGATCTTCCCTTCCACTAAGCTATTACAGTCACAGAAAAATGTACAAAGCTGTTCAAGTGTCATCTAATGGAAAGTAAACTTTTTATAAACTATTACTACCAACAATCAACTAAAGTCTCAAAAAATGAAGCTAGTTCTTTTCCCATTTGACATCATCAACTCAGTAGTGAAGAAAAGAAATATAGCTCAAATGCACACAGAATTTCTTGAATTCAAGGCTTCTAGCAGTTTCAACTCTCAGTGGCTCACAGAGAAAGAGAATTGTCCCTTGCTCTTTTCCTATAGCCCACTCCCAAGTCCTACATGGACACGAACGAATTTTACAAATTAGCAGGGTGATATAAGCTAAAGAATAGAGAAGATCCAAACATAGGAGAGAAAATAAAAACTTAAAATGCATGCAAAATATCAAGTAAGAGAATATAACAATAATTAAACAACACAAGAAACACACACAAAATAAAGGAAATCCTTGGGGAATGAACTTATTTACTAAAATATATGACCAAAAAGTCTTATAAAGATATTGTTAATTCTTTAAGTATCACCAATCAAACTCACTCACTTTTTTTTTTTTTTTGCAAACTACATTGGGACTATCATTCATTCTCTGGAGAGACATTTTTGTAGAGAAAAAAAGAGGCCACCATTGCTGTTGCCTCCCAAGGCTCCAATTGAACTTAAAGAACAACATGGCCAAGTTGGCTCCCTAAAAATGAATGACTGGCAATGGCCAGAGAAATGAGGATTGAGTAGCACAGGTGGAAATCATCAGATAGCATTCAGCCATCTCCTTCTCAACTATGGAGGATAGAGGAAACTTAAGGAAGAGAAGGATAAGGTTGGGGGAAAATCTCAGCCTATAAAACACTTCCTAATAAATGCTCAATTAAGAATATATACCAACAGGTATATACAAGAAAAAACTTTTTTGTTGTTTTTTATTTGTAATTTTTTTATTGAAATATAGTTGACTTACAATGTTGTGTTAGTTTCAAGTATACAACAAAGTGATTCAGCTATATATGTATATGTGTATATATATAGATAGATAGATAGATAGATAGATAAATAGATAGATTCTTGTTTTTACATTCTCTTCCATTATATGTTATTACAAGGTATTGAGTATAGTTCCCTGTGCTACAGTAGGTCCTTATTAGTTATCTATTTTATATATAGTAATGTGTATAGTTTAATCCCAAACTCCTAATTTATCCCTCCCTCCCATTTCCCCTTTGGTAACCATAGGTTTGCAAATAAATATATTTTTGTTTGCATTTTGGGAAGCACCTCATTCACTAAGAATAATGTATATAATGTCAAAATGTGCACCATAAGCCTTCGGCTTAGCATCAATCCTTTCCTTTCCATTGAAGGAAAATGAAACACTCTCATTCCCTTGAAATCATCTTTTTTAAAGCTGAAAATTAGAAATGGTTTCCTTTATACTGCAGGGCAACCCTGTGAGAAGGAGAATTAGGTGTCCATGTTTAGTGTGCAAGACATCCCCTCAAAGTAATCCCTCACCCCTTTGCCACATGCTTGAATTTTTACATATTAGTCATTTTTTCCAACCCCATGTTACAGAGACAGGCACAGAAAGAAATTCATTCCATAGGAGGATGAAAGTAGCTCTCTTCCAAAGCAAAACAATTTGTAGTAAACTACTTTTCACATTTGTTGGATTTGGAAGAAACCAAAAATGATCTGACCTATGAGAAGCTGATTTTCAATATGACTTGGTTTGAATACAGGCTTCTAGAATTATTCCTAGAATTAAGGTCTCTTCATTATACAACTCTAGGAGATACCATTCTCAATGAATTCTATGTGAATGTGGCAGCAAAGTTGTGTAATGCACAGCCTGTGTAGCTGTACGTGCAATTCCATCTATATCTCTCTGAGCATGAATAAGAGCGCTTGGCAATTTTGAAAGAGAATTATTTTAACTAGTGCAGATGGCTAGTTAAGCAGGCTTGTTAAATAGCCAGTGAACACTGGGCATATCAATAGGCCCTCTCCAACTTTTCATGATTTTAACTTCTTTATTTATTTATTTATTTTTTTTGCGGTACACGGGCCTCTCACTGTTGTGGCCTCTCCCATCGTGGAGCACAGGCTCTGGACGCACAGGCCCAGTGGCCATGGCTCACGGGCACAGCCGCTCTGTGGCATGTGGGATCTTCCCAGACCGGGGCAAGAACCCGTGTCCCCTGCATCGGCAGGCGGACTCTCAGCCACTGTGCCACCAGGGAAGCCCAACCTCATTTTTAATAAGTATGGAAGATTTCAAATCATCCTTTTAAGAATAGAATTGGCACTGTATCTGTGAGGACTGTGTATTTATTATTATCACTGACTCTAATGTTCCTGAGTGATTTCTTCTCTTGAACCCTATTAACCAGCAAAACAATGAATAAAAATGTTTTAATCACAGATGTTTTATTTACATATAATATTTGTAAATTTTAAGCAATTCAATATCCATTATTTCATTTGACCCTCCCCTTAATGGTGAATGTTGCTCACAAGATAGATCATGGGACTGAGAATCCAGAGGATTAAGAAACTTGTCCCTAATCCATAGTGAGTAGTACCAGGGTTGTGATGAATCCCCACATTTGTTCTGTCCTAATCTGCTATGTTTTCCTTTCACCATCTCTTGCTCCTTTCACCAGCCAAGTAGAAACAAGTATATATACATTTTTGCTTATATACATTTTATTTGCTTATTATTTTGTTTTTTGTTAAAACATTAAATTAAATGTCAGACAAATTCAATTCTCCAGGAAGGAAGGGAGACAGGATCTATAGTTTGCTCTTATTTTAGGTGGGGTCACTTCATGAAACTTGGACATCATCGGCATGGCAAAATTCAAATATCTACCTCACCCTCGTCAATCTAACGCAATGAGCCACATTCATGTTACAGAGCTCTCATGTATGTGTCCGCCTCCCCATGGCTCCTGTAACCATGGTTTTCTGTCCCACACACAAACCCTCTGCAGACTTTCAAGAAGGCATCTCCTTCCAGCCACTTAATCAGCACCCTGTCCCCCTGCTGCAGTCTGGCTAGACAACGTAGACAGTGTCACTATTAAGTTGCTGAGAATCAGATGTCATGTCACACATGCAGTTTCAGAAGAGTAGTTATAAGAGGGACAGCAACCTCCCTGCCTGGTGACACTGTGATGGCTGGCCCTGTGGACAAGTGGCGTGGAATCTCATTAGCCTCTTTCCTGGCTGCAGCATTTCATGTTGAGCATCTGTCTACTCTGATTGCAGTTCTTAGCTTGGGGCCTTTGGGGATCATGCCTCTGGTCTAAGTGCTTTGTTACCACTTTAGTTTTCAACATGGAGGGGAGGACTTTATGAACTCCTTTGCCTATCTATCCAACTGGAATATCACCAATTATTTTCACCTCATCTACAACCAAGTTTTATCATTGCCCAGTAAAATGTCCTTTCTGTTTGTATTCCCGTAACAGAACACTGAGAGTTTTATAACTTATCTTGGCCAAGACCTGGTGCAGATCTTTTTCTGATTTATTTCACAGTCCTTAGCCAGTCTGCTCCCTGTGTCAGGAGTCTTATTTAAACTAAAGTTCCAGAGCATATTTAGCTTTGCTTTCCACTGATTGGATTCTCATAAGGCCAGGTTATCTGAATGGTCAGTTTGTTAGTTAAACAAGTCAAGTTTATACATACCAACATTCTGTACTTGAGTCAGTGGGTATAATTACATGCCATCTTGGCTTCTACTAGTAACTGGTTAATACTTTTTAGGAGAATCTTGTAACTATGTATACATTTTCTTAACCAATAAACTCTACTACCAACAAGAACTTTAAAGAAAGAGGGAAAACTATCTCCATCATCCTCTAACAACTCTGCATAGATATTTGTGCTTATTCTAATAGGCTCTTGATGGTTATTTGGGGCCCAGGGTACAATATTTTCCTACTACATCCCTTAGAGGTGCTTCTGGGAGCCTGTGACAGCCCCTTCTCTGCACTTCCACACAGATGGCTCAGGCATTACTGTCAGTCTAGTGTTTGTCACTCTCAACTGTGCAGGTAAAAGTCCATGATAGTAGGACCAGGGTTAATTCACATTACTGTGTTCAGCTCCTGACATCATGCTTGGCACTCTGTAGGGACTCACTAATGTTTACTGAATTTTATTGAAACATATCAGGAATGTCCTGGGGGCAACTATGCTATGCTGGATAGCTCAGCTCATGGACTTGGAATGAGGTTTCGAAAGCAGAGTGCCAGGTGTTATTTGAGTGATTGGGGGATCTTCACTCTCTTGAGACTCAATTTCCTCTTCTGTAAATACCTACCAAATACTGTCATTGTAAAGACTGAATGAAGTAAGATGAATGAAACAAGCCCCCACAATGTCTAGCACATACTGCACACAAAACCAAATCTGGGTTTCTTTTTTTCTCCCCTTCTTCTTTGATACTGGTTTTGAAGGTGATTTTGGGAAACAAATATCCTTTAACACCCAAGCCTTCCAGTAATCTAGAGCCTCCTTGTGTTTCAAGTATTCTTGGTTGTCTGTTAAGTGGCCTGAAGCCATTAATGATTCACTCATTGGTCTTAATAAGCTAAAATGCCCCTAAAGGTGCTTTCATAACACAGGCAAAGGGAAGCAAAGGGTTGAACCATTTATTCTTTGAATTTGATTGATGTCGACAGGCAATCTGGACAGCTGACGTTCAAATACACACTTTTTTTCCTTTTATTTCATGGCAGGATTGATTTTGGCCTGAATCATGTGAATAATTGCCTTAGCTCCCCTAGGACATGCCTTTCACTTTGTGGGTATAGACAGCTATAGAAAACAAGTATTATTTTAACCTCCTTAAAACATGGAAACTCTCAAACACAGAGAGGTTAATTGGTTTGACAAATGTCACACAGCTCTCAGTCCTGAAGCTGAGAGACAGCCTCCAGGTCTCCAGGCTACCCCTCCTCTCAACACATTACAGAAAACTATTACAGCTGCTTAAACACATCTATGCTTTAAATAGAAATAATAACCTTTAAAATCACACATTTCTTCCCTTTTGGGTATAGAAAATCATAGTCTGAAGCCAGTATAATAATGAATTGATAACATGTAAAGAAATTTTAACATGTCCATTACCTAAATGTCACATATTCTCCTATCTTAAACAATTTCTTTGCACTTAGGTAAACCAGATAATAGATTGTTGGGAAACAAACAAATAAAAGAGGTTAAAGTTGTGTTTTTTGTTTGTTTGTTGTTTTTGTTTTATCAAATGACTAATGATGCTATTGGGATTCATGAATTCATCCATTCAATAATGTGTTTTGAAATTCCTTCTACGAGCATGGTTCTGTGCTGTAGAAAGACAAATACACATCTTGGGCTCCCATTGGAGTGCATTTCCCTTAAGAATTAGTGAGGTGCAGCCCTGGAGAAAGATCAATACCAAGGTATGAAGGACTAGGATTCCCATCCTGGTTTTGCACTAACTGACAGGGCAAATCACAACTACCCATGAAGAATGGAAACTGCAGTATCCAGTTGGATTAACACTAATGGGTTTCGTTTAGAACCCAGTGAGATCATGTAAATGAAACCACTTTGAAAATGTTAAGGGACTCTATGAATGAATTACTATAATATTTCTATTAAGGGAAGAAGACAAGACTGTGATTAGTACAAGGCTGTATTTAAGCACCATCTCCATGGAAGGCATGTTATGAACCCTGCGAATCTCGAAAAGGAAAAAAAAAATTCATATGTGCTTTGGTAGTTGAAAATAACCCTTGTTTTGGGACTGGGTCTTGGATTGGAGCTTTTGTTTATTTAGTGCATTTACCTTTATGTTGACAAATATGATGCCATACATTCTCAGTATAACTTCATATTTCATGAGCCATTAGGGAGCAAGTTATAAGCCCTATTTTCCCTTTAGATAATTTGAAGTCCATATATGTAAGTTCAAGATCATGCTCAAGATCACATAACAAGCTACTCCTTAAAGATAGGATCTGTAACTATGGGCAGTGGGATTGGATTGTCCTCTACAAACCTAAACATGATATCATAGAGAAGAGGAAGTAGTAGGTTATATTAAGCTATGTGTCTCAATTTTGTGGAGCAGGATGCTGAACTAAATGCAAGTCTTTGAATGACCTGTGGATTTCAATCATAGCTGTATATCTCTTACCCCCTCACAAGTAATTGAAAGCTCTTGAACACCACATTTTGTTCTACTTAAAATGTGATTGCACTTCATGGCAGGGTGTTTCATAATACTGGAGCCCTTTGGAATGTGGAAGGAACTAGGCACAAGATAAGACCCAAGATAATTTGAATCTACTCTTAGTTTAAGGACTAATTTGCTCTGTGACTTTGAGCAAGTCACCGAATTTCCCTTAACTTCCCTACATTTAAAACTGGAAAAATACCCCTTTCCCTACTTCCCTTATAAGTGAAAAGATTATATGAGAATGTACAAGGATAATAAATGTTAATACAAAAGTTAATGTGCCTTACAAAAGCAAGATTTTTCTTAAGAGGTTTCTCTGATGGTTATTTTAGGAAAGGATAGCATATATGATCATCAATCAATCAAAGTGTCCTGATTAGGCTCTATAGAGAGGTCAAGAAATACAGCAGGATCATGAGAATTTAGAGGGGGGTACATCAAAATACGTAGATGTGAAAACTACATACAGGTAAGCTCACACTCAATGAAATTGTTGCTCATTGAAGACCAAACATGTGGTACACATTTTAGAAAATGCAAAACTTCAGAGGAAAGAAATTTAGCTTTCACAGAAGTGGTGAAACTCTACCTTGGCCTGACAAATTGGTAGGACAAAGGAGGACAAGGAGAAGGAGTCATCATTTCTCTAAAGTAGACTGTAACCTCCATGAGGACAGAGATTTTTGTCTGTTCATTGATGTATCCCAGGGCCAGTTACCTTGTTGAGGTACTATAAACATGTGTGAATGGATCAGTGAGGGACGGAAGTATGGGCAAGGTCTGCAGGTGAAAATGAACCAGTGTACTGGAGCAAACTAGGCTATCTTCCTGACAGGAGAAGTTTCACGATGGAGTTTAGGAGATAATAAGTGTGAAAGAGCATTTACAGCCAAAGCTGAGAATAATACTGAAAGGAAGGATCAAAGCTTCCTAGTATTTGGAGCCATGAAGAACCCTAACAATGTTAAATATCTTAATCTGGGTTCGACAGACTCCCAGGCAGGGGATGATTTATAGACATGGTCTAGGGAATCCATAACACCCTCACTTAATATGGATTGAACAATTGTGTATGCAAGTGTGATTCTCATGGTTGGGCTTAGCTTTCTGTTAGATGCCATGAAACAGCCAAAGAGATCCTGACTGAAGTTCTGAAAGTCCACATATGTAGCTGCTTTGTTACATGATGAATCATTTAATCACATGTTGTTATGGCATTTGGGGAACCTTCATAATTATGCTATGCTTATTATTTCATTGTGATTAATCTCTTCTGCTACATGATTAAATATCTTTATTGTTCAACTACATCCTCAAGTGCCTCTGAGATGTTTCAGTGTGCTGAATTTAGTTTCAGTAATCCCTTCTTAAGATCTTCCCAAATAGTTTAGGCTACTAAGATAGCAGACCTAGAAAATATCTCCATACCTGCCTTTTTATCTAGGAAGAAAGATAAGGCTCCTATCATGAGCATCCATTCCCTACAACCAGAAGTAAAGAAAATAAAATACACAATGTGAATTTTTCAGTAAGTAGGCATGCATTTACATCAAAATTAAAGGAGGCAATGGAAATGTGGATTTGCAATGTCCTCTGAAAACTCTAAGTGGTGGTCCCCCAGTGGGGAAGGAATGAATGTCCATCAAGTTTGGTGAAACCATGGTCCCATACACCTCTATCTATAAAAATTAGCCCAGAAATAAAGGCTGGAATCTGATTCTAAAATTCAACAGTTTTAATTCTAGCAATTGCAAAATTTCTTTTGCATAAATATCTCTCAGCAAGATGTAAGTAACATTATTAGTGATTGCTGATGAACCTGAGAGATGACAACTGTCTTGTCACCAGCAGGTTAACCAGCAGAGTTTACTAACAGGTGTCCTGATAAATGAATTCATGCACAAGCCTTCTCTTCACACCAGAAACTTAGATTTTCCTAACATTCTTACTGTGATCTCCTTGTTTTATTGTAGGAACAATGATATCTATCGCATCATGATCAAACAAATGATGCCAATTACAGTGCTGGAAATATACACACAGGTAGCATGAAACATCTTTTGGACTTATCAGTTAAGGCAGTAGTAGAACAGGGGTTGCTGTACTTGCAGTGAAGTGAGTTCAGAATTTCAAAATCTTTGTGCATTGTCTGGCAATATTGAGGAACAAAAGACTGGATCTGGTAGAGAAAATAATCGTGTACTTGATGAGAATTCTGGTGAGGCCAGATGTATAGTTTTGGGACTCAGCTTTGAATGGGTATACAGGTCATTTTGATCTTGAATTTTAAGAAAGTCTATATTAAACCAGGTAGGTTTTAGAGTTGTGAAATTGGCTCTTATTTCTATGGACATGATGTAAGGCCTTAAGTGGACCACAAGGTATTTTGGACTTAGCAGGACATGCAGGCTTATGGCACCTTTGACCAAGTATGAACAGCTGCTGCTATAGTGGCAATTTGAAGGAAACTGCCCTTGGGTGCTCTGGCCTTGAGCAGAGACTCCTAACCTTGGACACAGGCAGAGGAGGGTCTCAGCACACAGCACTGGACCACAGACTCCTACAAAAGCACCCACAGCTAAAGTAAGAAAAGAATGCATTTATGAGTAGAGACCCTTTAAGTATCTGATTATTTTTTTAACGTTGCTTCACCAATATGGTGGAAACTTCACAAAGAGTAGTAAGGACAATTGATGCCTGGTTGATTATACAAATATTAATTACCCTGTAAATTAAATGTACCTGATTAAAGAAGAGTTAGGGGAGGACCTTCAAGATGGTGGAGGAGTAATACATAGAGATCAGCATTCTCCCCATAGATACATCAAAAGTACATCTACATGCGGAACAACGCCTACAGAACACCTACCAAACTCTGGCAGAAGACTTCAGACTCCCCAAAGGCAAGAAACTCTCCACATACCTGGGTAGGGCAAAAAAAACAAAGAAAAAACAGAGACAAAAGAATAGGGATGGGACCTGCAGCTCGGGGAGGGAGCTATGAAAGAGGAAAAGTTTCCATACACTAGGAAGCCTCTTCACGGGCAGAGAAGGGGGGTGGGGATGTGGGTGGGGGAAAGCTTCAGACCCACGGAGGAGAGTGCAGCAACAGCAGTGTAGAGGGCAAAGTGGAGCAATTCCCACACAGATAATCAGTGCCAAAAAGGACTCACCAGCCTGAGAGGCTTGTCTGCTCACCCACCAGGACGAGTGGGCTGGGAGCTGAGGCTCAGGCTTCGGAGGTTAGATCCCAGGGAGAGGACTGGGGTTGGCTGTGTGAATTCAGTCTGAAGGGAGCTAGTGTGCCACAGCTAGCCAGGAGATAGTCCGGGAAAATGTCTGGAACTGCCTAAGAGTCAGTAGGCCATTGTTTTGGAGTGTGTGAGGAGAAGGGATTCAGAACACTGCCTAAACAAACCCCAGAGATGGGTGCAAACTGCAGTTATCAGTGGGGACACCAGAGACTGGCATGAAATGCTAAGGCTGCTGCTACAGCCAAAAAGAAGCCTGGGTGCAAGCACAGGTGACTATCCACAAATTGCCTCTCAGGAGCCTGTGCAGCCCACCACTACCAGTGTCCAGCCAGCCAGGGACAACTTCCCCAGAAGAACACATGGAACACCTCAGGCTGTTGCAACATCATGCCAACCTCTGCTGCCATAGGTTCACCCCAAATTCCATACCCCTCCCTTTCCCTGGACTGAGTGAGCCAGAGCCACCTAATCAACTGCTACTTTAACACCATTTTGTTTGGGCATGGGACAGATGCCCTCAGGCAACCTACATGCAGAGGTGTGACCAAATCCAAAGCTGAACCCCAGGATCTGTGTGAACAAAGAAGAGAAAGGGAAATTTATCCCAGCAGCCTCAGGAGCAGTGGATTAAATCTCCACAATCAACTTGAGGTACCTGCATTGGGAAATACCTGAATAGACAACAAATCATCCCAAAATTGAGGTGCTGGACTTTGGGAGCAACAGTAGACTTGGGGTTTGATTTCTGCATCTAATTTTTTTATGGTTTCATGTTTATCTTAGTTTACTATTTAGAGCTTATAATCATTGGAAGATTTGTTCATTGATTTGGCTGCTCTCTTCATATATATATATATAGTTTCCTTTTTCTCTTTTTGTTAGTGTGTATGTGTATGCTTCTTTGTGTGATTTTGACTGTATAGTTTTGTTTTTACCATTTGTCTTAGGATTCTGTCTCTCCATTTATTATTTGTTTGTTTTTTGTTTGTTTGTTTTTTAGTATAGTTTTTAGCATTTGTTAACATTGGTGGATTTGTTTAATCGTTTGGTTGCTCTCTTCTTCCTTTCTTACTTTCTTTTATGACTTTTTAATTTTTTATTTTAATAATATTTTTAATTTAATAACATTATTTTATTTTTTATTTTTTTATTTCTTTCTTCTTTCTCACTTTTCTTCTGAGCCCTATGGCTGACAGGGTCTTGGTGCTTTGGACTGGTGTTAGGCCAGAGCCTCTTAGGTGAGAGAGTGGAGTTCAGGACATTCATTCACCAGGGACCTCCTGGCCCCACATAAGATCAAACAGCAAAAACACTCTCAGAGATCTCCATCTCAGAGCTAAGACCCAGCTCCACTCAATGACCAGCAAGCTACAGTGCTGGACATTCCATACCAAACAACCAAAAAGACAGGAAAACAACCTCACCCATTAGCAGAGAGGCTGCCAAAAATTGTAATAAGTTCACAGAAACCACAAAACACACCACTGGACATGGTCCTGCCCACCAGAAAGACAATAACCAGCCTCATCCACTAGAACACAGGCACCAGTCACCTCTACCAGGAAGCCTACCCAACTCACTGAACAATCTTATCCACTGGGGGCGGACAACAATAACAAAGGGAGCTATGAAATTGTAGGTGTGAAAAGTAGACGCCAAACACTGTAACTTAAGTAAAATAATAAGACAGAGAAATACACAGCAAATGAAAGAGCAAGGTAAAAACCCACCAGAACAAACAAATGAAGAGGAAATAGGCAGTCTACCTGAAAAATAATTCAGAGTAATGATAGTAAAGATGATCCAAAATCTTAGAAATAGAATGGAGAAAATAAAAGAAATGTTTAACAAAGACATAGAAGAACTAAAGAGCAAACAAACAATCATGAACAAAACAATAAATAAAATTAAAAATTCTTTAGAAGGGATGAAAAACAGAGTAAGTGAGGCAGAAGAATGGATAAGTGACCTGGAAGATAAAATAGTGGAAATAACTAACACACAACAGAATAAAGAATAAAGAATGAAAATAATTGAGGACAGTCTCAGGAACCTCTGGGACAACATTAAGCACACCAACATTTGAATTATAGGTGTCCCAGAAGAAGAAAGAACAAGAAAGGGACTGAGAAAATATTTGAAGAGATTATAGTTGAAAACTTCCCTAATATGGGAAAGGAAATAGTCAATCAAGTCCAGGATGCACAGAGAGCCATGTACAGTATAAATCCAAAGAGAAACACTCCAAGACATATATTAATTAAACTATCAATAATTAAATACAGATAAAAAATATTAAAGGCAACAAGGGAAAAGCAACAATTAACATACAAGGGAATACCCATTAGGTTAAAAGATGACCTTTTAGCACAAACACTGCAAGCCGGCAGGCTGTGGCTGGACATATTTAAAGTGATGAAGGGGAAAAATCTACAACCAAGATTACTCTACCCAGCAAGGATCTCATTCAGACTTAAAGGAGAAATTAAAATCTTTATAGACAAGAAAAAGCTAACAGAATTCAGCACCACCAAACCAGTGTTACAACAAATGCTAAAGGAACTTCTCTAGGCAGGAAAGACAAGAGAAGGAAAAGACCTAAAATAACAAACCCAAAACAATTAAGAAAATGGTAGTAGGAACATACATATTGATAACCACCTTAAATGTAAATTGATTAAATGCTCCAACCAAAAGACATAGACTGGCTGAATGGATACAAAAACAAGACCCGTACACATGCTGTCTACAAGAGACCCACTTCAGATCTAGGGACACATACAAACTGAAAGAGATGAGATGGAAAAGATAGTCCATGCAAATGGAAATCAAAAGAAAGCTGGAGTAACACTCCTTATATCAGACAAAATAGACTGTAATACAAAGACTATTAGAAGAGACAAAGAAGGACACACATAATGATCATGGGATAAATCCAAGATGAAGATATTACAATTGTAAATATTTATGTGCCCAACATATCAGCAGCACAATATATAATGCAAATGCTAACAGTGATTAAGTGGGAAATCAACAGTAACCCAATCAGAGTAGGGGACTTTAACACCCCACTTTCACCACTGGACGTATCAAGCAAAATGAAAATAAATAAGGAAACACAAGCTTTAAATGATACATTAAAGAAGATGAGCTTAATTGATATTTATAGGACATTCCATCCAAAAACGACATAATGCAATTTCTTCTCAAGTGCTCATGGAACATTCTCCAGGATAGCTCATATCTTCGCTCACAAATCAAGCCTAGGTAAATTTAAGAAAATTGAAAACATATCAAGCATCTTTTCTGGGAGCAACACTATGAGACTATTTATGAATTAGAGGAAAAATCTGCAAAAAATGCAAACACATGGAGGCTAAACCAAACACTACTATATAACGAAGAAATCACTGAATAAATCAAAGAGGAAATCAAAAAATACCTAGAAACAAATGACACTGAAAACACAATGACCAATACCTATGGAATGCAGCAAAAGCAGTTCTAAAAGGGAAGTTTTTAGCAATATAATCCTACTTAAAGAAACAAGTAACATCTCAAAAAAATAACATAGTTTACACCTAAAATAATTATAAATAGAACAAAAACCCCCAAAGTTACCAAAAGGAAAGAATCATAAATATCAGAACAGAAATAAATGTAAAAGAAATGAAGGAAAAGATAGCAAAGATCAATAAAACTATAAGCTGGTTCTTTGAGAAAATAAACAAAATTGATAAACCATTAGGCATACTTATCAAGAAAAAAAGGGAGAAGATGCAGATCAATAGAACTAGAAATGAAAAAGAGGTAACAACTGACACTGCAGAAATACAAAAGATCATGAGAGATTACTACAAGCAACTATATGCCAATAAAATGGACAACCTGGAAGAAATGGACAAATTCTTAGAAATTCACAACCTTCCGAGATTGAACCAGGAAGAAATGGAAAATATGAACGGACCAATCACAAGCACTGAAATTGAAATTGTGATTAAAAATCTTCCAACAAACAAAAGCCCATCACCTGATGGCTTCACAGGCGAATTCTGTCAAACATTTAGAGAAGAGCTGACACCTATCCTTCTCAAACTCTTCCAAAATATAGCAGAGGGAGGAATGCTCCCAAACTCATTCTACAAGGCCACCATCACCCTGATATTGAAAACAGACAAAGATGTAACCAAGAAAGAAAACTACAGGCCAATATCACTGATGAATATAGATGCAAAAATCCTCAACAAAATACTAGCAAACAGAACCCAACAGCACATTAAAAGGATCATACACCATGTTCAACTGGGGTTTATCACAGGAATGCAATGATTCTTCAGTATATGCAAAGGACACCATGTGATAAACCATATTAATAAATTGAAGGATAAAAATCATATGATTATATCAATAAATGCAGAAAAAGCTTTTGACAATATTCAACAACCATTTATGATAAAAACTCCAGAAAGTAAGCAGAGAGGAAACTTACCTCAACATAATAAAAGCCATATATGACCAACCCACAGCCAACATCGTTTTAACCAAAGTAATCAGAGAAGAAAAAGAAATAAAAGGAATCCAAATCAGAAGAGAGGAAGTAAAACTGTCACTGTTTGCAGATGGCATGATATTATACATAGAGAATCCTAAAAATGTGATGAGAAAACTACTAGAACTAATCAATGAATTTGGTAAAGCAGCAAAATACAAAATTAATGCACAGAAATCTCTTGCATTCCTGTACAATAATGCTGAAAATTCTGGAAGAGAAATTAAGGAAACACTCTCATTTACCATTGCAGCAAAAAGAATAAAATACCTATGAATAAATCTACCAAGGAGACAAAAGACCTGTAGGCAGAAAACTATAAGACACTGATGAAAGAAATTAATGATACAAACACATGGAGAGATACACTATGTTCTTGGATTGGGAGAATCAATATTTTGAAAATAACTATACTACCCAAAACAATCTACTGTTTCAGTGCAATTGCTATCAAACTACCAATGGCATTTTTCACAGAAATAGAACAAAACATTTCACAATTTGTATGGAAATACAAAGGACCCAGAAGAGCCAAAGCAGTCTTGAGAATGAAAAATGGAGGTGGAGGAATGAGGTTCCTGGGTACAGACTATATTACAAAGCTACAGTAATCAAGAGAGTATGGTATTGGCACAAAAACAGATATATAGATCAATGGAACAGGATAGAAAGCACAGAGATAAATCCACACACATATGGTCACCTTATCTTGATAAAAGAGGCAAGAATATACAATGGAGAAAAGGCAGCCTCTTTAATAAGTGGTGCTTGGAAAATTGGACAGCTATCTGTAAAATAATAAAATTAGAACACTCCCTGACACCATACACAAAAATAATCTCAAATGGATTAAAGGCATGAATGTAAGGCCAGACACTGTAAAACTCTTAGAGGATAACATAGGTAGAGTACTCTATGACATAAATCACAGCAAGATCCTTTTTGACCCACCTACTAGAGAAATGGAAATAAAAACAAAAATAAACCAATGGGACCTAATGAAACTTAAAAGCTTTTGCACAGCAAAGGAAACCATAAACAAGATGAAATGACAACCCTCAGAATGGGAGAAAACATTTGCAAATGAAGCAACTGACAAAGGATTAATCTCCAAAAGGTACAAGCAGCTCATGCAGCTCAATATGAAAACAACAAAGAAGCCAATCCAAAAATGGGCAGAAGACCTCAATAGACATTTCTCCAAAGAAGATATACAGATTGCCAACCAACACATGAAAGGATGCCCAAGATCACTAATCATTAGAGAAATGCAATTCAAAACTACAATGAGGTATCACCTCACACCAGTCAGAATAGCCATCATCAAATGGTCTACAAACAATAAATGCTGGAGAGGGTGTGGAGAAAAGGGAAACCTCTTGCACTGTTCGTGGGAATGTAAATTGATACAGCCATTAGGGAGAACAGTATGGAGTTCCTTAAAAAACTAAAAACAGAATTACTATATGGCCCAGCAATTCTACTACTGGGCATATACCCTGAGAAAAACATAATTCAAAAAGAGTCATATACCAAAATGTTCATTGCAGCTCTATTTACAATAGTCAGGAAATGGAAGCAACCTAAGTGTCCATCAACAGATGAATGGATAAAGAGGATGTAGCACATATATACAGTGGAATATTACTCAGCCATAAATAGAAATGAAATTGAGTTATTTGTAGTGAGGTGGATGGACTTAGAGACTGTCATACTGAGTGAATTAAGTCTGAAAGAGAAAAACAAATACCATATGCTAACACATAGATATGGAACCTAAAGCAAAAATGGTTCTGAAGAACCTATGGGCAGGAGAGGAATAAAGACACAGATGTAGAGAATGGACTTGAGGTCACAGGGAGGGGGAAGGGTAAGATGGCACGAAGAGAGAGAGCAGCATGGACATATATACACTCCCAAATGTAAAATAGATAGCTAGTGGGAAGCAGCTGCATAGCACAGGGAGATCAAATCAGTGCTTTGTGTCCACCTAGAGGGGTGGTATAGGGAGGGTGGGAGGGAAACACAAGAGGGAAGGGATATGGGAATATATGTATACATGTATCTGATTCACTTTGTTATACAGCAAAACAACGCACCACTGTAAAGCAATTATACTCCGATAAAGATGTTAATAATAAATAAATAAATAAATAAATAAATAAATAAATAAATAAATAAATAAATAAACGAAGAGTTGGATGAGAGCTATATTCGAATATTTACCTCTAAGTTTTCTGTTTGATTTTTATCTTGGACCAACCCTGTTTCCTCCTAAGTGCATTGCCAAATGGCTTCATCATCATCACTTAGGAGAAGCATCCACCCCATAGATGCCACTAAAAGTCAATGCTGATTCAGTGACAGTGACAAAATGGTATAGGATAGTTGGTGTTATTTTCTGTTCCTAAAGGGCAAATAACAGAAGTGTTGGGAATGGGTTGACAGACATACATGACTGAGCTTTTTGAAGAGAAATAAGGTCTTAAATGAAAGAATGGCTCTAGTTAAAATATAGTTCAGAGTTATACCATCTCTTGTCCACCTGCAGGCCTTGGATTTACTTCTATGTATGAGAAAAACTAGTCTAGGCATAAAAATACCCAAAGAATATTCAGTAATTATTACAATTATATGTTAGACTTCACCCAGGTTTAGTGCTTTATCATACTCAGCACTGTAAGTCTTTGAAGTAGACAAGACTAGACACAAACTATTCTTGCCTTAGGATCAGCACTTACCTTGGTACTACAGCCCCTGCCCTGTGACTCCTTGAGCATAGACCTCTGCCCCTTGAGACCTCTTTGTGCTGACCTTCTAAAATTTGACCTCTTATTGATAGGTCTTAGAGTAACTAGTCTAATCAGTCGCTAATCTTTACATCTCACATTCTTCTAGAATGCATATGGTACATTCTAGCCCCCCATTTTTCTACATTGGACTATCATACCATTCTCCCAATTAAAGTTGCTGTCTCCATTGTTGACCCTCTATCAAAGTTCTGGTGATAACTCAGATGCTAAGCTCAAGGTTTTAATTTAAATGAGTTTAATAAACAGAACATTCTCAGAGGTGAGGAACTGGCTAACAAAGACAAAAAGACTCAGCGAAGGACCCAAAGTAGCAAGAGCAGAAAGTCAAGACCACCCCTGAAGGAGTCTCATGCCAAAAAGCTAGTCCCATAGAAGAGGGACTGCCTGATAGTTGCCATGTCCTTAGAGGAGTAAAAACACTGATAAATGTGTGGCAATGTGTAGAGAGACTGGGTGGTATAAATACAGCAAACTACCCCTCCCTCTGATCTCAGTCTCTTGTCAATGTCTTCCACTGATGAACCCCTACTGGCATTGAGATGACAAGGGGCCTGGGCTGTACAGGTCATAGTGGTCAGTGCAGGACACAGAAGTACAGAGAATGTGTGAGTGAAAGGGAGCAAATGGAGGATGACCACCCCCTGCAAATCTATCATCCACAGACGAGCCAGAATCATGTCTCCAACATGCTCTACTTAGCTGATCCCTCCAGTCATCAAAATGCTCCCTTGCCTCCCCACCACCTACAGAATCAAGCCCAAGCCTGACACTCAAAATCCTCCTTGTTCTTGGCCTGCTGACCTCCCTGTCATCATCACCAGACACTCTGCCTCCTCAAATTATTTTAAACCATTATACTGTGGGGTCTTTTTGTTTTTTTGTTTTGTTTTGTTTTGTTTTTTTGTAGTTCTCCTCACCAACTGTGTCACTTCTTGCCTTTAGGCTTTTGTTTATTTAATTTCCTCTGGAATACACTTTCCCCTCTATATACCAATATATACTCTATATACTCTATATACCAATCAACCTCAAATGTCATCTCCTTTAGAAAGTCTTGGCCAAAATCTACATAATTCTATACATACAGCTGACCCTTGAACAATGTGAAGTTTAGGGACATCAATCCCCACACTATTGAAAATCTGAGTATACCTTTACAATCTGCCCTCGGTATCCATGGTTCCTCCATATCAGAGGTTCTGCATCCTCCTAGTTAACCAACTGTGGATGGTGCAGTACTGTAGTATTTACTACTGAAAAAAAAAATCCATGTGTAAGTGTATATGCACAGTTCAAACCTGTGTCATTCAAGGGTCAACTATATTTCTTTTTAGAATTTACCCTAATATTAGATTAGACCATATTAAATTTTTGCTATTCTGCTGTTTTTGACCAACAAAAAATGCGAGTTCATATGTAGAGCCTGGCTCTCTTGCCCATAGGTAAGTCTCCTGAAAGCTAGACAGTCTTCTAGAAGGGTTTATTCCTTGTCGGGTAGCTCAACAGCTGCAAATGGTGGATGCTTTATATCTGTGTATGGAACTGAACTGAACAAAGGTCCATATTTCATTTTTTCTAGGCCACGAGGAGGAGGGACTATATAAAGCTTGATTTCTCAACAAATATTTGTTGTTTGGAACATAAAACATCTCAAATCCTGTTTTTCAGTTCTCATAAGCAAGAGAAATGGGTGAAATGATATTTTCTAAGTTTGTTCTGGACTTGAAGTATCTCAACTTTTGGAGGACTCAGTTTGCAAAGACCTAACCACCCATCTCCACAGTTTTAAGAATTCTGAAATTTAACTTTATAAAAAGAGAGGGTTGATATAATTGATCAAACATCCTCAATAGCAAAACACCAGAGGTGAGGCAGTAGGTTTTATACAAAGCATATTAATACACATAAATAAACCAGGTAGAGGCTGAGCTCCCTTGTTGTTTCCTAATCATCCCTTGCAAAGTGAAAACTGCAGCTGATAATATTTGATGTCATTCAAAGTACAAGGGCCTCCAGAAGCCAAGATCTAAGTGGGGCCGACAACCAGATGTGACATTTGAGCTTTCTAGAATTATAACCTATTTCCAAGTCATTTTACCTGCTATATTCACAAAAAAGAAAAAAGAAATGCCACCTGACCAAAAATGACTAATGAGTTTTCATAAATCTTTCTCAAGTTCTATCAAAACTAAGATTTCCGTGGTAATTCTCTTATAAAAAGATATGTAAAATTTATGCCAAAATGGGGGGTGGAAAAGAGAGGTGCCTGGCAGCATTCAGAAAGCCAAAGATTTTGAGCAAAATTAGCTCATGCTTCTCCCCACAGGAGTCATATTTTGGCCCCTCATTTCCTGAGAACACCATTTCTTGTGAAATATAAGGACCCAACCTGTGTATATGTGTGTGTGTGTGTGTCTATGTGTGTACATTTAAAATCCCTCATCCTGAACCCCCACTGCTTAGTGAAGTGGGTCCTCATCCCTTCACGCCTCGTTAAGGCCAGGCTGGGCCAGCTGGCCCGGCTGTCCCTGTCCTCAGGCCCAGGCGCCATTGTCCCAGAGCTCACCAGCCTGCATCCCTTTGAAGCTGCTCCAAAGAAACTTTATCCCTCTGTTCCAGCTGGCGTTTCATTAAGCCCAGGCTTCACAGGATTTTCCACTCCCATTGACACATCAGAGCAAAGATGTAGCCATTAAAATAATGAAGAAAAAGGGAACTAGCAGAGGAAAAACGGTTCTGAGGGGAAATTGAAAAGGAGTACAAGGTTATTTAAAAAATAAAGGCTAACTGCAGAAAAATAAAATCTACCCACTTTCTCGTCTTTCCCTCTCTCTTTCTCTTTATTCCACCCCAATTTGTGTGTGTCCTAAGCTGTCCAATTTTTTCACAAAACTTCATAAGGAGTGACTTCAGAGAGACCCTTGTTCTATGAAAAAGCTGACAGTCACAGGTCTAAATTAGGAGCAGCTGATAAGAATCCAAAAGACATTCTGAGTACACGTGGACACAAGGGAACTCTGTGCACTGAAGACCCAGTGAATCTAAAACCTAACCTTCTCCCTTGCTAGGAAATAAATCATTGTATCTCCTGCTGGTTAGAAAGCAAACCCATCTGACTTATTAACCACGCTGTGTGTGACCTCCCGACAGTTTTGCCCAGCAGCAAGTGTCTGTTCCAGACCATACCTGTCAGTTCTTCAAAGGAACATTGGTTCCATATTTATTTTGTCATAACATCTTTTTTGATGCTTACCTGCTTCGTGGGTAATGTATCTATGATGTGAATTTTCTCTCCAGAATTAGTTTATGGGTTTAATAATCAAAATCATTGTGTGTCCCTTTTTTGCTATTTCTAAACAAAGACCTTGCAAGAGATTCTACACAGAATTTATATTTGCCATAATATCTAACCAAAGTATCAGATGCAGCAAACTCAATCAAAGACATGGACAAAGAAGATGTCATAAAAGGGCTTTAAGCTCCTAAAACAGCTGTGACAAATCCCAGGCACTAAACTTATACATTTTATCCCCCTGGGCCTCATTCAGGCATTGTGATTTCATTAACAAGCCTGTTTTTCTAGCATCTCTTCCCACAGGAATTAGAAGCAGTGACCTAGAAGTGGGCTCTTAGATATATGTCTGATGACAAAAGGGTATGTGACAGCTGACATGTAACTGAAGGAAGAAACAAGCCAAAAAGAACCAAAAAACAATGAACAAACATATTGCTTCACAGTGCAAAAATTGGTGTTTATAAAAATTTATTTTCAAGTGTATTCTACAACTGCTGTTAAAATGCAAAATATATATACCCTTGAGAAGTGTATTATAAAATGGTTAAAATTTGTTTTTATGAGGCAAAATACATCAAGCATTTACAAATTTATGTATATGGTCCCCCCTCATTTCAAGTATTTCAGATAGAATTGAGTGTCATCCATGTCAGTGTTCAGTTCATATTACCCTGAAATCAGTGCCTCTTTATGCACTTAAATTAAAGACCATTGAAAGAAATGCTCACTTATTTATACAGACATTAAGAAAAGTTCACAAGGTTCAAGGAAAGCCTATTAGAGTACTGATCTAGTGGAAACAGATACCAAATGAGAAAGGACCACACAGGAGGAGAATGACAAACTCATGCTCAAATCTTAACCCTCCCTTCTCAGCACTGACATTGTATGACTCTGGTCAGATTCTCCAACATCTCCTAGGTCACACCTGTGAGAAATAATTGAGGTTTTATATATTCCAGGATCCACATCTGGCTCACATGCAGAAAACCTGTGTTTCAGGAATTGGTTTTCTAGGGATGCACTCAACACAGAGTTGGACAAACATTTGGTGTGGGGCTGAGTAGAATCTTAAGGAAAAACATAATTGATCCATTGATTAGCATAGAGGAGTTAATTCTGTGGAAGATTAAAAAAAGGGAGGTGGAAAAATATTGCATTCCTTAAATGGACATTTCTTTAGGAAGAGAAAACACACACATGAAACAACTTTCCCAGAATAATCCAAGGAGATGATGGAGTATTGAACTGGAACTGAAATTACTGTAGTTAAGTCAGTCACTGAAGGTTGGATGCATCATGGTGGTGTTATGGTAACAGTAGGACTGAATGGTTTGGGGATGAGCACAAGGGCATTGCAGGTGGGGAGATGAGAGAAACTGCTTGAGTGGGGAGTAGCACAGTAAGCACTGGATGAGATGCCTGGTCAGTCAGAAGCCTCCTGCTATTTCCTATCTGGCGCCAGTACACAGTTCTGCAGTGTCCCCTGTCACAGAGTCACACAGAAGTTTGGAATCTTGGCTTTGCCACTCACAAGCTCTGGGCCATTGAGCAACAAGTATAACATTGCAGTACCTCAGTATCTTCATCTGTAAAAAGAAGTTAATACCTTCCGTGAAGAACTCCAAAAATGATTAAATGTGGAAATATATAACAGCCACCTGGCATAGTGACAAGACTGAGCAGTCCATATAAAGCCATTTTCATTAGTTATGTTATTATCTATTGTGGATCATACTCCTCTGTCCTCTATGTTTGCACATCACCTCCTGAATACACATTCTCTGTTTCTCATATATTCCTTGCACTATTTTTCTTCTATATTTATCCTATTGCACTATTTTTAATTTTATTTTTTAATCGAGATACAATTGAAATTACATTAATTTCAGGTGTACAAAGCAATGATTTGACATTGGTATATATTGCAAAGTGATCACTATTTGAGTCTAGTTAACATTGGTCACCATCCACAATCATAAACTTTCTTTCTTATGATAAGAAATGTTAAGATTTACTCTCTTAGCAACTTATGAATATGAAGTACAAAATTATTTGCTGTAGCCACTATGTTGTATATTATACACCCATGACTTACTTATTTCATAACCTGAAGTCTGTATCTTTTGATCACCTTCATCATTTTACCTAAACCCCACTCCCCAACTCTGGCAACCACCAATCTGTTCTCTGTATCTATGAGCTTGTTTTTGTTTTGTTTTGTTTTAAATTACACATATAAGTGAGATCATACAGTATTTGTCTCCCTCTATCTGAATTATTTCACTTAGCATAATGCCCTCAAGTTCCACCCATATTGTCACAAATGGTAAGATTTCATTGTTTTGAATGGCTGAGTAATATTCCATTGTATAAGCATACCACAATTTCTTTACACATTCATTGTCAGTGGACACTTAGGTTGTTTCCATTTCTTGGCTATTGCAAATAATTCTTCAATGAACATATATCTTTCAACTTAGTATTTTTGTTTTCTTTGGACAATACCCAGAAGTGGAATTGAAGAATCTTATAGTAGTTCTATTTTTAATTTTTTGAGGAACATTCATACTGTTTTCCATAGTGGCTGCACCAACTTACATTCTCATCAGCAGTGCAGAGGGTTCGCTTTTCTCCACATCCTTGCCAAAAATTTTATTTCTTGTCTTTTTATAATAGCAAATTTAAGAGGTGTGAAGTGATATCTTATGGTTTTGACTTGCATTTCCCTGATGATTAGAGATATTGATCATTTTTTAATGTGCTGGTTGGTCTTCTCCTTTGGAAAAATGTCTATTCAGAACCTCTACCATTTTTAAAAAATTGGTTTATTATTATTATTATTTTGCTATGGAGTCGCATGAGTTCTTTATATATTTTGGATATTAACTCTTTATCTGACATATAAGTTGCAAATATTTTCTCCTATTCAGTAGGTTTCCTTTTCATTTTGTTGATGTTTTTCTTTGCTGTGCAGAGCTTTTTAGTTTGATGTTGTTCCAGTTGTTCATTTTAGTTTTTGTTTTTGCTTTTGATGTCAAATCAAAAACAAACAAACAAACAAACAAACAAACAAATTGCTAAGACCTACGTCAGGGAGCTTACCACCTATGTTTTCTTCTAGGAGTTTTATGGCCTCAGGTTTTACATGCAGGTCTTTAATCCATTTTGAGGTAATTTTGTGTCTACTGTAAGATAGTGGTCATTTCACTCTTTTGCATGTGATGGTCCAGTTTTCTCAACACTATTTATGGGAGAAACTGTCTTTTCCCTGTTGTATGTTTTTGGTTCCTGTGTCATAAATTAATTGACCATATATACCTGGGTTTATATATCTGGGATCTCTATTCTTTGCATTGATCTCTGTGTCTGTTTTTTTTTTGCCAATACAATACTGTTTTGATTATTATAGCTTTGTAATATAATTTGAAATCAGGGAGCATGAGACCTCTAGCTTTGCTATTCTTTCTCAAGGTTGCTTTGGCTATTTGGAGCCTTTTGTGATTCCATACAAATTTTAGGATTGTTTTTTCTATCTTTATTTCTTAAAAGGCATTGAATTTTGATAAGGATTGTATTGAATCTGTAGACTCCTTTGGGTAGTAGGGATATTTTAACAATATTAACTCTTCCAATCCATGATCATGGACTATATTTCCATTTATTTGTGTCTTTTTCAATTTCTTTCACCAATATCTTATAGTTTTCAGTGTACAGGTCTTTCATCTGTTTTAGTTAAATTTATTCCTAGGATTTTTTATGATATAATTGTAAGTGGGAGGGGTTTTTTTTACATTTCTCTTTCTGATAATTTGTTATTCATGTATATAAACACAACAGATTTCTTTATTTTTTTATCCAGCAACTTTACTGAATCTATCACTTCTAACAGTTTTTTGGTAGAGTCTTTAGGTTTTTGTACACATAATATCATGCCATCTGCAAATAGTGACAGTTTTACACTTTCTTTCCACTTTGGATGAATTTTGTTTCTTTTTCTTGCCTAATTGTCCTGGCCAGCACTACCAAATTTATGTTGAATAAAAGTGTTGAGAGTGGGCATCCTTTTCTTATTCCTAATCTTAGAGGAAAAGCTTTCAGCTTTTACCACTGATTGTGATGTACCTGTGGGCTTGTAATATATGGTCTTTATTATGTTGAGGTATGTTCCCTCTATACCCACTCTGTTGAGAGTTTTTATCAAAAATCGATGTGGAATTTTGTCAAATGCTTTCTCTGCAACTGTTGATCTCATTATATGATTTTTTCCCCTTTATTTTGTTAAGGTAGTTTATTACATACATTGGTTTGTGACTGTTGAATCATCCTTACATCCTGGAATAAATTCCACTTGATCATGACATATGAACCTTTTAATCTATTATTGAATTCTTCTTGCTAATATTTTGTTGAGCATTTTTGTATCTATATTCACCAGAGATATTGGTCTGTAATTTTCTTTCTCATGGTGTTCTTGTCCAGTTTTAGTATCACAGTAATGCTGGCCCCATAAAATACATTTAGAAGTGTTCCCTCTTCTCCTATCTTTGTAAGAGTCTTCTCCTATCTTTGTAAGAGTTTGAAAAGGATTGTTATGAATTCTTTTTTGAATAGTTCTTAGAATTCATCAGTGAAGCTGTGTGTCCTGGACATTTGTTTATTAGGAGGTTTTAAATTGCTGATTCAATCTCCTTACTAGTAGAGATTTTCTATCCATTTATGATTCAGTCTTGGAAGAATATATATTTCTAGAAATGTATCCATTTTTTAGGTTGTCCAATTTGTTGTCATATAATCATTTATAGTCATCTCTTATGATCCTTTGTATTTCTGTGGCATCAAAGGTAATAACTCCTTTTTCATTTCTGATTTTATTTATTTGAATTATCTTTTTTTTCAGTGAGTCTAGCTAAAGTTTTGTCAATTTTGTTTACCTTGTCAAATAACCTGCTCTTGGTTTTATTGATCTTTTCTATTGTCCTTTTAGTCTCTAGTTCATTTTTTTTCACTCTGATCTTTGCTATTTCTTTCCTTCTACTAACTTTGGGTTTTATTTCTTCTACTTTTTCTAGTTCCTTGAGGTGTAAAGTTAGCTTGTTTATTTAAGATTCTTCATGTTTCTTGAAGTAGGCATTTATTACTATAAACCTCCCTCTTAGAACTGCTTTTGCTGCATCCCATAAGTTTTGGTATATTTTATTTCCATTTTCATTTGTATCAATTTTTTTTTAATTTTGCCTTTGATTTTTTTTTTGTTGACTCATTGGTTGTTCAGTGGCATGTTGTTTAACCTCCACATATTTGTGAATTTTCCAGTTTTATTCTTGATATTATTTCTAGTACATGACATTGTGGTTGGAAAAGATGCTTGATATGGTTTCACTCGTTTAAATTTATTAATATGTTTTATGGCCTGACGTATCACCTATCCTGGAGAATGTTCCATGTACTCTTGAGAAGAATGTGTATATCATTGCTTTTGGACGAAATGTTCTGTACATATCTGTTAAGTCCATTTGACTAATGTGTCATTTAAGTTGTTTCCCTATTAATTTTATGTCTGAATGATCTAGCCATTGATGTAAGTGTGGTATTAGCTGCTATTATTGTATTGCTATCTCTTTCTCTCTTTAGATCAATTAATGTATTTAGGTGCTCCTATGTTGGGTGCATAAACATTTACAAATGTTATATCCTCTTACTAGATTGGCCCTTTTATCATTATGTAATGCCCTTCTTTGTCTCTTATTACAATCTTTGTTTTCAAGTCCATTTTGTCTACGTATAGCTACCTAGCCTTCTTTTGGTTTCCACTTGCATGGAATAACTTTCTCTACTACCTCACCTTCAGTCTGTGTATGTTTTATGTCTGAAGTGTGTCTCTTGTAAGCAACATTTAGATGGGTCTTATTTTTTTTATTCACTACCTTTACTATATATTTACCATGAGATTTATACTTTCATATGTTTTCCTGTTACTAATTAATGTCCTGCCTTTCAGCTTAAATAATTCCCTTTAACATTTCTTGTAAGGTCAGTTTAGTGGTGACAAACTCTTTTAGCTTTTGCTTGTATGGAAAAAAACTATCTATCAGACCCTCAGGCAAAAGCTTTAAAAGAATACAAATATATACAGTTCTGTAGGACTGCAAGCATAAGCCCCACTGACACCCAGAGTCAGGCAATCTGGAGGTGTCTTTTGGGCAGGAGTCACAAAAACCAGGGCTACAAGCAGGTGTATAAGTTCATTCCTGAGAGATCCTGCTGATCTGTAGAGAGGCAGAGGGAGCGTGCAAAGATGGTCTCCTGGCCTATGTTCCCAGAGAGCACCTCCGTAGCCTCTAGATGTGTGCCAAACCTGACGTCTTCCCCTAAGGCCAAAACTCCAGGACTAGCAAGTAAGCCTTTTTCACAGAAAGACTGGGTATGTGCTTGAATCTTCTGTCTCTGCAGTGTCCTGGGACTGGTGGCCTGCCAAGGACTGTACCTCCAATTATTACAGTCCTGTAGAACCCAAGTCCCCTGACCACAAGAGCCTGGCAATCAAGGGGTATCATCTAGGTGATGACCATAAAAAACTGGGACACCAGACACATATGGGAGCTCCCTTCCAAGATATACTGATGTTCTGGACTGCAGCAGAAAGAGTGCAAATATAATACCTTCCTTCTCAGGTCTCAGGAAATGTTTACAGTCAGCCCTTAGATGTGTGTTTAAGTAGAAGCCAGCCCCTCAGGTTACAGGTATAGTTATAAGCTACTAGACCTCTTTCACAGAAAGATTGAGCTTCTGGGTCTGTTACCCTTTGCTGTGTCTTCAGGGTGGTAGTTGTTTAAAAACTCTTTCTCCATTGGTTACAGTCTTGTGAAACCCAGGACCATAAGCTCCTCTTTCTACCAAAGTCAGGCAATGTAGAGGTGTCCCCTGGCAGCAGCGACAGCAATCTGGGCACTGAAGAAGTTCATAAGTTCCTTTCTGGAAGATGCTGGCAAGCTGGAAAGAGGTAGAGGGAGAGTGCAAAGATTGCATTCACTGTCCTCTATTCCTTGAGAGAAGCTCTGTAGACCCTAAGTGTGCCAACCAGAAGCTAGTACCTCAGGCTAAAGCGCCTAGACACAGAAATACTGGGGTGTGTTTTAGTCTGCTATCTGTGACGTGCCCTGGGAGTGGCAGTCTGCCAAGTACTGAGTCTCTGAGTGTTCCAGCCCTACAGGACTCAGGAACACAAGTCCTTCTGACCTCCAGAGACAGGTGATTTGGGGGTGTCCCTTGCATGGCAGCCATAAAAACCAGGTCACCAGATGTAAAAAAACAGTGCACCAGATGTGTGTGGAAACTTCACTCCAGCAGATACTGGCACTTTGGAGAGAGGTAGCATAAATACATGCATAGAGCCTGATGAGAGCAAAAACAAAAACAAAAATAAAAAGAGAGAGAAAGAGAGAAAGGAAAGGAGAAAATTTTAAATTGATGAGAAAAAAGAAAGAAAAGGAAATAAGAAAAAAAATTAAAAGAGGGGAAAAAACACATGATGTTAGCTGGCTTTAGCAAGGCAGAGGGAGAGAAGGAAGTTGACACCCCTCAGCCTTTGTCTACAGAGGATATCTCAGTAGGCCCCTAACCCTTGGACCAATGCTTCAAAGTTAGGAAATAAATCTCTTTCACATAAAGTCTGGGCACTTTCCAAAGGGCTGCACCTTCACTGGGCTCTGGAGAAAGTGAACCTGTGTGCAGGACTTTATGAGCCATTCCTTTACTTCACCACAGTCCCTCTGGTCTCTTGTGCATGAGCCCCATTGGTTTTCAAAGCTAGATATTTTGGAGACTTTTCTCTCAGGTATCAGTTTTAAAAGATGGAGTGTCTAGTATCCAAACACTTCTTTCCCTTGGGCTCCAGGCTTTGCATTCCCTCTCAGTTGTGGACCACTATGCTGGGGGTGAGATTTATAGCCAAAGTTTGTCTCAGCTCTTCCTACCCTCTTTGATTGCCCTATATGAAGGGGTCCCTCTGCCAGTTTTTAGTTTTTTGGGTTTTTTTTTCCTAGAGGTTCAGTATGTCCATGGAAGGAGGTGAGGGATCTTGCTATATTACCATCTTGAACCAGAACTCCCCAAATTGCACTATTGAAATTATTCTACTCTCTTCTCTGTTACCAAAATTACATCAACTTGCTGTCTTCTTTCTCATCCTTCAAGGTCTATATCAAGTCACAACTCCACTTAAAATAATCCTAAGATGCATGGGCTCATTTTTAGTACACGTTTTAACCTCTGCTATAGCTCTTGCTATAAACTGCATTGTATTATAAGTTCTAGTGCAGGTGACAATTTCTCATTGACTTGTGAGCCCTTACGAGACAGGAATACTTCTTGTTAAATTTAATTTTCCCCAGGGTCACTCTACATAAGCTTGATGAGATGGGCCTAAAGCATCCAATTCTCTTTGTTTTCTTCCTGAGGATAGAAGCCAAGGTTACTATTTCTGTTGTTAGGATGCACTTATATTTTTCATTACATGAGAAGTCTTAAAGGAAAATGATTTAGTAATCAAAATAAATAATCTGACACTTAGGCAATCTTGAGCCCATAGAGTATCTTGAAAAATGGAAAAAAAATTTGATGTCCTAACCCTCACTTAGAGAGGGTCCTAATTATAGTAATTTATGTTTCTGGGATTATAGATGTTGTGGTGTGTGTATGTGCATCCAAATACAATGAGACTGTGTTGTCTGGCCTCATGCATGTTTTTCAAGCTCTCAAAATCCATTAAATAGATCTCATTTAGCTTTGCCTGATATGATAGCTTTTATTGTGTAAGTATGTGGGGAGTTTTTTTGTTTTTTGTTTTTTGTGTTTTTTTAAACAGAAACCAAGTGTGCCCTTTGGATGAATTGATTTCCTCAATCTCATGGTGAAATATTGCATTTCAGTTGTCAGTTTTGATTTATTGTTTCCTTAAACATTAAATATTCCTTTGTATATTTATTCATTTCATTAAAAATGTTCTCATCTTTTTCATGTCCACCTCCATAAATGCAAGGAATGCTTCTGTGAGGGAGCCTTTGGGGACCCACAGAGTCCCCTCTGCAAAGTCTTCCTGGCTCCTGACCTTCCATTGACTGAATGTTCCAAAAATCAGCAAACTCATGAAAACCCTGCCTGTTTTTGTTATGGAGTTTATAAAAACATGTACTAAATCTAATAACTTTGGTGTGTAATGAGGCACAGAGCATATGTGAGTAGTATGGTGTCCAAGCAGCAGTGGGCTTGAATGTTTTTTCTTGCTAGCAAATGTGTTACATGAGATTTGACCCTTAAATTGAGCACTGGGAGGGATAAATAGGGTAATCAAAAGGACTCCCGTACAGTCATAGGAACCTGGAGCCATCTGGTCAAAACGAAAATAAATCAGTAACGCAACTAGAAATGGTCTCCAGAGAACTTTGAGGATTGGTTTAGCCTCGTTGTGTCTCAAATTGTGGAGCAGAGGAAGCTGACAGCAAAGATCAGGAAATCAACTCTAATTAACACACACACACATAGTGTAGGGCTCAGAAGTTACATTTCAGTTTGAAATGCCTTACACCTGAGGGACTAAAACTTAGAAAATAATTCAAAAGTCCCCCAGCTTGGTAAAGACATAAATAAAAGCATGAATTTTAGGTTAAGCTTGTGAAGTTCTGATACAGAAAAACAAACAAAACATAACAAAAACAGAAACCCCATTTAATCAGAATTTAACAAACTAGAGCTTTTGGCCATGCAGCATCACTTTGCTGCCTTCAGTTAAGAAAACCAGTATCTGGCCCATCTCTTTAAGAAATCTGTCTTTCCTCAACTTTTTACATATGTGGCAAAGTGAGAAATTAACAAAATCATGTGAAATATTCAAGTAAAGCCATTTTTCTTCAATATATTATCTTTTGAGACTTAGCCAAAAACATCTTATTTGTTGTACCTATTTTGAAAATACATGTTTTTTTTTAATTTTATTGAAATACCATTGATTCACAATGTTGTGTTGGTTTCAGGTGTACAAAAAAGTGATCTAGTGATACATATACATATATATGTGTATATATATATATATACATATATATATATTCTTTTTAAAAGTTTTTTCCACTATAGATTATTAGAAAATATTGCATATAGTTCCCTGTGTTATATAGTAGATCCTTATTTGTTATCTAGTCCATATATAGTAGTGTGTATATTTTAATCCAAAACTCCCTAATTTATACCTCCACCCCTTCCCCTTTTGTAGCCATAAGTTTATTTTCTATGTCTGTGAGTCTATTTCTGTTTTGTAAATAAGTTCATTTGTATAATTTTTTTATAATCCACACATAAGTGATATCATATATTATTTGCCTTTCTCTGAATTACTTCAAATAGCAGGAAGAGAAATTAAGAAAACAATCCCATTTACCACTGCATCAAAAAGAATAAAAATACATGTTAAAACCATCCTAAATTACACTGATTCAAATCTCCAAAAGATAATGCATTAGAAATACAAATTAACACAAAAAGATATGTATAAATACTGTTTTGATTTCATATTTGAAAAAAGTTTTAAAATCATTCCAAATATGTCTTCTCCTACATCACGTAAAACATTTTGACTAGAATTTGCATTTTGCAACAGTTATTTATGATCATTTAATAGTCAGTGTTTTATGGAGTCACGCCTGCCCTAATCTCCCACGACTGTGCCAGTCTGTGCTCTGTCGCAGGCCGTGCAGTAAGCCTCTTCACCCATCACAGCTTTCTGTTCAGCTCATGTGTAAGTGTTGACTCCATACAAGATGTTCCACTTAGAAATGTCTGAGTTGAAGGAAAGTGTGAGAGAAGGTGCCTGTCCTCAAAGTGTAGGTTCTGAAGGGGAAACAGACGTGGAGACAAATAAGAATATTCTGGAGAGTGTCACCAGTGAAATTAAGACACATGGTCTGGCTGGACAAGAAGGAGCATACATCCTGTCTCATTTGGCCCTGTCACATTCAACCTCACTGTGACTCAGTTTTCTCTCCTGTAAAATGGAAATCATGATGGTGTTCAACCTGTAAGTTTGTTTCTCCTTTAAATTTTTATTGGAGTACAGTTGATTTACAATGTTTTGTTAGTTTCATGTGTCCAGAAAAGTGAATCAGTTACACGTATACATATATGCACTCTTTTTTGTTTTAGATTATTTTCACATATTGTAAATTTGTTTTGACACTTAAATGAGTTAAATCATATAAAGCGCTTAAGAACAGTGACCAGCAACTTTTTAGAACCCAAGAAACAACCAGTTTTCATACTCACATTATTACTGCGAATATCTTGTCTGTGGTGATTATTATTTGGTCTCCTTATGTATTAACTCTAGGTTTTTTTTCCCTTCTACCTAGACGTTAGTTGTGCAAAGATTTGTTCAGTGCTTTACTTTTTTATTCTTTTTTTAACTGAGGTATAAGCCCACCAGTTGTGGGGGATATGGAGAAACAGAAGATACTCTTTTTTTCCCAAAGAGCTCCTGGCTTAGGTGGAAAGACAAGCAGCACACGCACACACACACAAACACACACACACACACAGAGTTTGTAATGAGAGTGCAGTACACATAAAGTGATTGAATAGAGTATTTTCAACTTTATGTGGCAGGATGTTGGAAACCCCATAGCTCCATTATATACAACTAGTGTGTTAAAATTACTATGGACTATGTAATCTTGAACACGATTACAGCATAATTCTTGCCCAACTTTTTGTTTTCTCTGAAGTTAATAATTATCTCTATTTTTTTGTTGTTTAGTTTTCTAATTAACCCCCAATTTTTCTGATAGAACACAAATTTATCTCTAAATATAATCACTAATGACATATAGTTACTAATGTCATTGGTTTCACTTTTTTTTCACTTTTTTTCCTTTGGACATATCTACCCTGCATCCCTCCTTCCCCTTGCTTCAATGTAGGCTGGGTACAGTCTAGACACATCTATGGTGTTAGGATTTCCCATTACCATCATTCAGAGAATTCCATTGCCTCTTTCTCTGTTGAAACCCCATTTCCGGAATCATGTGTCTCCATCTTTCCTGTTTAAATTGAAAATATTTTCTAGTATCTTTCTGAAAAAGAGTTAATGGTAGATACATTCTTAAGAACTCCAAATGTCTGAATACATATTTATTTTTCCTTATGTTTGATTGTTTGGCTAGATATTCAATTCTAATCAGAAGTTTATATTTGTGAATATGAAAGCTTTTCTCCATTTCCTTTATTCTTAAATATATGCTCTTTAAAAATGAGATGGGGGAGACCCGGAGGAAGATGGCGGAAGAGTAAGATGCGGAGATCACCTTCCTCCCCACAGATACATCAGAAATTCATCTACACGTCGAACAACTCCTACAGAACACCTACTGAACGCTGACAGAAGACCTCAGACCCCCCAAAAGGCAAGAAACTCCACACATACCAGGGTAGGGCAAAAGAAAAAAAAGAATAAACAGAGACAATAGGATAGGGACGGGACCTGCACCAGTGGGAGGGAGCCGTGAAGGAGGGAAGGTTTCTACACACTACAAGCCCATTCGTGGGCAGAGACTGCAGGTGGCGGAGGGGGAAAGCTTCGGAGTAGCGGAGGAGAGCACAGCAACAAGGGTTTGGAGGGCAAAGCGGAGAGATTCAGGCACAGAGGATCGGTGCCCTCAGGCACACACCAGCCCAAGAGGCTTGTCTGCTCAGCTGCCGGGGTGGGCGGGGCTGGGAGCTGAGGCTCGGGTGTTGGCTTTCAGTCGGAGCGCAGGGAGAGGACTGGGGCTGGCGGCAGGAAGAGAGCCTGAAGGGGTTAGTGTACCATGGCTGGCGCAGAGGGAGTCCGGGGAAAGGGTCTGGAGCTGCCGAAGAGGCAAGAGACTTTTTTCCCTTTTGTTTCCTGGTGCGCGAGAAGAGGGCATTAAAAGGGCTGCTTGGGGAAGCGCCGGAGACAGGCACGAGCCGCGGGTAAGGTGCGGACCTCGGAGACGGGCATGGGACACTGGGGCTGCTGCCGCCACTGCCGCCGCCGCCGCCACCACCGCACCCCATGCGGGGCCTGTGTGCGAGCGTGGGTCACTGTCCGCCCAGCCTTCCGGGGGGCCTGTGCACCCCGCCACTGCCGGGGTCCCGGGACCCGGGGACGGCTTTCCCGGGAAAACGCACGGAGCGCCATGGGCTGCTGCAATGTCACGCCAGCCTCTGCCACCGCAGGCCCGCCCCACACTGCATGCCCCTCCCTCCCCTCTGCCTGAGTGAGCCAGAGTCCCCGAATCAGCGGCTCCTTTAAACCCGTCCTGTCTGAGCAAAGAACGGACGCCCTCCGGCAACCTACGTGCAGAGGCGGGGCCAGGTCCAAGGCTGAGACCCGGGAGCTGTGAGAGCAGAGACAGGGAAATCTCTCTGTGCAGCCTCGGAGGCAGCGGATTAAAGCTCCATGGTCCATTTGATGTGCCCTGCGTCTGTGGAGTACATGAATGGACAGCGAATCATCCCAAATTGAGGAAGTGGACTTTGAGGACAAGATTTAAGACTTTCCCCCCTTTTCCTCTTTTTACAAAGAATTATCCCAAATTAAGGAGGTGGACTTAGAGAGCAAGATTTCAGACTTCTCGCCCTTTTCCTCTTTTTACAACAAATTATCCCAAATTGAGGAGGTGGACTTGGAGAGCAAGATTTTTGATTTTTCCCCCCGCTCTCTTTTTGTGAATGTGTATGTGTAATCTTCTGTGTAAGATTCTCTCTGTATAGCTTTGCTTCCACCATATGTCCCAGGGTTCTATCGGTCCATTTTTTTTCAATAATTACTTTCTAATTTTAATAACGCTACTATATTTCATACTTTATTCTATTTTACTTTACCTGCTCTTTCTTTTTTTCCTACCTTCCCTTCCTCCCTCCCTCCCTCCGCTCCTCCTTTCACTTTCCTCCCTCCCTCCCTCCCACCCATCTTCTTTCCACATTCTTTTTCTTTCCTTCCTCCTTCCCTCCCTCCTGTCTTTCTTTCTTTCTTTCCTTCCTCCCTCCCTCCCTTCTTCCATTCACTCTTCCTTTTGCTTTCATTCCTCCCTCCCTCCTTTCTTTCCTTCTCTCTTTCCATCCTTCCTCCCTCCCTCCCTCCTTTCTTTCTTTCTTCCTTCCTTCCTTCCTTTCTTCCCTTCTTCCTTTCTTTCCCTCTCTCTTTCTTTCTTCTACTAATTCTTTCTTTCTGCTTTTTCTCCCTGTTATTCTGAGCCGGGTGGATGAAAGGCTCTTGGTGCTGCAGCAAGGAGTCATTGCTGTGCCTCTGAAGTGGGAGAGCCAACTTCAGGACACGGGTCCACAAGAGACCTCCCAGCTCCACATAATATCAAGCAGCGAAAATCTCCCAGAGATCTCCATCTCAACACCAGCACCCAGCTTCAGTCAACGACCAGCAAGCTACAGTGCTGGTCACCCTATGCCAAGCAACTAGCAAGGCAGGAACACAACCCCACCCATTAGCAGAGAGGCTACCTAAAAGCATAATAAGGCCACAGGCACCCCAAAACACACCACCAGACGTGGACCTGTCCACCAGAAAGACAAGATCGAGCCTCAACCACCAGAACACAGCTATTAGTGCCCCCTACCAGGAAGCCTACACAACCTACTGAAACAACCTTAGCCACTGGGGACAGACACCAAAAACAACGGGAACTACGAATCTGCAGCCTGCAAAAAGGAGACCCCAAACACAGTAACATAAGCAAAATGAGAAGACAGAAAAACACACAGCAGGTGAAGGAGCAAGATAAAAACCTACCAGACCTAACAAATGAAGAGGTAATAGGCAGTCTACCTGAAAAAGAATTCAGAATAATGATAGTAAAGCTGATCCAAGATTCTATTTCCAAGATCCATAATCTTGGAAATAGAATAGACAAAATGCAACAAACAGTTAACAAGGACCTAGAAGAACTAAAGATGAATCAAGCATCAATTAAAAGAACAATAAATGAAATGAAAAATACTCTAGATGGGATCAATAGCAGAATAACTGAGGCAGAAGAACGGATAAGTGAGGTGGAAGATAATATGGTGGAAATAACTGATGCAGAGCAAAATAAAGAAAAAAGAATGAAAAGAACAGAGGACAGTCTCAGACCTCTGGGACAACATTAAACGCACCAACATTTGAATTATAGGGGTTCCAGAAGAAGAAGAGAAAAAGAAAGGGACTGAGAATATATTTGAAGAGATTAGAGTTGAAAACTTCCCTAATATGGGAAAGGAAATAGTTAATCAAGTCCAGGAGGCACAGAGAGTCCCATACAAAATAAATCCAAGGAGAAATACGCCAAGACACATATTAATCAAACTGTCAAAAATTAAACACAAAGAAATCATATTAAAAGCAGCAAGGGAAAAACAACAAATAACACACAGGGGAATCCCCATCAGGTTAACAGCTGATCTCTCAGCAGAAACTCTACAAGCCAGAAGGGAGTGGCAGGACATAATTAAAGTGATGAAGGAGAGAAACCTGCAACCAAGATTACTCTACCCAGCAAGGATCTCATTCAGATTTGATGGAGAAATTAAAACCTTTACAGACAAGCAAAAGCTGAGAGAGTTCAGCACCACCAAACCAGCTTTACAACAAATGCTAAAGGAACTTCTCTAGGCAAGAAACACAACAGAAGGAATATACCTACAATAACGAACCCAAAGCAATTAAGGAAATGGGAATAGGAACATACATATCAATATTTACCTTAAATGTAAATGGACTAAATGCTCCCACCAAAAGACACAGAGTGGATGAATGGATACAAAAACAAGACCCATATATGTGCTGTCTACAAGAGACCCACTTCAGACCTAGAGACACATACAGATTGAAAGTAAGGGGATGGAAAAAGATACTCCATGCAAATGGAAATCAAAAGAAAGCTGGAGGAGCAATTCTTATATCAGACAAAATAGACTTTAAAATAAAGACAATTAGAAGACACAAAGAAGGACACTACATAATGATAAAGGGATCGATCCAAGAAGAAGATATAACAATTGTAAATATTTATGCACCCAACATAGGAGCACCTCAATACATAAGGCAAATACTAACAGCCATAAAAGGGGAAATCGACAGTAACACAATCATAGTAGGGGACTTTAACACCCCACTTTCACCAATGGACAGATCATCCAAAATGAAAATAAATAAGGAAACACAAGCTTCAAATGATACATTAAACAAGATGGACTTAATTGATATTTATAGGACATTCCATCCAAAAGCAACAGAATACACATTTTTCTCAAGTGCTCATGGAACATTCTCCAGGATAGATCATATCTTGGGTCACAAATCAAGCCTTGGTAAATTTAAGAAAATTGAAATTGTATCAAGTATCTTTTCCGACCACAATGCTATGAGACTAGACATCAATTACAGGAAAAGATCTGTAAAAAATACAAACACATGGAGGCTAAACAATACACTACTCAATAACGAAGTGATCACTGAAGAAATCAAAGAGGAAATTAAAAAATACCTAGAAACAAATGACAATGGAGACATGACGACCCAAAACCTATGGGGCGCAGCAAAAGCAGTTCTAAGGGGGAACTTTATAACAATACAATCCCACCTTAAGAAACAGGAAACATTTCGAGTAAACAACCTGACCCTGCACCTAAAACAATTAGAGAAAGAAGAACAAAAAAACCCCAAAGTTAGCAGAAGGAAAGAAATCATAAAGATCAGCCCAGAAATAAATGAAAAAGAAATGAAGGAAATGATAGCAAAGATCAACGAAACTAAAAGCTGGTTCTTTGAAAAGATAAAAAAAATTGACAAACCATTAGCCAGACTCATCAAGAAAAGAAGGGAGAAGACTCAAATCAATAGAATTAGAAATGAATAAGGAGAAGTAACAACTGACACTGCAGAAATACAAAAGATCATGAGAGATTACTATAAGCAACTCTATGCCAATAAAATGGACAACCTGGAAGAAATGGACACATTCTTAGAAATGCACAACCTGCCAAGACTGACTCAGGAAGAAATAGAAAATATGAATAGACCAATCACAAGCACTGAAATTGAAACTGTGATTAAAAATCTTCCATCAAACAAAAGCCCAGGACCAGATGGCTTCACAGGCGAATTCTATCAAACATTTAGAGAAGAGCTAACACCCATCCTTCTCAAACTCTTCCAAACAATATCAGAGGAAGGAACACTCCCAAACTCATTCTACGAGGCCACCATCACCTTGATACCAAAACCAGGCAAGGATGTCACAAAGAAAGAAAACTACAGGCCAATATCACTGATGATCATAGATGCAAAAATCCTCAACAAAATACTAGCAAACAGAATCCAACAGCACATTAAAAGGATCATACACCATGATCAAGTGGGGTTTATTCCAGGAATGCAAGGATTCTTCAATATACGCAAATCAATCAATGTGATACACCATATTAACAAGTTGAAGGAGAAAAACCATATGATCATCTCAATAGATGCAGAGAAAGCTTTCGACAAAATTCAACACCCATTTATGATAAAAACCCTGCAGAAAGTAGGCATAGAGGGAACTTTCATCAACATAATAAAGGCCATATATGACAAACCCACCGCCAACATTGTCCTCAATGGTGAAAAACTGAAACCATTTCCACTAAGTTCAGGAACAAGACAAGGCTGCCCACTCTCACCACTCTTATTCAACACTGTTTTGGAAGTTTTAGCCACAGCAATCAGAGAAGAAAAGGAAATAAAAGGAATCCAAATTGGAAAAGAAGAAGTAAAGCTGTCACTGTTTGCAGATGACATGATACTATACATAGAGAATCCTAAAGATGCTACCGAAAAACTACTAGAGCTAATCAATGAATTTGGTAAAGTAGCAGGATACAAAATTAATGTACAGAAATCTCTGGCATTCCTGTACACTAATGATGAAAAATCTGAAAATGAAATCAAGAAAACACTCCCATTTACCATTGCAACAAAAAGAATAAAATATCTAGGAATAAACCTACCTAAAGAGACAAAAGACCTGTATGCAGAAAATTATAAGACACTGATGAAAGAAATTAAAGATGATACAAATAGATGGAGAGATATACCATGCTCCTGGATTGGAAGAATCAATATTGTGAAAATGACTCTACTACCCAAAGCAATCTACAGATTCAATGCAATCCCTATCAAACTACCACTGGCATTTTTCACAGATCTAGAACAAAAAATTTCAAAATTTGTTTGGAAAAACAAAAGACCCCGAATAGCCAAAGCAATCTTGAGAATGAAAAACGGAATTGGAGGAATCAGGCTCCCTGACTTCAGACTATACTACAAAGCTACAGTAATTAAGACAGTGTGGTACTGGCATAAAAACAGAAAGATAGATCAATGGATCAGGATAGAAAGCCCAGAGATAAACCCACGCACATATTGCCAACTTATCTTTCATAAAGGAGGCAGGAATGTACAGTGGAGAAAGGACAGCCTCTTCAATAAGTGGTGCTGGGAAAACTGGACAGCGACATGTAAAAGTTTGAGATTAGATCATTCCCTAACACCATACACAAAAATAAGCTCAAAATGGATTAAAGACCTAAATGTAAAGCCAGAAACTATCAAACTCTTAGAGGAAAACATAGGTAGAACACGCTATGACATAAATCACAGCAAGAACTTTTTGGACCCACCTCCTAGAGAAATGGAAATAAAAACAAAGATAAACAAATGGGACCTAATGAAACTTCAAAGCTTTTGCACAGCAAAGGAAACCATAAACAAGACAAAAAGACAACCCTCAGAATGGGAGAAAATATTTGCAAATGAAGCAATGGACAAAGGATTAATCTCCAAAATTTATAAACAGCTCATGCAGCTCAATAGCAAAGAAACAAACAAGCCAATCCAAAAATGGGCAGAAGACTTAAATAGGCATTTCTCCAAAGAAGATATACAGACTGCCAACAAACACATGAAAGAATGCTCAACATCATTAACATTAGAGAAATGCAAATCAAAACTACAATGAGATATCATCTCACACCAGTCAGAATGGCCATCAAGAAATCTAGAAACAACAAATGCTGGAGAGGGTGTGGAGAAAAGGGAACCCTCTTGCACTGCTGGTGGGATTGTGAATTGGTACAGCCACTATGGAGAACAGTATGGAGTTTCCTTAAAAAACTACAAATAGAACTACCATATGACCCAGCAATCCCACTACTAGGCATATACCCTGAGAAAACCATAATTCAAAAAGAGACATGTACCAAAATATTCATTGCAGCTCTATTCACAATAGCCCAGAGCTGGAAACAACCTAAGTGTCCATCATTGGGTGAATGGATAAAGAAGATGTGGCACATATATACAATGGAATATTACTCAGCCATAAAAAGAAATGAAACTGAGCTATTTGTAATGAGGTGGATAGACCTAGAGTCTGTCATACAGAGTGAAGTAAGTCAGAAAGAGAAAGACAAATACCGTATGCTAACACATATATATGGAATTTAAAAAAAAATGTCATGAAGAACCTAGGGGTAAAACGGGAATAAAGACACAGACCTACTTGTGAATGGACTTGAGGATATGGGGAGGGGGAAGGGTAAGCTGTGACAAAGCGAAAGAGAGGCATGGACATATATACACTACCAAACGTAAAGTAGATTGATGGTGGGAAGCAGCCGCAGAGCACAGGGAGATCAGCTCGGTGCTTTGTGACCGCCTGGGGGGGTGGGATGGGGAGGGTGGGAGGGAGGGAGATGCATGAGGGAAGGGATGTGGGAACAGATGTATATGTATGACTGATTCACTTTGTTATAAAGCAGAAACTATAAAAAATATATATATATAAAAAAAAATGAGATGGGGCAGCTTCCCTGATGGTGCAGTGGTTAAGAATCTGTCTGCCAATGCAGGGGACATGGGTTTGATCCCTGGCTGGGGAAGAACCCACATGCCGCAGAGCAACTAAGCCCGTGTGCCACAACTACTGACTCTGCTCTCTAGAGCCTGTGAGCCACAACTACTGAGCCCATGTGCCACAACTACTGAAGCCCACGTGCCTAGAACCCGTGTTCCACAACAGGAGAAGTCACCACAATGAGAAGCATGTGCACTATAATGAAGAGTAGCCCCCGCTCGTCACAACTAGAGAAAGCCTGTTCACAGCAACAAAGACCCAACACAGCCAAAATAAATAAATAAATAAAATAAATTTATATATATAAAAAATGAGATGAGATTCTGTTTCCAAACCCTTCCTTTTTGTCTATGGAAAATTGGGATCTTCTCTTCAGCCCCCAAATTCTGGAGGCTCACAAGAACATGCTTTGCTGATATTTTACATGCTATTTAGTGGTCTCTTTTTTAAAAATATGGAAATATGTCCTTTAGATCTGTGGAGTCCCCTTGCATTATTTCTATGATAATAAAAATAATTATGTTTTGTCCATCTCTATTTCTCTAACTCCTCTTACTCTTGTCCTGTAAACTTCTACAGATGTTCTAGCTTTTTAACTTTTCTCTCTTTTATGTTGTCTTTGTCTTCTTCTTCTGCTTTTTAAAAGTTTTATCTTTTATTGCTTGGGTAGAACTTTTAAAATTCTGCTCTACATTTTTAATTTTCAAAAACACTTTCTTTTTCTTGGAATGTTCCTTTTGTGAAGCAACAAATTTCATTTCACAGATTCAATGTCTTCACTCTCTTCTCTGAAACATTTTAGAATTTTGGAAGTTTTCTTTTGCTCCTTACATTATCTCTGTTTCTTCTGGTCTTTTTTATCCCCTTGTTTTTATGTCTGTTTTGTCCTTATTTTTGAGGCCTTCTACAACTATCTGGTGATGACTTGTGATATATTCATAACTAAGAGTGAGGCACTAAAACTGATCTGATTTCTGTGCTCATGAGCAGGGATGTCTAATTGTGGGTGTCACTCTAGGTTAATCAGGGGGTGACAGCTTGTTCATCTCGACCAGATTCTCTCCTAAGTCATTCAAATATTGACTTGAGAGGCAAAAGCTCAATTTTCCAGCATTCTGGAAGATGATAAGGAAGAGTAGGGTAGGATATGATTAGTTTACTAAATATGCTTTCATGAATAATCTGTTTTTAATACAGCACTTTCACCTTGACCTTTAGCTAAGTCTACTTTGTCTAAGAGCAAAGATTTTATGGTCTCATTTTTCCAGAAAACAAACTTCCAGTCTTCTGCATCCATTGGTACACTGAGTTTCCTGGCTAGACAAGGTAATGACTAGTACTTAGGTTGGTAATTGCTCCTATAAATACTTCCAACCTACTCTCCAGTTTTAAGTCCTACCTGGCACTTTCATCCAAGGTGCTGGTGTCTCTAAATCTTAAACACTCCCAGGTTTATTCCATGAATCATTTTGCCAATATCTGGTTATTTTTTTGAAAGTGCTCAGGTTTCAGGTTCCTCTGAGATGCTCAGACAGTTAATTCACTCTTGGTTTCATTCCAGTTTCTCAAGTATTGTTGGCATCTTTCATCAGCTCTTGTCTCTATATTATTATTATTATTATTATTATTATTATTATTATTATTATTAGCCTCTTCTGATGTCCCACTGTAGAGGAGCTTCAAAAGGGAATAAGAGTGGCTTCCCCAGTTATGCAGTGGTGGGAAATCTGCCTGCCAATGCACGGGACACAGGTTCGAGCCCTGGTCCAGGAAGATCCCACATGCAACGGAGCAACTAAGCCTGAGCACCATATCTACTGAGCCTGCACTCTAAAGCTTGAAAGCCATGTCTACTGAGCCCCTGAGCCACATATACTGAGCCTGCATGGACACAACTACTGAAGCCCGCATGCCTAGAGCTTGTGCTCTGCAACAAGAGAAGCCACCTCAATGAGAAGCCCACACAGGCCGCAATGAAGAGTAGTCCCCACTCACCACAAGTAGAGAAAGACTGCACACAGCAACAAAGACCCAACACAGCCAACAATATATAAATAAATTTATTTTTTAAAAAAAATAGGAAATAAGAGATAAATGTGTGTGTTTAATTCATCATGTTTAACTGGAAATCAGGGTAGGATTTAAATGGTTGTATTCCATACCCTAATGCAGTATATTGTGGTAGATGTTTAAGGGTTAAATTATTATATGTGTAATTTTTCAAATCATAATACATGAGATTCAACCCAGGATTTTAGGTAAATATCCATTGTTATAATTAAATATTTATTTGCCTGGGGATTGTGAAACCCAATATTTATTAACATATTTTCAAGAGTCATTGCAAAGACAATAGTAGCCAACAGGTTTGCTTCCTAAATCTCTGGAGTAGTATCTTCATAGCCAGAAGATTTATTTACCAACATCCTCTGATACTCCATATTTTTGAATAAGATTACAATGTTAGGATTAATTATACGAAATGTAACTGGAAACCCTAGTGAAAAACATGGTCACTGGAGACTTCTTGAAAATATTTACTTTGACAGATGCAGTTCACCTAAATACCCATATTGCTAACATCAACAATTTTTGAAAGCCTCAGTGTGAATGTGTGTGCCTGGGAACACGCATGCCCAGAAAATATGTAAATTTCATTGGGGGGCAGCAGAGCTGGTAATGCCTGCAAAAGCTTTTCATCAGGAAGTGTTCCTCACATGGGATAGTAGAAGAGTAAAATCATGAAGCTAGAAAAAGTTTCAAGAAGTTCATGGTCCTTGTACCCAGCTGAGGATCTTTAAGAGGATCTCTTTTATAGAGCATTTCTGATGTCACAGTGTTTGTAGAATGATAGGACATTGACCCATTTGAGAGGTAAAACTTCTGTTGAACAGCTGAAATGGTTAGAAACATTTTTTTCTTGTATTTAATGTTAAAACTATCTTATTGATTACTTTTAGATTTCTTTTCATTTTTTCTTATTTTTATTTTCCCCTCTTCCTTTTTTATGCTCATACTAAAAAGTAATTGATCTGGCCATAAACAAACAAGCGTCTCAAATAGATACATGATATCATCTTCAGTGAAATCAAAGATTATAAGATTATCAAGAAAGGCCTATGGACCTGGCATCTAAACCATGGGATACTCATTTCATTGAAGTTTAATATTTAGTAATCCTAGGGGAAACCACAAAATTTAGTGTATGTGTGAGTGGGAATATGTGTGTGAGTGCATGAATGAATGTGCGTGAGTGTGTAATGCATTGGTCTCACTTTTTGCAGGAGAAATTGGGGGATACTAAGGTATAAATAGGACCTGTGGACAAAGATGTTAACAAAATATATGCAAAAGCAATTCTAACCTTGATTCTGGACTTATAAACAAGGAACATCATGTATGACTGACTCCACTGTCATCTTAGGGCAAGGTCTCAATCTCTTTACCTATTTCTAAAATCTCATTTTTTTCTCAAATCTTACCAGCCTCTCCAAATGGTGACCTCATGAGCATCTTCATAGCAAAATGTTCTACACAATTTATTATTTGCCCCAGAGGGGTTCTCACCTAGGAGAAAAATCTTGTAAGGATCATTCCCAAACTAAAAGGATCATTCATGATGGGCTTTTGCACATCAATGCTGGATGTATTACTTGAAATTATCTTTTTTTGGCATCCCTAAAATAAATTCCATAGCCTTGTGCTTCATGGTCTTCCCCTTTCTACACATGAGAAAGGACCTATGTAGAAAGTTATTTGGACCACTTTGTTTTTTTTGTAAAATGAAGATGATGAAGTTTCCCTTTTCCCCAAGGGCTGTCTCAGTTCAAGAGTGTGCCAGCATGTTAGAGGTAAGGATACATCTAGTCCTTGATCATCGGTCCAAATAGGTTGCCACTGAGATGATCTGGCCTCTATTGGCCTGTCTTTCCATTTTGTTTAATGATTATCTATGAAAATAAGTGACACATAGGCAACACCAACACCACACTTTTGGGTCATGAAAAGTTTTCTTTGGCTTCTATGTCACAATGAGGCTGACTATGGCTATTTCTCTCCAGGGTTTTCTCACTTACACATAGTCTGAGAATCTAGCAGGGAAATGAGGCATGGGTCTTTTCTTCTCTCTCTCTCTCTCTTTTTAATTGGATAAATTTGGCATGTAACATTCTGTAAATTTAAGGTGTACAGTGTGTTACTTTGATACATTTATATGTTATGATATTATTTGCTGCTCTAAAGATATTTATCACATTACTTACTTATTACAATAGTATTGTCTATGTTTGATATACTGTACATTAGATCTCTATGGCTTATTATGTACTCATTACAAGTTTGGATGCTTAAACATCATCAGCCTTATCCTCCCACCCCTCATGATCACTGTTTTACTCTCTGTTTGTTTGTTTCTTTTTTTACAGGTTTGACATTTTTAGATTCCATATTAAAGTAATATCATGTAGTTCTCTGACTTATTTTGTTTAGTGTAATGTGCTCAGGGTCCATCCATGTTATTGCAGGATGGACCCTGAGCACATTTCAGGATATGTGCTGTACGGCATGATATCCTCCTTTCTCATGGCTGAATAATATCTCATTGTGTATATGTCTTTTTTATCCATTCATCTATTGGTAGGCATTTGGGTTGTTTCCTTATGTTGGCTATTGTAAATAATGCTGCAATAAACTTGGGAATGTATATATCTCACTGAACTCTTGTCTTCATTTCCTTTGGGTATATACCCAGAAGTCGAATTACTTTGTTGTGTGGTAGATGTATTTTTAATTTTTTTAAAGAATGTCTACAACTTCTCTTACATCTCACAAACTCATCTGACATTTTTCTAACTCTGAGCTATCTCCCTAGAGTGCAGATTTCATGTACCTCTCCCTGCAATCATGATGTCTTTGTTCTTATCATTTCTCTTTCTTGGAGGTCAATATCCTTGCTCTGTTTTGTGATATCCCTACCCCCAATTCTGTCTATACTCAATATCTTCTCCTTTCACCTAAAACATAAACTTTTTAAATACAAATACTAGTAAACCCCAACATACCACTAAATATTGCTTCAAGGAAAGAGAGTAATGAAGACCAAATTTGACACTATAATTTTTCCAAATAAAAATCATTAAATTTTAATCATAACATTAAAAAATCCTCACATCATTACATGAGTTCACGTCATGTAAACATATGTGAAACTATGGAGCTTCTTCAGGTAAATCTTTTCACCTATTCATGCTCTTACAGTGTCTTTTCTGCCCTTATTCTATGTTTTTAAATATAGAATTTTTACTGTCTATGATTCTGTTATTCACTCATTAATTCCACCCACAGCTTTTAAGCTTCTATAGTCTTAAAAACATTTCAGAAAAAAGTTTTTTGGGGGTTACCTTTCTGCACTCAAGCTGTGCCTCTATATGTTTGCAAGTTCACATAAAACATTGGTAACCACACAAAATTATATTAGTTACTGATTAGAGGCAAGTGAAATCATGGGAAGGTGATATGATTGCATGTTTGTATGATTTTCCCCTTTAGATACTTAGCAGGTAGGGCACTGCTGGGGCAGAGGAAGGAGAGCCCGAGGATGAACCTTGGAGGTGTTGGTTGGATGGTACCTTCCAAGTAAGGGCACAAAGGATGGTTACATCACTTGAATTAAATAGTTTCAGAATTTCAGAATATTCGATGCAACATCTCAAACAAATGAATAAATAAACCAAAAACCAAATAATTAGGCAGGTATCACCTGTTCAATATTAGTAATAAATGTGTTACAGGTAAAAATAATTGTTCCCATGAATTTGGTTAAGAATTTCATTCAGTTGCTGATAATGAAATATAGATGTAACAGTGGCTTAAACAAGATAGTGTTTTATTTCTCTCATGTGAAAGAACTCCAGAAGTGGAGAGATGAGAGCCTGAAAGAAGCTACATGGTAATTTCAGATCTTCTCCATATTTCTACTTTCTGAAATAGTGCCAACAAACTTGAGCCAATAGGAATTCAGGTGAGTTGGGTGGAGCAAAGGGAGGTGCCCCATTTAATGAGCTCAGAAAGACCACTGCTGAGAAATGATGAGCATCCAGGATGGATAGGGTGAGGGCAGGTGACATGAAGCCATGCATTAACCCTTAGGTGTCAGGGAGCCCCTTCAGCCTCTTGACAGCAGAAAGACAAGGTAATACTACAACTGGTATTTAGGTCTGATATTGATGTGAAGAATCATTTTACAAAGGAGGAAACAGGAGGGAAGGGACATTGAAATAGCCATACAGGAAGAGTGGCATTTGGAATAGAAAAAGAGAACTGCAAGGTTAGTGACATTTTATGATTTTATTTCATCTTAACTATAATCATGATCCATAAATTCTGTGAGGAATCCATTGGGAAACTAACCAGAAAAGTAAATACAATGATTTAAATTATTGTCCTTAGCATCCCAGCCACTGTGTGTGTCACATTTCTGCCTACATCTTGCACTCTGCTCCTGCACTGCACTCGGGCAGGAAGAGTAAGCAGTCACCACGGGATATGACAAGAAAGGATCCAGGGCCAGTCTACCTACCCTATCAGAAGACAGAAGCTTTGACACCCTGATCTCTCTGAAGCCTGTAATTCTACCCATAACGCCTTTTTTTTGGTCATCTCATATTGCCTTTTTGATCGTCAAGAGTTTGCTGCTAAATGCAACTAACCTCGTGAGGAAAAATACATTAAGCAATAGTTTTTCCCCCTTTATCTTGATAATTTTCAGGGCATTTGAAAGCTTAATAGGCCCCCGGGACCCAGGCCAGAAGTATGGGTGTTTTGAATGAGGGAGAAACTGGAAGGATGCTCAAAAGGAAGGATAAGTATACCGAGACTTCTCCTAAGACATGGAAGGAACTCAAGGTGCTCAGCTGTCTCTGTGTCACTGCTAGGGCCAGGTGAAAAGTCAGTATCAGACTGCAGTTCACTAAGTTTTGCTGTCCCTGGATCTGTCTGCTACTTCTATGTGGCTCTTGGGAATCACAGAACTCCCTGTGTCTACCTTTCTCTTATGAAGAACTAGAGTCATGAGTTAAACGGGTTATGGAAGAATAAAGAGAGTGAGTGATTAGAGCAGCTTGAGATTTCTGTGAGATTTAGGGTGTTAGCTGTTGACAGGATGGCGTTGGAATTGGAGATCAGCAGTAATCTTGAATCCTATGATAAGATGGGCTCCACATAGTCCTCAGCACTCCACAGGATATTTCTGTCATTCTGGATTCTGTTCCTAAGGAATGAGGCTTTAGGAGTCACTGGAAGGCTGTTCTTTGCTACAGATGCTACAGAAGAACAGCAAAGATGTGAGCGAGCTGGTCATTTTTCTGTAGGGTGCATGGGAAATACACAACACTGGTATGGCTGGGCTCCCTCCAAGGGGAAAGTATTCTGTTTCCCACAATAGCTTGCCATTCATTCAAAGTAGAGCATTGTTACAATGAAAAGCTGAAGTTGGGGGAAAATGTTAGCCTAATTGTTAGCACACTGCCATTTCACCTTCTCACCTGCTAAAGCCTAACCCTAGAGACCAGAGAGCTTGGGGAGGGAAGGTCCGGGTGGGTGGGGAGACGCAGGAAGGGAGTGTTAGGAGGGAGAAGGACATTCTGGGGAGTGATATTTCTTACAGTCTAATTGCTTGATGTTTTATAGAACCTGATCATTAGGGGATCCTGGGCATGATTCTGCAGAGATGTTCTGGAGAAATAAAGCAAGAGGCTATTAAACAGAAAGTTTAAATATAGCTACAGGGAGACATCCTTCCTGACAACTTGACAGATGTCTTGGACTGACGACTCCTTCCTTCATCGCTAATTACAAAATCATTTGTCTTACAGAAAGGACAAAAGAGAAGTAATTATGAAAAACATGATTCTTAAGGGATAAAAAGATAACATCAGTTTAAAACACGGAAGCAATCATAACCTCTTAGAATCATTATTAGTTTGGTTGAACCAATGACAGGTTGCTTTTTAGAAACCAGAGGGAATGGGGCTCCTGAAACAGAGGGAAGAAAACATTCAGTTTCTTGTTATGCTAAACTTATCCTCAGACTCCTGAGACTTCTTTGATGAACAGTTCATTAAAATTTCCAACCACAGATGAATTTGAGCTAAAATACACAAATGTTTTAATTATACATTCCTTTTTAATTACACTAATGACTTGTAATGTGTTTATGTTGGTTTAGAGTTTAATTTCTTCCCTTAGATTAGATGGTTGACTTACGGACTGTGCTTTTCAGTAAAATAGCATGATTCATCAATGTTTGATTATGAATTAATGCCCAAATGCAGAAGAGCGGCTGACAGTGGAGGAGTGGCTCTGCCCATGCACAATTGCCTTTCTTCTGGGACTCTGGGACAGAGCCGATCTTGCCATCTTGCAGAAATAAGGGATGGGAGTTCTGAACACAAAGCTCTGAATAGTTCTCAGATTGGCAAGATGCTAAAGAAGGCGTAAGAGAGTGGATGAACAGAGAAGGAAAGACCTAATTTATGAGATGGGTGCATTTACCAAGGGTCCGTTTACATGTTGGCACAAGAAGAGTCCGAGATGGCACATGATCAGGTTGTGAGGAGCTAGGTATACAATCGATGTTTTTTACCTTCCCTTTATGCTCTCTTTGGAACTTCTCATTTTGGGATCTTCTAACTTTCTCCCTCAAAGTAACTTATTACTTTAGCCAATGCCAGCATAAAGAATAAGATTTTGATACACAATTTCACATGGATGTGTGACTTAACATGAATATTTATCCCCACCCAAACTTTGATATTTATATTTTAAAAAGATAATTCTTTTTTTTATTAGTTTCTGCTTTATAACAAAGTGAATCAGTCATACATATACATCTGTTCCCACATCCCTTCCCTCATACATCTACCTCCCTCCCACCCTCCCCATCCCACCCCTCCAGGCGGTCACAAAACACCGAGCTGATCTCCCTGTGCTCTGCGGCTGCTTCCCACTAAAAAAGATAATTCTTAAATGTTAAAAGTTAAGCTAATTCTTAACTTATGGTATCCTTCTTACAAGGGTTGGGAACTAGGCAAATGCGCCCATTTATCTGCCTGTGCAGTGGATGTCAGTGATTGTTTTCTTTTTCCAGCATCTCTTTGCATTACTCTAATGAGAAATTCTTTTTTTTTTCCCACAGTGAAACCATTCCATGAAGAATGATCGAAGCTAAAACCATCATCCCTGCACCCTCACCATGGGACTTGGTCTCATATGACTCAGGCTAGCCAATCAGAGTATACAGTCCTCCTAGGCACAGAGATTTGTTGGACATAAGCACATCACAGAAGCCAGATTACTCATAATCACCCATAGATTTTTTTTTTTTTTTTTGCTGTATGTGGGCCTCTCACTGCTGTGGCCTCTCCCGTTGTGGAGCACAGGCTCTGGACACGCAGACTCAGTGGCCATGGCTCACGGGCCCAGCCACTCTGCAGCATGTGGGATCTTCCCAGACTGGGGCACGAACCCGCATCCCCTGCATCAGCAGGTGGACTCTCAACCACTGCGCCACCAGGGAAGACCCCCCAGACTTTTTTTTAAATTATTTATTGAGGCATAATTGGTTTATAACATTATATCATGTCATAGGCACAACATTATATTTTGACTTCTGTATACACTACAGTGTGCTCACCACCAAAAGGTTCGTTTCCATCTGTCACCATAGAGTTGATCACCTTTACCCATTTTGCTCTCTCTGCTCTCCAAGGTCTTTTTATTTTTTGCCAAACCTGTTATCATAAGCAGAATAATGTCCTCCTAAATATGTCCACATTCCAATCTCCAGAACCTGTGGATAGTCTACCTTACATGGCAAAAGGGACTTTGCAGATAGAATTAAGTTGAAGATCTGGAGATGGGAAGATTAACCTCGATTATGTGTAGGTCTAATGTAATCACAAGCATTCTTATAAATGAATGAGGGAGGCAGGAGAGTTAGAGAAGATGTGACAATGAAAGCACAGAGTGATGTGATTGCTACCTTTGAAGACTGAGTGTAGGTCCACGAGCCAACAAATGCAGGTAGTCTCTAGAAGCAGGAAAAGGAAAGAAAGTGAATTCTCAAAGTCTCCAAAAAGGAATGAAACCTGGCAGACAACTTGATTTTTGACCCAGGAGACCTATTTCAGATGTTTGACCTTCAGAACTGTAAGGTAATAAATTTGTGTTAAGTCATTAAGTTCATGATAATTTGTTATAGCAACAATAGGAAATGAATACACCCATCCAGGAAATGTTATCTTTCAGCTGGGATCTTGTTCTGAAAACCATCATGCCCATTGTGTGGAAAGAAGTTATCAAAGAACTGGAGAAGGATACATGGATGATGATGATATTTGAGCAGCCTAGTCAGTGGGGTCTGACACAACACTCTACTGTATCTCCCAGTTATGTGAGACAATGTTTTCTTTCCACAACCTTTGGCTTGTTTTATGAGTTGAATTTATGTTACTGCAAACAAAAAGTACTGGTTAGTCTACTCCTTTAATATATTTTTAGCAAGTGAAATATGCAACATAAACAAAGTTTTCCACTAGTTCACAGTGTTGTGGTAACATTTTGTCACCATATACAGGTTGGTATATTTGGATTAAATCTCTAATGGTATTTGCATATATTGCAATTTTTGTATTCTTGCTGTCTTTTCTCCAAAACTCTTTTGAATGTTTCAGAATGTAGGGTGGAGAATGGGTACCATGTTCAAGTGGACGTAAAATTAGAACATTTAACATCAATGAAAAATATATATTTGGCTACACACATTTCGGATACCTCAGATAACTAAAATTGCACCATGATGACACCTCAACTTTAAATAGATATGTGACCACCTTGACCAATTGCATTCATTTTGCCTAAGCTGCATGCAGTGAGCAAGTAATCACAGAAGCCAGGTTTGAAACCATGAACACAAGGCATGTCAAATCTCCTAGATGTGGAAGGAAGGGAATTTAACATAAATACAGCTCAATACAGCAAAATGAATGTTCAACTGTGGAAGGATTTCCATGTGAAAGAATAGGTAATTTTTTTTTTCAGACAGCGAGGCTAAGTAATCAGGGCACTGACTTAGAGCTTGGTGACATTCATTGGAGGATGGTATCAAAAGGTGTTCCTCACAATCTAGAAAAAATTGGGATTATCTAGAGGATCTGACTCACTCAGGGGTTCTCCTTTTCTTGCCATATGACAAAGGAAGACAGAGTAAATTCAGTTAAATACAGTTGTACTTGAAAAAGCTAGGCTTACAGGTAGGAATCTAGGGGTCACAGATGGAGAAAAAGCAGGAAGTAGTCAATTGGGAACTCAGCTGCAGAGAACTTGAAGCCCTTCTAAATACTCCTCCACTTCTATGTGTACTGCCATTAAAACTTGACTTTGGCAATGGTCTATTCCATATTTATTTATTATATGGGAAATTCATTTTAACATAAGGGTAATCATTTATTCATTAACATGAATTTGCTTACAGATTTTCCTCTAGAATGGAGGTTTTGATAGAGTTTGTAGGGATCATTCATTCAAGCAACATTTACTGAGTGGTTGTTATGAGCCAGGCTTTCTGCTGTGTGCTTAGAATACAAACAGGAATCAAAGAAAATACTCTTCTTTCCCCAAGGATTTCATGATCTAATGTGAGAATAGCAGGGAAACTTGATCTGCCATATTATGTTGAAAGGTTAAAGACATATATTTTCTTACTTTCCAATTTTACCAAAAACAACCCCACTGTATATCATCTGTTCTTGGAAGTTCCACAGCTAACCTTTCTTTTTAGCTTTTAAAACTCTTTCCTAACTTTGTATATAGCATCAGCACTTCATAGTTCATACATATATTTAAAATATAAATGGAAATGAAATTTTCTTCATTTCCCTTTGATTTACTGATAATCTAGAAAGATGGAATAAAAGTAGCTATAACAGAAATTTGAATCTATGAGTTCCCTAATTCTCAGCGTAAAGTCCTTTCACTACATAATGGCTGAGTAAACCAAACATACGTTCACCTAATAATAGGGCATAGGGCATATGGATTTCAAAAAACATTAACTTTCCTCCAAAGTCAACTGAATACAGTTTAAACAACATAGCCGTGAATCCAGCCCTTCCAAAAACTTGGCTTAACTCATTCTCGAAGTTCATTCCATCACTCAACTATTAAAGTTATATGGCTATAATGTCCTGAATCATCTGTGTGATTTCCTACCTCACTTCCTCTGCTTTTGCCTTTCTCTCTATCACAATGTCCCGCCAGTTTCCTCTTCATGTAATGACTTTCTAGTAAATCGTCAATACTTTCTCAAGTCTTTCCCAATCTCACCAGCCAGAAATTTTCTGTAACTACTTTATTGAACTTTGCTCATGCTACTCAAATGACTCTTGTTGCATTCCACCTTCTATCACAGGTATTTTGTCACTGTCTTATCTCTTCTAAGAGAAGGCAGAGATTCTAACATATATCTGTGGATCCTGCAGTCTCCAGCACGTTGAATACTGGGCATTATAAATATCTGATCAATGACTGAATAAATTGAATTAGATTCGGGTCACTGAGAAAATGAAGAGACAAAATCAAGGCAATGTAATTACAAAACTTAGCCTCTCTGAGGTGGGCTGGCTAAGGCCAGAGAGTGGAGAGTGTAAAAGGAGCCTGTGAGGGAATGAGTTAAGAAACTTGCACAGTTATTCTGGTAGAACGAGATAAAAGTACACTCTCTGTGTTAGAATTGGGGCAGGAAGGAAACAAGTAAATTGTAAAGACATTTCTGTCCAAGACATGGTGCAAGTAAAAGATAAAGAATTAGGTTTTCACTTAGGTGACTGAACATGGTAGTACCATAGGAATAATGTGCAGATGGTCACTGTCAACCTGTTAAGTGCTTTCTTTCTTGTTGATGTAAGGTCTGAGCGTTTTTGATAATTGCATACTTTTTGTTACTTTGCTGAAAGTCCTTGGCATTCTCTGCGGCACAGATATCCAACTATTTAAGCTGTATTCTCAGGAGCTCGTATACTCTGTATAGTTGCCCCAGGGATATCTGGAATCTAGAAGAAAAAGCAGAGTAGTCAGTGTCCTGGGACCACCAACAAACTGCCAGCCATATCACTTGTGTTGATTTTGATTACTGCAGTTGACATAAGATCTCTCTTGAATAGAAGTTTTCTACTGTTTAAATGTGTTTGAAAGCTTTAGTCTAGACCTGGAGTTATCAAACTATGGCCCATGAGATAAGAACGTTTTTTACGTTTTTAAAGTGTTTTTTGTTTGTTTGTTTGTTTGTTTGTTTTTTAACTACAAGAAAAATAAAAGAACTATTTGCAACAAAAGCTAGATCTGACTTGAGAAGCCTAAAATATTTACAGTATGGTTTAAAGAAAAATTTGGGGGGAATTTCCTGACTGTGCAGTGGTTAGGACTCAGTGTCCTCACTGCCGGGGCCTGGATTCAATCCCTGGTGGGAGAAATAAGATTCTGAGAGCTGAGTGGCATGGCCAAATTTTTTTTTTTAAAAGAATAAATTTTTCCATTATACTTAAAAAATATAAGTAGGGTTTTTTGTTTGTTTGTTTGTTTTGCTTTGGGTTGTTTTCCCAATAGTCTGGGCAGACTTGGTTACTGTGGTTGATGTTGGCTGGCATCGTTGCTCCATAACATCCAGGACTCTCCTTTTTAGCCTCCTTGACGTACATTGGCCAACACAAATCCGTTTTTCTTTTTTTTTTAACACCTTTATTGGAGTATAATTGCCTTCCAAAGGTGTGTTAGTTTCTGCTGTATAACAAAGTTAATCATCTATATACATATACATACATCCCCCATATCTCTTCCATCTTGCATCTCCCTCCCACACTCCGTATCCCACCCATCTAGGTCAACACAAAACACCAAGCAATCTCTCTGTGCTATGCGGCTGCTTCCCACTACTCATCTATTTAATATTTGGTAGTGTATATATGTCCATGCCACTCTCTCACTTCGTCCCAGTTTAGCCTTCCCCCTCCACGTGTCCTCAAGTCCATTCTCTATGTCTGCATCTTTATTCCTGTCCTACCCCTAGGTTCTCCAAAACTGTAGGGGTTTTTATTTTGGAATCCATATATATGTGTTAGCATACGGTATTTGTTTTTCTCTTTCTGACTTACTTCACTCTGTATAACAGTCCCCAGGTCCATCCAACTCACTACTAATAACACAATTTCGTTTCTTTTTATGGCTGAGTAATATTCCATTGTATAGATGTGCCACATATTCTTTATCCATTCATCTGTCCATGAACACTTAGGTGGCTTCCAGGTCCTGGACAGAGCTGCAATGAACATTGTGGTGCACGGCCCTTTGAATTATGGTTTTTTCAGGGTATATGCCCAGTGGTGCGATTGCTGGGTTATATGGTAGTTCTGTTTTTAGTTTTTTAAGGAACCTCTATACTGTTCTCCATAGTGTCTCTATCAATTTATATTCCCACCAACAGTGCAAGAGGGTTCCCTTTTCTCCACACCCTCTCCAGCACTTATTATTTGTAGATTCTTTGATGATGGGCATACTGCATGGTGTGAGGTGATACCTCATTGTAGTTTTGATTTTCATTTCTGTAATGATTAGTCATGTTGAGCATCCTTTGATGTGCTTGTTGGCAATCTGTATATCTTCTTTGGAGAAATGTCTATTTAGGGCTTCTGCCCATTTTTTATTTGGATTGTTTGTTTTTCTGATATTGAGCTGAATGAGCTGGTTCTATATTCTGGAGACTAATCTTTTGTCAGTTGCTTCACTTGCAAATTTCTCCCATTCTGAGGGTTGGCTTTCATCTTGTTTAGCATTTCCTTTGTTGTGCAAAAGCTTTTAGTTTCATTAGGGCCCATTTGTTTATTTTTGTTTTTATTTCCATTTCTCTAGGAGGTGGGTCAAAAGTGATCTTGCTGTGATTTATGTCATAGAGTATTCTGTCTATGTTTTCCTCTAAGAGTTTTATAGTGTCTGGCCTTATATTTAGGTCTTTAATCCATTTTGGGTTTATTTTTTTATGGTGTTAGGGAGTGTTCTAATTTCATTCTTTTATATGTAGCTGTCCAGGTTTCCCAGCACTACTTATTGAAGAAGCTGTATTTTCTCCATTGTGTATTCTTGCCCCTTTTATCACAGATAAGGTGACCATATGTGCATGGGTATATCTCTGGGCTTTCTATCCTGTTCCATTGTTCTATATTTCTGTCTCAGTGCCAGTACCATACTCTCTTGATTACTATAGCTTTGTAGTATAATCTGAAGTTTGGGAGCATTATTCCTCCAGCTCCATTTTTCTTTCTCAATATTGCTTTGTGTATTCGGAGTCTTTTGTGTTTCCATATAAATTGTGAAATTTTTTATTCTAGTTCTGTAAAAAATGCCATTGGTAATTTGACAGGGATTGCACTGAATCTGAAGATTGCTGTAGGTAGTATAGTCATTTTCATAATGTCGATTCTTGCAATCCAAAACATGGTATATCTCTCCATCTGTTTGTATTATCTTTAATTTCTTTCATCAGTGTCTTACAGTTTTCTGCATACAGGACTTTTGTCTCCTTAGATAAGTTTATTCTTAGGTATTTTATTCTTTTTGTTGCAATGGTAAATGGGAGTGTTTCCTTAATTTCTCTTTCAGATTTTTTCATCATTAGTGTATAAGAATGCAAGAGATTTCTGTGCATTAATTTTGTACCCTGCTATTTACCAAATTCATTGATTAGCTCTGGTTTTCTGGTAGTATCTTTAGGATTCTGTATGTAGAGTATCATGTCATCTACAAACAGTAAAAGTTTTACTTCTTCTTTTCTGATTTGGATTCCTTTTATTTCTTTTTCTTCTCTGATTGCTGCAGCTAAAACTTCCATAACTATGTTGAAAAACAGTGGTGAGAGGGAGCAACCTTGTCTTGTTCCTGATCTTAGTGGAAATGGTTTCAGTTTTTTACCATTGAGAATGATGTGGGCTGTGGGTTATTCATATATGGCCTTTCTTATTTTGAGGTAAGTTCCATCTAAGCCTACATTCTGCAGGGTTGTTACAATAAATGGGTGTTGAATTTGTGCAAAGCTTTTTCTTCATATATTGAGATGATCATATGGTTTTCTCCTTTAATTTGTTAATATGGCTTATCACATTGATTGATTTGCATAAATTAGAGAATCCTTGCATTCTAGAGATAAATCCCACTTGAACATGGTGTATGATATTTTAATGTGATGTTGGGTTCTGTTTACTAGTATTTTGTTGAGGATTTTTGCATTTTTATTCATCAGTGATATTGACCTGTAGTTTTCTTTCTTGGCGAAATCTTTGTCTGGTTTTGGTATCAGGGTGATGGTGGCCTTGTAGAATGAGTTTGGGAGTGTTCTTCTCTCTGCTATAGTTTGGAAGAGTTTGAGAAGGATTCATGTTAGCTCTTCTCTAAATGTTTGATAGAATTTGCCTGTGAAGCCATCTGGTCCTGGGCTTTTGTTTGTTGGAAGATTTTTAATCACAGTTTCAATTTCAGTGCTTGTGATCAGTCTGTTTACATTTTCTATTTCTTCCTGGTTCAGTCATGGAAGGCTGTGTTTTTCTAAGAATTCTTCCATATCTTCCAGTTTGTCCACTGTACTGCCTTACTGTTGTTTGTAGTAATCTCTCACAATCCATTGTATTTCTGCAGTGGCAGTTGTTACTTCTTCTTTTTCATTTCTAATTCTATTGTTTTCAGTCTTCTCCATTATTTTCTTGATGAGTCTGGCTAATTGTTTATCAATTTTATTTATCTTCTCAAAGAATCAGCTTTTAGTTTTATTGATCTTTGTTATCATTTCCTTCATTTCTTTTTCATTTATTTCTGATCTGATCTTTATGATTTCTTTCCTTCTGCTAACTTTGGGGTTTTTTTGTTGTTGTTGCTGTTCTTCTTCTTTCTCTAATTGCTTTAGGTGTAAGGTTAGGTTGTTTATTTGAGATGTTTCTTGTTTCTTAAGGTAGGCTTGTATGGCTATAAACTTCCCTCTTAAACTGCTTTTGCTGCATCCCATAGGTTTTGGGTCGTTGTGTTTTCCTTGTCATTTGTTTCTAGGTTTTTTTTTATTTCCTCTTTGATTTCTTCACTGATCTCTTGGTTAGTAAGTAGTGTGTTGTTTAGCCTCCATGTGTTTCTATTTCTTATAGATTTTTTCCTGTAATTGTTATCTTGTCTCATAGTGTTGTGGTCAGAAAAGATACTTGATACAATTTCAATTTTCTTAAATTTACCTAGGCTTGATTTTGACCCAAGATATGATCTATCCTGGAGAATGTTCCATGAGCACTTGAGTGGAATGTGTATTCTCTTGTTTTTGGATGGAATGTGCTATAAATATCAATTAAATCCATCTTGTTTAATGTATCATTTAAAGCTTGTGTTACCTTATTTATTTTCATTGTGGATGATCTTTCCATTGGTGAAAGTGGGATGTTAAAGTCCCCTACTATGATTGTGTAACTGCCGATTTCCCCTTTTATGGTTCTTAGTATTTGCCTTATGTACTGAGGTACTCCAATGTTGGGTGCATAAATATTTAAAATTGTTATATCTTCTTGTTGGATTGATCCCTTGATCATTATGTAGTATCCTTCTTTGTCTCTTGTAATACTCTTTGTTTTAAAGACTTTTTTTTTTCCTGATATGAGAATTGCTACTCTAGTTTACTTTTGATTTCCTTTTGTATGGAGTATCTTTTTCCTTTTCCTCATTTTCACTCTATGTGTCCCTAGGTCTGAGGTGGGTCTCTTGTAGACAGCATATATATGAGTCTTCTTTTTGTATCCATTCAGCCAGTCTATGTCTTTTGGTTGGAGCATTTAATACATTTACATTTAAGGTAGTTATCAATATGCATGTTCCTATTAGCATTTTCTTAATTGTTTTGGGTTTATTATTTTGGGTCTTTTCCTTCTCTTGTGTTACCTGCCTAGAGAAGTTCCCTCAGCATTTGTTTTAAAGCTGGTTTGGTAGTGCTGAATTCTCTTAGGTTTTGCTTTTCTGTAAAGCTTTTCATTTCTCCATTAAATCTGAATGATATCCTTGCTGGGTAGAGTAATCTTGGTTGTAGTTTTTTTTTTTTTTTTCTTTCATCACTTTAAATATGTACTGTTACTCCCTTCTGACTTGCAGAGTTTCTGCTGAAAGATCAGCTCTTAACCTTATGGAGATTCCTTAATGTGTTACGTGTTGGTTTTCCCTTGCTTCTTTTAAATTTGTTCTTTGTATTTAATTTTTGAGAGTTTGATTAATATGTGTCTTGACATGTTTTTCCTGGGATTTATACTTTATGGGACTCTGTGTGCTTCCTGGAATTGATTAACTATTTCCTCTCCCATATTAGGGAAGTTTTCCACTATAATTTCTTCAAATATTTTCTCAGTCCCTTTCTTTTTCTCTTCTTCTTCTGGGACCCCTATAATACGAATGTGGGTTTGTTTAACGTTGTCGCAGAGGTCTCTGATACTGTCCTCAATTCGTTTCTTTCTTTTTTCTTTATTCTGCTCTGCAGTCATTATTTCGACTATGTTATCTTCCAGGTCACTTATCCATTCTTCTTTCTCAGTTATTCTGATTTTGATCCCTTCTAGAGAATTTTTAATTTCATTTATTTTGTTGTTCATCTCTGTTTGTTTCCTCTTTAGTTCTTCTAGGTCACTGTAAACGTTTCTTTTATTTTCTCCATTCTATTTCCAGGATTTTGTATCATCTTTACTATCATTATTCTGAATTATTTTTCAGGTAGACTGCCTATTTCCTCTTCATTTGTTAGGTCTGGTGGGTTTTTGCCTTGCTCCTTAATCTGCTCTGTGTTTCTCTGTCTTCTCATTTTGCTTAACTTACTGTGTTTTGGGTCTCCTTTTCATAGGCTGCAGGTTCGTAGTTTCCATTGTCCTTGGTGTCTGACCCCAGTGGCTAAGTTTGGTTCAATGGGTTGCATAGGCTTCCTGGTGGAGCGGACTAGTGCCTGTGCTCTGGTGGATGAGGCTGGATCTTGTCTTTCTGGTGGGCAGGTACACGTCTGATTGTGTGTTTTTGGTGTCTGAGGTGTTATTATGATTTTAGTCAGCCTCTGTGCTAATGGATGGGGTTGTGCTCCTGTCTTGCTAGTTGTTTTGCCTATGGTGTCCTGTACTGTATCTTGCTGGTCGTTGAGTGGAGCTGGGTGCTGGTGTTGAGATGGAGATCTCTGGGAGATTTTCACCATTTGATATTACATGGAGCTGGGAGGTCTCTTGTGGACCAGTGTCCTAAACTTGGCTCTTGCACCTCAGTGGCACAGCCCTGACACCTGGCTGGAGCACCAAGAGCCTGACCTCCACATGGCTCAGAATAAAAGGGAGAAAAGAAAGAAAGAAAGAAAGAAGATAAAATAAAGCAAAATAAAATAAAATAAAGTTATTAACATAAAAAATAATTATTAAGAAAAAAATTTTAAGTAATTAAAAAAAGGGGGACCGACAGAATCCTAGGAGAAATAGTAAAAGCAAAACTATACAGACAAAATCACACACAGAAGCATACACATACACACTCACAAAAAGTGAAAAAGGGAAAAAAAAATATATATATATCATTGCTCCCAAAGTCTACCTCCTCAATTTGGGATGATTTGCTGTCTATTCAGGTATTCCACAGATGCAGGGTACATCAAGTTGATTGTGGAGATTTAATATGCTGCTCCTGAGGCTGCTGAGAGAAATTTCCCTTTCTCTTCTCTGCTCACACAGTTCCCAGGGTTTAGCTTTGGATTTGGACACATGTCTGCGTAGGTCACCTGAGGGCATCTTTTCTTTGCTCAGACAGGACAGGGTTAAACGAACAGCTGATTCAGAGTTGCTGGCTCACTCAGGCTATGGGGAGGGAGGGATACAGATGTGGATTGAGCCTGTGGCCACAGAGGCCACCATAACATGGCACCAGCCTGAGTCACACCATGCATTGTCTCAGAGAAATTGTCCCTGGATCACGGGACCCTGGCAATGGTGGCCTGCACAGGCTTCTGGGAGGGAATGTGTGTAAAGTGACCTGTGCTTGAACACAGGCTTCTTAGTGGCTGCAGTAGCAGCCTTAGCGTTCCATGACCATCCCTGGGGTCCACGCTGACAGCCACGTACCTCGCCTGTCTCTGGAGCTCCTTTAAGCGGCACTCTTAATCCCCTCTCCTAGTGCACCAGGGAACAAAGAGGCAAGAAAAAGTCTCTTGTCTCTTCGGCAGCTCCAGACATTTTCCCGGACTCCCTCCCAGATAGCTGTGGAGCACTAACCCCCTTCAGTCTGTGTTCAAGCTGCCAACCCCAGTCCTCTCCCTGGGATCTGACCTAAGCCTGAGCCTCAGTTCCCAGACCCCACCCATCCTGGAAAGTGAGCAGAGAAGTCACTCGGGCTGGTGAGCGTTGGTCAGCACTGACCCTCTCTGTGGGAATCTCTCCACTTTGCCCTCTGCACCCTTGTTGCTGTGCTCTCTCCTGTGGCCCCGAAGCTCCCACCCTCTGCCAGCAGCAGTCTCTGCCCACTAAGGGGCTTCCTAGTGTGTGGAAATATTTCCTCCTTCATAGCTCCCTCCCACTGGTTCAGGTCCCGTCCCTATTCTTTTTCTCTGTTTTTTATTCTTTCTTTTACCCTTCCCTGGTACATGGGGAGTTTCTTGCCTTTTGCGAGGTCTGAGGTCTTCTGCCAGAGTTCATTATGTGTTCTGTAGGAGTTGTTCCACATGTAGATGTATTTCTGATGTATTTGTGGGGAGGAAGGTGATCTCTGCATCTTACTCTTTCACCATCTTGAAGCTCCTCCTAGATTGTTAATTTGAGATTTTTCTTGTTTCTTGATGCAGGCTTTTATTGTTATAATCTTCCCTCTTAGAACTGCTTTTGCTGCATCCCATCCGTTTTGCATCACCGTGTTTGCATTGTCATTTGTCTCTAGGTATTTTTTTTATTTCCTCTTTGATTTCTTCACTGATCTCTTGATTATTCAGTAACATATTGTTTAGCCTCCATGTGTTTGCATATTTTACATTTTTTTCCCTGTAATTGATTTCTCATCTTATAGAATTGTGTTCAGAAAAGATGCTTGAAATTATTTCAATTTTATTAAATTTACTGAGGCTTGATTTGTGACCCAAGATTTGATCTATTGTGGAGAATGTTCTGTGCACACTTGAGAAGAAATTGTAATCTGCTGTTTTGGGATGGAATGTCCTATAAATATTAAGTAAATCTATGTGGTCTATTGTGTCACTTAAAGTTTCTGTTTTCTTTTTAATTTTCTGTTTGGATTATCTGTCCATTGGTGTAAATGAGGTGTTAAAGTCCCCCACTATTATTGTGTTACCATTGATTTCCTCTTTTAGAGTTGTTAGCAGTTACCTTATATATTGAGGTGCTCCTATGTTGGGTGTATATATATTTATAATTGTTATATCTTCTTCTTGGAGTGATCCCTTGATCATTATGTAGTGTCCTTCCTTGTCTCTGGTAACATTCTTTATTTTAAAGTCTCTTTTATCTGATATGAGAATTGCTACTCCAACTTTCTTTTGATTTCCATTTGCATGGAATATCTTCTTCCATCCCCTCACTTTCAGTCTGTATGTGTCCCTAGGTCTGAAGTGGGTCTCTTGTAGACAGCATATATATGGGTCTTGCTTTTGTATCCATTCAGCAAGCCTGTGTCTTTTGGTTAGAGCATTTACTCCATTCACGTTTAAGGGAATTATCAATATGCATGTTCCATTACCCTTTTCTTAATTGTTTTGGGTTTGTTGTTGTAGGTCCTTTTCTTATCTTGTGTTTCCCACTTAGAGAAGTTCCTTTAACATTTGGTGTAGAGCTGGTTTGTTGGACCAGAATTCTCTTAGCTTTTGCTTGTCTGAAAAACTTTTGATTTCTCCATCAATTCTGAATGTGATCCTTGCCATGTAGAGTATCTTGGTTGTCGGTTCTTCCCTTTCATCACTTTAAATATATCCTGACACTTCCTTCTGGCTTGTAGAGTTTCTGCTGAGAAATCAGCTGTTAACCTATGGGAGTTCCCTCATATGTTATTTGTCATTTTTCCCTTGCTGCTTTAAAAATTTTTTATTTGTCTTTAATTTTTGCCTATTTGATTACTATGTGTCTCAGCATGTTTCTCCTTGAGTTTATCCTGTATGCAACTGTCTGCACTTCCTGGACCTGGGTGGCTATTTTCTTTCCCACGTTAGGGAAGTTTTCGAGTATCATCTCTTCAAATATTTTCTCGGGTCCTTTCTCTCTCTCTTCTCCTTCTGGGTCCCCTATAATGCAAATGTTGTTGCGTTTATTGTTTTCCTAGAGGTCTTTTAGACTGTCTTCATTTCTTTTCATTCTTTTTTCTTTATTCTCTTCTGCAACAGTGAATTCCACCATTCTATCTTCCAGGTCACTTACTTCTGTCTCCATTTTTCTGGTATTGACTCCTTCTAATGTATTTTTCATTTCAGTTATTGTATTGTTCATCTCTGTTTGTTTGTTCTTTTATTCTTCTAGATCTTTGTTAAACACTTCTTGCATATTCTCGATCTTTGACTCCATTCTTTTTCTGAGGCTCTGGATCATCTTCCCTATCATTATTCTGAATTATTTTTGTGGAACATTGCCTATCTCCATTTCATTTAGTTGTTTTTCTGGGGTTTTATCTTGTTCCTTCATCTGGTTCATAGCCCTCTGCCTTTTCATCCTGTCTATCTTTCTCTGAATGTGGTGTTTGTTCCACAGCCTGCAGGATTGTAGTTCTTGCTTCTGCTGTCTGCCCTTTGGTCCCTTTTATGTTAATAATTGCTTTCCCCTTGTTGTTTTAATATTTTTTCTTTGTCTTTAATTTTTGATAGTTTGATTAATATGTGTCTTTGCAGGTTTCTCCTTGGATTTATCCTGTAAGGAACTCTCTGCACTTCCTGGACTTGATTGACTCTTTCCTTCCCCATAATAGGGAAGTTTTCAATTATAATCTCTTCAAATATATTCACGTTCCTTTTTGTTTTTTTCTTTTTCTCTTCTTCTTCTGGGACCCCTAAAATTCGAATAGTGGTATATTTAATATTGTCCGTGAGGTGTCTGAGATTGTCCTCTATTCCTTTCATTCTTTTTTTTTTCTTTTTTTTCTTTTTTTCTAATCTACAGTAGTTATTTCCAATATTTTATCTTCCAGGTCACTTATCCTTTTATATGCCTGTTATTCTGCTACTAATGTCTTCTAGAGAATTTTAATTTCGTTATTTTGTTGTTCATCATTTTTTGTTTGCTGTTTAGTTCATCTAGGTCCTTGTTAAACATTTCAAGGATTTTTAATTTCATTTATTGTGTTGTTCATCATTGTTTGTTTGCTCTTTATTTCTTCTGGGTCCTTGTTAAATATTTCTTGTATTTTCTCCATTCTATTTCTAAGATTTTGGGTCATCTTTACTCTCATTTCTCTGAATTGTTTTTCCGGTGGACTGGTTATTTCCTCATCATTTGTTTCTTCTAGTGTATTTTTAACTGGCTCCTTCATCTGCTGTGTATTTTTCTGTCTTCTCATTTTGTTTAACTTTCTGTGTTTGGGGTCTCCATTTTGCAGGCTGCAGGTTCATAGTTCCCATTGTTTTTGGCATCTACTCTCACTGGGTAAGGTTGGACCAGTGGGTTCTGTAGGCTTCCTGGTGGAAGGGACTGGTGCTTGTGTTCTGGTGGATGAGGCTGGACCTTGTCTTTCTGGTGGGCGGGACCAAGTCTGGTGGTGTTTTTGGGGTGTCTGTGAATTTATTTTGAGTTTCAGCAGCTTTTCTCCTAATGGGTGGTTTTGTGTTCCTTTCTTGCTAGTTGTTTGGCATAGGGTGTCCAGCACTGTAGCTTGCTGGTCCTTGAGTGGAGCTGGGTCTTTGCATTAAGATAGAGATTTCTGAGAGAGCTTTCACCTCTTGATATTAAATGGGGCTGTGAGGTCTCTGGTGAACCAATGTCCTGAATTCTGCTCTCCCACCTAACAGGATCAGGCCTGACCTACACCTGGAGCACCAAGACCTTGTCAATCACATGCCTCAGAAGGAAAGGAAGAAAAGAAAGAAGGAAGGAAAGAAAGAAAGAAAGAAAGAAAGAAAGAAAGAAAGAAAGAAAGAAAAGAAAAGAAAAGAAAGTTAGAATAGAAAAAATCTCGTTAAATATAAAAAAATTAAAAAGTAATAAAAAAAGAGAAAGAAAGAAGAGAGCAAACCAACCAAAGACTAATCTACCAATGATAACAAGCACTAAAATCTGTACCAAAAACAAAACAAAACAAAAAAAAGAAGTGGACAGTCAGAACCCAAGGACAAATGGCAAAAGCAAAGCTATACAGACAAAGTCACACAAAGAAGTATTCACATACATACTCAAAACAGAGAAAAAGTAAAATATATATATATATATATATATATATAAAAGAGCTACCAAATCAATAAACATATCTACCAATGATAATAAGCTCCAAGTACTAAACTACAAAAAAACATAAAGACAAAAACAAATTAGGTGCAGAAAGAAAACCCCAAGTCTACATTTCCTCCCAAAGGCCACCGCCTCAATTTGGAGATGATTCATTGTTTATTCAGATATTCCACAGATGCAGGGTACATCGGGTTCATTGTGGAGATTTAATCCTCTGCTCCTGAGGTTGCTGGGAGAAATTTATCTTTCTCTTCTGTGTTCACACAGATCCTGGGGTTCAGCTTTGGATTTGCCCCCACCTCTGCATGTAGGTTGTCTGAGGTCTACTCTTCCCCACCCAGACAGTTTAAAGGAGCAGTTGATTAGTGGGCTCTGTCTCACTCAGCCTGGGGGGAGAGAGGGGTACTGGTTGAAGGGCAAGCCTGCAGTGGCAGAGGCCAGTGTGACTTTGCAGCAGCCTGCGGTGCACCATGTGTTCTCCAAGGGAAATTGTCCCTGTATCACAGGACCCTGGCAGTGCTGGGCTGCACAGCCTCTGGGGAGGAGAGATGCAGATAGTGACCTATGCTTGCACACAGACTTCTCAGTGTCTGTTGCAGCAGCCTTAGCATTTCATGCCCATCTCTGGGTCCGTGCTGATAACCACAGCTCGTGCCCCTCTCTGGAGCTTGTTGAGTTAGTGCTCTGAATCCCCTCTACTTATGCACCCTGAAACAATGGTCTCTTGCCTCTTAGGAAGGTCCATAGTTTTTTCGGGACTCCCTCCTGGCTAGCTGTGGTGCACTAGCCCTCTTAAGGCTGTGCTCATGCAGACAACCCCAGTCCCCTTCCTGGGATCTGGCCTCCGAGGCCTGAGCCTCAGCTCTCAGCCCCCACCTGTCCCAGTGGGTGAGCAGACAGGCCTCTCAGGCTGCTGAGTGCTGGTTGGCACCTATCCTCTGGGTGGGAATCTCTCTGCTTTGCCCTTTGAACACCTGTTGCTGTGCTCTCCTCCATGGTTCTGAAGCTTCCCCCTCCACCACCCCTTGTCTCCAGCAGTGAAGGGGCTTCCTAGTGTGAAAACTTTTCCTACTTCACAGCTCCCTCCACGAGGTGCAGGTCCCATCCTTATTCATTTGTCTTTGTTTTTCCTTTTTTTTTTCTTTTTCCCTACCCAGGTATGTGGGAAGCTTCTTCCCTTTTGGGGAGTGAGGTCTTCTGCCAGTGTTCAGTAGGTGTTCTGTAGGAGTTGTTCCACATGTAGATGTAGTTTTGTTGTATTTGTTGGGAGGAAGTTGATCTCCTTGTCTTACTCCACTGCCATTTTGAAGGTGCCCCTCCTCGTCCCAACTCGAATTCTTGAACCCTGTTTTTATATCAGTGACTAGCTCCTCCTCTCTCACAATGCATACAAACCACTTCAGGATTATAGCCAGAACACTTGAAAATATTTATTCAAAGAACAACTAATTTTTCAAGGTAGTTATGGTTATACATATTGGACAGGAGATATCTTAAAATTCCAAATAAAGTACCTAATTTTAGTTATATGGCATGAGTTTCCAATCACAGTAGTCACATTTTCATAGAGGTACATCAAGATAAATAGAGCAATAATCATATTTTACAATCTATAAAATTGAAAGCTTTGCTTTAAAAAAGTTTACATGCAATGCATATAGTAGCTTGCAAGTTTATTTATGAAAATACATTTATTCAATATGTGCATTGTAAAGTTCAGGCATCAGTTTTAGGGTATGGGAAAATATTTATAGCCTAGATCCAACTAGGGGTGAGTGCCTATCAGAAACTTTTATTACAGGCGGTTGTAGTTCATGGAGAAAAGTGTTACACTGGGGCCACCACTTCACAACATTGAGAGGGTGGCAACTTACATCTTCAGGAGCAAAGGATTTATTGCTTCCTCAGAGACAAGTTTTTCTACCCCAACTGAAGTCTGGAGGTTAGGATCAACATTTTTTTACCCTACCTCTCCCTTCTACCACCTTTTAAAAAGATGTGAACATTTCATTTGTATGCAGATGAACATGTTTGATAAAGTGTAAAATTTACCTTCTCCAAGGGTGTGTATATTTCAAAAGCAATCAGAACCTTCAGGCTAAGTCATCAGAATATAAAAGTAAAAATTTAAGTATATGGTGAGTAGAGAGTTTGAGATTTTGAGAGGGAGTTATGTGGTTACATTAAAATTACTCAAGTACTCTTGCTTGAAAGCTGGTTCAGGCTAAGGTTGTAGGAGGGCTTTTGGAGGTAGGGAAGACAAGTGAACCATTTTTATGGACATGGAGTGCAGTGTCAAGAGCAATCCATGTGACAGCAAACAGGGACGATAATGATATCTGAAGCTAACCGAGAAATCCAGAAGAAAGTTCCATTCAAGAGGTGAGGCAAAAATGCAGAATCCAGATGTGAAGAATGTAGATGGAAATGGGGAGATGTCATATTAGAGAAGGGAATTTGGAACCCTGAAAAATGAAAGAGGCCTCAAGCATAAAGTATGGTTACACTTTTTGTCTACTTATGGCTACAAGGGCTCATCTCAGACCCTTCTGGGATTGTCAGGGAAGGTGTTATTAGAGTTGAGAACATCCCAGATACTGCCTTCTGGTATTTTGTCCCTGGGGTGAGGGGAACCAGGGTTTCTCACATTCATCTAAGTATCTGAGGCACATTCTGAAGAAGGAAGTAGGTTCTAGACACATTGACACTAGATACCCTCACTCCTGCTAGTGTATTTGTAAGACTCAAATATTGGGGAATTTTTTTTTTCTATCTCTAAGTGGAATAGTAGATTTTCACTGGGACCAATTTTGAAGTCTTTGGAGTTGGTCTTTTCCCATGGTATCTCTCAGAACAGTGAAAGAGGCTTTAATTCTGACACATGGAGAAAGTATTCTAGGTAAGAATCTGGTTTGGGGGACATTACACAGGTCTCTAAGGTCCAAACGTATCTACTTCAACTTTTATTTATTTATTTATTTATTTATTTATTTTGCTATTGTGTTGCTTTGTTCAGAATACATGTATTAGGACAGAGTGAAATATTGAAACATGATAAAGCCCATGGTAATCAAGCATTAAGCCCCCAGATTATGGAATAGTTTGATAGACAAAGGGGGTTCCACCTGTCGAATTTATGACACCATATTCAGCATTATGTGGATGCCACTGATGGAAAGTACATGAGACAGAAATTCTACCCCAGGTATTCACCCCAATGTGATTGTTGTAGCAAACAGTTTAAAATATCCCAGAAAGTTAGTTCAAGGGATTATGTAGAGACACCATGCACGTAGATCAAGACTGTCCAATTCAGAGGCCAAATAAGGGCTAAATATGGGATTTCCAGCTATTTATAGTGTTCAAGAATGCCTAGAAGGCTGCCTCTTGCACTTTATCACCACAGGGATGAATATATAGAAGCAGAGAATAGAATTGTGGTTACCAGAGCTAGGGAGGTGGGGCAAAGGGGAGATGTTGGCCAAAAGTTACAGTTTTATAAGATAAAATAGTCTAGCAATCTAATGTACAGCACAATAAGTAGAGTTATTAATATTGTATTGAATCCTGGAAATTTGCCTAGAGAATAGATTTCAGGTGTTCTCACCACACATACACATGCACACAAAATGGTAACTATGAGATGAGATAGATATATTAAGTAGTTTGACTATAGAAATTAGTTCACTATGTATATTATATTAAATCATCATGATTTATACCTTAAATAAAAACAATTTTGTTAAAATCATAAAAGATCAATAACAACACAACAAAGAAATGGCATTGAGACAGTGTAAATAACATTTCTGAAAGGCGCCTCTCCCTGGTGGGGTTTATATGACTTTGGAGGTCTCACTAAGGACTCCAGGTGGGGCTGCCTAAGATCTGGTCACAGTTATGTCAATCAGACTTACAGAGATGGGTCTCAGATTGACAACTACTCACCCAAGGTGTGGAAGAATGCAGTCTATGGGGCATGTTGTCTTGGATCTGCCGACCTGGAGACAGAACCACTCTGAGCAATTCTGTTAATGGGGGTGGGGGGGAGGGGAGGGTGGCAGGATGTACAAATTTTTTAAAACTCCAAGATATCAGTCTCTTCAATCTATAGAGGTCTCAGACACCTTCCCCCAATTATTTCCAAAAAGTGTTTTTTGAATCTTGACAGTGAAAGATCTAGAACCTTACAAGTTAGCTGGCTCTGACAGAACCTGTAGTTTGGGGACTATCTCTATCCAGGAAAAGCTGTTGGGCACAGTGATCTTGCAATGAGCCCCTGGGATGAATAGGACCAGAAGGCTCAGGAGCTCAGGGGCAGCTGGGCTTATGTTATTTCTGGCACTTGGGTGTAAAAACAGTTGCATCCATCAAGGATGCCTTTATTTTTAATGTATACCTTACATGTGAGATCAATGTATACTTCACTACACCCACTTATTTTCATTTCACTTAATCTTTACAATCACCAATGAGGTAGAAATTATGAATGTCATTTTTAAATAGGGAAATTGAGGCTCAGAGTTATTAAATATTTTGTCCTTGATTACACAGTCAAACAAAGCACTAATCAGGAAGGAAACACACATCCAATGATACCTCTACATTAATAGTGACCCCAAATGCAGATGTGATACTTTGCTCACATTCACTTGATAATAAAATGATGATAGTTACAGTCACTGAGCGCTTGTCATTTGTCAGGCATGTGTTATGGCTATTCTTCTGATTGAAAAAAAAGTATCTAATTATCTCATTTATCACGAAGTATTAGACATTGAAAATAGCTTAATGAAGTCGGCTCTCAGACCGTTTTCCACTTTTAAAGAGATATATGGGCAGGGAAATGCATAACCTAAAGGAATAAATGGCTGTGAAATTTTAAGCTGTATAATAGTGCAAGAAAGATTTGGAGGTCAAAGATGCTTCCAGAAGTCACTCTTTCTCCTTCTACCAGATCAGTCCATAATCAGTTTTCCAACCTCAATTTTATTTAAAATAATCCTAAAGCAAATGCAGACCTGAAGAAAAGTTTGGTAGATGTAAGTTCTTGAAAAAGTTTTGTGTGCATAGAGTCAAACAATAAACAATCCCAATCTAGTTATCGTGTCTAAAATTTCAGTATTGGAAATTAATTTCTTGGACTCTTTAATTAATTTTATCTCAAAATCCAAATATTCTGAAAGGTCATATACTTTCAGATATTATCAGTTACATGGTGCTGTGAATAGGATTATTGTTTATTGGTTCTGAAAGTTAGTTGAAAAGCCTTCTACACTGAGAAATAGAGACCAAATGAAAGTAGTTGGTTGATATACTTAAACAGAGCCCTAAGGGGAAAGCTTATAAGACTCGGGGCTGGGGCGGGGTGTGGCAGTGGGGAATGGCTGCATAATACATTCTGGAAGCAATATCACAGGGAGGAGTAACAGAAATGAAAGGAGTTCTGGACGTCGGGTTTAAGTCAGGGGCCCTAGGCAGGGGTAAGGGAGGATGGAAGACAGAGCCCACTGCCATGAAATCTTGGTTTAACTTTAGCTCTGCTGTATCTTTCTGTCCGGACCACTTCCTGAATATTTAAATCTATTTCTTCAACTCTAAAGGGAGAAAAATAGTAATGGAGGGGAGGGATTATTATGTGGATGGAATTAGATAAAGTCATTTGAGGAGGGTAAAGTACTGTATGGATGTTGGCAGGAATTGTTGTATGATGAAACCAGCAAGAAAGTGGTGAGGTTGAGACTTTGGCAAGGTTTTAGTTTTGATGAGATAAATAGCATTTTCCTAAAATGGCAACCTGAAAAATCCCATGCCGGACAGTTTGTGGATTAACTTTTCCATGCTGGTGTGAATTCACACAAATCATATATCAGTAGCCTGCAGGAAAACAGTACAGGCCAATGAGAGCATGATGTGCAAGCCCTGGAGGTTCTGTAGCATCTGTGGCTTGTGTGACAGGTGTTCATAAAAAGAACCTTAATCTTTAAGGTGATTGCACTAAACTCTGGTTTCAAGTGACTGTGTTTGTAATAAATGACTTGGGAACAATGATCTTTACTGAGAAGATTCCCCTTATCCAACAAGACAGATGGTTAATTTGGCTGAATTGGGTGAGGAGTCAGGAAACCTAATATAGATATGCCAGATGCAGCTTTTGAGTAAAGGCCTATAACCACTGGTAAACTCTATTTCCACAGACAAAATGGATGCAGAGTCTTTATGACTGAATTTTCAGCATCTTGTCCACAAAACTGACTCATGACCAACTTTTTTTATGAATAAATGATGACCAACTTTATTTCATGCTTTTTGAACTATTTTTCATAATTAAAGCCAGCATTACTTTATATTTCCTTTATGTTATAGATTTCCCTGCATTTCCTGGGTCTGCTGCAATGGGTTGGCATGTAAGCTTCTGTGGTCAGTGGATGAGCTGACCTATTGATTTTTTTCCTAGTTCACAGACATCATCATGCAGAGGACATGCCATTCATGCTGAATTGATCTGTGGCCCCTCTTTTCTTCCAATAAACACTCAGGACTCACAAATCTCATATTTGCATCCTCCATCCAAATTTTAATGCTACTTACTGCAAGTGTAGCCTCAGGATGTGGGGAATTTTAGGTTTAAGTATGCCTGGATGAATATGCCAAGTGGCATATTCCAGTACATACAGAATGATATCCAAGTGTTTTGTTTGCTCAAAAATACAATTTAAATTAAATTAAATTTCTCCCTAAACCCACCCCACCATCCTTGCATTCACATCTCCAGACCAGAAAGTAGTCACACTTGAACTATCAGCAAATAAAATCATAGACACAATCAAAACTTCAGGTGTTGAGAACAGTCAGGAATATGGGCCCATGGACTAGAAATTGTTCAAGTCTGTTTAATAGGTATAAGATGGGCACCCTTTCTGACTCCCCATCTGTATCAAAACCTGAGGTCCCCAGCATACTGCTGCCTGAAATATACCTTTAAAAAGGAATACAGTTTAATTATTTATTTAGGTTTTTCTTTTCATAACAAAAGATTAGGCATGATGTAAGAAGACAGGAAGGCAGCAGTGGTGAAATGCATCATTTCTGGAATCAAACAGAAATGAGATCAAATCTTGGCTTTGTCCCCACAAGCTTTCTAACTATGACTAAGTTACAGGGTGTCTGACCACCCAGTTTTTCACCCATAGATTGGTATTAAGAACATTAACTTCACCTATCAAAATACTAATGACATTTTTCACAGAACTAGAACAAACAAACCTAAAATTTGTTTGGGAACACAAAAGACCCCGAATACCCAAAGCAAACTTGAGAAAAAATCAGAGCTTGAGGTATTATGATCTCTGACTTCAGATTATACTACAAAGGTATATTAATCAATACACTATGGTACTGGTACAAAAAAACCACATAGATTAATGCAGCAGAATAGGAAACTCAGAAATAAACCCACATACTTATGGGCAATTAATCTACAACAAAGGAAGAAAGAATGTACAATGGAGAAAAAAACAGTCTCTTCAATCAGTGGTGCTAGGAAAACTGAACAGTTACATGTAAAAGAATGAAATTAGAAAAACTTCTCACATGATATATACAAACAAATTCAAAATTTATTAAAGACCTAAATGTAAGACTGGAAACTATAAAACTCCTAGAAGACAACATAGGCAGAACACTCTTTGATGTCTATCATAGCAGTATTTTTCCATCTGCCTCCTAAAGCAAAGGAAACAAAAGCAAAAATAAACAAATCAGACCTAATTAACCTTAAAACCTTTTGCACAGCAAAGGAAACCATCTACAAAATGAAAAGACAACCTACTGAATGGTAGAAGACATTTGAAAATGACATGACCGATAAGGAGTTAATATCAAAAATATAAAAACAACTCATACAACTCCATATCAAAGAAACAAACAACCCAATTAAAAATGGGCAGAAGACCTGAAGAGATATTTTTCCAAAGAAGACATACAGATGGCCAAGCAGCGCTTGAAAGGATGCTCAGCATCACTAACCATCAGGAAAAGGCAAATCAAAATAATAATGAGATATCACCTCACACCTCTGAGACTGGCTATTATAAAAAAGGCCACAAATAACACAAATAAATGTTGGTGAGAATGTGGAGAAAAGGGAACCCTGTATGCTGTTGGTGGAAATGTAAATTGGTGCAGCCACTATGGAGAAGAGTATGGACTTTCCTCAAAAAACTAAAAATAGGAGACTTCCCTCATGGTACAGTGGTAATGAATTTACCTTCCAATGCAGGAGACGCAGGTTCAATCCTTGGTTAGTGAATTAAAATCCCACATGCCTCAGGGGAACTAAGCCCCCACACCACAACTACTGAGCTTGCACACCTCAACTAGAGCCCATGTGCTGCAAACTACAGAGCCCACACACTCTGGAGCCTGTGTGCCACAACTAGAGAGATAAAACCTGCATGCCACAACTAGAGAGAAGCCTGCTTGCTGCAGATCTCACATGCCTCAGTGAAGATCCTACATGCTGCAACTAAGACCTGATGCAGCCATTAAAAAAAAATAAAAAAATAAAAAAATAAAAATAGAACTATGAAATGAAGACGCAATTCCACTTCTGGGCATATATCTGAAGAAAATGAAAACCCTAATTTGAAAAGATACATGCACCCCAATGTTCATAGCAACATTATTTACAATAACCAGGATATGGAAACAACCTTAGTGCCCATTGATAAGTGAATGGATAAAGAAGATGTGGTACATATATACACAATGGAATACTACTCAGTTATAGAAAAGAATGAAATCTTGCAATTTGCAACAACATGGATGGACTCAGAGGGTATGATGCTTAGTGAAATAAGTCAGACACAAAAAGACAAATACTGTTCATTATCATTTATATGTGGGATCTAAACAATAAACCAAACAACTGAATATAACAAAGCAGAAACAGTCTCAGAAATACAGAAAACAAACTTGTGGTTACCAATGGGGATAGGGAAAGGGGAAGGACAAGTTAAGGTTAGGAGATGAAGAGGTCAAACTCCTGGGTATAAAATAAATAAGCTCTAATTATTTATGATACAGCATAGATAATATAGTCAATTTTTATAATTTTAAATGGAGTATAATCTATAAAAATTCTGAATCACTATGTTGTATATCTGCAACTAATAAAAATCAAATATACCTCATTAAAAATACATATTGAAAAAAGAATATTCACCTCATGGTGTTGCTTAGGGTGCTATTTGAGCCAGAGTAGAAAGCACACTGTGTATATATGGCACCCATAATTTATGTTTGACTAATAAAAGCTATGACAATAGCACACAAGTAAAGATACGATGGCCCAGGAGGTAAAGTATGTTCCTCTAAACACTCAACTCATTATTGGCAAAATGTAGCCTCATGGTCATATCCCCTGACTATGCAGTACATGTGGAGGAGAGGCAGTTGCAACAGATAAGCCCACACAGAGGGAAAGGAGAGATTTACCCTCATGATAAAGATTGGCCATTGATACTGACAAATATCATTCACTTTTTTGAACCTCATGTTTTACACAACAATGCTCTCTCTCTCTAAGTCTATATCTGTTACAAATATGGGGCTGTGGCTGCATTGAGGCTGGTATTCCTCCATTGCCCTATGGGACTTGACCATGGTTCCTCAGACAAAGTTCAGGTCACAGGAAATGATGCAGAGACCATTGAGGATTTGTATCCTTTCCCATCAATTTTCCCACCAGAGATTCTCTCTTCTTTCCGCAGATGCCCATTCCTTCCATAGAGTTTAGTGCCCCGAGACTTGCCTGCTGAGTACCGAGGCAGCCCATTGCAAATTTTACCTTTAGTGCCCCTCATTCTCCTCAACCCATCCTGACTGCTCAGTCCCCTGGTCCATTCTTTCAAAGGAAAGTCATTCAATCTAACCATAACTCTGAGTTTTACCTCTGATAAAGGTCTCTCTTCTTACCACCAACACATTGGAAATTTAAAAACTTGACTGAGATCTGTAGAGAAGTTTTTTTGAGCCAAAGGGACCTTCCACATCTCTCTGATAATTCTCTGTATACTTTCCCAAGTCAAGGTAGCTTGTTCTGGTTTTATGTAAAAATTAAAATAACTAGTCAGATGAATGGTGAAAGACTAATCAGGGTTTAAATGTCAACACCATCTCCACACCTTAAAACCACACTGTGGGGTAGAATGGGCAGTAGATGCATGTAGAACATTTTGCATAATGTGAAACTTGAGAGGCATTAGGGTGTAAGGCTTATGAATATGACTCTCAAATCAACTACCAGGGTTGTATCCCAGCTCTGTAACTTTCTAGCTGTGTGACCTTGGACGAATATCTTGATCTCTCTTTTCTTGTTTCTTTATATGGAAAATGAAAAATAATTGCACTTTCCCTACAGTGTTGTAAGTGTTAAGTGAACTGCACTAACACAGTGTTTAGAATGGCCACTGGCTCATGACAAATGTGCAGTGAGATTCAGCTTTTATTAATGCGGGATGGAGTCCAATGACTTTGGCATCAGATAGACTATGTTTGGAGCCTTGGGTCCTTAAACTCTGGGACTATGAACAAGTTATTAACCTCCCTATGCCTCAGTTTCCTAATCTGTAAAAAAGCAGCAATAATAATGCCCATTACATCTATAGGGAATTTGTGATGATTAGATGAAATACCGTGCTTAGCACAGCATATATACACAATGCGAGTAACTACTGATTACTAATGAATTAAACTGATGTTCCATGGTGAACCAGTGTTTAGAAAAATCAGCTTTATTCTATTTATGTGGTTATTCTCATAAAGACATGGGGAAATGACATATTTCAAAGTCTGGCTCAGATGCATCTTTATCTGTAGCCTACTTGACCAAACTCCCTGGTTTCCCATAATCCTGGTTGTGAATTGTCCAAATTGACTTATGGTGCATTTGTTTGAATATAGTTTATCTCTGCTGAAGGGAAGAGACCGTCGTATATACTTCTTTTTCTTTGCCCCACAGTTTGGCAGAATGTCCGGCAACAAAGTAGACAGATACTGATCCTTTAAATTCTCCCTTAGATGCCATCAATTTTCATCCTCCATAGCTGTTTATTTTGCTACTGTTTCAGTGGCATGCTCTAAACATGATTAACAGTCCTTTTCCTTCAGTTACGAGCACAGTAACTTCTCGGTGATACATGGAAAGGGCACGTGGGAAAGGTAGGCTTCAGGTACCACAAGCTTCTTTTTTTTTTAAATCAAATAGCTTGAACGAGAAGTTCCAATGCTGGTTTTAGTCTCAGGACATAGCAAAGACCCTCATGGCCTGTGCACATGCCAGTTAAGCTCTTCATGTATCTGATTCAACTTGACACTCTTCTCCTTGCTCCCAAATGACTGATTTCTTCAGAAACTAGATGTCTGTAGAAGTTAGAACAAAATACTTAATATCCTGTTCAAATATTGCTAAGGGAATTTTTCAACACCTTTATCTGATTAAGAGTATGCAAGGTTGATTCTTACTTAAAACATTTATTTCTGTCCATATTTTTCCCCAAATTTGGAATTCAGTCAGTATTGTAGTCTGAAATCTTTGTAATTTTCCTTAGTTTTTGCAGTCCAACAACAATGATGGCTTTGGTTGGGTCAACTCAAACTTCTTGACAATACAAGTACAATAGGTCTAGGCACTCATGAAAATGCACTCTTGGTACTAGTCTAGGAAGATGATTCTGCCTGAGTTACAGCTGGAGAGGGTACCTTAACAAGTACAAGTCTCATGCAGAGATCATCAAACAAAACCCAAGTGTAGCCTGTAGTCCCACGCAATATAGCCTTAATATGTGTTGGACTCAGTGAAACACAACTCAGCAACCAAGAGTAATTTTAAAAGAGTTAAAATGTAGTTTCTGTCTTTCATTAGATTTTTCAAAGACCATAAAAGAGTTCCCTACTAGTAACTCATAGCAACTTTTCATAACATTTTTTCCCTCCACTTTTGCTACAATTTAGGCTAGTGTAAATTGATGTAAGTGTTAAAGGGGTAAGAAAATAGAAAACTATGAAGGTAAGGATAAAGTTTTCCCTAGCAAGTAGGGACAAAAAGAAGGGATATAGGTAAGCCCGATAATATCGGTAGTATTCCCCAATTAGTATAGCTTTGTTATTATCTTACATTATTTATAATAACATAGAATAATCTCCTAACATGTGTACATACTACCCACACACAGACACACACACACAGACACACACACACACACACACACCAGATGGAAATGTTATAAAAAATAATACACACTTACTGATTGATTTGTTTAGTAAGAGGAAGGTGTGTATGTTCTCTCTATGATCCATACAACTTGGAGAGGAAATGGGGTAGTTATTCATCCATCCATCCATTCATTTATTCACAGATTTCCTTTGGACACTTACCAGAAGTCAGGCACTTTTCTGGGGACTGGGGTTAGAGTGTTGAACAAAAGAACAAAGCTCCTGATCCTAGGGAGCTTACATTTGTTGGGCAGAGGGGTGACGATAAATATATACTGTAAGAAATGTTATGAAGAGCAGGATAAAGGGACAGGAAGGGGTGTTATTTTACATGGGTCATCAAAGACACTTTCTCTAAAGAGGAAACATCTGTGCAAAGACAAGAACTAAGAGAGAAATGAGATTGGAGGCAAGATAGATGGTCTGAGGGGAGGCAGCAATAAGCCAGCATTGTTTTTTAATACCTTCATTCCATTTATGAAAAGAATACTTTTTGTCCTTTTTCTTTCCTTATTTTATTATTTTCTTCTTAAGAAATCCTGTGCTTCTTGAAATGTGAAATAGGTGAAGGAAAATACAGTTTTGGACCATTAATTGTGCTTTCTTATTGAGTATATAAATTTGATGTCAAATGGGCCTGGCTGAAATGGTATATATTTATTTCAAAAATATCATTTCTGTGAGGCATTGCTGCATCATCCTATTGATTTAGGGATTGGTGTGACTGTGCCTGATGCTTTTATGAAAGGCAGGCTATTAACAAACTAAATTGAAAAACTAGTGAGTCTGCCTTTCCAGGCCCAATCCAGCAGGCTGCCCATTTGTGGCTTAAATGGGAAAATACTGTAAAAAACACTAATTTTAATGCAACAGACTCCTCCTTGCAATCCATAAACCTTATTTACTGTGAAGAAAAAAAAAATCCTACAAGATAGAATTCTCATGCTCGTGTAGCAATCTCCCTCCGGTTTCTCTCCTATCCATAGCAACATTAATCTTTTCATTTTAGAAGTTGACTCTCTTTGACTTTGTTGGACATTACGATTAAAATCTTGTGTAAGACAAGATAGCTTTAAGAGAGTCAGAGAAATCATGGGTGCTAACGCAGAAAGCTGCTGGGAGTGCCCAGGCAGTGAAGTTCCTACAGAATTCCTAGTGTGAGGCTAGAGGCTTAAACCTGGCTGTTAAGGTTGGGAGTTATTAGATTTTACCTCTTTCAAGTTCAACTTCTTTTTTTTTTTGCAGACAGAAACTGAGGCACAGATAAGGGATGACACTTGTCTACTATCACACAGCCAGACTAGTGGCAGAACTTACATCCCAGAGCTGTTTCCAACCAACCTCTTTTATATCTCACATTCCTGTGGCCTATATATCAAGGTGGATGGTCCAGGTGAGTGCTTGAAAAGTATTTGGAGTTTTAAATACAGCAAAATTAGTTTGTAAATTCACAGGAAATATAATTGGGCTTTTGATGAAGAGAAAAGGGGCTTGTTGGTGGCTCCCTGTCCCTACACACTGTGAGCTCATGCCTCAGTTCTGTTCCCCTGATACCAAATGGTTTTGATCCTATTTGACACACGAGGGGTATGTCACCATGAAAAGCCACTGAACACTTTTCACCAATCATTCCAAAGATTATTCAATGGGACACTTCTTTTTATGATAGATCTAAAACTTAGATATTGCATCGTGTCGTGTTTTTTTTTTAAATCCACATTAGAGAAAACGATGACTCCACAGATGTATTTGGAAAACCTTATGTGTTCTCAACACTTCATCATGTTACTCATGAGGTTACAAAAGAAAGAGGTAATGTAGCTTCTGCTTCCTGCTTGAAGGGTCCCATGCTCAGCTGGAGGAAGGGATGAAGGACCCAGTGGTGGGGGTGTAGAAGAGTCCAGCTGTGTGCCTCGGGGTCTGGGAGCTGGAGAAGACCAGTGAGAAATAAAAGATGAACGGAGCAACTATGGAGCCTCCTCTCCCATGGATGAGGTTATGTAACTTTCTCTGTAGCCTCTGCTTAAGGATGATCTGGGGATGAGGTATGTCTATATAAAAATGCCAGGAGTAGAAATAGCACCACACTTACCCTATGGCATGTGATGTGTTAGGAAGACATTTCTCCTTCTTCTCCTTCCTCCCTTCCTCCCTCCCTCCCTCTCTCCCTTCCTTCCTCTCCCCCTCCCTCCATTCCTTGCATCCTTCCCTCCATCCCTCTCTTCCTACTTCTTTTCCTTATCGTCTCTTCCTTTCCTCGTTTTTTCCGTTCTTTCCACTAACTTGATAAGAGTGTCTGCAAAGTCACTCCTGGAAATAGACACAACTATGAAAGAAAGGTATTCTGAAGGGAGCACAGAAATCTTTCTCATTACGTTAGAAGAATTATTTCCCTTCTGGAAAGGAAGAAAGGAGCACAGTAAGTGACAACTCTTCCCTAAGGAAAAACACACTCTGGAGATGTACCTGGGGCTCAATTTCTCATTCTTCAGAAGTTGGGTGACCTTGGGCTTCCCTGTTGCATACAGCCCCAATCTCGGACATATGTTTTGGTAACATGCAATGAAAAGTATCTGCTTGTACCTTACCCTGAATTTTGTTTAAGTTATACTTCATTAAAGCAGACAGTGCTCTGAATTTTTCTCATTTTTCCCTCACTAATTCTTACTTTACCCTCTGCATTCACCCTCCCTTTCTACTTTATGTCCTCCTCCTCCTTCCCTCCCTCCTGCACCACTCATACTCATTTCTACTCTCTGGAATTTCAAACAACTTCCAACTAGACACAAAGAAATCCCTTTTCTATGCACAGACAGACTTTAGACTGGTGGCCCCATTGCATTAGCATGCAATAAAAACCAGCAGGGAGTGCATTCCCTGCTGTTATCCTGGGTCTCTGTGCCTCACGGGTGCTGGGAAGATTCCCAGGGTGCAGTTCCTCTCCCTTGTAGTGAGGCAATTGCACGCTTTGTTGACAGCTCCGCAGCCTCAATGTCAGCTGCACTCTTTGTGAAAGGAGAGGATAGAGGTTGGCACCATGCATCCTATGATCTTGCAGGAGTATCCTGGTTTCACTCGCCTCTTTAATCTTCCATTGGCCCGAGAACTGCTTGAAATTCCTAACTTTTGTTTCTATCTGGAGTTAGACAGTTTATATTGAGAGGAGCATTATTTCTAGAAATTCCTCAGGAAAAATATAAAGGATGGTTCATCAGATATTTACACTGCCCCACCTGCTTGCCAATTCTATATGAAAAAACTGCAGAACAGTGATTATAGAAGAAGAAAAAGAGGGTTCCACCTTTTGGCAGCGAGACATGTTTTCAATATAATAATATAATATATTGCCAGTGGAGCTCCTGGGTTATTCCAATGCCTGGTGTTGCAGGACGTCAACACCCAGAGTTCATGTTCCTCCTGGACCCATGATGGGACACCAACATAAACTCTACTGTCACCATGGACTCGGACTCCCTCCACTGGCACCCTATGGCTCTATCACTGCCACTATCTCTAAAGCTGTCACAGATCCTTCACCCCAATCTTTTCTGGCATAGAATCACCATGGCCCCCATGCTTGGCAAATGATGGTTGACTAGTTCTTTGTTTAAACCTGTGACAAAGGGGTCTATGGAGGGGAATGAATTGAACCCAGCACATACACACCCCCTGAGCCTGTCAGCTCTAGTTGCTTCTACTTTGCAGAACCCAGAGAAAACAAGGCAGAAATGTGGGCAAGTTCCAGTTCCCCTCTATATGATATTGTCCTCTCTCTAGAGAGGGAGTGGACAGAAATTAGCAGGATAACAGTCCATGAAAAGAAAAAAAAAAAAAAGAATGGGCTGTCAATTCCAGGTAGAATTAGGACAGTTGATATATACAAGCCTCTTGGTGAGAAAATGTTATATAGCTGTATTCTACCCCAAGTTCTTTGCCTAAAATCTACCTTCTCTCCCACAGTCAATTCAGATCTGAATCTGTCCTTCCAGACACATGCAGATTCCTCGAGGTCATGCAGTCTTACAGCCTCTTCTTTATGAGAAGTCACTGATGTCTGGATTACAAATCACTACTTAATATGATATTAAAGCTCCCTAATCGACCAACTTCTAAGTAGAGGAAATTAATGTTTAAATAAAAGCAGGGAAGTTTATGGTTGCATAAAGGTAGCTATTCCTGACCACAGAGGGGGGTCTGGTCCTGAGGAGAACCAGAAAGGGAGGGCTTGTGGTCCTTGCTCTCAGACGTCCTCTAGAGGAAAACTGAGCATCATGTGTTCAGACTGCTTTGTTCTCTTAAAGGACCTAGTCAGGCAACTTGAGGTTCTCATGATTCTGGTCCTCTGTTGGTCCCAGAGGATGACTTCTGACAGCTACAATATCCTCTTGAGTATTCTTTTAAAATTATTCTTATGGGGGCTTCCCTGGTGGCAGAGTGGTTGAGAGTCCGCCTGCCAATGCAGGGGACACGGGTTTGTGCCCAGGTCCAGGAAGATCCCACATGCCGCAGAGTGGCTGGGCCCGTGAGCCATGGTCGCTGAGCCTGCGCGTCGGGATCCTGTGCTCCACAACGGGAGAGGCCACAACAGTGAGAGGCCCGCACACCGCAAAAAAAAAAAAAAAAAAAAGTTGCTTGGGCTTCCCTGGTGGCGCAGTGGTTGAGAGTCCGCCTGCCAATGCAGGGGATGCGGGTTCGTGCCCCGGTCTGGGAAGATCCCACATGCCGTGGAGCGGCTAGGCCTGTGAGCCATGGCCGCTGAGCCTGTGGGTCCGGAGCCTGTGCTCTGCAATGGGAGAGGCCACAACAGTGAGAGGCCCGCATACCACACATAAAAAAAAAAAATTATTCTTACATCCATCTCTTCTCACCAAGGGTACTTGAAGGTCTCAGCAGTGCCATCCCAGGCCTGAACAATTACAATAACCCCTCAAAGGGCACTCTTCTTACCTGGCCACAGTCCATGATACTCCTATACAATGTTTCTATGAGAACACTCTGGAGACTTCATTCCTTGTAACATTTCCATGATCCCCAGGTCTGCTGGATGGAGTCCAAACTCCTGGGCTAGACATTCAAGGCCATGAACTCTATAGCCTCGAATCCCACCTCCAGATTTATTGCCTCCATTCTCCTGTATGTCCCTAATAAATCACCGCTATAGGGGTCCCACCTCATGCCATGGACCTGGCCTTCCTCCTAAGTTTATGTAGCATTGCCTAGTAAGAGAGACAACGTATGATATAGGGGCATGATCACCAGATAGGCATTGGACAGAGTAATTTGAATACTATTTCTGCAGCTTCCTTACTCTGTCACCTTTACTTAATTATTTAATATTTTTCTGAGGCTGCTTCCTCAACTTTAAGCTGGGTATAATCATTCATTCGTTATTAGGTTGTTGTGTGGATTCGGAAGCTAATGAATATATAATAAAGTATCTAGCACATAGTAAGGACTTAATGCATAGCAACTATTATGATTTTACTCTTGTGTATTACCTCTAATCCAGCTAACCTGTCTTGAGGACATTGTTTAAATTTTACTCACACCATGGAACTTTTATGATAGTAGTAACTCTATGATGATCTTTGACTTTTATTTCTTCTAAACTATTTTAGCTTATTTTAAAAACACTTACTTGGCACTTACTTCTCTGTATTAATTACCTAGTCATGGACATACCATTTGTATATCCAACAGGACTGAGAGAGACTGTCTCCCACCTCTGTCTTTTCTTACACCACACCTAAAGCTGTTTTCCTGCATTGGTTCTTGAGCCAGTCCCCAGTGATTCAGAAAATGTTGAAGATGCTCTGACCTTCCATGCAGTAACCACTTTCTCTGTTAACATGATCCAGAAGATGTCCTTAGTATTTTCAGGTAAGCTTTCTGCAACTGTGATCTTAAACTGTCAAAACATAGATCAAACCATATGCTCCCAATTCTCTTCCTTTGCTTTCACAATTTGTTTGAATTTCAAATTCAATATCTCCCAATTCTTGCAAATATGAGCTTCAATCAAGGCTCTTATATATGACTCTTTGTTCCAGGCATCTATGTGATAATCCAGACGTGTAGGAATGAGGTTCAGCCTGTGAACCCCAGCTTGATGACCTGGGAAGCACCTCCTAGAAAGAGACTCTTTCCAGGGTTGTCCCAATGTTCAAAGATCAACAGCTGTTCAAAGCCCCTATTTCTGTATTTCTGTGTTCTTATTGCCCTGGGCATTCCTTCTGTGCCAGCTTAAGCCCCTGGCACTGGCTATTATTTACATCCATGGGAAAGAGAGGATGTAATCACTTTGAGTGCTGAACCTCACTATTAGCCAGTCTGCTCATAAAGCTGTTTGCTAGGCAGATCTAGTCAAAGGTGCCTTCCCTACCTGCTTTGCTTTGCTGGGCTGAGTGAGCTTTATGCAGCTAACCACCAAATCCAAAATACAAGGTAATACATTCTACAAGGTGGTATATTCCAGCCTTCTCTGCCACTTCCCAAGAATGTTTACATTTCCAGCTATGGATGGGGTGTTTTCTAAACAGAGATGATCTGATTATTAGACTGATTGAACAAAAAAATTTCCATGGAAGACCCATGCATGCAATTACAAAGGCATGATGGCTTTGTGAGTCTGGGCTATGTCAGAGGCAATTCTTTGACAGGCAGGCAGGTGGACAGCCTTTGGAGTTTTGATGTGAGCAGGGAACTTAAGGCTTCCACCCACCCCTGATATTCACTTTTCTGTGACCTTGGGAATGTCACTTATCCTTGTGAGGATTAACGAGTTAATCTCAGGGGAAGTACTTTGAGATCACTGGCTGACAGGTGCTATATAAGTACAAAGTATTATTATTAAAATGTCACTGTACTGGCTGCGTTTGTTCTTGAGGGCACGGAGGCAGGAATGACAGCCCTGGGTGAGTGGATAAGGATTACATAAGACAAGGAAATACAGAGTTCTGCCACGGAAAGTTCTACCTGTTAATACTACTCCTCTCCACTTCTACCCCCACTCAGTAATCTTTTCACTTGTCTCTGAACAGAGGCAAGCTTTATTTTCCTAAAATGAACTCTGCAAAACAGTTTTAGCCAAAGGCTCTATATCCATATATCTTTTAGGTCTTTGGAAGTAGAGGTCAGAAAAACTTATTTTATCATCTCCAACAGCTCCATTTTTCCCTCAACAAACCCAGAAATTTCCCTCTGGCTTTTCCCACACACGTACAGAAATAAAATATGGAGAGAATTGGTAAGCCTGGGGTCTAAAACAATAATGGTAGAAATTCAAACTTCTGTTAGCAGAATCTTCCATCTTCTCTTTTTGTCTCATTTTTAGTTTATCTTTGTTCCTAAATCAAAAAAAAATGTTTAAAGAAATAAGATATTATTTATGAACATTTCTAACACATAGTAGACACTCAAAAAATTGATGAATGAGTGATTTGTATTCAGTCACCCTGGCTATCAAAATGCTAGGACATATCAAATTATCAAGAAAAAAAATCAACAAATAGCTATTGAGATCTAAGTCGTTTGAAAGAAACCCAAAATGTGAAGGACCTAATTGTTCCCCTCAAATAACATCTTGTGTTTTGGAGGATATATTTGCCCAGGGGGAACGGCAAGGAGTTTGGCAGCGGGGGCTTGATGGTAATAAGATATTATCAGTGACAGGGACAGCAGGAAACATATAGATGGGGAAAGAAGAAAAACATGTCAGAGGACAAGATCTACAGCAAGTAAGGAACTAGGAAGAACTTCAGTGTACAAGCAACATTTTTGAAGGGATCAAAGATGGATCAGGCTATACCCAAGTGTCTACTGATTACCAGGAGGATTACTTCCAACTGAGGAGTGGTAGAGAGGTTACCAGTGGTCTTCCTTAGCCCCAACTGTAGCCCTGGGAGTTTGAGAAGGGTTTTAAAAAATTAGTTTGTGTGTTTGTTTTGTTGCTTGTTTGTTGTTGCTTTCTTAAAATAAGTATTTTTGACCTCTATATAGGGAACAAAGGCACCCAGAGCAGTTGCTGCAAAACCTTGTGTACAGCCTTGTATATTTCTCTTTTCAAAACTCCTAGAAAACCATGGCCAGTTCCTGCCTGAAATGTCAGTCGAGTTCCAAGGAGGAGGCTTAAAATCCTCTCCTTGTTACAGGTTGTAATCCAAAGAGGGCTCAACTTGTGGAATATCAAACCTTAACAGGACTGAGGGAGAGGGCAGGCTGCACAGTCCTGGAGAGAAAGGAGACTGGCCTCTGAGATCTTCCATGCAGAACTAGGATGTTACCAATGCAAGCTCTAGGTAGAACAGAGAAATACTTCTCTATTAACAGCTGTGTGTGGTCAAATGTTCTTATTTGTTTTTAATTATTACTTTATCAGCATTGCTAGTCTATATGTAACTTTCCTTGGCACCATTTTGAGGTTTTCTCACGGAGAGAGACAACTACATGAATGGATTGAAAGACACAGAGGAAAAAAAAAAACCTATAATTTTGTGAAAGAGTGCATCTCGTTTATTGCATCCTCCTTCTACTTTATCAACCAGGTGAATGCTCACTGTTGAGATGAGTTCCCCAAAAAACCCCAGGCCATGTGTCCCCTTCAAACAACCTTCCTCCCCAAAAAGAACTCCTTTCTTATTACCTGTTGGTGCATTACATCCTCAATGCTTCTGTGTGATTAACTAGGGTCTTGATAGTTATTAAGATTTCACTTCTTTCATAGCAGTATGATTTTAACAATCAAATCAATGTGTTTCCCTAAGGGAAATACAGTGTGAGAATTTTAGGAACCCATTGGGGGCCAGCATAGTAGGTATTTAGGGTAGAGACAACCCCTAATCATGGTTTCTCAGGCACCACTATTGATAAACAAAGACAACACTGACAGGTACATGCACCAAAAACTTTCTAACCAACTGCCTTAATTTACAGACATAAATGAAGTGCCAGATTAAATGACACTTGGAGGCCACACAGATAACTGGTAGCAGAGCCAGAACTTAAGCCCAGGTTTTGAGTCTCAAACTAGAGCCGTATTCACAGTGCCAGGTTCTTCTGTAAACCCCATTCTGTACCTGCCTTGCTGTGAGACTTTGCAGAGAAAATGCTCAATCTCTGAGTTTCTCTTTCAAACCCTGTAAGACAGGAGTTGGATTAATGGGTTCTTGAAGAGAGAATTCTTTCAGCTTTTCAGGTATCCTGATTCCGTGTCTGTGGAATCACACGTATGCATTTTACATTCATCTACATATATAGAATCTGAGGAATTTGATTTTATCATTTCCTCAAGATTCCCTATGCCATGATGCTTTTCTCCTGTTATAATGATCTTTATCATGCCAATGATTCAAAAACAAGGACATTTTCTTGGGCCTTCATTGTTTCAGAGTGAAATTGAAAGAGGGAATCCAGCTGTTTATATGCAATATGCAGCAATTATGAAGTTCATTTCCAGAAGCCACTGTAACCATGGTAACCTGTAATTCTGGAAGAATAGAGACAAGCTGTAGACTGACTTCCAGTGGGGTCAAATTTTAACCAGAGATGGCTCAGGAAATGCTGATGAGGAGCCCGAGTTCTTTATTTAAGTTAGAAGCCATTTTTTTTTTAAGTCAGACTCCCTTAATCCGTAACTTCAGTCCTTCTTTAAAGTTCAGTAATCGGTGAAACTCAAATTTCTGGATTTGCCCAAGTCTGCCCTAGAGGGCAGAATAGTTCAAATGAAACAAGAGCCAGCATTGTATTGATGTTTATTTCATAGTGCCTTAAACGTCAAACTCAAAGTCATAACATCAAACTGACTGAACTTTAAGCTAGTGTTGCAGGAACCTCAGAAATTTCAAATGAGAACCAGAGAACCCAGTCTCTTGATATACAGTGTTTCTGAGTGCACACTGACTGCTTTGATATTTCAAGAAAAAAAATGGATTGGACTCATGTTAAATGGGTGATTTTATGATATTTTTCCCCATCAGGCCGGAATGGAAGTAGGAATTGCTGAGGAGAGGAGGGTGCCGTGGAGTGGCAGCAAAAGGGTAGAGATATGGTCATTTTGAGTCAGAAATTATTTAAAACAATGTGGTCAGGTTACAGAGTTGATTGTCTTCTTATTATCCCATGTGCAACCCCTTTGACTAATAGTGGGAATCTCTGGATACTCAGAAAGGGAACGGGACAATGGGCAAATAAGGGTCAAAATTTAAATACACACAACTACTTCATGCACACTGGGAAATTCGTGAAAATGAAATGCTAAATGACAGAAAGCTACAAAGGCACCGGAATTGGATTTCTGCTATTTCTGCCTCTTTTGACACTGCCTTTGATCCCTGACGGCAGCACGCTGAGCATGTGTGAATTTCACAGCTCATGGAGACTGTGCCTACCGGGAAAGGGAGAGGAAACCTGGGCATGTCCACTGTGGGTTTTCCTCTCTGAATTTCCAAGGTAGTTAAGTCAAGGGTGAACTTCAAATATGTTGAGATGTACCCCTTCCGGTTGAGGGTGTTATTTTTCACTCAGTTGCCTGAATGATGAGCTGACAGTCTTGAATACATCTGAAGAACCAGACAGATGTGAACAAATTCAAAGTTCCCAGGATGAGTTTACTGTCACTCAGGGAGGCAGCAACTAAACTTGGGAGGCAATTGGAGAGGTAATATCCAGAAACATATTTGATTGTGTCAAGATTTAGGCATGAAGAGAAGTTAGAGATAAGAGGTAAATCCATACAAGGTAAATGTATGCAGGGATTGTCAAGTAGGTCTTGAACCAATTGCAGAGTACACCACCTGTAGGGCCAAAGGAAGTCCTCCCATAATGATTCCCAGGCCCCCATCCTACCTCCTGTGTGGACTCCTGCCAGCTGTGACTCTATTTGCCAAGAGTTCTGTGTTCCTTTTGCTTGGATACGGCTCTTCCTTCCTTGCTAGCCTGCCGGTGTTCCCTGTCCAAGGTGCTGATTCTGAAGGTGAAGGTAGATCTACCCAACAGAGGGTTGTGAAAGGGAACACGGGTTTTTCGAGCTGAGCTCTGGCTCCGTCACTCACCTGTGGGACCCAGAACTATTTGCCTCATCTTTGTATATCATCTGTAAAAGGGATAATCATGAAACACTGCTTGCATTGTTATTGCATATAATGTGCTGAGCTTGGTGCCTAGACGAAGACAGGACCTCACTAATGGCAATGAGATATACTTAACCCCTAAATGTATCTGGAGGTCTAGATCAGAATTCACAGGAGCCCTGGCAAATTGCCTACACTACATTCCTGAAGAAAGGTAAGGTTAAGAGACCAGGAAACCAGAGACAGAAAGCAAGGTACAAAAATAGGATACCAGTCTTTGAAAGACAGTCAGCAGATGACATTCTTCACATACAAAAGAAGACAATATAGCAAGCATGGTATAATGAAAAGCACACAGCCTTGGGCTCAGAAATCTGGGTTCCATCATTTGGTGGTGTGTCTTGGAATAGGTCCACTAGGCTCAGTGGTTAGCTCTCTGCACAGGCAAGTTGGTGGGATGATCAGAAAGATCTTGAAGGAAGGGTCACTGGGTAAGATGAAGTAGCATTATTACAAAAAGGATAAAAAAGAAGGCCAGAGTGAGTAGGAAACTTAATAAAGCAAGTGAAATTTGAGGGATCCCTTAAAGAGATAGTTGAAAAGAAGGGGTGGGCAATTATTTGGGTGAGTATGGGGGTTAAGTAAAAGACTGGAGCAGGAGAAAACCTATGATGAATTGAGAAATCAGTAAAAGTGATCATTTGGGTTGAGATGGAAAGTTCTTACAGGATACAGTACTATGCAAGGCCAGGAAGATAGACTGAGGTCAGATAGTGTAGGCTAAATATTTATTATTATTTTATAAACAGTGGGGGACAATTAAAAGCTATGGCAGGGGATGCAAAATTAATGTTTGGTATTTTCTCCCACTCTTGCCAATTCACATCAGATCCAATGACTCCCCTCCCAAGGTTACTCATGTTAACAACTTTGTGAATGCACCTTTCCATGTTTTTCATGTTCGTATGAACATATGAATATGAATATGTGTGCATGTGTGTCTGTGTATATAGACAAGTATAAATTATAAAGATACAAATACATAAGTGGGTTGGATCACTATTAAAATTAGTGTCATCTATCTACATTTCTGCATCCTTTCTCACTCATGGAAATCCCTCTTAATCAACTCCTATAGTGCTAACACACTAATTTATTCTTCTAATGGTTGCATAATAGTCTATGGTGTAAATAGATGAGAAGTATTCAACCATTTTTAATTCCTTAGTACTCATTTTTTTTTCTCAAGGATTTTTTTGTTTGTTTCTTAGATTGCTTTTCTATTTCAAAGCTGCAGCAAATACCTTTGTGCATATGTGTTTGTTAGTGGATCTCTTTATATTGGATAGATTTCTATGAGTGGCATTGCTGGTTTCAAAACACATATGCATTTTTAATTTTGATGAATTATGCTAGATTGCTTTCAAAAACTACCCATTCATATTTCTACATGCTGCATATGAAAGGACACTTTTTCCTACTTCCTTCTCAGCATTAACTGTTTTATTTTATTTTTTTCATTTCTTTTTTCAGGTCATATAATGATATCACATTATTAGTTTAATTTTCATTTGCCTGAATCATTAGTGAATTTGAACATCCTTTCATATATTTCTCAGTCATTTGTAATTTCTTTACTGCCAATTGTTTGTGCATAAACATTATTCATTTTCTATTGGAATATTTGTCTTTCTTTTGTTGGAAGGTCTTGTATTTTAGAGACATTAACCTGAGCATGTGTTTGGCAGAATTGCCTGTAGGAGAGAGAGATAAGGCCATCAGGAAACAACCACCTTGATCTGAAAATGAGGTGATATGAGCCTCTTCTGAGGCTCGGGTCCTTAGCAATGTAGAGGAAAGGCTGGGTAAATGTTTTGAAAAAGGAATGACAGAACCAAGAAATTGATTGAATGTGGCTGCAGTGAGGAGGGGTGGGAAGATATTGCAGTCATTTTGTGTTTTGCAAGTCTGATATGGGAACTTAGGGAACTTAGAGGAGGAACTTAGAGGAGGAACAAGAACTGTAGGAAAGGAGAGTTTGGCTTACAAATTAGATGAGTTTGAGGTAACAGTGAGTCATCCTGATGACACTTGAACTTACAGCACTAGAATTTAGGAGAAGGGTCAAAGATTTTTAAGCAAACAGAAGAGCTCTGTGAAGAAGAGTAAGACAGGAGACAAACATGGCAGAGATTCTGTTTTTCTCAGTCACGGGGAGCAGAAGGAGGCAAGAAATCTCAGAGAGTTAGCTGCCCAATGTGCCCTAAACCTCCCAGATCATATCAGATTACAGAAGGAGGCCACACAGAAATTGTATGTAGAAGAACAATAGGAATTTGAAGCCGGGTTGCCAGACTCAGCAAAAAAAGGACAGGTTGCTCAGTTAAATTTGATTTTTAGATAAACAGCTAATACCATTTTAAGATAAGTATGTCCCATTCAATATTTGGGACATACTCGTGTTTAAAATATTCAATATTTGGGACATATTTTTATCCTAAAAATATTAAATAATTGATACATATTTGTCCTGAAAATTATTCATTGTTTATCTAGAATTCAAATTTAAGTGGGCATCTGTATTTTATCTGAAAATCCTACTTGGCAGCTTAATATCCTTGCCCAGCCATGTAATACCAAACAATCACTTCACCATCTCTAAAGAAAAGGTATTCTTTGAGATTGAAAAGCTTTTAATGGTAATATTCTAGGCAGTGAAATATCTGACTTTCTCTTTACTAACACTTTACCCATCTACAATAATGCAAGGATTATTGATGTCCATTCATATCTAGCCACTCTCTCAACAAATACTTATTGAGCATATGTCATGTGTAAAAGAAGGTGTTGGGTGAAATGTTCATAATAATGACCCCAAAGTAACTTGGACATCATATACTGATAGCAGAACCATCAAAGGTTTAAAGCATGCTCAGGAGATTTTAATTGCTTAAATTTATTTTACTGTATGTCGTTTAAAAGACTAGCTCTCCCATCTACTTGTAGACAGTCTCTATTAAGCAGAATGTTAATTCCAATCTTAGTAAATAGTAATTGAGAAGATACCTTTGGGGACCTTTCTGTCTAATAAATAATGCATCAAAAAATAATAATGTGGGCTTCCCTGGTGGCACAGTGGTTGAGAGCCCACCTGCTGATGCAGGGGATGCAGGTTCATGCCCCAGTCCGGGAGGATCCCACCTGCCACAGAGCAGCTAGGCCCGTGAGCCATGGCCGCTGAGCCTGCGCATCCAGAGCCTGTGCTCTGCAACGGGAGAGGCCACAACAGTGAGAGGCCCACGTACCGCAAAAATATAATAATAATAATAATAATAATAATAATAATAATAATAATAATAATGCATCACTTATTATCCCTCAAACAGCATATATTTCTTGAGGATTATACGAATTTCCCTTCTGTTGCTAGCCTTGGACAAGGTAGCTCGTCCTTCCTGAAATGTTTTATTACTAATATCTATAGACAACATACATGTAATAGATATCTTCATTTAACCCTCACAACAAACTTTTGAAGGAGGGACTGTGAGCATATCATTTTACAAATGAAGAAATTAGACAGAGACCTTGAGTAACTCATCAAGATCTCACAGGAGGAAACAGATGAGCAGAATCCAATCCCAGTGGATGTGGCTCCAGGATACAGGCTTATACCTCTAGCACTTGACTCCCTAACCTACTGCAAGGAAGTGGATGGGACTTTCACCTGCTGGATGGAACTGGTTGTCATTCTAAAGAATCCAGCCCTCAGCCAGGATTCACAGGATGACTGTAATCTTAGAGGAAGCCATGGAACGTAAGGTAGAGAAACAACAGATCTGGGATTCTACTAGATCCTATTTCCAGTGAACCACATTGGCTCGAAGAGCCATGAGCTGAGTCTGACTGGGGGTGGGGCTTCATGAGAGCTGAGGCATGTAGAGTTGAGCTCCAATTCTATACCCGGCTACCTGTGAAGGACTCCCAAGGAATAGAAATCATGTAGGAGCACTGCATGTCAGGGTGCAGGGACTGGGGAGCCTGTCTGATTTTTTAGACCCAAGAATGGAACTCAGGCTGATGCTCTCCTTCATGTCTGTCAAGATAAATGCAACCCATCAGCATTATCAAGGAGACAAGACAGAGAGACAACTGCTGAGGGGTTGGCACATGAGCAAGTACTGGAAAAAAGTGCATGTGACACAAGTTATTATAAACTATGTTCATAATTAGAAGATTGAGATTTGACTTATGGAAATATACAGTTAAATTATCCTTAAATACCTTTAATAGAATCCATTATGATTCTGAAAAACAGTACAAAAAGTTGAAACACAACATCAAAAGCCTGGATTATTTTTGTAAAAAAGGAAGAACCTGTATTTGACACTATCCCACATTCTTATCTCAACAGCGCCGCCTGTACAGTGCAGATTGGAGCTCTCAAAGCTTGAGGATCAAATTAAGTCCCCAATACTGAATACCACATCCCTATGATTTGATAAACAAAGTCTCTAGTCTTCAGAAGAATTAGTATGGAGTAAGGTAGAAGTACCTCTCCTTACCCCAACTTCTCCTTAGGCCTTGCCAAGGTCAATTCCATTCCATTCCTACTCCATGTCAGTTTGATGGTTTTTAATAGTCAACCATTCATCTAATGCTTCCACAAATTGCTAATTCCTAATAAAGGGCATCTTTGTTAAGTAAACAGCTCATAATGGAGGAAATCTCTGATAGATCAGCAATATCAGATAGCACATCATTCAGCAAAGGGGGAGAAAAGTTCATGGCAGCCCATTAGGGAGGAAGCAGATGGGAAGGACACAAATTTCAGAACTGGAGAGAGCAGAGAGTATACCATCATTGAAGGTGTTAGTTATAGTTAGGTAAGCCTCAACCTGGTCACTCTAAAGCTGAGCAGGGAGTCTGGGGTCAAGAATAGCTGACCTAACAACCACTTACCTCTCTCTTCAGTCTCTTCTCTAAACTGGGCTGAATGATGTCTTTCATTCAACAATATTTGTAGAACTCTTTCTATGATCCAGGGACTGTTCCAGAGGCTGAGGACCCAACAGTCACTAGAACAGATAATAATTCCTGCCTTTACAGAATATTCATTATAATGCACATGAAGATAAATTCATAACACCACTTCACAATTGTCTCTAGAAACAATGCAGTGTTTAAAAAACACTTTGTGTGTGTGTGTGTGTGTGGTACGCAGGCCTCTCACTGTTGCGGCCTCTCCCGTCACGGAGCACAGGCTCTGGACACACAGGCCCAGCAGACATGGTCCATGGGTCCGGCCCCTCTGCGCCATGCACGATCCTCCCGGACCGGGGCATGAACCCACATCCCCTGCATCGGCAAGTGGACTCCCACAACTGTGCCACCAGGGAAGCCCTAAAAAACTCTTTTATATGACTGATTTCCCTTAAAAACTGAGACTGACAGGTGGTTCTTGCTATCATATTGGTATTGTCACACCAGATACTCTGCCTAAATTATTCACCTCCTGCTGCCAAAGGACTTAACTCTGCAGCTACAAAGATGTGAGTGCTTAGAATGGCCAGTTGCTGAAAAGAAAGGCTTTTTTCAAGTTAAAACCAATAAATAGAAATAAGAGAGGGAAGAAAATAATCAGAAAAACACACACATACACACTCTCTCGGCACAAAGCATATATGTTTTATTTTTAATATGCTATTTATTTTTACAGTATATCTGTGAGTTAGGTAGGAAGATGTAAAGGATTCATAATCTTTCTTTATCTCTTTTAACAGGTGAGAAAGAATGGTCTGTGGATGGGGGTGGGAATATCATGATGAATAAGCAGAGGTGGCATAAATAAATGGGAAGATGAAAATTAGAGCTCATGGGTGACTTAAACCCTCATCCAACCTCCTCACCTTACAGAGAAGGAAACTGAGGCCAATAGTAGGTGCCATACCTGATCTGACAACACAAAACTAATTTGTAGGAGTTTTGGAAGCAAATTGACCTCCTTTGACCCTCAGTCCAGGGTCTTCTCAATTACATCACATTCTCTCTACTATTAACAAGAGATCACCTATAAATCATGCTCACGTTAGTAGGAATGTGTTTCAGAGCCAAGGCAGGAAGCCAAGGCAGGCACAGTGAAAACTGCAAGCTGCAGAAGATGATTAAAGAGCCAGTCATTGAGCCATTTGTCCCAAGTGCCTGTTTAAAAGGACCCTAAATCAACACTATAAATGTGACCAATGGAGAAAATTATATTTACCAGGGAAAAGACTGAATGCAATCCCAAAAGATACTTTGAAAAGCAGCCTAAGAGTGTATAGATAAAGGGGAGACCCTTCTGTAGAATGCTGTCATACTTACAGTTGTCTAGACTGCCTTTCAAAATGGGTGGCTCTGGAAGATTGCGGGCTAGGAGGATGCAGAGTTCGTGTCTCTTCACAACTAATGCACCTACCAGGAAATGGTGGGGGACCACGGACAACTAAGTGGATGAGATGAACCCGCAGTGACTGGGTAGGATGTGGTGGGGAGTGAGGGGGGAGGAGAAGTGGAGTTCAGACACGACTGGCTCCCCTGAGGGGCAGTTGGGGGAGGGAAAGTGTTCCCATGCCCAGAAGGGGAAAGGGGGGGGCAGTTGGGAGGGCAGAGGATCAGAAGGGAGCGTAAGCAGCATTTCCCCTGCCCACTTGGGCCCCAGGGAACCTTCTGAGATCCCGCACCAGATCCTCTGACCACCGAGGTCCCCTCCAGCCACATGGGTCCTGAGGGAGTGGGAGGGAGGGAAGGGGGAGCAAAAGTAAAGACCAGACAGATGGGACTGGAGCCCCTGAGAGGTGACTGTGGGAGGGGAGGAGTTTCCACACCTGGTGGAGACCATCCATGGTTAGGGGTTCAGTGGTGAGGGTGGGAGACCCTCAGGAGAGCAGAGGAAAGTAAGGGAGATTGGCCAGCATTTCCTTTGCCTACCTGGGCACCAGGGAGCCTATTGGGCTCCTGGACCTCATCTTTCATCCTTGGAGGCTCCCTGCAGCAGAGTAGAGCATAAGCCCCACCCCTACAACCACACCCAGGGCCCTACCTTACACTCTGAGACCCCCTTCAACCATGGTGGACCTAAACCCAGCCCACACACCCTCACCCAGGCCCTTACTCCAAACTCTGGAAGCCCACGCTCTGACACTCCCTCAGTCCATGCTGCCTTTCACCCACTGAAGAGGGCCTAAGCCTAGGCCCCACCCCATGGTTAAATGTCACCCCCAACCTAGACCTCACCCCCCATCCTAAACCCCACCCCTGTCTAAGTTCCACGCTCCACCTAAGCTCCATCCCACACAGCCAAGGTCATTTCTGGCCTTTTTTTTTTTCTTCTTCTTTTAGGTTGTGGTTCTATTTTACCTTGTTGTTGTTGATTCATTTCAATTTTTATTTTTTATTAATAATTGTTTTTATTTTTCTAATTTTTTATTGTTCTTCCCATCTTGGGTTTTTCCCTTTTTTTTTCCTTTATTTTTTCTGTTGTGTTCTGTTTTACCTTGTTGTAGTTGTATCAATTTTATTTTTATTTTTCCTAATATATTTTTTATCTTTCTACTTTTATTTTATTTTTTATTCTCCATTATTGTACTGCTCCTTTCTTTTTTTTTTTCTTTTCTTTTGCTGTGCTGCCCAGCTTGTGGGGTCTTTGTTCTTAGGCCAGAGATCAGGCCTGAGCTCCTGTGAGCACCAAGTCCAAATTGCTGAACTAACTGAGAACCTCAGACCCCAGGGAATATTAATCAGAGTGAGGCCTCCTGGAGGTCATCTCAACACCAAGACCCAGCTCTACCCAACTGTGTTGGATGCCTCAGGCCATACAATGAGTAAGACTGGAATACAGCCCCACCCATTAAAAAAAATGAGGCAACAAAAAAATCTTACCAGGGGACAAAGTCAAGATGGCAGTTGGGTAAGACATGGAGTTCGTGTCTCCCTAAAACTAGGGAACCATCCAGATGCTGGTAGGGGACCTTGACACCCAAGGGGGTGGTAGGAATGCCCGAAGGACCAGGTAGGACATGGGGGAGAAAAAGTGGAGGTCAGACAGGACAAGTGCCCCTGATGGATGGCTGGGAGGGGAGAGGGGTTCCCATATTTGGAGGGATCCTCAGGAGCTAAGAGGATTAGGAGGGAGTGTGACTAGCCTTTCTGCTCCCCAGTTGGCCCCAGGCCAGGATGCTGGCCTCCAAGGACCCCGTCTGGGCCACATTGGTCCTAGGGCAATAGGAGGGAGGGGGAAGGGGGAAAGAGGAGGAGAGGAAGATGGGGTGGAGCCCTTCAGGGCCAGGGTATCAGGGGACGTGCTGCAGGCATTTGTCCTGTCCACTCAGCCACAGGAACCCTGTTGGGCTTCCGGGTCTGGTACTCTGTTTTCTGGGTCCCAATCCAGCTGCATGAGCTCTAGGGGCATAGAAAGGAGGGAGGGGGAAAGAAGAGAGAAAAAAGGTAGAGGCCCTTTGGGATTGGAGGATTAAGTGGGAACACGCCTAATATTTCCCCCACTCACTTGGGCCAAGTGAGCCTGCTGGGGTCCTGGACCTTGTCTTCCACCCTCCAAGGCTAGAGGCACTCCTGGGTTCCACCTGCTGCGTTGAGACTAAACTCCACCCTCCACACCCCCAGGGACGTTTCTGGCCCTGTGGGTCCTTAACATAGGCTCCACCTACCACCTAAACCTCACCCCTGCCTAAGCCCCGCCACCCCAGCCAAGGCCTTTTCCGGCTCTTTTTTTTTTTTTCTACTCTTTTTTATTATTGTTGTTCTGTTTAAATTCTGACTGTTGTTTCATCTATATTTTTACTTTTTATTCTTTCTAACATATCTTTTACTTTTCTAACCTTAATTTAATTTTTACTCTTTGTTATTGTTCTCCTTTTTCCCTTTTTTCTTATTTTTCTTTTTTTTTTGGCCACCCCACATGGCATGCAGGATATTGGTGAGGCCTGAGCTCCTGAAGTGAGAGCTCTGAGTCTGAACAACTGTACTAACACAGAACCTCAGAACTAAGAGAATATTCATCACAGTGAGGTCTCCCAGAGGTCCTTATCTCAACCCCAAGACCAAGCTCTATGCAACAGCTTACAAACTGCAGTGCTGGAAGCCTCAGGCCAAACAACCATTAAGACAGGAACACAATCCCAATAATCAAAAAAAAAAAAATGAGACAACAAGAAAAAAATATGTCACAGATGAAGGAGGAAGGTAAAACCTTACAAGACCAAATAAATGAGGAGAAAATAGGCAACCTACTTGAAAAATAATTCAGAGTAATGATAGTAAAGGTGATTCTGAATCTCAGAAATGGAATGGAGGCACGGACTGAGAAAATACAAGAAATGTTTAACAAAGATCTAGAAGTAAAGAACAAAGAGAGATGAACAACACAATTACTAAAGTGAGAAATACATTAGAAGAAATCAATAACAGAATAACTGAGGCAGAAGAACAAATAAGTGAGCTGGAAGACAGAATGGTGGAAATAACTGCTGAGGAGCAGAATAAAGAAAAATATAATGAAAAGAAATGAAGACAGCCTAAGAGACCTCTGGGACAATATTAAAGACACTAACATTCAAATTATATGGGTCCCAGAAGAAGAAGAGAAAAAGAAAGGGTCTGAGAAAATATTTGAAGAGATTATAGTGGAAAAATTTCCTAACATGGGAAAGGAAATAGTCACCCAAGTCCAGGAAGTGCAGAGAGTCCCATACAGGACAAGCCCTAGGAGAAACACACCAAGACACATATTAATCAAACTAACAAAAATTAAATTCAAAGGAAAAATATTAAAAGCAGCAAGGGAAAAGCAAAAATAACATACAAAGGAAGCTCCATAAGGTTACCAGCTGATTTTTCAGCAGAAACTCTACAGGTCACAAGGGAGTGGCAAGATATACTTAAAGGGATGAAAGAGAAAAATCTACAACCAAGATTACTCTACCCAGCAAGGATCTCATTCAGATTCAATGGAGATATTAAAAGCTTTTCAGACAAGCAAATCTAAGAGAATTCAGCACCACCAAACCAGCTGTACAACAAATACTAAAGAAACTTCTCTAGGCGGGAAATATGAGAGAAGAAAAAAACAAAAAAACCCACACAAAACAATTAAGAAAATGGTAATAGGAACATACATATCAATAATCACCTTGAATGTAAATGGATTAAATGCTTCAACCAAAAGACATAGACTGGCTGAATGGATACAAAAACAAGACCCGTATATATGCTGTCTACAAGAGACCCACTTCAGACATAGGGACACATACAGACTAAAGTGAAGTGATGGAAATATATATTACATGCAAAAGGAAATCAAAAGAAAGCTGGGGTAGCAATACTCATATCAGATAATATAGACTTTAAAATAAAGAATGTTACAAGAGACAAGGAAGGACACTACATAATGATCAAGGGATCAATCCAAGAAGAAGATAAAACAATTATAAATATATATGCACCCAACATAGGAGCACCTCGATACATAAGACAAATGTTAACAGCTATAAAAGCGGAAATTAACAGTAACACAATAATAGTGGGGGACTTCAACACCTCACTTGCACTAATGGACAGATCATCAGGACAGAAAATAAACAAGGAAACACAAGCTTTAAATGACACAATAGACCAGATAGACTTAATTGATATTTATAGGACATTCCACCAGAAAGTGTCAGATTACACTTTCTTCTCAAGGGTACATGGGACATGCTCCAGATAGATCACATCTTTGGCCACAAATAAAGACTCAGAGAATTTAATAAAATTGAAATCATATCAAGAATGTTTTCTGACCACAATGCTATGAGATTAGAAATCAATTACAGGAAGAAAACTGTATTAAACACAGATAGATAGAGGCTAAACAGTGTGCTACAAAATAACCAAGAGATAACTGAAGAAGTCAAAGAAGAAATAAAAAAAATACATAAAACAAATGACAATGAAAACATGATGACCCAAAATCTATGGGGATGCAGCAAAAGCAGTTCTATTAGGGAAGTTTATAGCAGTTCAAGTTCATCTCAGGAAGCAAGAAAAATCTCAAATAAACAATCTAACCTTACACTTAAAGCTACTAGAAAAAGAAGAACAAAGAAAACCCAAGGTTAGCAGAAAAAAAGAAATCATAGAGATCAGATCAGAAATAAATGAAAAAGAAATGAAGGAAATGATAGCAAAGATCAATAAAACTAAAAGTTGGTTCTTTGTGAAGATAAACAAAATTGATAAACCTTTAGCCAGATTCATCAAGAAAAAGAGGGATAAGACTCAAATCAGTAAAATTAGAAATTAAAAAGGAGAAATCACAACTGACACCACAGAAATACAAAGGACTGCAAGAGACTTCTACAAACAGCTATATGCCAATTAAATGGGCAACTATGAAGAAATGAACAAATTCTTGAAAAGGTACAATTTTCCAAAATGGAACCAGGAAGACTTAGAAAATATAAACAGACCAATCACAGGTAATGAAATTGAAACTGTAATTTAACATCTTCCAACACACAAAGTTCCAGGACCAGATGGCTTCACAGGTGGATTCTATCAAACATTTAGAGAAGAGCTAACACTTACCCTTGTCAAACTCTTCCAAAAATTGCAGAGGGAGGAACTCTCCCAAATTCGTTCTAGGAGACCACCATCACCCTGATACCAAAACAAGAAAAAGATAACACACACAAAAAAAATTACAGACCAATATTACTGATGAACATAGATGCAAAAATCCTCAACAAAATACTAGCAAACAGAATCCAATAACATGTTAAAAGCATCATACACCATGATCAGGTGGGATTTATCCCAGGAATGCAAGTATTGTTCAACATATGCAAATTAATCAATGTAATACACCATATTAACCAATTAAGGAATAAAAACCATATTATATCAATAGAGGCAGAAAAAACTTTTGACAAAATTCAACACCATTTGTGATAAAATCTCTACAGAAAATAGGCATAGAGGGAACTTACCTCAACATAATAAAGGCCATATAGGACAAACCCACAGCAACCATCATTCTCAACAGTGCAAAGCTAAAAGCTTTTACAATAAGATCAGGAAAGAGACAAAGATGTCCAGTCTCACCAATCTTATTCCACATAGTATTGGAAGTACTAGCATGCAGTCAGAGAAGAAAAAAAAAAAACAAAAGTAATACAAATTGGAAAAGAAGAAGTAGACATGTTTCTGTTTGCAGATGACGACACTATACATAGAAAATCCTAAAGATACCACCAGAAAACTACTAGAACTAATCAATGAATTTGATAAGGTTGCAGGATACAAAATTAATGCACAGAAATCTTTTGCATTCCTGTAAATTAATAAACAAAGAATCAGAAAGAGAAATTAAGGAAACAATCTTATTTACCACTGCAACAAAAAGCATAAAATACCTCGGAATAAACCTACCTAAGGAGGCAAAGGACCTGTACTTGGAAAACTATAAAACACTGATGAAAAACAAAGATGACACAAACAGATCGAGAGATATACCATGCCCTGTATTGGAAGAATCAATATTGTGAAAATGTTTTTACTATCCATTGCAATCTACAGGTTCAATGCAATCCCTATCAAAGTACAAATGACATTCTTCACATAATTAGGTAAAAAAATTTACAATTTGTATGGAAACAAAAAAGACCTCAAATAGCCAAAGCAATCTTGAGAAAGAAAAATGGAGCTGGAGGAATCAGGCTCCCTGACTTTAAATAATACTGCAAGGCTACAGTAATCAAGACAGTATAGTACTGGCACAAAAACAGAAATATAGATCAATGGTACAGGATAGAAATCCCAGAGATAAACCCACACACATATGGTCACATAATTTATGACAAAGGAGTGAAGAACATACAATGGAGAAAAGACTGTCTCTTCAATAAGTGCTGCTGGGAAAACTGGACAGCTAGCTACATGTAAAGGAATGAAATTAGAACACTTCCTAACATCATACACAAAAGGAAACTCCAAATGGATTAAAAACCTAAATGTAAGACCAGACACAAAAAACTCTTAGAGGAAAACATAGGACAAACACTCTGACATAAATCACAGCAAGATATTTTATGACTCACCTCCTAGAGTAATGAAAATAAAAACAAAAATAAGTGAATGGTACCTAATGAAACTTAAAAGCTTTTGCACAGCAAAGAAAATCATAAACAAGATGAAAAGACAACTGTCAAACCGGAGAAAATGTTTGGAAATGAAGCAACAGACAGTAGATTAATCTCCAAAATATACAAACAGCTCATGCAGCTCAATATCAAAAAAAAAAACAACACCTAATCAAAAAATGGGTGGAAGACCTGAATAGATCTTTCAGCAAAGAAGACATACAGATGGCCAAGAGGCACATGCAAAGATGCTCAACAGCACTAATTATTAGAGAAATGTAAATCAAAACTACAATAAGGTATCACCTCACACTGGTCAGAATGGCCATCATCAAAAAATATACAAACAGTAAATACTGGAGAGAGTGCAGAGAAAAGGGACCCCTCTTGCATGTAAGTTCATACAATCACTGTGGAGAACAGTATGGAAGTTCCTTTAAAAACTACAAATAGAACTACCATATGACCCAGCAATCCCACTACTGGGCATATACCCTGAGAAAACCATAATTCAAAAAGACACATGTACCTCTGTATTCATTGCAGCATGATTTACAATAGCCAGGACATGGAAACAACTTAAATGTCCATTGACAGATGAATGGATAAAGAAGATGTGGTATATATAAGTATATATATGAATATTACTCAGCCATAAAAAATGAAATTAGGTCATTTGTAGAGATGTGGATGGACCTAGAGTGTATCATACAGAATGAAGTAATTTAGAAAGAGAAAAACAAATATCATATAGTAACACATATATGTGAAATCTAGAAAGATGTTACAGATGAACCTATTTGTAGGGCAGGAATAGAAAGGTAGATGTAGAGAACTGACATGTAGACACAGGGATGGAAGGCGTGAGTGGGATGAATTGGTAGATTAACGTAATTAATGTTAACATAATGATTAACGTAATTAACATTAATGTAACGATTAACGTTTGACATAAATACACTACCATATGTAAAATAGATAGCTAGTGGGAACCTGCTGTATAGTGCAGGGAGCTCACTTTGGTGCTCTGTGGTGACCTAGATGGGTGGGATGGGGATGGGGGAGGGAGCTCCAAGAGGAATGGGATATAAGTATACATATAGCTGATTCACTTCACTGTACAGCAGAAACTAGCACAACATTGTAAAACTATTATACCCCAATTAAAAAAAAAAGTGGGTGGCTCTGATTATCTGCAGGAACCTGTTCTGCTGATTGAACCCATGATGTGGGGCCTGCCAGCAGCCATCCTCTGCTTTGCTTTGCTTTGAGTACCATTCAACTTCCACTCCAAATAAAAGATAAACCAGTTTGTAAAGACCATCTCTCAAAAGAAGACCAGTGTATCAGCTTGCCTGGCTAACCAAGTTGTGGCTGATTGTCTTTTTGGTAGGTACAACTACCTATCGAAGGTTAAAAAAAAAAAAAGTGATAATGCAGGGAAAATTCTTTGTATTACTGAAAGTCCTTACCCTGAAACTGACCCAACACTCATCTCTTCTTATTCAGAACCCTCTGTCTGCCCTTTTATTTATTTATTTTTCTGGTTCTCAGACGCCAGCCAATAGGTTTCAGGTACCAAAGTAAGATAGTAAGAACTTTTTGGTATACTTGAAAGAAGAACCATATGGTTTCAACTGGCAAGGAAGAAAGTGAATGGTTATACTTTCTGAAATTTGTAATTTAAGTGAACAAGTGAATTAAATATTCAGAAAGGCTGTGTGTTTGGCTCCGATTTGCATAGACATGGAGTCTGAACTTACATTCACATCTGATGTCCTTCCATGTTACCTTCTCTGAGGTGACCATCCTTATTTTTAACTATAAAGAGACTGTATTCTCTTTTACACATATACATAGATTGTGATGTCTAGGTTTAAAAGGTATGCTCTGAGAATTCACATGTTGATAAATTATTAAATGGTTTTCTGGCTTGCCTATTGAATTTTCATTTTGAAAGTAAAAAATAAAAATAAGATGACAAATATCACAATATTTTATGGGTAGAGATATCATTTACAACTGTGTTTACAAGAATTAAACAAAAACTTATCAATAGTGTATCTCCAGGACAAATTCCAAACTTATAGCAAATTCTCACCTGACCCTTTTCTGTTGCCCATTGCCTGCCTGACATCCACACCTTTCTTCTCCTTTTAAAAAGGAATTTTTCTGTTCATTAGAGAGGGATTGATATTATCTCTTCACTACAAGTATTAGCCTTAATTAGCCTTAGCCAATCCTTGATGTGGTGATCAGTTCAGGGATGAACACATAACCTAAGATGAGTAAGGGAAAGGCAAATTCTTTCTCTCACTGACATGAACATGAAGGAAAGTAGTTTTATTTGGTAGAAGAAATTCTGATGCAACTACAAGGAGTGTCAGCCTTGAACTAAAGCCAGCACCATGGATATCAGAGCAGAGAGACTGAAAAACAAACAAAGAAAAACAAAGACAAAAAAAAAAACCTGTTTCTTGTGTACATCATCAATTAGCTGCCAGATCAACTTTTTCCTGAAACCTTAAATGCTGTGCTTCTCAATATATCAAAAAACAAATTGTTTTCTTTTCTTTTGTCTTAAAATCAGTTTGATGTTTTAATGTTCTCATCCCTTGCAAGCAGAAGAATCTTAAGGTATTATTGATCACCCAAGATCTATGCAATGAATATGTTCTGGTTTACTGGTTGCAAGATTTTCTACATCCAAAGTATGCATGTTATTCTACATGTAGCATACTAGCACACATGTTTTTCCACATGATAGACATGCTACATCTATATCCAAATGTTCACTAAGAGGATAATGATTGCACCTGCTATTCTTCCAGAGCCTGATTCTCAAATCTGTGTTCTTCCTTTTCCCCTTTCTGTAAATACTTAAGTTCAATTTTTAAAGTTTATTTCCCAGATGTTAATCACATACATTGGCCCATAACAAAATGTCAGTTTTTCCTCTAAAGTAGGTAGTTAGCTATAATAACCTCAATCTTATCTACATCAAATCACCAAGATCTTACCCCTTTTTTTAAATTTTCCTTCTGCAGATATATTCTCAGTGGCCCCTGCTCCCATGACATGACGATGAGTTTGAGATCATTCACGGTGTTTAAACCTTTCAGGAACATTCTCCACTTGAAAAATACTCTTAAAGTGAATATACATCATTGAACATGATTATCCAGGGTTAGAGGAACAATACACAGAAAAATATAGTCTCTGTGGAATTTGCTGGCAATCGTGCCCATGAATCTCTGTTCACATTTTCAATTCAATTTTAGATTTGTTGTTGATTAAATATTTTGTCCTTATCTTCCATCTCTTGAAATCAAAATCTCATGGTTAGAAGGGACCTTAAAGGTCTTCTAAACCAGTGCCCCTCAATCTGGTTTGGGATCACACTTTGGAACCCATCAATCTGGGAAGCTTATTAAATACACACAATCAGACCCCACTCTTACTTAGAGAACATGTGGACTTTCAAAAAGATTCCCAGTGACTCTAATGTGCATTCTGATTTTAAAGTCACAGAAGAATCAGTTTAAAAACCATTTAGAAGTTGCAATTAATCTTATAACTTTTATATGTGGCTATATATGGATAACCTCAGCAATAAGTAATTTTGTATCTTTTGAGACAATCCGTCCCAACTGTGGACAGTTGTTTTAGAAACATTTGACTTGAATTGAGCCTATAATCTATCTTCTGGTAACCACTGACCATCAATTTTAATTCTACCCCTTAGGAACTACATAAACCACACACCATCCTTTTAAATATGTACAGAGAGCTATTACACCACCCCCACCTTTCTTAAGTCTTTTCTTTTCCAAAAGAAACGCTTTATTTCCTTCATCATTTCCATTATGGTTTCATATGTCCTCACCACAACTTTCATCTTCATTGTCTAAACTTTCAACCTTGTTTTCTGCACAAGCCACCCTTCTTGGATAGCAAAGAAAAAATAATAATAAAGGGGATTAACAAGTATATATGAATTTAAGTCTTTGGGTCTTGTAGTGGATTGAATGTGGCCTCTAAAAAAATATGTAACTTTCTAATTCTCAGTATCCATGGAAGTTATCTTATTTGGAAAAGAGGTCTTTGCAGATGTAATTAAGTTTAAGGATTGTGAGATAAGAAGATCATCCTGGATTAGGCCTGGGTGGGCTCTAAATCCAACCATAAGTGTCTTTATAGGGACACATAAGAGGAAAGTCCATGTGAAAATGAAGGCAGAGATTGGAATGATGCATCAACAAGCTAAGAATGACCTGGAGCCACCAGAGGCTGGAAAAAGCAAAGAACAGACACTTCCCTAGGGCCTTATGAGAAAGCTCTGTTCCATCAACACCTTGATTTCCAAGTTCTTTCCCCCAAGTGTGTGAGAAGATAAATATGTGTCATTTTAAACCATCAAGTTTGTGATAATTTGTTATCGCAGTCCTAGGAAACTAGTACAGGCCTTGATATCTAAAATTTAGGGGGTAAAAGAATTAGAAACATTATTAAATAATCACTTTTGATTTTCAATAAGAATTTTTGATGATCAGGTAATGTGTCAGTTTAAACCAAAGATCAAAAAAGTCCTTGATATTCAGAATACAAAGCCAATTTTTAGCAGATAATGATGCCAAATTTATTAACTTTTTCTCTATTTGAATATAGATCATTGATAAATTTCTTAAAAGTGTGAAAGAACAGGATGGTTCTCAGCACAGAGAAAAGAATTGATTCCTAGGAGACAGCGTACATGCAAATAAAACATTATAAGCTTTACTTTTTTTTCTTGAGAGGATTAATAAGCATTCAGGTCAGGGGGTACTGCAGATAGGATGTATCTTGAATTGGGACATTTGGCAAAGTCAAAATATTGTTTGGGGAAAATTAAAGGAAGGTGAACTGAATGATAGTAGCATTATGTTGTTCACAAAATGAAAATCTTAATTAATGGCTAGCAAGAAAGGAAACTTCAGGGATGTCACTGTCTTATACATCGAACTTATCCTCTTTCACAATATTTTTGTAATTATGGGTAGATTAAAACCTTTCTGGTTATGAAATTTATGGAGAATGGAACAATCACTACACATACTGAAAAATATTTCAGGACCAAAATATGTGAATAGGTTAAAAGAGTCTATCTCCATCATTTTTTCAAAACCCAACATCTACATAGATACCTTCCAGGCAGCCATGGTGTGTATGGAGTGAGGTTCACTCCAGCTACAGCTAGTCATTTGGGCTTTTACCCCAGCTACACAGAATAACTTTTATTTATTATACATTGGTGACACATGATATTTCTTTTGACAAAAAAGCTAACTCTACTAAACAAATTACGTATGAAAAATTAAAGCCTAGAACAACAGACCCAAAGCAAACTTAAGAAATTTAATATCTGTAAAGACCTAGATTCAGCCATTTATTTAATGAACACTTGTAGGAGGTCATCAAGAAGACATGACCACAAGTAATCGGAGGTACTCAGGTATCACCAGATAATTGGAGGTTCCTCACCACTCCCAACCCCTACTCCATCCTTGTAATGTAAATTCTACCCACAGTGGAAACCATTTTCAAGGATGCAGCCTTGAGAGGGTAATGTCTTTTTGAGATTATCTGGACTCAGTTAAGACTTCTATATAAAGTCTTAAGATTCTGGTGGGTGGGTGCTGAGATCTACTCCTCTTGTGATGCCCAAGATAAGCCTCACATGTAAGGTCTCTTGCTTACTATACCTGCCACCTACCCATCTTGTGTGTTCTGCCTCTTTCTTCTGTCTCTCCTTACCCACCATGTACAGGCTCACATTTGGGAACCAACAAACACTTGCAAAACATTTATTATGTGCCAGCCATATTTCTAAGCACTTTACAAATATTAATTTATTTAATCTTCATGGCAAACTTACAATGTAGGTACTATAACTACTCTGATTTTACTGATGAGGAAACTGACAGAGAGGGGTTAAGTAATTTGTCTGAGGTCACATCACTGATATGATGATGTGAGTAGTTTGGCTGTGGCATCCTTGTGGTTAATTGGTATCCTTTGCTGATTCTAAATGTATTTTAGGAGCACAAGAAAGAGAATTATTGACTTTTTATCACTTGATGAACCGATCGGTTGTGATGATGATGCCACTTCCACTCTAGAACATATTGTTATGTTTAGGAGACTGAACTTCATGGGAATGTTCACTTACTGAAGCTCCTTTTAATGAGAGCATCCAGAACAGTGGCTGGTAGGCAAATCATGTTATATCTGGGGTTCTTGAGAGTAACAGGAGTGTTGAGCCTGAATCAGAAAAGACATGCAAAGGCAAACATAAACAACATGTGTAAATATTTGATGGACTAAAGGTGGAATAGTAATTAGACACATGCTGTGCTGTGAGAAAGCAGAAATTAATCTGATGGACAAAATTTTAAGGAGAACTTGACCAGTAGAGCTCTCCCACAACAATTATAAGGTGGTGAATTCTAAACTACACATTTTGTGTTAGTAAAAATTGGTGACCCACTGACAGAATTGTAGTGGAAAAATGTTCTGCATTGTGTGGGGAGCTGGATTAGATAATCTGTAGGTTTCCTTCCAAATATTAGATTCTATTTTTCTATGTTTATTTTTCTGCAGGCATGCTGAGAAACTGACATGGCAATCAATGAGAGTTTTTGCTTGAATAAATATTTCAAAGTCAAGCCCATGTTTCTCAGGAATTCTATTGTATCTCCTTTCTCTACCACTTTCCAAATGCCTATTCTAAATTGAAAGAAATCCACAAGAGTAATTTATTTCTAATTACATAATTGCTGCATTTGGGTGTAGCATCTACTAGAAAAAAAATAGCTTGACATCCTGAGATTTTAGTAAAGAGTTGCTTAGTAAAGAACCCAGACTCAAATAACTGTTTACTTAGAACTGAAATTTACTGAAACATCTCAAACACTGTTTCCCCCTTACTACTGCCACATAATTAAATAATTTGACAATTAATTACTTTCAGGAGAGATAATTTATTTTCATTAAAATATGTAAATATGCATCCCTTGCTGTGATTTTTTTTTCTTGATGTTGTTTTATCACCCAGTGTTGTGACGATGCTCCATGATAAAGGGTTCACAATAGGTTTCATATCATAGGCTAGAAATTTATGCCTCAACCCTAAAGGGTGCTCCTCTGCTCCAGCTACCCACAGTGAAAATTTCACAGTAGACTCAAAGGTTAATGGTTTGCTATCTCTCCCTGTCTTTGCCTACCTCATTCTTCAGTGTCTAGGACTCAGTTTGTCTTAAGGCATTATTGATAAAAGAAGACATTGGATCAAAAAATATCTAAAGAACAAATCCAACGGGGGAAAAATACACAAAAAACTAACAAGCAAAAACACAAAACCTTGCATTTTGGATTATTTAGATAGAATTGTGATAAAGAAAACATCTAATGACACCAAACGTATAGACATCAAGTTTCCGCTGCATGCAAGGTGCCGTGTGTGCAGTTGTGAGGCATGAAACACACAACTAAAAAAAGTTCCGTTCAAGGAATTCATATTTCTTATCAAAACCAAATATAGAATAATCTGGTTTGGCACTACAGAGAGAATATTTATGTAGGGGAAGGCAGTAGGATGAAGTAGTGTTTACTATATGTCTATAATCAGACATATACTCACCTAAAATAGTTCTATGATCATCACAGCAAATTACAGAAGGCAAAGTACAAAAGCAAAACTTCTCTTGGGTCTTGTCTCTTGCTTAATGAGACAAGTTATGGCATTCAGAAAGACTACCAACTACTAAAGAATGTCATATGGAAAACAAACATGAGAAGTACCAGTGGCCTAAACCCACAGATTCAAAGTTAAGAATTGAGATCTTTCTATTGAAAGATTACTAACAAAGAGCGGCTGAAGATGCTCGTCCATTACCCACATTGCCTGAGAAATCTCTAATTCTTAAGAGTCAAAATGACTTGTCAGGCAATCTTTTCAGGCTTGTTAGCTGATCTAAATCTCAATTCATTAAAGAAGGGAGAGAGGCCAAGGCATAATGTGATATCATCACTAAAGACACATTCAGGTATATGTAGTTGCTACATGATAGCTGTGTTTAATAGGAGGAGAATTTGAACTTTTTTTCTAGGAAAGCACCACCCCTTCCCCTGCTTTTATTTTAAAGAAATATACGGCTTATTGTTGGGGGTACTACTTCATCCTTAAACACACACATGCATGCACAACTATGAAAGATCTATTTGTCTAGGAAAAAAAGAAACAAACAAAAATCTTTGTTTTGGTGAGGCTTTCTTTTTCCTTGATTGATTACATTCCATTGGAGAAAGTTGCTTAGCTGTTGGCTATTCTACACTGAAATCATGTTTTCTGGTCTTTAATTTTTTTGTACCCACTAAAATCTCTAAAACTGAAAAAGAAGAGCAAACTGAAATACAGATGTAATAAAATGATATTTGATCAAAATGATGATAATAATCTTCAAAATAAATTAAATGTCATTCATACAAAGAGGTTTATTACTATCAGGTGTTGAAATAACTATGTATTACTGAAACTGATATGTTTTAGAGATTTTATTTTTAAGAAGAACTGACCATACTAGACAGGGGGAAACATGATATTAGAGAAGATGCTGTATTTCTTAGTGCAAATCAAGTAAGTGAAAATCTTCATTTTATTATTTTTATTTTGCATTTTTTGGTTTACAGGAACTATTTTTAAGGAGCCTAATCATTTGGTGTTTTCTAATTTGTTTCCCAAGTCCCCTTTCTTGGGTTAAGCACTGTCTCCCCAGGCCTTTAAAATGAAATGCTAACAGACCATTAACTGCAGTGGCACTCAGAGGCCTCTCCATTAGACCTTCTGCTTTGTTAATTAAAGACACACCATCAAGGCTGCAAGGGTCTGAATCATGACCTACCTTTTGAGATCAGTTTGAAAATGTCTCTTGCCTACTTTATGTGCAACTTAACTTTCAAATAAAATCCAAGAAAAAATGAAAACCTTTCTCTTTCCCCAAATCTATAAGAATGTATAGTTTATAGGAAAATGTAACAGAGAGGAGCCCCATTTATCTCAGGTGATTAAGGAAGATAATGCTATAAGATAAATGGTTCTAGAGAAAACAAACAAACAAAAACAAAACAAACAAACAAAAAACCCTTGCCTTTTTCCAGTTAATTATTTGAATGGAAATAGGCCATACTATGGCATACCATATGTTTCCTGTATTTTTTATTCCTTTATTTCTGTTGTGAAATAAAACAGAGTATGAATACAACACAAATGTACAGTTCAATATTATACTATAACCATATTCTCCTCTAACAAGCCTTTCCCCTGCAATTCAGGAGAGGAAACAATGCCAGCAAAACTACTGAAACAAACATTACCTTGATTTTTACTGTAATCACTTTCTTGCTGTTGTTTTTTAATCACTTATTCATGCATGAAAAAAAAGCATGGTCTAGTTTGCCAATTTATTTAGTATTTTATAAAAGTATTCAGAGGTTAAGTATTCCTTTGTGTCTAATTTCTGTCAGTCAACATTATAATTTTAGAACTCATTCTTGTATATAACTGTACTTTATTCTTTTTTATTGCTGCATAGTGTTCCATTATATGAATATATCAAATATATTTATTCATAATACCACCAATAAACACTTTTGTTGTTTCCAAATTAAAAATACTGCTCTTATGGGGACTTCCTCAGTGGTCCAGTGAGTAAGAATCCATGCTCCCAATACAGGGAGTCCAGGTTTGATCCCTGGTTGGGGAACTAGATCCTGCATACATGCTGCAACTAAGAGTTCACATGCCACAACTAAGAAGCCTGCATGCTGCAATTAAGGTCCCACATGCCACAACTAAGAATGCTGCAGCGAAGATCCCACATGCCACAACTAAGACCCAGAGCAGCCAAAATGAATATAAAAATAAATAAATATTCAAAATTAATCCACAACTAAGTCTCATAAGTTAGGCATTTGTTTAAAAAAAATACTGTTCTTATGAACATTCTTGTTTATGTACCCTGGTGTGTATTCATAGATGTTATTCTAGTGTTTACACCTATGGGTGGAATTGCTCATTCACAGGATAGATACTGACAAATAGTTTTCCAAAGAAGTTATAATAATTTTCACTCCTACTAACAGAGTATGACTTTCCAATTGTAATATATTCTAGTCAACATTTGGCATTTTCACACTTCTTCATTGTAGCCAATCTGGATGGTAGGCAGTGGTAACTCACTGTGATTTAACTTGAACTCCCTTATTATTAAATTGAAACAGCTTTAAAAATATTTATTGATCAATCAGATCTTTTCTTTTGTAGAGTGTCTGTTCAAGTCTTTGCTCATTTTTGTATTAGTTTGCCAATCTCTTTTTTATCCTAAAAAGAAGGCATTCTTCTTATATTTGAGTGAGACCTTGGTAAGTTATATGTATTGCAAATATCCTTTCAATTTATGTGGCTTGTCCTTTCTAAAGTTATCTTTTGGAAAACTATAGTCTAATGCAATAAAATTTATTAATAATTTTCTACAAGTTCAGGGCTATTGGTATGTTATTTATGATTTTTTTTCATCCTGAAGTCATGAAGATATGTTACTTACTGGAACATTTATTTTCTTATTTTCTTATGTTATTTCTTACAACATTTTCTAAAAGCTTCATTGTTACATCTTACATGGTTAGGTCTATAATCTGTAAGGTAGTGATATTTTATTGGTGTGAAATGGAAATTGAATTTCTGAGTTTTTCATATACAAATATTCAATTTTTCTAGCAACTTTTATTGAAAATATTACTCTTTCTATTGCTCTCACATGTCACTTTGTCAAAAACCAAAAATCCATATGTGCATGGGTCTTTTCTTGGCATACTCTATTATCTGTCTCTACACTAATATCACACTCTCTTAATTACAATACATCAAATCTATCTACATTATTCTCCCAAAATGTCTTGGCCCTTCACATTTTTCATATTTATTTCAAAATCAATCTTTTCTGTTCCAAAAAATTCATATTGAAATTTTGATTAGGAATTGCATTGAATTTAAAGAAAATCAGCATTTGGATAGCATTAGTCTAATGTACGGTCATATCATATTTCTCCACTTATTTAGTTTTTTGCTAATGTCTCTCATTTTTAGGGATTCTCAGGAGAAGTCTTGCACATATTTTGTTAGACTTATTCCTAGGTAATTTAAATTTTTGATCTATAAAAATGGCATATGTAAATATAAGTATAGATATAGATAAATAGGTACAATTTAATTTTATTTTTCCAAATATTTTCATTGATATTCAGAAATAAAATTGATTTTTGTGTTTTGAATTTGTATGTAGCAACCATGTAATATTATTGTTTGAATCCCAATAGTTCATCTATAGGTTCTTTTGAATTTTCTATGTATGACATATCATTTATAAATATCCCTTGTGAATAATGGCAATTTTCCTCTTACTCCAGAATCCAATTTTTATATCATCTTTCTCTCTCTCTCTCTCTTTCTTTCATCATCTAGCTAATCTATCTGCTAATGTACTACCATATGTATTTGCTAAGGTGTATCTACACTTGCATTGAATAAAAGTGGTAGAAATAGACATGATTTGTTTAACCTCAAGCTCCAGAGTAAAGCTTTCATCATTTTACCAGAAACTATGGAGTCGGCATTTATTTTTTTTGGTTACCCGTTATTATACTATGTTAGTTCCCATCTTTCTCTTCTAGTCCTAGTTTTCTATGCATTTTAAGCATGACTGAATGTTGAATTCTATTTAAAACTTATTTTTTCACATATTTACATAGCTATTTTACTGTTCTCCCATAAACTGCTAATGTAGGGAATAACTTTGATTGCTTATTTAATGTTAAACCACAATTAGCTTCCTGGTTAAACCTAGCTAGGTGATGATAAGAATCAATCAATCAAAGGGGAAGGAGCAGTGACCCCCTAGGAGACTGAACCAGACCTACCTGCTAGTGTTGGGAGGACTCCTGCAGAGGTGGGGGGGTGGCTGTGGCTTATGGCAGGGACAAGGACACTGGCAGCAGAAGTTCTAGAAGTGCTCCTTGGCATGAGCCCTCCCTGAGTCCACCATTAGCCACACAAAAGAGCCTGTAGCCTCCAGTACTGGGTTGCCTCAGGCCAAACAACCAACAGGGAGGGAACTCAGCTCCAACCATCAGCAGAAAAGTGGATTAAAGTTTTATTGAGCTCTGCCCACCAGAGCAACACCCAGCTCTACCACCACAAGTCCCTCCCATGTGGAAGCTTGCACAAGCTCTTAGATAGCGTCATCCATCAGAGAGCAGACAGCAGAAGCAAGAAGAACTACAATCTGCAGCCTGTGGAACAAAAACCACATTCAAAGAAAGATAGACAAAATGAAAAGGCAAAAGGCTATGCACCAGATGAAGGAAAAGATAAAACCCAAGGAAAACAACAAAATGAAGTGGAGATAGGCAACATTCCAGAAAAAGAATTTAGAATAATAAGAGTAAAGATGATCAAGGACCTTGGAAAAAGAATGGAGGCAAAGATCAAGAAGATGCAAGAAATGTTTAACAAAGACCTAGAAGAATTAAAAACAAACAGAGATGAACAATACAATAACTGAAATGAAAAATACACTAGAAGGAACCAATAGCAGAATAACTGAGGCAGAAGAAAGGATAAGTGACCTGGAAGACAGAATGGTGGAATTCACTGCCACAGAAAATAATAAAGAAAAAAGAATGAAAAGAAATGAAGACAGCCTAAGAGACCTCTGAGAAAACATTAAATGCAAAGACATTCACATTATAGGGGTCCCAGAAGGAGAAGAGGGAGAGAAAGGACCCAAGAAAATATTTGAAGAGATTATAGTCGAAAAATTCCCTAACATGGGAAGGGAAGCAGCCACCCGAGTTCAGGAAGTACAGAGAGTACCAGGCAGGATAAACCCATGGAGAAACATGCCAAGACACATAGTAATCAAATTGACAAAAATTAAAGGCAAATAAAAATTATTAAAATCAACAAGGGATAAATGACAAATAACATACAAGGGAAGTCCCATGAGGTTAACAGCAGATTTCTCAGCAGAAACTCTACAAATCAGAAGGGAGGGGCAGGATATATTTAAAGTGATGAAAGGGAAGAATCTACAACCAAGATTACTCTAACTGGCAAGGATCTCATTCAAACCCGATGGAGAAATCAAAAGCTTTTCAGACAAGCAAAGGCTAAGAGAATTCTGGAACACCAAACCAGCTCTACAACAAATGCTAAAGGAAATTCTCTAAGTGGGAAACACAAGAGAAAAAAAGGACCCACAAAAACAAACCCAAAACAATTAAGAAAATGGTAATAGGAATATACATATTGATAATTACCTTAAATGTGAATGGTTTAAGTTATCCAACCAAAAGACAAAAGATCGCTGAATGGATACAAAAACAAGACCCATATATATACTGTCTACAAGAGACCCACTTCAGACCTAGGCATACATACAGACTGAAAATGAGAGGATGGAAAAAGTAATTTCATAAAAATGGAAATCAAAAGAAAGCTGGAGTAACAATTCTCATATCACAAAAAAATAAATTTAAACTAAAGAATGTTACAAGACCAAGGAAGGACACTACATAATGATCAAAGGATCAATACAAGAAGAAGATCTTACAATTATAAATATATATGCATCCAACATAGGAACTCTCATTATATAAGGCAAAAGCTAACAGTTATAAAAGAGGAAATTGACAGTAACACAATAATAGTGGGGAACATTAACACCTCACTTACACCAGTGGACAGGTCATCCAGACAGAAAATTAAGAAACACAAGCTTGAAATGACACAGTAGACCCTTTAGATTTGATTGATATTTATAGGACATTCCATCCAAAAACAGCACATTACACTTGCTTCTCAAGTGCACATGGAACATTCTCCGGGATAGATCACATCTCAGGTCACAAATAAAGCCTCTGTAAATTTAAGAATATTGAAATCATATCAAGCATCTTTTCCGACCACAATGCTATGAGATTAGAAATCAGTTATGGGGGGAAAAAGTAGAAAAACACAAACACATGGAGGCTAAACAATATGTTACTAAATAACGAAGAGATCACTGAATATATCAAAGAGGAAATTGAAAAATACCTAGAGACAAATGGCAACAAAAGCACAATGATCCAAAACCTATGGGATGCAGCAAGAGCATTTCTAAGAGGGAAGTTTGTAGCAATGCAATCCTACTGCAAGAAACAAGAAAAATCTCAAATAAACAATCTAACCTTATACCTAAAGGAACTAGAGAAAGAAGAACAAATAAACCCCAAAGTTAGTAAAAGGAAAGAAATCATAAAAATCACAGCAGAAATAAATGAAATAGAAACAAAGAAAATAGTAGTAAAGATCAATATAACTAAAAGCTGGTTCTTTGAGAAGGTTAAAAAGAAACTGATAAAACTTTAGCCAGAATCATCAAGAAAATGAGAGAGAGGACTCAACTCAATAACATTAGACATGAAAAAGAAGTTACAATGATCACTGAAGAAATTCAAAGCATCATAAGAGACTACTACAAGCAACTCTATGCCAATAAAATGGACAACCTGGCAGCAATGGAAAAAGTTGTAGAAAGGTAGAAACTTCCAAGACTGAACCAGGAAGAAATAGAAAATATAAACAGACCAATCACAAGAAATGATATTGAAACTATGATGAAAATTTTTCCAACAAACAAAAGTCCAGGACCAGATGACTTCACAGGTGAACTCTATCAAACATTTAGAGAAGAGTTAACACGCATCTTTCTCAAACTCCTCCAAAAAATTTCAGAGGTAGGAACACTCCCAAACTCATTCTATGAGGCCACCATCACCCTGATACCGAAACGAGAAAAAGATGCCACAAAAACTGAAAACTACATGTCAATATCACTTTTAAACATAGTGGCAAAAATCCTCAACAAAATACTAGCAAACAGAATCCAACAACACATTAAAAGGAGCATACACCATGATCAAGTGGGATTATCCCAGAGATGTAAGGATTCTTTGATATATGAAAATCAATCAATGTGATACACCAAATTAACAAATTGAGGAAGAAAAACCATATGATCATCTCAGTAGATGCAGAAAAAGCTTTTGACAAAATTCAACACCTATTTATGATAAAAATTTCCTAGAAAGTGGGCATTGAAGGAACCTACCTCAACATAATAAAGGCCAAATACCACAAACCCACAGCAAACGTCATTCTCAATGGTGAAAAACAGAAAGCATTTCCCCCATGATCAGAAACAAGACAAGGATGTCCACTCTCGCTACTCTTATTTAACATAGTTTTGTAAGCCCTTGCCACAGAAATCATTGAAGAAAAAGAAATAAAAAGAAAAAAAATTGGAAAAGAAGTAAAACTCACTGTTTTCAGACGACATGATAGTATACATAGATGATCCTAAAGCTGCCACCAGAAAATTGAACTAACCAATGAATTATTGATTCATTGTTAAATTAATCTGCAGGTAAATCTGCAGGATACAAAATTAATGAATAGAAATCTCTTGCATTCCTATACACTAACAATGAAATATCAGAAAGAGAAATTAAGGAAACAATCCCATTTACCACTGCAACAAAAAGAATAAAATACTTAGGAATAAACCTACCAAAGGAGGTAAAATAACTGTACTCAGAAAACTAAAAGACACCAATGAAAGAAAACAAGGATGACACAAACAGATCGAGAGCTATACCATGTTCTTGGAATTTAAGAATCAATATTGTGAAAATGACTATACTACCCAAAGCAATCTAAGATTCGATGAAATCCCTAACAAATTACCAATGGTTTTTTTTACAGAACTAGAAAAAAAAATTTTTAAATTTGTATGGAAAAACAAAAGACCCAGAATAGCCACAGCAATCTTGAAGGAAAAAAACAAAGCTGGAGGAATCAGACTCCCTGACTTCAGACTATACTGCAAGGCTACAGTAATGAAGATGATATGGTACTGGCACAAAAACTGAAATATAGCTCAATGGAACAGGATAGAAAGTGCAGATATAAACCCACATACCTGTGGTCAACTAATCTATGACAAAAGAGGCAAGGATATACAATGGAGAAAAGACAGTCTCTTCAGTAAGTGGTGCTGGGACAACTGGACAGCTGCATGTAAAGGAATGAAATTAGAACATTCCCAAACACCATACACAAAAATAAACTCCAAATTGATTAAGGACCTAATGCAAGACTGGACACTATAAAACTCTTAGAGGAAAACATAGGAAGAACACTCTTTGACATAAATCACAGCAAGATCTTTTTTGAACCACCTCCTAGAGTAGTGGAAGTAAAACCAAAAATAAACAAATGGGACCTAATGAAACTTAAAAATTTTGCAAAGCAAAGGAAACTATAAACAAGACAAAAAGACAACCATTAGAATGGGAGAAAATATTTTCAAATGAATCAATGGACAAAGGATTAATCTTCCAAATACATAAACAGCCCATGCAGCTCAATATTAAAAAAAAAATGAATTAAAAAATGGGCAGAGGACCTTAATAGACATTTCTCAAAAGAAGACATACAGATAGCCAAGAGGAACATGAAAAGCTGCTCAATATCACTAACTATTAGAGAAATTCAAATCAAAACTTCAGTGAGGTATCACCTCACACCAGTTAGAATGGGTATCATCAGAAAATCTACAAACGACAAATGTTGGAGAGGGTGTGGAGAAAAGGACACCCTCTTGCACTGTTCGTGGGAATGTAAATTGATACAACCACTATGGAGAACAGTATGGAGGTGCCTTAAGAAACTAAAAATAGAATTACCATATGACCCAGCAATTCCACTACTGAACATATACCCAGAAAAAACCATAATCCAAAAAGACACACACACACACCCATGTTCATTGCAACACTATTTGCAATAGCCAGCTCATGGAGGCAACCTAAATGCCAATCAACAGACAAATGGGTGAAGAAGATGTGGTACATATATACAATAGAATATTACTCAGCCATAAAAATGCATGAAATTGGGTCATTTGTGGAGATGTGGATGGACCTAGAGACTGTCATGCAGAGTGAAATAAGTCAGGAAGAGAAAAGCAAATATCATATATTAACACATATATGTGGAATCTAGAAAAATGATGCAGATGAACTGATTTGCAAGGCAGAAATAGAGACACAGATATAGAGAACAAATGTATGGACACCAAGGGTGGGAGCAGGGCGGAGTGTGGTGGTGGTGGGATGAATTGGGATATTGGGATTCACATATATACACTGATATGTATAAAATAGATAACTAATAAGAACCTTCTTTATAAAAATGAAATAAAATTCAAAAAGAATAGAATCAATACACATCTGTCAATGTGAACATATGAAATATGTTTTGTTTAACAAAAGCAAAAACAGCATAAATAAAGCTGAGTATTGTGTGCCTAAGATGGTTTGAAAACATTTAGCAGACTGATAGATTTAGTTTTCTCATCTGACACTTTCAACACAATTTTCTAGTTTCTTTGGGTTCAATAGTGTTTGTACCTCAATTCCCAACTCCCTAGAATTCAACTGGAGAAAGTTTATGTTTAGTCCTGAAGTTACCATCACATATGACTGGATACTTATTCTCATCTTAAGGTACTTGTCTTCTTCAAGGTATTTAAGCAGTTTTATTCTCTACCTAGGAGGAAATGTTTTTCTTGGGGGTCTCTGAGGTTACACAGAAGGCTGGAACAGAGTCTTTGTTTTATATTTTCCCACTCACCAGTGCCAAAGTGTCATTATTGTGACTCTGGTTTCACGGGGTAGGTTAGTACTCTTTGGGTCTGTTGACTGGCTAGTTTGTTTTTGACAGGCTTCTTTGTGTAGAGTGCTCTGAGTTTGAACTTGCTTAACAACACCTTTGCCCAACATTGGAGTCCAATTCTTGTCTTCAACCCTGGTGTTGCAGTAGATAAGACTCCTCTCTCCCAATGCAGGAGGCCTGGATTCGATCCCTGGTCAGGGAACTAGATACCACATGCATGCCACAACTAAGAGTTCACATGTCACAACTAAGGAGCTGGTGTGCGCCACACTAAGGAGCTGGCAAGCCACAACTAAGGAGGCCAGGAGCTGCAAATAAGGAGCCTGCCTGCCACACTAAGACACGGTGCAACCAAAAAAAAAAAAAGAATGTCATCCATAAACAGCCCTGCATAATAAATCAGCGAATCATTAATTTATACTATATCCCAAGTGTTGATGTGATCTTGCCATTTTTCTTCTCTGAGACAAGATTTCCAAGTGAGGAAATTGAACAAGATCATTGCCATGGTAACTGTTTTCATACCTGTTGGGTTACACCCTGCAGACCTGCAGGCCCTGTGCTTGTCCAGCTTCAAGACTGAAGAAAGAGCCCAGAGTCGGCAAAAGAGACATCAATGGTTTAATGGATGGGGGACCTTACACATCTGAAGCAAGGTTCTGGAATGACACCTCATGTGTGCAGTGGAAGGACAGGGGGAAGGACAGTAATAAAGGGATTGACATCAGGTGGGCTCATTAGTTACCAGGGTAATCAGTAGAGGTGCATGCCCTTCATTGCCCCTTTGATAAGAACAGTCACTAGCTGGGGCCTGGGGCAATTATTTAGGAACTTCAGACATGTGCATATGGTGTAGGGGAAGCAGGCACTGGTCAAGCAGAGGATGTAAAGAGAGTAAGAGAACAGCCAACTTGAGTGTACCTTTTCCACACCAAAAGTTCTTGCAGGTAGAATGGGTCCTCAGAAGCTCTCTTGTCCAGACACGACTTAAAGTTAGAACAGGCTCAGAAAACTAGAAATTATATTCATTTGCTGTTGAAGGGATTTCCACATGTCAGCATTTTCTATTACTTTGTCATTGACTTATAATGCATTCCCAGAATGATTTGATTTTTTCATGAGCAAAAAAGAAAACTGAAAATGGGGGTGGGGGGAGAGAAACCTTGATATTTATTATTATGCAGCTTTTGCTTTGCAAATCACAATTTATAGCCGAAAGTTTGTGTGTGTGTGTGTGTGTGTGTGTATGTGTGTGTGTTATGTCCAGATGTCCAATGCTAAGCAGAAAGTGCTATAAAAATGTCTATCCTCATTCAGAAAGATTCAAATGCTAGACAATAAAGTGAAAAACTGTTACACATGTAACCTTGGTGGCACTTTCATGGAATATTTGTCAATGATTTTATTCTTAGCCCAGTTTTGTGGTTGACTTGTTTCAAATTGTGAATTCTAGGGCTCTGGTAACCACATCTTCCTGTAGAAGCTTACATTCCATCAACACTTCTTTAGGTCCTATCTCTCCTTTCATCAATTCTGCTTTCTCTTTGGTTCAAGACTCATCTTGAGTCTCTTTTATATCATATGTAATGGGTTATGTTAGATGATTTAAATATATGTAAACCATGGTCTTTTTTTTAAATCTGGATGATCAAATGGCTCTTGATTTGTTCTTATTTTTCAGAAAGATGGCTGAAAAACTAAAAGGATTTGGGGGACAATAGGAGAAATTTGAAATACAAACTGAATATTAGACCACATGAGGATATTGTCAATTTTGTTAGGTGGTTGTGGTATTATAATTATTTAAGAGAATGTCTTAAGTTTTTTTAATTGTTGTTATTGATGTTGTTTTCTTTAACTTTTTAATTTTATTTTGGAGTATAAGTAATTAACAATGTTGGGTTAGTTTCAGGTGTACAGCAAAGGGATTTACTTATACATATACATGTATCTATTCTTTTTCAAATCCTTTTCCCATTTAGGTTGTTACATAACATTGAAAAGAGTGCCCTGTGCTATACAGTAGGTCCTTGCTGGTTATCCACTTTAAATATAGCAGCGTGTACATGTCAATCCCTAACTATCCCTCCTCCCCCATCCTTCACCCCAGATAACCATATGTTCACTCTCTAAGTCTTTGTCTTTAGTTTTTGAAAGTGAGGCATGCTGAAATATATATTGGTAGAATGTTAGGATTTCTGAAATATGCCTGAACATTGCTTATAAAGAGAAAGAGAAAAGCACAAATATGGCCAAGTGTTAATAACTAGAATCAAGCTGTTAGATATGTCAGCTTATGATACTATTCTTTCCATTTATCTATATTTGAAAATATCCACCAAAAAAATCAGGGGAAGAGTGACATAACTGAATTATTTATTCTATTATGACATCTTGATAATTTCTCTGTACACTTGAAAAGCGTATGTATTTTGTAGTAGTTGTGTGTGATGTTTTATAAATGTCAAATAGCATAATTTGTTTGAAAGTATTATTAATATCTCCTATATTCTTTTGATATTTTGTCTGTATTTTCTACTAATTTCTGATGAAGATGTGTTAAGCTGTTCAGTTATTGTGACCTTTCTCTTGTTAGTTCTCTCAGTTTTTGCTTCATACATTTTGAAGCTTTGTTCTTAAGTACATATACATTTGTGATTGCTACGTTTTTTTAATGAATTGTTCAATTTATTATTATGAAATCCCCTCCTTCACTCTACTAATTATCTGTCTTCTATCTTATTTTGTCTGATATTAATTTGGTCATGTCAACTTTATTGTGATCACTATTTGCATTGTATATATTTTTTTCAACTTTTATTTTTTAGCAATATGTGTGTCTAACTATTACCTATTTGGGGCTTTACATTTAAAGTACGCTTCTTGTAGGTAGCATGTAATTGGGTCTTGCATTTCTATCCAATATGATCATTTCTGCCTTTTCATTAGCGTGTTTAGTACAGTTAAATTTAACGTGCTTGTCAACATGTTTGATTTTGTGACAATTTGTCACTTATGGATTTTCTGTTGTTGTTGTTGTTGTTATTATCTATCTGTTCTGCATATACCAACTTCTTTTTGTTTAATTGACTTTTGGTTCATTCTTTATTGATTTTGTATTAGTATTCAATTTTTTCCTCTATTTAATTTTTAACTGGTTACTCTAGATCAGAAGTTGGCACACTTTTTCTTCAAAGGGTCAGATAGTAAATATTTTAGTATTGGGGGGACTGTATATGGCCTCTGATGAGTCTTTTGTTTATTTTATGGTTTATTTTCTGACAATTTAAAAATTTGAAAATATAATCCTTTTTCATGGACCATACAGAAGCAGGCCAAACTTGGACTGTGGGCAGTAGTTTGTCTAACCAAATTCTAGTGGTAAAAACATGCATTGTTATTTTATAAAAACTACTTATAGTCAATATTGTACAACTTCATACTTAACACTTCCAAATTTACACTTTCCATTTGGGACATCTCATGTCCCAAATGCAGTAATATTACTACAAAATGTTTCCATTTACCTACCCCCCACTTTACAAATAGCTCTTTATGCTCTTCATGTCATTTCATTTACCTCTGAATGTTTTATAAACCTTACCTTATAATATTATTATTCTTGGTCTACATACTAGTTGTCTTTTTAGGAAATTATAAGAAATAAAATGAAAATCACGTGTCTATTTTCATACCTCATATTTCTGGTGTTCTTCTTTTTTCTCTATAGGTGAGAGCTTCCATTTGGTATCATTTTCCTTCAGCTTAAAGAATATTCATCACCTTTTCTGCAGTGCATGGTAGTTGGCAACGAATTTCCCAGATTTTCTTTTCTTGAAAATATATTTATTTTACTCTTGCTTTTTTTCTTTGTTTTGTTTTTGTATTTTGTTTGTTTGTTTGTTTTTGTGGTATGTGGGCCTCTCACTGTTGTGGCCTCTCCCATTTCAAAGCACAGGCTCTGGACATGCAGGCTCAGTGGCCATGGCTCACGGGCACAGCCGCTCCACGGCATGTGGGATCTTCACAGACCAGGGCATGAACCCGTGTCCCTTGCATCGGCAGGCAGACTCTCAACTACTGCACCACCAGGGAAGCCCTAGTCTTGTTTTTAAAAACAATTTTTTTCTGATAATGAATTCTGGCTGAACAATTATCTTTTCTTTTTAATCTTTCTAAAATATAATTTTATTTTATTCTGTCCTGGATATTTCTGATAAAAAAGTAAAACAGAATCATTTTATTTTTTTTCTTTGCCTATAGGTAATTAGTCTTATTTTCCCTATACCTACTGTCAAGATATTTGCTGGTTGCCAGCAATTTGACTGTAATGGGCTTAGGTGTGATTTTTCTTTGCATTTATCCTGCTTGGGTTTCTCTCTATCTCTCGGTTGTGGAAGTCAACATGTTTATCAAATTTGGAAATATTTCAGCTATAATTTTGTTATTATTTTTTTTTCTGTTCCATTCTCTTTTTTTTTTTTCCTTTTGGGATTACAATTGCATGTTAGATTGTTTAATATTATACCACTCATTCAGAAAGTTCTGTTCACTTTTTTAAATTTTCTTCTTTATTTTTAGAATGAATAAATCCATTGATCTGTCTTTAAGTTTGCTGATTTTTATGATATCTTCAAACAATTATACCATAGATTATGTTCTTCCTTTCAATTTTTGTGCTTTATCATGTAGTTCTTTTTAAACTTGCCATTTCTCTCGTAAGATCTCTTGTCTATCCACTCATTATCACCAAATTTACCTGTAAGTCTTAGATAATCATTCTAATAACACTTTAAAGTCATGGTCTACTACATACAAGGTATGAGATAGCTGACAGCTTGGGATTGGTATCTCTGACAGCTTTTTTTTTTTTTCTCAACTCTAGTCCACATATTCTTGTTTCTTTGCATATCTAATATTTTTTCATATACTGAATACTATGACATGCAATTTGGAGACTCTGGATTTTGTTTTCTTTATGTTAAGTGTGTTCTCTTCTAGCATGCAGTTCACTTACTGGCTCATTACCTTCAAATAATCTCCTCTGTGGGTCATGTTATATTTGGTTTTAATCTATAGAACAGTCTACAATAGGCTCTACTGTAGTATATGGAATTTACTCCTAAGGTGTGAATTTGCAATTCTCAGCTGGATGTCTCGGATATTAAACTTTTTTCTCTATTCTAGAAAGGCCAGACTTAATTCTGACAGCATTTCTTGACTTCAAATACCTGTGTTCACTGTTAAACCCAGAGCAGCCTCTGGAATTTCTCTCATAGTCTTCCCTATAGAGGTGCAGTCCAGCTGTCAGTCAAACATTTATAGAGAACTTCCACTTAAATATCTGCCCTCCCTCATGCAACTATCTTATTTCCCTTGTCATGGCCACTCAGACCTAGCTAGTGCAGCAATCTTAAAATGTGGTCTTTGCTTCTGCAGCTCCCTGTGAACTCTGTGCAGGTCCCTGTATCACAGTCAGGATATTTTCACAAGGTAGAAAGCTGGAGTGATTATGAGGCTAACCTAGTGAGTTTCCCACCCCTCAGGAATTTTAGAGTTGTACTGTCTGTTGTCTAATTCCTGAAAACTAATTTCTTTTTTAAAATTAGTTAATTAATTAATTTAATTTTTGGCTGCATTGGGTTTTCATTGCTGCACGCGGGCTTTCTCTAGTTGTGGCGAATGAGGAATACTCTTAATTGTGGTGTGAGGGCTTCTCATTGCAATGACTTCTCTTGTTGTGGAACACGGGCTCTAGGCACACGGGCTTCAGGAGTTGTGACTCCTAGGCTCTAGAGTGCAGGCTTAGTAGTTGTGGCAAAGGGGCTTAGTTGTTCCATGGCACATGGGATCTTCCAGGACCAGGGCTTGAACCCGTGTCCCCTGCATTGGCAGGTGGATTCTTAACCACTGTGCCACTAGGGAAGCCCCCTGAAAACTACTGACATAAATTATGTCCAATTTTATATTTGTTCATGGCAGGAGGGATAGTATGTTATCAGTTATCCCATCAGGGCTAGCTGCAGAATTATTTCTACTTACTCTTATTTTATCTGTCTATTCCCTTTAAGTATTTGAATTTGTGAGCCATGAAAAAAAAAAAAGGTAATCTGAGATTTATTTGAAGCATGTGTTCAGGGTATTTGTACAAAAGGATACTGAGGGGCTTCCCTGGTGGGGCAGTGGTTAAGATTCTGCCTGCCGATGCAGGGGACACGGGTTCATGCCTCGGTCCAGGAAGATCCCACATGCCATGGAGTGGCTGGACCTGTGAGCCATGGCCACTGAGCCTGCACGTCCAGAGCCTGTTCTCCACAACGGGAGAGGCCACAACAGTGAGAAGCCCACATACCACCAAAAATAAAAAAATACTGAATACTAGGACTTAGATCTTAGAAAAAGTCTATGAAAGGCTATTGAATTTTCTTGATCAGGAGTGACATTTACAAATAATGAAGCACACTATGAGATTTTTGTTATGAGAACTTTGTTTGTAAACAGCTGAGAATGAGTTGTGAGCCATGGAGTAAACCGGGTCTTCACAAAACCCAAAGCACTATAAGTTTGTATCCAGGTTCATGGCTTGTTAATTTGTTTCAACTTTGTATTACTTTTTAAATACTTGTTTGATGATGTGGTTTAACTTCTTTAGGCTCTAAATGTAAGCCTAGTTTATAGATCCATGGCACAAAATCATGGATTATTTTATGGGCATTTTATACTCTTCTAATGTTAATCTTCACCTGAGGAAATATCTCCACTGGCAATGACTCCTCAACTGCCAATTTGTACATAGCCTACACTGTATTAGAAAGAAATATCAACAAAAGGGGGATGAATATATTATTGTGTTGAAAAAAACTATATTTCCTTATTGAATTGATGTGCACCTTTGTCAAAATTCAGTTTGGCATATTTGTGTGAGTCTTTTTCTGGGTTCTCTATTCTGTTCCATTGATCAACGTTTCAGTCCCTTTATCAATATGACACCGTGTTGATTACTAGAGTAAGTATTGAAAATGGGTAGACTAATTCCTCCCAATTTAACCTTCTTTTTCAAAGTTGATATAGCTATTCTAGTTGTTTCATTTTTCCATATACATTTTAGAACTATCTTGCCTACATCTACAAAAATCTTTCTGGAATTTTGATAGGAATTGCATTAAACTTGTATATCAATTTGGGAAGAATTGGTATCTTTCCTATGTTGAATCTTCTATAATATGAACATGGTATGTCTCTACATTTTAGATCTTTTATTTCTTTCATCAACATTTTGAAGTTTTCAACATATAAGTCTTGTCCCTCTTTTGTTTGATTTACATCTAAGTATTTTTTAAGAACTGTATGTAATACTGTTTTTCATTTTGATATCAACATGCTCATCACTACTATATAGAAATACAATTGATTTTGTGTGTTTTTCTTGTATTTTGTGACCTTTATGAAATTGCTTATTAATTTTAAAGCGTATTCTGTTTGTTAGAGTTCTTTTTTTTTTCTTTTTCTCATTGTCCTAGCTATAACTTTCCAGTACTATGCTGAATAAGAGTGGTGAAGTAGACATCTGTTCCTGCTCCCACTCCCATTTCTTATATTTATAAATCATAATTTTTTCTATTTTATTTGGTTTGCATACTTTTTTTTGGTCTAGCTTCAACTTCACTTACCATTTCTTCTGTAATCTTCATCTGTTGTTAAGCTCTTCTGTCAGAGATTTCCTTTCACTTACTGTAATTTTCAGCTTTACAATATTTATTTAGTTGTTTTTTTATAGTTTTCAAGGTTTTCTATTCATTTATTAAGAGCCTATTTTACTTTAAGTACTTAAATATATTTATAATAGGTGTTATAAAATATTTGTGTGGACTATCTTGAGATGAGTTTCTATCAGCTGCTTTTGTCCCTTCCTCTGGGGAGATTTTTAGTTGGGATTTTTTTTTTTACTTTTTGGTTTTTGGTGGTATGGTGTGTGTTTCTTTCTTTCTTTCTTTCTTTCTTTCTTTCTTTCTTTCTTTCTTTCTTTCTTTCTTTCTTTCTTTCTTTCTTTCTTTCTTTTTGTATGTCCAGTATGTTTCATTAACTACTTGACCTTATGAATGTTATATTTAGAGACTCTGGATTCTGTAATATTTAGGAGTGTTGTTTGTTCTCTCAGAGAGCTAACTTGGCTAGACTCAAACTTTAACCATTTTTATTCCTTGTGGAAGGCCACTGCTGAAGTTTCAGTTTTTATCTTTCAGACATCCAGGTATTAAGTTTTAGCTGGGTTTTCTGGAACCTCCATTTTATAAGCATAGTTAAGGGGCTAAGGATTTAGTGCCTCTCTCTCTATGAGTCCCTGTTCGATTTCCTTCTCACTTCCCTGATGCACTTTCAGTTTTGAACTTTGTTCTTTGTCTTCTCAAGCTTTAAGCCTCCTTCATGGACTGGAGTGTGTCTTCAGTTGAAACATCATACATAATAGATCTCAGCTGATACAGTTTACATCTCTCAAGGATTGACTCCTCTATAGTTTCTGCTTATTTTTGTTCTCTCTCTGGTACCTTCAAATAGCTTTTTACACTTTTTTATCAAAAATTTATAGTTGTTATTTTTTGGAGGTTGAGTCCATCATGAACTACTCTGTCAATACAACAATGAGTTAAATTTTGAATTATCTTCTTTTTCTTGAAAACATCCCTTCTGGAGCTCTCTGTTCCAAAATGGGCTGAAATTTTTGTTCAAAATTCCTTTCCCTACATTCACCTAAGTTATCCTCTCACCATAGATGACATGTCTGTCTCTTTCTTCATTTACTCTGTCATTTTGGAAGGGGACACCTTCTAGTAACCTCTTTCTAGGAGGTAATTTTTGAAAACTTGTGAGTTTCCCCACCCCCCAAAAAATATCTTTATTTTTTCAGGTGTGTTTGATATTTATTGGGACATATAAGACATTAATTTGTATCTGAAATTTTTCTCCACTCTCTGATTTCTCCTCAGTGATTTTCTTTTTAATTAAATTATTTTCCTTTTCATTTATGTTGGAGAGCTTTTAAAAAATGTCTGATGTTATTTTTACACAGATATTTATATTTAAGAGGAAGATAACAAAAAAGCTGTGGAAGTCCTGTGTGGAGTGATGGTAAGATTTTGTTTACTGTGAGCCTTATTCTAAGGCTATTGGACAGGAAATTGTCCATTTTATTGGAAACCCACAAATGGCAGTATCTGTGTTTATTTCTCCAAAGAGGAAAACTTGATACCTGATGTTGGTCAAGAGATGATAATCACGGCTGCCAGTACTCTGAGAATCAAGTGAAAGAATGAACCATGGAGACTTCATCATTCAAGAAGCAGATTTTCACCTGATGCCTGGATTTTTAGCACCTTGTCTGAATATCAACCCAGCCTCCAAACTCCAGCTTCCTAACTTGAACTGAAGATGTCTCTCATCTGTTATCATCTCCTCTCACCTCATCTTTATATTGGTTTACATCATTTTTAATTCATCTGTTGTCATTTTTATTAATAACAAAATAACAAACAACTATTTTTAACTAGAAGAGTATTTTAAATTTAATTCAATTTTAACATCTATTCTTATTAATTTGAATTCAAATGTTAATATTAAGTCATATTTAAGTCAAGTACTTAAGTAAACCTAAATCTAATTGAATCAAAATTTTTAAGTTGAACATGATTCAATTAAAAAATTTAGGGGTTGGTGACAGAGTGTTAAAGATTCTTAACATTTGAGAAGATACTAAGTACCATTCAAAAACTTTGTTAAAAATTATAAAACATGTGTGTATTAGTTTGTTAAAATCAATTCTTCTTTTTGGAATATTTGGCAAATTCTTCTTTTAGTGAATTGGCTGTCATGGGCTAGGCTTTTAGAGACTGATTCTTTTTTTGTCAATTATCTTGCATCTATAAGAAAAGCTGAAAGGGGGGAGGCTGTGTTCCCACCCTTCACTTGGAATTCAGGGGGAAAAATATGGTGCAAGGAGTCTTGCCAGTACAGGAGTGCCCCAACAAATGAAAAGTAATAGCAGAACATGGTTAGACTGAGAAAGGAGTATTTAATGTCCTGAAACTCTCTTGGCTTCAGTATGATGTAGAGGGATGCATAGTTTCCTGCACATCTTATAGTAGACATGGAAGGATGCTGATGCAAGATGCGAAATGGACCTACCATAAATGAGGGGTATGTAGCCAGAACTAGGATATGAGTGAAGGTTAATCTGGGAATTAGAGTGGTTTGCATCTAAAACAGAGCTGAGACTGCACCAAAGCAATGAAATAAGATCAGGAAGCTCTTACTTAACTGAGCAAGCAGACCTGGTTTGGGTCACAGATGTCATCGCTTGTAACACAAGCTTGGGCCCCTATCCCATACACCTGGATGCCATCTAGGGGAGGGTTATGAAAAGAAGAGAAAAATATATAAAAGCTGAGCTTAGTTCCAAAAGAAACTGAGTTTTTTTAATATTCATTTATTGATTCATTGATTTATTCACTGATGAATTCATTCATTCAAGAAACATGTATCAAGCACCTGCAGTATAACAGGCCCCATTCTCTGCAACAAGAAATAGACAAAAGTCCATTATCTCTTGGACCTTCCTTATCTAAAAGAGACTGATTAAACCAGACATGACTAGATATTTAGTTGTTAGTTACTCTTTGGGGTACCGGGGCAGGTATGGCTTTATTAGGAAGCTTAGAAGGGATAGAGAAAAAAAAAATCTAAGTTTTTTTCATATTTGTTGCATTGTTGTACCAACTATAAACCAGATTTCAAATTATTTTATAGTATTTAAAGTCAGGTTTTGTTTTATTTATTTAATACATATTTATAAAGCATCCATGCTAGTTCTAGGGCTAAGGATATAACTATGAACAATTTAATGTGTATCACTTTTGCCTGCTACATGGTATATACAAAATGTTTGAAAAAAAAAAAAAAGAAAGCAGAGGTAACCATTTTTGTCCTAGTGACCCTGTGGAATTCTTGCTCAAGGAAATGAGGTATGGTGAGGATGTGGTGAGGATGACTTCACCATCAGTCAGTGAGAACACTCTACATGAGGACCTCCCTGGGTCCAGGATCTGAGGTCTTCCATGTTTCCTCTGACACCCATGTTGATCCACTCTCATCTTAGGATGTGCCAGGAAAGAAAATATTTTGAGTACTGTGCAATCCTGGGTCTTGTCTGACACATCTATTATAACATCCAATGCATATTTCTGTTTAGTTTGGATACATCATAGTTATTTGAATCTATGTGCATGTATATGCACATGTGTGATGTGTCTTAGGAAGAATTCTTAGTTTTCAAGTCTATATACTTCATGAGAAAACTGCTGGGTTATTCATATTACTGAATATAGTGAGATTAAATCAGAAAAAAATGGAATATTGAGGTGCAAAACATTATAAACTGAGCTCTTGAGACTTGACCAAGTCTTTAAATAGTAACAGGTATACTTTTTATGGACGTTTGGCTAATCGGTGAGTCATTAGCCCCTTGATAAAACTTTTTTTTCAAATCCTAATATGTGCATGACCTTGAAGTTCTGTAATGCATTAAGGAATATTTACATTTTTATATTGATAAAATTGTGTGATAATGATTTCCATAAGGTTACTTCTTTTCAAAATTGTTTCTGGGTTTATTTCTTTTAAATTTCTAGGGTAACCTATTGCTCCCTTAATTCTGGCATTCTTGGATTTAATAGAACACTTTCATGATTTCATGATTTACTTCCTTTATTATATCTTTTGTACTCTTTTGTCATTTCTCTTCTCAGGTTTTGCCTTTTCAGACTAAAGGCTTCCCCTTTAGAGTCTATTTTAGTTTATTAAATTCACTTTTAATCGTTATTGTGAAGTGGTTACCTTACCATTTTTCACTCCTCTTTTTGTCTTCTCTTTCCTTTTCTTCTTCTTCCTCCTCTAGTATACTTCCACCTTGGGAGAATTCGTAGGCTCTGGCCATGCTGAAGTTCACATCTATCACTAGTACTGCAGCCTCCAGCAACTTTTTATTAAATCCAGTGATGTAGTGGGCACTTTGGCCAAAGCTGTCCACATGATGGATAGGAGCACGTCTCCAGGGGCCTTTCCCTTGCAATGAGATGAGATTGGCTGATGTTGGGAGATGAAGCCTTTCCCCTCTAGGTCAGTGCTTGCAATCCATTCCAAGTCAGTGGGGAGAGGAAGTTATTACCAGCCAGTGGCTGTTTCGTGGTCACTGGGAATTCTATGACTGGGAGAGTCTCATCCCTGTTTTCTCTGTATAGGACCACAGTTCCTATCAGCTAATACTAGTGACCATGGTATCGGTCTCAGAGGAGATGCCCTGGGCAAAATGAACTGGAGTCAATTAACTAAATCTTGACCTGCAGTGGAAAGTGAGACAGATAATTATATTATTTGGTTTCGCTAGTTATAAAATACAGTAGCACCATTGCCTTACAAGAAGACATCCAGCCATATAAACTATAGAAGCATAACTGAACCCAGAAATAAGTAAGGATGGTCCCATAGCAGTAAGAAAAAGAGAATCACAAAGGCCATGTACTTTAATCCACATACACAGATGGGAAACCATTCTTTTTTAGAGAAAAGAAAATGAACTAATAGTTATTGAGCACTTGCTACATACCAATAAGTTATGTCCATTGTCTCAGTGAAGATAATATCAATATTAAGTACCATTTACTAAGTTTTTACCATGTCACAAACATGTGTAAAACGCTTTATATTTATTACCTCACTTAATCCTTAAAAATGTCCTGTGATATAAGTTTTTGTTTTATAATTTTCTCTATTTAACTGATGAATAAGCTCATTGTGAAAAAGTTTAGGAAACTTCAAAGAAATGAGGAAAGTGAAGTTCAGTGAATTTGAGCAAATTGTTCAACGCCATTCTCTTACCAGTCATGCTGTTCAATGTCAAAACTCATGTTTTTTTTTTTTTCTATTTCACCAAAAATTCAGAGTGTATTAAAAGGTACATGTTGCAGGCAGGATGCCCATACAGAGATACATAACAGGGAGAAAAAGTAGAACTAAGGGTAAGGGAGAAGACAACAGAAGCAGGAAAACCATAATTTAAAACTTTTCTTTGGAAAGCACATACTGGGATCATTATTCTATTGGATCATTGTAGAAAACTGATATTTATGATGATGAATATGAGGTACACAGAAATGGTTAACTTTTCCAACATAATTTCGTCAAGGAAGATAGGAAAATTGCAAAAAACGTTTGCATGAAGAAAAATGTTGCACTCTAAATTGCACTAATAATTAAATTCACATTCTGGGGAATTTTCCACACAGAGGATGTTTAAAGAGAACTGTAATCCCACAAAAATGTGTGTTTACAGAAAATCCAGGCATTTCCCAGATTTATGGTTGACTTAACTGAACTTAGAGGGAAGCTTGGACTCTATGATATACACCGTATTATTATTTTTTAAATTTATTTATTTTTTACATAACGCATTATTTACAAAGCCACAAAGGATAGTTACTCTTAATTGATGTGCTGCTAATTATAAATCGAAAATAGTTGTTCCAGAGATTAGGATAATTTCTGTTGTCCCCATAAAAAGTCAGCCTACACAAAGGTATCTGTCACTGCTCCAATTATACTGCTACTGCTAATTTCCTCCAAAATGAAATACTACAGTCAAAATTGTGAATGTACCATGTTATAATTCTTCTTGAAAATAATAGATACTCAGTAAATGCTTGTTGAACTAATTCATTGATGAATGGTATATATACTCACACATGGTCATCCTTATTACAAAGAGTTCTCTTTGGCTAAAAAGATGACCAAAATCCAGAGGGAAGATGAAATGAGTGTAAAATCTCTGAACTTGTTCTCATTAGCAATTTGGTATCACTAGTGAAGTGAGGTCATTGAGGACAACATCACTGTGATCAAAGCTGCCACAGGTATCTCTGTCTAGAAAAGCAGGGTCCAAATTGAGAACCAACATAATCCTGGGCCTCTGGAAGCCCATGACCAATGATGGAAATATTGTTATAAATGAAACTCGGGCATTTCAGCTAACTAGACATGTAGCTTACTAAAATTATCCTACAGGTAAAAGGATAAATATTCCCAAATGTATTGCAATAATTTAGTGTTATGTTCATGATGTATCATATGATTTTCATGATGGTTGAGGTTTGAATTACTACATTTCCAGTCAGTCAATGGACAAGCAGTCTGTCTAAAGGAAAGAGCTTGCAATGTATTCTTGACATTATATCTTCCAAACAGACATTAAAATAAGGTTTTTGTAAATGTACTAAAGACACAATTAAGTGCTTTTATATCTCATCCACTTTTCGCAATGCACAGAATAAGTTTGATTCTGTGTTCAACTCTTTAAATCTATGTTCAAATAACCTTGTTTAAATTTTTATTAAAATGCTTTATTCAGGACCATAAATAATTTTAAATATCAATTATAAAAATGACCCTGTTGAGCCTCTATAGAAGTCATGATCATTTCTAAGGAATCATTGGAAGTTCATGACAGTGAAGATCTAACCAATATTAGGTCAACTTGCCCACACCTCCACTGGAAGTACAAACTCAATTTTGAGAACATTGTGTTTCCAATCATCTCTTAATTGAGGAAAGACTTTCCTTCTCTTATGGCACCAAGCTTTCTCTAGACATTGGAAAGACTCTTTCTCCCCTACAGGGTTTGTGATGGTTAATAGTTTCCCATATTTTCTAGTCTCTAGGAGTTTCACTCTCCTTAGTTCATTTCTTTAACCTGGACCACAATGCTATAAATAGTTCTTCTTCAATTATACACTTTGGATATGTTATCTCTTTCCTGCCAGTACCCTGACTGACACACAATTGCTATGTACCAGGCATTGAGGACACAAAAAAACTCTTCTTGTGCTCCTCAACAAGATGTTAATCTCAGTACTGTGATTTGTTTATCTGAAAATGGGGATGGTGATTATCACATAAGGCTTTATAAAGGTAAAAATCAGATAGCATACTTGAAGTGTTTAGAAACAGTTTCTGGCTTTCCAATAAATTAGAACTATTATTATTGTCATTATTAGCATAATTAACATTATCAGCCTCACCCTCATTAACTTTATTATTATTGATGATCAGTGTTATTGGTAAGAATCCTTACCCCACATTTTCATCAGCAGGCCTGAGGAAAATAATCCTTTACAATAATACTGTTACCAGACATCTTTGAATAAGTTCTTATATTTGGTAGAGCTTTCAATATTATCCACTTTGAGAGAATCTTTACAAAGCAGAAGAATCTGAGTCTATTTTTTCCAAGAAAATGGGTGTCAAGGCTATGACCCACTAGGGCAGAATTGAAATGAAACGGGAACAAATAACAAATCCCAAATGGTCCTACATAGACTGTTTTTATCAACCTTATCAACATCCTTTATTATATATGCATACACATATAAGTATATATAATATTTATAAATATATTATTTAACATAATATATTTTTCTCCCATTTCTTAGGATATCCTCAGAGATAGCAGGGGGTTATTGAATTTTAAAAATAGACTATTGAGGTATAATTTATATAGAGTAAACTGTATGTATTTAAAGTATATAATTTGCCATTTTGAAGTATGTATACACTTAGGAAACCATCACCACAATCAAGATAATGAACATATCCATCACTTTCAAAACTTCCCTTATCCGTTTATAATCTGTCACTTCCACTCTTCCCTCCTCCCAACCGTCATCCACAGGCAATCACTGATCTGCTTTCTGTTATTATGGATTAATTTGAATTTTATGTAATTTATATAAATTGAAGCATACAGCATGTTCTCTCTCACTTTTTTTTTTGCGTTACTTGGGCCTCTCACTGCTGTGGCCTCCCCCGCCGCGGAGCACAGGCTCTGGATGCACAGGCTCAGCAGCCATGGCTCACGGGCCTAGCTGCTCTGTGGCATGTGGGATCCTCCCGGACTGGGGCATGAACCCGCACCCCCTGCATCGGCAGGCAGCATCTCAATCACTGTGCCACCAGGGAAGCCCCCCCACTTTTTTTTCTTTTTGGTCTGGATTCTTTTACTCTTGCATAATCATTTTGAAAATCATCAAGTCTTTCTGCACATATCAATGGTTCACTCCTTTTTATTGTTGAGTAGTATTCTGTTTTATAGATATACTACAATTTATTTTTACATTTAATTATTGATGTATATTTGAGTTGTTTCCAGTTTAGGGTGGTATCAAATAAATTTCAAATAAAACTACTTTGAACATTCTTTTTATAAGTCTTTGCATGGTCATATGTATTAATTTCTCTTTTGTAAACACCTAGGAATAGAATGGCTGGATCATATGGTACTTGTATGATTAACTTTTCAAGAATTTGTTCAACTGTTCTCCAAAGTGGTTTTACGAAATTATATTATCATGACCAGTGTATGTGAATTCTAATTTCTCCATATCTTTGCAACATTCTAGCCATTCTAACAGGTATATAGTGATGTCTTATTGTAGCTAGATTTTCAATGAAGATTTTATGATTTTCATAAGCTTTTTAGCGACCCATACATCATATATGTCTGTTCAAATATTATATATATATATATATATATATATATATATATATATATATATATGAGAATTTTGGTTTTCTTTATATGTTTTGAATAAAAATCATTTCTCATGTAAATGGCTCACAAATATTTTCTTCTAATCTGTGGTTTAGATTTCCTTTTTCTTTCCAGTATATTTAAAGAGATTAATATTTTTTTTACAAATTCTAGTTTATCTTTCTATTGTAATGGACTTTACTTTAGGTATCATATTAAAAAAACAGTTACCTGACCAAAGTCACAAAGATTTTGCCCTAAATTTTTGTCTAGACATAGTATAATTTTAAGTTCTATGTTGATTTCAATGATCTATTTTTAGTTAAAAGTTTTATGTCTTGTTGGAGGTATGAATCAAAGTTTAGTTTGTTTTGCATATTGATACCCAATTGTAGGCTGATCTGGGAAAAGACCATTCATTCTTTGTGAATTTCATTTGCAATTTTATTGAAATTCAGTTTTCTCTATATTGATATATTTCTGAACAGTCTATTCTATTCCATTGATCTATTTGTCTATTATTGTATGAATATCACATTCCTTTCTTAGGGTTTTGAATAAGCCGTGAAAGCAAGTAGTGTTAATCTTCATGTATTGTTCCTTTTCAAAGATAGTTTTGGCTGTTCTAGGTCCTTTGCATTTCTGTTTGAATTTAAGAATCAGCTTGCCAATTTCTACAGAAGAGCCCACTGAAAGATTTATTGGGATAGCACTGAATAAAAAGATCGACTTGGAGAGAATTGACATCAATATTATTGAGGTTTCTGAACATTATAAACATTATATATATATATATATATATATTCATTTATTTATTTATATAATATATATCCATTTGGTCTGTGAATTCTGTTCTCTGGTGAGTTTAGGAAAAATCATTCATTTGCTGTTCATCCAGATCTTTTCTTTATTCTTTTTTCATGTGTGAGAGTGATGCTCTTTCCCATCCTCTACATCTCTGAGCTGAAACTGAAAGTTCCAAAGTTACATTATATATCATCTGATATATAAAAAGTATGTATGCAACTTCTGTATGTGTTTTTAAGTATAAAACATAAACATTTATAAACCCACCACTTAATCTAAGGACTGGAAATTATTAATATCCTCACATGTAGGGAAGAGATAAGACAGGAATGAAACACAAAAGTAAGTGAAATGACGTCCATCTTTCTCTGAGAGGAGTTAACAGTATCGATAATTGGCATATGCAAAGACCTGAATTCAAATATGGTATTTGGAATAGCATATAAACTGGGCATAATTATACCAGAGCTGCTCAATGGCCAGTGCTTGTTTAAAGCTCTTCATTTTGTCATATTTTGTGCCAAAAGACCTAAGGGTTTAGAATCTGAATCCCGTTTTAACTTCACCACCCTATCAACAGTCAATGAGCTTGGAAAAGCAGCAAATTTTGAGTGATACCAAGTATCCTTGTAATAGTTCAGTAGCATACTTCTTTGTGAAGAGAATTAGTGTCTTTGGTAACTATGTTACTACCTACACTATGTCATTATGTGAAATTGTACCCTGGGTACAATGTCTAATTGGTAAAGTATGCCAGCTTCTTTATTAGTTTTTTTTGTTGTTGTTCAGCTTAATTTTTGAGTGGTATAATTTTGTCTAGTCCATTGAATAAATAATTCCCTATTTACAATCTTATTGATTAACAAATCATTTCACCCTGACTAGGAAAGCACTACCTCCTTTCAAGAAAAAAAAAAAAAACACAGATAGAGCCTTTTATTGTCTTTCAAAATCTCTAGAAAAGTAACATGGCTCCTCTCTTAGCTTCCTTCCCATTATATTAGTACATTTTATTTTCTCTAATAGGCTACAGAAACCAGTAATATGATAGGGAGTCATTAATACAATATAATCACAGCAGAAGATCAAGCTCATCTCTTTCTCTCTGCATTGTCAAGTGCTTCAATATTTTATTTTATAATGTGATGACCAGAACTGATCATGGTAATCTAAGTGTGGAACTGACTAATGCATTTTTTAATCAAATATTTCCTTTAAGATTATGATTCATTTGCATTTCGTTTCTTGCCCCATGTCACAGTCAGGCCCAGTAGAATTGCCACTCTAGGATCTTATTCCAGAAGGAAATTGGGTAATGGGGCTACCGTTGGAGAGTGATAATAACGTGGGTCAGGAAAACACGAGTTCCAGCTTCATTACATGGGGTGGCTTCATTCAATTGCATGGACCTCAGTTTCCTGATGGGTGCCACAAACTCAACTGCCTACAGCGTTGAGACAGAGGGTGGAAATGATCAAGCAGCAGCAGGTAGAATTTGAAAGGAGCTCTGAGAACTGACTAAACACCCTGTCTAGAAGAGCAGTGGCCACTCAGCTCCAGCTAATTGCTGACATGCAGGAATGCAGGCCAGCCTTTCCTGAAAAAAAAAAAAATTCAACATCTCAACAAGGTTGGAAGTACAGATTTTCATAGGAAAACTTTCATTTTTTAAATGTGGAAACTCTTTCAAAACCTTGCTACTCAAGAGGCTATAGAACAAACAAAACAGTCTGCAAACAAAATGCTTCAACTCAACTGCTTTTTTTGTGCCGATATTATTAGTATGTCTCCAGGGATAGCTTCCACCTCTATTATTCTATATTTAAAGATCGTGGGTCAGTATGGTTTTGAGAGGAATCAACCAAATTAATTGTTTAGTCTGACACCATTTATGGAAGTAGCAGCAGCCTTATACAAAGGTACTAATTAAGCATCAAATTTATGTTCGGGATCCTTGAAAAGTTAAAAGACATAGTCTTCCTTTCAGGGACATACAAGGTATTCATTGGTTCAACAAATATTTACTGAATAATGAAGGTCAATTGGAGTGAAATAATTCCATTTACCTTCCATTCTTCTCCAAATTATCTATATTTTTCCAAATCCTTGGTGATCTCAGACCTCCACAGGGTGAACCCTAATTTTTAAAATTGTTATATCAATGTTTTCTGCCTCCTCTGGACTTTTTTCTATTAATTACTCCCTTAGCCTTTTGGTTAAGTCCTTCAGTCTCTATTTGTTCCTTTTTCTCAATGAAAACTATGTCCAGTATTTATCACACATGAAATAATACCACATCTTCCAACACACTAACCTCCCCCACCCAGTCATGTCCCCAGTAAACGTCTCAGAAGAGTATCACAGGATGGTTCCAATTAGAGTGCCAGGGCAGCCTGTGACAAGCAATGTTCACTCTTCACTTGCCTTCTTGAAGGTGTTAAGAGCACGAGGGAGGGGCACATAACTGCCCGATTGCAGTCAGTGAGCAGTAAACTCATGTAACTCCCTCCCCTCCAAGAATGCAGGTGGACCAGAGAGCAGGCTGGAGTCACACTTCCAGGATTTGGAATTTGACACTGCTACTCTCTAGCTTTGTGATCTTGGGTAAGTTATTTCATCTCTTATGCCTCAGTTTCCTCATCTGTGAAATAGTGGAGCTATTGATAGAATTAATAGGGCCACTCTGAGAATTAAATCTGTTAAAATTTGTAAAAGTCCTTAGACCATACATTACTCATAGTCAACTCTATATAAATGCTGAGAAATAATAATAGAAGTTCTTCTCAAGTGAGAACACTGAGGTAAAGAGGGATTTAGAAACCTGCCAGCATTCACACAGTTAATGAGTGGCTGAGCTGAGAGTTAAACCCAGACTGCAAAGCCCAAGCCTTCAACCACCCTGCTCTTCTGTTTCCCAACTGTGCTGTGTTGCCCCATAACAAAGGAAAAACAACATTTCAGTATAAAAGGTCATATCAGTGGCATTCTATACATCTTAAATTAGAAATAATGGGCACTGTATTATTGATTTCCATTCTCTATCACTTGCTCAATAGAAACTTTTCATTATTTCCCTCCCCAGCAGTTTCATTAAGATGTTTGAGAATTTGTTTTGCTTTGCTGCAGATAATATGCTTAATAAGAGGCATTGTTTTCTTTATAGGGCCAGATCTCCTTGTAAATGTTCAATGCCTTTCTGATTTTATGACTCAGAATCGTTGATTGTTGACTTTTAACTCTTCCTTCCCACTTTATATGCCCCACCTCCTGCCTTCCAGCTTCCACTGTATTTATTTCCAGATAGGCTAACTTGGATTCTTGAGACAGAAAATGCTTTGAGTAACTTGTAGTTAACTTATAGTCCCCTCTCACACTCCCAAATTGCCTTTGTTACAGTCTTATAATTTTTGAACAATAATATGGTTTTCTGGAGACTCAGAGAAGATGGCGGAAGAGTAAGAAGTGGAGATCACCTTCCACCCTACAGATACATCAGAACTACATCTACACGTGGAACTGCTCCTATAGAACACCCACTGAACGCTGGCAGAAAACCTCAGACCTCCCAAAAGGCAAGAAACTCCCCCACGTACCTTGGTAGGGCAAAAGAAAAATGAATAAACAGAGACAAAAGAATAGGGATGGGGCCTGCACCAGTGGGAGGGAGCTGTGAAGGAGGAAAGGTTTCCACATACCAGGAAGTCCCTTTGCGGGCGGCGACTGTGGGTGGTGGAGGGGGAGCCATGGAGGAGAGCACAGCAACAGAGGTGCAGAGGGCAAAGTGGAGAGATTCCCGCACAGAGGGTCAGTGCCAACCAGCACTCACCAGCCCGAGAGGCTTGTCAGCTCACCTGCTGGGGTGGGCAGGGGCTGGGAGCTGAGGCTCAGGCTTCGGTTGGATTGCAGGGAGAGGACTGGGGATGGCAGCATGAACAAAGACTGAAGGGGGCTAGTATGCCATGGCTAGCTGGGAGGGAGTCCAGGAAAATGTCTGGACCTGCCGAAGAGACAAGAGACTTTTTCTTGCCTCTTCTCTTCCTGGTGCGCAAGGAGAGGGTATATAGAGCACTGCTTAAAGGAACTCCAGAGATGGGAGCCAGACATGGCTATCAGTGCAGAGCACAAAGAAGGGCATGAGATTTTAAGGCTCCTGCTGCAGCCACCAGGAAGCCTGTGTGCAAGCATAGGTCACTATCCACACCTCCCCACCTGGGAGCCTGTGCAGCCCGTCACTGCCAGGGTCCCATGATCCAGGGACAGCTTCCCCGAGAGAACACATGGCATGCCTCTGGCTGGTGCAACATCATGCTGGCCTCTGCCGCTGCAGGCTTGCCCCGCATGCCATACCCCTCCCTTTCCCCTGTCCTGAGTGAGCCAGAGCCGCCAAATCAGCTGCTCTTTAATCCCGTCCTGTATGAGCAAAGAAGAGATGCCCTCAGGCCACCTACACACAGAGGCGGGGCCAAATACAAAACTGAACCCTGGGAGCTGTGGGAACAAAGAAGAGAAAGGGAAATTACTCCCAGCAGCCTCAGAAGCAGCAGATTAAAGCTCCACAATAAACTTGATGTACTCTGCATCTGTGGAATACCTGAATAGACAACGAATCATCCCAAATTGTGGAGGTGGACTTGGGGAGCAAGACATATTATTTATTCCCCATTTCATCTTTTTGTGAGTGTGTATGTGTAGGCTTCTGTGTGAGATTTTGTCTGTATATCTTTGCTTTCACCATTTTTCCTAGGGTTGTGTCCATCCTTTTTTGCTTTTTTTTCTTTTTAAAATATTTTACTTTTTTTTCCTTTCTGCTTTATAACAAATTTAATCAGTTATACATATACATATGTTCCCATATCCCCTCCCTTTTGCGTCTCCCTCCCACCCTCCCTATCCCACCCCTCCAGGCAGTCACAAAGCACCTAGCTGATCTCCCTGTGCTATGCGGCTGCTTCCCACTAGCTATCTACCTTACGTTCAGTAGTGTATATATGTCCATGCCGCTCTTTCACTTTGTCACAGCTTACCCTTCCCCCTCCCCATATCCTCAAATCCATTCTCTAGTAGGTCTGTGTCTTTATTCCTGTCTTACCCCTATGTTCTTCATGACATTTTTTTCTTAAATTCCATATATATGTGTCAGCATACAGTATTGGTCTTTCTCTTTCTGACTTACTTCACTCTGTATGACAGACTCTAGGCCCATCCACCTCATTACAAATAGCTCAATTTCATTTCTTTTTATGGCTGAGTAATATTCCATTGTATATATGTGCCACATCTTCTTTACCCATTCATCTGATGATGGACACTTAGGTTGTTTCCATCTCCGGGCTATTGTAAATAGGGCTGCTATGAATATTTTGGTACATGTCTCATTTTGAATTATGGTTTTCTCAGGGTATATGCCCAGTAGTGGGATTGCTGGGTCATATGGTAGCTCTATTTGTAGTTTTTTAAGGAACCTCCATACCGTTCTCCATAGTGGCTGGACCAATTCACATTCCCACCAGCAGTGCAAGAGTGTCCCTTTTTTTCCACACCCTCTCCAGCATTTATTGTTTCTAGATTTTTTGATGATGGCCATTCTGACTGGTGTGAGATGATATCTCATTGTAGTTTTGATTTGCATTTCTCTAATGAGTAAAGATGTTGAGCATCCTTTCATGTGTTTGTTGGCAGTCTGTATATCTTCTGTGGAGAAATGTCTATTTAGGTCTTCTGCCCATTTTTGGATTGGGTTGTTTGTTTTTTTTGTTATTGAGCTGCATGAGCTGCTTATAAATTTTGAAGATTAATCCTTTGTCAGTTGCTTCATTTACAACTATTTTATCCCATTCTGAGGGTTGTCTTTTGGTCTTGTTTATGGTTTCCTTTGCTGTGCAAAAGCTTTTAAGTTTCATTAGGTCCCATGTGTTTATTTTTGTCTTTATTTCCATTTCTCTAGGAGGTGGGTCAAAAAGGATCTTGCTGTGATTTATGTCATAGAGTGTTCTGCCTATGTTTTCCTCTAAGAGTTTGATAGTGTCTGGCCTTACATTTAGGTCTTTAATCCATTTTGAGCTTATTTATGTGTATGGTGTTAGGGAGTGATCTAATCTCATAATTTTACATGTCCCTATCCAGTTTTCCCAGCACCACTTATTGAAGAGACTGTCCTTTCTCCATTGTACATTCCTACCTCCTTTATCAAAGATAAGGTAACCATATGTCCGTGGGTTTATCTCTGGGCTTTCTATCCTGTTCCATTGATCTATCTTTCTGTTTTTGTGCCAGTACCATACTGTCTTGATTACTGTAGCTTTGTAGTATAGTCTGAAGTCAGGGAGCCTGATTCCTCCAGCTCCATTTTTCGTTCTCAAGATTGCTTTGGCTATTCGGGGTCTTTTGTGTTTCCATACAAATTGTGAAATTTTTTGCTCTAGTTCTGTGAAAAATGCCAGTGGTAGTTTGATAGGGATTGCATTGAATCTGTAGATTGCTTTGGGTAGTAGAGTCATTTTCACAATGTTGATTCTTCCAATCCAAGAACATGGTACATCTCTCCATCTATTTGTATCATCTTTATTTTCTTTCATCAGTGTCTTATAATTTTCTGCATAAAGGTCTTTTGTCTCCTTAGGTAGGTTTATTCCTAGGTATTTTATTCTTTTTGTTGCAATGGTAAATGGGAGTGTTTCCTTGATTTCATTTTCAGATTTTTCATCATTAGTATATAGGAATGCCAGAGATTTCTGTGCATTAATTTTGTATCCTGCTACTTTACCAAATTCATTGATTAGCTCTAGCAGTTTTCTGGTAGCATCTTTAGGATTCTCTATGTATAGTATCATGTCATCTGCAAACAGTGACAGCTTTACTTCTTCTTTTCCAATTTGGATTCCTTTTATTTCCTTTTCTTCTCTGATTGTTGTGGCTAAAACTTCCAAAACTATGTTGAATAAGAGTGGTGAGAGTGGGCAACCTTGTCTTGTTCCTGATCTTAGTGGAAATGGTTTCAGTTTTTCACCATTGAGGACAATGTTGGCTGTGGGTTTGTCATATATGGCCTTTATTATGTTGAGGAATGTTCCCTCTATGCCTACTTTCTGCAGGGTTTTTATCATAAATGGGTGTTGAATTTTGTCGAAAGCTTTCTCTGCATCTATTGAGATGATCATATGGTTTTTCTCCTTCAATTTGTTAATGTGGTGTATCACGTTGATTGATTTGCATATATTGAAGAATCTTGCATTCCTGGAATAAACCCCACTAAAATATTTTTCTTAATAATTATTTTTTTATTTTTTATTTGAATAACTTTATTTTATTTTATCATACTTTATTCGATTTTATTTTGTTTTATTCTCTTTCTTTCTTTCTATTTTTTCTCCCTTGTATTCTGAACCGTGTGGAAAAATGTTCTTGGTGCTCCAGCCAGGAGTCAATGCTGTGCCTCTGAGGTGGGAAAGCCAACTTCAGGACACTGGTCCGCAAGCAACCTCCCAATTCCACATACTATCAAATGGTGAAAATCTCCCACAGATCTCCATCTCAACACCAAGACCCAGGTTCACTCAATGATGAGCAAGCTACAGTGCTGGACACCCTATGCCAAACAACTAGCAAGACAGGAGCACAGACCCATCCATTAGCAGAGAGGCTGCCTAAAATCACAATAAGGCCACAGACACCCCAAAACACACTACCAGACGTGGACCTGCCCAACAGAAAGACAAGATCTAGCCTCATCCCCCAGAACATAGGCACTATCCCCTCCACCTGGAAGCCTACAAAACACACTGAACCAAACTTAGCCACTGGGGACAGACACCAGAAAACAATGGGAAATGTGAACCAGCAGCCTGCGAAAATGAGACCACAAACACAGTAAGATAAGTAAAATTAGAAGACAGAAAAACACACAACAGATGAAGGAGCAAGGTAAAAACACACCAGACCAAATGAATGAAGAGGAAATAGGCAGTCTACCTGAAAAATAATTCAGAGTAATGATAGTAAAGATGATCCAAAATCTTGGAAATAGAATAGAGAAAATGCAAGAAACATTTAACAAGGACCTAGAAGAACTAAAGAGGAAACAAGCAATGATGAACAACAAAATAAATGAAATTAAAAATACTCTAGAAGGGATCAATAGCAGAATAACTGAGGGAGAAGAAGGGATAAGTGACCTGGAAGATAAAATAGTAGAAATAACTACTGCAGAGCAGAATAAAGAGAAAAGAATGAAAAGAACTGAGGACAGTCTCAGAGACCACTGGGACAACATTAAAAGCACCAACATTTGAATTATAAGGGTCCCAGAAGAAGAAAAGAAAAAGAAAGAGACTGAGAAATTATTTGAAGAGATTAGAGTTGAAAACTTCCTTAATATGGGAAAGGAAATAGTTAATCAAGTCCAGGAAACACAGAGAGTCCCATGCAGGATAAATCCAAGGAGAAACACGCCAAGACACATATTAATCAAACTATAAAAAATTAAATACAAAGAAAACATATTAAAAGCAGCAAGGGGGATTTCCCTGGTGGTGCAGTTGTTGAGAGTCCCCCTGTGGATGCAGGTGACATGGGTTCGTGCCCCGGTCTGGGAAGATCCCACATGCCGTGGAGCAGCTGGGCTTGTGAGCCATGGCCACTGAGCCTGCACATCTGGAGCCTGTGCTCCACAATGGGAGAGGCCACAGCAGTGAGAGGCCTACATACCACAAAAAAAAAAAAAAAAAAAAAAAGAAAAAGAAAGAAAAGCAGCAAGGGAAAAACAACAAACAACACACAAGGGAATACCCATAAGGTTAACAGCTGATCTTTCAGCAGAAACTCTGCAAGCCAGAAAGGCGTGGCAGGACATATTTAAAGAAATGAAGGAGAAAAACCTACAGCCAAGATTACTCTAACCAGCAAGGATCTCATTCAAATTTGATGGAGAGATTAAAAACCTTACACAGAAGCAAAACATGAGAGAGTTCAGCAACACCAAACCAGCATTACAACAAATGCTAAAGGAACTTCTCTAGGCAAGAAAAACAAGAGAAGGAAAACACGTACAATAACAAACTCAAAACAACTAAGAAAATGGGAATAAGAACATACGTATCGATAAGTACTGTAAATGTAAATGGATTAAATGCTCCCACCAAAAGACACAGACTGGCTAAATTGATACAAAAACAACACCTGTATATATCCTGTGTACAAGAGACCCACGTCAGACCTAGGGACACATACAGACTGAAAGAGAGGAGTTGGAAAAAGGTATTCCATGTAAATGGAAATCAAAAGAAAGCTGGAATAGCAATTCTCATATCAGACAAAATAGACTTTAAAATAAAGGCTATTACAAGAGACAAAGTAGGACACAACATATTGATCAAGGGATCAAGCCAAGAAGAAGATATAACAATTGTAAATAGTTATGCACCCAACATAGGAGCACCTCAATATATAAGGCACATACTAACAGCCATAAAAGGGGAAATTGACAGTAGCACAATCATAGTAGGGGACTTTAACACCCCACTTTCACCAATGGACAGATCATCCAAAATGAAAATAAATAAGAAAACACAAGCTCTAAATGATACATTAAACAAGATGGACTTAATTGATATATATAGGACATTCCATCCAAAAAGAACAAGATACACATTTTTCTCAAATGCTCATGGAACATTCTCCAAGATAGATCATATCTTGCATCACAAAGCAAGCCTTGGTAAATTTAAGAAAATAGAAATCATATCAACTATCTTTCCAGACCACAAAGCTATGAGACTAGATATCAATTACAGGAAAAGATCTGTAAGGAATACAAACATATTGAGGCTAAACAATACACTACTTAAGAACCAAGTGATCACGGAAGAAATCAAAGAGGAAATCAAAATATACCTAGAAATAAATGACAATGGACACACAATGACCCAAAACCTATGGGATACAGCAAAAGCAATTCTAAGAGGGAAGTTTAGAGCAATACAATCCAACCTTAAGAAACAGGAAACATCTCAAATAAACAACCCAATGTTGCACTTAAAGCAATTAGATAAAGAAGAACAACAACAACAACAAAAAAACCCCAAAGTTAACAGAAAGAAAGAAATCATAAAGATCAGATCAGAAATAAATGAAAAAGAAATGAAGGAAATGATAGCAAAGATCAGTAAAACTAAAAGCTGCTTTTTTGAGAAGATAAAATATAATTGATAAACCATTAGCCAGACTCATCAAGAAAAAAAGGGAGAAGACTCAAATCAATAGAATTAGAAATGAAAAAGGAGAAGTAACAACTGGCACTGCAGAAATACAAAGGACCATGAGAGATTACTATAAGCAACTATAAGCTAATAAAATGGACAACCTGAAAGAAATGGACAGATTCTTAGAATTGCACAACATGCTGAGACTGAACCAGGAAGAAATATAAAATATGAACAGAACAATCACAAGTACTGAAATTGAAACTGTGATTAAAAATCTTCAAGGTCTTCCCTGGTGGCACTGTGGTTGACAGTCCGCCTGCCAATGAGAGGACATGGGTTCGTGCCCCAGTACAGGAAGATCCCACATGCTGCAGAGAGGCTGGGCCCGTGAGCCATGGCTGCTGAACCTGTGCATCCAGAACCTGTGCTCCACAACGGGAGAAGACACAACAGTGAGAGGGCCGTGTACCACAAGAAAAAAAAATCTTCCAACAGACAAAAGCCTAGGATCAGATGGCTTCACAGGCGAATTCTATCAAACATTTAGAGAAGAGCTAACACCTATCCTTCTCAAACTCTTCCAAAATATAGCAGAAGGTGGAACACTCCCAAACTCATTCTATGAGGCCCCCATCACCCTGATACCAAAACCAGACAAAGATGTCACAAAGAAAGAAAACTACAGGCCAATATCACTGATGAACATAGATGCAAAAATCCTCAAAAAAATACGAGCAAGCAGAATCCAAGAGCACATTAAAAGGATCATACACCATGATCAAGTGGGGTTTAGTCCAGGAATGCAAGGATTCTTCAATATATGCAAATCAATCAATGTGATACACCATATTAACAAATTGAAGGAGAAAAACCATATGATCATCTCAATTGATGCAGAGAAAGCTTTCGACAAAATTCAACACCCATTTAAGATAATAAACCTCTAGAAAGTAGGCATAGAGGGAACTTTCCTCAACATAATAAAGGCCACATATGACAAACCCACAGCCAACAACGTCCTCAATGGTGAAAAACTGAAACCATTTCCACTAAGATCAGGAGCAAGACAAGGTTGCCCACACTTACCACTATTACTCAATATATTTTGGAAGTTTTAGCCACAACAATCAGAGAAGAAAAAGAAATAAAATGAATCCAAATCGGAAAAGAAGAATTAAAGCTGTCACTGTTTGCATATGGTATGATAGTATACATAGAGAATCCTAAACATGTTACCAGGAAAATACTATAGCTAATCAATGAATTTGGTAAAGTTGCAGGATACAAAATTAATGCACAGAAATCTATTGCATTCCTATACATTAATGATGAAAAACCTGAAAGTGAAATTAAGAAAACAGTTCCATTTGTCACTGCAACAAAAAGAATAACATATCTAGGAATAAATCTACCTAAGAAGACAAAAGACCTGTATGCAGAAAATTATAAGACACTGATGAAAGAAATTAAATATGATACAAAGAGATGGAGAGATATACCATGTTCTTTGATTGGAAGAATCAACTTTGTGAAATTGGATAGGGAGGGTAGAGGGAAGGAGATGCAAGAGGGAAGAGATATGGGAACATATGTATATGTGTAACTGATTCACTTTGCTATAAAGCAGAAACTAACACACCATTGTAAAGCAATTATAGTCCAATAAAGATGTTAAAAAATTAAATAGAACAACTGGAGACAGAAGAATAAAGAAAACCCCCAAAAATAAAAAAAATAATAATATGGTTTCCTTCTTCACTTCTCAATAGCCCCAATGCAGGCAGATGGGTGAATTGACCCAAGATTTGGATTTTGCAGAAGGAAAAGGAAACTCTTGAAGGGCTGGCAATAAATGGGTTAAAGTTATTCCTCATTGGTTCTGGGCTTAGCAGGCAAGGAATGGAAAAATAAAGCCCAGAGCAAATGGGAAATGGGGATTGGGGAGAGACTTTGGATTGGGTTGGGTTGGGTTCCTTCTCACTATTAAAATGAGAGTAAGTGACAAAAGAGAGAGTTGGAGGATGTGACCAGGACTGGAGTCTTGGGCTGTGAGAAGTCAGGGGCAAGCTATTCAGAGTTGTAATGTTCCAGGTGTAGCTGTGGGAGTACATTTCTGAAGTGGTCCCTGTCATCTACCTTTTCACACTGTAAGGGCAAGTCCAGCCCAAGGCTGCAGGACCAATGTCCCTTCACTAATTAATTCTAACAGTTCTTTCAGGTTGTGCTTTTCTCTCTCTTGTTTCATCTGGAATTTTTAGTTTTGTCTAATCATCACTATCAGGGTAGGAAAAGTCTCTTTTACTTTATCATATTGTTTTTGAAACAACATGGATCATTAATCTTTTTGATCAACTTCTTCCCAAGATTCTGATTCTCACTAATATCTCACTACTATTTACAAATCATGACCCACACTTGCTTATCTAAAAGGAGTGATTAGGCAGACATGTATGTTAGGTGGTAGACCCTGGAGTTTATGACATAAAAAGAGCTGGGAAGGCAAAGACATCCACTGGATCTACCACATGTGTGTTTTAATTTTTTAATCTAATAGAAGATAGGGCACCAAGGAAGCCTGGAACCAGGTTCTAAAGTCTTCACTGAATGTGGGTGAATACCTGAGTTTTGCAGAGGACATTGAAGAAGTTGGTAGTCATGTGGCTGGAGTCACAAAAGAGGAATCGTTTTGCATAAGAATAAAAGAATACTGTCTGGACATGGTCATCAGGCCTTGTGGGGCTTGTGATGCAGGTAAAAATGAACTGTCTCTGCTTAGGGTTTGATACATCCAGAGCAGCATTTCCCAAAGCTTGGACAAATGAAACAGAACCTCCAGGAATATTTGGAGATTACAGCTAATGGGACAATCTCATCACAATGAGAAGTAAGAAGAAGCAAAGTTCTGTAGTGATGCTGAAAATGTAGAAATGTTTACTTACAAAGCAAGGAGATTTCTAGAGAATCAGTTGGAAAAATATGGAAAGGAAGAACCACAGAAAGTGGCAATTTTGAAAGACACAGAGAAGGATGGCAGGGCCAATAATATGAAGGAAGAGGAACTCTTAGTGATATGCAGAAGAATTGGCTTGACTTTTCTCTGGATAGCAAACTAGCACTGGCTGAGGTTCCTAGAGGTATGAGCATTTTCATGAGTTTAAAAGGTTGTAGCATTTGCTGCATAGTAAAATAAAATTTTGCAGAACCTTTTTTTTTTCCTGTGGTCTATGCAAAGAGCTCTCCCTGCAGAGATAGGTCAGCCTGCTTGCCTGGTTGCCTTGGGATGAAATCCCAACAACAGGCAGAGGTAAAGCAGTTCAAAAGTTCTCATGCTGAAATGGGAAAGACCTACAGTGGGTATGGAAATCTATGTTTGAATTGGGTTTTGTTCCATAAATTGCTAAGAAAAAGAGCTGGTCCTTGGGTTCTTACTGCCCAGGAGAGAGGCACCCAGTCATCCTTGAAGGAAGTGTCAAGTTTAATGGAAAGGAGCTGGTGCATCTATGCTGGTTTAGGGACAAGCACCCTGGAGTAAGATGTTCCCGGTTATTGGGAGGAAGTTAGACACATTCTCACGTGCTTTACCTCTCAGCGCCTATGTTGGTTAAAAGGCATCAGACAAAAATACTTGGGTGATATCTTTCACACCCTCGCCCTACTCCCATTCTAAAATGTCATGAATAATTCCTGTCCCATTTTCAATTATATAAAATCCAAGTTTTGCTTTGGAAAATGATAACAGAAAACAAACGAGCAAAACCAAACAGGCATTTAAGCTTTCCTTGGGTTGATCCAAGAAAAACCTTCAAACTTTCTTTTTTTTGCTATTTCTTCCCCTTTATAAGTCTTTTTTGTTTGTTTGTTTGTTTTACCTCTGCAGTCACCCCATATTCTAATATGTCATTAGACAGATATTTTTATGCAGTTTCAGAGCTTTTTGTTTTGGGTGATATTAATCCCTCACCACCCCCTTACTGGTGAAAACTTACTAATACTTCAAGGTCAAAATTATACATCATATTCTTCTCAAACTTTCTTTTATACTCTTGAATGTGAGTCAGTTACTCTCTATTCAAGTTCAGTACCTCAACCGAGAGTACTTCTTACAGTCAGTAACAGTCCTGCTTTATGTTCCTTGTTTTCTTGTTAGATTAAAAACCCTCCAAGGGAAAGATTGTGCTTTAGTACCATATTATTTTCCAGAGCACCTATCTTAATACCTTCACTACAGAGTGTACTTGACAAAATGCTGGCTGATTGAATATCCATTTCCAGTGAATAAAATAGGCCTTTTCAAGTCTTATAAGCAGATTTAAGCTCCAAAGAAACATTGTACAGAAATTAAGTAGCAATTTATCAGTAGTCACCCAGTGGCTTTAATGAGCAAATGACCTTTTCCAAACCAACCACAGAAACTTCTTCATTTCCTATTGTTTAAGAAGAATCTTGAATAATAGATTCATAGACTTATTCCTGTGTAGTCTGTGGCCAACACATGTAGGCTTTGGGTGACTTGGAGACAAAGTTCCTCTTCACTTTCAGAATGACAGAGGAAGAACTTCCTCCCAGTTCTGGAACGTTTTGTAGGATGGAGTGAAAAGCTTGGGATCTGGCACCATCAAGCACAGTTGCTGACTCACATTATAGCCTAATGGAACGTGAACAGGCTGGAACCAGTAAACCCTCAATAACCATGTCTCTGGACAAGCAGCTTCGATCCTCTGCAACTCTGTCTTTCCTTTATAAAATGTGGCTACAAACACCTGCCCTGAATTTAAGTACTTATATCAGATGCCTCTAATTCACCATTTTAGAATCTCTCAGCCTCATCTGTCTCTTTTCTCCATCCATGACTACAGTAGACAGTTCCACTGGCTCCAAGAAGTTTCCTGCTGATACAATCTGATCACCCGACTTCAGGACTGTATCTCAGGACTCAGACATGGTGTTAAAAGCCATAAGAAGGGCCTCCCTGGTGGCGCAGTGGTTGAGAGTCCGCCTGCCGATGCAGGGGATACGGGTTCGTGCCCCGGTCTGGGAGGATCCCATATGCCGCGGAGCGGCTGGGCCCGTGAGCCATGGCCGCTGGGCCTGCACATCCGGAGCCTGTGCTCCGCAACGGGGGAGGCCACAACAGTGAGAGGCCCGCATACCGCAAAAAAAAAAAAAAAAAAAAAAGCCATAAGAACCCACTCAGCTTGCAGTCTATGCAAGCATATCCCAGATGTTCAGGGTAGTTAGGTTAACAACCCACGGAGTGAACTATGACCAACAAAGTTTAGGGACTCATAGAAAATTCTTCTCCATCTCTGACCCCAGAGAGTTAGTCCTGAAATACACCTTCATAGAACTGAACCAACAGTTGCCTACTTTGTGGTCAACTCATAATGCATCCTGATATTTGACTCTTTCTATCCATGTCTTACTTCTATTAGACCTGATCTCTTAGTTCTATTCCCTGGGTCTATACTCCCCATATAGCATCATCACACACATGTCTTTGTCTCAGGCTCTGCTTTCTGGGGAACCTAGAATGAGTCTTAACCTTATTGTTACAACATGGGCAGAAAAGCACAAAGGAGGAAAAAATCTCTGATACAAAATATAAGGTGATAGCAAATTTGCTTTTCTCTAGGAAGGTAAATATGGAAAAGATAAGTATGTGGTAGTATCACCTTAAGATCTGAAAATTACAGAGGACTTTATTTGATGTGGAATCTTCTAGCAATGCTTATGGATGATTCTGACTTTTCTTTTGATCACCATTGTTCTGTATTCCTTTGGGATGCTGGCCTGGTCCTACTGGGTAAAACTGCATAGGGATCACACCAGGGATCATAGTCACAACAGTCAATTCATCCGAGCTGATGACATTACTCTGTGCCCTGGGAAAGGAGCTGGAAGCTGGAAAAGAAACACTCACTAATGGAAAAGAACAAACAGGCTAAGGAGAGAGATGTTATTTTTGAACTGTTAAAGATAGCATTATAAATAGCAGAGAAAATGGAAAAGCAGAAATTAAAATCAAAAGCAAGTTGACAGCAGCACTTTTAATATGACAATTTTGGTGCTTCGAAGGCCCAGGTTGATGGATGTAATACCTGAGTCCCCTCAAAATAGCCAAAGACCATGGGGTTTGAGCACTTAGTCACAATAGCATTTTGGGTTAAACAATCATTGACTCAACGGTGAAAAATGAGATGAATTAAAATTATTTTCTTCACAATGGCCAAGGGGCTTGGCAAGTAATATATTGAAGAAATTTCCTAGACATAATAGGTTACATTAATTTTCAATGGCAAAACAATTCCTTCAGCATTATTTTTCAAGGAGAGAAAAGAAGAAGGGGGAGAAAACAACCCTGTTACTTGTGCTATTTACTTCTGGCCTAAATGAGAAAACATGTTTCAAAGGGAAGATTAAAAAAGGTGTATCTAGACATAGAGCAAATCCTGACTGTAAAGAATTCAAGCTAATTCGTTACCCATTTTCCTGTTCAAATGTAGTCATTATTAATCCAAGAAAAACAGAAGCATAAGTGATGAAAATCATTACATGGAGAAGCAGGATATTAAGTCCTCTGCTAGCTAAAAAGCAACTTTGTTTGGAATATGGAACAAAAATAGGAGCAAATGTTTCCATCCAGATGTGCTTACCAGTCATGGTAGAAGAGCTTAGTGATTGCAGCCTCTTTATCCCTGATGTTGAATCAATGAATGAGCACCTCAGGCTCCAAGCCTTGTGGGTTTCATGTGCTGCTTGGGGAGTAAGGTAAGTGGAGTTGCGTAGGGTGGTGAGAAGAAGATGGTGCCATCAGCTGGTGCCAAATAGGAGGAGAGGCCGGTGTTGCTGTGATCAGCATGCATGCTTCTCTCCTCCCTGCTCCCCCCTAAGACCTGTGTTACTATCCTCAGATTGTTGACCATCTGGCCCAGTGGTGTCCCAGTAAATGTTTAAGAACTGACTCTAAATGTAGTTCTGACATGAATTTTGGTTGATATTTTCATTTTATAGCAGTGGTTGGAAAACTTTTTCTGTATAGAGCCAGGCGGTAAATATTTTAAGCTTTGCCGGGCACAGTCCCTGTCACAACTACTCTACTCTGCCACTGGAACAAGAAAGCAGTCATAGAAAATACGTAAACAAACGAACACAGTGGTGTTCCAATAAAACCTCACGTAAGGATACTTTCAACTTCCTGTAACTTTCATGTGTCATGAAATATTCCTTTTGTTTTCTTTATTTTCAACCACTTAAAAATATTAAAAACATTATTATTCTCAGGCTGTACCAAAAATGGAGGCAGCCTGGATTTGGCCTGGAGGCTGTAATTTGCCACTCTTGTTTTACAGTAATGATTAAGTCAGACAATGGTGAAACAACTAAGACGTATGATGGACCTTCATGTGCTTGTCGATGAGTTGTGAGTGACTCCTTTGCTCAGATAATTGTTTTAAAATACTGGAAGTGTTTCTTCAATTTCTTTGTGCTATTCACAGTGTAATGGCTATAGACATGACATACTTTTAAGTTCAGTCTGTATTATAAACACTTTCTATAACTTTCTTATGTCTGGGAGCCCTGATTTGTAGTATTTGCCAATTTCCATGTTATAAACATCCCCACTATGGCTGATTTCAAGTTACTAACGTGACATCGGTTATACTATGTGGGTGCCTTTTATAAAGAAACTACAAGAGCAAGGACTTCCTTCTTTATTATTTTTACTTCCAGGCAGTGTCTTGCACTGAACTAAGCACACACTAGGTGCTCGATAAAAATAGTTTATGGAGCAGTGTGTCCACTGGGTAACTCCACTTGGCTCTCACCTCAAGCCATTTTAAGTGATGGACATGGGTTTGTGGGAGCCAGACAAGCCATCACTTTCTATCCTCAGGTTGGGTTACTGGTCTCTAGCAGCTGTGACTAGGCTTCAAAAGAGTAGATAAGAAAATCACGTTTGTCTCAGGTGCTCCTAACTCTCTCTCCTTCTCTGCTCTCTTCCTGTCTCTCCCTTCCTGATGGCTTCTCTGCTTCCTGCATTGCACAGGCTCCTAGATGCCTCCTCTGGCCCTGTTACTACTCTACCCTTCCCATGCCAGTTAAATGCCTCTAATAGTGTTTATTTGGAGAGAGAGAGAAGCTTGATTTACAAATAGGAACGAAACTTTGATCTACAGGTATAGGTCTCCTTTAGCTAAAATTTTAGGAATGTAACTAACACACCACTTAATGATTAGGAAGATGTAGATATGTATATATGTATGCGTTTATATGTGTATATTTCTTTCAATGAAAAACACTGAACAAAAATTACCCACATTCCTACTACCTTTAGAACTGTATAAAGTAAGAAATGAAAAAATTTCCTTCAGTCCATCTAATCTCTTAACCCCCAAAATAAACCATTATGAAAAATTCGGGGAGTGTCATTTCTGATTTTTCCTAATTTTGAGAGTAAAAGAATCTTTCTTTCTCTCACTCACTCTCTCTACTCTCTCTCTCATTTTTGGCCCCTCATCCTCTGTTCCCCACCCCTTCTCTGGAATCCTCATTGTCTGTGCTACACTTCAGCCAGTCCCTCTTGTTCTGGTCCAAGTCCACCTTCCCCTGTAAGTCCATGTCTCAGTGCAGCCCCCTTGAGTTCTTACAGCTAAGCAGGCTCAGGGCCCACATTTCCACACTGACATAAAGCTGACATTTGCTTTACTGGGTACACTTATTCCCCTGGATTTTATTTGATCAGTATCCACCCGTTGCACTCTTAGTCTTTTTGTACAACGCCTCTGTAACTGACACCCACAGCCACAAGACTATTTAGACTTCCTAGAACCAAATTGCTTTCCAGAACTCCAGTGGCATGAAGCTAATGTGGATATTGATTTCTCGTTTGTTTGTGGCTAGTAATGAGGAGCCCAGAACGGGCAATAGGCTGGTGGAGAGAGCACCTCTTCTGTGAGCCGCTGGCCAGGAGACAGCCCTCTTCAGCTGCTGCCACAGCTGGGCCCCCTGCTCTGTCCTGTGTCCTCTGCAGACTTCCAGGCTTGAGGCTGATGACAAACACCGCCCTGGGCTCCTGTGCTTGCAGCAGAGATCGCCTGCACCCACTGCTGCCTTCCAAACCCATTCTGCCTTTTGTCTGCTGAGGCCCTGAAGCAGCAGGGTCCCCATTTCACAGCCATCTAGGTTCCCGTGGCCATGTCTGCTGAGACAAAATTGCACGTAGTGTCTTTCTACAGGAAAAGCACTGCCCCAGACAAATGTGTCAGACACCTAGCCAGCTAGACACCCAATTATTTGTCTTTGCTTTTATTATCTTTTAATTTTTAAAGTCTGACAACAGCACCTTGCACAAAACAGTAGTGTGGCTGGCCATCCTTTTTCCCTCTGCTGAATTAGTTTTTCAACTGTGGAGGGAAAGACCTGGAAGTCCAGTGCCTAATCCCTGCTAGTGGGCTCCAGGTAAACACACCTCTTTGTGGAAGACTTTGCCAGTTCCCCAGGATAAATGATGAGTGGTAATATTACTGTTGTTTTAAATGAAAACCAGGGTTAGTCTCTGATACAAAATAGCTAAACCTCATCCCATAGACAATTCTCCTGATTTTAGTAATGTACCTAATATAAGAAAAACTCTCCACAGTTCTTCAACCAGATGTTGCCTTCTCAGGGAGGCTTACTCTGTCCTCTCTACTTGGGATTGCATTGACCACACTCTGTGCTACCTCCCTACCTTATCTTTCTCTTTTTCTTCTCTCATCACCTTCAACACACTACCTAGATCCTCCTGCTTCTGTCAGTCTCCCCTTAGTAGAACCTAAGCTCCTCAAGGCAGGAATGTATGTCTGTTTTACTCACTGGTGTTTTTCTAGTGCCTAGAAGAGTGCCCAGCACATCTGAAATGTTCAATAAGTATTTGTTGAGTGAATGTAACAAAATCAGATCAGCCATGAGCTTCCCAGTCCTATATCCTTTCTCCCTCTGTGTGACGTTCTCCGATCTCCTTTCTCCTCCTTCTTCAAGTCTTTCCCCTTCACCTCATCCTCCATTCCCTGAAAATACCTCCTGGGTTCTTCAGCCCCAGTGTAAGGTTATATTCATTCATGTAGGCTGTGAAGGATTGATAAGACCTAAATGTCACTGCTCCAAGAATGCAAGGGAAAAAGGCAAAAGAAAACTTTTTAAATGTTTAATTGTGGCCAAATACACATAACAAAACTTACTGTTTTAACCATTATTTTAACCAACAAATAGAATTATAAGACATTCAAAGTGTACATTGCAACAACACAATACACATATACATTGTGAAAGGATTCTTCTCATATACTTAATTAACACATCTGTAAGAAATTCTTTTACAATACTTACATACATCACATCACCACTATGCATACCCTAAATATCTCACAACCTTACTCATCAACCATATATATACATTTTTGGTGAGAACACTTAAGTTCTACTCAATTATCAAATTTCAATTATTCAGTACAGTGTTGTCAACTATATTCATCATGTTTAACATTGAATCCTCAGAACTTATGTGTCTTATAGCTGAAAGGTTGTACACTTTTAGCAATCTCTTCCCATTTCCCCAAATCCCCAGCCCCTGGAGAACAGTTATCTATCTCTTGATTATGGATATATGAATTTGTAATTATTCCTTTTTTTCTCCTATTATTTATAGATGTTATAGTTTAATAAACAACATTTCTCTTAAAATACTGATAAGGTTTCTAGATGTATAATATATGATTGATTAACTGATTTTCGTATTTTTGTTCTTTTTTTCTTTTCTATTTTCTACAGTAATTGGGTATTACATTAAAAAATATATTTTGTTTGTTTTTTTAATTAATTTATTTATTTTTGTCTGCATTGGGTCTTCTTTGCTGCACACGGGTTTTCTCTAGTTGCGGTGAGCAGGGCTTACTCTTTGTTGTGGTGTGCGGGCTTCTCACTGCAGTGACTTCTCTTGTTGTGGAGCATGGGCTCTAGGTGTGCAGGCTTCAGTAATTTTGGCACATGGGCTCAGTTGTTGTTCATGGGCTCTAGAGTGCAGGCTCAGTAGTTGTGGCGCACGGGCTTAGTTACTCCACGGCATGTGGGATCTTTCTGGACCAGGGTTGGAACCCATGTCCTCTGCATTGGCAGGTGGATTCTTAACAACTGTGCCGCCAGGGAAGTCCTGAGTATTACTTTTATAATACTTCTATAATATTAAAAGTATTCTTTTTCTTTATTAGTTTCTGCTTTATAACAAAGTGAATCAGTCATACATATACATCTGTTCCCACATCCCTTCCCTCATGTATCTCCCACCCTCCCACCTTCCCCACCCCACCCCTCCAGGCAGTCACAAAGCACCGAACTGATCTCCCTGTGCTCTGCGGTTGCTTCCCACTATCTATCTACCTTACTTTTGGTAGTGTATATATGTCCATGCCTCTCTTTCGCTTTGTCACAGCTTACCCTTCCCCCTCCCCATATCCTCAAGTCCATTCTCAAGTAGGTCTGTGTCTTTATTCCCGTTTTACCCTTAGGTACTTCATGATATATTTTTTTTAAATTCCATATATATGTGTTAGCATACGGTATTTGACTTTTTCTTTCTGACTTACTTCACTCTGTATGACAGACTCTAGGTCTATCCACCTCATTACAAATAGCTCAGTTTCGTTTCTTTTTATGGCTGAGTAATATTCTATTGTATATATGTGCCACATCTTCTTTATCCATTCATCCGATGATGGACACTTAGGTCGTTTCCAGCTCCGGGCTATTGTGAATAAAGCTGCAATGAACATTGTGGTACATGTCTCCTTTTGAATTATGATTTTCTCAGGGTATATGCCTAGAAGTGGGATTGCTGGGTCATATGGTAGTTCTATTTTTAGTTTTTTAAGGAACCTCCATACTGTTCTCCATAGTGGCTGTACCAATTCACATTCCCACCAGCAGTGCAAGAGTGTTCCCTTTTCTCCACAGCCTCTCCAGCATTTATTGTTTCTAGATTTCTTGATGATGGCCATTCTGACTGGTGTGAGATGATATCTCATTGTAGTTTTGATTTGCATTTCTCTAATGATTAATGATGTTGAGCATTCTTTCATGTGTTTGTTGGCAGTCTGTATATCTTCTTTGGAGAAATGCCTATTTAAGTCTTCTGCCCATTTTTGGATGGGGTTGTTTGTTTTTTTTGTTATTGAGCTGCATGAGCTGCTTATAAATTTTGGAGATTAATCCTTTGTCAGTTGCTTCATTTGCAAATATTTTCTCCCATTCTGAGGGTTGTCTTTTGGTCTTGTTTATGGTTTCCTTTGCTGTGCAAAAGCTTTGAAGTTTCATTAGGTCCCATTTGTTTATCTTTGTTTTTATTTCCATTTCTCTAGGAGGTGGGTCCAAAAGGATCTTGCTGTGATTTATGTCATAGAGTGTTCTGCCTATGTTTTCCTCTAAGAGTTTGATAGTTTCTGGCCTTACATTTAGGTCTTTAATCCATTTTGAGCTTATTTTTGTGTATGGTGTTAGGGAATGATCTAATCTCAAACTTTTACATGTCCCTGTCCAGTTTTCCCAGCACCACTTATTGAAGAGGCTGTCCTTTCTCCACTGTACATTCCTGCCTCCTTTATCAAAAATAAGTTGACCATATGTGTGTGGGTTTATCTCTGGGCTTTCTATCCTGTTCCATTGATCTATCTTTCTGTTTTTGTGCCAGTACCACACTGTCTTAATTACTGTAGCTTTGTAGTATAGTCTGAAGTCAGGGAGCCTGATTCCTCCAGCTCCGTTTTTCTTTCTCAAGATTGCTTTGGCTATTCGGGGTCTTTTGTTTTTCATAAAAAATTTTGAAATTTTTTGTTCTAGTTCTGTGAAAAATGCCAGTGGTAGTTTGATAGGGATTGCATTGAATCTGTAGATTGCTTTGGGTAGTAGAGTCATTTTCACAATATTGATTCTTCCAATCCAGGAGCATGGTATATCTCTCCATCTCTTTGTATCATCTTTAATTTCTTTCATCAGTGTCTTATAATTTTCTGCATACAGGTCTTTTTTCTCCTTAGGTAGGTTTATTCCTAGGTATTTTATTCTTTTTGTTGCAATGGTAAATGGGAGTGTTTTCTTGATTTCATTTTCAGATTTTTCATCATTAGTGTACAGGAATGCCAGAGATTTCTGTGCATTAATTTTGTATCCTGCTACTTTACCAAATTCATTGATTAGCTCTAGCAGTTTTCTGGTAGCATCTTTAGGATTCTCTATGTATAGTATCATGTCATCTGCAAACAGTGACAGCTTTACTTCTTCTTTTCCAATTTGGATTCCTTTTATTTCCTTTTCTTCTCTGATTGCTGTGGCTAAAACTTCCAAAGCTAGGTTGAATAAGAGTGGTGAGAGTGGGCAGCCTTGTCTTGTTCCTGATCTTAGTGGAAATGGTTTCAGTTTTTCACCATTGAGGACAATGTTGGCTGTGGGTTTGTCATATATGGCTTTTATTATGTTGAGGAAATTTCCCTCTATGCCTACTTTCTGGAGGGTTTTTATCATAAATGGGTGTTGAATTTTGTCGAAAGCTTTCTCTGCATCTATTGAGATAATCATATGGTTTTTCTCCTTCAACTTGTTAATATGGTGTATCACATTGATTGATTTGCACATATTGAAGAATCCTTGCATTCCTGGAATAAACCACACTTGATCATGTTGTATGATCCGTTTAATGTGCTGTTGGCTTCTGTTTGCTAGTATTTTGTTGAGGATTTTTGCATCTATGTTCATCAGTGATATTGGCCTGTAGTTTTCTTTCTTTGTGACATCCTTGCCTGGTTTTGGTATCAAGGTGATGGTGGCCTCGTAGAATGAGTTTGGGTGTGTTCCTTCCACTGAAATTGTTTGGATGAGTTTGAGAAGGATGGGTGTTAGCTCTTCTCTAAATGCTTGATAGAATTCGCCTGTGAAGCCATCTGGTCCTGGGCTTTTGTTTGTTGGAAGATTTTTAATCACAGTTTCATTTTCAGTGCTTGTGATTGGTTTATTCATATTTTCTATTTCTTCCTGAATCAGTCTTGGCAGGTTGTGCATTTCTAAGAATTTGTCCATTTCTTCCAGGTTGTCCATTTTATTGGCATAGATTTGCTTGTAGTAATCTCTCATGATCTTTTGTATTTCTGCAGTGTCAGTTGTTACTTCTCCTTTTTCATTTCTGATTCTATTGATTTGAGTGTTCTCCCTTCTTTTCTTGATGAGTCTGGCTAATGCTTTGTCAATTTTGTTTATCTTCTCAAAGAACCAGGTTTTAGTTTGATTGATCTTTGCTATCGTTTCCTTCATTTCTTTTTCATTTATTTCTGATCTGATCTTTATGATTTCCTTCCTTCTGCTACCTTTGGGGGCTTTTTGTTCTTCTTTCTCTAATTGTTTTAGGTGCAGGGTCAGGTTGTTTACGCGAGATGTTTCCTGTTTCTTAAGGTGGGATTGTATTGCTATAAACTTCCCCCTTAGAACTGCTTTTGCTGTGTCCCATAGGTTTTGGGTCGTTGTGTCTCCATTGTCATTTGTTTCTAGATATTTTATAATTTCCTCTTTGATTTCTTCAGTGATCACTTCGTTATTGAGTAGTGTATTGTTTAGCCTCCATGTGTTTGTATTTTTTACAGATCTTTTCCTGTAATTGATGTGTAGTCTCATAGCATTGTGGTCGGAAAAGATACTTGATACAATTTCAATTTTCTTAAATTTACCAAGGCTTGATTTGTGACCCAAGATATGATCTATCCTGGAGAATGTTCCATGAGCACTTGAGAAAAATGTGTATTCTGTTGCTTTTGGATGGAATGTCCTATAAATATCAATTAAGTCCATCTTGTTTAATGTATCATTTGAAGCTTGTGTTTCCTTATTTATTTTCATTTTGGATGATCTGTCCATTGGTGAAAGTGGGGTGTTAAAGTCCCCTACTATGATTGTGTTACTGTCGATTTCTCCTTTTATGGCTGTTAGTATTTGCCTTATGTATTGAGGTGCTCCTATGTTGGGTGCATAAATATTTACAATTGTTATATCTTCTTCTTGGATCGATCCCTTTATCATTATGTAGTGTCCTTCTTTGTGTCTTCTAATAGTCTTTATTTTAAAGTCTATTTTGTCTGATATAAGAATTGCTAGTCCAGCTTTCTTTTGATTACCATTTGCATGGAATATCTTTTTCCATCCCCTTACTTTCAATCTGTATGTGTCTCTAGGTCTGAAGTGGGTCTCTTGTAGACAGCATATATATGGGTCTTGTTTTTGTATCCATTCAGCCACTCTGTGTCTTTTGGTGGGAGCATTTAGTCCATTTACATTTAAGGTAATTATTGATATGTATGTTCCTATTCCCATTTCCTTAATTGCTTTGGGTTCGTTATTGTAGGTATATTCCTTCTGTTGTGTTTCTTGCCTAGAGAAGTTCCTTTAGCATTTGTTGTAAAGCTGGTTTGGTGGTGCTGAACTCTCTCAGCTTTTGCTTGTCTGTAAAGGTTTTAATTTCTCCATCAAATCTGAATGAGATCCTTGCTGGGTAGAGTAATCTTGGTTGCAGGTTTCTCTCCTTCATCACTTTAATTATGTCCTGCCACTCCCTTCTGGCTTGTAGAGTTTCTGCTGAGAGATCAGCTGTTAACCTGATGGGGATTCCCTTGTGTGTTATTTGTTGTTTTTCCCTTGCTGCTTTTAATATGATGTCTTTGTGGTTAATTTTTGACAGTTTGATTATTATGTGTCTTGGCGTATTTCTCCTTGGATTTATTCTGTATGGGACTCTCTGTGCCTCCTGGACTTGATTAACTATTTCCTTTCCCATATTAGGGAAGTTTTCAACTATAATCTTTTCAAATATTTTCTCAGTCCCTTTCTTTTTCTCTTCTTCTTCTGGAACCCCTATAATTCGAAAGTTGGTGCATTTAATGTTGTCCCAGAGGTCTCTGAGACTGTCCTCTGTTCTTTTCATTCTTTTTTCTTTATTTTGCTCTGCATCAGTTATTTCCACTATTTTATCTTCCACCTCACTTATCTGCTTTTCTGCCTCAGTTATTCTGCTATTGATCCCATCTAGAGTATTTTTCATTTCATTTATTGTATTTTTAATCGATGCTTGATTCATCTTTAGTTCTTCTAGGTCCTTGTTAACTGTTTCTTGCATTTTGTCTATTCTATTTCCAAGATTTTGGATCTTGGAAATAGAATCTTAGGTCATCTTTACTATCATTATTCTGAATTCTTTTTCAGGTAGACTGCCTATTACCTCTTCATTTGTTAGGTCTGGTGGGTTTTTATCTTGCTCCTTCTCCTGCTGTGTGTTTTTCTGTCTTCTCATTTTGCTTATCTTACTGTGTTTGGGGTCTCCTTTTTGCAGGCTGCAGATTCGTAGTTCCCGTTGTTTTTGGTGTCTGACCCCAGTGGCTAAGTTTGTTTCAGTAGGTTGTGTAGGCTTCCTGGTGGGGGGAACTAGTGCCTGTGTTCTGGTGGTTGAGGCTCGATCTTGTCTTTCTGGTGGACAGGTCCACGTCTGGTGGTGTGTTTTGGTTTGCCTGTGGCCTTATTTTGTTTTTAGGCAGCCTCTCTGTTAATGGGTGGGGTTGTGTTCCTGCCTTGCTAGTTGTTTGGCATAGGGTGACCAGCACTATAGTTTGCTGTTCATTGAACTAAGCTGGGTGCTGGTGTTGAGATGGAGATCTCTGGGAGATTTTCACTGCTTGATATTATGTGGAGCTGGGAGGTCTCTTGTGGACCCGTGTCCTGAAGTTGGCTCTCCCACTTCAGAGGCACAGCACTGACTCCTGGCTGCAGCACCAAGAGCCTTTCATCTACCCGGCTCAGAATAAAATGGAGAAAAAGTAGAAAGAAATAATTAGTAGAAGAAAGAAAGAGAGAGAGAAAGAAAGGAAGAAGGAAGGAAAGAAAGGAAGGAAGGGAGGAAGAAAGAAAGAAAGGAGGGAGGGAGGAAGGATGAAAATAAAGAAAGAAAGGAGGGAGGGAGGGAGGAATGAAAGAAAAAGGAAGAGTGAATGGGAGAAGGGAGGGAGGGAGGAAGGAAAGAAAGAAAGAAAGAAAGAAAGAAAGAAAGAAAGAAAGAAAGAAAGAAAGAAAGAAAGAAAGAAAGAAAGAAAGAAAGACAGGAGGGAGGGAGGGAGGATGGAAAGAAAAAGAAAGTGAAAGGAAGAAGGGTGGGAGGGAGGGAGGAATGAAAGAAAGACAGGAGGGAGGGAGGGAGGGAGGAAGGAAAGAAAAAGAGACTGAAAGGAAGAAGGGAGGGAGGGAGGGAGGAAGGAAAGAAATAGAGAAAGAAGGAAAGGGGGGTGGAGGGAGGGAGGGAGGAAGGGAAGGTAGGAAAAAAAGAAAGAGCAGGTAAAGTAAAATAGAATAAAGTATGAAATATAGTAGCGTTATTAAAATTAAAAAGTAATTATTGAAAAAAAAAACGGACCAATAGTACCCTGGGACATATGGTGGAATCAAAGCTATACAGAGAGAATCTTACACAGAATAATACACATACACATTCACAAAAAGAGAGCAGGGGGAAAAATCAAAAACCTTGCTCTCCAAGCCCACCTCCTCAATTTGGGATAATTCATTGTAAAAAGAGGAAAAGGGCGAGAAGTCTGAAATCTTGCTCTCTAGGTCCACCTCCTTACTTTGGGATAATTTGTTTTAAAAAGAGGAAAAGGGCGGAAAGTCTTAAATCTTGTCCTCAAAGTCCACTTCCTCAATTTGGGATGATTCGCTGTCCATTCATGCACTCCACATTCGCAGGGCACATCAAGTGGACCTTGGACCTTTAATCCGCTGCCTCCAGGCTGCACAGAGAGACTTCCCTGTCTCTTCTCTGCTCTCACAGCTCCCGTGTCTCAGCCTTGGACCTGGCCCGGCCTCTGCGCGTAGGTCGCTGGAGGGCGTCCGTTCTTCGCTCAGACAGGACGGGTTTAAAGGAGCCGCTGATTTGGGGGCTCTGGCTCACTCAGGCAGAGGGAGGGAGGGGCGCGCAGTGTGGGGCGGGCCTGCGGCGGCAGAGGCCGGCATGACGTTGCACCAGACTGAGGTGCTCTGTGCGCTTTCCCTGGAAAACCGTCCCCGGGTCCCGGGACCCCGGCAGTGGTGGGGTGCACAGGCCCCCCGGAAGGCGGGGCGGACAGTGACCCGCGCTCGCACACAGGCCCCGCGGTGGCGGCAGCAACAGCCCCAGTGTCCCACGCCCGTCTCCGGGGTCCGTGCCTTTAGCCGCAGCTCGCGCCCATCTCCCACGCTTCCCCAAGCAGCCCTCTTAATGCCCTCTCCTCGCACACCAGGAAACAAAAGGGAAGAAAAAGTCTCTTGCCTCTTTGGCAGCTCCAGACCCTTTCCCCGGACTCCCTCCCGGCTAGCTGTGGTGCACTAACCCCTTCAGGCTCTCTTCCTGCCGCCAGCCCCAGTCCTCTCCCTGAGCTCCGACTGAAAGCCGATAACCGAGACTCAGCTCCCAGTCCCACCCGCCCCAGCGGCCCAGCAGACAAGCCTCTCGGGCTGGTGTGTGCCTGAGGGCACTGATCCTCTGTGCCGGAATCTCTCCGCTTTGCCCTCCACACCCCTGTTGCTGTGCTCTCCTCTGCTACTCTGAAGCTTCCCCCTCCGCCACCTGCAGTCTCTGCCCGCGAAGGGGCTTGTAGTGTGTGGAAACCTTTCCTCCTTCATGGCTCCCTCCCACTGGTGCAGGTCCCGTCCCTATCCTTTTGTCTCTGTTTATTCTTTTTTCTTTTGCCCTACCCAGGTATGTGTGGAGTTTCTTGCCTTTTGGGGGGTCTGAGGTCTTCTGTCAGTGTTCAGTAGGTGTTCTGTAGGAGTTGTTCCACGTGTAGATGAATTTCTGATGTATCTGTGGGGAGGAAGCTGATCTCCATGTCTTACTCTTCCGCCATCTTCCTCCGGGTAAAAGTATTCTTATTTAGTTAGAGCATTTTTGAACACTATTAAAATCTCATGTTATCAGAGAAAATACAGGTGGTTGTGGAAGGTTGTTTTTTTTTTCTATTTAATAAATGTATGACCCCTTTGCCCATTTCTCCCATCCACCCCCTTCCTGTCTCTGGCAACCACCAATCTGTTCTCTGTATCTATGAGATTTTGTTTTTAGTGTTGTTTAGTGTTGTTTCTTTTTTTTTTATTTTTCAGATTCCACATATGGGAGATCATACAGTATTTGTCTTTGTATTTGTCTTTGTCTGACCTTTCATTTAGCATAATGCCCTTGAGATCCATCTACATTATCACAAATGGCAAGATTTCACTCTTTTTCAGTCTTTTTATGACTGAATTATATAATTACATGTATATACATTATTTATATATACATTATATATACACATATGTACACATATATACATATTTTAATATATGTATATATGTGTGTGTATATATATATATATATATATTTTATATATATTTATATATATTATTTATCCACTAATGGACACTTAGGTTGTTTCCATATCCTGGCTCTTGTAAATAATGTTGCAATGAACATTGGGGTGCATATGTCTTTTTGAGTTAGTGCTTTCATTTTATTGAATATATAGCCAGAAGTGGAATTAATGTAATTATATTTTTAATTTTGGGGGGAACCTCCATACTATTTTCCATAGTGCCTGAATCAATTTGCATTCCCACTAACAGTGCACAATTGTTCCCTTTTCTCCATGTTCTCACGAACACTTGTTATTTGTTGTCTTTTTGATAATAGGTGTGAAGTGATACCTCATTATGGTTTTGATTTGCATTTCCCTGATGATTAGTGATGTTGAACATATTTTCATGTACCTACTGCCGACCTCTATGTCTTCTTTGGAAAAATGTATATTCACATCTTCTGCCCATCTTTTAATGATTTTTGTTGTTGTTGTTGTTGTTTGTTTGGTTTTTTTTTTTGCTATTGAGTTGTATAAGTTCTTTATGTATTTTGGATATTAGCTCCTTATCAGATATATGATTTGCAAATATTTTCTCCCATTCAGCAGGTTGCCTTTTAATTTTGTTGATAATTTCTTTTGCTGTGCAGAAGCTTTTTAGTATGATATGGTCCCACATATTTATTTGTGCTTAAAAAAAATCATTACCAAGACCTATGTCAAGGAGTGTACTGTTTGTTTTCTTCTAGGACTTTATGGTTTTAGGTCTTACATTAAAGTCTTTAATACATTTTGAGTTAATTATTTTGTAATGTGTAAGATAGTGGTCCAGTTTCATTCCTTTGTGTATGGCTCTCCAGTTTTCCCAACACCATGTATTTAAGAGACTGTCATTTTTCCATTGTATCTTCTTGGCTTCTTTGTCATATATTAATTGACCATATATGCATGGGAATATTTTGAGGCTCTCTATTTTGTTCCATTGATTTATGTATCTATTTTTTTGCCAATATCTTACTGTTTTAATTACTATAGTTTTGTAATATAGTTTGAAATCAGGGAACATAATGCCTCCAGCTTTCTTATTCTCAAGACTGCTTTAGTTATTTGGGGCCTTCTGTGGTTCCATACAAATTTTAGGATTATTTGTTCTATTTATTTGAAAAATGCCAAATAAATATTTGTTCTATTTATATTAAAAATGCCAGTTAAAATTTTGATAGGGATTGCACTGAGTCTGTAGATTGCTTTAGGTAGAATGGACATTTTAACAGCAATGATTCTTCTAATCATGAGCATGGAATATCTTTTCATTTATTTGTGTCTGATTCCTTTTATCAATATCTTCTAGCTTTCCATGCACAGGTTTTTCACTTCCTTGATTAAATTTATTCCTAGGTGTTTTATTCTTTTGATGCAATTGTGAATGGGATTATGCAATTGTGAATGGGATTATTTTACTAATTTTTCTTTCTGTTAACTCATTATTAATTTATAGAAGCACAACAGATTTTTTGTGTATCGATTTTGTATCCTGCAACATTACTGAATTTGTTTATTAGTTTTAACAGTTTTTTGGAGTCTAGGTTTTTCTGTATATAATATTGTGTCATCTGCAAATAGTGGCAGTTTTACTTCCTCCTTTGCAATTCGGATGCCTTTTTTTTTTCTTGCCATCTTGAGCATTTTTTTTTTTTTTTTTTTTTGTGGTACACAGGCCTCTCACTGTTGTGGCCTCTCCCATTGCAGAGCACAGGCTCTGGACGCACAGGCTCAGCAGCCATGGCTCACGGGCCCAGCCACTCTGTGGCATTTGGGATCTTCCTGGACTGGGGCATGAACCCGTGTCCCCTGCATCGGCAGGTGGACTCTCAACCACTGTGCCGCCAGGGAAGCCCTTGAGCATTTTTAAGTGTGCAGATCAGTAGTATTAAGTACATTCATATTGTTGTGCAAACGTCACCATTATCAATCTCCAGAAGTCTTTCCATCTTTCAAAACTGAAACTCTGTACCCATTAAACTATAACTTCCCATTCCCCCCTAATCTTAGCCTCTAGCAATAATCTACTTTCTGTCTATAAATTTGACTACTCTAGGTAGTCAAATTTATAGACACAGCATTTATCATAAAAGGAAAATATTTAATTGTAGGAACATCAGGCATCAATGGATATAAATATTTGGGGAGAAACCGAACATTCTAAGGGCCCCTAAAATTACATGCACATATAACCAGCTATTTGATATATGAACATATAGACTTCACCTTGGCCAAATATGCATGAAGGGAAGAATTTTATCTAAATTGCCATTGTGTTCTACAATAAGCAAAAAAAAAAAAAAAAAGGAAAAAAAAAAGAAAATCTAGATTTATGTATGATGTAATAAAACTGATGTTTAAATGTAAAATGATTAAATCTTGATGATTAGCAATAATTTCTGAAGTGCTTTATGTTTAAAATAGTTTAACATTCTTGGTCTTATCCTTTTGTTTCTATAACATGTCCATAAAATGGAAAGGTGGAGTATCATTATTCTTCTTACAGTTGCCATGGTCTTAAACTGGGTTCACCACCAGGTTCTGGGGAGCATTTCACCTATTACAATTGTATTAAATTGTCACCAGCATGGCATTACCCAAAACTTAGGGGTGAAGATGGATAAAGCCCACATGTACTGAGGGCTTGCCCTGGCCCAGGAACTGTGCTCAGTGTTGCCATAGATATTCTTACCACATGAACACACATTGCAAATTCACTACTTACTAGTTGGGGTACCATAAGTAGATTATAGAAACTCATCAAGTCTCTATGTCCCTACCTGAAAAATGGGCATGATACTCCAACCTCCCACTTTCCTTTTGTCTTTCCATAACCTGTATTAGAGGTGTAAACAAATCAGTCCCTAAGTGCTATTATGAGCATGAAACAGCCTGAAGATTTGGATGTACTGTATTAAAATGGCACATGTCTGCAAAGACAACCACACTATGACTCTGAAGCGTCAAAGAATATACATCACCTCACTTCCTCTAAAACTGCAGTGGTGTTCCTCCTCAGTCAGCCCACTCATCTGGTGAGGTGGGGGAGGGGACAATGTTTACTTGAATCTGAGTATTTTAACATCACTCCATAATTTTAGGAGTCTCTTTAGGCAAAGCAGCTTCTGGATGGATTCCACATCTTTCAGACCTCTGCCTCAGTTCTTTTCCTGTGGAGCCTGGGAAGATGTGTATAAAGCCACATGGCCTTGGTGGGGAGAAACCCAACTTCTATGGGTTCTGCTTGTGCCTTTGCAGACACCAAAACATGACAAATTTTGGCTCTGTCATTCTTGTTCCAACAGGGACCAGCGATTCTTTCCAGCTAACATAGCTTCTCCTTGCCATTTGATGGTGTTCAGATCTTCTGATCTCCTGTAATATTCCTTCATGTCAGAGCTCAGACCACCCAGAGGCTTCAGGGGCACCCAACCCTGTCCTCATCTTCTCTCCCTGAGTATTCTTCTTCCCATCCCACCCTTACAAATGGTCCTATGACCTAACCATCATCTTACAAGTTAGTGTCCATGTTACATGGGAGCTGGGGCAGGACAAAGGTGCAAAATAGCTACTCACTCCCTGTCCACACAATTTCATCCTCCTGATTGCATTATGAATGTCTTATGTTGGCTCTGGAGGTTCCTATCTGGTGGTTCCACTTAAAGTTCTTAAAAATATTTAGTTAAAATCTTCTCGGTCTTAGGTATTTTCCCTCTACCTAAGTAACACATCTCCTCCCACTTTTCATCTCAAAGCTCCTAAGCAGGAAGGTTAGGGTTCATACCTGACCACACCTATTCCTAATTGTTTCTTCCTAATCTCAGTGATACTTTGTCAGGAAAAGAGCGGGCTTTTTTTTTTTTTTTTGGTAACTCTTCCAGGTTATAATCTCCTTCTAGTTGAGCATAATTTACCATCTCTCTTTTCCTGAAATTAAATGCCAGTTAAAATTTTGGACACAAGCAGCACAACTCTGCTAAATAATAAGAGAACACAAATCCATAGGGACCTTAGAAATGACATAACAATTGCACCCACGTAGGACTTAGGCATTGTATTAGTCTGCTAGAGCTGCTATTACAAAATATCATGGGAAAGGACTGTAGTCAGACTTTGTTAATCTCACAGGAGGAACCCAAGGCCTAGAATGAATTGCCTAAGTACACAATTACTGTTGGCAGAGGTTGAATGGAACTCAGGTATTGCATCTCAATTCCTTGGTTTCTCCTTTGTATCATTTTGATCATGGAGAATTATTTTCCATGTACTGCAGTATATAGTTATACAGATAAGTGCCTTACTTGAAGATTTTGTTAATGTAGCAAATGGGGTCAGTGCACAATTAGATGCATGGAGGAAGTTCATTTCATTGTTTTGCAAAGAATAAAAATGAAAAAAAGTTGTTTGTTTCTAGTCTGGCATCATATGTTGATGAAAGGAGAAAATTAAGAAATGGTAAGAGAAGATGTCTCCAAATATTTTACTTTTTTTCTGCTCAGATTTGTTTGGTTCATCCAAATTAGTGTCCATTAATAAGGGGGCATAAATAAAGGGCAATTTATCAATCTTCCATTGAAGAATTCTAGCCATATTTTGCTTTTGACTGCATTATTTCAGAATCAATAATAACCATTAGACATATATCTATCTCTTCTCTTTGGATCAACTAAAATATAAAAGTCTTACACACATTGTGTTTTTTGTCCAATGACCTTGAATAACAGAAAAGCTAAGATTAGAGAAAATATTTTTAAAACCTGACTTACCAATGGATCATGATATTACCTTTTCCTTTGAGCCTTATTTGAGGGTTTAGATTGTAGGAGCTGGAAGGTCCCTTAGAGTTCACCTAGGCCAACACCCTCATTTTCCAGATGAGGAACCTGCACCTGGGAGAAATGAAGTCAATTACTCAAGGTCACACAGAAATTCACTCTCTTAGTCCAGCCAACATTCATGTATTTTGACATCAGTTCAATTTCCATTATGCCAAGGTGTCTCAAAATTAATAAAACAGGGTAGTGTTTTGTCAATATTCTCCAATGGATTTTAATTTACCCTTTAATTTCTATTTATCTCTAAGACTTAGCTTCAAGGTTAATGGAACTAGGGAAATGTGGGTGTGATTTCCCAGAAGACAAAGAATCCCATAAATTAGCTTTCTCTCAAGTATGACTTTTTTACCTTCCTTTGTGAAAGATAATCTTTAAAGCAAGGCTTTATGAAAGACTAAAGGATTAACAAAATTTGTTTTCTTCTTTAATAAACCAAGAAGTAGGCCCAGAGACCCAGGTCTTAGAGACTTCTCATGAAGCTACGTTAGATGGGATGAGGAGAATGCCCAAGATAGACAGGTTTCCTCTGCATGTAATCTAGAGCTCAGTCAGCCTTGGGGCTTCTATATGGCCTGGTGCTTTTGCAGAGGGATCATTTAAAATTAATTAGAGCAATGGAAGATTCCAAGGATATTTCAACAGGATCCAGAAGTTCTCGAATGTCCCTGGAGGATGATCTTGGAGTTAACTGAGGACTTAGGGAGCTTGTCAGAAAAGACCACCAACAGGAGCAAAGTGGTCATTCCACTGAGATGTTCAGGGCTGGCTGCCAAAGCCAGACACTGAGTGAGGTTCATAGCCATGTATCAGAGGCACAAGGTGCTAGAAGGACAGAGAGGTTTCATTTGTTGTAAGAAAGAGATTGGTTAAAGATCTAGAGCAACAGATGAAGCTGTAAGAATGGACTGCACTCACTCACCCTCTCTGTTCTTTGAGTACTCCACTCCCTCAGTGATTTTCTCCCTCTCACTTCCCCAACCCTCATCCACAGTCCTACTCTCCAGTGTTGTATCCCTCTGTTTACCACCTTCTATCTCTCCAGCTCACTTCACAAGTACTCTCCCTGCAACTATAAATAATTCAAAACCAATGATACTTTTTTCCTCTTGAACCTACTACTTTTTTCTCTATCACTTCCTCCTTTCTATAGCTTTATTCCAGGGGCACACTGTTATAATCACTCCTTGCATATTCCTGACTTCCTTATCCCTTCTTGCTCTGTCATAATCTCCTGGCCCAAACCCAACCCTGGGTTAATCCAACTCCTCTCCCCTCCAGGAAAGCAGTAGTGTGGCTGAAGGAAAACTTCTGTTAAGCTGAGGTCAATCAGCGATGACTAACATCAAGCGGATCTCATTGTATACAGGAAACAGTGCTCCATTCCCCCCTATCAGCTAATTCACGCTTTTTTCTTACTCATTTTCAATACTCCTCCCCTAAATCACACAGGTGATTTCTTCTTTGCCTCTTACTTTACTGATAAAATAAATTCCCATTGGTGAAGAAATATGTGTGATATCTTCCATCTTCCTGAGCTGCATGTCCCCTTCCTGCTGTCAATGTCTTTGTTCCTCTTTGTTGATGAAATCTTTGAGGAGTTTCTGTGAAAACTGGCTCATTATCTGACCTCATGGTCTTCACAATTTAGCAGGAAAATGGTACAGTTTAATAATGAAGACATAGTGTAAATGAGCAGGACCCTATTGGTCCTTCTAGGGACAGATGCTTGGTCCGTATACTCTGCTGGAGTTCCTCTCTGAAGTACCCAGACAAGAGTATCTCGTGCACATTTCCCGAGGTTTTTTTTGATGCTAAATCTCACCACCAAATGGAAAAAAATTAAGTACCTAATGATCATGAGCAGTAGCCCCCAGAGCTCTGGCACCTAAGGATTGATAATGTTAATGATCCTATTATCTCAGCATCAACTAGTCAGAGAATTGGGCATGAGCTGATCATATACCCATACCTTACAGACCTCCTCCTCTATCTTGCTTTTAAAAATGTTTTGCTGAAACCCTTTGGCAAACATTTTTGGAGCACAAGCCAGCCTTTCTCTTTGCTTGGCCCTGCAATAAAGTTTTATTTGCTCTAAATTCCAAGTTTCCCTTTGTTTGGCCTCATTGTGCATAGGGCACACAAACTTACATTTGGTAAACAACAGAATAACATGTAATTACAAATTATCTGTATGTGAATGGAGAGATGATAGATGATAAATAGATTTATACTTACATACATACATATATGGAAAGAGAGAGAAATCTAAAGTGCAAAATTTTGAAGATTAGGTTGAAAGCAACAGATATGCTCAGGATAGAAAGTATCTGGAAGCATGTCGCACAGACACTTTTTTTCTTGTCCTCCAACACATTTTAAGGTCTCCCACAGCCTTTCATATCTTTGTAGAATAATTTTTAATTGTAGTAAAAGGAGCAACACGAACACTGTGAAGTCTCGCCTGGGCTGTCCCTCACTGCAGGTGCCACAGTCAATCATAGTGTGACCTGAGGGAGAGCCAGGCATCTTTCTGTGGTTTATTTATTTATTTATTTATTTATTTATTTATTTATTTATCAAATTTATGTTGGAAGAGTTGGAACTATTTTTTTAACATCTTTATTGGAGTATAATTGCTTTACAATGGTGTGTTAGTTTCTGTTTATAACAAAGTAAATCAGCTATACATATACATATATCCCCATATCTCCTCCCTCTTACGTCTCCCTCCCACCCTCCCTATCCCACTCCTCTAGGTGGTCATAAAGCACGAAGCTGATCTCCCTGTACTATGTGGCTACTTTCCACTAGCTATCTATTTTACATTTGGTAGTATATATAAGTCCATGTCACTCTCTCACATCTTCCCAGCTTACCCTTCCCACTTACCATGTCCTCAAGTCAATTCTCTACATCTGCGTCTTTATTCCTGTCCTGCCCGTAGGTTCTTCAGAACAACTTTTTTTTTTTTTTTTAGATTCTATATACATGTGTTAGCATACGGTATTTGATTTTCTCTTTCTATCTTACTTCACTCTGCATGACAGTCTCTAGGTCCATCCATCTCACTACAAAAAACTCAATTTCATTTCTTTTTATGGCTGAGTAATATTCCATTGCATATATGTGCCACATCTTATTTATCCATTCATCTGACGATGGACAGGTAAGTTGCTTCCATGTCCTGGCTATTGTAAATAGAGCTGCAATGAATATTTTGATACATGAATCATTTTGAATTATGGTTTTCTCAAGGAATATGCTCAGTAGTGGGATTGCTCTGTCGTATGGCAGTTCTAGTTTTAGGTTTTTAAGGAACCTACATACAATTCTCCATAATGGCTGTAACAATTTACCTTCCCACCAACAGTGCAAAAGGGTTTCCTTTTCTCCACACCCTTTTCAGCATTTATTGTTTGTAGATTTTTTGATGATGGCCATTCTGACTGGTGTGAGGTGATACCTCATGGTAGTTTTGATTTCCATTTTTCTAATGATTAGTGATATTTAGCATTATTTCATGTGTTTGTTGGCAATCTGTATATCTTCTTTGGAGGAATGTCTATTTAGGTCTTCTGCCCATTTTTGGAGTGAGTTGTTTGTTTTTGTGATACTGAGTTGCATGAGTTACTTGTAAATTCTGGAGGTTAATCCTTTGTCAGTTGCTTCATTTGCAAATATGTTCTCCCATTCTGAGGGGTGTCTTTTCACCTTGATTATGCTTTCCTTTGCTGTGCAAAAGCTTTGAAGCTTGATTAGGTCACATTTGTTTATTTTGGTTTTTATTTCCATTTCTCTAGGAGGTGGGTCAAAAGGATCTTGCTGTGATTTATGTCATAGAGTGTTCTGCCTATGATTTCCTCTAAGAGTTTTATAGTGTCTGGCCTTACATTTAGGTCTTTAATCTATTTGGAGTTTATTTTTGTGTATGGTGTTAAGGAGTGTTCTAATTTCATTCTTTTACATGTAGCTGTCCAGTTTCTGAAAAGGCTGTCCACTTATTGAGAAGGCTGTGTTTTCTCCATTGTATATTTTGCATCCTTTATCAAAGATAAGGTGACCATATGTATGTGGGTTTATCTCTAGGCTGTCTATCCTGTTTCATTGATCTATATTTCTGTTTTTGTGCCAGTACCATACTGTCTTGATTACTGTACCTTTGTAATATAGTCTGAAGTCAGGGAGCCTGATTCCTCCAGCTCCATTTTTCTTTCTCAAGGTTGCTTGGGCTATTCGGGGTCTTTTGTGTTTCCATACGAATTGTGAATTTTTTTTTGTTCTAGTTCTGTGAAAAATGCCATTGGTAGTTTGACAGAGATTGCATTGAATCTGCAGATTGCTTTAGGTAGAATAGTATAGTATAGTCATTTTCACAGTGTTGATTCTTCCAATCCAAGAACATGGTATATCTCTCCAACTATTTGTGTCATCTTTAATTTCTTTTATCAGTGTCTTATAGTTTTCTACTTACAGGTCTTTTGTCCACCTAGGTAGGTTTATCCCTAGGTATTTTATTCTTTTTTTTGTAATGGTAAATGGGAGTGTTTCCTTAATTTCTCTTTCAGATGTTTGTCATATCTGTCTAGGAATACAAGATATTTATGTGCATTAATTTTGTATTCTGCTACTTTACCAAATACTTTCGTTAGCTCTAGCAGTTTTCTGGTAGCATCTTTAGGATTGCCTATGTATAGTATCATATCATCTGCAAACAGTGACAGCTTTACTTCTTTTCCGATTTAGATTCCTTTTATTTATTTTTCTTCTCTGATTGTTGTGGCTAAAACTTCCAAAATCATGCTGAATAACAGTGGTGAGAGTGGAAAACCTTGTCTTCTTCCTGATCTTGTGGAAATGGTTTCAGTTTTTCACCTTTGAGAAAGATGTTGGCTGTGGGTTTGTCATACATGACCTTTACTATGTTGAGGTAAGTTTCCTCTAAGCCTACTTTCTGGAGGGGTTTTATTATAAATGGGTTTTGAAATTTGTAGAAAGCTTTTTCTGTATCTATTGAGATGATCATTTTTTTTCCTTTTCAATTTGTTAATATGGCTTATCACATTGATTGATTTGTGTATATTGAAGAAATCTTGCATTCCTGGGATAAACCCTAGTTGATCATGGTGTATAATCCTTTTAGTGTGCTGTTGGGTTTTGTTACCTAGTATTTGGATGAGGATTTTTGTATCTATGTCCATCAGTGATATTGGCCTGTAGTTTTCTTTTTTTGTTTCTTGTTTGTCTGGTTTTGGTGTCAGGATGATAGTGACCTTGTAGAATGAGTTTGGGTGTGATCCTTCTTTTGCTATATTTTGGAAGAGTTTGAAGAGGATAGGTGTTAGCTCTTCTCTAAATGTTTGATGGAATTTGCCTGTGAAGCCCTCAGGTCCTGGGCTCTTGTTTTGTTTGAAGCTTTTTTATCACATTTTCAATTTCACTGCTTGTGATTGGTCTGTTTATATTTTCTATCTCTTCCTATTTCAGTCTCGGAAGGTTGTGCTTTTCTAAGATTTTTTCCATTTCTTCCAGGTTGTCCATTTTATTGGCATATAGTTGCTTGTAATAATCTCTCATAATCCTTTATATTTCTGCAATGGCAGTTGTTAATTCTCCTTTTTCATTTCAAATTCTATTGATTTGAGCCCTCTCCCTTTTTTTATTTATTTTTTCTTTTTAAATTCATGTTTAATTTGCTTACAGTCAGTTACAGGAGTTCTAAATATACAGCTTGATGAATTTTTATACAGCAATACACCATAGACTCAACTAAGCTTTTTTTTTTTTTTAACATCTTCATTGGAGTAAAATTGCTTTACAATGGTGTGTTACTTTCTGCTGTATCACAAAGTGGATCAGCTATATGTATACATATATCACCCTATCTCCTCCCTCTTGAGTCTCCCTCCCACCGTCCCTATTCCACCACTCTAGGTGGACACAGAGCACCAAGCTGATCTCCCCGTGTGGTGCAGCTTCTTCCCAATAGCTTGCTATTTTACATTTGGTAGTATATATAAGATGTAGAGAATGAATTGGAGGACATAGGGAGGGGGAAGAGTAAACTGGGACAAAGTGAGAGAGTTGCATGGATTTATATATACCCCCTTTTTTTCTTGGTGAGTCTGGCTAATGGTTTATCAATCTTGTTTATCTCTGTAAAGAACCAGCTTTAGTTTTATTGATCTTTGTTATTGTTTCCTTCATTTATTTTTCATTTATTTCTGTTCTGATATTTATGATTTCTTTCCTTCTGCTAATGCTGGGTTTTTTTCTTCCTTCTATAATTATTTTAGGTGTAAATAAAGTTATTTATTTGAGATGTTTCTTGTTTCTTTAGGCAGGATTGTATTGCTAAAAACTTCACTCATAGAACTGTTTTTGCTGCATTCCATTGGTATTGGGTCATCATGTTTTCATTGTCATTCATTTTCTATGTATTTTTTGATTTCCTCTTTGATTTCTTCAGTGATCTCTTGGTTATTAAGTAGTGTTTTGTTTAGCCTCAATGTGTTTGTATTTTGTACAGATTTTTTCCTGTAACTGATATCTAGTCTCATAGCGTTGCAGTTGGAAAAGTTACTTGATACAATTTCAATTTTCTTAAATTTAGCAAGGCTTGCTTTGTGACCCAAGATGTGATCTGTCATGGAGAATGTTCCATAAGCACTTGAGAAGAAAGTGCATTCTGTTATTTTTGGGTGGAATGTCCTATAAATATCTATTAAGTCCATTTTATTTAAGGTATCATTTGAAGCATGTGCTTTCAAATTTATTTTCATTTTGGATGATCTGTCCATTGGTGAAAGTGGGGTGTTAAATTTCCCTACTATGATTGTGTTACTGTCAATTTCCCCTTTTATGGCTGTTAGCATTTGCCTTATGTATTGAGATGCTCCTATGCTGAATGCATAAATATTTACAGTTGTTATGTTGTTTTCTTGGATGGATTGCTTGATTATTATGTAGTGTCCTTCTTTGTCTCTTGTAATAGTCTTTGTTTTAAAGTCTATTTTTTCTGATATGAGAATTGCTATTCCAGCTTTCTTTTGATTTCTTTTTGCATGGAATATCTTTTTCCATCTCCTCCCTTTTAGTCTGTATGTGTTCTTAGTTCTGAGGTGGGTTTCTTGTAGACAGCATATATACAGGTCTTGTTTTTGTATCCATTCAGCCAGTCTATGTCATTTCATTGGAGCATTTAATCCATTTACATTTAAAGTAATTATCAATATGTATGTTTCTATTACCATTTTCTTAATTGTTTTGGGTTTGTTATTGTAGATCTTTTCCTTCTCTCGTGTTTCATTCTTAGAGAAGTTTCCATAGCATTTGTTGTAAAGGGGGTTTGGTGATGCTGAATTCTCTTAGCTTTTGCTTGTCTGTAAAGGTTTTATTCCTCTGTCTAATCTGAATGAGATCCTTGCTTAGTAGAATAATCTTGGTTGTAGGTTTTCCCCTTTCATCACTTTAAATATGTCTTCCCACTCCCTTCTGGCTTGCAGAGTTTCTGCTGAAAGATCGGATGTTAATCTTAAGAGGATTCCCTTGTACATTATTTCTTGTTTTTCTCATGCTGCTTTTAATATTTTTCTTAGTATTTAATTATTGATAGTTTGATTAATATATGTCTTGGCATGTTTCTCCTTGGATTTATGCTGTATGGGTCTCTCTGTGCTTCCTGGAGTTGATTGTCTACTTCCTTTCCCATATTAGGGAAGTTTTCAACTATAATCTCTTCAAATATTTTCTCAGTCCCTTTCTTTTCCTCTTCTTCTTCTGGGACCCTTATAATTCGAATGTTGTGTGTTTAATGTTGTCCCAGAGGCCTCTTAGACTGTCCTCAATTATTTTCATTCTTTTTCCTTTATTCTGCTCTGCTGTAGTTATTTCCACTATTTTATCTTCTAGGTCATTCTTCTGCCTCAGTTATTCTGCTATTGATTCCTTCTAGAGAATTTTTAATTTCATTTATTGTGTTGTTCCTCATTGTTTGTTTGGTCTTTAATACTTCAAGGTGATTGTTAGACATTTCTTGTATTTTCTCACTTCTGTTTCAAATATTTTGATCATCTTTTCTGTCATTACTCTGAATTCTTTTTCAGGTAGGTTGCCAATTTCCTTTTCATATTTTTTTGGTCTGGTGGGTTTTTATTTTGCTCCCTCCTCTGCTGCATATTCCTGTCTTCTAATTTTACTTAACTTACCATGTTTGGCCTCTCCTTTTTGCAGACTGCAAGTTCGTAGTTCCCATTATTTTTGGTATCTTTCCCCAGTGGCTTAGGTTTCTTCAGTGAGTTGTTTAGGCTTGCTGGTGGAGGGAACTAGTGCCTGCGCTCTGGTATATGAGGCTGTATCTCATCTTTCTGGTAGGCAGGACCATGTCCAGTGGTGTGTTTTGGTGTGTCTTTGACCTTTTAATGATCTTAGGCAGCCTTTCTTCTAATACATGAGGGTGTGTTCTTGTCTTACTAGTTGTTTGGCATACGGTGTCCAGCACTGGAGTTTGCTGGACTTTGAGTGGAGCTGGATCTTAGCAGTGAGATAGAGATCTCTGGGAGAGCTATTACCATTTGTTATAATGTGGAGCCAGAAGGTCTCTGGTGGACCAATGTCCTGAACTCGGCTCTCCCACCTCAGACACACTGGCCTGACACCTGCCCGGAACACCAAGACCCTGTCAGCCATACAACTCAGAAGAAAATTGAGAAAAAAAAAAAAGAAAGAAAGGAAAGAATAAATTAATATAAAATAATTAAAATAAAATATAAAGAATAGTTATTAAAATTTTTAAAAAATAAAGTAATTTAATAAAAAGAAGTAACGAAGAGAGCAACCAAACCAAAACACAAGTCCACCAATGATAACAAGTGCTAAAAACTATACAAAAAAAAAAAGATACTTACAGACAGAACCCTAGGAAAAATGTTAAAGCAAAGTTATACAGACAAAATCACACAAAAAAACATATACATACACACTCACAAAAAGAGAAAAGTGAATAAAAAATATATATCTATATAAAAAAAAACAAAAAGGAGGAAGAGAGCAACCAAATCAATAAACAAATCTATCAATGATAATAAACTCTAAATAGTAAACTAAGATAAACATAAAGCCAGGAACAAATTAGAAGCAGACAGCAAACCCCAAGTCTACAGTTTTTCTCAAACTCCACTGCCTCAATTTTGGGATGATTTGTTGTCTATTCACGTATTCCAGAGAAGCAGGATACATACAGTTGATTCTGGAAATAAAATCCACTCCTCCTGAGGCTGCTGGGAGCAATTTCCCTTTTTCTTTTTTCTTCGCCCAGCTCTTGACATTCAGCTTTGGATTTGGCTCTGTCTCTGCGTGTAGGTCACCTGGGGGTGCCTGGTCTTCACTCGGACAGGACAAGGTTAAAGTAGCAGCTGATTAGGGGTTTCTGGCTCACTCAGGCAGGGGAGTGGGCGAGAGACTTACGGAATGCATGGTTAGTCTGAGGTGTCAGAGGCAGGCATGATGTTGCAACAGCCTGAGTATGCCGTGTGTTCTCCCAGGGAAATTGTTCCTGGATCATGGGGCCCTGGCAGTGGCAGGCTGCACAGGCTCCCTGGAGAGGCGGTGTGGATAGTGAACTTTGATTGCACACAGGCTTCTTGGTGGCTGCAGCAGCAGCCTTAGCATTTCATGCTCCTCTCTGGCATCTGCACTGATAGCCACGACTTGCACCTGTCTCTGGAACTCGTTTAGGCGGTGCTCTGCATCCCCTCTCCTCACGCACCCCAAAACAAAGGTCTCTTGCCTCCTAGGCATGTCCAGACATTTTCCTGGGCTCCTTTCAAGGTAGCTGTGGCACACTAGCCCCCTTCGGGCTGTGTTCACACAGCCAACCCCAGTCCTCTCCCTGGGATCTGACCTCTAAAGCCTGAGCCCCAGCTCCCTGCCCCCACCTTCCCCAGCATGTAAGTCAACAAGCCTCGTGGGCTGGTGAGTGCTGGTCGGCACTGATCCTCTGTATGGGAATCTCTCTGCTTTGCCAACTGCATCCCTCTTGCTGCTCTCTCCTCCGGGACTCCAAAGCTTTCCCCCTATCCACCCCCTGTCTCCACCAGTGAAGTGTTTCCTAGTGTGTGGAAAATTTTCCTTCTTCCCAGTTCCCTCCCAGGTGTGCAGGTCCCATCTCTGTTTTTTTGTTTTTCTTTTTTTTTTTCTTTTTCCTTACCCAGGTAAGTGGGGAGTTTCTTGCCTTTTGGGAAGTCTGAGGTCTTCTGCCAGCATTCAGTAGGTGTTCTGTAGGAAGTGTTCCACATGTAGATGTATTTCTGATGTATTTGTGGGGAGGAAGGTGATCTCCATGTCTTACTCCTCCGCCATCTTGAAAGTCTCCTCAGACACACTTCTTAACAAGCTCTTATTCCCCTTCCTCTCCCCTCAAAAGAAAAAAGAGAGAGAGAGAACAGACAAAATTTAGTCACAAGCAATTACTCAACATAAAAAACTAACTACTAAAGAGGTTGTGTGACAGGAGACCAGCAGTAAGAATTGAAACAATCTCATCATGGATTTAAATCTAAGTAACTATCATGAAATTTAAGCATTATACCTATGGAGGAAAGATACTAATGTGAAAAACAATCATTTTGATACAATATTTGTAGACAGAAATTGCAGCACATGCTAAATGTGAGATACGGCAGTGGGCAGGGGGAAGGGTAAGGCTGCCTAAGTAAGAACAATAGGGACTGTTTCATTTCTGATTATGCTAATTTGATAAATAAGTATAAATACGATTTTGAAAATAAGAAGAGAAGAAACTCTGAGGGATTACCAAAAAATGTAGTCTTCTATCATGTATTTGAGATAGAGGACATACTTTATTTTGTAATAAAAATTGACTTTAGGGATTCCCTGGTGGCGCAGTGGTTGAGAGTCTGCCTGCTGATGCAGAGGACACAGGTTTGTGTCACGGTCCGGGAAGATCCCACATGCCACGGAGCGGCTGGGCCCGTGAGCCATGGCCGCTGAGCCTGCACATCCGGAGCCTGTGCTCCACAATGGGAGAGGCCACAGCAGTGAGACACCCGTGTACCAAAAAAAAAAAAAAAGAAAAGAAAATTGACTTTATTTTAATTAAAACACCAACAACATACAAACACTAATTTGGCTAGATGCTCTTTGAAACAAAACTTTGAAGAAAGTATGTAGATAAGAGTTTTCTGTTGATCTTGTTTTCTGTCACTTGCAGTTATTTATTTATTTATTATTATTATTATTATTATTTACCTCGCATTTCATGCCTTCAAAAGCAAATGTTTAATTTTCACCCATGTTTTCTTGTTTGGAATCAACACCACCCTGTGTCCTTTATGGACTCATACTCTATTACTAGTAATAGCACTGGATTTACTGGGTCATAAACTTTAGCAGAGCTTTTTCAAACAGAGTTCTGTGTTCCACTTAGAGTTTCTGACAAGATTCCAGGCAATGACAATGTCGCTGGCCTGGATCACTCTTGGAGAACACTTGCTCTAGAAAATGTAGTCCCAAGTTTTTCTTCCCAAATATAAACTAGGTCTGTATTCTTGGCTCTGAAATTAACTTCCTGATCCCATCAACTGAAGAAAATTTTTATTAGTGAGGTAGCATGGAGAGTGGAAAACAGTGTATTAATTATATTTACTGGTCTTAGCTTTGCTGTTCTTCCTACATGTGAAAAAAATCAGAAAAAGACAGAAATACGTGTTGCTTTGTTTTCTTTGACATTGGAGATATACAACAAAGTTTACTCTCCCATTAGAAAGTCATTTTACAGTTTTTCTCTGGCTATGTTTGTAGAAAACTGAGAATCACCCAGTCCCTTTCTTCCATATCCCTTAGTATGGGTGATTGGGCATTTCTGTGTAATGGAATTTAAATACAGTGTTTCCCTCAGCACTGGCTCTAACTCACACACCTGGGTCAAATAGAAAATACATTCTGATATGAAGATTTTGTTTACAAATCCAAGCTTATGCTAAAAAAATACAATTTAAAGGAAGAATTTAAACAGGATTTTATTTCATGTCCTTAACTTTGTACATTAAATCCTGTTGTTGATATGGAGGATAAAGGCATTAGCTGGCTTCAGTGTATGGTACTCAGCCACCTGCATCTAAATCTCATTGTTTAAAATGTAGTTTCTGACCTGTAAGTTGAGAACCCCTGGGGATGAAGCTGTTTGCTAAGCAGTCTCCACACCACTGTGTGGAAACTCTAAAAGGAATTCCCTGCCTCCTTCTACCCTCTCTATGGAGTCTTCTCTGATTCAGAACTAGGACCTGCATCCTATTCCTTCCACTCTTTCCCCCATTCTACATACTTGATCCTAGTCTTACCTAGTAACTGTTATACTAACATATTTGTAAGATATGTTTGCATGTCCAGTTTTCCTGCCGGATTTTGCATTCTCTGTGTGTTGTAACATGTTCATTTTGAATCTCCAGTGTCCAGCAGAGTTCTAGACACACAGAAGTGCCCATAAATATTTATAAAACAACTAAGTAAATGGAGGATAATATGAATGAATCATTGAATGTGAGAGCAACGTGAACAAGACAATTGTGTGATGTGTGTGGTAGAGATCAACACAGGGGCAGGAAAAGCAATATTAAATGGGAAGCAATCCATCTGAAAATATTTGGATACTTGCAGGAATGTTCACTGAAGAACTATTTGTAATAGCCAATCCTAAAAAAAACATAAAACATGTCTTTGGAGAAACAGATTGTGGTATATTTTTAAAATGGAATGCTACACAGCAATAAAAATGAACAAACTATTGATACACATAAGCACATGGATAAATCTCAAAAAAATCATGTTGAGGGAAAAAAGTCAGAGGCAAACAATTACATACTGAACAATACCATTTATAAGAAGTTCAAGGACAAAAGCAAAACTAATCTATGATGATAAAAGTCAAAATAGTAGTGGTTACCTTAGAGGTAGGACACTGATTAGGAAGGAGAATAAGGGAATTTTCTGAGGATTTCTAAATGTTCTAAGTCTTCAACTGACTGGTGGTTACACAGTTATATATATAAGTGAAAATTCCTCTAGGTATGCACTTAAGATTTGTACACTTACTGTGTGTAAGTTATACTTCAGTTAAAGGAAGATCATCCAAAACCCCAGTGGCAGGACCATGGAGGATGCAGGTTGCTCCAGACACATCAAACTGGGGAGGTTCAATCACCTCAGACCTGCTTAGATGAGCCTGAAGGAAGTAACAGCTCTCCCTGGGATCCATATTTACCATTGTATATCGGTATGGCTCATTCTGTCAGTCCATACAGCCTTCCCTGACCAATCCATGTAAAATAGAATTAATCCTTCAGTCTGAAACACCTCCTGACACCCTTAGCCTGAGCTAGACAGATTAGTTCCCCTGAGACCCACAACCTCAAAGGAGCACTGAAGTTATAAAGAAAATGGAAAGCTTATCATGAAATGGCAAAGGAGGGATGGCAAAGGCATTGAGAAACATCTATCATGTATTAAAATGTCACCTCTCCTTACCCTGTCACCCTACTACAATTGCTCTAAAAGAGAGGTTACCAAGAACTGAGGATCTGTGGATTTCTCTGACAAAGGAAGCAAGCATGCTTTTTTTTTCATTAAGTAATAATTTGTTGCACACAATGACGTGCCAAAATAAATATTAGCACCACCATCCAAATGGAGATATAGAACATTGCCAGATCCCCAGGAACTTCCTGCATACCCCTTCCTCATCTATACCCACTCCCAGATCATCACTATTCTACTTTCCATCACTATACAGGGTGATGTCGGTTCTTGAACATTAAATAAATTGATCCTACAGTATATCATCTTTTGTATCTGGATTCTTTTGTTCAACATAATATTTTTAAGCTTCATCTATATGATTATATGTATCAGTATTTTTTCATTTTAATTGCTGCATAGTTATCATATTTTGTTAATTCAACCCTCCTTGTAAACATTTGGGTTGTTTCCATTTGGGGATATTATGAGTAGTGCTGCTGTGAACATTCTTCTACTGATAGAAACACTTTTGTAGAAACATATACACAGTTCTATAGGATAAATACCCATAAGAGAAATTTCTGGGAGATAGAATAAGCATATGTTTAACTCTGTTAGCCATTCTGTTAGTCAGGACTCACTAGAGAAAAAAAAATCAATGTATACTGTTGACCCTTGAACAACATGGGTTTGAACTGTGCAAATCCACTTATATCCATATTTTTTCAGTAAATATGTACTACAGTGATACACGATTCAAAGTTGGTTGAATCCACGGATGTGGAACCGTGGATATGGAGGACCAACTGTAAAGTTATACAAGAATTTTCAGGCCTTCCCTGGTGGCGCAGTGGTTGAGAGTCCGCCTGCCGATGCAGGGGACATGGGTTCGTGCCCCAGTCCGGGAAGATCCCACATGCCGCGGAGCGGCTGGGCCCGTGGGCCATGGCCGCTGAGCCTGCGCGTCCGGAGCCTGTGCTCCGCAACGGGAGAGACCGCAACAGTGAGAGGCCCGCGTACCGCAAAAAAAAAAAAAAGAAAAAAAGCGTGTGACTTGGTCTATTCACACCTGAACATACACTTAGTCGTGAGTCACTCGCCAGCTCAACATGACTGTAGGAAAATGGAATAACCGGCCACTCAAGTGAGGTCAATGAGGGTTATTTAAAAAAAAAAAAAAAAAAAAAGAATTTTCAGCTGTGTGCAGTGGAAGACAGGGGGCAGTGAGTGTCCCTAACCCCCATGTTGTTCAAGGGTCAATATATATATATATATATATATATATATATATATATATATATATATATATATATATATATATATATATATACTTATCTATCTATGTATTGATCTATCTATTACCTATCTATCTATCTAGAGAGTTATTAATTAAAGAAATTGGCTCATGTGATTATGGAAGATTAGTCCCAAGATATTCCATCTGTAAGCTGGAGAAGCAGGAAAGTCAGTGGTGGTATAACTCAGTCCTAGTCCAAAGCCCTGAGAACTGAGATGTGTGAGGTGTGAGGGTGTATGGATGGTGCTGTAAGTCTTGGTCCAAAGGCCCAAGAACCAAGACCACCAATATCTAAGAATGAGAGAAAATGAATGGACGCCCCAACTCAAACAGAAGAGAGAATTTACACTTCCTCTGCCTTTTTGATCCACTCATGCCCTCAATAGATTCAATGATGCCTATCCACACTGGGGAGGGCCATATCTTTACTTAGTTCACCAATTCAAATGCTTATATCTTCTGGAATCATCCTCACAGACACATCCAGAAATAATATTTATTAGCTATCTGGGCATTCTTTAGCCCAGTCAAGTTGACACATAAAAGTACTATTACAACATTGAAAAAAATTTTTTTCCAGAATGGTTGTTCCCATTTTGCATGCGTTCATGAGTGTTTGACAGTTCCACTTTGAATTCTCATATATTAACACTTGGTGTTACCACATTAATGATTTTATAATATTATATAACTAAAATTCCCACAGATTAGTTTTTTTTTTTTTCTGAACAAAGGTGGATTATGCTCATTTTGAGTAATGTTCAAGGCTTTACAGAAGAAAAATTAGGTCACTATATTTCTCTTAATGAAAAAGTTAACTCGCTTGGGAAACACAGGAAGTGAGGCATTATCTTTGTTAATTTCCTTATACGGAACCACTTGTGGGAAATTCGAAAATCTACCAAGGGTCAAACACCTATGAAAGCCAAGGTAGAGTCTTCTACAAGGAAGCAGACTCTGTGGCTGGGCCAGCCCTCATAAGAGTGGGAAGGAGCAAAGCTTTCCTCCTGTGTTCTTTTCCTGCCCAAGTGCCTGGCATTTCCTCCCAGGTGGCCTGGACTCACACAGTCCGCTTGCTGTAGATCGTGACCACTCATTGCATGGACTTGTATTTGGACCTTGAATTCCAAAACTCTTTGTTTTTAAATCTCATCCCAGGCACTGCTTATGATGTTTCCATACTGGGTCTTTGTTGTGATTCCAAGAATATTGCCAGCTCCTTGGCGTTTCTACTGCCACAGTGGCAATCTTAATACCTGGAGTCCTAGTACATGGTACTGAATGACCTAGAACTTGGAGAGCTAGAATTACATAGAAGAGGCTTATTTATTCCAGCAGATACAAACAATGATGGACTATTTATACATGAAATATGACTATATAAATTCTAACTATTTGTCCTCTCTAACATATATTTAAACATAACAATTAGAACATTCATAATACATGAATAGATAAATATATGATTTGGTTAAGAATAAATATATAATAGAAATGAGATGATCAAACACCCAACAAAATAATAAAAATCCCACTCTAATAAGCAGTTTTACCGAACACAAAAATATGCTTAAGCCCATCACTTTTTGCCATGTTTTCAGGCCCACTGAAACCTTTCTCTGACAGGATTCTGTCAACACTGATGCCATTTAGACCTTAATACCTCATTAAAGTCTCTTTTATTTTCTTTACAACTCATTTTTCTTTGACAGTCTGCATCAGTGTTCCTCAGATGGGCCCCCAACCCTCCCCACACTATAGAACACCTGCTTCACCTACATTCTTCATCCGAAAAATATAGGGCTTGGCTTATGGCTAGTATATTTGGTTCACATAATTAAAACACATATTTACTGCACAGTATTTTTTTGGAGCCTGGTTTCAGTCAACATGTATAATTATACTACTTATATATTCAACTTTTCTTTCAACTGAGGGCTACATCTTCTGTGGCCTAACCTATGTACAATGTTTGAAAATGGAACAGCATCACACAATCTCCTAGGAAAAAAAAACAAATAGAGAGTTTTGTTTTTCTCAATCCAAAAAAAAAACAGTTAAAAATTATAATTTTTAAGTAACTCCTTGATATTATATCAAATATTTCTGTGTTCTATCCCTAAGCAACAAATCTACTATGTCCTAAGGCTTGCAGATACATATTAATGACAGTGTATTTTGAGTTTTAACATACACACACAAAAAAAAAACTTTTCCCAGAAAATGCTTATTTTTTCCTAACTCTCTTTTGCATTGGTTATGTAAAATTCCCATATGACCACTAGATTATAACCCCCATTTGAGAGAAAGAACATAATTACGCCTAGTTTTCCCCCATAATGCTGAAGACATGAGGTCCATATAATAAGTACTTAATTCATATTTAGTGAACTCAAGTGCCAAGGTGCTTTAAGAGAGTTGAAACCACTATACTAGAATACCTGTAGGATTGCTACTCTGATAGGTATAAAAGAGCTCACTATATATTGCAAGATAAAACTTTCATACTAAGGTAAAAATTATAAAGATTATGACATTTATAATTTTTAAAATAACCTATTTTTATGATGCATAGAAACACATTAGATATCAATGAATTTTCTAAATGATTAAGGGAAAATTGATTAAGAATTCAGCTCTAAACCAGTGTTTGTCACATAAGAAGTACTCAATAAACTTTTGTTGAATGAACAATTTTTGGTATCTGCGTGTCTGTGTATTTTTTACATATGAAAAATCAAAACTATGAAAACTAGAAAATAGATGAATTATTAGTAACACTGATTGATATTTTAGTAAATACTTTACAAATCATATTTATCTGTTTCATATTAATCTGCAAGTGCTAATCTAAAATGAGTATGAAGTTTTTCAGGTTCTAACGTTCATTTAATCTTTCTTTGAGCATACTCCAAAGCAACTTTCAAGGAATGCCTCCAAAACTCTATGGAAGAACATATGTTTCCACTACTGTATCTACATTGTAGTAGGTCTTGTTAGTACCCCTGCCAGATCCCGTGGTAATAACTCACTACTACTTCTTCTCCTAAAAAGTGCCCTTGTCTAGATGGGAGCCACCTTGTCTCAGAGGTTACACTCACTTTTCTCTGTACAGCCAGCACTCAATGTCTAAGTGAATGGAGTACCAAAGGCTAGCCCTTGCCTCAACATGAGCCCAAATCTCTCTACAAAGATGGCTAGTGAAATATAATGACTTTGTTCTTTTCATTACTCATCAGAAGAGGACCAGAAGAAGCTTCTAATCAGATGGGAATGGCAATAGTGTACTTTGCTCCAAGCCTATATAAATGATCCTGCTTTATTTTACAGTCTGAGGGAACTTGACTGTCTGGACCTTCTGGAGAACAATGCAGTAGTCCACTGTATCGAAGACACAATGTCAATTAAACCAGAAGAGCATGAAACAGTAAATATGCTAGGTTTTTTGAAAAGGCTTATGTATTCCACATGGTGGGACCTAAAACCTACCGAGAGGCCTGATGTATCAATGACATTTTTAGGGGTGCAGTAATATTGGACATATTGTAGCATCCCTTCCAAAGTATTGGCACCTTTCAACTTGCACCTTCTACCACCAAGAAAGAAGCACAATATTTGGCCCTCCTCTTTGAGTTCTGGAAGCAGCACATTTCACACTTGGTATCCTGCTCTGGCCTTGTTAGTGCGTTGCATGGAAGGTTGCCAGTTTTGAGCAGAGTAGAGAGTGAGAGAGAATTGTGTAGTAGATCCAGACTTTGTAAAGATTTGTCACTTGAGCCACATGACCCATAACCAGAAGAACCCATATGACTAGAGGTATACACAGTTGAGAAATATGCCTGGTTAATCCTCTGGCAAGCTCCAAAAATAGAATCACAGGACAAACTCTTTGGATTCTGAATCAAAGCCATGCCACCAGCAGCAGAGAGATATACACCATTAGAAAAACAGTTCTTCGTATGTATCTGTGTCCTGGTAGAAACTGAGCATGTATTTATTTATTATTTATTTTTATTGAAGTATTGTTGACTTACAATATTATATTAGTTTCCAGTGTAGTTTCACAAGTGAGTTGATATTTTTATAGATTACGCATGATACAAAGTTATTATAATAATATTGACTATATTCCTTGTGCTGTACCTCACATCCCCATGACATAATTTATAACTGGTAGTTTGAACCCCTTAATCTCCTTCACTTATTTCACTCATCCTCCTAAACCCCTCCCCTTTGGCAACTGATATCTGTGAGTCTGTTTCTCTTTTATCATATTTGTCCATTTGTTTTGTTTTTTAAATTCCATATATAAGTGCAAATATACAGTATTTCTCTTTCTCTGTCTGACTTATTTCACTTAGCATAAAACCCTTTAGGTCCATCCATATTGTCACAAATGGAAAGATTTCATTCTTTTTTATGGTGAGTATTACTACATTTTATACACACATACACACATATATTGGGTTGGTCAAAAAGTTTGTTCAGGTTTTGATGTAAGATTATATATATGTATATATATATATATATATATATATATATATATACACACACACATATATATATATATATATTTGCATTTTCTTTATATATTTATCGGTCAATAGACAAGTTGCTTCCATATTTTTGCTATTATAAATATTGCTGCGATGAACATTGGGGAGCATATATCTTTTCAAATTTTGTTTTCTTTAAACAAATACCCAGAAGTGGAATTCTTGGTTCGTGTGGTAGTTCTATTCTTAATTTTTTGAGAAATATCCATATCCATAGTGCTGTACCAACTTACATTCTCACCAACAATACATAAGTGTTCCCACATCCTTGCCAACACCTGTTATTTCTTGTCTTTTTGTTAATAGCTATTTTAACAGATGTGAGGTTATATTGTGATTTTGATGTTCATTTTCCTGATGATTAGTTACGTTGAGCATCTTTTCATGTGCCTGTTGCCCAACTGTATGTCTTCTTTGGAAACATTTATATTTGGGTTCTCTGCCTATTTTTAAATTAGATTATATTCCAGGATACACTTTAAACCAATGGCGATTATACAATACTATGTCCCTGATAGAGGAATGTATTGGTCTGGAATTCAAGGGGAGAAAGTAAGGTGCTGCTGCTTCATATGACCTTCAGTGACCCACTTTGGGAATTTGGGCTTTCAGTCCCTGCCACTGTGGGCCCTGGGGTCCGGAGGCAAAGTGTTTCCATCAGGAAATACACTAAGAATTTTATTAAATTTAAAGCTGTAGTTGTCTCAAGCCCACTGTTCTCCTGTCAGTAGACCAACAAGCATAAAAAGGAATACTTGACTCCAATTATCATGAGGAGGTGGGTTGCTGCTGCACAAAGGGAAAAAGAGAAGCATGCATGGCATGCAAGTGATCCATTGGACAGTATTTCAGTACTCTGTGCCTGTCACTATAAATAGATAGGTACTGTAACATGAGAAAGGCAAGGTATCATGGGGTCACATACCTCTAGGGTAAGGGTCTGAATCACCCCACCAGACAACCCACCTGGCCCAGTAGAAGTGCTGGTTGAGGATGTGTGGAATCTAGATGGGCAGAAAAGATGCCATTGCTAGAGCTCAGAACCAGCAGCAGCAGCAATTCTTTCTCTGAAATTATGAACAATCAGAATCATGAATTAGGTTTTCCTGACTAATGTGAACTCAACGTGAGAAGTAAGTGAATCTGAGTGATCTAAGAGAAGGATTTGAGTATATGCTGTTTTTACGCCACCAAAATTGCCTTTACTGACAGTACACTCATCTCTCAGTATATTCACCCCCCAGCAACCGTGGTATCTACTGATAACTGCTCATAGCTTCCACGTTTTTTTTTTTTAACTTGCCTCTCTACTGAACGGGAGCCACTTCTCACCTGGGAACCTTATCTGGATGTAATCCCCCAATTCCACCCTCACCAGGCTGCATTCAACAGGCAATGACCTACTGACATGGTGGCAGAATAAACCAGTTCTCCTGCACCAACTCTGTGGTGCCAGTCACCTTCCAGGATTTGCCATGAGTCAAGCTGGAGCAAATCTCCACTAAAGAGAGCATCCCTGCTTAGCTTTCTTTCCCTCCTCTATCCTTTGTCTTATAGTCCTCATCTTAGATTCCACTCTTAACAAAACTCTTTCACTAGAATTCCCATCTAGGCATTGCTTCTTGTGAACTGAAGCTAAGAGATTCTTTTATTGCAGCAAACAGAAAGAGAGGAATTGAATGTTGGCCATACTTTTCTCTCTTAGCCTAAATATGGTCTCCAACCACCAAACATGTAAAAAGGAATCCACCGTTTTGTTACATATGAAATAAATATCAATTACATACCCATTCTTATGTCACACACTTTGAGAAAAATACTCCTTTTGTCCTTGAGAAATAGGTTGTCTCCTTGAGCAGCTAAACCTATGTCCAGAAATTACTAAGATTAATGAACATAATTGACATAAGCCTTTACTCTCTAGATATACATTATTCAAAAAGTCTAGAAAGTAAGTTTTCTAGATTACAGAGGGTTTATTCATGAAAAGTTAACATTAAAATTATAACTGGTTTGGATTGAAGTCTATAAATTTTTATTACAGATTTGCATGCTTTCTTAGACAGATGATATTCAATATTATTTCAACTGTTCCTAATGACTCAGAGTTATTGTTTTTAATAGCTATTACTACTGGAATGTACTATAACAGTGATACCTCTGATTCTGCTGAGATGTGTTTGGATCTGTACCAAATGAATAATTATGGCTTTGTTTTGAGTTCTTATGTCTGATTTTGATTATGTTGCTAGCTCTTTCCATTACTTGACAGTGTCACTGATCTCAATTTTGAGTGTATCCACTCATACCAGTTCCTCTCTCCCTTTCAGTTTGTTATTGTTAGGATTTTATTGGCATGGAAAATAAATAATAATTATTATTATTTAATGCTTACTATGTACCAGGCAATTTCTAAGTGTCTTATGTACTTTAACTCATTTAATCTTTACAAATTCATTAGTATGTTTTGTAAATTAAGAGTAAATTGGTCCTACAAAACATCATACATAGCTCTCTTTTGTACCATTTATATAAGCTTTAGTGCATGAACTTACTGACATCTATTTATTTTATTTCCTCAGAAATTGAATTTTGTGTCCTCCTAGATTTTTAGCTATATGTTATATAAATAAGAGAGGTAAGAGACAGTTGAGTTCTAGCTATGATTATAAACATGGAAATTATGTGATTAAGACTAAGAATGCAAGGAATTTGGAGTATGAATCACATTTGAGTGAGATGTTGGAGATTTGCTAGTGCAATGTGAGAATGAAGGGCATTCTGAATAAGAAATCACTTTTACTGCTGCTACACACTAAATAACAAGTTTACAAAGTAAACCATTTAATAATCACAGACAACAGTTATCAAATAGTTCTCATTAATTCCATTAATTCTAAAAGGATGTTCTTCCTTGTGGGTCATGGTCGTTGTAAAGTGAAGCTCTTCTGATTTTCACTAATTCTTATAGCTTTACCAGGAATTTCTTAAATTAACAACAACAAAATTAATCACATTTCTGTGGATGGGTTATAAAGAGTGAATATTTTTAGACTTTTAGATGTGTCCTTTAGTATATATTCCAGCATTTTCAGGTTCCACTTGGAACCTGTTATGATACCCTGAGCCTCTCATTCTCATCCATCTTTGAAAACAGGGAGGAGGCCAACCCAGAGACATTGATTTTTTTCTCCTTTTGTTAGTGTTCCAGTAAAAGTAATAGCACCTATATTATCTAATAAAATGTATCTAAGTTTCCTCTCTTGTTGAGTTCCTACCTCTTCCTCCAGGGGATGCTGGATTAGTGTCTTCTTGGCCTCCCATTAATTTAAGACATTCTTTTCATACACGTGTATAACACTCCCTAAAGTATTATTGGTTTATAAATCACACTTGTTGTTTCAGGGCAATAAATGGAATGATAAATGCATGTTTTGTTCAATCACCTTTTTATTCATGAAAGGCAAAACCAAATATTCTAAAAACATTTATCTACATCAGGAATAAGCTATAAACCTTTCAAAAATGATCCAAGTGATCCAGAAAGGAACCACTAATTACTGTCATAACAAGAAGGATTCAACAACACTAAATGCTCATAGAACCATAAAGTGTCAGAGATGGAAAATCAAGTTCAGTACCCTCCTTTTACAGATGGGAAGCTAAAGCTTTTGAGAGGAGAATTGATTTACATAGTCACCCAAACAGCCATTGATAACATCAATCCTAGGCTCTGTGTCTCCTGACTATGAATTCATTACAGCTTCATGAAGTCATAGATGTTGGGGTAGGAGCTATAAGAATAGCACAGGCGACTTTACCCTCTCCAGAGTTTATGCACTGTGCAGATGTCTATTTGTTAGAATGGACTGGAACCTCAAAGGACAAGAAAATCTAAGACACCTTTCAAAGTTTCCAACTTTGTAAAAGTGTCCTGAAAAGTGTTTCATCTAATGAAGCATGCCAATTTATCCAATGATCTGACTGAGCATGACTAAGCATTCTGTGACTCCTATGAGAAATGGATTTAAAGTTAGTAGTGGGAGAAGGAGGTTTTTTTTGTTTTATTTTTTACAATGTTAGAAGAGGAAAGGCCACCTTCCTCCTCAAAGCTGAATTCCAAAATACTGACTTTAGATCTTTACCAATTTCTCTGTCTATACAAGTACTAGCATGTTACTGTCTCAGTTTATCTTTTAAAAAATCAAGAAGAGTAATCTTTTAACATTCCCACAGGCATAAGATTCCCTTTGTTTGAACAATGTAATATATATGTGATATAACCCAAAAAAAGTGTGGCTAACAGCACAGGGCTCTTGACATTTGACTCTATGAACTGTGCCACAACATGCTACCATTATTCCATTTCCCGTCTCTGACTAACAAATATCCATCTTTTGTTTAACCCCTTATTTTGAAATAATTTCAAACTTATTAACAAGAACATACCAGAGATGCTACAAGAAAAACTACTCTTCTCCCAGGTTCCCCAACTGGTAATTTTTTCTAATCATTCTCTTTATATGTACATATATGTACACATTATTGTCATTTTTCAACCAAGTGAGAGTATGTTATAAGTATGATGCTCCATTACTCCTAAATACATAAGTATGTATTTTCTCTATGAGTCACTTTCCTACAAATGATACTACACACACCTTAATCAAGAAATTAACATTTGTAAAAGACCAATATTTAGTATTCCCTCTCTCCTTAAGTGTCTTTCTTTCCTATTTGAAGAGCAGATATATAATTCCCCTATATAGCACTTAAGAGATTTAAAAAGTCTAGCTTATTAACCTGTATGTATCCATCAGTAGTGTATAATCTTTTTGGAAATAGTCTATGAACATCTTTTTAACTATGATATCTATTAAGATTAGTTGTTCAATAAATATTTTTAATAAATCAATGGAACTTTAAAAAAGTTTGCATTTAATATGAAGCTAGGAAGGATAGTCGATTCGTGGATGATGAAATGAACTTTGAAAATATGGGAGCAAATTAATAAGATGATATTTATCAAGTGGAAATGACAGTCTGGACAGCAAGCATGGGTTTGAGGAAACTTAACAACTTACATAAAATATGTTTTGGGGATTTCCTTGACTGATGCTTATTGTATCTTCCAGAAAGCAAGAGTGCTTTCAGGTTATATCTGATTAAGAAATAATGGACTTGATTTGTCCAAACACTGCTTAGTCTGTTGGGCAGAGCATATTTGGAGATGATATTCAACTGACAGTTCCATTGTATAGGCAGAATGAAGAGCTGAAAAAACACAGGGACAAATGAAATGGCATGATGGTATGATGTGAGAAAAGAAGGAGGAATCCTGGATGTATCAGTAGAACATGGTGTACTGGACCTTCAGCATGCCTGCCCTAAAACATCTGAGCAATGCTGTATGATTGATTGATTTGCCATCCAAAAGGTAGAACTCATACCAGGTTTTAAAATATATAGCAAAGAAGACATTAGCACAACGGAAAGCTGAACCACCAACAGAGAATCTAAAAACAAGAATGGTCTACATGCTGAGCGTCAGTGGAAGGATTCTACTGGGTGGAGGGAAACTGATCTTCAGTCAACTTAGCAACTGAAGAAGGTTTAGGCAGAGTGGCACAAGTAATATTTTATCCCATTCCTGCCACTTCCTTGCCATATGTAATAGATATCATCAATGGTTTGCAGTGCTGCCCAAGCTCTGTGGTCCAATTCTATGTGTTCTACTTCCAGCATTCCATCTCCTCTCTGAGAATTCATGTAGGAATAGAAAAGAGCAAATTCCCCTTAAGAAGCCACTCTCTGCCCTGGTTTCTCCTCTCCCTTTCTAGTAAAAACATATGCCAGTAAACACATACCTGAAACATCAAATATATGCATTTCCAATTAAGATTGCCTCTTGGTTTCAAAATATTTGGTTGGATAGGCCATCAGTAAGGAAGGAAGGAGAACTAACATGTATTGGGTAGCTTTCATGTGCCAAGTAATTTAGGGTGCTTTACATATGCATTTTCACTTGATCATCAAATAATCATTGATCTTATCCTTATTTTAAAAATGAGGATCAGAATTTAAAATGTCACATCCTCTTTGCCCTAACCTCAACATGATCCATCAAGAAGACAATATTACTTCTCATTTTATAGAAGTGGCAATGAGGTTCAGAAGTTAGTTTCTTTGTCAAAGACACACAGATACTACATGGTGAACCCAGGCTTTGAAGGTTTCTTGTTTCTAAAGATATGTTTCTAAAAATAAAGAGTAGAAGAGTTTTTCAAATGAAATGAACTGAAGTGTGCTTATAAAAGTCCCTCAATTATTTTACAAAAGTGCCCAAATTTCCACTGTTAGCAATTGTTTTGGGTTAAGACAAAATATTTTCTAATATAGTTACTGGAACGCAGCCACATAGCCCAGGGAAATCAGCTCAGTGTTTTGTGTCCACCTAGAGGAGTGGGATAGGGAGGATAGGAGGGAGACGCAAAAGGAAGGAGATATGGGGATATATGTATATGTATAGCTGATTAACTTTGTTATACAGCAGAAACTAACACACCATTGGAAACCAATTATACTCCAATAAAGATGTTTTAAAAAAGCATACAAATGTCACCAAGAGGTATTAATGATTTTTGTTTGATGTTAAAATTTAAAAAAAGAGAGAGAAATATAGAGTACACACCTAAACATAATGGTTGGCAAAGATGGTCAGCGAATCTGGACAGTCAGAAGTGGCTCAGAATGAGAATTTGGGATATGCCAGTGATTCCAAAATAAAGGAGTAAGAGAGTGCCAAAGGTGAATTTCCCATCCTTTATAGTTGCTAAAGATGGGTCTTTGCAGAACTGTGTACTGACAGACTCCAAAAAGCCTTTTTGATGCTGATGATATTGAAAAACATGATTTAACTCCTTGCATGTATCTTTAAAGGTGAAAACACATTAATAAATTGAAAGTTTCGTGAAAAAACTGTCTTTGGAATTGCCTTCCTTATTTGTGTGAATACACTCAGTGAATTTATGAAGATTAATGGTAATACGATGAACAGCAAAGCACACAATGATTTGTTACTTATTATAAAACGTTGCCGATATTTTGTACAACCAAGCAGCACAACATGCAAGAAATTCAATGAAACCCTTTGAAACAAGCCGTTGGGAAAGGGAAGAGCAGATCAAGCCACACACTATCTCTAGGGACAGAGGCCTCTCTTCCATCATAAATTGATAGCTCTGGCACCCATGAAAGGCAACCGGGACACTCAGAGGACTGCATAGAGATATGACTGTCACAAAGGAAGTAGAGACAGAAGTCTGCCTCAAAGGAATGTAGTGTTTCTGAACCCTTGAGAATACAAATAAAAAACTTCCTTCCAATTAATAACTTGAGAATTCTGGATAGCTGAAAACAATACAGAAAAACCTTAAACCTTCAGGATAATTTGAAGATGTGGAATACCTTAACTTCGAAATAACTGTATTTTTTTTAATGCAACAAATTTCAATAAAAAATCTCTCACATTCACTTCCTACTGCAAGGTTTTTTTGGCAAGTGAGTGCAGGTCAGCAAAATTGTGGGGAAAGGAGAAAAGAGAGCTAATCATGGGAATAATGTTGACATAAAAGCAATGCAAGAAAACTTAAGTCCATGCTATGTGTAAAAATAATAAACATTAAAAAGAATTGTGGTAGATCAGAACACAGTCTAACAGTATTTGGGAAAGAGACTTAAAATGCACATGACTTGAGTTACAGTCTTCAAAATACTTAACTTCAGGGGGATTAGAAACAAGCAGAAAGAGAGAGTAACTTTGGAAATTGAGTGGTGAAGAATAAAAGATATAAAAAAGAGAAATTCAGGGTCGTGTAAGACCAAGAGAACCAAAAAAATAATAAAATAAAATCAGAGGACACACATATCACCCCCACCACACACACACACACACACACAAATCCATTAAAGAATATGGACTTTGATACAGTTGAACAAACAAACAAAAATAAGGAATCCTCTAAACTACTTTAATACTAAATAAATGAACAGGAAAAAGAAGTTAATAAAGCCACGTAGAATTATTATTTAAAAAAATCAGAAAATGAGGTTTAATACACCTCAAGTGATGAAAGTCTCCATGAACAAACAGCTATATATCACAAGAAATAATAAGACAACACTCAAATTAATTTATGTGCTCAAGCAAACATTTTGGGAGAGAGAAATTGCTTTGAATCAGAAATTCAAATTGAAGAAAAGAAATTAGCCCCCCCCAAAAAAAAGAGCTTCATGAGAATGAAATGAAAAAACAGTCAGCTGAACTCAGAAAAGAAATGGAAGGGAAAAAATTGACCCAGAAATAAAGGCTTACTTACAAGATGCCTAGAGACAAAAAGAGTCAAAATAATATTTTAAAAGAGTTATAAGTCATTGAAGAAAGCCAAGAAAACACCTGAAACAATGAAATTGACTTTAAAAAAATAAAATGTTTCAGGAAAAAAAAGTGGTTAAAATTAAAGACAGGCAAAGAAGGATAAAGGTCACATACTTGGAATCCCTAAAGAAAAAATGAAAAAGAACGATGTCACAGTACTAATATTTAAATGTATAACCCAAGAAAAGTTTTCATAAATGAAGGTCTGAATCTATACTTTGAAAGGGCCCACAGGTACATTTAAAAATTAGCCTGGAAGTATAAACTGTGGAGCATCTATATTGTGGAGAATTATTCAGCTATTACAAAAAAGAATGAAGATGATTTTTATGAATTGATATGGAGTGAATTCAGGTTACGTACTTTTTTAACTGAAGCATAGTTGATTTATAATTTTATGTTAGTTTCAGGTGTATAAAACAGTTATTCAATGTTTTTATAGATTATGTTCCATTTAAAGTTCTTAGAAAATAATGGCTATATTTCCCTGTGCTGTACAATATATCCTTATAGTTTATTCATTTTACACACACTAGTTTGTATCTTTTAGTTTGTGCCCTTTCCTCTTTCTACTGATAACCATTAGTCTGTTCTCTATAGCTGTGAAAATTTCTGTTTTGTTATATTCATTCCTTTTATTTTTTAGATTCCACATATGTGATAACATACTGACTATAATTTTAGTGAAAAAAAGCAAGGTGGAAGAAAATTTTATCTATGGCCTGCTGTACTTCCTATAGCCCTTTATGTAAAAGTAAAATATGGAAAAGATAAGCCAGAGATTAAAGAGATTCATGACCTATGGAGTATGTGGAGGAACACGGTTGAACATTAATTTTCACATAGTCAACAAATAAATAACTAAATGGTCAAGCAAGATTTGGAGGTATTCAAAAATGGAACAAAAAATCAAACTTTAATCCAAATAAACTGACCATACTGAAGGGGATGGGAAAAAAGAACCAACCTAAATATTTGTTAATATATTTTGATATATACTATAAAGCCTGAGACTAAAAAGATGGTAGAAAGAAGAGGGTCCATGGTCATCCTAATGGGAGGAGAAAACCAGAGTGATGAGGTGGAATGTGCCTTGTGGACTTAAGGAAGCTGATGTCAGGGACCTGTTGGCAACTGTGATTGATTCATAGAGGGAGATGAAAAGTGTTTCTCATCCAGTAAGAGTGAGGAGGCTATTGGATCCAGCTCTGTGAGGTAGAACTTGAGGATGGTAAGATTCTCCACTGATGGAAAGGCTGGATCATGAAGCAAGTCCATGGTTACTTGCCAGAGCACCAGTCTATGAGAATCACCAAGAAAAACACTATGTTAATTCAGAAATATGGTGCCAATGACCTTGAGTTTCTACTCCAGTATTTTTATACTTAGATCCTTTATGGCTAAAAAAAATTAATTAGTCCAGTCTAGTTTTTACTAAAGTAAATAGCACTTTCAAATGAAAGTACAAAAAACTCTAATGCTAACCATTCTGTGCTGAGTATTTTTGCAATGCATATGGGCAAACAAGGCCTTTCTGAAACCAAAGAATGTGTGACATTGCTATTTACAGGGGAAAAAATACTTATTTTATCTAAATTTCAAAACTTCTAATATGCTTCCCAAGGAGTTATCTGGTTTAGCAAACAAGAACACGAGCACAAAAACAGAAGAGACACTAAAGAGTAAACAGAAGACAATGTAGTATCTGCAGCACTTGTTCACAGAACAAAAGAATCCTATGCACATTTTCTAAACCAAATTTTGAAAGCTTCCCAGAGTTTCCAATCTGTAAAACAAAATAGTACTGGAAGTTTCTCACTCATTCTCCCAGGTGTCAGGAACTGTAATTTTATTTTTTATTTATTTTTTTTTTTTTTGCGGTATGCGGGCCTCTCACTGTTGTGGCCTCTCCCGCTGCGGAGCACAGGCCCCGGACGCGCAGGCCCAGCGGCCATGGCTCACGGGCCCAGCCGCTCCGCGGCACATGGGATCCTCCCAGACCGGGGCACGAACCCGCATCCCCTGCATCGGCAGGCGGACTCTCAACCACTGCGCCACCAGGGAGGCCCTATTTTTTTTTTAATAATTCAATTTAATCTCTGCTCTGAGCCTCCTAATCCACTTGATTACAGAAAACATAGTAATATTTATTTCATGATCCAACTCATCTTTCTAGGTTTAAATTAAGTTAGTTCAGGGATTTCTTGTCTTCTGTTTAGTCCCTGGGGGGTCACCTAACCCTCAGGAGCAGGTATTTGGGCCAAAGTTCTCAGTGTTTATCCATGTTGGTATTCACTGGGGAGCCATCCCCTCTTCTGGGTCTCAGATGCCAACTCCCTTCAGTTGGCATTCCTGGAGACTCCCACTTCCTATCTGGTTTCTGGACCTTCTTCCATGTTGCTTTCCACTGTAGGCTTCCTCCATCATGACTGTGGTTATGTGTGATGTTCTCAGAGGCATGAGGAAGGTTGACTCCTTTTTTGGGGTCCACAGGAAATTTAGGTACCATATTAGATATTCTTGCTCCCAGTCAATACCACAACTCAATGTCATGGTGGCACAGGGAGTAGAGTGTAGCTCCAGCTTCCCAGAATTTCAGCCAGAAAGCAGATCCTTGCTGCCCTCTGCTCTCAGATCCTGGAACACATCATTCACATTTGTCCCTGGACTGCAAGCAAGATCATGCATATCTCAAGAACATTCATTTTAACTCTTTGTTTTCCAATTCACATTCTCTCTTTCCAGTCAGTGGGCTCAGCATCAATCCCAAGGTAGGCAAAACTGGCTCTCAAGTCACTGTCCATTCTCATTGTATATTTCAATTATAAGTAAAATGTTTGGGTTTTGTCCTCAAAAGCAGGGCTTTAACCTTCAAGTGTTCTTTCTTACTAACTAATGTTTATATTAGAAAAATAAAAACTCTGTTTCCTTTAGGTTTGCTGAGGCATTCCATTTCCTGAACCACGAAATGGTAAAATATGGCCTAATGTAGCTGAGAACTATGGAGACAGGATAATATACAGGTAAATATGTAATTACTCACTCAGTGTGTAATATAGTATGACAGTGCAAAATTTACCCCTTACACCAGTTCTAACTCTAAAATCATAATCTTATCAGTCAGGAGTTGAGTGATAACAGGCAAAATACGCACAGAGAGCCACTTAGAGTTGCTTGGAAAAAATAGCTGCTTAAAGCCTATTCAGATTCAGATGAGTGCACTGGACATTGATGCACAGGTTTGGTTATGATACTGATAAACAAGGTGACAGGAAAGAGACACACAATTGGTTACAGTGCAAACAGAGACCAAGATCAGGAGACTAAAGGTAGGAAACCAGCCCTGAGGTGGAAGCTGCAGGGTCAACTTGAAAGCCCAGGCATTGGGGATTGGAGAGCACAGTCAGAGCTTTGATATTGAGTTACTGAACTGCACACTGGGCTGCTTAGAGACTCTCTGCTCAGAGCCTGGATGCACCCCAAAGTCTGATTCCAACTGCAATCACAATATATAATTTTACCTGATAAGGGTCTACAGATCATCAAAATATCCTCTCCAATGCCTAAGTTCTTATTGTCACATAACAAATAGTATTCTTTCACAATTGAAACATTAGTTTAAAATGGAATTCCATCTAGAAAGCAGACTGTGTGACTTATTGCACACTAAGTTATCCATGCTGATGCTAGGAACATTCTTTACTTAAAAAAATTTTTTTAAAGACCATTTTTTGGTAACAGCTTTACTGACTTATAGTTAACATGCTATACAATTTTCCCACTTAAATTATACAAGTCAATGTTTTCTAGTATATTCCGAGAGCTGTGCAACCACCACTGTCATAAATTTTCGAACATTTTCATCACACTGAAAACGAAACCTAGTGTCCTTTAGCCATCATCCCCAATATTCTTATCCAGGAGTCTGAGGCAACCTCTAATCTACTTTCTGTCTCTATGGGTTTACCTGTTCTGGATAATTCAAGTAAATTATGTCATTCACTATGTGACTTCTTTCACTTAGCATAATGGTTTCAAGCTTCATCCACGATATAGCATGTATCAGCATTTCATTCCTTTATATTGTCAAGAAATACTAAATGGTATGGATATACTATACTTGATTTATTTATTCATAAAACTTTATCATTAAAACATTGAAACATGTATTAAAGGACAGATAATATAATAATGATACCCAAAGACCTATTAGCCAGTGTCAATGATTATTAACACATGGCTAATTTTATTTATTCTCTCCCCATCATTTTCCCTCCCTACATCATTTTAACATAAGTTTTTCTTTCATAAATAGTTCCATATATACTCATAAATAGATGCATATATACAAATTGTTTTTTTAAACAAACACAAAATCATCACTGCACTTAAAATTTGTATTCCTTAACATCATCAAGTACCAACAAGTGCTAAATTTAATCTATTTGTGTTTCTTTTAAAAAAAAAATTAGTGGAGTATAATTGCTTTAGAATGCTGTGTTACTTTCTGCTTTATAACAAAGTACATCAGTTATACATATACATATGTCCCCATATCTCTTTCCGCTTGCACCTCCCTCCCTCACACCACCCTATCCCACCACTCTAGGTGGTCACAAAGCACCGAGCTGATCTCCTTGTTCTATGCGGCTGCTTCCCACTAGCTATCTATTTTACATTTGGTACTGTATATATGTCCGTGGCACTCTCACACTGTGTCCAGCTTACCCTACGCCCTCTCTGTATCCTCAAGTCCATTCTCTAGTAGGTCTGTGTCATTATTCCCATCTTACCCCTAGGTTCTTCATGACCATTTTATTTATTTATTTATTTATTAGATTCCATATATATGTGTTAGCATATGATATTTGTTTTTCTCTTTCTGACTTACTTCACTCTGTATGACAGACTCTAGGTCCATCTACATCAGTACAAATAACTCAATTTCATTTCTTTTATGGCTGAGTAATATTCCATTGTATATATGTGCCACATCTTCTTTTTCCATTCATCTGTTGATGGACTCTTCGGTTGCTTCCATGTCCTGGATATTGTAAGTAGAGTTGCAGTGAACATTTTGGTACATGACTCTTTCTGAATTATGGTTTTCTCAGGGTACATGTCCAGTAGTGGGAATGCTGGGTCATATGGTAGTTCTAATTTTAGTTTCTTAAAGAATCTCCATACTGTTCTCCATAGTGGCTGTATCAATTTACATTCCCACCAACAGTGCAAGAAGGTTCCCTTTTCTCCACACCCTGTCCAGCATTTATTGTTTAAAGATATTTTGATGTTAGCCATTCTGACCAGTGTGAGATGATATCTCATTGCAGTTTTGATGTGCATTTCTCTAATGATTAAAGATGTTGAGCATTCTTTCATGTGTTTGTTGGCAATCAGTATATCTTCTTTGGGGAAATGTCTATTTAGGTCTTCTGCCCATTTTTGAATTATGTTGCTTGTTTTTTGTGGGTTTTTTTTTTTTTCTTGTTGTTGTTTGCGGTATGCGGGTGTCTCACTGTTGTGGCCTTTCCAGTTGCGGAGCACAGGCTCCGGACGTGCAGGCTCAGCGGCCATGGCTCACAGGCCCAGCCACTCCGCGGCATGTGGGATATTCCTGGACCGGGGCAAGAACCCGTGTCCCCTGGATCGGCAGGTGGACTCTCAACCACTGCGCCACCAGGGAAAACCCAGGTTGTTTGTTTTTTTTGATATTGAGCTTCATGAGCTGCTTGTAAATTTTGGAGATTAACCCTTAGTCATGTGCTTCATTTTTAAATATTTTCTCCCATTCTGAGGGTTCTCTTTTCATCTTGTTTATGGTTTACTTTGCTGGACAAAACTTTTAAGTTTCATTAGGTCCCAAATGTTTATTTTTGGTTTTATTTTCATTTTTCTAGAAGGTGGGTCAAAAAGGATCTTGCTGTGATTTATGTCATAGAGTGTCCTGCCTATGTTTTCCTCTAAGAGTTTTATAGAGTCAGGCCTTACATTTAGGTCTTTAATACATTTTGACTTTATTTTTGTGTATGGTGTTAGGGAGTGTTCTAATTTCATTATTTTACCTGTAGCTGTCCAGTTTTCCCAGCACCACTTATTGAAGAGGCTGCCTTTTCTCCATTGTATATACTTGCCTCCTTTATCAAAGATAAGGAGACCATATGTGCGTGGGTTTATCTCTGGGCTTTCTATCCTGTTCCATTGATCTGTATGTCTGTTTTTGTGCCAGTACCATACTGTCTTGATTACTGTAGCGTTGTAGTATAGTCTGAAGTCAGGGAGCCTGATTCCTCCAGCTCCATTTTACTTTCTTAAGATTGCTTTAGCTCTTTTGCAGTCTCTTCTGTTTCCATACAAATTTTGAACTTTTTGTTCTAGTTCTGTGAAAAATATCAATGGTAGTTTGATAGGGATTGCATTGAGTCTGTAGATTGCTGTTGGTAGTAGAGTCATTTGCACAATGTTGATTCTTCCAATCCAAGAACATGGTATATCTCTTCATCTGTTTGTATCATCTTTAATTTATTTCATCAGTGTCTTATAATTTTCTAAAAACAGGTATTTTGTCTCCTTAGGTAGGTTTATTCCTAAGTGTTTTATTATTTTTGTTGAAATGGTAAATGGGAGATTTTTCTTAATTTCACTTTCAGATTTTTCACCATTAGTATACAGGGATGCAAGAGACTTCTGTATATTAAATTTTGAAAGGTGCTACTTTACCAAATTCATTGATTAGCTCTAGTAGTTTTCTGGTAGCATCTTTAGGAGTCTCTATGTATAGTATCATGTCATCTGCAAACAGTGACAGCTTTACTTCTTCTTTTCCGATTTGGATTCATTTTATTTGTTTTTCTTCTCTGATTGTTGTAGCTAAAACTTCCAAAACTATGTTGAATAATAGTGGTGAGAGTGGGCAACCTTGTCTTGTTCCTGATCTTAGTGGAAATGGTTTCACTTTTTCACCATTGAGGATGATGTTGGCTGTGTGTTTGTCATATGTGGCCTTTATTATGTTGAGGAAAGTTCCTTCTATGCCTACTTTCTGGAGGGTTTTTATCTTAAATGTGTGTTGAATTTTGTTGAAGGCTTTCTCTGCATCTATTGACATGATCATATGGTTTTTCTCCTTCAATTTTTTATTATGGTGTATCACATTGATTGATTTGCGTATACTGAAGAATCCTAGCATTCCTGGGATAAACCCTACTTGACAATGGTGTATGATGTTTTTATTACGGTGTCAGATTCTGTTTGCTAGTATTTTGTCGAGGATTTTTGTATCTACTTTCATCAGTGATTTTGGCCTGTAGTTGTCTTTCTTTGTAACGTCTTTGTCTGGTTTTGGTATCAGGGTGATTGTGGCCTTGTAGAATGAGTTTGGGCGTGTTCTACCTTCTGCTATATTTTGGAAGAGTTTGAAAAGGGTGAGTGTTAGCTCTCCTCTAAATGTTTGATACAATTCGCCTGTGAAGCCATCTGGTCCTCGGCTTTTGTTTGTTGGAAGATATTTAATCAGTTTCAATTTCACTGCTTGTAATTGGTCTGTTCATATTTTGTATTTCTTCCTGGTTCAGTCTTAGAAGGTTGTGCATTTCTAAGACCTTGTCCATTTCTTCCAGGTTGTCCATTTTTTTGCCATATAGTTGCTTGTAGTAATCTCTCATGATCCTTTGTATTTATGCAGTGCTAGTTGTTACTTCTCCTTTTTCATTTCTAATTCTGTTGATTTGCATCTAGTCCCTTTTTTTCTTCATGAGTCTGGCTAATGGTTTATCCATTTTTCTTATCTTCTCAAAGAACCAGTGCTTAATTTTATTGATCTTTGCTTTCATATCCTTAATTTCTTTTCAATTTATTTCTGGTCTGATCTTTATCATTTCTTTCCTTCTGCTAACTTTGGGGATTTTTTGTTCCTGTTTCTCTAATTGCTTTAGGTGTAAGGTTAGGTTGTTTTACTGAGATGTTTCTTGTTTCTTAAGGTAGGATTGTACTGCTATAAACTTCCCTTTTAGAACTGCTTTTGCTGCACCCCATAGGTTTTGTGTCATCGTGTTTTCATTATCATTTGTTTCTAGGTATTTTTTTAATTTCCTCTTTGATTTCTTCCATGATTTCTCAGTTATTAAGTAGTGTATTGTTTAGCCTCAATGTGTTTGTATTTTTTACAGATTTTTTCCTGTAATTGATATCTAGTCTCATAGCATTGCAGTCGGAAAAGATACTTGATACAATTTTAATATTCTTAAATTTAACAAGGCTTGATTTGTGACCCAAGATATGATCTATACTGATGAAGGTTCCATGAGCTCTTGAGAGGAATGTTTATTCTGTTGTTTTGGATGGAATGTCCTATAAATATCAATTAAGTCCATCTTGTTTAATGTATCATTTAAAGCTTGTGTTTCCTTATTTATTTTCATTTTGGATGATCTGTCCGTTGGTGAATGTGTGGTGTCAAAGTCCCCTACAATGATTGTGTTACTGTCAATTTCCCCTTTTATGGCTGTTAGTATGTGCCTTATATATTGAGGTTCTCCTATGTTGGGTGCATAAATATTTACAATTTTTATGTCTTCTCCTTGGATTTATCCCTTGATCTTTATGTAGTGTCCTTCTTTGTTTCATGCAATAGTCTTTATTTTAAAGTCCATTTTGTCTGATATGAGAATTGCCACTCCTGCTTTCTTTGATTTCCATTTGCATGGAATATCTTTTTCTATCCTCTCACTTTCAGCCTGTATATGTCCCTGGGTCTGAGGTTGGTCTCTTGTAGACAGCATATATATGGGTCTTCTTTTTGTATCTATTCAGCCAGTCTATGTCTTTTGATTGGAGCATTTAATCCTTTTATTTTTAAGGTAATAATCAATATGTATGTTCCTATTACCATTTTCATAATTGTTTGGGCTTGTTATTGTGGGTCTTTTCCTTCTCTTTTTTTTCCTGTCTAGAGAGCTTCCTTTAGCATTTGTTGTAAAGCTGGTTTGGTGGTGCTGAGTTCTCTTAGCTTTCGCTTGTCTGTGATTTTAACTTCTCCATCAAATCTGAATGAGATCCTTGCTTGGTAGAGTAATCTCAGGTGTAGGTTTTTCTCCTTCACCATTTTAAATATATCTTGCCACTCCCTTCTGGCTTGCAGTGTTTCTGTTGAAAGATCAGGTGTTAACCTTACAGGGATTTCCTTGTGTGTTATTTGTTGTTTTCCCCTTGTTGTTTTTAATATTTTTCTTTGTATTTAATTTTTGATAGTTTGATTAATATGTGTCTTAGCATGTTTCTCCTTGGATTTATACTGTATGGAACTCTCTGTGATTCTTGGACTTGATTAATTATTTCCTTTCCTATATTAGGGACGTTTTCAACTATAATGTCTTCAAACATTTTCTCAGTCCCTTTCTTTCACTCTTCTTCTTCTGGAACCCTTATAATTCAAATGTTGTTGCATTTAATGTTGTTCCAGATGTCTCTGAGATTGTCCTCAATTATTTTCATTATTTTTTCTTTATTCTGCTCTGCCGTAGTTATTTCCATATTTTATCTTCCAGGTCACTTATCAGTTCTTCTGCCTCAGTTATTCTGCTACTGTTCCAGTGTAGAGAACTTTTCATTTCATTTATTGTGTTGTTCATCACTGTTTATTTGCTCTTTAGTTGTTCTAGGACCTTTTTTAACGTTTCTTGTATTTTCATTCTATTTCCTGGATTTTGGATCATCTTTACTATCATTATTCTGAATTCTGTTTCAGGTAGATTGCCTATTTCCTCTTCATTTGTTAGGTCTGGTGGGGTTTTGCCTTGTTCCTTCATCTACTGTGTGCTTCTCTGTCTTCTCATTTTGCTTAACTTATGTGTTCAGGGTTTTCTTTTTGCAGGCTGCAGGATCATACTTCCTGTTGTTGGTGGTGTCTGTCCCCAGTGTCTAAGGTTGGTTCAGTGTGTTGTCTAGGTTTCCTGGTGGATGGGGCCTAGTTCCTGTGCTTTCATGAATGAGGCTGGACCATGTCTTTCTGGTGCACGGGTCCACATCTGGTGGTGTGTTTTGAGGTGTCTGTGGCCTTATTATGATTTTAGGCAGCCTCTCTGCTAATGGATGGGGTTGTGTTCCTGTCTTGCTAGTTGTTTGACATACAGTGTCCAGCACTGTAGCTTGCTGGTCATTGAGTGGAGCTGGGTCTTCGCATTGAGATGGAGATCTCTGGGAGATTTTCACCATTTGATATTATGTGGAGCTGGGAGGTCTTTTGTGGACCAGTGTCCTGAACTTGGCTCTCCCACCTCCGAGGCACAGCCCTGATGCCTGGCTGGAGCACCAAGAGCCTCTCATCCACACGGCTCAGAATAAAAAGGAGGAAAAAAAAAGAAAAAAAGAGAAGAATATAAAATAAAATAAAGTAAAATAAAATAACATAAAGTAAAATAAAATAAAGTTATTAGAATAAAAAATATAAAATAATTTAAAAAAAATTAAATAATAAACAAAAGAAAGAAGAGAGCAACCAAACGAAAAAACAAATCAACCAATGATAACAAATATTAAAATCTATACTTAAAAAAAGAAACAAACAATAAAAAAAGGACAGACAGAACCCTAAGACATATGGTAAAAGCAAAGCTATACAGACAAAGTGACACGCAGGAGCATACCCATACACTCACAGAAAGACAAAAAGGGAAAAAAATATATATATTGTTGCTCCCAAAGTCCATCTCCTCAATTTGGGATGATTTATTGTCTATTCAGGTATTCCACAGATGCACCATACATCAAGTTGATTGTGGGGATTTAATCCAGTGCTCTTGAGGCTGCTGGGAGAGATTTTCCTTTCTCTTCTTTGTCTCACAGCTCCTGGGGTTCAGCTTTGGATTTAGACCCACCTCTGTGTGTAGGTTGCCCGAGGGTGTCTGTTCTTCACTCAGAAAGGGTGGGGTTAAAGGAGCATCTGATTCGGGGGCTCTGGCTCACTCAGGCTGGGGGAGGGAGGGGTATGGATGCAGGGCAAGCCTGTGGCAGCAGAGGCCACCGTGACATTGCACCAGCCAGAGGCGTGTCCTGTGTTCTCCTGGGGAAGTTGTCCCTGGATCGCAGGACCCTGGCAGTGGTGGGCTGCACAGGCTCCCAGGTGGGGAGGTGTGGATAGTGACCTGTGCTTGCACACAGGCTTCCTGGTGGCTGCAGCAGCAGCCTTAGCATCTCATGCCCATCTCTGGTGTCTGTGCTGATAGCCACAGCTTGCACCCATCTCTGGAGCTCCTTTAAGTGTCACTCTTAATCCCCTCTCCTCGTGCACCAGGAAACAAAAGGCAGGAAAATGTCTCTTACCTCTTTGGCAGTTCCAGACATTTTCCCGGACTCCCTCCCAGCCAGCTGTTGTGCACTAGCCCCTTTCAGGCTGTGTTCATGCAGCCAAACCCAGTCCTCTCCCTGGCATCCGACCTCTGAAGCCTGAGCCTCAGCTCCCAGCCCTGACCCACCCCGGTGGGTGAGCAGATAAGCCTCTCAGGCTGGTGAGTGCTGGTCAACACTGATCCTCTATGTGGGAATCTCTCTGCTTTGCCCTTTGCACCCTTATTGCTGTGCTCTTCTCCATGTTTCCAAAGTTTACCCACTGCCACTCCCCAGTATCCACCAGTGACAGGGTTTCCTAGTGTATGGAAAATTTTCCTCCTTCCCAGGCCCTCCCAGAGGTGAAGGTCCTGTCCCTATTCTTTTGTCTCTGTTTTTTTCCTTTTTCTTTTGCCCTACCCTGGTACCTGGGGAGTTTCTTGCCTTTGGGGAAATCTGAGGTTTTTCTGCCAACATTCAGTAGGTGTTCTGTAGAAGTTGTTCCACATGTAGATGTATTTCTGATGTATTTGTGGGGAGAAAGGTGATCTCCACATCTTACTCTTCTGCCATCTTGAAGCTCCCTCCTATGGATTATTTAATTTCTCCATTTTAATTGACTAAAGATGAATGTTTCCAACTGGCTCCCTTCTGTCTACCCACTGTGCCTCTACTTGTGTTTCTTTATATTTGGTTTATTTGAATTAGGATCTAAAATAGATCTCTCAAGTTCCTTGAATCTTTCTTTTTCATGGAAGTTCCTTCCTCCATTTTTTTCATCTTTATAATCTATCTGTTGAAGAAACCAAGAAATATGCCCTACAGCATTATCCTATTCTGGATTTTGAGGTTTGCAACCTCAAAAGGATTGGTGTTTGATATGCTGTTATTTTCATTGTATCCATAAATTGGAAGTCGCAGCAGAGCAGAGCCTTTACCAAATACAGACAGGATACTTTGACAAGAATTCTTCATATGCGTGGTGTTTATTGCATCAGGAGGCACATAAAGTTTGCTTTATTTTTTCTTATTGTTTTTCTTTTTTAAGATTTTGATGTTAAAATTGACCAGGGGTTCAGGTGCTGTCAACTCTACACGTTAGTTATAAACTTCACAAACGTGAAAAATACATGACTAGTGTCGAATGTTCCTGAGATTTTGTGGCTATTTGTTACAATAGCTGGGGGTATATCTGACTCTTTTGTTAAAACAGTAAATAAGGGTAACCAAATAATTGATTAGGGAATGTTTTTCTTTATACAACTATTCAAACTAAAAAATAAAAAGTGAATATTAGAATTAGATATTTACCATTTTGGAATCCCTAATAAAATTGTGTACCTAGGCAGTAATCAACAATGGCTGACAAAATACTAAGTGTAAATCTAGTAGGCTGATGTTGCTTTAATGATATTGTACCTGGTCTGTTACATGCTCCATGTGTATTTCATCTTCTTCTTTGGACCAGCAGGCTAGTTGGGGCATGTTTTACTCATGGTCGTGTCCCATGTGCAAGGGGACAAGATGTACATGTGAAGTCTCTTAACACCTCTGTTCAAAACTGGTACCTTGTTGCCCTTCCCCCAGATACATTCATCACATTGCTTAAGGCAAAATCAGAGGGTGGGGAGGTACACCCTGACTTTAATTGGGGGGAATTGCCATTACAAACAATACTTCAATCTACCACAGTGTTACAAATGTTTTCCTTACTTTATTTACTAGTCTCTAGAATAATGGACTGATTTCCTAAGATCTTTCTAAAGTGATTAATAACTTTTTAGTATCATTGGCAAATCATAGATTTAATAGTATTTTATATATCCAATTCATTTTAGTTATTTGTATGTCCAATTCATTTTTTTTATACAAATTGTCTCTTCTTACACAACCTCAGAGTCTTTGATATCTTCTTTGTTTTCTGGTATGAAAATATATCCCAGTTCATAATAAATATTTTCTGTCACAGATCTGAAATCTAGGAACCCTATTTTCTTGTAATGGGAATGGTTATTTTAAGAATATTATGTGAGTTCTAGATGTGCTCATTTCTAATGTTTTTGTTATTGTTTCCATCCCTTTTAAATAGGTAGGAAAATATGTTTTAAAATCATATATATATATATATATATATATATATATATATATATATATATATAGTACAAGTATTTCCAATTCAAACTTTACATTACATGTTTTCACTTAACTTTGTGTATATATATATATATATATATATATATATATATATATATATTCATATCTATATGTGTATACATATATATTCATGTTTATCAGTATTTCTCTCCTATTATTTCTGGATTTAGACTCATATAGGCAAGTTATAAAAGTAGATTTCAACTGAGAAAGGCAGTATTAAAGTGAGTGGGTGACTAAAAGAAGTGAATGTGTGGGACCAAGAAGGAGAACCAGAGGTTACTGGAGACAAATTCTGCTATTTACCAGTATAGCTAATTGCTGACCCTCTTGATTCTGGGATATGAGGATTTAAGGGAACATGTGCCCTGGGAATAAAGAATTTTTAAAAGCTTCTATGCAACTCCAATATTTAGCCCAAAGTTTAGAACTATTGACTTGCACCCCCATCTTGAAGCATGGTGTAATTACAGAGCAGTGGCCTAACTCAATCCATGGAGAACCAGGTTTCCTACCTTACAGATCTGACCCTTCACAAATCTGACCACTGGACTTTTGTAGTTGACATAAAATACACATACTCTTGTCTTGCAGGGTGGTAGTCAGTGAGGCAGCACATAAAATGGTAATGGCACTGGTTTTGGAGTCAGAGACCTGGGTTGGAATTCTGCAATTAACTGTCTATATTCATTTCCTACTGCTGCTGTAAAAAATTACTATAAATTTAGTGGTTTAAAATAACACACTTATTATCTTATATTTCTGGAGGTCAGAAATTCAAATTGAGTTTCACAGAGCTAAAATTGGTGTCAGGAAGACTGTGATACTATATGGAGGCTCTAGGGGAAAATCTATTTTTTTGCCTTTTCCAGCTGCTAGAGGCTGTCCCCATGTCGTGGCTCACAGCCCACTTCATTCTTCAAATGTAGCAATGGCCAATCAGGCCTTTCTCACATCCCACCACTCAGATAATGTCTCTTTTGTCTTTATCCCATTTAAGGATCCTTGTGCTTACACTGATCTCACCCACTTGGGTATTCCAGGATAATCTCTATATTTTAAAATCTGTTGATTAGTTACCTTAATTTCATCTTCTACCTTAATTCCCATTTTCTATGTATCATAGCATACTCCCATGTCCCAGGAATTAAAACATAGATATTTGGGGGAGAAAATTATTATGCCTACCACACTAGCTAAGTCACTTTTGGGAAATACTATATCCATTTTGAACCTTATTCTCCTCTTCTGTATAATAAGCATCTGAGGTTATGTTGTATCTTCCTGAATTAACTCATCCTAGTGATTCTCACAGGATAGAGAGCACCGGTGGTTAAAACATCCAGAAAGATTTCTTGTTGATAAGGTGTTCCCCTGGTGATGTCAATACACCACTCATCACTACATGTTTACCCATCTTGAAGAACAGCTCTGAAGATAAAGAGAGATAATTCATGAAAACACCTAGACACAGTAAGGGCCCAATATCTATTAGTTTCCTTCCCTTTACTTTTTATTTCCCTTTCTTTGCTCCATTCTATTAATAGAGAAGGACTGAGTACTCAAGATTCAGTGAAGAGTTCCCTTGATACCACGAATAAAATAACGAAGTTTTTGTCTTTTTCTTGGTTCCAGCTAGATATTTTATCTCCCTGCCAAAGCTGCTTACATACCAAATTGCTCTTTCCACATCTTGTTGTCAAAAACCTGTAGATATAATCCTGGTGTCTGGAACTCTGTCTGCCATAGACCCAGCTTTCATATGCCACTGTCCTTCTCTGTTTAAGATACTGAAATACTTGCCTTATCTTCAAATGTTGATGGTGACTAGCACTTGACCCATTCCTGGAGACCGCTGTAACTCTCAAGTGCCAAGTGTTGTGCCTTATCATTTTACAATACATAGACATCTTCAGCTTTGCATTCCCAGTTCTCTACCTCATGCCCTGTCACACTGAGCACATCTGCTACCAAGATCCTGCCCCAACTGAAACCAGAGACAAACCATCACACCATATTCAAGACTTCCAGGGTGTCATGGTCTCAAAACTTTGAACATGGTACATATAGCAGTCTCTTACCAGCATTTACTAGGGATCTCAGCTTTTCTTTTTTTTTTTTTTTTTGCTACAAAATGTATTACTTTCTTTATATTTTCCTTTTTTCATGTTACTTCCTGTTATATTTTTCCTGATTTTCAATTACCAAATCATCTAACTCTCACACACTATAATGTATATACTTATTAATCATTATTTTTTCAGTCTTGTTCTACTATGGCCAAAAGATGACAGGAAAAGGAAGAATAAAGATGGTCTAGTCTTTGAAGTTGTCTTTGGACCTGAGGTCAATAAGAAAGGACAAAAACAAGAAGAACTTGGGTGATATCCATGCATTCATAGTTGAATGAATTCAAAGAATATTTATTGAGAATCTACCATGCACTTTGCAACATGCTCACTGTTGGGAGGTGAAGATATTGATATTATCCTTTGAACTGAGATGGAACTCTGAGACTGAAAAATGAAGTAGACAATTCTATACAGTTTATTGTGGGTAACATATATATAGATAAGAAAGATCTGGTGGACGATGATCCAGAGACATTTGCAACTGCACTCCATGTCACAAAAAGGGGTACAAGGGAATTTAAAGGGGTCAAAGCTAAAAATCGAATCTGACTACTAAGGAAAGCCTTGTTTACACCAACAGGACCTGGCAGTTTTTCCTTACAGCAGGGTTCTCATGACTTTAACCATGTGCATCAGCAAAAGGCACTCTTCCAGTTTTCAAATCAGATGAAGGCAAGGGTAAATGTTGATAGGGAACTTATCTGAATTCAACCCATTTCTGTGAGTGGGCTAAAAGTTCAGTCATGCAGAAATGGGAGGGGGTGGAAATGTGAGCCTAAGATGGAGTTGAGAAAATGGAGTCAGTGGGGTTCAGCCACACCCTAGCCATATATTTGAGGGGAAAAGAAAACTTACATGTTCTTGATGAAACAGTTGTCCAATGATTATAAATACATGTAAACATTTCAAGGGTGGATAATGCTATCAAAGATGTTCCATTGCATTATGAAAGTGTAATAGTAGGAGCAGACTTTATGGCTGAGAGGAGACTGGTTCATGGAAGTTGTAAGAAAAAGAAGTAAATAGCCTAAGAAATTATTTAATTTCAGCTAGTGATAAATGCTATGAAGAAAAGTTAAGCAGAATAAGGAAATAGACAGTGGTGGAGTGAAAGGAACTTTAGTGTGGCCAGGGAAGTCCTCTCTGGGGAGATATTTGAACAAAAACATGAATGTCATGAAGAATGAGCACCATAATTTTATGAGGGAAAAGTATTCCAGGTAAGGGAACAGCAAATGAAAACACTGAGTTGGGAGGTAGATGGCTCTGCAGTAGGCAGACCTAGTAATCTTTAAGAAAGGTTAAAAAGATCTATGATAGTGTCACAAAATCAATGAAAGCCACAATGTACATAAACACTTATATCATGATAAAGATGTTGGTTTTAACCCTAAAAGCATTAGAAAATCATTATGACTCTTAATTTGGCTTGTGTACATGTGGGGGAAAAGAAAAACCTGATCTTACTTACATTTGGAAAAGAAATATGTAATATGTAAGTCATTTTCTTTTATATCTTGTTACAAATATTGGGACACATACTTGCTGATCCTCATGTGATATATTGCCTCTAGGCATTTATTTAGGACTATAGTTGCTGGGCAAAAGATGTGTGTGGCATGATGCCCAATTGTATACCAAAGGAGTTTTGCTGCTGTTCCACCTCTTTGTCAATATTAGTGCTATTGAATATTTTAATCTTTATAAATCAAGTGGTGTAAAATGATATCTCCTTCTGGTTTAATTTATAATTCTCTGCATTCTAATGAGGTTGAGTATGTGTTAATAAATCATTTGTCCATTTATATTTCTTATTTTGTGAAAGCCTTTTCAAGTCTCTTGCCTGATTTCTATTGTTTTGTTTGTCTCTTTTTACCAATTGATAAGTAATTTATGTGTTCTAAATTTGATTCCTTTAGTTTTTGTCTTGCATGTCTTTCTGAACTTTATTCCTCTGTTTATTTTTTAAATTAATATCTCTATCATGTCTATTATGGACTGAATTTTGTCCATCCAAAATTCCTATGGTGAATCTCTAATACCCCATGTGACTGTATTTGGAGATAGAGCTATTAAGGAGGTAATTAAAGTTAAATGAGGACATAAGAATGCAACCCTAATCCAATAGTACTGGTGTCCTTATAAAAAGAGGAAGAGGGCTTCCCTGGTGGTGTAGTGGTTGGGAGTCTGCCTGCCAATACAGGGGACACGGGTTCGAGCCCCAGTCCAGGGAGATCCCACATGCCACAGAGCAGCTGGGCCCGTGAGCCATGGCCGCTGAGACTGCACATCCGGAGCCTGTGCTCCGCAACGGGAGAGGCCATGGCAGTGAGAGTCCCACGTACCGAAAAAAAAAAAAAAAAAAGAGAGGAAGAGAGTTTGCTTTCTCCCTGCACATACAGACAGAGAAAAGACCAGGTAAGATTCCATCTTCAAGTCAAAGAAAGAGGTCATCCCAGAAACCACGTGGTACATTGATCATGGACTTCTAGCCTCCAGAACTGTGAGAAAATTAATTTCCATTTCTTAGGCCGGGGTTCCCAACCCCCAGGCCATGGACTGGTAGCAGTTCCTGCTGTTAGGAACCAGGCCACACAGCAGGAGGTGAACAGCAGGCGAGCAAGCGGAGCTTCACCTATATTTACAGCTGCTCCCCATTGCTCGCATTACTGTCTGAGCTCCGCCTCCTGTCAGCATTATGGTGAGTTATATAATTATTTCATTATATATTACAATGTAATAATAATAGAAATAAAGGGCACAATAAAAGGAATGTGCTTGAATCATCCCCAAACCATCCCCTCACCCCCTTCTGTGGAAAAATTGTCTTCCACAAAACCGGTCCCTGTTGCCAAAAATGTTGGGGACTGCTGGTTTAGGCCACCGATCTGTGATATCTTGTTATGGCAGCCCAAACAAACTAATACGGTATCTCTTCATGAATGGAAGGTTTTCAATTTAATTTTGTCAAATTCATCAATGATTTTTAATATTAATATTCTTTGTTTTTGTCTTTAATTTCTCATGCCTTATCTCATAGAGATATGTTCTATATTTTATATTGAAGAAATTAAATTTTACCTTTTATGTTTAAGGATTTATTCCACCTAGAATTGTATTTTGTATAAGATAGTGTGATTGCATTAGATAATATTGTATAAAGTGTATAATCATATATAGCACACTTTTTATAATATATAGTATATTCATTATTATATCATTTATTATATACATATGCATTTAGTATGAATGACTAATTGCCTCAGCCTGTCTTAGTCAGCTGCTATAATAATATACCATAGACTGGGTGGCTTAAACAGCAGACATTTATTTCACACAGTTCTGGAGGTTGGGAAGTTCAAGATTAAGGTGCCAGAATATTTGGTTCCTGGTAAGATCCCTCTTCCTGGTTTGCAGATGGCCAACTTCTTGCTGTATCCACACATGGTGAAGAGAGAGAGTGCTCTGGGTTCTCTTCCTCTTAAAAGGACACTAATTCCATTGTACAGACCCCACCTCTCATGACATTACCTAAACCTAATTATCTCCCAAAGGCCCCACTTCCAAATATTATCACATTGGGGGTTAGGACTTCAAGATATTAATTTGGGGGGGCACAAACATTCAGTCTATAATATAACACTATGTGTTATCTAATTTATTCTTTAATCCAATTCTACACTGCCCTAGTTAATTCAGTTGGGTACTATGTCTTGGTATCTGGAATGTATAATTGTCTCAACATTTTCTTCAGGAAAGTCTTGTGATTTTTGTCATTTGCTTTTCCATAAATTTGGAAATCAGCTTAATAATTCCACTAAAATTCTATTGGAGTTTTGATTGTAATTAAATTGATGCACAGGTCAATACAAAGAGAATAGTCACATTTTTATAGTGGCTATCAATAAACATTATTTAGCTCTCCTCTTATTTTCGCCTTCTTTTATAATTTTCTCTAGAAGTCTGTCACATCCTTTATTATATTAGTTCTCAGACACCTTCTATTTTTGGATGCTATTGTAAAGGGAAATATTTATTTAACTATATTTAATAATTATATATTTAATTTTATATTTTAATTATATTTTTTATTTTTATTTTAATTATATATATTTAATTATATTATATTTTTCTGAATTATGCTGGTATATAGAAATACAATTGATCTTGTGTATATTGATCTTACAGCTCACAGCTGTATTGCTGAACTCTCTTATTATTACTAATAATTTTTCTGTAAGTGCTTTCTGGTTTTCTATGTAAACAATCATAATATCTGAAAATAAGTTGTTTTGTCTTTATATTTCTGATTCTATGCCTTTAATTTCTCTTTTATTATCTTACTTTGCTGGTCCAGGATATCTAGCATAATGTTGACTGAAAATGATGATAATGGGCATCTACGCCTTATTCTTGATTTTAAAGAAAATGCTTTAAAATATTTACCCATGTGGTAGATTATTGTCTCTGGTTTTTGTTTCCCTTGTTGCTTTTCTTTATCAGGTTAAGGAATTGTGTGATATTGTGATTTATAATATGAAAGATATATTTTGTCTTCATCACATTCCTGGTACAGAGATCCTAAAACTCTCGGAATTTTTTGTGATGAGAAAAATAAAAATGTCTGTTAAAAGTTATGTTAATGAGGAGACTTGGAAAACACCTTAGGATGGGAGCTGGTTACCAGGAGAACACATCATGTGATTTAAAGTGTGGAACTTTCAGACTTATCTCCCTGACCTCCCAGAGGGCAGAGGGGCTAGAAATTGTGTTCAATCATCAATGGCCAATGATTTAATCAGCCATAGATATGTAATTAAACCTCCATAACACCCCCAAAGTATGGGTTTCATAGAGCTTCCAGTTGGTGAACATGTAGATATTTGGGGAGAGTGGCAGGCTTGTAGAGGACGTGGAAGCTCCACACCATTTCCTTACACCTTGCCCTATGACCCTCTTCCATCTAACTGTTCTTGAGTTATACCCTTTTACAATAAGCTGGTAATCTAATAAGTAGAATATTTATCTTAGTTCTGTGAACTCCTCTAGCAAATTAAGCAAACCCAAGGAGGGAACTGAGGAATTTTTCAATCCATAGATGGTTGGTCAAGAGCACAGGTGATAAACTGGACTCACAATTGGCATCTGAAGAGGTGGGAGGGGAAGTCTTGTATGACTGAGCCTTTAAACTGTGGGATCTGGTGCCATCACAGTTTAATAATGTCTAGACATGACTTGAACTGTAGGAGACAGAGCTGGTGTCTGATAATTGCATGGTGTAGGGAAGGTACCCACATATCAGATTTGGTGATCAGAATCGGAAAGTTTCATTCTGTTTCTTGTTTAACAGGACATTTTGTTGTATGTTGATATCACATTCTACTAAATATTCTTTCTCTGTCTATCAAGATGGCTATTTTCTTTTTAATCTGTTTATGTAATAAAATACTTTAATAGACTGTTAACTGTTAACCTAAACATTGATTTCTGTGATAGACTCAACTTAATAGCATGATAAATTTGATTTACTAATATTTGAGTTAAAATATTTTGCCTGTAGTAAGAATGTATTTGCTGTAATTCCCTTCTTTTTAGTAGTAAAGTTATGTTGGGGAAAGTGGAATAATCTGCTCCTTAAGTACTGGTTAGTTATAGCAGATGGTCTCAATACCCTACCCTCACACTCAGTCTCAGACATATAGACTATAGTTTTCTTTCTTTGTGACATCCTTGTCTTGTTTTGGTATCAAGGTGATGGTGGCCTCATAGAATGAGTTTGGGAGTGTTCCTCCCTCTGCTATATTTTGGGAGAGTTTGAGAAGGATAGGTGTTAGCTCTTCTCTAAATGTTTGATAGAATTCGCCTGTGAAGCCATCTGGTCCTGGGCCTTTGTTTGTTGGAAGATTTTTAATCACAGTTTCAACTTCAGTGCTTGTGATTGGTCTGTTCATGTTTTCTATTTCTTCCTGATTCAGTCTTGGCAGGTTGTGTATTTCTAAGAATTTGTCCATTTCTTCCAGGTTGTCCATTTTATTGGCATAGAGTTGCTTGTAGTAATCTCTCATGATCTTTGGTATTTCTGCAGTGACAGTTGTTACTTCTCCTTTTTCATTTCTGATTCTGTTGATTTGAGTCTTCTCCCTTTTTTTCTTGATGAGTCTGGCTAATGGTTTATCAATTTCGTTTATCTTCTCAAAGAACCAGCTTTTAGTTTTATTAATCTTTGCTATCGTTTCCTTCATTTCTTTTTCATTTATTTCCAATCTGATCTTTATGATTTCTTTCCTTCTGCTAACTTTGGGATGTTTTTGTTCTTCTTTCTCTAATAGCTTTAAGTGCAAGTTTAGGTTGTTTATTCGAGATGTTTCCTGTTTCTTAAGGTAGGATTGTATTGCTATTAACTTCCCTCTTAGAACTGCTTTTGCTGCATCCCATAGGTTTTGGGTCGTCGTGTCTCCATTGTCATTTGTTTCTAGGTATTTTTTGATTTCCCCTTTGATTTTTTCAGTGATCACTTCGTTATTAAGTGGTGTGTTGTTTAGCCTCCATGTGTTTGTATTTTTTACAGTTCTTTTCCTGTAATTGATATCTTGTCTCATAGCATTGTGGTCAGAAAAGATACCTGATATGATTTCAATTTTCTTAAATTTACCAAGGCTTGATTTATGACCCAAGATATGATCTATCCTGGAGAATGTTCCATGAGCACTTGAGAAAAATGTGTATTCTATTGTTTTTGGATGGAATATCCTGTAAATATCAATTAAGTCCATCTTGTTTAGTGCATGTTTTGTTTAATGTCCATCATTTAAAGCTTGTGTTTCCTTATTTATTTTCATTTTGGATGATCTGTCCAATGGTGAAAGTGGGGTGTTAAAGTCCCCTTCTATGATTGTGTTACTGTCGATTTCCCCTTTTATGGCTGTTAGTATTTGCCTTATGTATTGAGGTGCTCCTATGTTGGGTGCATATATATTTATAATTGTTATATCTTCTTCTTGGATCGATCCCTGGATCATTATATAGTGTCCTTCTTTGTCTCCTCTAATAGTCTTTATTTTAAAGTCTATTTTGTCTGATATGAGAATTGCAACTCCAGCTTTCTTTTGGTTTCCATTTGCATGGAATATCTTTTTACGTCCCCTCACTTTCAGTCTGTATGTGTCCCTAGGTCTGAGGTTTGTCTCTTGTATTCAGCATATATACAGGTTTTATTTGTTTTTTATCCATTCAGCCACTTTATGTCTTTTGGTTGGAGCATTTAGTCCATTTACATTTAAGGTAGTTATCAATATGTATGTTCCTAATACCATTTTCTGACTTGTTTTGAGTTTGTTATTGTAGGTCTTGTCCTTCTCTTGTGTTTCTTGCCTAGAGAATTTCCTTTAGCATTTGTTGTAAAGCTGGTTTGGTAGTGCTGAATTCTCTTAGCTTTGGCTTGTCTGTAAAGATTTTAATTTCTCAGTCGAATCTGAATGAGATCCTTACTGGGTAGAGTAATCTTGGTTGTAGGTTTTTCCCTTTCATCACTTTAATTATGTCCTGCCAGTCCCTTCTGTCTTTGCAGAGTTTCTGCTGAAATATCAGCTGTTAACCTTATGGGGATTCCCTTGTTTGTTATTTGTTGTTTATCCCTTTTTGCTTTTAATATTTTTTCTTTGTATTTAATTTTTGATAGTTTGATTAATATGTTTATTGGTGTGTTTCTCCATGGATTTATACTGTATGGGATTCTCTGTGCTTCCTGGACTTGATTCACTCTTTAATGATATTAGGGACATTTTCAAATATAATATCTTCAAATATTTTCTCAATCCCTTTCTTTTTCTCCTCCTCTTCTGGGACCCCCATAATTTGAATATTGGTGTGTTTAATATTGTCCCAGAATTCTCTGAGAGTGTACTCAGTTATTTTCTTTTTTAAAAAAATTCTGCTCTGCAGTAATTATTTCCACTATTTTATCTTCCAGATCACTTATCCATTATTCTGCCTCAGTTATTCTGCTATTGATTCCTTCTAGAGAATTTTTCATTTCATTTATTGTGTTGTTCATCACTGTTTGCTTCCTCTTTAGTTCTTCTAGGTCTTTGTTAAATGTTTCTTGTACTTACTCCATTCTCTTTCCAAGATTTTGGATCATCTTTACTATCATTACTCTGAATTATTTTTCAGGTATACTGCCTATTTCTTCTTAATTTGTTTGTTTTATTGGGTTTTTACCTTGCTCTTTCATCAGTTGTGTGTTTCTCTGTATTTCCATTTTGGTTAATTTACTTTGTTTGGGGTCTCCTTTTCATAGGCTGCAGTTTTGTAGTTCCCATTATTTTTGGCGTCTGCCCCTAGTGGTTAATTTTGTTCAGTGGGTTTTGCAGGCTTCCTGGTAGAGGGGACTGGTGCCTGTGTTCTTGTGGATGAGGCTATCTTGTCCCTCTGGTTTGCAGCAATGCACTCTGTGGTGTGTTTTGGGGTGTCTCTGACCTTATTATGATTTTAGGTTGCCTCTTTTTTAATGGGTGGGGTTGTGTTCCTGTCTTGCTTGATTTTTTGCATAGGGTATCCAGCTGTGTAGTTTTCTGGTAATTAAGTCGATTTGGGTCTTAACTTTGAGATGGAGATCTCTGGGAGAGCTTTTGCCGTTTGATATTCCATGGAGACAGGAGGTCTCTGGTGGACCAATATCCTGAACTTGGTTCTCCTACCTCAGAGGCACAGGTGTGACATGTGGCTGGAGAATGAGGATCCTGTCAGGCACATAGCTCAGAAAAAATGGAGAAAAAAGAAAGAAAGAAAGAGAAAAGTTTTCAAATAAAAAATTTTAAAAAGTTATTAAAAATTAAAAATTATTAAAAAGTAATAAAAAATAAATAAAGAAGAGAGCAACTAAATCCAGAATCTAATGCACCAATGATAACAAGTGCTAAATACTATACTAAAAGAAAAAAAAGAAAAAAGGGGAAAAAATGGAGAGACTGAACGTTAGGACAAATTGTAGAAGCAAAGCTGTACAGACAAAATCACACAAAGAAGTATATATATGCACACTCACAAAAAGAGAAAACGGAAATATATATATATATATATATATATATATATATATATATTAAAAAAAGGAAGAGAGCAACCAAATCAATAAACAAATCTACCAATGATAATAAATTCTAAATGCTAAAATAAGGTAAACATAAGACCAGAAACAAATGAGATACAGAAAGCAAACCCCAAGTCTGCAGTTGCTCTCAAATTCCAGTGCCTCAATTTTAGTCTATTCAGGTTCCACAGATGCAGGGTACATCAAGTTGATTGTGGAGATTTAATCCTCTGCTCCTGAGGCTGCTGAGAGAGATGTCCCTTTCTCTTCTTTGTTCACACAGCTCCCGGGGTTAGCTGTGGATTTGGCTCCACCTCTGCCTGTAGGTGGACTGAGGGCGTCTATTGCCTGCCCAGACAGGCGGGGGTTAAAAGAGTGGCTTATTAGGGGGCTCTGGCTCACTCAGTCCTGGGCAGAGGAAGCAGTAAGGAATGTGGGGCGAGCCTGTGGTGGCAGAGGCCAACGTGACTTTACAAGAGCCTGAGGCATGCCGTGTATTCTCCCAGGGAAGTTGTCCCTGGATCACAGGACACTGGTAGTGGCAGGCTGTACAGGCTCTCATGAGGGGAGGTGTGGATAGTTACCTGTGCTTGTACACAGGCTTCTTGGTGGCTGCAGCTGCAGCTGCAGCATTTCATGCCAGTCTCTGGTGTCTGCACTGGTAGCTGTAGTTCGTGCCCATCTCTGGAGCTCGTTTAGGCAGTGCTCTGAATTCCCTCTCCTCGCTCACCCCAAAACAATCGTCTCTTGCCTCTTAGGCAGTTCCAGACTTCTTCCTGGACTCCCTCCTGGCTAGCTGTGGGGCACTAGCTCCCTTCAGTCTGTATTCACACAGCCAAACCCAGTCTTCTCCTTGGGATCTGACCTCCGAAGCTGGAAACTCAGCTCCCAGCCTCGACCCACCCTGGCAGGTGAGCAGACAAGCCTCTCAGGCTGGTGAGTGTTGGTCAACACTGTTCCTCTAAGTGGGAATCTCTCCACTCTGCCTTTTTCACTCCTATTGCTGTGCTCTCCTCCATGTCTCCAAAACTTACCCAGTGCCACTCCCCAGTATCTGCCAGTGACAGGGTTTCCTAGTGTGTGGAAACTTTTCCTCCTTCCCAGCTCCCTCCCAGAGGTGCAGGTCCTGTCCCTATTCTTTTGTCTCTGTTTTTTCTTTTTTCTTTTGCCCTACCCTGGTACATAGGGAGTTTTTTGCCTTTTGGGAAATCTGAGGTTTTCTGCCAGCATTCAGTAGGTGTTCTGTAGGATTTGTTCCACATATAGATGTATTTTTCAATTTGCTTTTTTTTTTTTTTTCGGTATGTGGGCCTCTCACTGTTGTGGCCTCTCCTGTTGCGGAGCACAGGCTCTGGACTTGCAGGCTCAGCAGCCTATGGATCATGGGCCCAGCCGCTCCACGGCATGTAGGATCTTCCCGGACCAGGGCATGAACCCGTGTCCCTTTCATCGGCAGGCGGACTCTCAACCACTGCACCACCAGGGAAGCCCTAGATGTATTTTTGATGTATTTGTGGGGAAGAAGGTGATCTCCACATCTTACTCCTCTGCCATCTTGAAGGTTTCCCCTATCTTATTTTCTTGATCACCATTACCAGAAGTTTGTCAATTGTATTAATCTTTTTAAAGAATTCATTTTTAGTTTTATGATTTTTCTTGGTTGTGTCTTTATTTTTATGTTATTAGCTTCTGCTTTCTTTAAAAAAATATTTCCTTTCTTTAGTTTCCTTATGTTTATTCTAAAGGTTAGTTTTTCTAATTGTATAATGTATTATTTATATTTAGCCCTTTTATTTTTAATATAATCATTTAGAATTATTTTTCTTTAATTATCAATTACTTGTCTTACAAATTTTGGTTTATAGTTTTTTCATAGCTTTTTCTAAGTAATTTAAATATTCACTATGCTTTCTACCTTGAATTTTTCAACATTTAGAATTTTATTTTAATATTTATAGATAATCCTGTATATTTTTCTGTCTTGATTTTAGTTTTCTTTCATTACTGATTTTTAACTAATTGTATTGCCATCAAAGAATATGTCAGATTTTTTTATGTATGTTGAGATATGTTTTAAGGCATATTTTAGTATCAGTTTTAATAAACGTTTCAAATAAATTGGAAGGAAACCTGTGCTCTTCACTTTCTGGGTTCATTGTTTGTATGTCTATTTAGTCAGTCCAGTTTGGAACAGATTTGTTCAAATAGCATGTATTCTTAGTGCCTATTTTTCTCCTTTTTCTATGATTGTTAACATGCTAACTCTTAAATTTTGATGGTAGATTTATTAATATCCTTTGCAGCTTTTTCAATTTTTATTTTGTATACTTTAAAACCATAAAAGTAGTGGCATACAAATTTAGAATTATTATATCTCCCTGGCAAACTGAAACCTTTATGTAGTGGCACACTTTACAACATATTTTTTTATATTAGTATAGCCAAATCAGCTGCATTTTAGTTAATATTTTCATGATGTATCTTGTTCAATCTTCCTCTTCTTTTCTGGGTGTTTATATCTTAAATAGGACTTATTGTAGGAAATGTATAATTGTATTTTTCATATAATCAGGCAATCTTTTATTTTAAACTGTGTATAGTCCATTTATATTTACTGTAATAAATTATATATTTGGATTTATTTTACTTTGTAATACTTTCAACTTTCTGTTTCTTTTTCCTGTTTTCTTGACATTTTTATTGACTATTTTTTCTTTTGTGGTTTTTACACTCTATTTCTGCTTACACCAGGGAAAAATTGAAGTTTATATAGAGTAACAAAGGTAAAAGTTTATACATTAAAATAAAATCTCTGGTCACAGTGCATTAGTAGAGCACTTGCTGATAGTTTCAATGGTAGCTTACACCTATGGATTTCTGTTCCTATTTTATTTTAGTGTTCTGAGGATTTTTACTCAGGAATACTCCCACAAGTCAATAATAAAAAGCTAAATACCATTAAAAGAGGTCAAAAACAAACACTTTGCAGAGGAAAATATAGTCATATCTATTCGGCAAATGAAAAAGTGCTCAGCATTATTAGTCATCAGAATGTAACCACCATGAGACACATTTACACTCTCATCAGAATGGCTAAAAATTTTTAAATGACTAAAACACCAAATATCGGTGAGAATGCAGAGCAACTAGAACTTGTAACCATTGTTGAAAACATTCTGACAGTTTATCATAAAACTAAATTTACACCTTTCTACCCTCTAGCCCAGTAATTTACTCCTCCATATATACTCAAAATAAATGAAAATACATGTTCACAAAAATTCTTATATAAAAATGTTTTAGCAACATTATTCACAATAGTAAAAAGTGGAAATAGCCCAGGTGTCCATCAACAGGGGAATGAGTAAACAAAAGGTGATTTATTCACTTAATGAAATATTATTTAACAATAAAAAGGAATATATTACTAATAAATGCAAAAATGAATGAATTTCAAAAAAATACCCAGTGTTAAAAAACCTCATAGATATTAATACACACTGTATGTCTCTACGTATGGACCTCTAGATTAGGTATAAGTAAGTTATAATGGAAAAAAGTCAGGATAATGATTGCCACTGGAGTATGGGAACAGGCTTTCACTGGAAAGGGATATAAGGGGGTTTCCTGGGATGATTGCACTGTTTTATGTTTTGGTACAGGTTTATATATATGGATGTATGCTTTTCTCAAAACTCAATACAAGTTAATTTAAGATTTGTGCATTTCTTTGTATACAAAGAAGAAAAAAATGACAGAAATGAGTTGAACTCTGGTTGATGACATGTTCTGGAATATCAAAACAAAGAGAGATTTTGCCCATACTATGCTTTGAGTCCCATCAAAGAAATGAAATGAATACATGAATGGATGAATGGATGGATGAATGGTGGAGTATAATGAAATGTTTGTGATGTAGTCTGATTGATGAACACAGAGATGTGTAATTCTTTCACCTTTGCTTTATGGGATGCATGGGAGAATTGGGGGGGGACGAGTTTCTAGAGCTTATTCCTCTACTTCTACCTTCCTTTTTTTTCTTTTTTCTTTTAATATATTGTCCTTCTATAACATAGTTTGAATTTTCTTTGCCTCAGCTAATTATTAAAAAAAATACAGAAATGGAAAATCCACTCAGATCATTAACAAAAAATTCTATCATTATCTCTGAATCTGGGGACAGAATTTGTATAATCACTATGAAAGATCTAAGGATCAAACCTTGGACCTACCCTTTTATAATTGTATGATTAGAACACTTTGTGCTTCAATTTCTTCACATGAAAAAGAAGGATGGGATTAAAGCAGAATCTATGTAACAAGGTGTATTTTGCTTTTTGTTTGTTTGTTGTTTTGAGACAGAATCACATGAGATCATCCATATAAAGCACTTAACATCATGATGGGCACATACTAAATGTTTAATAACCGTTTGCCTTTACCTTTGTAACTTATTTCAGGGTCCCTAATATAACTTGCCTATGAAGTCTAAAGGTTATTCTTCAAATAATCCATTTAATTATATATTATAAAGAGACAAAGAGAATTATGTTTTCCATCTTCCAAAATATAAGTAGAGACGAGTTTTAGAAAAAGACACAATCAGTTGCAAACTTCCTCCTTGCTTGCTTCCCACACTTCCCTCCTGCCCCTCCAGCCACTACTGAGTATATCTCATCACCAGGCTCACATATGTGACAATGATAAAAAGGTCTGTGCTGGGAACAATATAGTGGGTAATAAATCAAGGCTGGGAAGGAGGTTACTAAGCAGGATGGGAGGAGGGGAGATGGCATTGTGAATAATCAATGCAACAGACTCTGTAAGAACATGGCAAAACATCTTACTTAACATGCTTAATAATGCTGGAGAGGGGAAATCAGTGATAATATGGAAACAGTCTGTCAGATTGCTGGAAAGACCTCTGCCCACATAGCTGGAGCAGGGAGAGGAAGAGAGTGGCTTCCACTGTGCTGGACCCAGCTCTGAACACCCACCCCACATGGTGCTCATTGCCTGGGATACTACATATCCTTCCTCCTGACTATGCCAGCAGTTTCAGGAATAAAGAGAGAGAAAAAAATAATTGAGAGGTTTCCAATTTTGGTTAAATCCAGGAACACACAGCAATATGGCTGCAGAGCAAAAGGACCCCCTCCCCACTGGGAGTAACAAGTTGAAAAGAAAATTCAAAGGGTACTTAGATGCTTGAACTGAGAGATGGCTGACTCTTGCTCCAGAATGATAGTGCAAAGAATTCCTGAAGTACTCTAGTCTAGGCCTCTTGATTACAAGAGGGAGGAAAACAAAGTTCATGTAGAACAAGGGCACAAAGTCACATAGATAAGTTGGTGTCAGAGTATAGACTAGGGCCTTGGTATCCAGCGTAAGATATTAAATTGTATAAAATACCTTGCACTCAGGAGTTACTCCACAAACAGGGAATCACTTTCTTTTTCCTTTAGTCTGGAATTTGTTCACTTCTCTTTTCTGCATCCAGAGTTTAAAAAGAGAAGGAAACATGAGTACTGAACTTGGTGTCTAAAGACATTAGTTAGAAAGCTGATTCTTTTACAGACTGGTATCATTTAGGGCAAATTACTGATTTGGGACCTCAGTGTCCTCATTTCTAAGTTGAGAAATTAGTTCTGTAGGATTACAAGTCCTTTTACAGGTCTAACATTCATAATTTGAATCATTCTCATTTTAAAAATGAATATGACCTGTCTGCATAATGAAAGAGGGAGAAAAAAACACAAGGAAAAAAAGTGCTTGTCCCTTGGTAGCTTTGGAATAAATGTGTTATTGTTAAATTCAGTGGTACCATCTTAACAAGGCAAACAGAAGCATAATGTTTGCTAATTGAACTATAAAAGTAATAATTACCTTTGGTGTAAAATGCAAAGTCCTCAGCAGTGAGCTTGGATTGTATAAGTGGAAGCAGTTATCAGAGGCCAAATCAGATTAGAAGGGAGCCACTCCAATCACATCTTGGTGGTGTTGAATCTGCACCGGGCATGGAGCCCCTTCAGTACATGTAACGATATCCTATTCCAATGCTGCAGGAGAATGGGAAGAACATGACAACTCACTGTTGTGAGTAACCTGTGTCTGGTAAGAAAGGTAGAATCTCTTTTAATCAACACCCTAGCCTGGGGAGAAGGGTGGTAGGTGGAGATGCTGTCCAGGAGATGCTCTTACCACATTCACAAGGTAAAATGATCTTACTATCTTCAGTACTTGATTCAGTAGATCAAGTTTTTCTCTAGGAAGTTTTTCTGCCCCTAAAATTTGTACCAACTACCCTAGTTGAGGACATGAAATTTACCTTCAGTGATTAAGGATGCTGAGGATGGGGTACAGACAGTTCCCATATGCTGGCTCAGCACAAAGAACAGTGAGGTACTTCTCAGGCCAGCAAAGTCACCTAGGGAGAATGGACACTGCCTCAGCACCTTTGGTGCCTGCAGAGCAGGTAGAACAGTAGGTATTTTGCTTTCTCTCCAATGCTGAGCAATGTTAGGAAGTCAGAGAAAGACAGAAGTAGACTGAGCTATGGAACAACAGGCCAGTCGTGTCCCAGAGAAATAGTAGCTGGGATGGATCTGTACTGTCTCCTCTGGCTCACCCCTTTTGCATGTATATTATCCCTGTTTCCCACCCCTACAATGAGCAACTCCTGGACTTCATCTAAGATGTGTTTATTTGTTTTGTTTGTTTGTTTGTGTTTCTCTTGATTCCCCTGATTCAAGCCTAACAAGTGATCAGGATGAAAAATGATGCTCAGGAGATGATTGCTGATTGAGGAGTTGATTGAGGACTTGATTGTTTGACTCATTTGGAATAACTTGTTCAATTCTAGCTTACCACAGATTCTCACACAAACTTAAGAGAGAAACCATTTTATTATCTAGCCAAAGATATGTGAGAATTTTGGTAGGGCTCCCTGTCAGAATATTTTCAATGAGTATTTTATTATACAACAAATTTTCTTTGGAGACCCCCTTCCTCCTGCTTACAGTTCTCACTTGGCTTCTAATTTCAGCTCAAGCTGTGTCTCCACCAGCGATTTTATTCCCCATCTCTCTCTAGCCCCCTCCCCAACCAAATCATATCCATATTTTTTCCAGAATGCATAATATAGAAACAAGCATCTGTTTGGACAGAATCAGTTTTCACTTGTGAAAAGTGGATGGTTTGTAAAATCACAGGCAACAAGAAAAATGTCAGAGAATGGAACCAAATGTTGGAGGGATAATAAAACCTTCAGTCTGCAGTTGGATGAGCTGAGGAAGAGGCCTGCTAAAAATTAAATAGTCAAGACATATACTGAATTCATTTGGTCACTGAGTTTCAACACCCCACCCTGAATCCCCTGAGGCTTGATTTCTTACAGTAAAAATAGGACTAAGAGACTCCTGTCTCTACTCTGTGTTATGAGCAGACAGGCAGGATCAACCATGCAACACAGGATGTCTGTTTCCTTGTTTTCACGTAGTGGTATTTGAAAAGCTATTTTTTCTTTAATAAGAAAAGTCCATTGTATATATGTGCCACATGGAATATTACTCAGCCATAAAAAGAAACGAAACTGAGCTATTTGTAATGAGGTGGATAGACCTAGCGTCTGTCATGCAGAGTGAAGTAAGTCAGAAAGAGAAAGACAAATACTGTATGCTAACCCATATATATGGAATTTTAAAAAAAATTGTCATGAAGAACCTAGGGGTAAAACGGGAATAAAGACACAGACCTACTTGAGAATGGACTTGAGGATATGGGGAGGGGGAAGGGTAAGCTGTGACAAAGCGAAAGAGAGGCATGGACATATATACACTACCAAACGTAAGGTAGATAGATAGTGGGAAGCAGCCGCAGAGCACAGGGAGATCAGCTCGGTGCTTTGTGACCGCCTGGAGGGGTGGGATGGGGAGGGTGGGAGGGAGGGAGATGCATAAAGACAAAACTTCTTAGCCAGCAATTCAAATACCTTCAGAATCTGGATCCATCCTGCCTTTCCTGTTTTATTTCTGCATGTTCCTCAACGACAAAATCAGCATTGGACTTTCCAATCTCTAAGGATTTTTCTTACTTTCCCCTTCTCTTCGAATGAGAGACTAATCTCTATTTTTTATTTCATTCCTACCAATCAATAATAATTCACCTGTGATAGCACTTACATGAGGGTTTATTTTCCTCCTCTGAGCTCAGTTATCATTTATTGCATATAGATTGATTTTTCTTGTTACGTACATTACTCTGATATGTTATTTTTTTCAGAACTACTCCAAATTGGAATTGTAAACATCCTGAGGCCAGTGAACTTCTTTTAACACTTCCCATATTTGCCTGTATATTCCTATACATTATTAGTGTTTAATAAAGTCATGATAATTAATTAGTAGGCAAAGGGACATATGGAAAGTAGATATCCTTTCCAGCACCTCTGAAATCTTACCATGTAATTTCTTTTCTGACCTTGTTTCAAGTCCCAGTTTGGTATCTAGTCCTGGTTCTACCATTATTTCACAATAGAACCTCCAACAATTGCTTATGCTTTTGGCTCTCCAGAATATTTTCAAATAGTTAATACGAGTCACCTTGCTCAATATATTGAAAGGAAGAAGACTTGAAGAAAAAAGATGTGTTGTAAATACTGACCTATTTTTTCAGATTTTCTCTTTCAAATGTCCAAAGCCAGCACTGTGGGCAAAATGGTACAGGTCCTTTTGATGCAAATACAAGCAGACAAGGGGACTGAGAAAATGGACCTCAGCAAGGGAGGAAGCAATGACAAGAAGAAGACTATTTTATCACATGAAACATTAAGTGACTAATTTTTTTTTTCTTGGCAGCTGGATCTTGAAGCAACTGAGTAATGCTGAAGGCTACTTAAAATAATTCATCTTCCAGAGCAGATGTGATCTTCCAGAGCAGATGTCATTTTTTTAGTTTCTTATGGACTGAATTTGGATATGACCCATCCCGTAGAACTCTAATTCCTTCTCATTATTATAAAGCTTTTGTAATTGTATTCTTAGAGACCCACAATGAGAATCCTCACAGCTATAGAAGTGGATGTGTGGCTAGACCTAGGAGGTAACTAAGTTCAACCAAGGAAATAAAGTTTGCAGCCCACGACTAGTAGTCAGAACTTTTATTTTATGCCTGTGGCTGATTGTGGACACCAGTGCCCCATGCCAACACAGCATTTAAATACCAAGGGATGAGATACATCACTACACAGGCATGATGCCTGGCACCCACGCTATCTCCAGATGGCTTGGTGTACAGAAATAGCCTTTGAGATCAAACTCAGTGTGGAGAAGTCCAAACTCGTGATATGTCCCTCGGGACTTCTCTGTAGTAAAGGGTACCCTCTGCTGCTTAGAGGCAGAGCTCAGAGTCTTTTAGGGTGCAATTGAATATCAGAAATTATCCTCCTCACCAAATATTGATTGAGGTCTTACCGTCTGCAGGACATGGTACTAATCATTTAGAATGCAGAGGAATATGGCATGATCACTGCCCTCAAGAACTTCCAGTGTAGTAGGGAATAAAGGCATATACAGTAATCCCCCCTTATCCATGGGGAATATGTTTCAAGAACCCTAGGGGGTGCCTGAAACCACAGATAGTACTTAACCCTATATATACTACTATTTTCCTGTATACCTATGATAAAAGTTTAATTTGTAAATTAGGCACTGTAAGATATTAATAATAATAACTAATAATAAAATATAACTATTTTAACAATATACTGTAATAAAAGTTATGTGAATGTAGTCTCACTCTCTCTTTCTCCCCAAATATCTCATTATACAGATTAAATGTCTTTTCCATTCTAACTAAGCACTTATCACACACTGTGGCCACTTTTGCAGCTTGAGGTCCACAGCAAAACTAGCATCAATTTCCTTTTTCTTCTTTACAGTTTCACGGCTAGAAGATTCATTCTTACCATAGATCTTAGGAACCTCAGCATATGATTTTTATCTTTCCATGTTAATTCAGAAACTTCGGCCTTTTCACTTGGAGCACTTTGAGGCTTCTCTTTGGCAGATCCGAATTGCCAGCATCACTAATTTTGCACTTTGGGACCATTATAAGTAAAATAAGGATTACTTGGACACAAGCACTACAATACCATGACAGCTGATCTGACCGAGAGGGCTACTAAGTGACCAATGGGAGGATATGCTAGACAATGGATTATTCATCTCCAGGATAGGACAGAGTGGGACCGTGTGAGATTTCATCACACTACACAGAACAGTGTGCAATTTAAAACTTATGAATTGCTTATTTTTGGAGTTTTTTTTATTTAATATTTTCAGACCACAGTTGACCACATGTAACTGAAACCACAGACAGCAAAGCCACAAATAAAGGAGGAGTACTGTGCAAGTAAACATAAACATTTACATGAGTTTGCATAATAATGCTATGTAATTTATGTGTAGGAAGATGATGTAGAATTTCATAGCAGGGAGCTACATGTTGAATTCTGCAGCCAAACACCCCAAAGACAAATAAACATCATAGGTATTAACACCAGAAGTTATCTTCTAAAGCAGTGCTGTCCAAAAGAACTTTCTATGGTGGTGAAAATGTTCTGTTCTGCACTGTTCAACATGGTAGCCATTAGCCACAGGTGTATATGAGTACTTGAAATAGGCTAGTTTGACTAAGAAAGTAAAATTTAAATTATATTTAATATGAATGCAATTTAACTTACTTTTAATAGCCACATGAGGCTAGTGACTTTCACATTGTTCAAGGCAGTTCTTGAATATCTATGACTCATTTTGCACATGAAAACATAGGGACAGAGATGTTGCATTGACTGTGCTCAAGGGATAAATTATTTAGAAGCTGTTCTAATTCCTCGTCAAGGAGGATGCCAACATTCATCAGGAAGAATAGCACTATTCTCATTACATTGGATAGGTGCAATCACTCTCAAATGAACTTTGTGTTGCCTTCATAAAAAACTGAGGGTCTCTGAATGGATAAAGAAGATGTGGTATAAATACATACATATTACTCAGACATAAAAAGGAATGAAATAACGGCATTTGCAGCAACATGGATGGATTATCATACTAAGTGAATTAAGTCAGACAGAGAAAGACAAATATCATATGACATTGCTAATATGTGAAATCTAAGAAAATGATACAAATGAATTTATTTATGAAACAGAAAGAAACTCAGACATAAAAGAAAAATATATGGTTACCAAAGGGGAAAGGTAAGGCAGAGGGTTAAATTAGGAGGTTGGCATTAACATATACACACTACTGTATATAAAATACTGTATATAACATATACACCTACTATATAACACAGGGAACTATACTCAATATCTTATAATAACTTATAATGGACACGAATCTGAAAAAGAATAGATTTATATAGATATATATAGATATATATAGATATATCTATCTATCTATCTATCTATCTATATATATATATATATATATATAGCTGAATCACTTTGCTGTACACCTGAAACTAACACAACGTTGTAAATCAACTATACTTCAATTAAAAAATAAAGAAAGAAAAATAAATTAAAAAAAACAAAAACAAAAAACTGAGGGTCTCTAGACTGTGTGCTCCATGAGGGCAGGAGCTTCATATGTCTTGTTCATGGTCATAATCCCAGCATTTAAAATAGTAAATGATGTATAGTAAATGAACAGAAAATATGTAAATGAATTAGTAAATGAATGGGCAAAACACTCTATGTATTGTTGTAAATATCTTGACTGGATGTACTGAGGTAGCATTTGTGGTAAAAATTCTGTTATCTAGATGAGGAACCCTGCCTATCTGCAGGATGGGCATGAGCTAGGCTGCTTCCAGCATGGGGCCTTGCACATTTCACATGCTCAATCAATACTTATTGGATAAACATGTTGTATTTATTTCAGTAATTGCTTCTCCCAGTTAACTATTTGTAACAGGGATTTTGTCCACTTATTTATTTATTTTTCTTATCCCAAGGAATTCCTAATACTGGAACCAGCACATACAAGACTCCAAACTTTGTTGACTGGGTTATATGGAAAGGCATAAAGACATTTTTGAGCAGTCACTACTCTTTTAGAGGGAACAAGGTGGAAAGAACTAGAAATTTTTTCTTTTTTTCCATGTCTTTATTCTACATGGAGATTTAGCAGAGGTAAGTTTACAACATAAAGAACATAAATATCCACCTTGCACAGTGAGAATTTGGGGGGATAAGCTGTGGGAAGTCCCCATTTCTATTTTTGTAAATTGTAAAAATCTATTTCTGACATACCTATCCTCCTGTCTTCCTATCACTTTTCTGTTTGCTTAATAACTTCTCACATACATCTTTTATAAAGATAAGTCAAAATATATTTCCGTGAAAATCAAGAATAAGAAAAGAAAAGCTTTCTGCTTCCCAGTGATATGAACACACACTGATACACTTGATCTTTCCCAGTGGAACGGGCACGGAAATTAACCCACATACTGGCACATGAACTTCTTGTTTCTGCCAAATGTGTCAGCTGAGATTGGGTTGCTAATTTATTTATGGGGGCATATGTCAATGTCACTCTGAGAAAATGGTTCCAGGACACATTAAAAAAAAAAAAAAAAAACCTACTGCTGTCAGGGCTGACCTTATGTGTGGGTGGAATAGCCACCTGCTTGCTCACTTCTTAGTAGATTAGGAGATCCAGAGGGCCCTGCCTCTTCTCAGTCTTTGCTCAGAGTCTTTCTAAGTGAAATTCCCCTGGCTTGCATCTGAGTAAAGTCAGTGCCCCTATGAAAGAAATGTGCCCCATGTGCTCCCATAGGCACTCTCCATTAAATGTAATCAAAGAGCAGGTTTTGATAGGGGTTGGAAGGAAGTATAAGAGTAAGTGGATAATACTTAATGCTAGGCCATAAGTGAAGGGAGGGGGCATAAAATAATGAAGTTGGAGGTCATAAAACATCACTGTCTCTTGAGATTTCTATAGACACATAATGAAGTATAAGCAATGCAAAAGGTGCATCTATTCATGTCTTAAACCCAGTCCTGTCTGCATCAACCAATGTAAAACTTAGCTCCTTTGCAGCACTAACCACATTCAAACAATTTCCACATCTCTGTTTTATGCTCCAGAAGAGGCACCGTTTTCCTCCATGTATCTGAGATCCTTCTAACTTTCTTTAATGCCTAGGATGCAAAGCTGCTCATACTCAGCAGGCAACAAAAGAAGTGCCTGTCCTAGGATCTTTGCTTGCCTTCATGTCTCTCTTTCAATAGAACCATTGTCCCTGCCTCTGTGATCACTGAGTCTTTGGAGCCTGACTGTTTGGGCTTTTGATATCTATCTGCCTTGCTGACTTCCCTGGAAAGTAGCCTCTGACCTGTCAACTTCCTGCATTTTCCAACCAACACTTGTGTGATCGAGCCCTTGGCCCTGTCTCCTCCTCGTCTGCCTGAGACCATTGTTGTCCTCTCCTCAGCACAGCACCCATGGTCCTTCCTTAAATCACAAAGGGGCATCAAAGCTTTACTACAAGGCTGAAAAAACTCTTAAGACTGCTTTTTTTACTGAGAGTCTGGTGACAGTGGTCCTTTCAGGAAAGGAGGTAGAAATCAAGTTGCTATTAGAAACAGTGGCAGAGAGAAAGAATCTAGTCTCTGCTGTTATCAGTTGCATGACCTTGGGTGATAGGCTTAAACTCTCAGAGCTTCAGTTTCCCAGTCTATAATTGGGTGATACCAATATCCACCTTGATGGCTCTTGGGAGAATTAAATGTTTGAATTTGCCCAGGACAAGTCTTGGTACATAATACATAATCAATATGCAGGGGATTCTTTTCTTCCCTCCTTAAAATAACTGAGCATGAGCCCAAGGTGAAAGTTGAGATTAGCTAATATCAATTTAATCTTTTGTATAAATCCATTTTTATACTTCAGTTCTGAAGGTATTGCCCTTCTATGTCAGAGGTTCCCCTTACACAGTTTGGGCAGAAGATCCATAAAGTTCTTTGATGTTTGGCAACCCAAACATTAGTTTCCCAGGATTTTTCCCGTTGAATTCATTGGTACATTCTTTAGTTCACAAATGGCAATGCAACATCAGAGAAGTAGAGAAATATGATTAAAGGGAGACAAACCAGTCATGAAAAAGACAAAATATAGGAAATATGTGTCAAAGGCCTTGGAGATAAGGGGGGGGGGGGAAGTACAAGAAGCCAGGGAGTAGTGGAAGGAGAGAAGAAGTCATGCATTAGGAAGGAAAGCAGAATGGGAAAAATGTGGAAAACTCAGAGAAGTTAGGGGATCCTAATATGATTGGGGAGGTTATCAGATACAGGTCATTTAACTTTGAGATCTCTCTTTAAGTAAGTTTTCCAATGGAAATGACAATTGAAAACAAGAATCTGAGAAACCAGATTAATTCTCACTTCTTTCAGGAATTCATTTTTCTCTCTCTGTTCATGGTTATTTTGTCTTCATCCTTCAGCTTCCAAGCCAACTCTAGAGCCTAGACATATATTGCA